>NC_060254.1:4404282-6804282 GCF_921293095.1 Ischnura elegans | reverse complement strand
TAGTTTGGTTAAAGAATTATGGCGCGACTGTTTTTTTTACACGACCGGGCAAAATGCGTACTTTGCCCATGATATGTGCATATATGATAACAAACGATTTTTGTTAAAGTTAATCTTTATTTGTTGAAATTAGTACATTTATTGGTGATACAGATATAAAGGTACACGGCAGGTCACGCGGCGTAATTTGTACTCCACTGGTGACGGGTTCATCTTGCTGATCTAAAAAATTAGCTACAATACCTCAAACTTTGAAAACTCGCAATATAGGCAGTCAAAGTAAATTGTAGGAATACACGATACCATTCTAGCCCAGAATGTACGTACAATGTTGAAATCCTTGGTTTTCAAAGATTGACGTATTTTATACGCCAGCTCGCCCGGTCCAGGGTTATCAACTTTTATTTCATCCTATTTGTTAATTGAAATTATATTTCGGAATGGTTCTTCTAGCACTGCTACTGAGGTAAACTGGTAGGTACTGAGTACAAGGTACTGAGGTAGGTACTGAGTAAGTAAACTCCCTTTGGAGTAATTTGAATTACAAGTGTTCGAGATATATGACATTTTATATTTGTTTTGTGTTCTTATTAATTATGTCTGTACGCATATTGTTGCTTGCCGCGAGTCTTTAATGGTATGTGCTCTTGCAAGAGTGGTTTTCATTTTTAATGTGGAAGTTTGTCAGTATAAGCAAAGAAAAAATTAACATTTTAGCGCACACCAACCCTTGTAGTCATCGTATCTCTGCGTTTGTAATGACACTGCTAAAATACCTAAACGCCATTATGATGATAAAAAACTCATGTCAATGATTGCTGCAATTATAATTGATGATAGACTTGATGCCGTATGATCACAATGAAGACAACAAAAAATAATGCCATGACGTAGTCTTGAACCCTGGTCCTTAGGGTGGGAATCTTTCCTTGAAATCGTACACGCTACTACTACCTCAACCGACCCATTGGAGAACGGAGGATATTTTGAATTTATATATATGACTTGTGAAAAGTAACGCATGAAAATTAATTAATTACAGCCTAACTAAGGCCCTAATTGAAAAAGATGGAGCAAGGTATGTGGTCTCCCCTTGTTAGCCTTAATGTCTCGCATTTCTATGGAGCGTTGAACCTGTCCTCCTTTTTAAAAAATTCAGTGACCATAAATACATCAAAGTTTGGTATACCATTTATAAATCGTTGGAATTTTCCGTCTCCGAACCAAGATTATCTTTTCTTGAACCCATCCTGGACAGCGAACCATTGCAACAACCAGCCAGCACGGAAATAAGGCTAACATCCCATGATTCTAGTTGCGAAGGGCGAACGTTCCGGCCGGCGTGAATACATACGCAACGAATAGGTCTTGCAGCAAACGTCTGAAATAGGTTTATTAGTTTGACTCGGTTCTTGCAAAAAAAGTTTTGGCATGATAAACGGCATTGCGCCAAAATATACCCAGCGAAAAATAAATACCATCATCTATTTATTAAAGATTCAATGTGCTAATCGTACTACTCTTTCCAAACTTGAAGTTGACACGTAAATGAATATTAATATATTACGCAATGATGAAGTCATTTACTCAAAAGAGAAGCAGCCACATATATATTCTGAAGATATTTTATGACAGCAAAAAACGGATACCCTCAAATTCTGTAATTTTTCTATGCAATAATAGTGGTAGAACTAAACGGCGTAGAAGCTGCCTTCTGCTACTACCTTGTGACGTCACGGCCAATATTCAACATGGACACCCGTTTTAGCGGCCTTTGAATTTTTCCATATTTTGGACGGTCATCTCGAATCAAGTATTCACTATTAGGATTTAAACTGTAGTTTTACGACATTATGTTATTCTGAACTCTAATTTAAAAAATGTGTTTGGTGCATTTGAAACACTAGTGTACTTCCCTATTGCAACAACTAAGTGGAAGATAAAATGGGTTCCGAGACCAAGAGTTCAAGTCAAGAACTTTTATACGATTAAATTTGACAGATTTGATCATTGACATGTTTTTTTAATTAGGCAAACTAGAACTATAATCTGTTTTCTCTTGTTATATAGTAAATTAAGATTAAGAATATATAGCATTTCTGCTTATGATCCACTCTTTCTTTCAATGTCAAATCTAAAAGCAAGCAAACCTATTATACAAGCTGGTGACAGTTCACTCTTATTCACAAACATTTCCATTGGTCATACAACCAGTTTCATTAGACAGCAGACATTTCAGGTAAAATATTAGCTAATTGGAATGATTATCTTTTGCTTCATCTTTGCCTTAATTCTAGAAACTATGAAGGTAAATATTTTGTAAAACAATCAAAAAATGTTAATGAATAAAATCATTAATGCATAAATTAATAACTTCCATAACTAATTGGAAATAAAGGAGTAAAACTTTGTCAGGTTCACTATTACATTATTATGGGCACGACCCGGGTTTCATAACACAGTTACATCTTCAGGTGACTGATCTTGCAAAATCAAGCCTTAAGTTATCTGTGATATTCCATAACTAAAGCAACACTGAATGCAAATAACAAACATTTCGAAAGTCTTATCTACCATGACAAAATTCATTCCTTTTTAGACTATGGAATTGTCATCTGGAGAAATGCTAGTGCAGCTACCAAGGCATTTTCTGTGCAAAAGAGGCTGCCAAATAATGTTAAGGGCTTACATAAGAATGGCAGGATGAGCATTATTCAGGGAACTCATGATAGTCAAAGCACACAGTGCATAGTTTCAAAACCACATGCTCCAGTCCACTAGAGTCATTCATGCTGTGTGGTATTCTTTCAGGCAGTGTGTTGTAATTCTCGCTGGGTGTACTTCCTGTATGTGGTTATTTTTATAATTGAGGATCCCAACAATGGCTTAAACAAGTAGAAAAAGGTTACAATGTCCAAGTGATGACAAAATATCGAAGAATTACTTGCAAGTGATTCAGATGAAAGTGTAAGTTTGGCAAGTGACAGAGAAGATTATATCAGTTAACTCTCTTACATGGACACACTATGGTTGATCCACTACTAAATCAAGGACGCTGTATTTGAATGGACAATCTTTTTTATTCTCCTGCTCTTGAAAGACTGCTGAAATGTAAATACAAGACTGACTTTGTTGGGATGTTGAAGTTGAACCGAAAGGACGTCCCAAAATAAGTAAAGGAGAAGAAACTGCAGAGGGACGAAACATGTGGCTACCATTCTGGGTTGTTTTCAAATGGAGGGGCAAAAAAATTGTCTCATTGAGCTTCACATACCACAATGATGAAACTGGAACAATATTGAAAGGCAAAAAGAGTCAGAAACGTGTTTGTGTGTTACATGGGTGGGGTGGACCTCAAGGACCAGTTACCTTATAGAAATAAAATGCCACAACAATTGGTATATCAAGTTATTTAGGAGAATATTGAATGCCACAGCCCTAAATTCATATGTAAATCATATTGTGTGCAGCTAGGGGAGGGAATATTGTTGAAATACGCAACTCCATATGACAATTTGTACAAGGCCATCACTCCTTAAACAATTGAGTGCCAAAACTCACTGAGAGACATTTTCTAACGAGAATTCCTGCAAACGGGAAGAAGTCAAAGCCTCGAGAAAGATGAGCATTTGAGTCTTCGTACATGGGAAAAGAGGAGAGAGCGTGCACTGACCGTGTGAGCAGTGTTCAGTGGCCTTATATGCTTGGAGTGCTTGGAAATATATCACACAAACCGGAATTACTAACGTAAAGTCATTTTAATATTTCCATATTGACTTTTGAAACAACAGACATAAGTACCTTTATGAAATGATTTGGTAATAATGGAAAACGGTCATAAAAATGGCTGAAGTCATGAATTTCCACGCAGGCAAAACGGGTACTCATATCCAATCAGTTATGAAATTATTAATCCTTTATCACTGAACTATATTTTATAATTATTTTTTTTTAAATACATGGCATATTAGAGATCTTGCAGTTCAATTGAAGCAAAATGTGAAACTGAAAATTTATCCATTGTGTTTAGAGAATGAGATACAAAAAAAATTAATATTTGTTCAAATTGTTTGAAAACTTAACATATAGTAATGCATTATTTTAAATACGATTACAAAAATTTGCAACAATACTGAGCATATATCATGAAATTAATAAATAATCGAATTGTAGCTTGCAAGGATGAGTCAGTTGTTAAATTTTTTCGGTTCTCGGTACCGGTCCGGTCCTCCCCCATCAGTTCTCGGTTCTTGATTACCTGGTTCTAAGGATGATTTCTTATTATCTGAATTAATGGTCAATTTAAATGAGCAACCACCAGAAATGAATGAAAATAATTTCACTTAAGATGCAAATTAGCAGGATAGCTCTGTATCCATAGTTTTATTTGCCAACAAAAAAGTTTAAATAACATGTTGTTAAAGAATGCATGGTCGAGAAATATGTCACATTACATCAGTCAGCCATTGGTTCTTTGGTTAAAAATTCAACATTTTTATCCCATCTGGATCTAATCTATTCCTTTTTTGGCAGAAATATTTCCTGCAGTACTGAAGAGGCGTTCACTGAAAACAGTAGTGGTCATAATGTCGATTTTGAAGGGCCGCATTATAATGGAGCAAGAGTGAAACTCCACCCAACTTCTGTCTGTTGGGGTTTCATTTTGTGTCGGCCATCAGCCTGACAAGGTTGGCAAGCGTTAGAAGGCATTGTTAAATGATCTTCTGTTCCTACACAATGACTATGTCCAACTGGTGCTTGTACACACCTTTATTAGAACTTAGCACACCATAACGACATGCTCTCCTCACAACAGGAAAAAACTAACTGTGTCAAACTTACACAACAAAAGACGCACGCTTTTACAATACAAAAAAAATGACTGCTCTCCAAGCAGAGAAAAACATTAGTTCTTCGATCTTGGATACACTATTAACAGGCATTGTTCATTTTTTTATTGTGTGAGTCAGTCGCGCAGTCGCACCAAGTAATGTAATGTGTGGTTCATAAAAGTTGTTCGCTCCTGCTTATTGTGTATTTTCATTGCCCACATCAACGCTACACTGCTAATCAGCCCACACTGTCGACATCATTCGTTAATTTGATGTAACTTGTGAGTCAGTTCAAAATATATTCTGAATTTTGCGATGCAGCTTGAATTGCTACTTTAATTGACAGCTTATTCACATGCTTCACTGCCACAGTTCTTATGACCTCAACAATAAACTGCTCAACACACTGGTACAGCGACATCATGGATAAACTGTGCTGCTGTGAGCTAATGCAAAATTGTAATGCAGTGTTGCATTCCGCAGGATCACTTTACAATACCTTATAAAAGGTTTTTCAACTTACGAACAAGTTCTCGGAACGTATCTTGCTCGTATGTCTAAGAATTACTGTATGTGTACGTTCAATGGTAAGATCACTTACACACGAAACAATATTCCGCCAGCCGCCATTCATGGCACGGCACACGGCGTTTCAGAGTCGTCTCATCTAAAAGCCGCCTGAATTTCACGCGTACAGTGACTGGCGAAAAGTCGTTCCGTTTGAAAGCAGTCCCAATGTAGCATTGAGTGTATTACATGCCTTACAAGGCCCATTGCCGGGCCGGATTGAAATGGGCGCCATGCCGTCAATTGCGCGATTCGACTCGTTTGAAGACATTCATAAAGACCACTGGTAAGTTAAAGATTGGCACTGTGCCATGGATTGGGCAGGCAAAAAGTTATTGGCTCGTTTGAAAGTGGCTACGGCTACATAAATGTTACTATGTTGGCAAGAGTGACAAACAGACAAACCCTTAGATGCATGTGGTAGTCAGCAACTCTCATAAGAAAAAAATGTGAATGCCATGAAATCGGAAAGTAATATATGTATATGCGTTTAAAATTTTTTTTTTTCACTTTTTGGCCTTTAATGCGCTGCAGACCATTTCAGCTTTGAGCACCAAATTCAAATCCTGGTCACTGTTCCGAGCCGGTTCCAAAGTACCAACTGCATGCAATCGGTTCTCCATACCAGTTCCACAGGCCAAGAACCAGCGGAACTGAGAACCGGGTACCGGAACCGACACATCTCTAGTAGCATGCCAAAAAGGCGAATCTCATCCTACCACTGGGATGGGATTCAATTAAATGTCTGCTGCGCTTGAGGGGTTAATGACTTTGGTACCATGGACAACTGAAACACAAAAGGAAGAAAAAAAAGGAGCACTTTATGCTTGGGGGTGGTTGTCCTAAGTGAATGCACAAGTTGAGAGAGGAGTGAGTGTCATCTCCTCTGGGAGATAATTCACAGTGTCTGGCGATCAAAACCGGGTCAGTATTTTGTAAATAAAATTGTGTGGAAATTTACCATTTTATTTTATCCCCTGGGAGGCTCCACGCTTTTCAGGGGAAGTCCTGCCTTTGGCCACACGAAGGTGGTTAATTTTTTTGTGAAAGACTGCTTGTGAACTCTGTATAGGTATTATACCCACCTATGAGTGGAGTGATGTCTCCATTGGAGGGAAGTTTTGCACCCAAATACTGCAAGTAGAGACAGTGGCAGAGGACAGAGACGGAGCACACAGCCAAACGCTCAGGAGCTTTCGGATCCAGCCAAAATGTTGAAAGAGTCAGAAGCGCCATAACTATACGAGAAAGATGAAACATGTGAGAAATTAGTGCTGCATCACTGGTAAGACTTTTCCTCATTATATTTTTAGGGCACTGATATTTCTAGGGTTGTCACAAGCCCCATTATGTGAATAGAAAGTTGAAAATTGGCCCGTTCAGTTCATCACATCCCCTTGGTTCCACTGGTATGTGAGCTTAAGTCTCAATCACACCATCATTTTTTCCATCCCTTGCAAATACCCTCCCATGATGGTGCAAAAATAACCACTTCATGTGATCATTTTCCCCAATGGCTCCGTTACATTCCGTTTCCATCATTTCAGCCAATCAGAATACACAGCCTCTAACAGCGATAGTACTGCCAAGTTTGGCTATTGATGGAATGAGAGTTGTAATCAGCGAGCAATATGGAAAAAGCGATCGATACAGGGGCGGCAGGGTGATTCAGAAAATGATGGGTGGACTGATCATTCTTTTTTGTACGTGAAGACCTGTCACTCCGAGGGATGATCAGAGGATTCAGCCTTTATAATAATCAGAAACAGACTGAAGCCAAAAGGAATTTGAGCATTGATAATTTTCTGTAAGTATGTACGCAGCAGTCAGCGCTCACATTGGCTTGGTGTTCATGCTTAGAGGGTGCTTAATGGTGCCAGCGTATACAAGGAATCACATTCAGTTGTGCCTCTCCACTGACATGCCTTGCCATGCTCCATGGGAAGTTGCACAGGCAATGTGAAATACAGCTACCATTCCCAGGCAATAGGAAGGCCTCGAGGGTGTCACAGGGTGACATGGACAGAGTGAAATAGATTTTCGATGAAGTAAGGGGTCGGATGGAAGGAAAAGTTGGACAAGGTTTTAGTCAGGGATATCTCTTGGCATTAGAAAGAATGAATATGGAACAGGGGACAAGTATTAAAATCAGTTTTTTATACGCTAAATGAACAGGATCTCCACCGAATTGAGGAGATAATTGCTAAATTAGAGCAGGATGGGGAGAGTTAAACAATCAAATCGAAATTATGACAGGATTAGAGGAGAGGGTGACCAACAACACACAATTCTTATGAAATTTAGTTTCAGATTTGTTCCAAGAAAATGGATTTGAAATGGATTTTTATTTCAAATAAATGCCATTTAAAGCATTCCACGCTCTTAGAAAGTATTTGTAATAATATTTTAAACATAGGGGTGATAATTATGCATCATGGTGGTTAGTAAGGGTTGAAACTTTCAAATATGTTGTACACCATATTGGAGAACATGGAACATTGATGGCTCTTTATGTTTAGATGCATAATGCTCGAGAACTTGATGGTTAAAATGTTTAGCTAAAGGGTATCTTTCCCCCAAAATAATTAAAGGCTCATGCCACCTCTCAACATGAGGGTAGGATGAACAAAATTGTCACGCAGGTATATCAGTGCAGTTTCAAAGAATTTGGAGGAGTCATCCAATTTTCAGATTCCATGACTTTGACTTTGAAAACTGTTATTGGGGAAAAAGATAGGATTAATTCTTTGTGAAAGAAGTCGTTGTAAAATATGAATATGTGCATACACGGAAGAGGAAGCATTCTGAAATCTCTAAATATCAGACGGCAAGGAGTTCTAATGGACACAGACCTGACCATGGCTTTCATTGCTTTTCTTTGCAATGAAAAACCAAAAGAGTTCCTGAAATTATCATTATGAATTATTCTCTTCATAACAGTATACATGTTAGCCATTAGCCATTGATGCTGCTCTGACTGACGGAATATTGAATGTTCAAATTCAAGTCGATACAAAACATATTAATAAGTAGATGCAAAGGCTTCTATGATGCGATGATAATGAAGGCTGCATTTTCCTGGTTTCACCAACAGGTTTAGGTTTCACCATGGAATGAATGGAATGTGTTTTTCAGGTGGATGGTACTTACTAGTTTACACACATCAGATCACCCTACCAAGGATATGTTATAAAGTGTTTTGCATAAAACCCAAGTAGGGTGGGCAAACCACTGCGATGAAGGGTTGCACCCATATTTTATGCAGAAAAATTACCAGTCAGTTACCATTGGATGTCTGTGCTGGGGTAACAGAATCATAGCACCTGCCACACTAATGGGTGGCAGGTTTTAGAAATGCTGCATGATGGGACAGTGTGAATGAAGTTGTAGGATATGGTCGATAAAGATATTGAGCATTTAGTTTCACATGTCAAACATCTCCCAAAAAAATTATCAGATACTCCGTGAGGCACACAACCATGGGGGTGGTTACATTTGGATTTTTTATCTTTCCATTTTAATTCTCATGGACAGCTTTTCGAGGTGGATAAGCCTGGGTGATGGAGGGTACCAAGACTCAGAATACCATTGACACTCCTGAGGAGCTGCATGACAATATTTGGGATTCCCCAGAAAATAGAGGCTGATTATGGGACCCCATTCCAGTCTGGTGAGTTAGAGTCATTTTGTTCAAAGAATGGTATCAAAGTTACTAAAAGTCCCCCTTACTACCCATCCTACCTCAAATGGGCTTGCCAAACGGAGTACGTGTGCATATGGTAAAGGAAAACCTAGCGAAGCGGTACTTAGATGTATTGAAGGCACACCTGAGGGGGGAGACTTCAAACCAATATCGGTCTGTGGTAGAACATCTCCTGAAGAACACTTTAATGTCGCTTCGGAACAAACCATGTTCTGTGACAGGCGTCACCCCAGCATTCTTACAATGTTGTCATTTCTCAACTCTGTGACCTTGCCTCAAACCCAGTACTATGCAGGGGAAGCAAAGCTGGCTATCCTAGTTTTAAGTTGTCCGAAAAGGTTTTAGAGCAAAATCCCTGGGAGGGCGGAGCAAAAACCAAACTTCTTAGGGACAAATCATGGGTATGAGGTAAACAAAGCTGCGTACAGGGTCTGCCTACAAAATGGGAAGCAGCTAGAGCATGTGGACCAGATGAGAAAGTTTGGACCCCAGCAAAATACCACCGAGCTCAGAGAAGGGACAAGTTGGGGAATTCCAGACAGATATCGACTACCGCCTCATGGGAGAAGAAATGCCAACCACGGCTCCCCAATTGATCAGCAAAAGGAGCAAACTTTAATTACAATTTTGGCACATCAGCAAAATAGCTGGCTCACCACTTACCATTCTGAAATATATTTTGTGATGCTTACTGATATTATACTTGTGTTCAGTGGATCATTAAAAAAAGCTTAATATTATGTGGTAGGAACCATTGGCTACTTCACAGAAATATGAGCAACCTAATATCCTGATGCCAGTGATCCTGGAAGACAGCAGGTGTGTGTGTGTGTTAACTATTTATCAAGATGTGAATTGGCTTTTTATGTGTGAGTCGGGATGGAGCATCGTCGAAGGGATTATTTGAAAGTGGTGGTGGAACTAACAGGGTGCAACTGTTTGCTGCACTGCACCAGGAGCATGGCCTCATACCACAGCAAAGGACCATACTATCATGGAGAAGGTATTCAAATACAAGGTAGCTGCAATTAGTGCATTCAGGATGAGACAATAAATCACCTTTCTCTCGAGATAATTCACAACTGTACATGTATAGTAGGCCAAGAGCACTTCAAAACGTTTTCAAGTCTTTAAACAATGACAATGACTGAGCTTTCCTTAACGACAATTTTTGGTGCTAATACAATTCTTACACATTTCCATCTGTATTCATATAGGTCTGTTCTTTCATTTCATGGACTCTCATGGAAAAAAAGTTCTTGAAAAAAATGAAGTTCCACAAGGAGAGATAGATAGTTTTTTCTGAGTGTCATAAACCTTAACTTTTTCCATGCAAACCATCAAAAAACTGTTACTGCAAGAATGAATTCCTGATGATACTGAGCAAATGTAAAAATAAATTTCTCGCATTACAACTGATCAATTATAGTTATCAACATTCCACACTTCAAATTCTGGTATCTCGACTTTTTGCAAGAAAGTAAAAATAATTTTTGAAGTGCATAATTTTCACTATTTTTCCTAATGACTTAGATGTTAAGAGCGATTAATGGTTGTATAAGAGGACTCTCCTCATTCCCATCGATTATTGGGACAATGGCAAACATAATTAGTGGGGATTCGGCTGAAAATGATGCCCACACCTCATCACAAAATGGAAAACCATGTAAAAAGTAAGAGTGGAGATTTCAGATGTGGCCTCACAGCCACCATAGGATATTTCATTCAGATAAACTTGAAAAAAGTGATATTTCCAACTCTTTGGTACAACAAGCTGTATTTTGTGATACGAGATGCATCAGGGAGACTATAAAGCTGTCTCAATGCATATTCATGGCCATCACATCTCAACATGCTCTCAGTGACAAAATAATCATCCAATCCTCAAGTCATAATACATACTTGTGTACCATTCAAGCCCGCCCATGAAATTTTCAAGCCCCAATCCCTCCCATAAGAAATTCCCTAATGCCACACTAAGCCTCAGCATTTCCAGTAGTAATGTCATACTTCCAGAGGTGAAAGTGACTGACATTATGACTGTAAGGCAAGAAAGTAGTACAGACCTGTGAAGCTGCCCTCAATAAGAATCTCCACCCCAAGAACTCTTGAAAAGATAATTTTCTCTTATTATGAAACGTAACCACTCTGTTCATACATACCACACCCTTCAGTTATACACGTTGCCATTCTCTTAAATTTTTGTTTTAGTCGACGTTATACTCTGTGTCAATATAAGATTTGATTCTTTTCTTTTTGTGAGCACAAGTCAATATGAGATTGTTTCTCATCAATATTTTTTTCAATTCAACTATGTATCTTGTGTCAAGCTTATTTTTTAGTTATCTACACTGGGCCAAAAACAGTGAATTTATCAGCCCATATAATAGCCCTATTTTTCAAACCTTTCATATTGTTTTTCTTTGTGTAAACCATGCCATGCAAAGGTCCTAATTTATTTTAGTCCAGTTAAAATAAACTTCATTTCATTTGATAAGGTCATCTCACCTTGCCATCTAATTGCACGATCACCATGCCAACCAAAGTCAAACACTCACATGCCACACTGGACCACCCATTTCATTCATATCCCGACCCTGTAGAACTCAAGCTTATTGTCAATTTGAGCAATTCCTTTCCCCCCCCCCCCATCACGGATGAGACAGGCCTGTGGTGGCCATCAATAATGCCACTCCATCATCCTCCCCCAATGACCACATACACACACTCCTTCCAAGCAATGCAACCAAGTCAACCGGGGGAGAGGGTGACAAAGACATGCAGGTATAATCCATGGACACATAGATTACACCACCAAACAAAGGCTAGGTTCAGCACACTCACTCATTGAAGGAATGACCACAGTGGCTAAGTAGGCGCTGGCATGTCTTTTAAGGATGAATTTGTACATCACAAGCGGGTAAGTCTGATTTGGACAGCAATCATATGTTTTGACTTCTTTCACAGCAGACACATTCTTCAGTTCCCATTCTCTGTTTCCCAGGAAATCATCTAAAGTAATCTAGTTAAAACAGATTGCATAAACAGAAAAAATGCTTATTATGGCTTAAATTAAAATGCAGTAAATTACCTAGTGGTTTAATAATATGTAACAAATATGTTAGTAAATCTCATTACCTCAGTGGCCAATGTTTAGAGAAAGAAATATAAGGTAAGTCAATAAAATACAATTAAGAGTAGATTAAAAAATTATGAAAAAAATCACATTTTAAATCAAAAGATGTATACTAATTGTAAAAATTCCTAGAAGAAAATAAATTCCAGAGAAATGCACAGAACACTACCCTAAGACCTTAATTCCAATTGACCTTTTTACCAATACATATTATAATATACTTAATATACTTTCTGCAACCTCCTGATGTCACATTATTGGTCCAATAATTTGTTTCCCCATGAGCTCATTCGAGGATGGTTTTAACCGTTTTTATTCTAATCATGTACCCTATTTTGATTGATGTTTTCCTGTATTACCTGTTAGAAATAAAAATTCCTCTCTATCTGTGAGCAGAAAGCCATGAGTCACTGACAAAGTTCAGTATGCATCTAGATTCATGAAAAACATGGCCCTCTATCACGAAAACTGTTTGGACCCTATTGAAATTCTCAAATACATATATAAGAACTTTTAAACTCACGTTACAAATGTGTAGTACTCAATGAAAAAGAAGCATAAACATCTGCTTCAAAATGCTCAAAGAACTTTTAAAGATTACAGAATATGTAATGCTAGAAACAGATCAAAAGAAATCTGGAAAATTATGAAGGAGTAAAAATTTCAAGAGCTCTGAGCCGACTGCTGAATGTTCCCAGGGCTTTCTTAGAGTCCCTTCCACCACCTGCAACCCAGAAAACTCCCGTCCGACCATCCGCGTGTGTGGGAAAAAATCATTCCCACTACTTTCAGGACACACCCTGTATAATAATGTACCTCAAAGGAATACCAGATAGGATGTTACCTAATTTTTAATTAGCTACTGCAATATGTATTTGATTGTCTTTATTATGATATTTTTATGACATTTTATAAAGAATTTTGCTTTGTAATTGGGCCTTGGCCCGTTAATAAATAAAATATGAAATCTTTCACAAACTGGCAAATGAATACACCACTGGTCCAGATGGCATTCCTTTCATCATCCTTAAAAAATCATTTGATGTCATTACACCCCCTCTTTTATTCTTAATCAATGAAGCTCTAAGGCTTGGCCAATTTCCATCACTCCTCAAGAGTACCCAAGTCATCCTCTTCATAAAGGTAAGGGCCATAAGCAACTTATGACCTCATTCATATCGACCAATATCTATACTGAATCCATTTTGTACAATTTTTAAAATAGTTTTTATGCTCAATTGATAAGAGCTCCTTGAAATTTGCGAGATGAGATATCGCAAAATAATGCAAAATCTGTAAATAAAAACGAAATTTCGCGTTTTTTGCAATTTTAGGTGAATTAGCGAAAAAATCACATCTACCGAGTCATAATCCATTAAAGCCTAAGCATTCATTGTTTAACGCTGGCGATACTCATTCCCTTCATCTCATTACGATTCCAAGGTCAATTGGCTCGTTTAGTCTCGCGCAAAACGCATCCGTGTATTATCGCGCACTGTAGTGATTTCTCCGCCAGAATTTGCCGTTAAATTTATCGCAGCCTCTCTCTTCGATTCAATCAAACAGTGCAGAAAGAAATTCAACGCGGCCGTAGAAGAGCGGAAATAGAAGCTCACGCGCCCAGCACGTGTTAATGTCAAGCAGTAACTCCTGCCATTGATTTGTATACTACCTACCAATTATAGCATCCACAAATACACAATATACCAGGACCTTAGGTAATCTACATATAAACTTCATCAGAACCAGTAAAACCAGTTTTTCCCTCATAACATCCCAGACGGCACAGGAAGTTTTCGTACCTGAATACGAGGGTGGACCATCAAGATACAAAAATCGCGCTTAGGAAGTTACTAAAAAGGTTTTGTTTCTTTATTTCCTTTAATGACGAAAAAAGATGCAAGAGGACTGGCAAATTCATATGCATCGATAAAATTGTATCTCATCGATAAAACTGTATTCGGTCTGGGACTATTTTCTTTCGCGGGTGGTGCCATCGTGCCATATCTTCCTAGAAAGATCACATGCCTTCACAAGCCGTTGGAGATCGCATCGTTTACGTCACGTCTCACCACATTTCAGGGATTTTTGTGGTTAAGTTTGTGAAAAATAGAGTGTCTGGTAATGGTGAAGTTTCCCTTATTCTTTAATTTCATTCTCTGGGCTTCAGAAACGTGTTTGTGAGATATTTTTGTTAAAAATGCCTTTCGTGTGTGTATTGTCGGGATGTAATGGAAACTCCGGGACATGGATCAAGTTTTTAGCTTTCCAAACGATCCTGAGTTGAAGAAGAAGTGCATTTGGGCGATAAGAAGAAAACATTTCACCCCTACGAAAAACTGTGAGGTATGTACTCTTTCTCGCTGTAATTATTTGGATGTAATTTCAAGTTAGAAGTGGCTTCGGGATGTTGATGCATCAACATCCCGAACTATTCAGTACTGAAGTACTATAGTACTATTCAGTACTAAAAATGGTGATTCAAAATATTGTAGCAGCAATTCTTTTGAAAATTCTTGCATTTTAGTTGTCTTTTTTGTATTAATTCATTCGGTAAACGTGTGGTTAAAGGAGAAACTAGGAATAACCTGCCAAGTTTATAGGATCGAATATTGCTTCTTAGCTTGCCCTATGGTGTATTACACGTCGGCTTTCATCATTTCAAATTATCTTATGCTATAGTTTAAAACAATAAAAATATCAGGCATACAAATATTTACGAGCCTAGTAATTTGATTTCTCATGCAGAAATACCAAAAATTGGAAATGATTTGACCTAATAAGTTACATGGTATTTTATTATTTATTAATTTTAGGTGTGTGAGCTTCACATCGCACCTTGTGATATCAGAAAATAATCTGTGGCCTTGGACGAGAAGACGAGGAGAAAATTCTTGCTGAATTGAAGGTGCCCAGATTGGAGGAAGGTACCATTGCTTCACTGTTACCTACCTGTCGCCAAGAAGACAGACATTGTGGCAGAAGTGACATATTTGTGGATGTGGATTTGATTTGTGCAAGATGCTGTGATAGTGGACGTTCATCGGAGAAAGTATTGAAGATAGTTTTTATGTATCGACCAGTCTTCTTTTAAATAATTTTCTATTCGAAAGAGAATAAGAGTAATTGTTTCGCTAAATTAGATGTGGGATAGAAGAGAAAATTGGAAATATTATTGTGGTTGACAATAGAAAATACATAATATATGTATTGTATTTCTGTGGGTTTTTTCTTTCCTGCCTCTTTAAAATTTCTTGTGGTGGTGACTTCATGCAAAGTTAGTATAAAATCGGAGGTGTGATCTAAGAGATACCATGTTTTATTTTACAAGTGTTTATGCTGGTGATTTGGCAGGACTTTGATATTTTTAATAGGTTGATACATTTACTGCAGTGACCTAGAGACTTTTACTCATCCCAAATAATTTTTCAAATACTTTAGCGCCTGATATGGGTAAGTTTTAGTAGCTGAGACTGAACTATACGTTAATTTTTGCTTACATTTTGATGAATTCGATCATACTAATAGCAGATGTGTCAGCAATCCTGTTTCATCGGCAATTTTTATTTAAAAATTTCATTTCGTCAGGCTTTAGGGTAAGCTTTTTAATGCTTGTGGGCTATGTGATGTCTTATTTAGTGTCAAAATTAATAAGAATTTACTCTTATTAACATCTCAAGGTTTCCAAGTAAGTAGGAGCCACTTAAGAATGCTGGATGCTGGGGATGCGTGAATTAGCCTTGAGAATCTCATTTTTCGCAGTTATTTAAGTGGCCGAATAAGTTTTGTAAGTTCTCAATAGGTAAATAATACTGTATCATGAATTCTAAATACCATGATATAGTATTATTTACCTGTTGAGAACTTACAATTCATAATGATTCGTATTAAGGTTCTCGCAACGGTCAGTAGCTATTGATTGTGTTGCGTTCGATACATTTTTCGATCGTGCGAGTTACGATATATCTAATTTTCGACCTAATCGATTGAGATTAGCCTGAGTGCTGTGTTCCTGCGCGCTTCGTATCCTATCGTACGTGCTTCGTAGCGGACATTCACATGCTGCGTACGCGCTTCCTCAACAGGCCGCGAATGGAAATTATCCATTGACGAAAAGCGACGAAGCGGCACAGTATCCCCGTAGTCAATGGGTACTATGTACATACGAATTAGATACGGAGGGTTCTGTGCCGTCTGGGATGAGACTCATCCCACCTATAACAAGCTACCTAGAAACATTAAGAGTGTGGAAGAACTTTCTATTTTTAAATTTAAGCTGAACTAGGAGTTTTTTATGGTACATTTATTTTATTCTGTTGATGAATATGTATTTGATTATGTCAATATGTTCTGATTGGGTATTGTATTATACATTGTAACTAAACATTGACATGCCGTATATCATGGAACATGCATGTACCAAGATCCTCAGGCAAATAAATACATATTATTAATATTATTTCCAGACATAGACTCCAGAAAAGATGCGGAATTGTGGTAAGGAAAGTGTTGTTAAGTAAATCATAAATACTGAGCATATAGGTACTAACCCCTTGATGAAGCAAATCAAAGTCAAGCAGCTCTCCAGTGTAAGACCAAGATCCGAGGATCATGCTGCACTCATGCAGATCGTACGGCCACTCTCGAAGATTGGGTGTGCAGTGGACGGGCCACTTGGCCACTGGCACGCACTGAACATGCCCCTTGTCATCCACAATACAATCAGTGCGCTTGAAAGTCATGTCAGAGTTCATGTCACCACTAAAAAGATGAAAAATACTCTAAAGGATAAAGACTCTGCTTCTTAGATTAATACCTCAGTAAATTTCATTTTTATTTACTGACCATGAATCCTTTTATAGGAAGAAATCAAGAAAGTCATCATCTACTCTCTCCTAAGTGTTGCGCCCATTTATTTGTAGCAAATTCACTCTTATTATATAAAATGTAAATGCATATGTGATAAATGTATTAGCTCGGCAGAGTAAACATTTTTAACTCTTCAGTGAGGTTTATAAGATTTCCGTGCCTGTACTTTAATTATATAGTAGTATAATATATACATACATATGTATCTGTATCTAATACCTCTCCTTTGCGTTACAAAAACCGTTTAAAACCAGGAGAGGATCCCAAGAAAATAATGCTATAAATTAGATGCGACTGGAGGATACCAAAATATGCCATTTTTTTGCACTCCTGCGATGACAACATTGGCAAGATTTCTCAAAACATAACCACATTTGGCAAAGTTAAGGCATAATTGATTATTGAAACTGAAGGCATACGGATCTTCCAAGTCAAGGACTCATTAATTATTAATCCTAAGAACTATGCACTAGTTACTCTTTCAACAGATTTCCTATTTAGACGAAGATCTAAATGTGGGACTTCTCCTAATGAATAGCTTGTCACTTTTGAACCAGTTTTCTAGATGCTTTAAAGATCCTGGATTGTAACTAATGAGGATCCTTTGTGTCCTATAGTTGAAGTTGTATCACCTGCACATAAGTGTTTTTGTTTGCAGAGCTGTTTGCCAAATTGTTGATGTACAATAGACAAAAGAGAATTCCAAGGCTGCTACCCTGTGATATTCCAACATTTATGATTTCAGCTGGAGATAAGTAGCCTGGTCAAATTAGCTCAAAAAATAGGGGTACTCTTGCATAAATTCCTAACAAGCTGAAAATTTGCATGAACCTCAAGGATACCACTCTAATGAAATACTGAAAAATCAATCCTGTGAGTGCAAAAAATTTTATTCAAGGTCAAAGGTCACAAAAATGGGTTTTCTGCATTTTTTGCCAAACGGTTAGTTTTATGATAAAAATTGCTCAGACCGAAATTGAAGATCGGAAAATTATCTACAAAATTGTCATTTCACTTTTTTCTCTAAGATTTACCGTTTCTGAGAAAAAGCCATTCGAAAGTTAGCTGGAAGTGTATTCTCCGTAATATGCATGACTATATAGTTGCGCTCTCCGAACATTATTGGACGCGTGACTCGCATATTGGTTGCTTGCTCTCACCCGTCCATCCGCCAACAATCGGGACAGAGGGTTTAGTATTCTCCATAATATGCGCATGTTTCCTCGCCACCTATTAGGTAGTGTACGAGGCCTTGTGGAGTGATAATAACCTTATTACCATATTTAATATCAATCACAGTTTAACACTTCTATTATCAAGATATGAATTTTTGCAAACATATTTTTATTCTTCCAGTGTAGACTGACAGTCGTCACTACTCTCGATGTATGCAAATATTTCTTCCATGGCCAGACTCAATGCTTCATCTCGGGGACGACCAGTTTTACTTCCAGTAGGCAGTTTTAAAAGAGAAACTTCAATCATGATGATAACTAGCCTCAGCAGCCACTAAATTATGTTTAAACCTTATGCGAGCCATAATATTTTTAAAATTATTATCAGAACGAATAATTATGTGCTATATAGAGAACAGATTCTTTGAATGAAAAAGTAGTAACTTAAGAAATTCCAAGCCGATATTTCTCAACTCGTTTCGTTTCCATTCTTCATACCGTTCATCGCCGCAAAAGAAGGAATGATTTTTTTAAACAAAAAGCTGAGTCATTTACATGTGCTCTTGCACGAGGAGGACTTACTTTCGACGTACTGAACTTTCTTTCTTTCCACTGAAGCAATGCTACTTCTCCAAGTGTAGTTTTTCCAACGTAGCACATGTTTTGCTGCTGACTCTTTGCTTTTCTTTGTAGTTAATGATTTCATTGCCTCTTGCAGCACTTGCACCAATCAACGTCTTTGAGTCAATTTCAGGGGACAATTTTAATGGTATTGGTTCAAACCCTACAACATCATGGTTGTGTCATTCTTGAAGCTATGAGCTATTTGGGCTCCTAAATCGCCCTTCCAATCGTTTCGTCGCAATGCTATGCCAACTGAGTGCAATTGACAAACAGACCACTGCAAGGGACGTCGGAATTGTGCTTGTAGCAGAGGGATGAAGCCTCCTCCTTTTTAGGCAGAATTCACTCGGTACCATCATATCCAATTCCTTTTGAATTTGGCATTTCTACTTTTTCTTTTGCATAGAAATATATAATCACAGATTTTATAACATTTGCTAACCCTCCAACAGGGGTGGCAAACCCCAAAAAGTGGGACCCTGTTCCTTAAACGAACACCACATATTCCTCTCCAAACTTGGATTGATAAGTCCATTTGTCTTTTTTCATCAGACAAAAGAATAGTCTTTCATTTCATCAAAATGGAACCCATTGATGACACCTTTTGATTCCTCTCATTTCGTTTTCACAGTAATTAGCATCTTTTTCTGTCTAATTCCGGTACACTACCTTGGATGTATCTTTCGAAGTTATGATTATTACGTCAGCTAAAGTTGCGGGGGCGATTATTGCTGCTGATTGGTTCTTGCATATACCTCTATCACCATTGGCAGATGCATTTTCCCCGCAAAAGTTCCAGTTTGAGTTTATGCCTTCATATTTATTTCATGAGGAATGTAGAGATACAAATCAGCTGATCTCTCGTCAGATTCAATCCAGCAACCATCATCTTTCGTTTCGTCTGCTGGTCTCTCAAAATACTTTTTCATTAGGGGGAACATCATACTCCTCCTTGCACTAACATGCTCAAACAAAACATGCTCAACAAACATTTCAAATGCTCCTGTAAAAGTGTTTGAGTTTTGTTTTTCAATGTAACCCTCTTTTGGCCTATTTGCATTTTTCCGTAAATTTTAGTACCTCCTGTGGTACCGCAAAATCCATTTAGTCGAAGATATGGAAGAAAATTATGTTTCCAAAGTCCGCACACCTTTCTATCCACTCGAGCGGCCTCTTCATAGACCAAAGGCTCCATGCCTACATTCTCAGATCCAAAAATATTGCGAACAATGCAAAAATATTTCATCACTTCTCTAAAGGTTGGTAACGTCGATTTGTTAACGCCGACAAGACACCAAAAAGGGACAAGTCGTCTCGCTATGCATCTTTTTATACCTTCTACCATCTCCCAAATTATATTATCAAAGATGAGCACCCTCCTAGCAGCACACGCACGATGAATTTTGCTGTATTTGAGGTGTGGGAGGGGGAGATACGAGTGGGGAGGGGTGGGAGCCTCTTGCCACTTTTTTATCTGTGACACTGTGTGGGCATTGGAATATTATCTTTGCAGACACACACTCAAATTTGGCATTTTGTGGCTTAACGGTGGCAGATATGTCAAAATGCTCAAATTTTTTGCCCTAAAAGATCAATAACTCGGCGAAATCTCTAGGGAATGACCATAAAATATGAAACGTTTCGATTTTTGATCCTCCCCCCCATAAGTGAAATTTGAGTGAGGGTCAGGGATTCACGTAGAGGCCACTGATTATTTAGGCCTTATTTCTGATCTGTCGACTTTTTTTAATTAGGCCAGATGATTTGAAAAAAAAATCGATTTTTCCAACCTGCCCTAGTATCCAAGTCTTTTACACAACTCTAATGTTCTGAAACTAGAGCAATGCAGCGAGAGACCTTTCAACAGAAGGTTTTGAAAAGTTACAAAATAGAGAAGAAAAAAGGAGCCGGTAATTCATTTAGATTTCACAATTCCTGTGCATTCCTTATTCTAATAAACTGAAATGAACTTGCCTGTTATAAATGGAGAGGTCAGGCACCCAAATTTCCCTAGTGTTGACATCAAGTTGGCTTATATTTCCATAATCAGCAGGAGTCCAAGTTAAGTGTGAATCATTCCAAGACTAGAACAGCATCACAACCAATTATGTCATCACATGCATATTTCACTGCATCCCATTATTAAATCAAAGCAATATCCACAAAGCATTACCAGATACATCCAGGAATTGAGTTGGAGCACGTTGCTAACTTCCTCCTGAAAAAAAAGAAATTAACAGATATTTAACATCTCGTGAATTCATAATTGTAATCACATAAATTGTTAGGAAATAATAAATATGGTAATTTTTAATGTTCCAGCTTACATGGTAAGAGAATTTTTGTGTTCTACCACAATTACTCCTTCCAGGTTTCTGTCTATCCTGGAATTGGTAACATTCTCATTCAGGTTGTATGGCCTGAATATGTGCCATTAGGGTGGTTCTTATTTCAAAAGTTTTCGAATTTCTTTTGGGACGCCCCCCAGTTTTGTTCCATTTGGTGAGAAAATAAATCATGAAAATTATTTTTGCATTCAGATATCAGCGAAAACATACCGTACTGTACCTAAAGTTTTGAAATTTTGGTATTTTTCGGATATAAATGAAGGTGATGTCACTCTTGGATTATACTCACTTTTTTGTCTTCTAAGACTCGTTAGACATTTGAAGAGTATTACTTCGAATTTCTTTCATTTCTGTCCTTTGGTTCCTGAGATATCGCAATGAGAGTGAGCGCGCACCACCCCAGTCAGACACGCGTGGCACGCAGGTTGCATGCGCTCAAGATTTGTTGATCATTCTCACTCATTGTAAAAGCACAAAATTCTTTAGATAAACTTTAAACTTCATCAATATAACCTTGAATGCTATATTTATCACTGTTTATTTCTCAAACGGGGTTAGTAGCAGTGCTTTATTCTCCATATCTAAATATTATATCTAAGTGCTTCTATCTAAATTCAGTGAATCATTTCTGAGAGCTAACCCCCTTTATGGTATGTGAAGGTGCTTCTTCTTGCATGTATTTCTTTGTCATTGTACAAGCTCTGGGTTTCAACTTAGGACATTTTATTTCTTTGCATTGGGAAAAGGTAGGGTTAATAGAGAGTTAATAGGTGGGGGAGGAGTAGCCATAGGTTGGGTGGATTTCCAGTTTTGATGGATCTTTGAGCAGCATAGGGAGAAGTAGGAGAGGAACTGAGGGGCTAATGAGGGTAGGAGTGCAGGAGGAGAGAGGAAGGATTGGCGTGGGCACAATGGTAAATGGTACTTCATGCGTTGACGATTCAGGTATAGGATAATGAAATCCAGCAAATGAATCCCCCCTCTTTTCCAATCCCATTAAGGAACTTTCACAGTGATATTGCCCAGTGATCATCCACCTGTGTGCATTGACATATTCCTGGAATTTGTTTCAATCAGTGCCACTTGAGAGAAAATTCCGCTGAGATCCAATTGCACCAATGCAAATCCTGTGATGAATATGGAAAACTACATGTAAGGCATCCAGGATATGTGTTCTCGAGAAGATTACCGGACGCAGTTGCAGATATTATGAAATTTGCATTAGAGCAAAAAGAAGAAAATCACCCGAAAAAGGATTACAGAGGACTCTTGGAATTAACTGCAATATTTTTGGGCAGTGTTCCTCTGGGAGGAAAGTCATTTTGCCCTCCCAGGGCTTTGCTACAGTAGCGGATCCACGATAGGAACAAGGGGGGGGCTAAGGCCTGTGTTCTTAGTCGACCCTACATAACAAGAGGCCCCTTCATGCATTTCTCAGTCGACCCTACATAAGTGGTGGTTGATTCCGTCGTCAAGTTCTCTGAAATGACGTAGATGATGGCACAGAGCCAGTTTTTCACTCTGGTGGCATAATGAGACCTAACTATGAAACTAAGAAAAGACGTTCGATAATTTTCGGGCATATTGTTAGGGCAACGGCTCAAGGTAAATAAAAAATCGGTGTCGTCCGCCATGTTGTGTCGTTACATTAATTATCGCTATAAATACTATCATATCGAGCCAAAAGTAGAATCATATTGTCTTTAAAATACTTCAAAAGCGGTATGTACAAGATAGTGATAAGTACAGGGCAAGTATGATCATTGATGAGAGAACTTACGTTGCATAATCATGGTTCGTCATTCGCTTTTACCTTCTGAAGTTAAGTTTATCATGTGGCAAATAGCGGAATGAAAATATGTTTTCTATGGTTGTATGTAAACGCTATTGGTTTCTCAAAAGCATACCAAGTGTCAAACGTGAAAAATATAAATATATAGAATAGAATAGAATAGCTTATTTGCCCAAAAGATACAAATACCAAAGTGAGTACATAGGGCATGTCATGAAAAAAATATATATACACAAATACGATCAATGTATAGATGCCAGATATTCATTCACTGAGTAAAAACATTTATCTTGAAGATAAGAGCTAACTTTTTGTTTGAACACGGAAAATATTTCTTCCTTTTTTATATTTAGTGGCAGACCATTATATAACCTTACACACATTGCATGAGGCCCTTTCGAAGTTGCACTTAGATTAGACATTGAAACGTGCACATCATCACAACTCCTTGTCATGTATGAATGATAAAATTTATTAGTTTTAAAATCAGTAAGGTGTTTCTTAGTATACAGCACGGCATTATAAATATACACAGAAAGAAAATTTTTAATTCCCAGTCTCTGAAAAAGAGGTTTACAATGTGCCCTATAAGACTCGTTGCACATGGACCTAATTAACTTTTTTTGAATTAAGAATATATTCTTTGCTCTAGAGGAATTTCCCTAGAGTATGATGCCATAAGAGATCTGGGAATAGAAGATACCGTAGTAGAGAGTTTTGAGCACATTTAGGCTGACAGTATGCTTCAAAACAGATAGAAGATAAAACACTGAGTTCAACTTTTTGGAAATCCACAGAAACAAGGTGATGGACTATATTGGACTTATTATACTTCAGACAATTTTATTATTTATTTCACTTGATGGGTATAATGCGGTAGTATTATTACCTTTCTGCTGTGTTTCTGTACATTTTAAAATGATTTGTGTGAGCTCGTCTCCCTTAATATCCATTGTAACATAGATTCTTTAATCGAAGTGATCAGCAGACGAAATTTGGCAGCCATATTTTTGTAGAGTGTAGGGCTGGTTCGGGTACCCTACATCAAGAGTTTAGTTCCAAAAACAGCCATATGTAGGGCTTGATGTGGAGTATGTAGGGCGAGATCGCTTTATGTAGGGGCTGATGACGTATCCAGGGTCGGTTGGCCCTACAGGGTCGACTAAGAATACGGGCCTAAGTATGGGGTAAACACCCAGAAGTACTGCGGGTCCGAACAAAAATTGCTATTCTATTTAGTGTAAATTGGTTGTCCATGGGGGGGGCTATAGCCTCCCTCCAATAGATCCGCCACTGCTTTGCACCATGTTAGATGGATGTCCAAAGCTTTGTATTACCTGATAATATATTTTTTCTCTGCAAACAGTTCCCTTTATCGGCATTAGAGGAGAAAATAACTCGTAATGTGTGCTTGTTTGTTGTACGTCTTTACCTGGAGGCCTAGATTACGGCACCAAATGCAGAAGAGGCTCCTAGGCGAGATTTATAAGCCAACCATATACAGACAATTAATAAGCATGAACGAGGGCAGCAAAATTGTTGCCTAAATAGCTGCACTGCTGAATTTTTCCCGGAATACTGTTTATTACTGAGTAAGGTGTTTCAAGGAAGGCGACAAGTCGTTGATAGACGGGCGAAGGAGCGGCAGACGTCGAGCCACCCACAATTTCGAGGGCATCAGGATTTGCCAATTCACCATTTGAACGAGGAGAATCCTCTGGGTAGGTAGAGTAGTTGCCTTATCCGGAGATGCACAATTTTGACGCAGCTACGCAACAGTTAGAAGGCGGGTGATGAAGCATAGTATTCAACTTCACAAACCTGCCCTCGTGCCATTCTTAACAAACCAAGAAAAGCATTCGAGACTGTTATTCAGCGGGAACAATTTAGTTAGGAAATAGGCTTTTTTGAACTTCACCATTTTCGCTGACAAGAAAACATTTCGCAGCAATAAAAGGGATGAATAGAATTGTGTAGGATGAGGAATACACTGTATGAAACTAAGTCTTTCATCCCGTAAATTGATAAGAATGCTGTCCATTGTTTTATAAATTATGATTCGCGGTGTATTGGAGCACATTCGATATATCTATGAAGGACAGCCGGTGAACGAATGCATAGGCAAATTGAATAATATTTTATATTTTAGATCATCTAATTAGGCTTTTACATTTCCTATTTAAATTATTATTGCTCGTTGAATTTCATTAACGAGGCACAGCTAAATTTAAAGAAATAGTAAAAGCCTTATTTTTAAATTACTCAGAAAATAGTGTGGTTAGTAATAAAAGGAAAAGAGTGACTCTTTCTCACCAGTCTTTCAGGAGAACGTTAACGCCGAGGACAGGTTATTATCCAATCTTTAACACCGGCTAGCCCTCTGTGCTCCAAAACCCACCTCACAAGGTGTTCATTATGATTATGATTACAGAAAATCTTAAAAACAACAGCAATCAAAACCAATTGATAAATTTGCAATAATCAACTGATACGCAGGACCCTTTTTTGCCAGTATTAAACAATTATGTAAATACCGACGCATGGTTTTTATGCCCTCGTTCACCGCCGGGTTCCACTTACCCTATTTTGCAAATCCCTAGCCTTCAAAATGTAATATTTGAATAAATGATTCATAGAAATTGTATTCTAACCCTACCCCATTCTTAACTTTTATACGACTCGTTATCGTTACATAAGGTATATAAAGCTCTTGCAGCAAATTTTAAGTGATTTAAATCAATAAATAAATACAAAACGAGTGAGTGACCTGAAAAAAATTTAAGCAATGTTTTTCACGTTGGGGATTTGATCTCACAATCACCACTATCCCAGTCGCACGTTTACTCCACTAGGCCACCAGAACTGCTCACAGAGAAGGTTTTATAATATGCATAACACAAAACAACAGTCAAAACCAGGGTAAGTACGCAGTAAATACACACGAAATAATCATTAAATACGACATTAATCGAAACAGAATGATCAATTTGCAAATGACCTCTCCGTCTGAGTGCCTCTATCTTCACCCGCAAATGCAATATTATTGGTGAGCAACCAAGGAAAACGGGAAGAGTAAGGGAAACTAAATTTTCTCGAGAAGCAGAAGTGGCACCACAAACTTTGTCCTGAAACTTTTGAAAGTGACAGTACTTAGTTCCAGCTGTATCTGCTCCAAAATGGTAAACAAAAAATATATTATTATTATCATAGCAACAAAGCCAATAAAATATTTTTCTCTTACAAAAGTGAAAAACCTCAGCATCATGAGCACAGAAACTGTTAAGTTTTTGGAGTACTGGACCACTGGGCGAACATCTTTGTCATACGAACAAAATACATCTTGCCTTAGGCGCTGGTTAGGAGTTAAGTCTTTGGTGACACCTGCTCTACATGATCCTGAAAAATATAATTACAATAGCACATCAACAATAATGACAATTTCAGAGAGTTGGGAGTCTATGGCTGATGATGGCACACTGCTCATAACTTTTGAGATATGTACATAACAATGTTTTGCTCAAAACAAGTTTGAAAGTTTGCTGATACATACATACATGTGTACCTAGTTTTCCCCACTAGAAAGTTAAAATACAAAACACAAACATTCCATGTGGACAAGTATCAAACATTTCTCAAGATATCACTTGAAATTTTAAAAATCTGCAGCCTATAATTCATGGTCGATCCCTTTAGAGGAATCATACCTCCCCCGAGACCATTCTCTCCTCATTTGTGGTGACCTATCGCCCCCTCTAACACTCCACATTCACACTTCACAATGAAATTTTCAGAGTACCTACACAGAATACGCCAGTGTCAAAATTTTCCTGTGTCTCAAGAACAAAAGATTTATATCTGAGAAAATAAAGAGGCAACATTTCCAATTTGAAATACATACTCTGGCAAATGCTACCTCAGGTCTATTTTATCTACATAGCATGAAAATTTCAAGATATTATTATGGGTTTCAGGAGAGCGGCCAAAGAGAGTGGATTAGCATATATGTGAGAGGGAGGATTAATCCCAATGGAGACATAACACTTCATTCACAATTTATGAAAATGGAAAATACATTCAACAAGAATGTCAATGAGGAAATAGATCTATTGAAATACCTGGTTCACTTTTGACCAGCAAGCAGCACCAAATCAGCATCAATGTGAAAATAGCAAGAACTCGGCAAAATGATGAACTGTGGTGAGGTGCCATGGTCGCCATGAGGAGAGCATTAGAGTGGCCAAGAGACAAAGCCTGCCTCTCCTCAAAGCAGATAACACAACACCACCTCTGCCAGATGCCCCATAGAAAAAAACAAACAAAGATTAATCTTATCTGCACATAGTGAGATGCCCTTTTCCAAGCCAGTAGCCACCATTCAGTCAGGGAGGGAAGTGAACATTAATGTTCATCCCAAACAGGAGAGATGGAGACAGGTATAAACGTTTTATAAGCAAGCCACGGCCACTCTGAAGAAATCAGTAGATTTTACAGGCCTCTGAAAGTTTCTTTTTATAAATCAAAGAGGTTCAGTGAATATCAATGAAATCCACCCAGTGGCGCCGACTCCATGGGGCCTGAGGGGGCCGGAGCCCCCCCAAAAATTCTTTACAGATGTGAGGAAAAAATGTCAGGCTCGTCAATTTTCCCTAGAGTGTCCAGATATCGAGATTCGAGTGATCAGGGTTCTATTGTTGATAATATGACTCTTCTAAAATGCTTAAAAAACTTAAAATTCACTACTTATAAAATTTACCAGGGCAAGGTCCCCAGTTTGGGCCCCCCCAATATTTTTTGTAAGTCGGCACTCCTGAATCCACCATGGAGAGCAGACTGCTGCAAAAGGATTCCCAGAGAACTTGAAGAGGTCGAAGGGAATGAGAAACCTTCAAGAATGACATTCAAATACTCCACGTCTCCTTACAATGCAATCACAATTTCTCAGATGTTACGGAGAGTTTTGAACAGGGGTGATGGACAGACAATTTATAGGGCATGGAGGATATCGCCTTTGAGATTTCCATGAGACTTGCTTGAGGTTTTCGGTTTTGCCTTATCAAAAGATACCGGTTAGGGTTTGTAAATTTGCAGCTGGGATAAATGGGGCATCCGCTTTGTTGAGGCAAAAATAACCAGTCCCTATTGTGTCCAAATTAACTGAAATTTGCAGTTCTTTATTTTCCTAGTTTGGAAAGTGTAAGCATGTCCATGCTATTACTATCGAAGTATTCTGCAGATTTCTGAATTTAGCACTCTGCGAGTTAGCTCAGTCTGTCTGGATTACACCTCTCTTTCAAATCACAGCAATGCCTTCTACCTGTCACCCCACAAATATAAATCCTACTCTCTTCCTTCCTCTCCCTTGCTTACCCAACATTCCTCTCCAATTTAACACAGTTTTTTATTCATGAATGCCTTCTTTCCTAATTCAATTAAGATTTTATTAAACCTTTCACATAAATACATAAGGACTAGAATATGTACAATAATAGCTAACTCTTGTACGATTATCAGAGATTCTTTTAGGTATTATGTGACACAATGGGAGAAGTTTCTGTGTAAATAGATTTTTACCCTCAATTTGAACTATGTAATTAGGTTAAAAGACAGCTTTAATTTCATCAGGGATATTATTGGAAACAGTGGAGGAAGATTGGTAGTGACCCTTCACACAGAGAGATCTAGAGTACCGTTGCTGCTTACATGTGTTATTTCTGTAGTGAGTGGTGTTGCAGCGATGAAAAGCATTGGAAGGGAATTTGTCCAAATTGAATCATAAGAAGGCACCGATCAAAATTTATAAAGAAAGCAGTGAGAAGATTTTTATATTTGAAAAAAAAATGAGGATTATCGGGAGTTGGTATGGAATCATATGCTTCACGTCTTACTTTGGAGCAGAAAAAGCTCTTCTAGTGAGTCAGCCGAATTTCCCCATAGCAATATGCTACAGGATAAAAGAATGAATTATAGTAAAACTAGCCGACCCGGCGAACTTCGTGCCGCCTAACATTCAATGAACTTATAGTTTAGTTGCACCATTTATAAATAAAGAGCGGCTGTATCGTTTTAATCATATTTGATTTATTATAAATCAAATGAGAAAATATTGATGAAATAAAAATTATACGAATTCAGTTGTTGGCTATTTGTGTTATTAACCGTAAAAAAATGTTTTTAGGTCTAAGTCCGTAGCGTAAACTTGGCTCGTTCACGGGGCAGGTTAACGCAACGCTAGACCGACGCTTGACTGATGCACAAAATAGTGTAAGAAAAGCCCCTATGAAGCAGCATTCGTATCAAATGACTTTAGGCGCGCCAGTTATAGTATCTCTGTTTGGAAAAAATGCACTGCGTAAACGTGCTGCATGCATAAACACACATTCGGGTTTAATGTCTTGCGTCAAGCGCCTTCTGATAAACAACAGTTTTTGTTTTGTTATCAGGCGCAAGATAAAGCGAATGAAGCTAAATAAAAATAGCGAAGCGAAGCAGGGACGCAGCAAAGGGGTTTTAGGGGGTTAAAACCCCCCCAAAATCTCAGAGAATCTTTTTATAAAACATTTGGTTATTAATATTAGGGGGACGGATGAGTCACAAAATATTTAACTGTTCACACAGCCGCCTAACCTACCATTTTGAACCTTTTATCCTAAAAAATGTCTGGGGAGGGCCCCCCACACCTCTCGCTTACCTTGGCGAGTTTTCTATACCCTACAGACCCGCCAGTATTAGCTGCGCCTATCCTTAATTCCTAGCTGCGCCTATCCTTAATTCCTAGCTGCACCCTTGAAGCGAAGGAAGAAATACAGCGGATGGTTTACCGACTCGTAAACATACCACATATTATTTACAATGGGAAAATCATGGGTTTTCTTATCACGAATGCAACATGAATTGGAAATAGAATACGTTTAAGCTCAAAAGGGCATATAAGTTGGGATCATGTAATCTTCGGATTGAGAACTTCCTCATCTTTGAATTTTCCTTTGAGTATAGTGGCGTGAATCAATTTCATTATCAGTTTTTTTAATATCCAAACACGTTCCGTTGGATAGTTTTGGTTGGTTTAGGTTTCGAAAGATCATGAACACAGAGCCTACCTTTAGCTGTAAATCGTGCCGTGGTAAGCCAGGTGCGTCCAAGGACTTTAAATATTCAGATAGATGGTTGGTGACTTCGTCTTTGTTTATTACAAAGTTAAAAGATTTGAATTCATGCAGAGTACACAGACATTACTGATAATCAACAATTGCTTGGAGATTTGTTTACACACACGGTAGTTATGTGTTTGTTGACAACTCAATTCGAGCTGAGCTTACATCTACATTATTCAATTATTTTAATGCTATTTAAATATTACTTTAATGTTTTTAACATGTTTGAACATTTAATTTTTTTTAACATTGTTAAAAAGATCAGTCAATACATTAGTAAAAACGAAAAAAAAATCTTATATATTTGTAAGTTGCCGGGCGCTGTCGTTCTCGTCATCCGCAGGAGAATAAGGATAGTCGCGCAGAAAAAGGGAGACGCCACATGTCGGGGAAAATCACACTTTATTCTACCTTCGTTTGCTTACACCTGTCGAATGCCCCGCGAACTGCACTGCGAACTGCCGTCTCCCTCTGGTCAGCGTTTTTCTGTTGTTCTCTCAGGTGCGTAGCAGGCTCACGTTCTTAAGAAAGATCTCTTACCTTACATGGCCATGCGAGCGCATCCTGTCGGCGTTGAGTAGTAGTGGAATCATGGGAGCGAAAGGAAAGGAGTTATAGCTGAGCTGGTATGGGAAAGGAACTGAGGTAAGGAAGACGGCAGCCGCCTCTTGCAACCTTAACTATCAACTCCTAAAAACATATCTCTAAAATAAAGTTGAATTTTTTTGTGAACTTTTCCTATTTTTTAATGTCCTATATGTTATCCGGGGCTGAGACAAATCCAAAGAGCCTAATGTCACTAAAATCGGTGCAGCCGTTCTTGAGTTATAAGTGTTCTAACTAACACGATTTTTGTCTTTCTTTTATATATATAGATATAGCTTATCCAATGCATCAAGAGACACAATTAGTGATAGTTTCTTATTTCACGAAGTGTCAACAAATATATAGCTGATTATGGAATGAATTTGAGGCAAACACTCTAATATATCAGAGATGATAAACCCTAAGTTAAGTTGGTGTGGTATTCATGCGATCACTGTGTTGATTTATATCATTATTATTTAAATAGCATAGAAAGTTATCTGCATCATTTGACTTCTTTTCAAGGAATTGCAGAAAGTCTTTTTCTTCATTTAGCAATGCCACTCCTTGTTTTAATAAAATCAAAAAATATTTTTTTTAAATTTGCATCTTCCCTTTTATTCCAATGCTCTGTGAAATTTAAACATATGTACATTACATCCGTCCACCAATCACCTCTAAGCAACCACAGGACCATCATTATTGTATTGATCCAGGCACAAAATATACTTTCTCTGTGGTTTGCCAAAAATTGACTGCAGGCCAGAGAACCATCATGTACAGAAAGGATCATAAGTTACACTAAATCTCATACTCTGAATATGTAGCAGAAACAGACGAGCTGACAATCGGACCAAGTCTTAAAACATATTATGTATACTACTATTGACTAACAGAGACATACTTAGCAGCAAAATATATGTACTTAGATTTCTTTATGGATCGTCACACTGAATTCTAACCACCAATATGCCAAAGCATGAAAGCCATATGAATTTAAGGGCATAAAATGGGGATATTTGGAAATAACTGCACTTTGTAACAATTAAGTTCTCCCTTGAACATCACACCAAGTCAAAAGGATCTTTTGCCAAAATGACTGCGCTGAGGGAGCAATTCAACAGGCTCTGACAGCACTAATTGCATTGGCCACATTGTTCCTATGCAAAGATTTGCATGCAGATCTTTTCTGACTATGGAAAAGACGGATGGTGAGAGTAAAAACAAATAGTTTGCCGGCCTCGGTGGCGGCAGGGTCAACTCCTCGCCTGCCAAACCAAAGGTCGCGGGTTCGAGTCCCACCTGGGTAGGTTGGCCCAACCCAGGGAATGGTTGTGTGCGACAGTCATTGTTTCATATTATTTCCTCTGATGTAAAAGGCCTTGAATGAGCTGTTTTCGGGGCGACGAAAATAAATTTTTCTTTAATAAAAAAATATTTTTCAAATTTACTGACCTTATGTGAAGCCATAAAGAATTTCATTCATACAATCCACCAGGAAAGTACAACACAAATCATCACCATTAGAAAAAGAAGACTTGCTTCAATACCAAATGTTCTCTTTGATCTGCAACGATGATATCTACACCTAGGTAGGTTGTCTACACAAACACACCACCTAACAAGAAATCTTGGATCAACTGCAAACCAGTCTTAATGTGGGCCCTGTTGAGGAGAAACTAACTCACAAGATAGTCGTAGGAAATAGTCAAAATGGTGCCTTCAAAATTGTCATCTTCTCACCAAGAAAAAATGAAGTACTAAACATCGATCTCGGACCAATTAATATCATAATGAACCCTTTCTTCTTTCATAAAAGAGATTTACACGTAACATTGGCTGCACCTACTCCATCATTAGCATCAGATAAAGTATGATCAGGGCCGACCACAAGCTCAGCATCTATTAATCCTTAGAGCGCAGGGCCTTTTTATACGTTTTTAACACTAATGAGGCATTTACCCACAAATTTCATTGCTACCTGGATATCCAGCAGCCCAAGGGTTAAGGGTGCAGCCAATAAAGTTTCCTCGGTTATAACTATTTTTGTATTAATATAAAATCCCTCACAAGCAATTGATTACCACAAGAGCAATTTGCTCACGGCCAAGGGGTTGACATCCCTGTTCTCTGTGAGAACTGACTATAATCTAACGATGAAATCAATGCATATCAAATTAATGGATACAATCTAATCTCCTGTTATTGTTGTGATAGGTACTTTGAAATGTGGCGGTGCAGTGGCATAACTATGGGGGAGGATGGAGGGATGGATCCCCCCACTCCAAAGGCTCAGAGAAATATAAAAATACTTAAACCTCTCTGTCTCATTTTGAATGTATTAACTGCATCTGCTTATATTTAAAGATCATTTCATTCTTAAAGATCAAGTAAATAAGCTGAAATCTCCTGAAGAGTCTCTCATTCCGAAGCAATGAAAAACTGTTACTTTTTCGAATGCTGCAAAATCTACATCTGCATCTTCTAAAACCTCGTCACCCGTCGTAGCTTCCCACGAATGACCTGTAGCCCACAGTGAAAGTGAGCAGCAATCTCCTTTATTGTCCTGTGATTTCCGTGTAAAGGCTTTTAAAACCATCACCACCGATCCTGCTAGTCAAAGTGTGACACATTTACCCAGTGAGAAATGGGTGGTGGAATCCACGTGGAATCCACGTTGAGTGGTGGATATTTGGTGGTGGTGGATATTGAGTGGTTGGACCCACGTGGAATCCACGTTGATTTCAAGTGGATTTGTGGTGATTATCATAAAATGTTAAACAGAATTTCTAATTTGTGGAACTTAACTCTCTGGTGACATTGCGTCATTTATCATCCTGAAACCACGCTAGTTATGTGAAAATGTATCGCACATTCTATTTTTATATAATTCGTGGAAAGGCAGCCATGAGAGCACATGAAAAATCGTAGACACATATATAGAAGGTTTAGATATAGAGTGGTTGAGGTTTTAATGGTTTTAGGACAGCACCTACTGCTGTTTTAATTTTTCCACCAAATTTCCACGTGGGTTCCACGTTGATTCCACGACCAAAAACACGTGGTATCCACGTTAATTCTCCACGTGGGTTCCACGTGGATTCCACCACCCATTTCTCACTGGGTATGTGATGAATTGTGTAGTGATAGTGAGATACAAGCAACAGCTAACGAATCTGACGTGTTCACTACCGTCAAAGGTAGACCTAAACGTCGCCCAGCCCTGAGAATGGGCACTTCAATCAAGGAATCCTCGCTGAAGGGTATTCCCTAGCTCTCCCATATCTGGAGCCTTCTGTTAAATACCACGAAGGAAGGTGTGCTGCAGTATATTAAAGACGAATTGCCCGATCACACAAATGATACTCCCGAAATTGAACAGCTTGTGGTGGTCACTAGAGGGGAGTATGCCTCGTTTTGCTCAAGCGTAAGTCATGATTTGGGTGTTAAATTACTCACTCCTGGTTTTTGGCCTAAATATGCTTATTGGGGAAACTTTTTTATTCCCAAACCTCAGCCAAAATTCTCGGCGAGTTAGCTAGAAATCTGAACATCCTTCATGTTAATATTCAGTGCCTTAGGAACAAGCTACTTGAAATGGAAGTGTTTATTTCTCAACACCAGCCTGATGTGATTTGTATTAATGAGCATTGGCTCACGGATAACGAACTTGACTCATTCCAGCTACCCGGCTATGTTGTGGCCGATGCTTTCTGCCGATCTACTCTTTGCCGGCCTCGGTGGCGGCGGGGTAACATCCTCGCCTGCCAAACAAGAGGTCGCGGGTTCAAGTCCCGCCTGGTTATGTTTCCACTGTCCAGGGCATGGTTGTTCGTGTACGTTTACTCATTAAAATTTGTTGAATACCCTGATGCAAAATGGCCAATAGGAGATGTATTTGGTGGTTTGAGAATAAAATAAAAAAATTAAATTAATAAATGAAAAAATGGTGGAGTTTTAATACTTATATCTGTTAACTTAAGCTATAGCTCTGTAACCTTCCCTCATAGCTGTCTCAGTGTTAAACAGGCGTTTCAATGTATGTAGTAGGTCCAGTTTTTTATTCTAATGTTATTATTTCAAGATGCTGATAATTTCCAAATGTCAAAATAAAAATGTCAAAAGTTTCTTTTAAAAAATTCTTGATGGACTGTTTGCGGTGCATTTCCTAAGGTACCCTTTTCAGTTTTGTAGTGTTGTCTTGTTTTCAATGTATCTATTAAACTTATCTATATGTTTGGTATATGATGATATGATATGATGGTATGATATTTGTATGTTTATACAGGTTTATATTATGTATGTTTTTTTTTTTTTTTTGTGTAACTACTTCTATGTTGTATTTTTATCTCCTAATATGTATTTCATGTTATTGATATCTATGTTTCTGGTATTTGAAGTATATTGATATTGTGATAACTTTGTGCAATTTTAAATTTGTGCTAATGTAAAAAAGGGCTTAAGCCCGTGAAAGTGATTCTGGCCCACAGAAGTTGTTAACGAATAATTTACCCAACGCTTGTCGTTCCTGTTCGGCTGGTGTTTCTGTTTCAACCTCTAACAACGCGTGGTCACAAATAGGTACCATACGAGGAAGCAGAACCTGGAACAAGGTCCCCTCGCCGCCCTCAGTGATTATTCTGAAGACTCGCTGTCTCTCCATCCTGCCACTCAACGGCTCGAGAATCCAGTGATAATCCCGCAACATCACAAATGGCATCAACGCAAGTCGAAAAGAATCTTATTGTACAGTGACAGCCACGGCCGTGGCTTATCGGCGAAATTAAGCGAGAGAGTCGCCGGTAACGAGCACGAAATCGTGGGCGATGTGAAACCAAACGCCGGCATTAACGAGGTGACAAAATGTTGCGAGGTGAGCTCAAAATCCTTAACTAGAAGTGACAATGTTATCATCATGGCCGGGACAAATGATATCTATCTCAACAAAAGTAAACAAGTAATGGATAGAATAAATGCTTTGGTGAAAAAACTGTCTAACACAAACGTGGTAATTGTAAACATCCCCCATCGTCACGATATTCCCAGTGACTCGTGTGTCAACATAGAGACCAAGAGGGTAAATTTGGAACTACAACTATTGAGTGAAAGCCTTGAAAATGTTACAGTTGTAGATGTAAATGGTTTTGACCGTGTTTTCTACACTAAACATGGCCTGCATCTTAATGGTAAGGGCAAAAATCATTTGTGCGCTTTAATTGTCGACTGTATTGGATTGAAACCATGTCAGGTTAGTAATGTAAATGCCGACAGCTTGGTCACCTTACATGCACCAGTAAATAAGGCTACTCCTTCGCTATGACTAAGAGACAACATCAGTGATCCGTCTCCCAAAGTAACTGCCAAATCCCCTTCCCTTCTTTGTGCAAACGTTCAGTGTCTTAGGAACAAACATTTTATGGTGGAAGCAACTGCTAATGAGAACAACTACGATATATTATGCCTCACAGAGCATTGGTTATGTAGTGAAGAAATTGCTCTGTTCAACATTGAAAACTACACTATAGCATCGTCATATTCTAGATCTGCTGCAAAAAATGGTGGGACTATCATTTATGTGAAGAAAAACTTACTGTTTAAGAAACTAGATGTTAATCAGTTCTCCATTGAAATCCATAGTGAAATGTGTGCTGTGACCATAAAAGAGTTAAATGTAATTGTTCTATGTGTGTACCGATCTCCATCAGGCGACTTTAATATATTCTGCAATCAACTGGAGCAGAGTCTCACCTGGTTGTCTAAGCTTGGTCTAGAAATTGTTTTATGTGGTGACTTTAATGTGGACATACGCCGTTCTTCTAGTACTTCTGCTGCGTTCACTTCTTTAATAGGGTCTTTTAATTTACATTGTGCAAATACTGAACCAACCAGACTTAACTCCTGTCTGGACAACATCATTACTGGCCTCAATACAGATCAGTACTCTGTCCTAGTAACTGACCTTGGTTTATCTGATCATCTATCACTAAAATTTCAATTTTCAATCAAAAAGTGCAAACATAGTACTACTGGTAGAATTACCCATACCTTCAGCCGTCCAATTACCCCTGAAGGGATTTGTGAATTAATTTCACTCCTTGCAAATGTTTCTTGGCATTCACTGCTCACCTTTGCCAACGGTAACGATAACTTTGCCTGCTTCTTTGAAACTTTTTTGCTATTTTTCCAACAGTGCTTCCCCAAGAAACTCGTGAAAAAAACTAATAATTCCAAGCGATCCTTAAACTGGTTTACTCCTGAGCTCTCAGAAATAAGGTCGCAAGTAATTCAGCTGCGTCAAAAGTATATTCGTACAGGCAATGTTGAAGATAGAACTGTATGGCGACAGCATAAATTGTTTTACAATAACCAAATACTTCAGTCAAAACGTAGTTTTAACTCTGACCTTATAAGTAATGCATCCAACCGTAATAAGGCAGCCTGGCAGGTCATAAACAAGGAAATTGGTCATTCAGGAGGGTCCTCTGACTTACCTTTTACATCTGATGATATGAATAACTATTACATCAACTCAATAGCCGACCTCGTGTCAAATCTTGATCTGGGTCCAAACCTGGCCTTGCCTCTTCTCCATAATTCTCAAACAATCACATCCCCCTTCAAATGGAAGTGGGTTACAGAATATGAGATTCGTCAAATCATCAAAAATATAAAATGTTCAAAGTGCACGGATGTTTATGGAATATCAGTAAATTTAATCAAACATCTGGCAAATACTATTGATGAACCGCTGGCTTTAATCCTGAACTCATGTTTTCAATCAGGCATATTTCCTAATGCTTTGAAAATTTCTAAAACAATACCTATTTATAAAAAAGGTGATAAAACCTTACCTTCTAACTATAGGCCAATCTCTATAATACCAGTTTTTGGAAAAATTTTCGAAAAGGCCATTAAGATTCGGGTATACGAACACTTTGAAGTTAACAACTTATTTTCTCCATCGCAATTTGGATTTCGCAAAGGGTTTTCCACCACCTCAGCTGTTAAGTCCGCCATTGATGAAATTCTAAATGCTTTTTCAAGTAAATCCTCCATTTCTCTAACTGCCTGCGACCTATCTAAAGCATTTGACTGCGTTTCTCATCCGATTCTTCTTCAAAAACTTCATTATTATGGTTTCAATAATCTTGAACTACAACTCTTCGAATCCTATCTCACCAATCGATCCCAGTGTGTTTTCATCAATAATAACCTTTCTTCACCCCAGAATTTAAATTATGGAGTTCCTCAAGGCTCAGTCCTTGGGCCTCTTCTATTCCTTATTATAATCAATGACTTACCCCGTAACGTCTCATGCAAGTCCATACTCTATGCAGACGACACTACTTTTATTCACAAGTCTAATCACCTGACTAATACAAGCACTACGACTAACTTGTTTTTTACTGAAGCCTCAAACTGGTTTTCTGCGAACGGTCTGGTTCTGAACAATGATAAAACCCAGTCACTCGTCTTCTCTTTGAGCACTTCTGATAATCCCCAGACCACCATTAAATTATTAGGATTTGAACTCGACCAAAAACTGACTTGGGAGCCACATACGGTAGGCACTCTTAGTAAATTGTCCAAGGCAGTTTATATGCTACGTAAACTTGTATACTTGATACCTAAAGAGTACCTTACAAATATATACTTTGCTTTGTTTCATTGCCATATTAATTATGGTATTGAACTTTGGGGCCATTCACCATCTGCCAATAATTTATTTAAAATGCAAAAGAAGGCAGTAAGGATAATATCCTTTTCTCAACCAAGGGATCACTGCAAGCCTATCTTCTCCAAGCTTGGGATTATGACTCTGTACGGCTTGTATATATATAAATCCCTGTGCAATGTCAAAGATAATCTGGGCTCTTTGGAAAAAAGGTCTAATTTCCACAATCATTATACAAGGAATAGCGACACCCTAGATGTTCCCTATTGTAGGTTAAACAAAAACAGCAATTCATTTGATGTACTAAAAATTCGTTTTTTTAACAGATTGCCCCCAGAAGCTAAAGTTGTAAGTGTGACAAAGTTCAAAAAAGTTATTCATGACTGGCTATTGAAAAAAGCCTTTTACTCCATTAATGAATTTTTCGAAAGTGAAATTGTAATGTCCTTTCTTGATGCATAATCCAATCGATTTTGCCATATGTATTTTGTGTATTGATATTTCCTATGTGTATGACGAAGACTATTGCAAATTCTAATTTGTTTAATGTCCAATAAAACTATTATTATTATTATTATTATTATTATTATTAAATAAATTTATTATTATTATTATTACTATGTATCGTTCTCCAAGTGGTAATTCCAATGTGTTTCTAATATTGTGTAACAAATATTGAATATAAATTTGTGAAAACTGAGATTATAGTGCCTCATATTTCGGACCACTATCCATTAATCTCTACATTCTCCCTAAATGCCTCAAACAAGATGATATTGCAATACAAAAGAAATTTTTCCGATGAGAATGTGAATACTTTCTGTAACTTGCTCATGTCACATGATTGGTCCTATGTTTACTCCATGAGCTGCTTTGAAGATGGTTTTAATTGTTTTTATTCAACCTATGTGACCTACTTTGATTACAGTTTTCCAGTATTGCCTTCGAGAATTAAAAATTTGTCTCTATCCGTGGGCAGAAAGAAAGTCATGGGTCTCTGACGAAATCCAGTATGTATCTAGATTCATGAAAAACATGGCCCTCTATTACAAAAACTGGTCAGACCCCATTGAAATGCTCAAATACAAATTAATGAAAAAGGGTTATAAACATCTTTTTCAATATGCTAAAAGAACTTTTAATGATCACAGAATATGTAATGCTGGAAACAGATCAAAAGAAATTTGGAAAATTATCAATGAATCACAATTTCCAAAATCACAAACCACTAATCTCAAATTACTGTATTCCCAAGATGACATGCTTGAGAATAGTTCTGAAATTACCATGGATTTTAATGACTTTTTCACATTACATCAGTTTTTCAATGTGGCTCAACAAAGCACTTGCAGACAATCATCAAGCCAATGTAATTCTCTATTTCTTCGCCCATGCTCTGACAATGAATTAGCTAATATCCTTCACAAACTGGCAAATGAATACACCACTGGTCCAGATGGCATTCCTCTCATCATCATTAAAAAATCATTTGATGTCATTAAACACCTTCTTTCATTCTTAATCAATGAATCTCCAAGTCTTGGCCAATTTCCATCACCCCTTAAAAGTACCCAAGTCATCCCCCTCTACAAAGGTAAAGGTAATAAATAGCATTTGAGCTCATATAGACTAATATCTATACCGAATCAATTTGGTAAAATCTTTAAAACAGCTTTTTATGCTCAACTGATAACATACTTGGAATTTCACAACCTATTATCCACCTCACAGCACAGATTTAGAAAAACCATGTCCACTACCACCGCTGCCTACCATAGCATCAAAAAATATTGTCTGACTTTGACAGTAAACTAGAATATCTTGTTTTATTATTCAATTTCTCCAAGGCCTTTGATTGTATCAATCACCACATATTACTGTCGAAACTCCAGCTATCCAATCATATGGCGAGACATCCAATTACATGGCTTAAGAGTTACTCCATATAATTGGATAAAATCATTTCTAAATAACAGACAACAGAGTGTATGTGTTACTAAAGAGGGAATAACTCGTACATCACCCGCAAAAACAATTTCCTGTGGGGTTCCTCAGGGATCTGTTCTGGGCCCAGCGCCAGTGGCGGCGCGTGCGTATACGCATGTTAGCAAGTGCACACCCAAAGATGAATAAATTATAAAAGAAAACTATTCCTTTCAATGCGAAGGATAAAAGTACTGTCTGCATATGCAAGAAACATGAGCCTCCGAACGCTACAGCTATCTCCTTTTCGAATTCACCGCTCTACAAGTGTGCGATCCCGTGGCATCATGCCGGGCGCATTTTCGGTCTGTGCGATCGCTTGAGGGAGCTCTGGCGGGACGAGGTAAGCGGGGGGCAATGTGCTGTTCAAAGGGGCGATGGGAGCAGACTCGAAACCATGCGAATGCGCACGCGCATGTTTTTGGTGACTGACTAGCAGGTAGTGTAGTGGTGTAGCCGCCACCTACACTACCTGCGCCCAGGATCCTAGTCCGTCTACAGAGCCATCTGTATAGCCGTTTTCTACACTACTTCCTCATAGGGTGTAAGGAAAAGAGAATGAATTTCAACTACCGTCACTTGTAAAGGTGTGTTGAGAATAATTATTTTCATACATGCTAATATTATTTCTGTTCATGCAATTTTAAGGGTAGAGTGTACCAGTGATATGTTTTGCTTGCTATGTATTCTATTATGACGAAATATGACGCTCATGGATTAGGATTAACATAATATAATTATATCATCCTATATCTGCTCTAATGCACACCCTAGATAAATTACCACCAGCCGCCACTGCCCAGCGCTCTTCCTCATATACATACATATATGACCTACCAAAGCTGCTGAATTCCATATCCAATACACTCCCCATATTGCATGCTGATGACACAAATGTCTCGGTGTCAGCCTCTTCAATCCATAGCCTGGTGTTAAGGGCCAACAGTATTGTCAACCTCTTGCAAGAATGGAGCAATAACAATTTTCTTCTTGTTAATAAAGAAAAAAATTATTTAATCCACGATGTACACAAAAATAAGCCTTTACCAGATATTTCAGTGTCTTTCGACAGTTCAATGATTCCAAGGAGCAACACTGCCTCCTTCCTGGGTGTTACCCTAGATAGTGGACTAACCTGGGATGGCAACATTTCTCCCCTACGTAAAAAACTCTGTGCAGTGTACTTTTTGGTTTGCTCGATTAGGTCAACAGTTAATAATGAAGTGCTAATCTCAATCTATTACGCTGATTTCTATTCCTATGGTATTTATATTATTATTATTATAGCATACTTTTGTGGGGATACACCATGAAACATGTATGTATCAAGATCTCCAGGCAAATAAATATTATTAATATTATTTATTAATACAATGACAGTGAGATACCGTATAAGCGTGTGTAAGAGGTGCCCTTTTTCCCAGAAATTGCAGCCGAAAATGAGGGTGCCTCTTACACAAACTTTTCATCTTCCCCCCCTCCCCTTCACCGGTCGCAAGTCTAAGGGTGACTGAGTGGCCTTGGTTTTCAGCGTGAGTCAGTCATCTGAAACTCTAAGTCAAAAACAAGCGGCAGGCTGGGGAGTTGCTCCCTTAGTGACGTATTTTTAAAGTGCTCCTGTGCATCACTCTATACCTAGGATGGTGCAGACCATCTCAAGCTCACTGACAAAGAGTAGAAGCAGGTGTCCTTTAAGGGTCAATTCTTGGCCCACTATTGTTACTTCTTTTTATATATGAATCTTCCACAGCAGTTTACCAGGAGTCACACAGTTAGGCATGCAGATGTTACAACCAATCTGTTTACAGCCAGTAATACTTCAGATTTAAGAGAATATGCCAGAACTACAACTCATGAGATGTTGAAATGATGTCACCTGAACAATATGGCCTTGAATGAATCCAAAACTACTGACATCTGCTTCCATATTGAGAACCCTCACCAAGCCGAAGAGTAACCTCGTGATCCACCATTTACCTTTTCCTAATCAATAAAATGCCTTGGCATTGACCTCTCACATACACTAGACTGGTCGTCACATGTTTCTGAACTGAATAAAAAGCTTTCTGTGGGTCTTCTTATGATGAGAAAGCTTGCCCTTGTAGCGTCCACCAACACACTCAAAACTCTATATTATGCCAAGTGCTCTCTCATGCATCTCACGGCATTTTTTTGGGGAACTGCCTCTCTTCCATCGAAAACCTTCCCTCTCCAGAAGAAAGCTGTTAAAGCTATCAGTAGAGTCCCTGAGCCCCCCAGGCAGACCACATAATTTTAGTGTTCAAATTAATGCTCGCTACCACGGAAAGGCAGCACCGCCTGGAGGGACACAAACAGAGGACCCTTGGTGCCGTAGGTCAACGGGACCAATGATTTGGTGCTCTTAGCCTTAGAGAAGCATCCCTCATTCCAGTAGAGACGGACCAGACTGCCCACGCGCAAAGGGTTCCTGAATCCACGGCCATCCGCTGTTTCACTCAGTTTGCCAAGTGCATCAAGTTCTATATTTTATCCTTCAATAAACTGATACATTAATATATACGGCATGTTATTTTGCTTAACACAAGGCCCTATTAACCAGAAAGACCCTAAATGCATCTCACCATCTTCACTCTCCCCTCAACACTCAGCTGAGCAATGTTAGTTCGAAACTATCCTCATCTTTTCACAGTTCACTCCAGCCTACACAATCACAACACACACTCCAGAAACAACATACACACCCTCCAATACTGCCACAGTCTCAGTTTAAAAGGTCCATACCATTCCATTGCCACTGTGTACAATAAGATTCCTATCACGGTATGTTTCATGTCCTCCTCTAATCAATTCAAAGATAAATTAAAGAAGAGACTAATCCAAATGTATTATTATGTATAATCATTAATCATAATCAAACGTAAGTTAGAAACTCATTTCGACCTGGGGGGATCAGGGACTCTACAGATAGCTTCAAACATTAACCTATGCTTATTTTCTATAATGTCACTGAGTATGTATCTTTGTATAGCATGTGTGTGCAGTGGAACTTGGTTATAACGGCATTGGCTGTAACGTCAACTCGGGTTTAACGTCACATTTTATACAGACCAGCCAAAATTGAACATTTTATGCTGTACGAAAACCCATTTATATCGTCAACAAATATTGCGACGCTCGGGTATAGCATCAAATATTTTGCGATTCTCATGTTGCAAAAGTGGTAGTGTGATTGTATTATGTCCCAAAGTCCATAGAAACCATGTGTAGAAACATCAAAAGCAAAAACAGGTCACAAGCTGGACGTTGAGCTGGTGATGCGATGCAACTCTTTTGTTTAATTGGTGTCTGGAGGGAGCGAAGGCTGTCCCGCATACCTGGGTCTTATCCCTTCCCACCCCTACATTCTACAAGGTCACTGACACAGGCACACTGTATTGTATTGTTTGTTTAGTTAGTTACGGTAGATCATCAGTCACATCACTACCTACCTCCGTGTAAGCATCGTGTATGTTGACAGTTGTTTTATACGTCGTTAGTTGTGTTTTGTTTGTGCAATGTCAAGTTGTGGTGTCAAACGGAAGGTGCTTCCTATCAAGGAAAAAGTGCGGGTGATCAGAGTGGTGGAAAGTGGAAGAAAAATCGCTGAAGTGAGTCGTGAGTTTGGTCTGGTAAATTCTACAGTGGGTTCAATTTTAAAGAATAAAGACAAAATTTTAACCGCGTTAAAGGAATACGGAGAAAACGCAAAAAAATAAGTGCAAACATAGTGATGTGGATGAGGCGTTGCTTAAATGGTTAAAATGCTGCAGCGCCAACATTCCTATTAATGGACCAATTCTTAAAGAAGAAGCGACTGAGTTTGGACAAACGTTCGGTTCTAATTTTACATGTTCAAACGGCTGGCTTGATCGTTTCAAAGCGAGACATTCGATCTCCTTTGCGAAGATTTGCGGCGAAGCAAAAAGTGTTAATCAGAACGTTACGAGTGAATGGGTGCAGAAGACGTGGTCAACTCTAAGAGAAGGTTACAAAGACGAAGACATTTTCAACGGAGATGAAACAGGAATTTTCTTCAAGTTAACTCTGGACAAGACCTTCCACTTTAAAAAACTCCTTACAAGTCATTACCAAGATAACAATATCGAACAAAAAGCCACGAAGGGGCAGGGCAGGAAGACAACAGGGAAGGAGAACCAAGAAAACAGAGGGTTGAAACTGCTACAGGCCTTTCATCCACTTTCCATTTTCAATTTCCCTGGCTTTATATCAATGGCCAACGGCAGTAGGTAACAGCAGCATAACTAGGAATTGACTTTGAGGGGAAATTGGATTGGATTGAATAGCACACCACAATGGGTTGTAATACCACAAAGCGTGGCCTAGACGCATCAATTAAATAAATAAACCTGATAAATGAAGAGCAAACTTAGTGCATGTCCACAGTAATTTTATTTGGTACGACGCGTTTCAGCAACCTTACTTCGCTATCATCAGGTACAAAAATCCTATTGTATCAGGTACAAAAATCCGATTTTTGTACCTGATGATAGCGAAGCAAGGTTGCTGAAACGCGTTGTACCAAATAAAATTACTGTGGACATGCACTAAGTTTGCTCTTCATTTATCATTGTATCATAATGTTCCACAGCATCTCGCCAGAAACCGTTGAATACATATGTAACCTGTTAAATTTATTTCATTAAGCAAATGAAAAATTAATTTCAATAAATAATACAAGCAAAAAACTAAGATATTAAATTATAGCATTAAGCATGCAGAATAAAAATAATATGTACATGATATGAATATATTATTTTTTATTTTTTGGGGGGGAGGGTTATATTCCCCCCATAATAATAATAATATATTTATTTGCCCGGCGATTGAGTTACAAGGTTTGTACACAATATACGGCACGTCAAGAATAATAATAGTAGAAACTATTTACAAACATTTTGTAGTCCTGGCATAATCTACATGCAAGTCATTATGACTTCTTGTGAAATGATGGTGAAAGTCTCGATTTTTAGAAAAAGATGACAGGTTTCTATGGATGAAAATAACAGCAGATAGAATATAGATACAGGGAATAGGGAGAATATATAGTTTTCTAAAAATAGGTCGGCATGGGGCATTGTAGGGCTCTTTAGCCATTAGCCGAACAGCTCTTTTTTGTATTTTAAAGACATTCGTTGCATGATGGGAAGAGCCCCAGAAAAGAATACTGAATAGTACATTGGAATAGCATTCCCCATAGTACAAAGTAATGAGTACATTAGGCGAAACAGTATCTCTTATGAACCTAATTAAGTAGCAAGTAGAACTTAATTTACTCAACAAGTGATTAACATGTGTCTCCCAATTCATGCCCGAATCAAGGTGAGTACCAAGAAACTTTACATTGCTAACTTGGGGTATGACTGAGCCATTAAAATCAATTGAAACGTTATTGCAGGGATTCCTTTTGTATCCAAACTGAACAACCTGAGACTTGCTGATGTTCAGGGTTAATTGGTTCTGAGAGCACCATTCAGATAAGCGATTAGAGATAAGCTTACCATTGGAAATGGCACGGTCAAGGTTACTGGCAGACACTATGATATTTGTATCATCTGCATAAAGGATTGGTGTAGCTCCTTCTACTATAGCTAGCCTACTGGGGAGGTCATTGATATAAACAACAAAAAGAATTGGGCCAAGGATAGATCCCTGGGGTACACCACAAGAAACCTTGTTCAATTCCGATCTGAATTTGTCACCATGATGGGACACTACTACAGACTGAAGCCTGTCCTGAAGATAAGATTTGACCCACTGGTTAGAAATTCCTCTCACGCCAAGGTGATTAAGTTTACATCATAGCAGATCATGGTTGACATTGTCAAACGCTTTGCTGAAATCAAACATCAAACCAATTGTTGATAATTCTTTATCAAGGGAAGAAAGAATATTGTTGATTACATCAGCAGTAGCTGAGGTAGTAGATCTGTGCTAGCGATAGCCATGTTGACTATTGGATAAAAGGTTTATTGATTCTAGAAATGTAATTAAACGTTTGTAAAATATCTTTTCAAACAACTTAGAGAACTGATTTTGAATGCTAATTGGGCAATAAGAATTAATATCCTGAGGATTTCCTTTTTTCTTGTAGAGAGGAATTACTTTGGAGATTTTAAGGGGACTTGGAAAAATTCCCAGATGCAAAGAATCGTTAATCAAGTGGAGAAGAGGGACTTTGAAAGCATCAATACATTCATTTAGAATCCAAATTAGGAATTTCATCAAAGCCAGAGCTGCTTTTGGAACCAAGGTTGTGAAGAGAAAGTCTTAATTCAGATTCAGAACAAGGTGATAAGAAAAGTGACTTTGTAGCAGGAGGAAAACCAAAGAAATTGTAATTATCAGACAGTTTTGGGTGGGGAGTATGATTCGTGAAATGGTCATTGATGAAACAGGCCAAGGAATGTGAACTGGAAAAGGGAACGCCTGCTGGATCAACAATTTGAGATACTGAAAGGGTAGGGGAGCTGCCCTTGGATGAGTTAATAATCTTCCAGACTTCTTTGGATTTGTTACTGGCATTCATAATCCTTCTATCATTAAAAGAATGCTTTGCTGCAATTAAAACTTTGCGATAATAGGATTTTAATGATTTATACTCATTCAGAAGTGAGTCATCTTTTGATGCCCGGACAAGAAAGGCATAATGTTTGAGGTTGGTAGAGAGACTGCGGATTTCATCAGTGATCCACTCCTGTTTTTGTTTTCTGCTGGTTTTCTTATAAAACGTGGGAAAGGCTACATTGTAGAAATATACAAACTTATCATAGAAATGAGAAAATCTGGTTTCAAAATCAGCATCAGTATAAACGAAGGACCAGTTCTCGGCTTCAAGCAGATTGAAAAAATGGGAAACATTAGTATTGCAAAAGGATCTTGATGGATACCGTATTGTAGAAGGAATTACAATTGCATGGAAGTTGAATTCAGCCAACACAGGATAGTGATCAGAGATGTTGTACTTCAGAACAGAGACATTTACCAAAAACTGGTCCATATTCGATATGACTAGGTCCAATAACGTAGCAGAGCGAGAGGTATATCGTGTGGGGATGTCATCATTCAAAACATTTAAATTGTAACATTTCAAAAGACAGAGGAAGTCATCTCTATTCTTATGATCTGTGAGCAAGTCAATATTAAAATCACCAGTAATAACAACATTAAATCTATTAGATCGGCTAAAAATTGCATCAAGCAAGTTGTTCAGTGATTTTAGAAACATTTGAAAATTACTTGCTGGCTAACGATAGAAAGTGATAACTAAGATTTGTTTGTCACCAACAGGAACATTAACACAGGCACATTCAAAGGTACACTCCTCAATTAAGTGCTTATAAGGCGCATTGGCCATTTCTGAGGCAATGTCAGATTTAACAAGTACCATAACACCATCATTTTTTAAAGTCGAACGACAGAAAACATCCGCAACACTATATCCCGGAAAGTTGAAATATTTAACTTCATCGTTGGTCAGCCAATGTTCACAGACAGTTAAAACTGTTGGATTGGTTTGATCAATTAGAATATCTAATTCAAGAGTCTTGTTTCTGATGCATTGAGCATTTAAGTTTAAAATTGAAAACACTGTGGATGCACGATGTGCATCATTTGAGGGAATAGCAACAGGATTACACCAATCATTTAGTCACACCGATTTTTTGATTTTTTTTGTTCGCCTTCAATCGCGTGTTTGGACCTTCTTCATTTCTTGAAGCGTCACTTCCTACTGACGATTTATCACTCATATTGTTCACATTGGTGTTGGCTGAAGTTGAGTTTGAGGGAGGATTGAATGGTCTCATGAAGCGAGTGACCACGGCACCAGGGGGCCAGAGAGACAAGTTTTTCAACTTGTTACACACAGTGAAGTCAATTCCTATTTTGAAGGCAGCATGGGCACTTTTACCTCTCGATTTTATCGCAAGATACACATGTTAAGTTGAAATACTCTTTCACGTGTTTAATCAATTCTTCACGTGTGGTCGCGTGATCCAGTCAACCAACATACATAGAGCTAATGATCTTCGCAGCACGAAGCCCATTTCTATCATCTTTAAGTAATTCTCCATTATCGATGATACGGAAATTTCCTTTTTTCCTTCTGCGACGAGATTCAACAAAACCATCCAAGTCTTCCTTTTGTAGTTTCTCTTTCACCTCTACATTAGTTTCCGTTGGTGCAATTTGCTTCATAGTCACAGAAGATTGATTTAAGGTACCTCGATCAGGCAACCCTATTGGAAATTTCTTATAAGTCTTACAGAAATTCTTGTAAGAATTCTGTAAGACTTATAGGTAGAGGTCCGTGAATTTCGCGAGACGCGATATCGCGAAATAACGCGAAATCGGTCAATTAAAACGAAATTTCGCGTTATTTGCGATTTAATGTGGATTAGCGAAAAAATCACATCTAATGAGTCATAATCCATTGTTTAACGCTGCCGACGTTCATTTGCTCTATCTCATTACGATTTCAAGGTCAATTGGCTCGTTTAGTCTCGCGCATAACGCATCCGCGTAATATCGCGCTCTATAGTGATTTCTCCGCCAGAATTTTCCGTTCAATTTATCACAGCCTCTCTCTTTGATTCCCATGCATCAATCCTGAAATATTTAGAATGAAGCGCTTTCTCACCTGAAGAATTAGATATTGTGAATTAAAAATGTGCGGAAAGAAATTTAACGCGGCCGCGGAAGAGCGGAAATACAAGCTCACGCGCCCGTTACGCGTCAATGCCGAGCAGTAATTCAGGTGACTCACCGCGACGCATTAGACAGCGTTATCGGATAACATGTTGCAGGAAAACCTTGAGTGTGGGTCTAATCTAACAATTTCGTTGACTTAAACACAGCCGCTGGCTGGGACCGGGCCGCCGTTCACGGCACGGCCCGCAGCGTGGCAGAGAGTCGTCTCGTCTGAAAGCGGCCTGAATTTTAGGGCGTCGTGGCGTGAACGGCGGGCGGCGAAAAGTCGTCTCGTCAGAAAGCGGCCGCAATGTAGCACTGACTGTATTTCACGCCTTAGGCGGCGTACCGCCGCACAGTGGGCTGAAATCGAAAAAAGCTGGACAAAACATCAAAATCGATTTTTTTGAGTGCGGAAATTGAAACTTTGCAAAAATGTTGTCAATACATTAGTGCAAATTTTGACGCATGCCGTTTTTCATTGGCAATTTTTTTAAACAAATTACTTGGCCTCAAAGTGGAACAAATTTTGCAAAAATTGCCCTCATTGAATTTTTATCAAAATTCAGCATGTTAAAACTAATGCCACACCTTCTGTAGTTATTCAATAGAAACAAAAATTTACAATATTATTATGTGGTTTATTATTGTTAATTCTTGGCAACTTTCATAACTCAGCTGTATTATTTGTGGCGGATATGATACAGAATGGCGGCCCATGTTTTTCGTCGAAATTTTGTGTTCTTGTAGGATTATAAAAAAAGGATCACCGAGTTACCTCGAGATATTTACGTTGAATTACATTAAACGTTTTAGAAAGTTCATCCAAAAAAATTAACCACGACCATTAGCATCAAGCAAAATAAAAATCTATGTTTTGAACTGCGCGCAGTCCGCGCGTATAAGTTGAACCATTTCTTTCATTTAATTTTGTCAGAAATTTTGTACAGTTAAAATTGTGTTAAAGGTTATGCAAAATGCTTAATAAAAGTATAAGTATACATGAAACATGTAGCATAAAATAATAAAACGCCCATAAACATGGGAAAATTGTTGCATTAAAATAACACCGCCAAGATTTTCTATAACACCGAAATCACATGGTTTTAAAACGAATTTTAGCAAAAAATAAAACCACTTTCACGGACCTCTACTTATAGGATTCTATAAGTGTTACAGAATTCTTATAGGATTCTATAAGTCTTACAGATTTCTTATAGGATTCTATAAGTCTTATAGAAATTCTTATAGGATTCTATAAGTCTTACAAAAATTCTTATAAGAAATCTGCATTTCTTATAGAATTCTACAATAATGCTGCGCGGGTCGCATACCTTTTAGGTTTTTATCCAGCAGGTGTGTCACCATAACTTATGTTGGCAATTGATAATTATTTAAGGAATTCTACATAAGATAATTTTTGGAAATTATGTATAACTCTTTTTTAAGTAATGTTCTGCTAATTTCCTGGTTTTTTCAGCATGGTATTTGACATAAATGGTTCCAAGAAGCGGAGGCTTCTTTAATGCGATTTGTTAGTATATATATCGCTGAGGGCACATGAAAAATTGTAGACTTAAAAGATCTGTCTGTTTCGAGTCTACAGATTACTTGACCGATGGAAGTTCGATATGGGCCATGAATAACCACGATGTATACTACCCTATTGGAAATTTCTTATAAGAAAATTTCTTATCAGAAATTGGACATATTTCTTATAAGAAAATTTCTTATGAGAATTTTTCTTATAAGAAATTTTCTTATAAAAGTTTTTCTATAAGAAAATTTCTTATCAGAAATTGGGCATATTTCTTATAAGAAAATTTCTTATAAGAATTTTTCTATAAGAAAATTTCTTATCAGAAATTGGGCATATTTCTTATAAGAAAATTTCTTATAAGAATTTTTCTTATAAGAAAATTTCTTCTAACTATCAGTTACAAAATGTTATTTATAACAAATTTTCTGATGGAAATATTTATTATAAATATCATATCAACTTGCTTAAAACACTTGCGCAAACTTCTATAAAAAGCTACATAAGATTTACATCCCTACTGAGAGTACAAAGTTAGCATTATACCTAATTCAATCCAAATGTAGACGCCTATATCTTATACAGCAAACCTAATGATTTCCCATGAACCAAATGTAGATGTCTATCATCAGTGTACATCAAAAAGGACATTGAAGCTCTGTGAAGTTCACCTGGCTGGCCAGACAAGGCGAGATACCATAGAGGTTTTTCAGGGCATGGGTTCTGTATAGGGTTAATGTCCCCACATGCTAAAAGAAACTAAAATCAATGAAACCAACGATAGCCTAGAATGATGGACTGATAATTGAATACAACTTTGGCAATCATTACGCAATGAAAGATACAGGAATTGAAATATGGAATATGATTTAACCTGGAAAATTGAAGAAGCAAATGAAATAAAATTCAAGTTCCACTGGGGATAGGTACTTCAAGAAATTATATGGGAAGGAAGAGTAAAATTTGATAAATCAAATGCATATGAGCAATGTTAATTTAAGATACCAGAGAGAATGAGACCTCTACATGCAGATTTGGATAGATAATGAAAGAAATAAGCAAAGCAAAATGGAATTTGATGCCATTTTGGAGAAAAGGATATGTAGAATATGGCTAACAATAATTGCAAGATTTGGGGAAATTAATAGGATTCACAGAAACACTGATTGAGAATAATAGTTGATGTATTTTCCATAAAATAATAACTGTGCAGATGTTGGCATACTCATACAAATTCATTCTCATTCTCTTCAGAGACGACTAAATCACTCACTTTATCCATTAAAACACTGTTTTCATTAAAACTTCCTCTTATGTTAGATATGCCACAATCTGAAAAATATACATGTCTATCTAAATTAATGATGAAAAGTTTAAAATTCAACGAAACTATCTGTTTAAAACATAATTTTAGGAATGCCAGTTTTTTAATACTTACCAAATGAGGTCAATGCCTTATTTTGGTTAGAAGCACACGACTTATTTTATTAAACTGCTATCACAAAGGCATAGTGAATGATTAACATATAAAAGCAATCCCTAGCAACCTAACAGCCAAACAAGTTTTGGTTGTTAGGTTGCTAGGGAACCATGTGAACAGTATCCTGCAACGTATGCAATCGTAGTATACATCGTGGTTATTCATGGCCCATATCGAACTTCCATCGGTCAAGTAATCTGTAGACTCGAAACAGACAGATCTTTTAAGTCTACAATTTTTCATGTGCCCTCAGCGATATATATACTAACAAGTCGCATTAAAGAAGCCTCCGCAATTCTTGGAACCATTTATGTCAAATACCATGCTGAAAAAACCAGGAAATTAGCAGAACATTACTTAAAAAAGAGTTATACTTAATTTCCAAAAATTATCTTATGTAGAATTCCTTAAATAATTATCAATTGCCAACATAAGTTATGGTGACACGCCTGCTGGATAAAAACCTAAAAGGTATGCGACCCGCGCAGCATTATTGTAGAATTCTATAAGAAATGCAGATTTCTTAAAGAATTTTTGTAAGACATATAGAATCCTATAAGAATTTCTATAAGACTTATAGAATCCTATAAGAATTTCTATAAGACTTATAGAATCCTATAAGAAATATGTAAGACTTATAGAATCCTATAAGAATTCTGTAAGACTTATAGTATCCTATAAGTCTTGAAGAATTCTTGTAAGAATTTCTGTAAGACTTATAAGAAATTTTCAATAGGGTACAATTGCATACGTTGCAGGATACTGTTCACATGGTTCCTAAGCAACCTAGGGATTGCTAGGGGTTGCTTTTATATGTTAATCATTCACAATGTCTTTGTGATAGCAGTTTAATAAAATAAGTCGTGTGCTTATAACCAAAATAAGGCATTGACCTCATTTGGTAAGTATTAAAAAACTGGCATTCCTAAAATTATGTTACCTTAAACAGATAGTTTCGTTGAATTTTAAACTTTTCATCATTAATTTAGATAGACATGTATATTTTTCAGATTGTGGCATATCTAACATAAGAGGAAGTTTTAATGAAAACAGTGTTTTAATGGACAAAGTGAGTGATTTAGTCGTCTCTGAAGAGAATGAGAATGAATTTGTATGAGTATGCCAACATCTGCACAGTTATTATTTTATGGAAAATACATCAACTATTATTCTCAATCAGTGTTTCTGTGATTCCTATTAATTTCCCTAAATCTTGCAATTATTGTTAGCCATATTCTACATATCCTTTTCTCCAAAATGGCATCAAATTCCATTTTGCTTTGCTTATTTCTTTCATTATCTATCCAAATCTGCATGTAGAGGTCTCATTCTCTCTGGTATCTTAAATAAACATTGCTCATATGCATTTGATTTATCAAATTTTACTCTTCCTTCCCATATAATTTCTTGAAGTACCTATCCCCAGTGGAACTTGAATTTTATTTCATTTGCTTCTTCAATTTTCCAGGTTAAATCATATTCCATATTGCAATTCCTGTATCTTTCATTGCGTAATGATTGCCAAAGTTGTATTCAATTATCAGTATATCATTCTAGGCTATCGTTGGTTTCATTGATTTTAGTTTCTTTTAGCATGTGGGGAATACAGAACCCATGCCCTGAAAGACCTCTATGGTATCTCGCCTTGTCTGGCCAGCCAGGTGAACTTTACAGGGCTTCAATGTCCTTTTTGATGTACACTGATGATAGACATCTACATTTGGTTCATGGGAAATCATTAGGTTTGCTGTATAAGATATAGGCGTCTACATTTGGATTGAATTAGGTATAATGCTAACTTGTACTCTCATTAGGGATGTGAATCTTATGTAGCTTTTTATAGAAGTTTGCGCAAGTGTTTTAAGCATGTTGATATAATATTTATAATAAATATTTCCATCAGAAAATTTGTTATAAATAACATTTTGTAACTGATAGTTAGAAGAAATTTTCTTATAAGAAAAATTCTTATAAGAAATTTTCTTATAAGAAATATGCCCAATTTCTGATAAGAAATTTTCTTATAGAAAAATTCTTACAAGAAATTTTCTTATAAGAAATATGCCCAATTTCTGAGAAGAAATTTTCTTATAGAAAAATTCTTATAAGAAATTTTCTTATAAGAAATATGTCCAATTTCTGATAAGAAATTTTCTTATAAGAAATTTCCAATAGGGGAGAGGATGTAATCTTTTGAGTAGGAACAATCCGCTTTGATGAGTCTTCATTTGGAGTGAATTTCACGGAATTTGCAAAGGTGATAGTCTTTTCCTTCTCAGGAACGGAAATTCGTCCACTTTTCAATTCTACTACTTCCCGTTTCAAGATCTCAATGTCAGCGGCCATTTTCGACAAGAAGTTTAGACGATCGACACGAAGGGCATTTCCAATAAATATAAATTATTATTACACCACAGCAATCACATGTATGAGTTTTATCAAAAAATGTATCAAGTTATCCTGTGAAATTAAGTCAGGCAGTAGTTATAGTAATACGAGGTGGGAATGAAGTTGAGTGGCAGGGAGTGAGGCAGTGCCCCCTTATTGTAAACGTCCAGCCACAAGGGAAACAAAATGCCCCCCCTCAATGCTCAACACACACTAGCACCATGCTTCTCATCTTTTTGCTCTGCCCCTCTCGAATTTTTCCCTGACTGATTACATTTCCATCACTTCCCAAACCTCTGAAGGCCTCGAGTGCCACCTGGGGTGCCGTGAAGCAGAGTTTGGAAAGGTAATGTCTGCAGATGAACGGAGCAGGGAACATTTTGTCTAACACAAACATATGTATTTCTCTTTTGGCTGCTCCTACTTCAGGCTTGATTCCTACTTACCTTCTTACAGTGAACGCATGCAAATGAATTGTAACAGAAATTTGCAGAGCGTAACTCAGAATATGCATGCATAATTTGACCATGATGTTTTTTTCATGAAAAAGTGGTTAAATTTATGGTCAACAAACATTAACGACAAAATCACAACACCCAGTTGAGATCTAAAAGAATGTTTTAATGTAACACTAAAAGTGGACTACACTACAAATTCACCAAATTTAGTGTTCCACACATTTGAATATCCAATCGTACTGCACTACACCTTAAACTGTCTAGAAAAACTTATCACTCTGCGACAGACGAATACAGTGGCTCATGCTCATGGATAGCTCTTGACAGAGAATGTTACTAAATGTTGCATGATGCCATTCAAATATCAAATTTATTTTCCAGACTTTGTGGACCACAGCTGTACTTTTCCAACCATTTGAAAGTAAAAATGCTAAAGCATATTCACCTGTACAGAGATAATGGTGTGCACATGAAGAAAAATCGTAACCTTTAAGCAACTTAAGTAGTTCCAAATGTATTAAAATGAATTTGATCCTCACCAGGAAGACATTTTAGGAGTAGTTATTTCAAATATTTATGATATACGCATGCTCCAGAGAAATAGGAAATAATACTTCACTACACGTCTTCACCCATCTGTGCCTTTCTCAGCCTTGACTGTAATTTATAATGACTTTCCGAAATATGTACCCAGGTTTTCTAGAAGAGAGGCCACCTACCCTGTGATAAAAGTTGACCAGTCAAAGATTTGATTTCGGTTCAGTTAGGAATGAGAGCTAAGAGCATGCAGGCATACGCCACGGTGAACACGTAAAAGGCAAGGTGGTCGAGTGCAGTGGACACTATGAGCCACCCTCTGGTGAGCCCTCCCTCGGCCACCGTCACTGCCGCATCATCCCTTTCTTCTCCATCTGCTGGTGCACTCTGCAAGTGAATGAGCAGAGAGATGGGTTAGCAACCAAAAATAATGACGCTGGGCTCAGTTGCAAATACATACTTTGATTGCGTGCCTACTGTAATTAAAGATATTTTAAACTTTAAAAGTTTACATGAATAAGGTTTTCTAAGGCTATTAATAGGTATATAAATGGTTTAAACGAAATTCGATACCCAAAACTTTGCAACCTGGAAACGCATCCCCATCTTCCCAATATTAAAATGTTCTCGATGAATGCAAGTTCGATTAGTGCAAAGACCCCAAGGAGCGCATCCCCTGCACTAAACGGGGCATGGATGTATACATTTTCACGTACATATGTACTTCCTGGTGAGAATGAGGAGGTGGGGGGATGGGCATGAGCACACTGCTGTTCTCCTACTATAGCCACTTCACACTATGGCTCAAACTATTTTGCACTCATTAATAATGTTGTGAACTCAAAGGGTTGTGCTCCTGAGTTTGGATGGAGAAGGCTCGGCAGGCCCAGGGTTTGTTGATGATGGCTGGTTGTCTGGGGGTTGTTGATTTGGTGGAGGGGGATTGTCGTGCCGGACGCCATTGTGGAGAGTGGTGGAGAGTGGGCTAGGTAATTGATTGTGAGATTGTGGAGTGGTGTAAGTGGAGTTTGAGAAATAAAACTGATTTTAAAACCTTTTCAAGAGTGCATCTCAAAGAGTGACTGAAGAATTGGCAGGAACCCCAAGTTGTGCCCGCTTCGTGAAACTCGTTCGTTCCACGTCGCGTGCGCACAACAATAACTCTGCAGAGATTCTTTTTTACAATTTAGCCACAAGAGAAGAGGAAATGCTTACCTTGGAGAATAAGTGGCCCACACAGAGGATTTGAGCAATCCATGGCTTCTGGATTATTTCCAACAGTCTGCTTTCAATTAGACTAGTATTTCTTCCAACATCACGACCAGCTGATTCACAGGATAGACTCAACAACGCAACGCTCCAAGCCACAGCAGCACCACAAATTATCAGAGAGCCTCGGAACAATAGAACTGTTGAGAAAATATTTATGCAAAGGAATCAGCACATCACCTCTCTTAATTTTATCATCAAGGTAAATCCTCTGTTTATTGACACTCAAAGTTTTGGCACTTATATAAACAGAGGTTCACACTAAAGAGGTTACACGCAGACTGGAATTCTGTAACGAATATTTATGTTAGAAGTTAATTTTGAAATGCGTGTGCTGGGCATTGATGTTTGCCATTTACAGTTTATTTATTTATAAAATTATAAATGTTGTGTTCATTGTTGTAAGGGTAGCCATGTTAAGAGAATAAAGAGCACACTTAATTAAGACACTGAGTGAGACAGAGATATATTGTTAAGAATTTAGAGTTTGGCAAAACAAAAGTCATTATTTATCAATGGCACTACATCAACTCAATCAAATAAGAAGTCATTTGAATGCATGACTAAATGGAGATGAGCACTGAAAAAATCAATTGACAATAAGCAACAACTCAAATAACAACCAGCAAGCAGAGTAAAGCTATAGCGCCAAGACCTTTTTAATTTAACACTCACTTCCATAATGTTGCCACAAAACTCCTCAAAAAGGCAAACACACCGAATCCCCCACAAAAGCACTTCCATCAAGCTATGTTCCTTTTTCCACAACTCAGGCAGAAATTATAAAAACTATCAACTCTTTTGGTAATAAATTTTCTACTGGCCTGGATGACATCCCTATGCCAGTGTTGAAAGCTGTTGCACACATCATTGCACTACCCTTGGCTGATATCATAAACTCATCTTTCTCCTCTGGGTGCTTCCCTACAAATCTCAAATCCTCCCGAGTGATACCTGTTCACAAAAAAGGTTCTCGCGAAAATGCAGATAACTACAGACCTATATCCATCCTTTCTGTTTTTTCGAAACTAATGGAAAAATTGTTCTTCACACGTATGTATGAATATTTGTCTTCAAAGAAGCTACTCCATGACAACCAACATGGCTTTCGGACTGGTAAATCCACTACAACAGCCTCCTTTGAGCTCATAAACGAAATACTCCTAGGCCTAAACGACAAACTACTAACCCTTGGAATCTTCTTTGACCTAAGTAAGGCTTTTGATCTCATTGACCACAACATTCTAAAAAATAAGCTCCGTGCTTTCGGCATCGTTGGTTTGCCCCTTAAATGGATCATGTCCTATCTGAGTGAAAGGATGCAAGTTGTCTGCTACTCCATCAGTCACTCTACTGTTAAATCCAGTGCAATGAAACTCTCCTGTGGGGTACCCCAACGGTCTCTCCTGGGACCACTCCTATTCCTATTGTTCATCAATGACCTTCCAAACCACCTATCCCATGGCAAATTAATTCTCTATGCAGACGATACATCTGCTATCATCACAGCCGACAGTCCCCAAAACCTAATCCATCTCAGAAATATTACTGTCAATGAAATGCAACAATGGTGCAGCAAAAATAACCTCATGCTCAATGAAGAAAAAATAGTCTTCCTTCAATTTCTGCATAAGAGATCCAATAAGGTAGATCTCTTCCCAAGTAATAATAAAAATCCACACGGAAACAGCATAAGTACCTCTAAGTTCCTTGGACTTATCATTTCTGAGACCCTAGATTGGTCACATCATATTCAAGCCACAATCAGCAAAGTATCTGTAGGTACCTTCATGATCAGGATGTTAGCACCAGTTGTATCTCTAGATACTTTGAAAAAGCTGTATTTCGCTAAAATACACACCCACTTATCCTGTGGCATTTTGTTCTGGGGAAATTCAGCTGCCTCAAGTAAAGCCTTTTCTGCACAAAAGCAAGCCATCAAGGCAATGTTTCAAGTCTCTATACGTACCCCAGGTAAACCTCTTTTTTCCAATGCTAAAATCCTCACACTCCCTTCTTTATATATTTTGACATGTGCTTGCTTCATACACTCCATCCGGGACAAATTTCCTGCTAATGCCTCTTACCACAATTACTCTACCCGATCTAGAAATAATATACACACTCTGCAATACTCAAGTTCTCTCTGCCTGAAAGGCCCCTACCACTCTGCCTCTGCAATCTTTAATCGCATCCCTGAGGAAATTAAATCCCTCTCTTCACCTGCCGTGTTTAAATGGAGGGTCAAAAATATTCTATTCAGAAAGTGCTATTACAGTGTCTCTGAATACCTTGAAGACTCTCATAAAGACATATGATATTGAAATGTATTTTTGTACGGTTTTCCCTTTTCTGTATTTTTATTGTATATACATACTTATGGTAAACGCATCTCATCTAATGTCTTTTGTACTTTTATATTGCATCTTCTTTTGTATGCAAATCTTGACGTAGCCATGCATTGTATTTTGCCAACGGTGATAAATAAATATTATTATTTCTACCTAACGCAGCCTTCAAGTTCTGATAGTAGCTAGTTGTGCTCGATAAAGACATTTTTACACTTAATGACCATATAAATACAAAAATTCAAAGCACCAAAATTATATGGCTAGATAAATTTAAAAATCATGATGAGTAATCATACACATAAAAAGACTGGTCCAAAGGAATATGGGGTTACCCTCCCAGATCCATTTCACGGAGCCACAGCAAAAATTTGAGGAAGCTCAAATCCCCGCCTTTCAAACTCATGAAGTGAGAGCAATGAAGAAGTAAACCTACGTCACAAGTTTCACCATCGCCACTAAGAAAGATCACTATTTACAGAAGAAGAGGTGCTGATTCACGATGGGGTCATTTCGGGAAGAAGAAATTTTGAGAAAGCGCCACCCTCCTATACCCTATCTCACTCCCCTACCCTATTAACCATTTAAAAACATTGAAATTCAATAAATAATTCATTACCCAGAGGAAGTTTCCAGCAGTGGTGACAAAGCTTTTGGTAAAAATTTATTAACTGTGATGCAAGTGTACCCTTATGAATATTGATGGACATGATGGAGCACACCTGTTTGAACAAATTGACTCACTCAATGCTGTTTCAAGAGCACAGAAACACATACCAATAACAGGCGTTACATCGCCATTTGACGGGAGTTTGGCTCCTAAATACTGCAGATAGAGGCAGTGACACACAATTGACACCAGGCAAAGGGAAAGGCGATGAGGCAACTCGGCAGGGAGCCAAAATGTTGACAGGGTCATTCCAACCAAGACTGAAATAAATATATAGACAAGAGAAATAATCTCCATTAATAACTTTCCATTTCTCTCACTTTCCCTCAATTTCCAGTCCGAATTTTTAAATTTTCACAGACTTTATGTCCATAGCAAAGCAAAAAATGACTGAAGCTTTTGCAGACCATTAATAATAAATAAACATCTTGTATCACTTTCACTGATGTTTTCCCTCTCGTTCTAGGGAGAATAAAATGATTATGCCATTGTAGTGCCTTACGGTGGAGAAACGTCTCGAAAAGACTCGAGGCATTCGAGATGTGGATGTGGCGAAGAATGGAAAAGGTGAAGAGGACGGAGAGGAGGAGGAACAATGCAGTGCTGGACATGGTGGGTGAGTAGAGGCAGCTTTTAGATGATATACGGAGGAGACAGAAGGTATGGATGGAGCCAGTACTTAGCGGGGATGGGATGTTGAAAACAGTGTTAGAAGGAAGAATGTTGGGTAAACAAGGGAGGGGAAGGAAAAGAATAGGATTTTTAGATAGAATGAGAGGTAGTAGGTCTTATTGTGCACTGAAGAGGGAAGTGCATGATGTAAGGGGAGGCTTCCGGAATTCTTCTTAAGCACTCCATGGAAACCTACCTTAATCGGTAGAATACTTTAACTATAATTTGAATGTGTAATTCTTAATATTAGAGTGACCAAAAACAGAGGGTATTAAAGAAACCTCGGTTAACTCCCAAAATAATAATAATTTTCCAGAATAGTCAAAGAAAAAGCAATGAATGCAGAATTAAATAAGTCCACAGCTATTTACCCAGATTTCATTAAAGATTAAAGAAAGATAGATTAACAGAAAAAGCCCTATTCAATACAATGAACTTTGTCACTAGAAGTGCTTTATGATAACCATTTATTTTTCAAATTTTTGTTAAAGAGCTTCCAATGGAATAATTCACTGGGGTTCCTCTTCAAGTCTATTGCAAAAAGTTTTCTTGATGCAGAAAAAATTGCTAGATGCATGATGAGTGTTTCTCAACGAACATTATGTACACCATTGAATCCATGCACATCTATTGTGTAGACATTTTACTAAAGGAAAATATTCTGTAGTTTACCATCCACAAAGGAATTCACGCATACGCTACAAGAAATACAAACGATATCCATGTCACATATCTATATCATATATACAACTCACTGCCAGACAAAAATCAAATGTATCATGCCTAAAAATATATTTTTAAGATCCTTAGAAGAATATCAAATGAAGAAATGTTACTCAGTACTCACCCAACACTGGGATCACCACCGTAGCTGCATATGCACTTGCATGACGCTTGATAATGAACGTGTATTCAGCCGAGGGATACGTCTCATTTGGACAACACTCATACACAGATACATTCACCAATGCTGTCACATTCTTCAGTTCCCATTCCTTGCTTTGCACATAGTCATCCAAGCTGTACTGGATTACAAAAAAAATACACATAAATTTATGGATGCATTTAGTCATGAAAGAATTCATCCTTAATAATATACTAAAATGGCTGTAGAAAATATTGAAAATTATATTTCTGGCTCAGGATAGGAATTCAGTCATATCGACTCTTTGTGACCTCAACAAAGCATTTATTATTTTTTGCAAAATACATTATCCAAAGGTATGCGTAAAATATATGATATTTTAATAGTTATTAAATATCAGTAATTGTAAAATAGAACTTATGAACAGTGGCAGAAAAAATTAACACAAAGCTAATTGGCGTCTGAAAGCGGCCAGTTCAGGAACTACTTGTCTTCCAAAATTTTGCCCTCATAATGCTCAACCGGGAATTTTAATAGCTATATTCCCCTTTATCCCAGGGAAATAATCATATCCGTCGCATTAAGACAACGTGCAAAAGATCCAGCTACGAATCCTCCCCCGTATTGGTCGATCATGCATTGTTAAATATCAAGTTATTTTAATGTAAAATGTAATGAATAAAACAATGTTTTTACTGGGAAAAAATATTATGGAGACGATCTTAAGTTATTTTTATAAAGATTTCCTGCTTATTTAAGTCATCAGTCAAATTATTTTCATACAATTCTAGTGGTTGTTCAATTAAATTTTCCATTGATTTATATAATAATAGTTCATCCTTAGAACCGAGTATCGAGAACCGAGTATTAAGAACCGAGAACCGATGGGGGAGGACCGGACCGGTACCGAGATTGGAAAAAATTTAACAACCGACTCATCCTTCGTTAAAATAATGCTAAATTTATAATATAAATAATGAAAAATAAATTATTGTAAAATAAAGATCTGGTAGAAAACAAAAATGACAGATATATTTTTCATTCGCGCTTTCCTCCAAAACACGGCAGTGTAAACACCTAGCAATACCACACGGCACCACCAAAATGTTTTGCATCATAACATCCTACACATTATGCTCATACTTATGTACAGTGGTAGGAAAAATTAACGCAAAGCTCATTGGCGTCTGAAAGTGGCCAGTTCAGGAACTACTTGTCTTCCAAAATTTTGCCCTCATAATGCTCAACCGGGAATTTTAATAGCTATATGCCCCTTTATACCAGGGAATTAATCATATCCGTCGCATTAAGACAATGCCCAAAAGATCCAGCTACGAATTCTCCCCCGTTGCCTAATATTCTGTCTGAAAGTGATCTTAGGTGTGTGTACAGTAGCGCCCGCACGGCGGACGTTTCTACCGTGCAAGCTAAGCCGTGGCCGCTCAGTTTATTCATGGTTTCACTGTACTGGCTAGTTGATCAGTTTAGTGTAGAGGTCATAGGAACTGTGACAGTGAGGTGTACGAATAAGTTGTCAATTAAAGTAACACTTTAAGCAACATCGCAGACAACAAAATATATATTTTTAACAGACTCAAAAGTTACAAGAAATTAATGCATGATGTCGTAATGAGCTGGGGGAGTTTCAGAATTGATCCTGATGCTATGCAGAATGTAAACTGTGCTCCAAGCATATTTTGTGCAGGCCTTCAATATCAACATTGACCACTACTGTTTTCAGTGAACGCCTGTTCAATACTGCAAGCAATATATATTCAAAATAAAGCAATATATAAAGCAAAATATTTCTGACAAAAAAGAATAGATTACACCCAGATAGGGTAAAAATGATGAATTTTTAAAATCAAAACCTGGAGAAAAACCAAGTGGCTGATGGATGTACTGATGTAATGTGACATATTGGTCGATCATGCATTCTTTAACAACATGTTACTTAAACCTTTTTGCTTGGCAAATAAAATTATGGAGACAATCTTAAGTTTTTTTTTATAAAGATTTCCTGCCTATTTAAGTCATCAGTGAAATTATTTTCATACAATTCAGTGGTTGTTCATTTAAATTTTCCATTGATTTAGATAATAATAGTTCATCCTTAGAACCGAGTATTGAGAACTGAGAACCGATGGGGGAGAACCGGACCGATATCGAGAACCGAAAAAATTTAAGAACAGACTCATCCTTAATTAAAATAATGTTAAATGTATAATACAAATAATGAAAAATTTATTATTGCAAAATATAGAACTGGTAGAAAACAAAAATGACAGAAATATTTTTCATTTACGCTTTCCTCCAAAACACGGCAGTGTAAACACCTAGCAATACCACACGGCACCACCAAAATGTTTTGCATCATAACATCCTACACATTATGCTCATATCAAATAACTATACCTCGTACGAAAAGTACACGTTTTAATAATCATAATTACATAACAACACCTTCATATTATGGGTGCATACGTCGTAAGTAAAGAAAATCGAAATGCTTGCACTAAAAATACCTTCTGTTTTGGGCTAGTTGATACCCAATTCTAATTTTTTAAATGGCTCGAAATGCATTTATTACAGCTTTAAAAAAACAAACTTTTCGTAAAGGTAATTAAACCATCCTTATCAATTTAAAACTATGTATAAAAACCCAAATAAATTACGATGAACGACAAAAAAGTTACGTTTAGCATTGCACTACCAGCTAGTACCATATGGCATTAACAGGTTGAGAATAATCTTCTGTCTGTAGATCCGAAATACACAATTACCACACGAAGGGTAGGGGCAACTAGAATGTGGAGCATTGTAGACTTTCATTAAATCATAAGTCATTTCATAAGATACATGAAGATAAGATACATTCTATAAGAAAGGCACTAAAACGGATTTAGGCAACTATAGACCAGTGGCCATAGTACCTATCATGTCCAAAATAATAGAAACTATATTGAAGAATCAATTGATGGCCTATCTTGAATAAAATAAGTTGCTAACACCTAGTCAATATGGATTCAGACACGGTAAGACTACCACTCATGCTGTGGAAAGTATTTGTGCTAAAATTATAGAAGGTTTTGAAGCAAATGAATATACTGCAATGGTACACTGCGACCTCAGCAAAGCCTTCGACATGGTACAGCATGACATCTTGCTAAGGAAGTTAAAGCTATATGGAGTTACGGGTACGACACTGAATACCTTATTTTGCTTTCTATTAAATAGACAACAACAAACACTGTGCAATAGAAAACTATCAAAAAAAGCAACAGTTGAGTGTGGGGTACTCCAGGGGTCTGTTCTTGGGCCCTTTTTATTTATAGTTTATGTAAATGATCTTCCCAACTACCTCAGAACAGCTTTTATCTTATATGCTGATGACACTACATTAATCACAGCCAATAATGATTTTACATTGCATAGCAAACAGCCAATAATATGTTAACCAGGGCTAACTTTTGCAATAAAAGAAATATTTAATGAAATAGATTCAGTCAATGTCCTGGGTTTTCACCGAGACCAGAGGCTGACATGGGATACCCATATTGATAAAATATGTAATAAAATCAGTAGAGTGCTGTATCTCCTCAGAAAACTAAAGCCTATTGCATCAAAGACAGTATTGATGAATGTGTACTATGCATTTTTTCAAAGTCACATCTGCTATGAAATTATATTGTGGGGCAATGCTCCTAAGGCAGGTAAGGTACTGTTGTTACAAAAGAAAGCCATAAGGACACTTTTCAATTTGAAACATATGGACCACTGTAAACCTCTCTTCCTTAAATCAGGTATAATGACTGTGTATTCCCTTTACATATATGAGTTACTCAAATATGCCAAAGACAACCTGGCAAATTTTACATGTAGGTCTCAGGTACACGCATACCACACCAGGCATAAAGATGACCTGGACATACCATTCCAGAGACTGACTAAGATAAAAAATAATTATATTAACATGGCTATGAGGGCATATAATGTACTGCCAACGGCAATGAAATTAGAAGAAAAAAAATAAATTTAATAAAATGGCACAAAAATGGTTGTGCAGGAATCCCCTGTACTCAATTGATGAATATATGTCAGGGGATCTAGAAGGTCTCTGTGATGAAGTGGTCTTGGATTAAAGGGTCAATTATTATTATTATTATTGCAATATATTTATAGTACTTGACATATACATAGTTTTTTGTATCAAGGTTGTTTCTTATTGTCTTTTTTATGTTTGTGTGTATCTTTTGACGATGTCTATTGTGATTTTACATCATTTAATGACAAATAAACTGATTGATTGAATAATATATTAGCCTAAATTTATGAGTTGTACATACCCCTGCATCAGACATTTTGATGTCAACCGCCTCACCATGGTGATTCCATGATCCAATAGTCAGTTTGCACTCGTGCATGTCAAATGGCCAGAGTCTGAAAACTGCCTGACAATAGGCTGGCCATTTGATGGCTGGAACACACAAAACCATGCCATCGGGGTAGATGACACATTGTGAGCGTCTGAAACCCATGCTAACGCTCAAGTCCCCACTGAAACAAAATACACACACAACAAATGTGAAATGAATCAGCCAAGGTAGTACAAGCTGTGGCGCAGCGAGGGGGGGTTTTGGGGGATAAACTCCCCCCCTCCCCCCACAGAGCTAAAGAGAAGTTTTAAGTTTAATCCATTTTACTTAGTTGGATTGATATTACTAATAGAATAGAGTAAGGATTAATAAAATATCCCCCAGAAAGCCATAAACTCACCATTTTGAACCATTTATCTTAAAATTCCACAATTTATTGATCTCGCACCTACCGCTTATCCTGGTGGGCCCCCCCAACACACCCCGATATTAGTTGCACCTAAATCCCCCCAGCCTTAATTCTTAGCTGTGCCCCTGAGCACAAGTGATGACATATACATGCATACACTTGTAGAATATACTTGGGTTCCGTAGATATGCTGCTTCTTCAGAGATATCATTAGAGTTTAGGAGTAACTGAGTACAGTAATTGCCTAAATAAACTAAAGAGAAAATTCCTAATGTGCTTATACTTTAAACTCTCGATTATACTAAGTTACTAGGACCATGAAAGTGGTGCATACTTCATTATATTGAATTTTGTAATTACAATCCATTTTAACAAGTCACCAAAAAATGGCCGCTTTTGTTTCTTCCAGCATATTTTGCATTTAGATGCTTTTTTTAAATGTTGTTAGTAGTTGTTTGTGAATGAATTCTTAAAAAAGCTTTCTAGCTGTAAAAGATGGTTAAATAACTATGCCACCCCAAACTTCCTATTTCTTATAGTTTAATACATTCAGTGCTCATAACGTAACATCTACGGGTTACATCATGATTCCCTTTTGTGTTATATTCTGCCCTGAGTGCCAGCAAACAGATTATATTATTTATCAGAAAGACAGAAAAATTGTTGTTTGGTGCATATAGGCTTTCACGGCAAAATTCATTGGTGTTGATGGCTTTCGGGAGCAGCTGTGTATTGCGCTTTGCCACTGGAGCTTTTGCGGCCGTTGCAGGTTGCATCATCAGGCGATGAATGAGAAATTGGAAAAAGTTGTCAATTAACACTAGGAGGATGGCAGGGGTCATTTGAACCATTTTCAGAATTCAAATTTATTTTTCTCTTATTAAAATTTTTTTTTTAATCTTGAAACTTTTTCACTTTATTCATTTTGGTCTATATTTTGATAAATTAGTGAAAATTCAACTACAATCTTTTATTTAAAATTTTTATGACATGTTATACCTAGAAGGACGGCCTTTTGACCCACAACATGTTTTCGCGCTATTTTCCACTTTTTTTCTTTCCTGCGGGCTCTTTTGTCCTATGCATATGATATAAACAGCAAGAGGCTAGTGTGGTAGACGATTTGCTTCATTTTGAACCAGCAAGTACCCGGTTCAATGCCAGTTTTGTCCCAAGGGCTCCTACCTGTATTTCAAAAGCTAGGCATAGTGACTTATCGTGCTCAATCATTCGATATATTACGGGCAGCAAAGGGAAATAAAACGTTCTAAATCCTTGAATTGCATAAAATTCAAGCAATTATGATATTTTAATTTTGTATTTCTTTTATTGTTCAATAATTATTGTACTACCCACACCGGAAAATCATCACGTAACCCATGACTGTTTTCCATCGGACAAGATTCAGAGCTCTTAGAGACATTATTTTTCATCATCGCCTCATCAGGTTTACGAAAACTGTTTCATTTTTCTGGCCTGACGGCACTGTCACTCGGCCTTGCCCCTTTGCCGCGTGTCCAGCCTTAGTCCGCCTGACCCCGTCGGTATTTGGGGTGGGTGGACTGCACGCTGCGCCCTGGGAAAAAATCCTGCCTCCTTTTGAGAGAGTGGAGGAATTGGGTGGACTGTAAAATTCTCCTTTAAATCCTACCCTTGGGGTCCGCACGTAAGACGGAGAAGAAGCATTACTACAAGTTCTTGGAAGATACGAATCAGGATATGGTTGGCGGTTGAGTCACTGCTTTTCAAACGGCAATTAGCAGTACTTCTGAAATTTTTGTCCTTTTGTATGAATTTCTAATCCTCTCTAGCTCTCTATACCTCCAATGCAACTGGAGAAGATTCTACCATATTGCGCTAGCAGCAGCGAGTTGAGGAAGAAAGTAAGAAGTCGATAATATATCAAGAGAAGAGAATCGTCGCCATTCAAATAACTGTATGGAATATAGAAGATCAGTCTGGAAGTGAATTGGAAACATTAGTTCAAGGACATTCTGACCAATCCATCATCATCTGCGTGTGATGGCAGCGCAGAAGTCCAAGATAGTGAACCCGATGGCAACTTTGACGTAACAGCAAATGCACAGCTCTATCCAATGAAATGCAGCTGCTCTTTTATGAGGTATATTCCAAATAAACCTGACAAATTTGGAATTTGAGTCCTGGGTTTTGACAGATGTGAAATGAAACCTATATATATAATATATTTCGATATATTTTAAACCATCATCAGGGCTATGAAAGAAAAAACATAAGAACAATATAAAATACAAAGATAACAACGATATACAATATTTTGTAAAAATAGCCCTGATGATGGTTTAAAATAAATAGAAACGTTGGCTATAACTTGTTTTCATAAAATACGTTCACCTAAACTCCAGGAAATATTATAACAATGTATTAAACGAGGTCAAGATAAGAAGAGAAAAAAAATAATCATTGGACTTATTATTTGCATTGCTGCGGTGGATCCAGGATTTCTTTCAGGGGGGGGAGGGACACAGGGATACCTTGTAATACAAAATGAGCGCAATGATAATGGGTTCATATTAAAATAGTTGCATATTTTTTAAGTATCTGGGGGGGGGGGGCACGTCCCAAGTAACATTGACCGTTGGGCCTCGGTTGGGGAACCGTAGTCACGGTTGGCTCATTGTGGGTGGATATGCCTACCAAATTCCACTGTTGGCCCAACGCAGATATTGTTCGTCGGCCCAACGAAACGGTTTATGCTGTTGGCCCAACGGAAATCCCCAACGATGGCCCTACGAAATGGATTATCATTGGGCCACTGTTGGGACATCATAACATTATAGTACGATTGCATAAGTTGCAGGATACGGTTCACATGGTTCCCTAGCAACCTAACAACCAAAACTTGTTTGGTTGTTAGGGATTGCTTTTATATGTTAATCATTCACTATGTCTTTGTGATAGCAGTTAAATAAAATAAGTCGAGTGCTTCTAACAAAAATAAGGCATTGACCTCATTTGGTAAGTCTTACAAAACTGGCATTCCTAAAATCATGTTACCTTAAACAGATAGTTTCGTGGAATTTTAAACTTTTCATCATTAATTTAGATAGATCGATATGTATATTTTTTCAGATTGTGGCATATCTAGTACAAGTGGAAGTTTTAATGAAAACAGTGTTTCAATGGACAAAGTGAGTGATTTAGTCCTCTCTGAAGAGAATGAGATTGAATTTGTAGGAGTAAACCTAAATAACAACTGCACAATTATTATTTTATGGAAAATACATCAACTATATTATACTCAATCAGTGTTTCTGTGATTCCTATTAATATCCCTAAATCTTGCACTTATTAATCCAATTAAGTAAAATGGACTAAACTTAACAATTTCGTTACCGAAGACCAGAGAATAGGAATTGTGAAGGCAATTGAATCAAATAACTCAGGGGTGTACATCTTGCAGTGTGACATGTTTGAAATTAAGGAGGATTTCTTTGAATTACCTCTTAGAAGTGGTACCATTGGTATATTTGTAGTAAAAAAATTAGTACCTGGATGCAAATTGAACAGTCCACCCAGATTTTATCTAAGTGTGTTTTGTTGCCCTACAAAGAAGATGGACAGTTTTTGTGTGTGCCATATTGTAATATGGAAAGGTGCTGTTGAAATTTTCCTAATTTTGTCCTAATAAAAAGTGTCCTAATTTGTGAAAATAAAAGTTGGGGACCTTCTGAACTGATATTGATTTTTTGTTTTCCACTTTTAACCACTGTAACCTTACTTTGTCCTATAGCATTGATTGTTAATGTATTTAATTTCATTTTGATTTATCGGGAGTTAAAGGTAAAGATTCTATCTATGTACCAGTATCATATCAAGTGAGAAGGTAAATTAATTTAACTCTCATTCTATAAAAATGAGGAATGCCAGTAAAATATAGCTTTCGTTGGGAAACGGATGGCAGAATTGAAAAGGGCCAACGGTGTATCGTTGGAGAGGGGTTGGCCTATAGTTGGGAATACGAAGGCCCGACTGTAATGCTCTGTTGGCCCATCGTTGGGGAATCGTTGGTTGGGATACGGTTGGCGAGGTGGCCAAATCATACCATGGGCCAACCGCTGTGTCCCACCATCTGCCAACAGAGGGCCAACCAAAAATGTTACTTGGGGTGCCCCCCCCCTAGATGGGCCTATGTTGCATTGCCCACACTATTCGAAAATATGGACCTCCATGAGCATTTCGCAGAAACAGTGGACTCACAGCGCAATGAAGCAGGATTCTTTGACTTGGTAATTCATCACAGTGGTGAATTATCACAATCTGCATAGGTATTATAAAAATTTTTATAATTCTGAATATTATCTCATAGTTTGAGATTCGTGAAATTTGCGAGACACGATAACGTGAAGTAACACAAAATAATGCGAAATCAGAAAATAAAATGAAATTTTGCCTTTTTCGCAGATTTTATGCAAATTAGCAAAAAAAAAACATCTTTTGAATCATAATATATTAAAGCCTAAGCCTTAAGCTGGCGTATATATCACATATGTTCGATATAATGCAACCATTTTAAACCTGTCTACAGGTGGGGTTTTCAAACATTACATTTAAGTACTACTCACAGGAACTGATTTTTTTAGTTTGAAATAATGTATCACTATATGTAATCACTTTCTTTTACCATAATTATATTTTCCATGAAACACAAATGCCGGTCATGTTTGGTTTTTAACGCTATAGCATTAAAATTATAATAAGGTCTCACTTAAGCCTACGAAGAAGTTGCTATTCATTGAGATTTTCGAGAGGCTGGCAGAAAATTATTCCAAGAAGAATAAATTGACTATATCTTAAATAATATCACTAATGTTGTATTGGATTGTTAAGTCTGACATTTTAGGTTCACCTAAAGTCTTACCATTTATAGGATAAAAGTTCACAGAAGGAAATAACATAGTAAACACTTGAAAAAATAATATTCCAGGTCATAAACACTAGGCCACACGACGCATGAATGTGCAAAACAGTTTACAGATCATGTAATATTTGCTATTTACACTACGAAGGAAATGATACTGAATGAAAAAATGTTTGGATGGTTTAGCCCGAGGAGTTGTCATGGCAATGAGTTCCTTCAAAAGGAAAGTCACACAAAGTAAATTATCACAACATACTAGTCATTGTGTGGATTTGTTACAAACATCGATTCCACAATACTATTTCAATTAAGTATATGAAATTAATAATCTCGAATTTAGGTAACCTACTGTGTGTTATAGACTGACCATTCTTCTCATCAAGTTTACGAAAAAAGTTTAATCGCAACTATACAAAAAGTATTTCAAATTCCAAACAAAAAAATTCCATATCTCCTACCATCACCTGCTAAATACTTCCTTGAATCATTGCCATAGATTTTTGATATACTAGATTAATTTATCAAATATATATTATCGCTTCCTCTAGGTATAGGCAAGCGTGAGGGCAGGGTATGGGCAAGGTATGGGCAAGCGAAACATACCAACCAAAACAATCAGCTGAAAAACAGTCTGCGCGTTTACATGACGTTTTATGACACAATGGTACACATCGTATATGCACGGCGTAAATGGGAAATTAATATCATACCATAGTGGTGTAAACAGTCAAGTATGGGTGTGACCATGGTTGACACATGCATAGTGTAAAAAATAGGCAATACTCCATACAAATGCATATCAGTGCGTACACACTACATTTTAGGATACGATGGCACGGAAAATTGTCTGTAAAAATGCCGTGAAAATGGGGAATTACTAATTTAACATTGAAGTGTAAACGAACAAGTGGTTGCGACCATAGTTGCAACATTCATAGCGTAAAAGGGATTTAAGAGGCATGGCGATGTGCTAGGAAAACTATTACATTAGAATTGTGATATTCATTATAAGGATAATACATATTAAATACATAGCCGAATATCAAAAATAAAAAGGAAAAAATCGCATTAACTGAAGACACTTGGCCACTTTCCCTCTATTGCCGCCTCAAACAGAGAGAGTAAGAATACCTATCGTGCCACAGTCAACTGCTGGTATAAATGCTGGCCGTAAGCACACGAACCGAATTAAGTCATGCATTGTAATCATTTCTGGCGAAGACATCATGCTCTACAACGTTTAGGTCGGAATATATACGTAATTTTTTAGACCATTGCAGCTGTGCCCATATGGGCACGCTAGCCGTTCAAGGGTTAAGTGGAGGGATTGGAAAGACCACTGGGTGGGGACCTACTTCCTAAAGAGTGGAGGAAACACATCAGTGCCAAGGCAGAGAAGGTTTTAGGGGCTCAATTAATCATGCTGCAGCATAGTTATTGGGCAGACATTATTCTTTCAATTTATTTCATTGCAAAAGAAAAAGCAGGATGTACAGGGCTAACGAAAGAATTATTTATTTGATGCCTTCTATGTTGGTGAAATAGAATGAGAAAATTGGCTTTCAACTACATTTTAGAGGGCCTACTGCTATTTCCCAATGCAAGGTGAAGTATGAAGCCTCTGGCCCCATTCGAAGCTGATTTGACCTCGTTTTACTTCCATTTGTCCCCATTTCAATATGTACCTATCATTTTATTTCATGCAACCCACGATTATGGGTGATTTCTCTAAATTCAGCCCCCCATCCTTCCGTCGTTTTGCACCAAAATCTACTTGTTCCCATGTCGGATTGCATCCAATTCTTGGAATGCATCTTATTCATTCGTCAATGACTTGTTGTAATATAGGTAGTTGGTTCTTGTTTATGATTTTTAACGCATAAAGCTGATTGTAATTTTTGTAAGCTGATGTAATTTTTATTTTTTTATCTTGTTGCTACAATCCCCAGAACTTTGACAAATTGAAATGTTTTATGCAACTGACTGTATGTACTTGAGGGACAACGTCCCTGTACAACAATTAAATTTTACCTAAAAGTTAAATTTTTTCGGGACCAACGCATGCCATAGAAACGAAATGGGTGGATGAGTGCATGCTAAAAAAATATGGCCGGATACTGCCACCAACAAATACATATATGCATAGGAATTACAGCCAATCCATACATTTAATTTAACCCAAAATTTACGTTTCAGCCCTGTAGCATGAACCGTGGTGAAATTCACATTTATTGCCATGGGAAAATATTACCCTGGACGCAAAGGTCAAACCACAGACAGAGCTTTGGTTTTCTCAGCCACTGCACTATTCAACTTGTCCTGACAATTTTACCAAGTGCTTGAGGTTAGTCTCTCGTGGTCCACAAACTAAGAAGGAAATGGGAGGAATTTTCCCCATGGTCATTCAAGGGAACTTCACTGATGTTCACATGGTAGAAAGGATATTTAACAAATTTAGCACCATACACGGCCTGAGCGTAGGTTTGAGGCTCTCCAAGGGTTCTGACTTTGTGGAAGTCTTTCCTACCGCATATTTCCAACTTAGATGGACGGCATAGGCCAAACATCAAGCACCATCAGCCTCTGTAAAATTGGGCCATGAGAACTCTGGAAACAAACAACAAACATAAAAGTGGTCTGCGCCATGGACCACAAAGCTTAAGGCCTGTGATTCAATTCCTGGTACAGAGGAATTGTTTGTTCCACCGTGGCAATGAATGTCCTTTTTCAGAAAATGAACTTTTCTTCTCAACAATATCTCACTCTAATGTGCATTTGCTCAGCAATGACTGACTTTAATGAGTAAATAGGTAAATGCCAAGGAGGCAATAAATTTCTTACCTATTATAAATGGACAGGTCAGGTACCCAAATGTCTCGAATACTAACATGCAGGACACTAATATTTCCATAATCACTCGGAGACCATTTCAAGTAGGCATCAGTCCATGTCTAGAATAATAATATTCCTCAGTAAGTACTAGTGACACATATTGATTGCATAGAATGAATCAATTAGAATCAAGTAGAATTCAATTACCATGGCCATCCAGGTGTGAATATGCATTACACTGTTTAATTCATCCTAGAAATTAAAAAATAAATACAATATTAGAAGCAATCAGAACAAAACGGCATCTGCAAGTTATGCATGAGAGTTGAACTTTTCTGTCACAACTATGGATGGACAAATTGCTCATGAAAACATCATCACAAATTCCTTATATACATACTTGGTCATATATAAATTATATACGTACAAAAACTAAATATTTGATAATTTTGATTTTTGATTCAATTCATAAATTAATCCTATTACATAATAAAACTTATAAAAAACATGAAAAACTATTCAGTAAAAGGTGCAATATTCAATTACAAAATTAGTCAATAAACTGAGATATTCATGTGCCAAAGTCATGTTAATGTTCATAGTGGTTTTCAGCATGAGAAGGTCATGTGAAACCCTAGGTCAAAACCATGTGGATGGCAGGGGACTTTCTCCCTTAGTGACGTATTTTTAAAATGCTCCTGTTTAATATCTTGTAAGCATCGCGCCGTCACGTCGGTACCCCAGAGGTGAACATGGAAAAGATCGTGCAGGGTTTTTTGCTCCGGAGGGCACGCTAAATTTACTGCCACGAGTGGGGATCCCGTGGCATTTATACTGCATATAGTAATCGCTCATCAAACGTAGAGTAACGCGTAGTTTTGAAGGATAATACCTGGTTAATGGTCAACATCTGTCTTGCCAAGCTATTTCCATTAAGCTGAGGACCTGATTTTTTCAAAAATCATCTTCAGACGCTACTATGAATTTTTTTGCGACTGAAAATTATATTGGTGTCAAAACCTGTCGTTTAAAAAATTTGAACGAGTGTGTACATTGTTGGACTAAATGGTGGATAGAAGAAATCGGAAATGCTTATAAGTGAAGAGTGCTGAAGAAGAGGTCGAGGGGAAGGAGCGCGCTCCCTCCGTCTTTCAAGCAATGAAGCTACGAGTGAAGGAGCAAGGGAAGAACATGTCCGATCTTGCATGTGACGTCGTTGCCTTCAAAGCGAAGGGGCGAAGGCACAGCAATATGATATACGCAGTTAGCGTTGCCTGAAGTATCTAGCCCGTCTCTTCTTGTTTCTTCTGAAATGGTCCTGTTTGGACTATGTTGAATATTAGTAGCCTTTTTGTGACTATGAATCTTTGGGACAATACATTAAAGCTTAAAACCTTTAAGCTGTCAGATATGCATTGCATTAGTTCTCATTCTTTTTTGAACCTCGTAACTGTTACACAATTATACAATTGCCAACAGCTATCAAGATATCTTCGAGCTCAGTAGGTGACTCACGTAGCATTTGGCCTCCAGAAACCGGGAGAATTGAGCTGGTAGACTGAAAAAGGTCAGTTGGTGACATGGGGTAGGGATGAAACACGTTTCCATTGTTCCTGTGTTACTTGATATTTTCCTTTGAGGCAAGTGATTTATGGTCTGTGGGATCTCAGAAAGGAAAAAAAAAACGGCAAAGGCATTGGCTGAGGAAGGGCAGAGTTTGGTTCCGTGAAATCTATGACGTGGTTATTATCCTACGGCGCTGAGATTCCCCCAATTGTTGTTCAATTTCTTGGGAAGGTTCATGCTATGTGCCTGTCATGTTTTGCCTTAAAATTTTCCATGGCTGTAATTCTATTGCAATACTCCTACGAGAGCTTTTAAACAAAATTGTTCGTGAGTAGGACAAGTGTTGTAGAGCAACGGCATATACAAAGAGAGGATCGGAACTCTTTCCACTACCTCTTATGGGACATTGCATTCACGAAAGCATTGATGGAAAATTTTGGATTCAGATTCAATTTCTTCGACAAATTTGGATCCGAGGTATCCAATCCGACCATCCCTAGTAAGCATTATAAAGTTAAGACTACAAGTGAATACTTACATATCTCCGAGCACCGTACATATCGTGTAAATTTAGCTGAATAAATGCTGCGTACATTTTTAGCATTGAAAGAGGAAATTTTGATAACAGTCAAAAGTCCAGGCATAGGTGTACAACACGGTGCGAAAGGATAAAAAAACTGCTGCAAAATTTTTTTTCTTTAGCTCCGTTCCTCAAAAGAGGGGTGAGGCTCTTACACGCACTTTTACGGTAATCAATGAAAACCTGCACTGGTCTGACCACATACAGAACACCATGAAAAAAATTACTCATGGAATCTTCTTGATTAGAAAACTAGACCTGGACACCCTGAAACTCCTATTTCACACAAAAATCCAATCTCACATTTTATACGCATTTTACTATGGGGAAATGACAGTCTTTCCCAAAAGATTTTTTCCAGAGATGTGCGAATAGTACCCGCAAATACTCGAATACCTCGAATACTAGAAACTATTCGATATTAGAGGTCTCGAATAATTATGCTAAAAGTACGCTCTTGAATACTTTGAATTTCATGCCGTACACTGTCGTTGGTAGTTGACTGGGAAAATTGTAAAGAACTCTAGTTGTTTAGTGCATGCAGCGCTGTTATAGACAAGTTGACGAACTACATCAACTTCACGGATTAGAGCGGTGAAAAGTGTTCAACGTGGGGAACCGAAAATGATTGAGTGAAAAAATCCGCCAATCCCCGGTTTTCCCCACCATGAGAACCTCACTGCCATGGTATGGTAACTAAGTAGCACAATTCCCAGCCCTCCTCTAGCCCTCGGCCTCCGACGCTTTCCTCCTCCCCGAAATCAAACAAAAGGTGAAAAGGTCCCAGCTTGCACAGGGTTCGTATTACGAAGACCATAAATGAAATGATTCAAAAGAAAATATCAAGTTACAGGAGAATAATAGAATCTTGTTTCGCCCTTCCCTCTTTCACCCCCCCCTGATCTTTTTCTGCCTACCTGCTTCGAAGTTCCACATTTCTGGAGGTCAACTGCTGCATGAGTACCGTGGGATAGTTACATTAGTGCATTTCTTAAGATCCGTTATTCCCCTCCATTCAGCACAAACTCTGAGGCTTTCCTCTTCTCTGAAATAAAAAAAAGGTCCCAGCTCACGCAGGGATCATATTACGAAGACCATAGCTTTGAAAAAAATATCAAGTTACACAAGAACTATTGAAACCTGTTTCGCGCCCCCCTTTTCTCACCCACTGACCTTTTTCAGCCTACTCCCTTCAAAGTTCCCAGTTTCCGGAGGTCAACTGCTGCATGAATCACCTATTAGCACAAAAGGAGTCTAACAATGACTTTTGGCAATTGATATTACACCTTTATTGGATTGAAATATTAGTAATGTGCGCGTAATTTAAAAAAGAATAAGACCAAACGCGACGCATTTCTGACTTTATTTAAGCATTTTATGCAAGGAAATAAATGTCAAAATACAACGAAGATTTAGCATTCTGGCAAAACTCGATATCCTCGAAGCTGAGCTTCTCCGAAGTTGATGCAGAATTTTTTTCCGAAAACATATATCAAGTTACAACTTATGAGTAATGCTATAAATCTCTATTATTACAGTCACAGATGAAGGGATATTTTCTCAGGATATTTGATTTCTCCCTAATAGCAATTCGAATTCATTTTCTTCTCGTGAGAACTTCCAAAGATGGACTGAAAATAATTGAAGAAAATCCTGTGTATAAGCACATGTATTTTGCAAAACGCCTAAGATTGTCCGCTAGCACTTGACAGCAGGAGTGGGGGTAAAGCGAGCTACCTGCTGAAAATAAGAAGTTGGATGAAGCCGAGTATTAGATGGGGGTGCCGCTGAAATGGCGTTTGGTAGATAATATTGTATACATCAGACAGAAATCCATCGTAGCAGTGTAAATGCCGAGACGGCATGCAATCATATTTTGCGAGGTGGTGTGTCCACTTAGAATATTTGAAAGAGATGTTAGTTGAATCAACTATATGCCCAATTGTTTCCATAAAATTAAAATATTCCATTAATCAGCTAAATTCCTGTTCGAATCCTTTAAAGGAAATCAAAATTACTACCCAAAAATCTTGTGTTTCCTGCTGCATAGGCAACCGAGTCAAACCTTCCCGCATTCATCATTTAGTATTTGAGGTATTCAAATATTCAAGCAATGATTTAATATTCGAATTCGATATTCGAGTTCGAGAAATCTGCAATCTGACCCATCTCTAATTTTTTCCCTTCAAAAGCAGGCCATTAAGGCAATGCTTCGAACCTCTAGCTTCGTACCCCTGGCAGATCTTTATTCAAGAACCATACCACCCTCACACTTCCCTCCCTTTCTTTACTTAATAGTGCCTTATTTGTCAAACAAAACCCCCACACACTCTCCTCTCACCATGGCTTGCACCCTTACCACACACGAAACAGTACTCACATCCACCTAACCCAAGCCTCTACTTCCCTTTCTTTACATAGTCCTTATCACACAGCCTCAATAATATATAACAAATTACCATCTGATATTAAATTACCTCTCTGCCACTGTTCAAAAACCATATAAAGAATTTACTCCTTGAAAAAGCATATTATTTTGTTTCTGATATTCATGGTATCTAGTGTGACTGACAGGGAATAGTTATTTCTTTCGAATTTTCGATGGGACGCAGCCTATCTTTCTCAAGTGAGAAGAATAAAAGTCTTTCTTTTCCTTTCAAAATCGATCGAAAATTCGAAAGAAATAACTATTCCCAGTAAGTTCCTTCCATTTAATTTTCATCTATTTTTTCTCTATTACTAAGTGTTTCTATGTGCCCACCCTTGGGCAAGAAGATCTTGACTTAAAATACATAAGAAAACCAAAGAAAAAGAAGATACTTACAAAGGAAAAAAATTTGATGAAAAGTTTAATGGTGGCCGTGACATTATCTGAATGCTTGATGACGGGACGAACATCTTTGTCATACGAACAGAAAACATCTTGCACCAGCAAGTGGTGAGCAGTTATGTCTTTGGCAACTCCTTCCCTGCATTTGCCTATAAATATGAAAACAATAAGCACTTCCGGTTACAATGAATACATTGGAGGCAATGAGCCACTTCACTACTGAGCATCTACAAAGACTCTCAAACTAATAACCACCAAACTAACATGACAAATGAAATTTTTTCAATGAAAACAGAATCAGAAATGAAACCCTATTGCTCAACATGTAAGTGAAGAAAAGAATGACAAAAAATATTCCCTCTTCTCTTCCCTCCTCTGGAAACAATTCCACAAATTCAGAGATCAAATTAAGCCTCGTTCAGCTTGTCGTGTGATTTTACACAAACACAAATAACTTGGTTGCAACATAAACACTAATGCTCTGAGAAGAGAAATACCAAAGTGCCTCTCCGGTTTCCAACGCTTCAAATACAACTATTCAGAGAGATAATAAGCACTAACACTTGGTTATTCTACATTTTAAAAATTAATTACATCCACCAAGATAGTATAAAATCCATTAATTAGTGCATCAAAATTACTTATATTGTGAAAAGGGCTATAAAATTGAACAGTTGGATTCACAAAATGAAATCACCTGGCTCTCCAACAGCTACAGAGCACCAAATCAACAATAACACAATTTGTATAGGAGTGCGCAAGGATAGCATCATTGGTAAGTGCATACAATGGATGAACTCTTTGAGATATGCTAAGGCCAAGCAGATATGCAGCAAAAAAACAAGGACACGCCCCTTCCACTCTCCGTCAAGATAACACATTCCCACTAGTTCCAGATGGCCTCAGGCATAAAAAATACAAAGATAAACCTAGCTTCAGTGACAATCATATTTTAAACCCACCACTGAATACACTAGCAGATCAGACTCAAGTATGTAGTAGGGAGGGAGGCTTTTAGAGCCCTTACGATCTCACATTAAATCCTTGACGTGTGAGATGAACAAGGCTCCCCCTTGCAAAAAATAAAGCCATGTCCCTATTAGGCCTTCACTACTTCACAGAAATAGAATACATATTCAATTGTATTTCATCCCTGCTTCTCAATTACTGTCCCTTCCTTTGTCTTATCTTGCTCGAAAATTTGGTCCACAGCAATTTGACTCTTAACTATTCGCATCTAAAATACCTTGATTGCATCCCTAACTTCTACAGAAAAACAGTAACACTTTGAACACAGTGAGTCCTTTGATGCTGAGCTTTCTTTTCTCTCCTTATCTAACCTACAAAATCTTTGACTCTACATTGATTTGAAGTTATTTCACAAAACCCTGAACTCTCCTACTGGCTGCCCTGACCTGCATTCTCTTTACACTTTGAAATACCGATATTCGAACCACCTGCAAGCATTCCCTACTCCATTGGCCCAGGATATCTCTCGTCAATGAATCTTCACCTTTACATATATCGTCTATCCTACCGTTTAAAAGTTACTCACTCACTCCACTGATCCATTTCATTTATCACATCATCACACAAGCTATGTCTCAACTCAACATTGTTGCAACTCCTTAGTTATTGAGCAATGGCAATGCAAACATTTCTTTGGAATCACTCTTCAGTTGGTTCCCATCACCATGATAATGGTTTTTCTCAGGTATTCGACATTTTGTTTAATACTCTGGATTTTAGAAAGAAATATCACCAGGTATAGAATTGGGACCATCTCAATACTTGGAATTTCACAATTTTTTATCCTTTTGTGGGGAAACATCATGGAACATGTATGTATCAAGATCTCCAGGCAAATAAATATTATTATTATTATTTATTAATACTATGGCAGTGAGATGAGTCACTGAATACCGACTGGTGGCTAACCCCCTCGTTGCCATATGGCCCTTCCCATACCCCTATCCCCCCCAAAACAAATTCCTTGTTAAGCCAAAGCAGAGATGTTTCAATTCACGCTAAGACAGGTTCTGATGTTAAGGACATGCAACTAAAGAATTGCATCAATAAAACTGTTGAATAGCTTTTTTCTGATTACACTGAACTCGTCACTGTATGCAATTCTAGTGGTGTATCTCTTTACTCATGGTGACATCTCTAACTTTTTTCATACTCTCAGTGAAAGGATTTTAAAAACTGTGTTGCCTTGGAGAAAAAGGCTGTAATCAATACATACCTGGAGAACTGAAACAACATTGCCAGTGATATGTGGAAAGTCATCCACCAGTTTTTTAAATCTTCTGTAAGTACCTCGAATTACAGCATTAACTTCAATTGTAACCCAATGGAAAATCCTCAAAAAACTGCTGATTGCTTAAATTCACAGTTTTGCTTTACTCCATTTCCTACCAACAGGTCTGCCCTCAATAAACAATCTCTCCCAATTCTTTCTTTCTAACACCCACTGTTCCCTCTGAAACATGCATTCAGTTGTATGAATGAATTGTAATTAAATTCATTCACAACTCTTTTTCAAAAGGTCCAGATGGTATTCGCTTATCTGTTGTTAATACCTCCTCACAAGTGATGGCATTACCCTTGGCTATAATATTATAAATCTGTTCTCCACTTCTGGGGTCTTTCTCTCTGCACTGAACCAAGCCAAAGTTACACCAACCCGTAAGAAGTGTCCTTCCTCTGAATCATGTAACTAGAGACCCAATGCTGTTATGTCATTATTTCCAAAGTTTTTGAGAAGTTATTCATCAACGATTAAGTTGCTTCCTGTTCTTCTTCAACCTCATTACAGACTCCCAGAATGGCTTCCTACAGTTGGTAGACCAACTAATACTGCAGTTATTACTACAGGGCTTATACTTTAAACAACATGTCTTAGGAGTTTCTTGTGATCTCAAAAATGCATTTAATAATGTTGAACATAAAATTTTAAAATATGTACATGCTTGAACAGCTGGGTGTTACTGTCATCTCTCTAAACCGGATTATGCACTTATTTTCTTGAAAAGAGAACCCAAGTACTGTGTTATACACATCACTCTATACCTAGGATGGTGCAGACCATCTCAAGCTCATTGACAATGAGAGTAGAAGCAGGTGTCCTTTAAGGGTCAATTCTTGGCCCACTATTGTTACTTCTTTTTATATATGATCTTCCTCAGCAGTTTACCAGGAGTCACACGGTTAGGTATGCAGATGATACAACCAATCTGTTTACAGCCAGTAATACTTCAGATTTAAGAGAATATGCCAGAACTACAACTCATGAGATGTTGAAATGATGTCACCTGAACAATATCGCACTGAATGAATCCAAAACTACTAACATCTGCTTCCATATTGTGAACCCTCACCAAGCCGAAGAGTAACCTTGCGATCCACCATTTACCTTTTCTTAATCAATAAAATGCCTTGACATCCACCTCTTAGATACACTAGACTGGTCATCACATGTTTCTGAACTGAATACAAAGCTTTCTGTGGGTCTTCTTATGATGAGAAAGCTTGCCCTTGTAGCGTCCACCAACACACTCAAAACTCTATATTATGCCAAGTGCTCTCTCATGCATCTCACGGCATTTTTTTGGGGAACTGCCTCTCTTCCATCGAAAACCTTCCCTCTCCAGAAGAAAGCTGTTAAAGCTATCAGTAGAGTCCCTGAGCCCCCCAGGCAGACCACATAATTTTAGTGTTCAAATTAATGCTCGCTACCATGGAAAGGCAGCACCGCCTGGAGGGACAGAAATGGAGGACCCTTGGCACCGCAGGTCAACGGGACCAATGATTTGGTGCCCTTAGCCTTAGAGAAGCATCCCTCATTCCAGTAGAGACAGACCGGACTGCCCACGTGCAAAGGGTTCCTGAATCCGCGGCCATCCGCTGTTTCACTCAGTTCGCCGAGTGCAACAAGTTGTGTATTTTATCCTTCAATAAACTGATACATTAATATATACGGCATGTTATTTTGCTTAACACAAGGCCCTATTAACCAGAAAGACCCAAAACACATCTCACCATCTTCACTCTTTCCTCAATACTCAGCTGAGCAGTGTTATTTCGAAACTATCCTCATCTTTTCACAGTTCACTCCAGCCTACACAATCACAACACACACTCCAGAAACAACATACACACCATCCACTACTGCCACAGTCTCTGTTTGAAAGCTCCATACCATTCTTTTACCAATGTGTACAATAAGATTCCTATCACGGTATGTTCCATGACCTCCACTAATCAATTCAAAGATAAATTAAAGAATATACCAATCCAAATTTATTATTATGTATAATCAAACATCAGTTAGAAACTTATTTCGTGTTTCTAACTGATGTTTTACATTAACTTATGCTTATTTTCTATAATGTCACTGAATAGCATGTACATATGTATCTTTGTATAGCATGTGTGTATTTCATTACCTGTTTGTATTTTATTTTGTATTGTATCATGAAGAAACTCACGGATGCTTTATCCAAATGAGTAAATAAGTACTTGTAAAACGATTGATTATTGGGAGTTCATCGGAGACGCATCAAGGGAACGGGATGATGAATTAAGGAGTCAGTAGTACATTCTACGACATGCTTTATTCCGCTCTACAAACTGACTGCCGCCTCCTCCACGTGCCTCCCCGACCGTCCAACCATCGTCCCCTCGTGCATGCCGACACATCACCCCCACCCCCATCGGTGAGCGGTCGCTCATACCGTGGGATTTTGAGTCATCAACAGCGAGCGACAAACTGAAATCGGCGAGAGGTGGGGAAAAAGCAGAGCAGTCATTACATACTATTATTATTATCATGTTTTCAAAACTTAATGGTAGATTAAGAGACAGGCCTCCCTTAAATTTATGGATAAAAATGGAAAAAATAGCAATCTTTTAGGAAAATTCTCGAGTAAAAATTTTTATTTCACCAGCTTAAGAGACAATACTTAAAAATGATAGATGAATATATAAAAGCCACTTGTCCAAGTATATCAGAGCTCAGATGGATTTATGATGAAAGGCGATGCATACCACCAAAGCACTGCAGAAAGTAAACCATTTGAAGACCTTAATCCAGCTCTAATTTCACTCTTTGATGTTCCACAGATATTTTTTACTCACTCAACCTCTAAGTGTCAACTCTTTACAAGTCATTACCAAGATAACAATATCAAACAAAAAGCCACGAAGGGGCAGGGCAGGAAGACAATATAGGGAAGGAGAACCAAGGAAACAGAGGGTTGAAACTGCTACAGGCCTTTCATCCACTTTCCATTTTCAATTTCCCTGGCTTGATATCAATGGCCAACGGCAGTAACAGCAGCATAACTAGGAATTGACTTTGAGGGGAAATTGGATTGGATTGAATAGCACACCACAATGGGTTGTAATACCACAAAGTGTGGCCTAGACGTATCAAATAAATATCCCAGACGGCACAGGAAGTTTTCGTACCTGAATACGAGGGTGGACCATCAAGATACAAAAATCGCACTTAGGAAGTTACTAAAATGGTTTTGTTTCTTTATTTCCTTTAATGACGAAAAAAGATGCAAGAGGACTGGCAAATTCATATGCATCGATAAAATTGTATCTCATCGATAAAACTGTATTCAGTCTGGGACTATTTTCTTTCGCGGGTGGTGCCATCGTGCCATATCCTCCTAGAAAGTTCACATGCCTTCACAAGCTGGCACAAGCCGTTGGAGATCGCATCGTTTACGTCACGTCTCACCACATTTCAGGGATTTTTGTGGTTAAGTTTGTGAAAAATAGAGTGTCTGGTAATGGTGAAGTTTCCCTTATTCTTTAATTTCATTCACTGGGCTTCATAAACGTGTTTGTGAGATATTTTTGTTAAAAATGCCTTTCGTGTGTGTATTGTCGGGATGTAATGGAAACTCCGGGACATGGTTCAAGTTTTTAGCTTTCCAAAAGATCCTGAGTTGAAGAAGAAGTGCATTTGGGCGATAAGAAGAAAACATTTCACCCCTACGAAAAACTGTGAGGTATGTACTCTTTCTCGCTGTAATTATTTGGATGTAATTTTAAGTTAGAAGTGGTTTCGGGATGTTGATGCATCAACATCCCGAACTATTCAGTACTGAAGTACTATAGTACTATTCAGTACTAAAAATGGTGATTCAAAATATTGTAGCAGCAATTCTTTTGAAAATTCTTGCATTTTAGTTGTCTTTTTTGTATTAATTCATTCGGTAAACGTGTGGTTAAAGGAGAAACTAGGAATAAACTGCCAAGATTATAGGATCGAATATTGCTTCTTAGCTTGCCCTATGGTGTATTACACGTCGGCTTTCATCATTTCAAATTATCTTATGCTATAGTTTAAACCAATCAAAATATCAGGCATACAAATATTTACTATATTTACGAGCCTAGTAATTTGATTTCTCATGCAGAAATACCAAAAATTGGAAATGATTTGACCTAATAAGTTACATGGTATTTTATTATTTATTAATTTTAGGTGTGTGAGCTTCACATCGCACCTTGTGATATCAGAAAATAATCTGTGGCCTTGGACGAGAAGACGAGGAGAAAATTCTTGCTGAATTGAAGGTGCCCAGATTGGAGGAAGGTACCATTGCGTCACTTTTACCTGTCGCCAAGAAGACAGAAATTGTGGCAGAAGTGACATATTTGTGGATATGGATTTGATTTGTGCAAGTTGATGCTGTGATAGTGGACGTTCATCGGAGAAAGTATTGAAGATTTTATGTTTATGTTGTAAAGAAGAAGTTTTTATGTATCGACCAGTCCTCTTTTAAATAATTTTTTATTCGAAAGAGAATAAGAGTAATTAATTGTTTGTAAGAGTAAGTTTGTAAGAATAAGAGTAAGTAATTGAGAAACAATTGTTTCGCTAAATTAGATGTGGGATAGAAGAGAAAATTGGAAATATTATTGTGGTTGACAATAGAAAATACATAATATATGTATTGTATTTCTGTGGGTTTTTTTCTTTCCTGCCTCTTTAAAATTTCTTGTGGTGGTGACTTCATGCAAAGTAAGTATAAAATCGGAGGTGTGATCTAAGAGATACCATGTTTTATTTTACAAGTGTTTATGCTGGTGATTTGGCAGGACTTTCATATTTTTAATAGGTTGATACATTTACTGCAGTGACCTAGAGACTTTTACTCATCCCAAATAATTTTTCAAATACTTTAGCGCCTGATATGGGTAAGTTTTAGTAGCTGAGACTGAACTATAAGTTAATTTTTGCTTGCATTTTGATGAATTCGATCATACTAATAGCAGATGTGTCAGCAATCCTGTTTCATCGGCAATTTTTATTTAAAAATTTTATTTCGTCAGGCTTTAGGGTAAGCTTTTTAATGCTCGTGGGCTATGTGATGTCTTATTTAGTGTCAAAATTAATAAGAATTTACTCTTATTAACATCTCAAGGTTTCCAAGTAAGTATGAGCCACTTAAGAATGCTGGATGCTGGGGATGCGTGAATTAGCCTTGAGAATCTCATTTTTCGCAGTTATTTAAGTGGCCGAATAAGTTTTGTAAGTTCTCAATAGGTAAATAATACTGTATCATGAATTCTAAGTACCATGATATAGTATTATTTACCTGTTGAGAACTTACAACTCATAATGATTCGTATTAAGGTTCTCGCTACGGTCGGTAGCTATCGATTGTGTTGCGTTCGATACATTTTTCGATCGTGCGAGTTACGATATATCTAATTTTCGACCTAATCGATTGAGATTAGCCTGAGTGCTGTGTTCCTGCGCGCTTCGTATCCTATCGTACGTGCTTCATAGCGGACATTCACATGCTGCGTACGCGCTTCGTCGACAGGCCGCGAATGGAAATTATCCATTGACGAAAAGCGACGGAGCGGCATAGTATCCCCTTAGTCAATGGGTACTATGTACATACGAATTAGATACGGAGGGTTCTGTGCCGTCTGGGATGTAACCTGTTAAATTTATTTCATTAAGCAAATGAAAAATTAATTTCAATAAATAATACAAGCAAAAAAACTAACATATTAAATTATTACATCAAGCATTTAGGATAAAAATGATATGCTCATGATGTGAATATATAATTTTTTATTTTTTGGGGTGGAGGGTTATATTCCCCCCTTATTACACCACATCAATCACATGTTGGGGTTTTATCAAAAAATGTATCAAGTTATCCTGTGAAATTAAGTCAGGCAGTAGTATTAGTAATACGAGGTGGAAATGAAGTTGAGTGGCAGGGAGTGAGGCAGTGCCCCCTCATTGTAAACGTCCAGCCACAAGGGAAACAAAATGCCCCCCCTCAATGCTCAACACACACTAGCACCATGCTTCTCATCTTTTTGCTCTGCCCCTCTCGCATTTTTCCCTGACTGATTACATTTCTATCACTTCCCAGACCTCTGAAGGCCTCGAGTGAACACCTGGGGTGCTGTGAAGCAGAGTTTGGAAAGGTAATGTCTGCAGATGAACGGAGCAGGGAACATTTTGTCAAACACAAACATATGTATTTCTCTTTTGGCTGCTCCTACTTCAGGCTTGATTTTCTACTTACCTTCTTACAGTAATGCATGCAAATGAATTGTAACAGATATTTGTAGAGCGTAACTCAGAATATGAATACATAATTTGACCGTGATGTTTTTTTCATGAAAAAGTGGTTAAATTTATGGTCAACAAACATTAACGACAAAATCACAACACCCAGTTGAGATCTAAAAGAATGTTTTAATGTAACACTAAAAGTGGACTACACTACAAATTCACCAAATTTAGTGTTCCACACATTTGAATATCCAATCGTACTGCACTACACCTTAAACTGTCTAGAAAAAACTTATCACTCTCCGACAGACGAATACAGTGGCTCATGCTCATGGATAGCTCTTGACAGAGAATGTTACTAAATGTTGCATGATGCCATTCAAATATCAAATTTATTTTTCCAGACTTTGTGGACCACAGCTGTACTTTTCCAACCATTTGAAAGTAAAAATGCTAAAGCATATTCACCTGTACAGAGATAATGGTGTGCACATGAAGAAAAATCGTAACCTTTAAGCAACTTAAGTAGTTCCAAATGTATTAAAATGAATTTGATCCTCACCAGGAAGACATTTTAGGAGTAGTTATTTCAAATATTTATGATATACGCATGCTCCAGAGAAATAGGAAATAATACTTCACTACACGTCTTCACCCATCTGTGCCTTTCTCAGCCTTGACTGTAATTTATAATGACTTTCCGAAATATGTACCCAGGTTTTCTAGAAGAGAGGCCACCTACCCTGTGATAAAAGTTGACCAGTCAAAGATTTGATTTCGGTTCAGTTAGGAATGAGAGCTAAGAGCATGCAGGCATACGCCACGGTGAACACGTAAAAGGCAAGGTGATCGAGTGCAGTGGACACTATGAGCCACCCTCTGGTGAACCCTCCCTCGGCCACCGTCACTGCCGCATCATCCCTTTCTTCTCCATCCGCTGGTGCACTCTGCAAGTGAATGAGCAGAGAGATGGGTTAGCAACCAAAAATAATGACGCTGGGCTCAGTTGCAAATACATACTTTGATTGCGTGCCTACTGTAATTAAAGATATTTTAAACTTTAAAAGTTTATATGAATAAGGTTTTCTAAGGCTATTAATAGGTATATACAGTCGGATCCGGATTTAACGTCTTCGCATTTAACGTTTTTCCGCATTTAGCGTTTATTTTTTTGGGTCCCGATTCATTCCCTATTAGGACAATGTAAAAATTATCTGTATTTAGTGTTTCCGCATTTTGCGTTTTTCCGCATTTATGGTCGTAAAAATTTGTCCCGCTCAAGAATTTTTTGCCCGATTTAACATTTTTTCATGACGTTTCATCCAAATCTTCGAATTTATGCTCATAAACAAGAACAGTCTCATGAAAGTTTACCAAGAGTCGATAGAATCTACCGGGGAACGCTTCTTCAACTGCTTTCTTCCGCGAGCGCAGCACTGCGACTGCTGCGACCTTCAACTCGCAAGTAGGGTGATTTGTCTTCTCGTTACGTTTCGCTCTCCTTCTGATCCAAACACCAGGCACTTTTTGTATCAGATCTGATCTAATGGAGCAAAGTCATCCCTTAATAACCTCGAACTACCTTATCCTTCACTTCTTGAACTTGACTTCGATGATACGTGATGACACGAGTTATCCTCCGAGGGCCGCTACAATAATGGTTTTCTCGTTATGTTTTCAATTGACGGCTTATGCCCCTTTCAACTCTACTCCAAACGGGCAGTCGATTATTAGTCCAATATTTTTTCAGTCGGCTACTTTCTCTTTTCAAAAGAGGAGGCCCAATATCAATTGCGCAGTTCACTAGAAGATTCTTTCTATAATCCATTCCAAGGTCAGTTTCCACGGAGGAACAGCGAAAGAACAGAGGAAGTGTTTCCCCTGTCGTGACCGTGAGTGAGAGCATTCTTTCCCTCCGGAACAACATTATTTTACATCGTAATTTAGATATCCCGGAGCCAATTTATCGACATGCGGCTGGTTGATATCGCTGTCGATTCAAAAATATTTATCTGGCGCTAATTAATGTCAAAAGAGAATGACAATCGGAGTTTTGACGAACTATCACGGTCCATGACTCTACATAAATCGCTCATGCTGGAAAAAAATACTCATGGTAGAATAGACGAGCGCGGAAAAATACGAAAATCCGGCAAGTATCCCGTGGTGGTTGACTTCGACATCATAACCCTGACGAAATTGCCAAACTCCAGAGGCACTGACAATTTTTTGGATGAAATCCAGTTCTGTTGAAGATTAAACCTTTTCACTTAACAGAGTTTAGCTAATCGTTATTCAAGGTCCAACCAAATTTTATTAAAAGCTGCCGAGAAACAAGGCGAGTCGGAGTCAAGGTGGTCAGCGCACCGCGTAAGCAACTTCTCCCGGTTCCATTCGACCTGCATAAGGCCGCGGATAATTGACAACGAATCTGGTGTTATCATCGAGTTGAATCACCATCGACTTGTATACATACTAAAATAAGATTCTACTTTTTTGGATGACCTCGAAATCCAAAATGTGCGCATAGGAGGCTTTTTAAAGGCTCATAAATCCCTTGTTTTGCCGAGGCAACAGAAAACGTTAAGTTGGCAAAATTCCAGAAAACCTCCCTTTTACTAGATATTCGGTAGTTGAGAATTCGGGATGAGCGATCTTCTGCTGTCCCTTTATTTCACTCATTCCTCATGATTTTTCGAGTACCTACTTACACCTTTTCTTATTATATTATAAATGCTATTGTCACCTACATGTCACTTTACAGAAAAATTTTTAAATTTCATCGAGACCACTTAAATATGCATAAAAATGGAATCACTAATGTCTATAATAATAATCTGTGCGGGAATGCTTTTAAGTTGATGTTTATTAGAATTTTCTTAAAATATTACATTAAAACAATTGTCATCCTCTCATTACTTATTTTTACTACCCATTTTTTTAGCTGATTCCTGAAAAGTATTACCCAACCTTCATAGGACAGAGAACATTTCATTAAAGAATTTTTTGCTGCATTCAGCACCTTTTAGTTACTTAAAATAATATTTTTTATTCATAAAAAGCCATTCCAATCATTACAGACCCTAAAACCTGAAAAAAATGGCAAGTCCCCATTTAGTGTTTTTCCGCATTTAGTGTTTTAAATTTTGTCCCCCCTGAAAAACCTTAAATCAGGATTCTACTGTAAATGGTTTAAACGAAATTCGATACCCAAAACTTTGCAACCTGGAAACGCATCCCCATCTTCCCAATATTAAAATGTTCTCGATGAATGCAAGTTCGATTAGCGCAAAGACCCCAAGGAGCGCATCCCCTGCACTAAACGAGGCATGGATGTATACATTTCCATGTACATATGTGTAATAATACTGATAATGCGTATGTACTCTACATAGATGTTTATTAGGCACGAGGCAAGCGAAGACTGAGGTGTAGACCACAATGACAAATGACATGCGATATACATATGTTACATCTCCCTCCTTAGAATCAACCATAAACACTCTACACCATAAATACTCTATCTATATATATAAAAGAAAGTCGAAAATCGTGTTAGTTAGAACACTTATAACTCGAGAACGGCCGCACCGATTTCAATGAGATTTGGTTCTTTGGATTCGTCTCAGGCGGGGTTAACATATAGGCTATTAAAAAAAGGATAATTTCACAAAAAAAATTCATCTCTTTCCTATGGACATGCTTTTAGGAGTTATAGTAACACAACAATTGATAAGTCGGTCAAAACTACAAATTAAATAATTTGTTTTGTTTTTACCACTTTAATAACTGAATTTAGTAACAATATAACATTTTAATTACTAAATATATTCAAAATATTAATTAAATTGAAATTACATTTAAAAAATTTAATTCGAGCTAATTGTAAGCCCAGCCGTGGCCAAGCTCGAGTTGACACTTCACTACCGTGTTTGTAAACAAATCTCCAAGCAATTGTTGACAAACGGTAATGTCCGTGTTTCTGTCGAGGAATCGAGTAGTTTTAACTCATTTCCTTAGAATGATTGCAAATTAGTTTCAGTGAGCTCATCAACAAAGAGTTCCAGAATATGATTGATCACCAAAAGAATCAAAGATGGTTGATTTAGCGAGCAAGAACGAAGATGCGGATGACTAAAACGAGGTAAATTCAAATAGTTCGTACTCTGCATGAATTCAAATCTTTTAAATGTGTAACAAACGAAGACGAAATCACCAACTACCTATCTGAATATTTTAAGTCCTTGGACATACCTAGCTTACCAAGGCACGATTTACAGAAAAATGTAGTTTCTGTGTTCATGATCTTTCGAAGCCTAAACTAACCATAACTATCCAACGGAACGTGTTTGGTGTTTAAATAATTGGTAATGAATGTGATTCACGCAACTTCACTCAAAGGAAAATTCAAAGGTGAGGAAGTCCTTATTCCGTAGATTCCATTATCTCAACTCATATGCCCTTTTGAGATTAAACGTATTCAATTTCCAATTCGTGTTGCATTCGTGATAACGATTAAAAAATCGCATGGTCAGTCTTTCAGTTTTTGTGTTGTTTGTGCTTATGTGCTAATGAAAACCCATGATTTTCTCATGGTCAATTTAACGTGCTATGTTCACGAGTCAATAAACCATCCTCTGTATTTCTTCCTTCGCTTCAAGTGCGTAGCTAGGATAGGGGGTTTTGGGCGCAGCTAATACCACGGGTCTGTAGGGTATAGAAAACTCGCTAAGGTAAGCGGGAAGTGTGGGGGCACTTCCCCCAGACATTTTTTTAAGATAAATGGTTCAAAATAGTGGGTTTTGCGTCTGTGTGAATAGTTAAATATGTTGTTTGTTAGTCATCCGTCCCCCTAATATTAATAACAAAATCTTTCATATAAAAATTCTCTAGGCTCTTGGGGGGGGGGTTTATCCCCCAAAACCTACCCTCGCTGCGTCACTGCTTTGCTTCGCTATATTTATTTAGCTTCATCCGCTTCATCTTGCGCCTGATAACAAAACAAAACTGTTGTTTCTCAGAAGGTGCTTGACGCAAGAAATTAAACCCGAATGTGTAGAGCTCACCGTGGTGCGTTTACGCATGCAGTACGTTTACACAGTGCATTTTTTTCAAACAGAGATACTAAAACTGGCGCGCCTTAAGTCATTTAATGCGAATGCTGCCTCATAGGGGCTTTTCTTGCACGATTTTGAGCATCAGTCAAGCGTCGGTCTGGGGTCGTGTCAACCTGCCCCCTGAATGGGCCAAGTGTAGGCAACAGACTTGGACCTAAAAACATTTTTTTACACCTAATAACGCAAATAGCCAACAACTGAATGCGTATAATTTTTATTTCATGAACTGCTTTATTAAACCACAATGCCCAACATTTCTTAAGCTAAAACGTAATAAAATTTGCTGAAAAATATCCGCGTAGATGTGCTCCGATCCACCCTATATAGATTCAATAAAGAAAATGTCCTTCTGACAAGCAATTTTGGTACTCATTTATGTAGTTTTATTGAATTTGTATCCTTATTTCATTATAATAAATTAAACATGATTAAAAATGATACAGCCGCTCTTGATTTATAAATGGTGTAAGTAAACTTTAAGTTCATTGATTGTTAGGCGATACGAAGTTCGCCGGGTCAGCTAGTAGTAATATAAACTCTATGGAATCAACAATTCAATTCACTACTGAGTTGAGTAGTCTTTCAAATACTTGGGCTTGCGAATTACTCTGCCTACCCTAGTAACAACAGGGTTATTGTCACTAGAAGGGCTAACATGCACATCGACACTGGAACTATTAGGATCACTGACATTTACTTGAACATCACCCCCAGAAGGGCTTACATGCACACCAGCACTGCCACTAGCAGGATCACTGACATCATCCCCAGTCCTATAACTTACTGGGTTATAGGACCTCCTCAGCATTACTCTATTTCGACGAAGATTGTTTCCATCTTCATCTCTTACCCAATAGCTTCTAGGAGCATTTTCACAATGTTGAATCACTTCACCAGAAACCCATTTATCATTTTTTCTAATTAATACACTATCACCCTTATCAAAACTCTTTAGATCACTTGCAGTGCGATCATAATAAAACTTAGGCATTACCGGTTCACAAACTTTGTCTACAATTTTTGGTTTTAACAATACTGAATTCACTGGTAATATGCTTTTCAACATCCTGCTTAAGAACAATTGTGCAGGACTAAATTCCTGATTAGACAAAGGACTATTTCTGTACTCAAGCAACATAAATGCTAAGTCTTTTTTACTTGTAAAAGTCCTTTTCAATAACTGTTTACAAATTGATACAGCTTTCTCAGCCCTACCATTACTCTTGGGGTAGTGCGGGCTACTAGTGATACTTGAAAAATTCCATTCCTTGGCGAATTTAATAAACTCTAAACTGGAAAACGGAACATTGTCTGATAATAATTTATCTGGTGTTCTGTTATGAGAAAAAATACATTTTAATTTAGAAATTACATCCTTGGCTGTTTTATTTTGCAGCTTTTCTAACTCAATCCAGTTAGAGTACGCATCAACAACTGTCAGATAATTTTCTCCTCCAAAGGAAAACAAATCACATGATATAAATTCCCATGGTCTATTTGGCTTAATATGACTTAGTAGTGGCTCTTTACCATTTTGAAATCGATACTTTTCACAGATTTTACAGGAAAGCACCCATCGTTCAATATCTCGGCCCATATTTGGCCAAAACAATAATGCTCTTGCTCTTGATTTGCACTTCCTTACACCTAGGTGTGACTCGTGTATTAAATTTAACATTTGAAGTCTTAGACTCAAGGGAACAACAATTTTATTCCCAACAAACAACAGACCACCTTCATGTGAATATTTTCTTTCATTTTATAATATTGTTTTAACTCAGAGCTTAACATGTCTATATTTGAAGGCCACTTACCCATACAATAATCTAATACTTTGCTTAATACAGGATCGTTTTTTGTAGCCTCTTTGAACACAACCTTTTTACTGTCTGACATGCTCAATTGATTGCATAAACTATGGATCATTTTACAATCTTCTAGATCACTACTTTCATTAGCATCATCCTTAATTTTACTGCTTTTCCGTGACAACAGATCTGCTATTATATTATTTCTGCCACGTATATGCTTTACATTCAAATCATATTTCAATAATTTAAGTCTATATTTTTGTAGACTACTTGGAATTTTATGTAATTCCTTGCTAAGCACACCAAGAATTGGTTTGTGATCAGTAAATATCGTTACCCTTCTACCATACACAAATTGATGATGTTTTGTGACTGCAAAGCACACAGCTTTCAGCTCCTTCTCAATTACAGAGCATCTTTTCTCTGAGTCACTTAGAGATCTAGAACTAAAGGCAACAGGTCTCTTACTTTGCATTATACATGCCCCCAGGCCCTCATTACAAGCATCAACGTATATCTCAATCGGTACATTTGAATCAAAAATTTTTAACGTTGCCGCTGTACTAATTCTACTTTTCAATTCTTTGAATGCAATGGCTTGAGCAGTAGACCAATTCCAAACAACATTTTTTCTTAAAAGTTGCCTGAGTGGTGCAGTAATTTTTGCCATGTTTGGGATGAACTTACTTAAAAAATTTGCCATCCCTAAAACTCTTTGCAACTCCTTTTTATTTTTAGGCTCTTCTAATGCTAAAATTGAATTCACTTGCTTTGGGTCAGGCTCAACACCCTTCTCCGAAAACATTAAACCCAGATACTTAACATTATCTACTTAGTACTGTATCTTCTTAGGGTTAAATTTAATATTATTCTTCTTAGCCCTTTCCAGTAACTTGGCCAACGTCTCATCATGCTCCTTTTCAGTGTTAGTTGCAACAATGAAATCATCAAAATATATACCAACGTTTTGTATGTCTCCGAAACATTTTACAATTTCTTTCTGAAATATTTCTGGACCTACACTAAGACCAAAAGGTAATCTTTTAAATTTAAATTTTCCAAAAGGTGTGATAAAAGTTGTTAACAGACTACTTTCTTCATCTAACTCCAATTGAAAGAATCCATCCTTCATATCTAAGACAGTATAGTGCTTTTTTCCCCTTAAGAGTAGTTCTAATTCACTACTAGATGGGATGGGGTAGGGATTTACCTTCATACATTTGTTTAACTGTGTGGGATCTAAACAAATTCGAAGGTTGCCATTGGCTTTTTCTACAATTACTATGTTATTTACCCAATCTGTAGGATAATCCACACACTCAATAATATCCTGCTTTACAAGGCTACTTAAAGTTCCTTTCAATTTAGGCTTAATGCTTTCGGGAATTCTCCGTACTGAGTTTATTACGGGCACTGAGTTAGACTTAAGTTCAAATCTTACAGTTGTGGGAAACTTGCCTAATCCTTTGAAGACTTCATCAGAAGTTTTAAAAAACATTTCCATGGTACACCCTTCAGTTCTTTCATACGATCTGAAAGAGTCAACCCTCTTTATCAGGTTCAGCCTTACACAAGTGTTTAATCCCAAAATTGGTACATTATCAATTTTAACAACAACAAATTTTACTTTTACCTTACGCCCCTTTACTATGCAATTTAGTATCACTGACCCCACTATTTCTAGTTTCTCATTAGAGTAAGTTAACAATTTAAATTTTGTCTTTTCGACCTTTTCTTTTATAGGCAATTGATTGAACAATCTGTACGGCAATACATTACATTGCGCCCCAGTGTCCAACTTGCAACAGACTTCAGCGTCTTCAATCTTGATTTTTTCTCTCCACACTTGGCCATCCTTTGTCCATTCTTCTTTGTGCAGCACATCGACAAACAGCTCCGACTCCGACTCTTCCTCGCTGTCACACTTCCTCGTTTGTTCATGCAACTAGCGGACATTCCCCCTCTTTCGACAGCCGATCACAAAATGATTCTTCATGCCGCAGTAGTTGCACACCTTATTGTACGCCGGGCACTTAGCTCTTTCGTGCGTAAACCCACACTTCCGACACTTATATTTCCAATTATTTATTTCATCTTCAGATGCATTAATATTTCCCTTATTAGCAAAAGTCTTACGATTTTTCTTTATCAAATTAACTTCTTTGCTCGCACCTTGCAACGTTTCAGACTGCATTTTACTCGTCTCAGCAGCCCTACCATAGTTTATCGCATCGGATAACGTTAGGTAACTGATTCTTAACAGTCTCTCTTGTAATTGCGAATCGTTTATACCGATCACGATCCTGTCTCTTATTAACCTTTCTTCTTCAACAAAGTCACAATCTTTGGCAAGCTTTCTAAGAGCAGTCACAAAATGCTCAAACAATTCACCATCCTCTTGTCTACGTGAGAAAAACTTAAACCTGTGATAGATGACGTTCTTTCTAGGCTCACAAAATTTGTTAAATGCCTCAAGTACCTTATCAAAATTTTTGGCCTCTTCATCGGAAAGCTTAAACGTATTAAACGCTTCTAACGCCTCATCACCCACACAGTTAAGTAACATCGCTACTTTTACTTCGTCAGGTTTTTTATCGTTACCTGACGCTTTCAAGTAGATTTCAAACTTCTGTTTGAAAAACTTCCAATTTGCGGCAATGTTCTCGTTGATTATTAATTCTTTAGGCGATCTAAACTCCATTATAGTAGCGGACCACTTCTGACACCATGTAATAATACTGATAATGCGTATGTACTCTACATAGATGTTTATTAGGCACGAGGCAAGCGGAGACTGAGGTGTAGACCACAATGACAAATGACATGCGATATACATATGTTACAATATGTACTTCCTGGTGAGAATGTGGAGGTGGGGGGATGGGCATGAGCACACTGCTGTTCTCCTACTATATCCACTTCACACTATGGCTAAAACTATTTTGCACTCATTAATAGCTCTTCAGAGATTCTTTTTTACAATTTAGCCACAGGAGAAGAGGAAATGCTTACCTTGGAGAATAAGTGGCCCACACAGAGGATTTGAGCAATCCATGGCTTCTGGATTATTTCCAACAGTCTGCATTCAATTAGACTAGTATTTTTTCCTACATCACGACCAGCTGATTCACAGGATAGACTCAACAACGCAACACTCCAAGCCACAGCAGCACCACAAATTATCAGAGAGCCTCGGAACAATAGAACTGTTGAGAAAATATTTATGCAAAGGAATCAGCACATCAACTCTCTTAATTTTATCATCAAGGTAAATCCTCTGTTTATTGACACTCAAAGTTTTGGCATTTTTATAAACAGAGGTTCACACTAAAGAGGTTACACGCAGACTGGAATTCTGTAACGAATATTTATGTTAGAAGTTAATTTTGAAATGCGTGTGCTGGGCATTGATGTTTGCCATTTACAGTTTATTTATTTAAAAAATTATAAATGTTGTGTTCATTGTTGTAAGGGTAGCCATGTTAAGAGAATAAAGAGCACACTTAATTAAGACACTGAGTGAGACAGAGATATATTGTTAAGAATTTAGAGTTTGGCAAAACAAAAGTCATTATTTATCAATGGCACTACATCAACTCAATCAAATAAGAAGTCATTTGAATGCATGACTAAATGGAGATGAGCACTGAAAAAATCAATTGACAATAAGCAACAACTCAAATAACAACCAGCAAGCAGAGTAAAGCTATAGCGCCAAGACCTAACGCAGCTTTCAAGTTCTGATAGTAGCTAGTTGTGCTCGATAAAGACATTTCTACACTTAATGACCATAAAAATACAAAAATGCAAAGCACCAAAATTATATGGCTAGATAAATTTAAAAAATCATGATGAGTAATCATAAACATAAAAAGACTGGTCCAAAGGAATATGGGGTTACCCTCCCAGATCCATTTCACGGATCCACAGCAAAAATTTGAGGAAGCTCAAATCCCCGCCTTTCAAACTCATGAAGTGAGAGCAATGAAAAAGTAAACCTACGTCACAAGTTTCACCATCGCCACTAAGAAAGATCACTATTTACAGAAGAAGAGGAGCTGATTCACGATGGGGTCATTTCGGGAAGAAGAAATTTTGAGAAAGCGCCACCCTCCTATACCCTATCTCACTCCCCTACCCCATTAGCCATTTAAAAACATTGAAATTCAATAAATAATTCATTACCCAGAGGAAGTTTCCAGCAGTGGTGACAAAGCTTTTGGTAAAAATTTATAAACTGTGATGCAAGTTTACCCTTATGAATATTGATGGACATGATGGAGCCCACCTGTTTGAACAAATTGACTCACTCAATGCTGTTTCAAGAGCACAAAAACACATACCAATAACAGGCGTTACATCGCCATTTGATGGGAGTTTGGCTCCTAAATACTGCAGATAGAGGCAGTGACACACAATTGACACCAGGCAAAGGGAAAGGCGATGAGGCAACTCGGCAGGGAGCCAAAATGTTGAAAGGGTCATTCCAACCAAGACTGAAATAAATATATGTACAAGAGAATTAATCTCCATTAACAACTTTCCATTTCTCTCACTTTTCCTCAATTTCCAGTCTGAATTTTTAAATTTTCACAGACTTAATGTCCATAGCAAAGCAAAAAATGACTGAAGCTTTTGCAGACCATTAATAATAAACAAACATCTTGTATCACTTTCACTGATGTTTTCCCTTTGGTTCTAGGGAGAATAAAATGATTATGCCATTGCTGCAAGCGATGCTTCTTTGGTAGTTTAATTTTAAAATCAAATGCTCCGCGTAACAAAACAGCCTGCTCTCACTTAAAATTACTGCGATGTTGATGCGATTGGATTTCATTCTCCTCCCCAACCAGAAGGGTTTTAAATTAAAAATTTAAATAATTATTAAAAACTAATAACGGATTATTAAGTAATATTAAATTAAGAATTTTTCTAAATGCAAATTTACTATCAGAAATTGGGCGTTTTACTTATAAGAAATTTTCCCATAAGAATTATTCTTCTAAGAAAATTTCTTATAATTATCAATTACAAAATGTTATTTATAAGAAATTTTCTGATGGAAATACTTATTATAAACACCATATCATCATGCTTAAAACACTTGAGCAAACTTATATAAATAGCTACACAAGATTTACATCCCTACTGAGAGTACAAAGTTAGAATTATACCTAATTTAATCCAAATGTAGACGCCTACATCTGGTATACATCAAACCTAATGATTTCCCATGAACCAAATGTAGATGTCCATCATTAGTGTAACATCAAGCAAGGGCATTCAAGCTCTGAAAAGTTCACCTGACCGGCTAGACTAGGCGAGATACCATAGAGGTCCATCAGGTCATGGGTTATGCATAGGGTTAACGTCCCCACATGCTAAGAGAAACTAAAATCAATGAAACCAATGATAGCCTACTATGATGGACTGATAATAGAATACGACTTTGGCAATCACTACGCAATGAAAGATACAGGAATTACAACATGAAATATGATTTAACCTGGAAAATTGAAGAAGCAGATGAAATAAAATTCAAGTTCAACTGGGGATAGGTACTTCAAGAAATTATATGGGAAGGAAAAGTAAAAATTGATACATGAAATGCATATGAGCGATTTTAATTTAAGATACCAGAGAAAATGAGACCTCTACATGCAGGTTTGGATAGATAATGAAATAAATAAAGTAAAAAGGAATTTGATGCTATTTGGAGAAAGGGATATGTAGAATATGGCTAAAAACAAGTGCAAGATTTAGATAAATTAATAGGAATCACAGAAACACTGATTGAGAATAATATTTGATGTATTTACCATAAAATAATAATTGTGCCGATGTTATTTAGGATTACTCATACAAATTCATTCTCATTCTCTTCAGAAATTACTAAAACACTCACTATGTCCATTGAGACGATGTTTTCATTAAAATTTCCACTTATATTAGATATGCCACTATCTGAAAAAATACACACATCTATCTAAAGTAATGATGAAAAGTTTAAAATTCAATGAAACTGTCTGTTTAAGGTAACATAATTTTAGGAATGCCAGTTTTGTAAGACTTACCAAGTGAGGTCAACACCTTATTTTGGTTAGAAGCACACAACTTATTTTATTAAACTGCTATCACAAAGACAGAGGGTGCTTTCCAATCGCGTATCTGCGCTAATCTTTTTTAAACTGTTTAGCTCAGAGCGTGTTCCAATCGCAGGTGTGACGTCATCTGCGCTAAACAGATGGGAACACATCCTGCACCATTGTTCGTCTGCGCTTTTGTGTTTCAATCTGTTGCGATGTGAGCTAATCTGCGCTAGGTGATTGGAAAGCACCCAGAGTCAATGATTAATAATACATTTTTAAGATCCTTAGAAGAATATCAAATGAAGAAATGTCACTCAGTACTCACCCAACACTGGGATCACCACCGTAGCTGCATATGCACTTGCATGACGCTTGATAATGAACGTGTATTCAGCCGTGGGATACGTCTCATTTGGACAGCACTCATACACAGATACATTCACCAATGCTGTCACATTCTTCAGTTCCCATTCCTTGCTTTGCACATAGTCATCCAAGCTGTACTGGATTACAAAAAAAATACACACAAATGTCTGGATGCATTTAGTCATGAAAGAATTCATCCTTAGTAATGTACAACAATGGCTGTAGAAAATATTGAAAATTATATTTCTGGCACCTTTGAGGATAGGAATTCAGTAATATCAACTCTTTGTGACCTCAACAAAGCATTTATTATTTTTTGCAAAATACATTATCCAAAGGTATGCGTAAATATATGATATTTTAATAGTTATTAAATATCAGTAATTGTAAAATAGAACTTATGAACAGTGGCAGAAAAAATTAACACAAAGCTAATTGGCGTCTGAAAGCGGCCAGTTCAGGAACTACTTGTTTTCCAAAATTTTGCCCTCATAATGCTCAACCGGGAATTTTAATAGCTATATTCCCCTTTATCCCAGGGAAATAATCATATCCGTCGCATTAAGACAATGCGCAAAAGATCCAGCTACGAATCCTCCCCCGTATTGGTCGATCATGCATTGTTAAATATCAAGTTATTTTAATGTAAAATGTAATGTATAAAACAATGTTTTTACTGGGAAAAAATATTATGGAGACGATCTTAAGTTATTTTTATAAAGATTTCCTGCTTATTTAAGTCATCAGTGAAATTATTTTCATACAATTCAGTGGTTGTTCATTTAAATTTTCCATTGATTTAGATAATAATAGTTCATCCTTAGAACCGAGTATTGAGAACTGAGAACCGATGGGGGAGAACCGGACCGATATCGAGAACCGAAAAAATTTAAGAACAGACTCATCCTTAATTAAAATAATGTTAAATTTATAATACAAATAATGAAAAATTTATTATTGCAAAATAAAGAACTGGTAGAAAACAAAAATGACAGAAATATTTTTCATTTACGCTTTCCTCCAAAACACGGCAGTGTAAACACCTAGCAATACCACACGGCACCACCAAAATATTTTGCATCATAACATCCTACACATTATGCTCATATCAAATAACTATACCTCGTACGAAAAGCATACGTTTTAATAATCATAATTACATAACAACACCTTCATATTATGGGTGCATGCGTCGTAAGTAAAGAAAATACAAATGCTTGCACTAAAAATATCTTTTGTTTAAGGCTAGTTGATACCCAATTCTAATTTTATGAATGGCTCTAAATGCATTAATTGCGGCTTTAGAAAAACAAACTTTTCGTAAAGGTAATTAAACCATCCTTATCAATTTAAAACTATGTATAAAAACCCAAATAAATTACGATGAATGACAAAAAAGTTACGTTTAGCATTGCACTACCAGCTAGTACCATATGGCATTAACAGGTTGAGAATAATCTTCTGTCTGTAGATCCGAAATACACAATTACCACACGAGGGGTAGGGGCAACTAGAATATGGAGCATTGTAGACTTTCATTAAATCATAAGTCATTTCATAAGATAGATGTGAGACTGTTTAATTTGTTACCAGCTCAATGAATAACTGTAAATAATTGTGAATTCAGTAACCGAATAAGTGGCTGGCGTCTAAAGCATCCATTGCACTCAATTGAAGAATTTTATGAATGTAATTTGGGTGAAGTATAAGCAGTGAATGTACATGTACGTTATGTGTATGCTCCAGATGTATGTTTACAACTTGACGATGCCTATCATGGTGTGCATCATTTTCTTAAGGCGAATAAAAATAATAATACAACTAAAACATGTGTCATAACCACTCAAAGGAGATATAAAATGTACATTTCATGATCATCATCACCAATGCTTAACCGGAACCTGAAAAACACAATCAACTCTTCCATCCCTGCTAAGGAATAGCTCAATTAATTGTCATTAGCCTTAAAAAGTCTTACCTTTTTATTTTCCAAAGTGGAAAGGTTTCATATACTATATTAGCCTGCATTTATGAGTTGTACATACCCCTGCATCAGACATTTTGATGTCAACCGCCTCACCATGGTGATTCCATGATCCAATAGTCAGTTTGCACTCGTGCATGTCAAATGGCCAGAGTCTGAAAACTGCCTGACAATAGGCTGGCCATTTGATGGCTGGAACACACAAAACCATGCTATCGGGGAAGATGAGACATTGTGTGCGTCTGAAACCCATGCTAACGCTCAAGTCCCCACTGAAACAAAACATGCACACAACTAATGCGAAATGAATCAGCCAAGGTAGTACAAGCTGTGGCACAGCAAGGGGGGGTTTTTGGGGTTAACCCCCCCCCCCCCCCCCCACAGAGCTCAGAGAAGTTTTAAGTTTAATCCATTTTACTTAGTTGAATTGATATTACTAATAGAGTAGTGTAAGGATTAATAAAATATCCCCCAGAAAGCCAAAAAACTCACCATTTTGAACCATTTATCTTAAAATTCTACAATTTATTGATCTCTTACCTATCGCTTATCCTGGTGGGCCCCCCCAAAACACCCCGATATTAGTTGCACCAAACCCCCCCCCCCCCCCTCAGCCTTAATTCTTAGCTGCCCCCCTGAGCAAAAGTGATGACATGTACTATCATTTGCAAAAGTCTTGCAACAAATCGAGCGGCGCCACTTTCGCTCCATTGTCGATTTCTGGCCACCATTAAGTTTGAATGATCACTATGTAGGTATGAATCTTCATGGTAGCTCGGGAACGACTCACGAACGGGTCATCGTGACACGGGAGTGAGACGTAGGAAATCATTACGATGTTCAGTTGAGTAAACGAGCGTAGATGTTGGGTTAAGTCGTCGCGGCGTTTGAGATTATTTTTGTACCCGTAGTTGACTGGAGTAGATAATTGAAAATATTTACCCGTTAAAAGAGTGGGTACCTATGACGCCTGGCTTCCAATGGTAAACCCCATAAGGCCGGCTGGGGGCACGATTTCGCCATTAGGAACACGGAAATCAACTCGCTCGTAACCCTATTTTTAGGTATTCAACGTCGTTCAGGAGACTTTATATTAAGTTGTTGAAATATTTGTTCGATATAGAAGAATTAATAAATGAAAAAAAATTAACTGGCAATTTTCCGAAAAAAAACGACTCTGTCGTCTCCACCATATTTAATTGATTGGCATTAAATAGTTCTTTACGTAGGTTGAAGCTGATAAAGATAGCTCCATAAGCTTTCTTCTTCATTAATTATCAATTTGTTAATTGGATAAATGTATTTAAACCGATGGAAATGTTTCTTCGAAAAAAAATGGAATTTTGATTGCCAAAAAAAATCGCTAGGCCTCGTCGTTGCTAGCAGAATGTGTCTCTATTTTTACTGTTTACATATCTAGGAGAGGCTTAAATTTTTACGATAGCACTAACATATTTAGTGATCATGTCGCATTAATCTTCTTTTTGTTATAATAAATTAGTTATTGTTTCGATTTTAATATTTCGGCCATTATTATATTATTAAGGACAACCAACTTAAAGAGTGACTTAACAGTACGACTTTTCCCTATCCATGAATGCCTCCATTGGTAAGGTTTCCAATAACAACAACGGACAGATATTAAATTGAAAGTCAATTTAAACCAATATTCACCTTTTTTTAGGGAGGGAAATACTTTGCGCATGTATTAGGGAGGTAAAATACTTGGCGCATAATTTAGCCGCTCCCTCAGCTCTTAACGCTGAATCGGGTGCTCCCGATACACTTGTAGAATATACTTGTGTTCCATAGATATGCTGCTTCTTCAGAGATATCATTATATTTTAGGAGTAACTGAGTACAGTAACTGCCTAAATAAACTAAAGAGGAAATTCCTTATGTACATAGCACGTGCTTACACTTTAAACTCTTGATTATACTAAGTCACCAGGACCATAAAAGTGGTGCATACTTCATTATATTGAATTTTGTAATTACAATCCACTTTAACAAGTCACCAAAAAAATGGCTGCTTTTGTTTCTTCCAGCATATTTTGCCTTTAGATGCTTTTTTAAAATGTTGTTAGTAGTTGTTTGTGAACGAATTCTTAAAAAAGCTTTCTAGCTGTAAAAGATGGTTAAATAACTATGCCACCCCAAACTTCCTATTTCTTATAGTTAGGGGCACCGAATTCTCGCGAACGGCGAAACGCGAAATACACCTGGATCCACGAAATTTCGCGTTTAAGCACTTTTTCTGCGAATTTGGCGCAATATTTTCCACCATTGCCCGTAAAAAAATACCCCGTTACTATAAGTTTCTTAAATTTTGTCTTATGATTTCTCAGATGTTTTCTTAAAAAACCGGTATCAAGAACCGATCGCATTAAGTCGGTGCTTTGGAGCCGGCTCGGAACTGTGGCGAGGATTTGAATTTGGCGCCCAAAGCCGAAATAGTTCACAGCGTATTCAAGGCCAAAAAGTGAAAAATAAATTCGAAAACTCATATATTACTTTCCGATTGCACGGCGTCCATGTTTTCTTTTCATTTGAGAGTTGCTCCCTAGCACGCGCATTTAAGGGGCTGTCAACTTGTCGCTTTCGCCATCATTGTAACATTCTGTAGCCGCTTTCAAACAATCTGACTTTTCGCCTGCCGCCGGCCACGGCACGGCGTCGTTCTTTCAACTTACTATAAGTCTATGGATGTCTTCAAACGAGTCGAATCACACCGTTGTGTTGACGGCACGGCGCCCATTTCAATCCGGCCCGGCGATGCTCCGTCTACGGCGTGAAATATAGGCTATGCTACATTGAGGCCGCTTTCAGACGAAACGACTTTTCACCGGGCGCCGTTCACGTGAAATTCGGGCGGCTTTCAGACGAAACGACTTTCTGCAACGCCGCGCCGTGTGCCGTTCCGTGAACGGCAGCCGTGGAAAATCGTTTCGCCGAAAATCGTTAGAGTGGTATTAAGATTGATTTATGTATATATTCAGTACTTCGTATATTTGTACTTCGATATACGAGCAAGATGCGTTTCGAGAGCCTATTCGTAAGTTGATAAACCTATGCAAGGCGTCGAAAAGTGTGGTTATACTGCAGAATGCAACACCGCCTTACAATTTTGCGTTAATTCATGGCCGCTCAGTTTATGCATGTTGTCGCTGTACCGGCGTGTTGAGCAGTTTATTGTTGAGGTTATAAGAACTGTGACTGTGAAGCATGCAAATAAGTTGTCAATTAAAGTAACAATTTAGGCTAGTTACATCACAGAATGTATTTTGATCTGACTTACAAGTTACAACAAAAACCCCAGAGAAAGAACCAGTGGCTGCCTGATGTAATGAGACATATTGGTCGATCATGCATTCATAACAACGTGTTATTTAACTTTTTTACTTGGCAAATAAAATTATGGAGGCGATCTTAAGTTTTTTTACATAGCTTTCCTGCTAATTAACGTCTTTTGTGAAATTATTTTCATTCACTTCTTGTGGTTGTTTATTTAAATTTGCCATTAATTCAGATAATTAGAGTTCATCCTTGGAACCGAGTATCGAGAACTGATGGGGGAGAACCAGAACGGTACCGAGAGCCGAAAAAATTTAAGAACCGAATCAACCTTAATTTATAGAATTCCTTTACCCTAGTCAGCAATGCACAGTTTGGAAAAGAAAATGAATCTTCGCTTAATAGTCTCAAAAAATCTGTGCAACTTTCCATGTGTGAGGTCCTGAAGCAAATAGGTGGAAAGACTAATACGAAGTTGTCATACCTTTTGTAGTGACCCAGGGAGGAACATCATCACAGCTATGGGGAAGATTATTTAACTCAAGGTGTATATTGACAACTGATGTGAAGGACATAAGCACAATTGTTGCTAATATCCTCATATAATCATTAACAGAAACTCAAGAACTTCTTGGCTATTCTGCTTTGAAGGATTCTGTTAGATCAGTTCAGGAAGAAGGAAAAGAATTTTCAGTACTTCCACTAATTCTTGCCCTTTAAAATGATTTTTTCCATTTTGTAGAAAATTGTGTGAAAACCATGTGGATACATGTGGCAAATGTAGATGCAGAAAGAGATTTTTCCATGCATGGAAATATAAATAAAAGAACCACTGAACTAAAAAAAAATGCAGAATTAAAGTCAAGTTTGACCAATGGATGTCGATTCCAGTAAAAGAAGGATTCAACCAATTTTAAATTCCAGAGTGTGAATAATTTCAGATGGCATATTAAAAAAAATTATAGATAATAGATAAATACATACTTGCGTGTGTTGATATTATATTTTTTGTGTAAGACCTTAAAGACTTTTCTAATCAATCAGTTAAGTGAAAACTATAAGTTTTTTACATCATGCAGGCCAATGAGACAGTGAAATTTAGACCAATCAAAAATATCCCCCATCTGTACAACTCCCTCAGTTTTTTAGCGTTATGAGGTTGAAATACATACATAGCAAAGAGTGTTTATGGTATGTGTATCTAACAAATGCTTAACTTATTCCTTTCGCATTTGCTTTGACCCTTCTTTATCAAGGTGTTTACCATTAAAAATATATTTAATATACTATTGGTGAAATTATAGTTCTTGGGATAAAAAAGAATATTTGTGACAAGTGAATTTTCATGACGAAACTGTATTTTTTATGACGAAATTGCAATTTTATGACAAAATTTTAAACCGAAATTGACAGATTTTTATGACGAAATTCACAATTTTTATTCACCGATAATCTTGCCCCTACTTATAGTTTAACACATTCCGTGCTCATAACGTAACATCTACGGGTTACATCATGATTCCCTTTTGTGTTATATTCTGCCCTGAGTGCCAGCGAACAGATTACACCCATGTCTCGTATAGCGCAAGGGATGCGTTCCTTGGGGTCTTTGCGCTATACGAATTTGCGTTATACGAGAGCGTTTTAACATAGGGAAGATAGGGATGCGTTCCTGGTAGCATAGGTCTTTGGTATTGAATTTCCTCTAAAACATCTATATTCCCATAAAAAGCCTTAGAAAATATTATTTCTATAAATATTTATAGTTTAAAACATCTTTAAAGATAGTATTCACGCATTCAAAGACTTTTATTCACGTTAAAAAAAATTCTTACATGCTTTCGAAATTCCATCCTGTCGTGCGGGTGGGCTAACATCTGCTATCTCAGGGGATCGTAAAGCGTTGCCGGCAGTTGACGATTTTTAAAACTAGTCTAAAAACAACTGTTGTGTCACCCAGGCCCTTTTGTAGCTCATCGAAATGACAGGAAAATGCTACTGTAAATGCCATTTCATAGCTAGCGGAGTTTATGAATGATAAATCATTTTAATTTGAAGTCCTCCGAGTCATTAGCAGCTATGTGAAACAGTCTTTAAATGCCTTGAAACCTGACCCAGGTTTTCCTTCCCTGAAAATGAATGAACGAGAATGCAATCTTTTCCAAAAGAATATCGTCTCGTCAACACTAGATCTAGTTGAGGGGGAAAGGAGCCACTTTCAATCACAGCTTGGAGTTCATCAGAAAATGTTGTGGTGGCTGCGCTATCAACACTTGCAGATTCACCTGATATCGCCGCACTGAAAATACCTGCTTGCCGTTTAAATTCTGGAACCAACCGCTTTCACTGAATGTCTCGGAGCGATTACCACTCTCGTCTTTTTGTACTGATTCACAATGAACTTTCCGTATGTGTAGACCGCTTGGTTGAAGTTGGTGCGGCTGAGGTCACTGATATTTTAGCTTCGTCTTTATTCAGAATAAGGCATCGCGAGTTTAAACTTCCACGCAATATCACTTTGACGCTCTCCATTTTCAAAGCAATTGACCTCTTTCAATTCCTCTTCTAGGTTTATGGTTTTTCTTGATAAATTCTTGATTTTTCTACACGCATTCCTATTTTTTGCCATATTCCCCAGACGGCACAGGAAGTTTTCGTACCTAAATACGAGGGTGGACAATCAAGATACAAAAATCGCGCTTAGGAAGTTACTTAGAAGGTTTTGTTTCTTTATTTCCTTTAATGACGAAAAAAGATGCAAGAGGACTGGCAAATTCATATGCATCGATAAAATTATATCTCATCGATAAAACTGTATTCGGTCTGGGACTATTTTCTTTCGCGGGTGGTGCCATCTGGTGCCATCGTGCCATATCCTCCTAGAAAGATCACAAGCTGGCACAAGCCCTTGGAGATCACATCGTTTACGTCACGTCTCACCACATTTCAGGGATTTTTGTGGTTAAGTTTGTGAAAAATAGTGTGTCTGGTAATAGTGAAGTTTCCCTTATTCTTTAATTTCATTCACTGGGCTTCAGAAACGTGTTTGTGAGATATTTTTGTTAAAAATGCCTTTCGTGTGTGTATTGTCGGGATGACGTAATGGAAACTCTGGGACATGGTTCAAGGTTTTAGCTTTCCAAAAGATCCTGAGTTGAAGAAGAAGTGCATTTGGGCGATAAGAAGAAAACATTTCACCCCTACGAAAAACTGTGAGGTATGTACTCTTTCTCGCCGTAATTATTTGGATGTAATTTTAAGTTAGAAGTGGCTTCGGGATGTTGATGCATCAACATCCCGAACTATTCAGTACTGAAGTACTATTCAGTACTAAAAATGGTGATTCAAAATATTGTAGCAGCAATTTTTTTGAAAATTCTTGCATTTTAGTTGTCTTTTTTGTATTAATTCATTCGGTGAACGTGTGGTTAAAGGAGAAACTAGGAATAAGCTGCCAAGTTTATAGGATCGAATATTGCTTCTTAGCTTGCCCTATGGTGTATTACACGTCGGCTTTCATCATTTCAAATTATCTTATGCTATTGTGTAAAACAATAAAAATATCAGGCATACAAATATTTACTATATTTACGAGCCTAGTAATTTGATTTCTCATGCAGAAATACCAAAAATTGGAAATGATTTGACCTAATAAGTTACATGGTATTTTATTATTTATTAATTTTAGGTGTGTGAGCTTCACATCGCACCATTGTGATATCAGAAAGTAATCTGTGGCCTTGGACGAGAAGACGAGGAGAAAATTCTTGCTGAATTGAAGGTGCCCAGATTGGAGGAAGGTACCATTGCTTCACTGTTACCTGTCGCCAAGAAGACAGACATTGTGGCAGAAGTGACATATTTGTGGATGTGGATTTGATTTGTGTAAGTTGATACTGTGATAGTGGACGTTCATCGGAGAAAGTATTGAAGATAGTTTTTATGTATCGACCAGTCCTCTTTTAAATAATTTTTTATTCGAAAGAGAATACGAGTAATTGTTTCGCTAAATTAGATGTGGGATAGAAGAGAAAATTGGAAATATTATTGTGGTTGACAATAGAAAATACATAATACAGACATTGTGGCAGAAGTGACATATTTGTGGATGTGGATTTAATTTGTGCAAGTTGGTGCAGTGATAGTGGACGTTCATCGGAGAAAGTATTGACGATAGTTTGTATGTATCGACCAGTCCTCTTTTAAATAATTTTCTATTCGAAAGAGAATAAGAGTAATTGTTTCACTAAATTAGATGTGGGATAGAAGAGAAAATTGGAAATATTATTGTGGTTGACAATAGAAAATACATAATATATGTATTGTATTTCTGTGGGTTTTTTCTTTCCTGCCTCTTTAAAATTTCTTGCGGTGGTGACTTCATGCAAAGTAAGTATAAAATCGGAGGTGTGATCTAAGAGATACCATGTTTTATTTTACAAGTGTTTATGCTGGTGATTTGGCAGGACTTTCATATTTTTAATAGGTTGATATATTAACTGCAGTGACCTAGGGACTTTTACTCATCCCAAATAATTTTTCAAATACTTTAGCGCCTGATATGGGTAAGTTTTAGTAGCTGAGACTGAACTATACGTTAATTTTTGCTTGCATTTTGATGAATTCGATCATACTAATAGCAGATGTGTCAGCAATCCTGTTTCATCGGCAATTTTTATTTAAAAATTTTATTTCGTCAGGCTTTAGGGTAAGCTTTTTAATGCTCGTGGGCTATGTGATGTCTTATTTAGTGTCAAAATTAATAAGAATTTACTCTCATTAACATCTCAAGGTTTCCAAGTAAGTATACGAGCCACTTAACAATGCTGGATGCTGGGGGTGCGTGAATTAGCCATGAGAATCTCATTTTTCGCAGAGTTCTTTAAGTGGCCGAGTAAGTTTTGTAAGTTCTCAATGGGTAAATAATACTATATCATGAATTCTAATTACCATGAAAAACTCGCAACCGACAAAAACTTTGTCGGTCGTGAGTCTTTCATGGTAATTAGAATTCATGATATGGTGTTATTTAACTATTGAGAACTTACAATTCATAATGATTCGTATCAAGGTTCTCGCTACGGTCGGTAGCTATCGATTGTGTTGCGTTCGATACATTTTTCGATCGTGCGAGTTACGATATATCTAATTTCGGCCTAATCGATTGAGATTAGCCTGAGTGCCGTGTTCCTGCGCGCTTCGTATCCAATCGTACGTGCTTAGTAGCGGACATTCACATGCTGCGTACGCGCTTCGTCGACAGGCCGCGAACGGAAATTATCCATTGACGAAAAGCGACGGAGCGGCATAGTATCCCCTTAGTCAATGGCTACTATGTACATACGAATTAGATACGGAGGGTTCTGTGCCGTCTGGGTCTCTTGGTTTTTACTCTGTATGGCTCTATCTAAATCACCTTCTTCTGCTGAACTGTATTCCTGAGACGCAGAAGGCCTATGACTGCGGGGAGGGAACGAAGCCATTGTGTTTGAGACTCTATAGCGGACCCTTTTATGCGTTGATGCTATTCATGCGCAACTCGGCCACCGCTCCATTTCTCCCCCGTGAATACCGATGACCTTGAAGGCTTTAGCGTAGACCCTCTACCTGGAAGTCAATCGCCCAGTAACCTACGACCGCAAAAATACGTCTCAAACCGTATTGCTGAAAAAAAAACTCATTTCCACTAGCCCCACGCTTAATTAACGATCTAAATTATTTATTATCATTCTGTTAAGGAGACGAGATAAATCTTCGGTAGGCCGGCTATCTGGACCCAATGACGAGTAATACTTTTGGCAATTGCACAGCAATGCATTTCGATTAATATATAAACAAAAAAGAAGATTTGAGGCAAGAAATAATATTAATATGCGTAAATTGATAGAAATTACGTGTGTACTTAGCGCAAGTTCACGTTTTATCACGAGAGCGTTTAAAATTTTTGATTAGGCTACACTGCATTGCAATATTTCCCTGAGGAACGAATTTGCGCTATATCAAAATTGCGCTAATCGAAATTGCGCTATACGCGACATGGGTGTATATCATTTATCAGAAAGACAGAAAAATTGTTGTTTGGTACACAGGCTTTCACTGCGAGATTCATTGGTGTCGATGGCTTTCGGGAGCAGCTGTGTATTGTGCTTTGCCACTGGAGCTTTTGCGGCCATTGCGGGTTGCATCATCAGTCGATGAATGAGAAACTGGAAAAAGTTGTCAATTAATATACTCGTCCACCCTCGTCACTCCACCTGGGGGAGGAAGGGTGATGCTGACATCAGAAGAACTCTCAGCCTTGTCCTCGAGGACAACCTCCTGTGACAAAGCACACAATATGCATATGCAGATTCTCCTGAAAGCCGTCGACCTCAGAGGGAGAAAATATTGATCATGGGGGAGTTCTCGCTGTGGTTCACAAGGACATACAAACTCATTCAATACGCTCTGGGGACAAATCTGAATTTTTTTCTCCCTTAGGGCATCTCAACGTCATTACTTGCCGGCTGATGCATACCTACCTCCAATTTATGAAAAAACAATTTTCAATGAGTATGCCAATATTCTTTTTAAAAATGCATATAGCTCTGATCACAATAATATTATGTACCTTCTTTGGTGACTTCAATCTTCAAAATAAAACTTGGAGTGATGAAATTCATACCAATGACTATTTATCCCTGCTGCACAGGATAAATGATAGTACTCTGCTAAATTGTGCCCCATTCCTTGGTCTCCAACAGTTCATTCTAAACCATAGCAAAATGTGTCACTCATTGGACTTATTATTTGTTATAATATTTCCTGGAGTTTAGGTCAACGTACTTTATGAAAACAAGTTATAGCCAACGTTTCGATTTATTTTAAACCATCATCATTTTACATAAAAATATTGTATATCATTGTTATCTTTGTATTTTATATTGTTCTTATGTTTTTTCTTTCATAGCCCTGATGATGGTTTAAAATAAATCGAAACGTTGGCTATAACTTGTTTGCATAACATACGTTCACCTAAACTCCAGGAAATATTATAACAATGTATTAAACGAGGTCAAGGTAAGAAGAAAAAAAAAATAATTGGACTTATTATTTGCATTGCAGCGGCGGATCCAGGATTTCTTTCTGGGGGGGGTGGGGCACAGGGATACCTCGTAATACAAAATGAGCACAATGATAATGGGATCGTATTAAAAATGTTGCATATTTTTTAAGTGTCTGGGAGGGGGGGGGGCACATCCCCCCGTTTCCCCTCCCCCCCTAGATGGGCCTCTGTTGCATTGCCCACACTAATTGAAAATATGGACCTCCATGAGCATTTCGCAGAAACAGTGGACTCAAGCGCAATGAAGCAGGATTCTTTGACTTGGTAATTCATCACGGTGGTGCATTATCACAATCTGCATAAGTAATATAAAAATTTTTATAATTCTGAATATTATCTTATAGTTTGAGATCCGTGAAATTTGCGAGACTCAATACGTGAAATAACACAAAATAATGCGAAATCAGAAAATAAAATGAAATTTTGCCTTTTTCGCAGATTTTATGCAAATTAGCAAAAAAAAACATCTAATGAATCATAATATAATAAAGCCTAAGCCTTAAGCTGGCGTATATATCACACATGTTCGATATAATGCAATGGAATGCCATGGATTTTTGATATACTAGATTAATTTATCAAATATATATTATCGATTCCTCAAGGTATTGGCAAGCGAAACATACCATCCAAAACAATCAGCTGAAAAACAGTCTGCGCATTTACATGACGTTTTATGACACAATGGTACACATCGTTACGCATGGTGTAAATGGGAAATTACTATCATACCATTGTGGAGTAAACACGCAAGTATGGGTGTGACCATGGTTGACACATGCCTAGGGTAAAAAATAGGCAATACTCCATACAAATGCATATCAGTGTGTACACACTACATTTTAGGATACGATGACACGGAAAATTGTCTGTAAAAATGCCGTGAAAATGGGGAATTACTAATTTAACATTGAAGTGTAAACGAACAAGTGGTTGCGACCATAGTTGCAACATTCATAGCGTAAAAGGGATTTAAGAGGCATGGCGATGTGCTAGGAAAACTATTACATTAGAATTGTGATATTCATTATAAGGATAATACATATTAAATACATAGCCGAATATCAAAAATAAAAAGGAAAAAATCGCATTAACTGAAGACACTTGGCCACTTTCCCTCTATTGCCGCCTCAAACAGAGAGAGTGAGAATACCTATCGTGCCACAGTCAACTGCTGGTATAAATGCTGGCCGTAAGCACACGAACCGAATTAAGTCATGCATTGTAATCATTTCTGGCGAAGACATCATGCTCTACAACGTTTAGGTCGGAATATATACGTAATTCTTTAGACCATTGCAGCTGTGCCCATATGGGCACGCTAGCCGTTCAAGGGTTAAGTGGAGGGATTGGAAAGACCACTGGGTGGGGACCTACTTCCTAAAGAGTGGAGGAAACACATCAGTGCCAAGGCAGAGAAGGTTTTAGGGGCTCAATTAATCATGCTGCAGCATAGTTATTGGGCAGACATTATTCTTTCAATTTATTTCATTGCAAAAGAAAAAGCAGGATGTACAGGGCTAACGAAAGAATTATTTATTTGATGCCTTCTATGTTGGTGAAATAGAATGAGAAAATTGGCTTTCAACTACATTTTAGAGGGCCTACTGCTATTTCCCAATGCAAGGTGAAGTATGAAGCCTCTGGCCCCATTCGAAGCTGATTTGACCTCGTTTTACTTCCATTTGTCCCCATTTCAATATGTACCTATCATTTTATTTCATGCAACCCACGATTATGGGTGATTTCTCTAAATTCAGCCCCCCATCCTTCCGTCGTTTTGCACCAAAATCTACTTGTTCCCATGTCGGATTGCATCCAATTCTTGGAATGCATCTTATTCATTCGTCAATGACTTGTTGTAATATAGGTAGTTGATTCTTGTTTATGATTTTTAACGCATAAAGCTGATTGTAATTTTTGTAAGCTGATGTAATTTTTATTTTTTAATCTTGTTGCTACAATCCCCAGAACTTTGACAAATTGAAATGTTTTATGCAACTGACTGTATGTACTTGAGGGACAATGTCCCTGTACAACAATTAAATTTTATCTAAAAGTTAAATTTTTTCGGGACCAACGCATGCCATGGAAACGAAATGGGTGGATGAGTGCATGCTAAAAAAATATGGCCGGATACTGCCACCAACAAATACATATATGCATAGGTATTACAGCCAATCCATACATTTAATTTAACCCAAAATTTACGTTTCAGCCCTGTAGCATGAACTGTGGTGAAATTCACATTTATTGCCATGGGAAAATATTACCCTGGACGCAAAGGTCAAACCACAGACAGAGCTTTGGTTTTCTCAGCCACTGCACTATTCAACTTGTCCTGACAATTTTACCAACTGCTTGAGGTTAGACCCTCGTGGTCCACAAACTAAGAAGGAAATGGGAGGAATTTTCCCCATGGTCATTCAAGGGAACTTCACTGATGTTCACATGGCAGAAAGGATATTTAACAAATTTAGCACCATACACGTCCTGAGCGTAGGTTTGAAGCTCTCCAAGGGTTATGACTTTGTGGAAGTCTTTCCTACCGCATATTTCCAACTTAGATGGACGGCATAGGCCAAACATCAAGCACCATCAGCCTCTGTAAAATTGGGCCATGAGAACTCTGGAAACAAACAACAAACATAAAAGTGGTCTGTCCATAGACCACAAAGCTTAAGGCCTGTGATTCAATTCCCGGTACAGAGGAATTGTATGTTCCCCCGTGGCAATGAATGTCCTTTTTCAGAAAATGAACTTTTCTTCTCAACAATATCTCGCTCTAATGTGCATTTGCTCAGCAATGACTGACTTTAATGAATAAATAAATGCCAAGGAGGCAATAAATTTCTTACCTATTATAAATGGACAGGTCAGGTACCCAAATGTCTCGAATACTAACATGCAGGACACTAATATTTCCATAATCACTCGGAGACCATTTCAAGTAGGCATCAGTCCATGTCTAGAATAATAATATTCCTCAGTAAGTACTAGTGACACATATTGATTGCATAGAATGAATCAATTAGAATCAAGTAGAATTCAATTACCAAGGCCATCCAGGTGTGAATATGCATTACACTGTTTAATTCATCCTAGAAATTAAAAAATAAATACAATATTAGAAGCAATCAGAAGAAAACGGCATCTGCAAGTTATGCATGAGAGTTGAACTTTTCTGTCACAACTATGGATGGACAAATTGTTCATGAAAACATCATCACAAATTCATTATATACATACTTGGTCATATATAAATTATATACGTACAAAAACTAAATATTTGATAATTTTGATTTTTGATTCAATTCTAAAATTAAGCCTATTAATAATATTTATAAAAAACATTTCAGTAAAAGCTGCAATATTCACTTACAAAATGAGTCAGTAAACTGAGATATTCACGTGCCAAAGTCAATCTAATGTGCATAATGAAGGCCATGACATGTTACAATAAACTACCACAAAATAAAAAACACATATATATGTATATTCAAAAAGTTTTAGAATTAAGTTTATTCCTTGAAGTTGAAACAGTACTTCTTTGGTGTCAATCAATTTTCACTCCAATTTTATAACTGAAAAAATGGTTTAAATTGAAAGTGTTCCATTATTCAAATATTCTTTTCTGGCACTAGTGTATTCTCTAAGATCACTCAGGTCAGTATATCGGTGATAAATCCAGGGGCGGTTCTGAAGAGAATTTTAGGAAATGTGACACAGCTTATTTAACAATCCATACATGCCATAGAATCATACACAGATTTATGAAATCTAAACCTAATGGGTCTGATAGCATGTAAGTCCATGATTGGAAAATAAAATTGCTTTACTTGCATAAAAAATATTCATTCAGATGTCCATTGAAAACTCATAAAATCAGCTGTAAATTTAAATAAATATTACTGTAACAGACTTAAATGTATGGGTTCTGACATTTAACAGAGGGGGGGGGGGCATTGTGTTCACGCTCAAGACGTGTTGGTGATGACCATGAAAACCAAGGACGAGGTATTGGAGAAGCTGTGCAAGTACAAGACTAAGATGAAGGCCCTATCTGGCTAAGGGCTGACAAGAATTAGGCAAGATTTGGTGGTGGACTATAAAAATGAAGAGCCCAACTAATATTTGGTCCATCATGGCATTATTCATGAGAAGAGCGTGCCATACTGCACACAGCAAAATGGAAGAGGGGAAAGGCAGAACAGAACCATGTGTGCCATGACAAGGTTCATTTTAGCTGAATCTGGATCTGAGAAGAGAATGTGAGCAGAGGCAATATCTACAGCTGCTTACAACAAGAATAGTGATCACAGAAGAGCCATAACATTCCAGATCCCCTGACAGCTGATAGCCAGGTTGCCTCTGACACTAAGATATTACGAGCGCATGAGACCATTTGGATGAAGAGTTCAAGCCACGAGGGAAGTACGCGGGAAATATGACAACAAGGTTATAGAGTGTGTAATGATTGATTATGAAAAAAACACAAAGGATGAGTATCTGTTATTCAACATTTAAACATTCAAGGTCATTATAGGGAGGGATACATACTGTTTCTCATGAAAGACAAATCCCATGAGAGTCAGCTGAAGAAAAATCTGAAAAGAAAACAAGTTTTTGCCCTCAATTGCGTGTTACCGACTCGGAAGAAGTATAGAAGAGAGTACACCACAGGATGACCTAAGAAACGAAGAGTACCCTGTGACATCCCTGGTCTGCCAGATGACCATCATGAAGTAGAAGTGGCACCCCATGTGCCAAGGGAGTCAAAAAGAAGGACAAGCGACCAAAGAGACATGAACATTTGTGGATGACAATTGCAGTTAGTCATTCAGAATGTGTAACGGCATCAGCCATCAAATGTAATGGGGAAGTTAATTTAGAAGGACGCCAAGGCTAGTCCGAGGAAGTCAGAGTGGAAAGATTCTGTGAGTGAAGAACTATCAGGACCCAAGGACATGACCACTTGGGGGGGGGGGGGGGGGTCCCCAGATCTCAGGGGAAGACTGTCATTGGATCGCAATGACAGTCTTCGCCTTCCCTCCCTTTCTATACTTAATAGTGCCTTATTTGTCAAACAAAACCCCCACACACTCTCCTCTCACCATGATGTGCACCCTTACCACACACAAAATAGTACTCACATCCACCCATCCCAAGCCTCTAATTCCCTTTCTCTGCATAGTCCTCATCATGCAGCCTCAATAATTTATAACAAACTAGCTGACCCGGCGAACTTCGTACCGCCTAGCATTCAATGAACTTATAGTATAGTTGCACCATTTATAAATAAAGAGCGGCTGTATCGTTTTAATCATATTTGATTTGTTATAAATTAAATGAGAAAATATTGATGAAATAAAAATTATACGCATTCAGTTGTTGGCTATTTGTGTTATTAACCATAAAAAAATGTTTTAGGTCTAAGTCCGCAGCGTAAACTTGGCTCGTTCACGGGGCAGGTTAACGCAACGCTAGACCGACGCTTGACTGATGCTCAAAATAGAGTAAGAAAGGCCCCTATGAAGCAGCATTCGTATCAAATGACTTTAGGCGCGCCAGTTATAGTATATCTGTTTGGAAAAATGCACTGCGTAAACGTGCTGCATGCGTAAACGCACCACGGTGTGCCGTACACATTCGGGTTTAATGTCTTGCGTCAAGCGCCTTCTGATAAAAAACAGTTTTTGTTTTGTTATCAGGCACAAGATAAAGCGAATGAAGCTAAATAAAAATAGCGAAGCAAAGCAGGGATGCAGCAAGGGGGTTTTGGGGGTTAAAACCCCCCCAAAAGCTCAGAGAATCTTTTGATAAAACATTTGGTTATTAATATTAGGGGGACGGACGAGTCACAAAATATTTAACTGTTCACACAGCCGCAAAACCTACCATTTCGAACCTTTTATCCTAAAAATGTCTTGGGAGGGCCCCCACACCTCTCGCTTACCTTGGCGAGTTTTCTACACCCTACAGACCCGCTAGTATTAGCTGCGCCTATCCTTAATTCCTAGCTGCGCCCTTGAAGCGAAGGAAGAAATACAGCGGATGGTTTACTGACTCGTAAACATACCACATATTATTTACCCTGACAAAATCTTGGGTTTTCACTGACACATGAGAACAAACATCACAAAAACTGAAAGACTGACGATGCGATTTGTTAATCGTTATCACGAATGCAACACGAATTGGAAATTGAATACGTTTAAGCTCAAAAGGGCATATAAGTTGGGATCATGGAATCTTCGGATTGAGAACTTCCTCATCTTTGAATTTTCCTTTGATTATAGTGGCGTGAATAACTTTCATTATCAGTTTTTTAAATAACCAAACACGTTCCGTTGGATAGTTTTGGTTGGTTTAGGTTTCGAAAGATCATGAACATAGTGCCTACCTTTAGCTGTAAATCGTGCTGTGGTAAGCCAGGTGCGTCCAAGGACTTTAAATATTCAGATGGATAGTTGGTGACTTCGTCTTCTTTTATTACAAAGTTAAAAGATTTGAATTCATGCAGAGTACACGGACATTACTGATAATCAACAATTGCTTGGAGATTTGTTTACACACACGGTAGTTATGTGTTTGTTGACAACTCAATTTGAGCTGAGCTTACCTCTAATTCAATTATTTTAATACTATTTTAATATTACTTTAATATTTTTAACATGTTTGAACATTTAAATTTTTTTAATATTGTTAAAAAGATCAGTCAATACATTAGTAAAAACGAAAAAAAAATCTTATTTTTTTGACCGTCTTAACAATCAACTTCTAAAAACATATCTCTAAGAAAAAGTTGAATTTTTTTTGTAAACTTTTCCTATTTTTTATGTCCTATATGTTTTCCGGGGCTGAGACGAATCCAAAGAGCCTAATGTCACTAAAATCGGTGCAGCCGTTCTTGAGTTATAAGTGTTCTAAGTAACAAAATTTTCGACTTTCTTTTACATATATAGATTACCATCTAATATTAAATTACCTCTCTGCCACTGTTCAAAAACCACATAAAGAATGAATAAAAGCGAACAAACTATGTATAAATCCACCAATTTATTTTTGTGGTCCTACTAGTTTCGAAACAGCGGCGTCATCATCACCTGATGATGACGCCGCTGCGTCGAAACTAGTAGTACCACAAAAATTAATTGGTGGATTTATGCATAGTTTGTTCGCTTTTATTTATTAGAATGAACCTCCACAAAGTTGAGCCTGTTACGATAGAGATTACCATATAAAGAATTTACTCCCTGATAAAGCGTATTATTTTGTTTCTGAATTCATGGTATCTAGTGTGACTGACGGAATAGTTATTTCTTTCCAATTTTCGATGGGACGCAGCCTATCTTTCTCAAGTGAGAAGAATAAAAGTCTTTTTTTTTCCTTTCCAAATCGATCGAAAATTCGAAAGGTATAACTATTCCCTGTAAGTTCCCTCCTTTTAATTTTCGTTTATTTTTTCTCTATTACTAAGTGTTTCTATGTGCCCACCTTAGGGCAAGAAGAAGTTTAATGAATTTGTTTGTATATATATACCCTGCTATGCCCCACCACTTCACCTGTCATCAATAGATCCTCCTCCACACCGTCTTGCACTTCCTTCAATGTTGTCCACAGGCTATTTTGTAATTTTTGCCCCTCGTACTACATAGGAGAATGTACCACACCCATACCCATCCAAATGAATAACCACAGGCACTCCTGCAAAACTCCCCCCTTTCATGACCCCATCCCCATTCACACTGCCTCACACAACAGTTCCTTCGACCAATGTTTTTCCCGAACTTTCATTGAAGTTTTGCCAGAGAGGGCAGCTATCATCGAGGTGAGGACGAGGGAGATGGCCCACATCTGGGTTGAAAAGGCGTTTGAAACGCCCGGGCTAAACATTGCCCATTAACAGCCAAAGCAAACCCTATCCTCCCTTCCCCCCCTCTCCCCTTCCCCTTCTTCCACCCCCACTACTTCACCAAGGAGGGCAACTGGAGGAACTTCCCCTGCCTGCAGCAGTTCACCTTCGGCACCGAAGATAGCGGGTCAACCCGCTGAAACGTCTGCAAAGTTTTTTGTGAGTGTCTTTCTTTATGGGTTTTGGTGTTTTTCTAAGTGTCATTTTTGTCGGTTCTCCTTGATCGGCCACATACTTATCAACAACAAATTCAAGACATCTGTTCACATCAAAGCCACAAACAAACAGCAATACCTTCACTACAGCAGCTGCCATCCACCACACACCAAGCGTTCCATCCCTTACTCCCTCTCTGTCTGGGGACATAGAATTTGCAATAATCCTGAAGACCTTCAAAAATTCCTTTCCAAACTTCACACCTCTCTTCTTCACCGCGGCTACCCCGAAAAACTTTCGATGAATAAAATAAGAAAAAAAACGGGTATTTCCAATAAACCCCGAACGGACAAACATTGCCCTCCTTCTCAGCTCACCACCCACTTTCCTGGTGCTCACGTTCTACAGAACATTTTGAAGGACTTGTATCCCATCCTGTCTAAACACAAGTCCACCTCTCAGATTTTCCCCTCCACTCCTCGGATCACATTTAACACGTTGACCGCCATGCCGGTCATAATGACAGTAGTCGAGTGGCTCCCGTCACGCCACGCCTCCGAGCGACTGTTTGGATTTCTGACGCCACGAGTGGCCGGAATCTCTTGCTGACGTATGGGCCATGATCATTGTGGCATCAGAGTATAAATATTTATTTTAAAGTAAAGCACAAAAACACATTTAATGTTTTATTATCCGGGAATGAAAAATACTAATGGCGTCAGAGGACAGGTCTACTAAAAACATCATGGCGGACAACGTGTTAAGAGACCACCGAATCTAAACACCATATTTAAAGCCACCCGCCCTCTTCAAAAGTCACAGTCAGTCACCATCTCCACACCCTCACCTTGCAATCGTCCCAGGTGTAAAACCTGCAAGATATTCTCTCCACCCCCTGCCTCTTTTCTCCCCAAGCTTAAATGCCTACCAATTTTCCCCTCCACTACTTGTACTTCCACCAACATCATTTACCTCCTTCATTGTAATTTCTGCCCCGATTTCTATATCGGCCAATGCACTACCCCCCTCAATCTCAGAATTGATAATCATCGCGCCTCCTGTTGTCCATCGTCCCCCCACTCCTCTCTACCAGTTCCTACACATTGTCTGTCACACGACTCCGTCTTCAATCAATGCTACAAAGTATCCATTATTGCCTTCCTCCCTCCCACTGACTCCGCCCTCAATCTTCACACCCTCGAATTGGCTTGTATTTGGCACTTTCAAGCCAACAGCTTTCCGGGTTTGAACGTCGCATCCTAACGTCTATTCTTAACCCCTCCTCCCCATACACCTTTCCCCTCTTTTCCCTTGTCCAACACACTCCTTTCCTCCCCATTCTTAGCTAGGTTGAGAAAGAAGACAGTTCTTCGAAAGCTTCCGAGTTTATTTTTCCAGTGTGAGTGTTTCTTTTTTTGTGTCTCTGTGTTTATTGATATATAAAATCTTGATGAAAGTGCACTAAGCGATAATATATGTATATGGCCGATTGAAGAGAACAGACAAAAGTTGACACTTCAAAAACACAGAAACACACAAAGAAAGGACACATATATTGTAACCGGTGCATTCTGCCCGCTTACATAGTGGCGCATGAGACGGGAGTGCGAGGTAAAGGAAGGCCGTTTTTTTTTTCGTTTGATATGTGTCCGTGTGAATGTGTGCGTGAGTGTCATGAATCATTGAGTCCCCATTTGATGTTTCCCTATTTTCCTCCCCACAATGTGTAATGCTTTCCCCCCCCCCCCTCCTAAGGTGTGCAAGTCGAACTCTTAAGACGAAGAAGAGCGTGGTTTCCCCCCCCCCCCCTCGTGTCCTTGGTGAAGTGACCGTCCAGCCCCAAGTGCATCATCCTTTTTTTTCCCCTGACCCCTCCCTCCCTGGTGTTTCCTCCCCTCATTGGCTATATAACGTGGTGCACCGGAGGAAAAAGAGCTTAGATGATTTTCTTTTTTGGCGATTCCAAGCAACAAAAAACGCTCCCAAGAGTAGGCGGAGTTTGGGGAGGCAGAGAAAAAAGTTGGTGGAGAGATCCCGAGAGAGAGAGAGAGAGGGTGCTTAATACGAGTAGGAGTTGCAAGGTAGACTCGTGGTGCTGATGAAAGGATCTCCCAACTGTCGCAGAGAGGCCATCTCCCACTCGTGAACCTGCCGGAGTTGACGCAGAGCAGCCTACGCCGCGGAACAGAATCGCCACGATCAGCAGATCGAGAGCCCCGAAAATTCAACAAACTGTAAGAGAAAAAGCCACGAAATCCCATCCCCCATTCCCCCCCCTTCAAGGAACAGAAGAAAATTCCCACTTCACCAAGTCAAGAAGAGAATTCATTAAAAACGTTTGTAAAATTTCCCCCCGCACAAATAGAGAAGAGGACAGTACTTCCCCTATTACCGTGTGAATTTCAGTGCAATATCTATTTCGTTGTTTCATATTTCCATTCCCCCCGTTTCTTTTTGTTTTTTATTTATTTGTCCCCTTTTCTTGTGGTTTTTGTATGGGTTATGAATGTGAAAACGTGTAGCGTGATTTATTTTGGGTTTAGGTTAAGGACTGAAATTTTTCTGTTGTGCAGCATAGTGAATTATGCGTTGTATTTCATTGAATTCAAGGAGAAGAAGTTAATTGATACTTTTGCCATTGATTTGCTTGTATTTGTAAATGATCATATTTAAACTCATTAAATTTATGTTGAGCGAACTACGCAGTCGAACGGCTTTCTTTATCCGAACGCTCCTGTCTCAGGTCTCATCACCCCTAAACTTCCCCTCCTACCCTTTCCCAAAATCCCATTCCCTCGCCCCAGGTGCACGGAATATTCCCGCTACACCTCTGCCCTCCCCTTTTGCCCTCCAATCTCCCCTTCCCCGAATGTGCCCCGCGCGGTGGGGTTACAATATATATATATCGAAGTGTGTGTGTGTGTATATATATATTGAGGGAAGAGGAAATAGTGGGGAGGTAGGGTCCAAAGGGGGGGAAAGAGTGCGCTGAGGCAATTAAGGGATTATCGGTTGATATTTAAGCCAGGAGGAAGAAATGCTTTAAATAGCCAAATGTATGTTAATTCGATGGAATTAAGTTTGAGTGGGTGGTCTGTGGGGGGAAGGGAGGCCAAAACTTATACATTTTAACAATCATTGAATTGACGCCGATGAGTGGCCGCAGAACAGGCTTAGTAGCCTAATCCTGGAAGGAAGAAGAAGAAGAAGAAGAGTGGCCGCATGTTTCGCCACCGGGAGGGACGCAGAGTGAGAGGAAGTGCATGATGCCCTATGGTTATTGATCCTTAGGTTAAGGGGAGTTGAGGATTAGCCTATATAAAAGGAGGGACAGTATTGACATTGAATGAGATAAACTACATTCTTGGAAGTACAGGAGGCCGCAGGGGGTGGTGATAGACAGGAGATGAGATGACTAGGGATACAAGGAGGGGTAAAAATTGGGTAGGTCTTGCATCTAGGACGACCGCAGCGCGTAGGTGTACTATTGGGAGTAGTGGGTGACTTATGTAAGGGGTTCGTTGAGTGGAATAAATCTGAAAGGTTTGCAGGTCGTATGAATGTGATAGTAGGAGGTTTGGCAAAAAGATAGGCTGTCGACTTATTCTTTTTTAGAATAGGGAAGAGGTCTTTAAGGATAGATTGCAGGGATTGTATTCCAGGGAAGTAAGTGGTACAGAGGGTAAGGTCACGTGGTTTGTTTCTATTGCAAGGTTCTGGGGGGCACCTGTGTTTGAGAATTTTTTTATACAGGAGGGACTCTGGGTAGCCTCTCTGGAGGAGGGAAAGGTGAAGGCTGTGAAGAAAATTATTCAGGGCATCAGGATTATTACAAATATGGTGGCCTCGAATGGAAAGGGAATAGGGAAGGGAGCGTTTAGTGTGGGAAGGATGACAACTGCTAAAATGAAGGTACTGCTGCTTATTCGTGGGTTTTACATGGACAGAGGTGAGAAATTTGTTGTTGACAAGAGAGATATTGACATCAAGGAAGGTAATCTGGGAATTAGAAATGGTTGAGGTGAAAGAAAGAGAGGATGAGGAATTGAGGGTAGCAATAAAATTGTTGAGGGAATCATTACCATGTGGCCATAGGAGGAATATGTCATCAATAAATCTGAGCCAAAGGAGGGGTTTCAATGGATATTGGGAAAGGAAAATTTGTTCAAAGTGGCCTAGGTAGAGGTTTGCGTAGGAGGGACTGAATCTACTACCCATTGAGCAACCTTTGATTTGTAGATAATGCTTATTGTTAAATGAGAACGAATTGCGCGTTAGGACGATATTAGCTAGGCCTAAGAGGAAGTCGGTGCTAGGGGTAGGGGTGATTGTTACAATGTATCAGTTTTGGCCTCCCGTCCCCCCATAGACCACGCGCTCAAACTTAATTCCATCGATCTCCGGCTGTGGCGCCGTGCGCACGATTTGGACTGCTCGTCACATAATATGCTCAGCAGTCCATACCACCTTGTCCGGTATAGTCCACAAATTTCCACAGGGATGAATGACGCCTCGGTAGCTTAACTGGCTAAAGCACTCGGCCAGAAATCGAGGGATCCGGGTTCGTATCCCGGTCAAGGCAAATGATTTTTTCTCTGTGGATTTTTCGCAGAATTAACATACATTTGGCTATTTAAAGCATTTCTTCCTCCTGGCTTAAATATCAACCGATAATCCCTTAACACGTTCCGTGCTGATGACGTAGCGTTACGTCATGGCAGCCACTACGCAGTGACTGATGACGTAAGACGCTACGTCATGATTCCGTTTTGCGTTATGTTCCGCCCTGAGCGCCAGCCACCGCTGTTAGGGTAATAATAATAATAATTTGTCTTTATTATACAAGCGAATTTAGGACAGAGTTGTCCTCTCTTACAATTAACTTGTTAGACATTCACAAACATCCATGCCCTGGATGGTAGTCAAGCCACCCAGGCGGGATTCGAACCCGCGACCTCTAGGTTGGCAGTCGAGGACTTTACCCCGGCGCCACCAAGGCCGGCGATGGGAGGGGGTCAGTCACCACTCTTCGCCTGTTTGCCGTGTGGAAAGCTCCGAAAAAAATTTTTTTTTTTATTTTTTCTGTGTTTTTCTATTTCACCCGGTTTTTCTCTGCAAGGACGTCTTTGGGAGTGGCTTTTTACAATGTATTTTTTATTACTTTCATTTTATAATGCAGAAAACAGTTATATATTCTCACAATTGTTATTATACCTTAAAAAAAAACTTTTACAAATATTCAAAGCGAAATAATAACAAGATACTTTTGCATTTGACGAGGATATGTAATTACTTTATTACAAGGTATTTTATCTTTCTTTATGACTTCTAACGCAATGATTAGATTGTGTTTATTTAATTGGTTTTTACAAGAAGGAATACAAATATTTTTCCCTTGTTGTTATTTTAATTTTTAACTTCAATAAATGCTATCGGGGTAAATTGCTTAGCTGGTAGCCTAATTTCGGACATACTCCAGGTATGTGTATTTTTATCCTTACGATATTCATAAATGCTTCCGTTCTTATACTTTTAAAGTTTGCGAGTGAATTTTATTTGCTATAATTTCATCATGGTAAAATTTGTTGTTATCCCTAAGTATGTTTATTTGCTGCTATGCATGAAATATAAGTATATTTGCATAAATTTTACAATAACTTCAGTAAAGTCCAGGTTCCACATAGCAATTTATTTTTACTATTTACATTTCATGCACAATAGCTAGACTTCCCCATCCTTATGTTCACTAGCATTTGAATTAGAGACTCATTACTTGATTTTTTCCATAATATCCGAAATACTTACAAACATTCTATTTGGCATCCTCCCCAACAAAAAAAAAGCCTAAGAGAACAATTTCTACTAACCCAGTTACATGCCGCCGAACTCGGAGAAACTGATCCGGCCCGAGGATATATACATCCGAGGATATAAAATGGGCAATGCGTGTCCTGAAGGAAATTTACTAGATGGAAATATTTAACCATAGAAGAATTTCCCCACTTTTTGGCCTTATTTTTCGTGCTAGAATTATCCAAATCTCCCGTATCTCCAATAATTGAAAAGCTTGATCTTTAATTGACTTGCATTGCTTCAGGAGAGAGAAGTCGCTTGATCAATTCATGTCGATTCTCCAAGCCCTTCAAATCAACAAGAACCTATCTACGTTCTCTGACTCTAACCCTCCTCTGGCCCACTGATTATTCAAAATTAGCCCCATATAGACGCATTCAAGGAATCAATGGAAAAAGTAGTGACACGCTCACGTGACCTAAGTTTGGAAGAGTCTATGGTTCCTTGGAGAGCTAGGCTGGGATATAGTGAATATGTGAGGGGAAAGCGCTACAGGTACGCAATAAAGTTATATATGTTGACGGAAGCAAAGGGTTTGGCACTGCAGGTCCTCCAACTCAGAAGTGTCTGGAAAAGGGCATTCAGAGAAGATGGTAAAGAAACGATGGAGGATCATTTAGACTGAGGCTAATCCTTTTATATTGATAACTTTTATAACAGTGTAGCCAGTTCTAGACTCCATCCAAATGGGAAACCTAACTTGACGGGGACACTGAGGAGAGGCAAGAAAGTTATTCCTCTTTTGGTGCTCTGCTGCGAATTAAAGAAAGGTGCGGTGGTGGAGGCCTTTCATGAGTATAAAATCGGTATCCTAAGGTGGACGGATAAGAGGGAAGTGCGGATGATCATCGCTGAATTCAGTGCAAAAAATGAACGAATCTACGAAAAAACGAGGGTGCACGCCGAGAAAGACACATGCAGTGGTTGAATACAGCAATTACAATTGTGGCCTCGATCATTGGGATCAAATGATGTCTGACTTTCCCATTGAAAGGAAATCCATCAAATGGTACTAAAAATTGGGAATTCACCAACTGAAATCACTGTTGCTGAAGCATAATTTTTATTCAAAGAAAATTTTTGAAAAATTCCTCTCATCGACTTTCTAATTCCAGTCATAGAATCTCTTATGACAATATCTGTACCTTCGATCCCTTTGAGGAGATAGTCATCCTAGCCTGCCTCAACCAAAACCAAGGGCTTATTAGGACATTTACCCGATTATATGAAAAACACGATAGACAGAAAAGACGAAAACAGAAGAGATGTAGGCAGTGCTTCAAGAAGAATGTCAACCAGGATACATCATATTATAGCCCTGCCTATCTGATCCTCGATTGTGTCTTGACTGTTTCCAGAAGTATCACAAGAATTTGTGATGCAGAAAATTATTTACCCAGCAGAAAAAAATTATTTTTTAATATTTACCTTTTATATTTTCTATTTCAATATTTATTTAAAAAGATATTATTTTAAGCGAAGTATTTAGTAACTGAAAAATTATTCTAAAAATGCTGGTCAATTTTTTATTTGTAAAACAATATGTTTCGTTGCAACAATTCTTCGTTTATACAAATTTTCCCTTCATTTATAAACCAATGTTTATCATTATAAATTCTTATCCAAAGGATATCATATCATTCAAAATAATTTTTCCACAATAGGGAGCAACACTTTTGCTGGAAATATTGGTAATACTCGCAATATTTTCTTTTGAGCAATAAAACATTTAAAATCGTATTTGAATGTATCATTTCCAGATTATAAAAATAATATTTGCTGCATTACTATTTCCATTAGTTTTTTCCAGAAAGTGATTTAGTCTGGACGGGTTTTCGCTACAGTACTGACAAAGAGCAAAGAAATGTGGGAAACATGTAGGTGTGTTGCGGGAAGGTATCAAAAGTTTGACAGGATACTTGGAAAATTTAAATTTCAAATTTTCAACAAATGAAGGGTTATTTTTTAAAAAAAAGTGCGAAAACATGTAGCAGGCATCACAAATCATAAGATCACGTCGTTAAAATAATAATAAAAAAATACAATTTTTTGCCAAAAAGTCAGCCACAGGGCATTTTCTTCAAAAAACGGTCAGCACGGAATGTGTTAATTGCCTCACAGCATACTCTTCCCCTCCCCCTTTGGACCCTCCCTCCCCACTATTTCCCCTTCCCACAGCTATCTTTCATCCTTTACCTAGTCTCCTACCTAACTCTGAGGAAGGTGGTAATACGCCACCAAAACTTTAGTACTTACTGCGAGTGTTTTTTATCTTTTTTTGTGTACTGTGATTTGACCCGACCTGGGGTATTTTTATGTTATATATATATATTAACGTATCACAGCGATTAAATTCAATGTAAATATCCCTTGACACTGTTTTATTCTCAAACCTATTTTTCATCCACTTCAAGATGGCTCTCTCCTTAACAATTCATTGTTTTTCTTTTATCACCATAGCATCGTCTCAAACAAAGAAATAAAAGAAATAAAAATAAAAATAAACATGCTCACAAATAAACAAAACAAACAACAAATGAACTTAAAAACAGAAAATAAACTAAACATATACAAAAGTGATATTGGTCATATATTTATACAAATAAATTCAGAGGTAAGGAAAGAAAGGGATAGGAACATATGCCATGATCCATGAACTGAACCGAAACCGACTGCAAAGGAGATATACCACGCCATCTTGACTTAAAATACATAAGATAACCAAAGAAAAAGAAGATACTTACAAAGGAAAAAAATTTGACGAAAAGTTTAATGGTGGCCGTGACATTATCTGAATGCTTGATGCTGGGACGAACATCTTTGTCATACGAACAGAAAACATCTTGCATCAGCAAGTGGTGAGCAGTTATGTCTTTGGCAACTCCTTCCCTGCATTTGCCTATAAATATGAAAACAATAAGCACTTCCGGTTACAATGAATACATTGGAGGCAATGAGCCACTTCACTACTGAGCATCTACAAAGACTCTCAAACTAATAACCACCAAACTAACATGACAAATGAAATTTTTTCAATGAAAACAGAATCAGAAATGAAACCCTATTGCTCAACATGCAAGTGAAGAAAAGAATGCCAAAAAATATTCCCTCTTCTCTTCCCTCCTCTGGAAACAATTCCACAAATTCAGAGATCAAATTAAGCCTCGTTCAGCTTGTCGTGTGATTTTACACAAACACAAATAACTTGGTTGCAACATAAACACTAATGCTCTGAGAAGAGAAATACCAAAGTGCCTCTCCGCTTTCCAACGCTTCAAATACAACTATTCAGAGAGATAATAAGCACTAACACTGGGTTATTCTACATTTGAAAAATTAATTACATCCACCAAGATAGTATAAAATCCATTAATTAGTGCATCAAAATTACTTATATTGTGAAAAGGGCTATAAAATTGAACAGTTGGATTCACAAAATGAAATCACCTGGCTCTCCAACAGCCACAGAGCACCAAATCAACAATAACACAATTTGCATTGGAGTGCGCAAGGATAGCATCATTGGTAAGTGCATACAATGGATGAACTCTTTGAGATATGCTAAGGCCAAGCAGATATGCAGCAAAAAAACAAGGACACGCCCCTTCCACTCTCCGTCAAGATAACACATTCCCACTAGTTCCAGATGGCCTCAGGCATAAAAAATACAAAGATAAACCTAACTTCAGTGACAATCATATTTTAAACCCACCACTGAATACACTAGCAGATCAGACTCAAGTATGTAGTAGGGAGGGAGGCTTTTAGAGCCCTTACGATCTCACATTAAATCCTTGACGTGTGAGATGAACAAGGCTCCCCCCCCCCCCCCCCCAACTTGTATTCAGACTGCAAAAAATAAAGCCATGTCCCTATTAGGCCTTCACTACTTCACAGAAATAGAATACATATTCAATTGTATTTCATCCCTGCTTCTCAATTACTGTCCCTTCCTTTGTCTTATCTTGCTCGAAAATTTGGTCCACAGCAATTTGACTCTTAACTATTCGCATCTAAAATACCTTGATTGCATCCCTAACTTCTACAGAAAAACAGTAACACTTTGAACACAGTGAGTCCTTTGATGCTGAGCTTTCTTTTCTCTCCTTATCTAACCTACAAAATCTTTGACTCTACATTGATTTGAAGTTATTTCACAAAACCCTGAACTCTCCTACTGGCTGCCCTGACCTGCATTCTCTTTACACTTTGAAATACTGATATTCGAACCACCTGCAAGCATTCCCTACTCCATTGGCCCAGGATATCTCTCGCCAATGAATCTTCACCTTTACATATATCGTCTATCCTCCCTTATAAATTTACTCACTCACTCCATTGATCCATTTTATTTATCACATAATCACACAAGCTATAATTAATGGTCAGACTCTAGATTAATGGTCTGACTCTAAAAGATAATCTCCTGGCTCTAATAAACCATGAAGTTATCGCCAGCATTTTGCAAATGTTCGAAGGCGCAGCCAAATATCGTTGTGTAGAGCAGTGAATTGCAAAAATGCACGAGAGAATGCACTGTTGTGAGATAACAAAACAGCCCCTGCTCTACTTATAGGCTCCGATTCTAGCAATTTCCGTTGAAATATATAAATTTAGATAACAGCCAATATTTTGACAATTGTAGTTGTTGTGGTGACTGCCACATGTTTATGTTTAATATTTAGGTATGGTATCTATGCAGGGATGCCAACTTACAAAACATATTGAGGGGGCCAAAACCGGGGATCTTGCCTCGAGAAATTTTATAACTAGTGAGTTTTAAGTTTTTTAAGCATTTTAGAATAGTCATAAGATCAACATTGGAACCCTGATAACTCGAATCTTGATATCTGGACACTCCGGGGAAAATCGACATGCCGGACACGTTTTTTCCTCACACCCATAACGAATTTGAAGGGGCTCTGGCCCCCCCAGGCTCCATGGAGTCGGTGCCACCCCTATGAAAAAATTATATAAACCTGTACAAAATTTGTATACATTCTTATACAATTGTCATGACAACGTATAAGAATGTATACAAATTTTATACAGGTTTATACAATTTTTTCATAGGGGACTGCACCTATGTATATTATTGTAATGAGTTGCTGTTGGTCATTTGCAGCTGATGTATCTGGATAAATGATAGAAAGGAGTTTTCGGGCAGTAATAAGAAAATTGGCTCTAATGCTGGCGATAACTTCATGGTTAATTAGATTCAGGAGATTATCTTTTAGAGTCAGAACATTAATCGAAGTGTGAAAGGCATTGTTAACATTGATGTTTATTCTCAATCAACAATATTACAAACTGATCAACAATCGTTGCTCTCAACAATCAAATCAAATATCCTCCTGGAATACATAGATGCAAATGGCGCAAAGCAGTAATTTGCGTTTTTGACCTTATTCCACCAATTTTAAAAATCTCGAGCTGGCAAGGGCTGTTCCACAACAGTTAGAAGAGTCCATAGACTGTAGGGGAGATTTATAGGTCAGAAATGAAAAACCTTGCAGTCGCAGCAAACAAAAAATATTCTAGTATGCTCTTGAATTCGACTAAATAGAACAAGGAAAACAATGGGGAAAGAGATAATACAAGAAATTGATGAATTTAAATGTTTACGGAATTACATAATTGAAGCAGATTAGCACAAGCCAAAAATGCCTTTAATAAGAAAATATTTGCTAACACTCGGTAACACTAGAAATAAGAATACAATTATTAAGTCCTACCAATGGAGTGGAACATGGACATCAGGAAAAGTATAAACAAAGGGAATTGAGGCTTTGAAGGATGGTTTGTATGAAGAATGCAGAAGTAAGTCGTATGGAAAGGGTTACTAAAAACGAGCTAGAGAAAAGAGAAGAAAAAGAAAGAGCTAGAAAAAGAGAAGTGCTTAGGAGGGTAGAAATATCCTGAAGAAAATTACAAAGAGAAGAGCCATTTTTTGGGCCCCATTCTTCAACATCATGCACCAGTATGAAGAATCATTGAATGCCAGATTGAGGAGCAAAATTTTCAAGGAAGACCATGACTGGACTACATACAGTGGAAGCCTGGTTTAGCTAGTACGGCATTTTACGAGAATCGCATTTTAGCGAGTGATAGTCTTTGTACCGCCAAACGGCCTATGTTTTACATGCAAAATAAATTGGATGCAGCGAGGTCAAAAATTCCCTTTCACAGTGTACGCTCGGTATTACGACAGATATTTCTTGGGGGCGATGCACCGCTGAGCAAGCATTAACTATTATGTTTTGTATTATCTGTTTATTAAACTAAAAATGCAAGATGTGTGTCAGATCTACTACACCTAAAGCCAGTTATGTCCAAGCATTTTTGGGATTTACGGCATTGAGTACACTCCGTACACTCCCATCTTACATTCTTCTTTAGTAACGACCAGCTATCAGTGGAAGGGGAAAGGGAAAAAGATGACAGCGAGAGAGGGAGTTAGTTCCCCTTCATCTTCTATGGCTGGCTTTGTCGCTAACAGACTACATCTTACGCATGGGAACTTAGATTATAGTGAAACCACCCCATCTTTTCCCATGTTAGGTATGGAAGAGGAAAGGGCAACAATGACTTAGTTAGATCCTTACTTTGACTTTCGACTTATGGAAAGCTAGAGCAACGTCACCTGCTGTTGCATGCTATCCGGCGATGTACATTTCGATATTTCATTTATGCATTAGCAACCTTTCATAGTGAATCTTCATTACCTCTTCTTCATCCTCTATAAAATTCTGCATGATTCAAAATTTAACATCATATCAGGAAAACTATGACACACTTCCGCGCAATCCCTTAAATTTGTTTAAACGAATGGCTTAACTTATATTTGGGTTACCCTCAAGGGCTATGTACTATGCGAGCCCAATTTAAAAATTACCATTTCCAACACCAGATCCGTTGAATCTCTTGGCAATGATTAAAAGCTCCTATATGCTGACTCTTATGTCAAAAATAATATTCCGCTCCAAATTTTGCTATGCAGCACATGCATCGTCGCTAACCCATTCCGAGGGATGAACTCAATGCACCCAGTCCTTTGAGCACCATTCAAGGCTGGTGGGGCCTTGGATCCTGAGTCAACGGGATGCACCCAATCACATGGCAACGGAGAGTTGGGGTGGGGGTAAGGGGCAGAGTTTACTCGCTTGATGGGGCGGAGTGTACTCAGTCTCAGGGGCCTAGTAGTGTCAGGTGGTTTGTGCGAGTGCATCATGTCCTGGAAACGAAAATCTTTGGACCTTAAAACCAAAATTAAAATTATTGACAAGTGAGAAAGTAGCAGGACTTTAAAGACTGACATCAGAAGGTGGTTTGGTGTCTTGTCAATTATGTTGTTCAGATTATGATAGAACAAAAATTAAAATTTGCGCAGCAGAAACCAAACTAGTGACAATTACCAGCCAAAAATATTTGCGGCAAGGGGAATGTCCACGAATGGAATCTGCACTATTCAAGTGGTTTTATCAACAAAGGTCTGCAGGACTGCCCATAAATGGTGCATTGTTAAAGACTACATTTGACCACCAAATCATGCTGTATTTCGGTGAACCTTTCGGCCAATTTTCCCAACCAACTGACGTACTGGTTAAACCTTGAAAACTCGACAAAACTGATATTGTCGACATGATGTATTCGCAAAACTTCCACCACTTACCAAACATATTGATTCAGACTAATTATGCCGTTTTTACAGCTTTCTTTGGCGATCAAAAAATATAAGAATGGAATAAAATCACCGAAACTGGGGGAATTAATATTCTATAAAATTGAAAATCCCCCATTCCCTTCTTTAAATATATTGGTGCTCAACTAGATTGTGCCTGATAATGACTCTTTACCCGTTTAACTTTAATAAATACCACAGTAACAAAAGAAAAACTGTAAATACGAACAATTATGAGACTGATGGGTTTATTCAACACCTTTGGATACAACGAGCGCTCTGGTTCAGTGAGTAATTTCCAAGGGATTATGAGCACTCGTTAAACTGGGCTTCTACTGTACAACAAATTATGTGTAACATGAGGTGCTCAACATAAGTTGAACTTAAAAGATTACAGAGGGATGTGGAGAGCTGTAGATGAAGAGTATCAAGACAGAGAGACAAAAGCTCCTGCAAAGGCAGAGTGCAGTTCATACATACATCTTTAAAAGAGACAATGAAAAAAAGTGTACATATTTCCAGGCATTTCTGTCGATTCACCACAAGTAACAACATAGTAGAGGAGGGGTAAACTAGGGTAGCGATTGGCCGAACGGCACGAGCAGTCACCTTCCTTCTATCAGGGGAAAACTCTGGCTGCCACAACTCTAGTCTGGGGTGAGTTCTGCCTTAAAGCCCGTTTCAAATGCATGCCGACGGATTTGGTTCCATTGAACCTAATGGATGCTTACACATGAGTATAGACCGTCTGCATGGGGAGGAGCCATCTGCATGCAGACCCCCTAGGCCCAGTGCATCATCCGCGTGCACATGGGCCACAGAGGCAGGTTTGTGCTTACACATGAATGACGGCTGATGCGGAACAAGCGCGTTCGTCAGTAGACTTAAGAGCGACCTCGATGATAACAGTGCAAGTGCATCTTTTCACCATGGATAGTGGAATTGACACTGAGCGGTCAATTAGAGAAGTAGAAAAAAGGTCCAACTTAAGGGATGTCTCGCAAGATTAATACAAGGACCATGATCTTAGGGTAAAGACATTGGAGGAGATTACCCAAACGTTCCACCCTCGCCTTGAAATGGGGTGATGCAGTATTACCAATGGGAGAGCTGCCCTTATCCTATCACCCTTGCCATTACCACCAGCTATGGCGTCGAAGCATCAAGTTTTCCACCGTACAGTAGCAAATTTAACATATGAAATAGTGATTTATGTGTACCGATAGTCAACATAGAGTTGCCATAATTGTAATTAAACCGAAATATGGAGCTGTCAAGATATTTATTATTTAAACGGAGAAGTCATTATCATTGCATTATCAGAAAGGTAAATACCACAACTGCAGTTCAGTGGTTACAATTTAAAAGCAAATAGAATGAGCTTGAGTGATATACTGCAGTTACATTGCTGTTTTTTGTGGATGCACAATCACTGTATTTATATGATTCAGTGAATGATTCACTCAAGATCTTAAGGTCGGTATACACGGTGAATAATCATACTGAATGATCACGTGAAAATTCACAGGATCATGCGAGCAAATTAGAACATGTTCTAATTTTCACTGAATGATCATGCGCATGATGTTTCATTCGCAAAATTTTCCATTATACAAAGAGAATGATTTCATTCGCATGATCATTCACCATGCATAGCGGCCTTTGTACAACAAAATACTTAACAGCGATAACCTTCTTTGGTGCATCAAACGAAATTGGACGCTCAAATTTCCTCTCGGTTACTTTTTGTGCGTACATGTGGGAATCACCTTCAAGGTGTGTTGTCCAAACAAACCAAATTGAGCAAATATGCAACAGTGAAGAAGAGGCAACAAGATTACATAACTATTCCATTGATATTTCAACAACAGCAAGAATTATCTCCTCTTTCAGTGCGAGAAAAAAGAAACTGATATCAGAAACTTCAACCAGACATTCCAAACACACCTCAGAGGGGGCAATGAAATGGTATTACAAAAAAGGAAATAAAGGAATTTAGAGGACTCATTCATTATGATTTGCTAAAACCCTTGCTGTATTCAATTGCCACTTGTTTATTATATGTACCTCAAAATAATTTAAACGGTCAAGTTTAATCATGACCTGTACATAACCATTAACTGCCCTCGCAACATGTTAAGATACCACAGTTTTAAGTGATGTATGTATTTAGGTAAATACTCGCTCTGTTGTAATGAAATAAACTGTAAATGACTATATAAATGTGATTAATAACCTTCAGTCACTCATCCTTACATTAACAATTTTTCCATCCAGCTTTGTATGAAAAAGTACAGCTTTTGAAGCACTGAAAATTGTACGTGCAAAGAAATAAATTTTCTTTTGTTTACAGTTCATTTCATTATAATTGATTAAGTACTTTACATCATATTACACATCAAACCTAAGTACCTTGACTTTTCCCCAGGTCAGCAAATACTAAATCCACCCCTCGGCACTTGTTTACATTAACTTTAGCACAGTACACAGCCATGAATGCAAATTAAAAGGCTTACCTTGGGTGTCTGGAACAAGCTTGGGGTTTGCAGACCTTTTCTCCTAGTTCCCCTTCGTCTTGACCCAAAAACCATCTATTGGTACTCACTCTACATATTCCCCTTGATCAAAAATTTACACCTATTTATAAAATAAAATGAGTCACAAGAGTAAAAACATCACGATATTTGGTTCAAAATATCTTAGTGACTAAGGGAGTGAGGCTAAAACAAGTGAGGTGAGCAGGGGGAAAGTTTCTCAGTACGTTAACTATTCCTTCGCCAATCACAAGACAGAAGGCTTGAGTCAGTGCTTCAGGAATTCAAATGCTCTCACCTACGTTTAAGTCATGAATCTGCTAGTAATGTTACCAAACCTTACATGTACTTCCACAATTAGCACTAGATTTGGCATGGTAACCGACTATTTCCTGGGCCTCTGTGATGGCATCATCCTCAATCCTCTTGGAATGAGCAGGAATATTGTCTCAGCCTGTGGCCACGCATTTAATTCAACAAGCGAGGTCGGCTACATACAGTTAGTAATACATGTTAAGTTTTCTGTGACTCTATCTGCCTTGGCACTTTTCCCTCCGCCCCACCCTCACAAGGGGGATCTCACTAAAGCCGCCCCACCCACCCCACTTCCCACAGCCACACCTACTCCGCCACAACAAGATAACACAGCAATAAATTTGAAAGGTCACGCAGATCTTCCCATCAAATCGCCTGGCTTTCCTTCCAGGCTCATTTGCTGCCTTCACACGATAGTCTGCCTCCAATTCCCACTCCATGGCCTTTGTGCAAGTCAAAACTCCTTCCATTAGGTACTACCACACTGGCCAAAATTATGTCACTCCTGTATTTTAAAAAATTGGCTGGAGGGTTTCATAATCAGTAAGTCAAGCCACCTTGGGTAGCAGGGACGACTAAAATAACAATTGCAAGGCAAAAGAGGAAGAGTGGGGTAAAACCCTTTTAATCGAGAAATATAATTTATCAAAATTAAAACACTTGAATACTTACTTTACAGGCGTTGAGTTATGCAAAATAATACAGCACTGAGAGAGGAAAACCACAGCTTGAGAAAACCTATTCCTTTACACCAAAGCAGTCAACTATTTCACTTCACACAGGCATTGAGTATTTATACAGTTTGCCAATTATCTCATCCAGGGCAGAAAATAAACATGTGATTACGCTAGACATTTAAATGAAACTAAGAATCCACCAAATTTGTCCCTCCATGTCGTCACTGTCAATCCCAGCTTTCTTCTTGAGTGATAGGTTGCGGTGGAGGCATGGAGGGAAATGGCTGCTTGCGTCCACCACCCTCATTTGAATCGTCATTGAAGCGCCTCCTGCCGCCGCCCTGCGAATCGTCGTTGTGGCGCCTCCCGCCACCACCCTCATTGTAGCCTCCCCTCCAATGCCCCCCTCCCCCCCTCCTCCCCCCACCACCTCTCTCGGAGAAACCTCTACTTCGGCTGGGAGGGCCCGAGGAGTTGTCCACGTCTTCAAATCGGTCATCATGACCCCAGTACGCTGGCTTCCTCCTCTGGTCCCCATCCCCCCTCGAACGGTACTCGGAAGCCGCCTTGCCAAAGTGACTTGCATCTCGGCTTGCACCACTGCTCTCGCTCGAAATACTGCCTTCCGACTTCCTCGGAACCATGGGTGGACCTGGAATAGTTGAGTTGAGCCACAAATTGGAATGAGTCCAAAGGCAGGAACTTCAAATGCATGTACCTGTGTCCGCATATTTGATAGCTATAAAAAAATTACTGCTGTAAGATAAACAACTTTTTCTTTCAATTCCTGTTAATGAAATTCAAGCTCTTTTCAAAATTATACATGAGGTGACTGTTATTTTTTTATACATATTTCTTCAACTTTTATCACCACTTTTCAGGGAGACAACACACAGGGGATTTGCCATGGGCAGATATTAGTTTGCTGCTCCCCCTTCCCTGATCCCACCTCCCTAGAAAATTGATCCCTCATTTTTATGACATATGGCATGCTAAACATTATAAAACATAAATAAACACGTGACTACTGCAAAAATTTGACGATAAATTGAGTGTGCTTTTGACAGTTTCACCAAAGTCCCGTTCTCCAAACTACAATGCACGCATGGATCTGAATAAAAACTGTGTGGAGGGCGAACAGAAACGCTGGATCTGCTAAACGATGTGATTTACCAGTGAGAATGCTGGGCGAGCTGCCTGACAGTAAAAACAATTTCATTGTTGCGTATCAATTACTTAGTTGCCTACCACACCTAACACTGTTGCATGTGGAGAGATGCACAGAATTGCTGCAAATTGACTTCCCAGGCTCCCGACGGAAGAGTCAGATTACGTGGCTTGGATACGCAGGCCAGACATATGACTGTCACTAAGCACATCAAGTTGTGAACTATGATCATACATGCAAGCATTGCAAAAATTACCAAGGCAGTAGTAAGAATGTGATGCACAGGGAAATATGGGAATAAAATTATTGCAAAATCAGATTTGTTTCACTTTGAGTCACTGTAAATTCATGAAATATTTTCATTTCAGAAGCGAAGTAGCAATGCGGTCGAGTATTTCTGTCTCCATGGATGGAAGCGAAGTTAGTTGAAATATTTCTGCAGGCAAGGAATTATAGGCTGCGCAAGTCACCTCTTTTATTTATTGAACATGGTATGTGAGCACTTATAGGAAAATAGAGCCATAAATAACATATGAAACTATAAACTGAAATGAAAACTATGAAATATACTCCGCCTAAAACAACTCTCTACATCCATGAAACAAATGATTAGATGAGATCACTTACCATCAGCATTCATTTTGTTCACAGGAATGATAGATTCCAATTTTGTGGGGCGCTTGTATGTATCACCAACGAGGATGTCAAATGACTTGCCAAGCTTCTCCGAGTAGTACGTTTTCAAGTAGTCCGGTAAATCGTGCACATTCCACCCTTGGGTAGTAAGGTCCATGACTAGAAGTAGCCAGTGTTGGCAACGAATTGATGGTGCAGGCATCGTCAGAGTATCTCTCACTTGACAATTGAAAGCATCCAAGGTGCCCTTCACCTGCTCCTGGAGGAGAGGACCATTCAGATTGACCTAAAAAGAAAAGGGCAAAGTAATTATACTTATTGCACACAAACCTTTCAGCTGAGAAACATATATGGTGACGGCAGGAAAAATGTACGTTTGACCATCCCTTCATCATTATTCTCTCCCACACCCTCATTCCGTAAACAGCCTAAACTTACGAACCATCACGAATGATGCGTGGCCATCCCTTATTAATCACCCTAATCCCTCGTTTGCTTGGTTGCAGTTGCATTCCATTCCTTCCCTAGAGTTACAGTAAAACCTCTGTACAACAAACCCACATTCAGGGAACTTCCCATTTCAAAGTCACTGGCTCAGTCCCACACTCTTCTGATGGACAATGCATGCAAAACATATCCTATGGCAAACCTCTCTAATTATGAAAACTCCTTACAACCAAGTCTGCACTTACACCCATAACAGGAAAGCTTTGCCTTTGGAAAAATTTTTTGTAAAAACAAAGTATTTTGCGCAGACAGTAGTAAGTTGTTTAATTGATATTGACATATGTATTAAGCTGGGAGTAGAACCTGAGTGAAGGGTACTATGTCTAAACCCTATAATATCTGAATGACAAATATGTCCCAAACTTTTCTCAACAAATGTCTCAAACAAAATTCTCTCAAAATAAAATGAGAAGGTCTAGGAGATTGTAGGAATTGGTTCTATTAAAGAATAGGCTATTGGTTTCTAGTTTTAAGTTATTTATTATGAGGAACATTGATGTAAATTATGCCAGAATTAGGAGAGGAATGAAAATTAATGAGTCGTACACAGTTCCATAAGCACAAATGATATGAATTCACCTGTATCAATTTAATTTATAAATGTATCCAAACTGCACAGAAGAGCCTTCATTAAAGGTATTTGCCTTATTGTAATTAAGATTATGTACCTGAATAAATCATGTAATATTTTATCCTTTCGAATTCTCATGCAGAAAAACCAATTGTCCCACATGCTCAAGCAGCAGGTTCTGATGTCTCCAATTTACAGCATTACTGCCTGCTGAAAATTGTTGCAATACACTAGTGTGGCTGTACAAGTACTTTCTTGCCTAAGTTGTAAAATTTGGGAACCGTAGGAATTTTTATTAAAAGAAAACATCAACGACTTTTACGGATCTTCGAACTTCATGGAATAAGAGATGAAGTAAAGGAACTATAAAACTTAGCTTGTCCCAAATGCGTCATTTTTCGATATTACTTTACATATGTATATATTAGAGATGGGTTGAAGAGAAGATTTCTTGAACTCGAATATTAAATCATGGCTTGAATATTTGAGCATCTAGGATTTTGAATACCTCGAATACTAGAATTGCACAATGCATAGTAAATGTTATTCTTCTACTTCACTTAATGAATGTATAATTAAAATGGTATACATCATATACATTTTAAAATCAACTTTTTCATTTTGAAAAATTCCCCACATTTATTGCTGTTGGGTGACATTGTTTAGACAGACTTGTAATCTCAAAATTTAATTAATTTTTTACTATCTCAACTTTATTTGAATCTTGAAATACACTGATTTTGAATTGTGGTTCAAGAATTGTAGCAAAAGTGAATACAGTAGAACCTCGGTTATACGACCCTCAGTTATACGATGACCTCACTTATACGCCGATTTCTTTGGTCCGGTGAATAACCCCATATGAACCCATGTATTTCCAACCTCAGTTATGAAACTCTTCACCTGTACGACGACCTCGGTTATGGAACGTATTTTTCCAGTCCAATGTGATAAAATACCTCACTTTCTCCTGTCGCTCTTCTGTGATTGGCTAGAAGAGTGGGTGGGTTTCGAGCACGCTCAAGGTCAGCCGCCGTCAGTTCAGAAAAATGGTATACATAATTATGGGGTTAATTTGGATGACTTTCCTCAGGTATTTCATTTCTTCAATCTCCAATCTGGGGTTTGCCTATAGGTGGTAAAATGAATTTCCTGAAAACCGCTTTTAATGAGTCAACTTCTTTAAAAAATTGGCTTCTCGGTGAACATTTAGTGCCATCATTCCGAAATCTCTCCAGTGTGATAGCCTTGCAGCTTAGTACCAGAAATGCTAGTCGTTCAACCGTCGGTAAAGTTGTTCAGGAATGTAAAATTATATTTCTCTTAAAGTAACACATCATCTGGGGTGTTACTTTTCAGAAAATAAGATCATTAGGCTTCAATTTCTTGCCTCCAAATGAGTAATTGCATCCTGAAAACAAACCAGCCCCTATAGGAAAGGATTTCATGCTAAATACCAAAAAACCTCACACATGAAACTTCCTCACCTATGAAACTTTTTTTGGTTTTCCGCTGAAAGTTTCATAAGTGAGGTTCTACTGTAATTGAAATAAGGTGTGTACACGATGCATTCTCGCGGCTGAGCTTTAAGCCACCGAGTGCGTCCATCGGGTTGCGGATGGTGGGTCAACCTCTAGATATAGAGGTTAGCTAGAAAGTTTCATAAATGAGGTACTACTGTACTTGTTCTTTTTCCATGAATTCATACCGACTATCTTCTATATTATTTCTACTGTATAGATATCTTTTTCTCAACTTATATGCAGCCAAACTATACAAATGAGGTACCAAAATGCAAAGAATTTATCAGAGAACATGTGACTGCATATCTTACTTCCTAAATATTGCTATTGTTTCCTAAAATTGGTTTTTAAATAATTAAAAAAAAAACAAAATACAGTAGAATCCTGATTTAAGGTTTTTCAGCGGGGACAAAATTTAAAACACTAAATGCGGAAAAACACTAAATGAGGACCTGCCATTTTTTTCAGTTTTTAGGGCCTGTAATGATTGGAATGGCTTTTTATGAATAAAAAATATTATTTTAAGTAACTAAAAGGTGCTAAATGCAGCAACAAATTCATTGATTAAATGTTCTTTGCCCAATTAAGGTTGGATAATACTTTTCAGGAATCAGCTAAAAAATTGGGTAGTAAAAATACGTAATGAGAGGATGACAATTGTTTTAAGAAAATTATAATACAGTAGAACCTCACTTATGAAACTTTCAGCGGAAAACCAAAAAAAGTTTCATAAGTGAGGAAGTTTCATATGTGAGGTTTTTCGGTATTCAGCATGAAATCCTTTCCTAAAGGGGCTGGTTTGTTTCCAGGATGCAATTACTCATTTGGAGGCAAGAAATTGAAGCCTAATAATCTTATTTTCACACAAGCAACACCACAGATGATGTGTTACTTTAAGAGAAATATAATTCTACATTCCTGAACAACATTATCCGCGGTTGAACATCTAGCATTTCTGGTACTGATCTGCAAGGCTATCATACTGGAGAGATTTCGGAATGATGACACTAAATGTTCACAGAGAAGCCAATTTTTTAAAAAAGTTGACTCATTAAAAGCAGTTTCAGGAAATTCATTTCACCACCTATAGGCAAACCCATGATTGTAGATTAAAGAAATGAAATACCTAAGGAAAGTCATCCAAATTAACCCCATAACTAGGGAGCAAAATTTCACTAATGTATCACGAAGGCTTCCCACCCTATGGACCAGGGTTCATGTCATGGCCGAGGCAGAAAGTTTTCAGAGATGGCTGTATCCCTGCTTGAAAGTAGTGTGGACGGAACTTCCAGTGCAACACCATGTCCGGCAGATGGAACATTAAGCCCTGGTTAAGCCTATTGTTACAACCTGGCTAATTCCAACACAGGGTTTCTATACTCCCTCCCTTACCTCATGTCGAAAATGACCCCAGCTGTTGGTTTCTTCCCTCTAAATACCATGCCATAGATAATATGGAGCACCCGGCAGTGGCGTAATTATGGTGGGTCGATGAGGGGATAGATCCCCCTCCAAAGCCGCAGAGAATTGAAAAAAAATTTAAAACAAAAGTCTAGCTTTGATAAACAACAACTGCATCTACTCAAAGTTAAATTTTAGGAGCCAAAATGATGTAAAACATATTTACAGGCATGCTCTTTTTTTAAATTTTCCGGGAATCCCCGGAAATTGGGGGGGAGGGGGGGTTAACATTCTCCCCCGCCTTTGCACTCTGGACGTTCCCAAGTTAGCGGGATACGTCGCTTGGATCGCTTATATACTGAAGCTGCCATACTTTCTCATCAATCATTGCTATGCCCGTCGCACAGACTGGCTCCATCGCTGCTGGAACGATGGTCTCTTCCAGAAGGTGCGGAAATGTGCTCCATACAACGTCCACTACCGGGCCTATACTGACGCCACCCCGTTCCAGGGTGCAGTTGTCTGTCCGGTCTTGGATTATGAGCGGATTATCCCGTTCGCTCACCAGTTACCTATCTACTATGCTGAAGGGGAGGCAGCGTTACGAGGCACACTATTTCTTTTACCACTGTTACCTGATTTTGTTGAATTGACTATGTATATTGATAATATGTCTGTATTAGCTTGTCTCCGCAAGGGCACAGGCCTTTTATTCCAAAATGATGACTATTGCAAACTGTTTGTAAACATAATAAAGGATCCGACACGCAATGTGTCCTGGAGGTTCGTCCCGTCTGCAGCCAATCTCGCCGACCGTCCATCCCGGACCGTACTCCTCTAATATATGCCTAGGCCGGCCATCTTGGCTGCTTGGGCATATATAAGCAGGTTACGGTAAGGGACTCGGTTGAGTTGGAAATTGGCTGTGACCGGGACGAGCGCCCAGTCGCCCCTCAGGTACTACCATCACCCCCAAAGCATATTCCTAGTTGCGCCACTGGTATCCGGGATATTCCGTGACTAATTGTAAGACTTTTCTGGTGCTTAGATCACTTTTTTTAAGTGAGCATTTGAAATAACCGCACAACTGCCGTCAGTGATGATTGAACAAAAATATATTAAGAGCTCGAAAAAATCTCCCCTCTCAAAAATGTTTACGCACTAAAAAAGAATTTTTCCGTGAAATTTTAGCAATAGTAGATTGAATCTACCGGGTATAGCTTCTCTGTCGGCATTCTTACGCGAATTCAGCGCCGGGAACTTCGACTCACAAGCCGTGTGACTCATCTTCACGTAATATTTTGCTTCCCCATATCTGATCACAACACCAGACTGTTTTTGTACTTCGGTATAATGGTTATAAGTCATTCCAGAGTCGAAAGGAACTGCCTTATCTTTCGCGTTTTGAATTTGACTTTAATGATTACGTTACGACTGACGACGCGAGTTATTCTCAGAGGACATTCGTACTAACTCTCGTTCAGTTAAAAAATAAACGCTTGCCAGCAGGCAGACTCAAGCTAATAGCTACTCAAGGTCCAACTTTGTTTGATTTAAACCCACTGAGATACAAGTTAGGTCAATTTTGATCGGCGCGCCGCGTAAGCAACTTTCCCCCGGCTCAATTCGTCCCGCGGAATGAGACCATGCATGCTGTTTTTACCATCGTGTTGAATCACCATCGACTTACATCTATACTGCAAATACGATAATCTCTTTTGGATGACCTTGGAAGCCAAATTTTTGGTACGGGAGGATTTTTAACGGCTCATTTAGGTGTTATTTCGCTGGGGCGACGGAAAACATAACCTTGGAAAATTCTAGACAATCTTCCGTTAGAGATAGATATTCCGAATTAACGATCATCTACTGCAGTTAAAATTAATATCTAATAAACAGCATCGCTCATTATTAAAACTTAGTATTCTTCATTGACATATCTATGTGATGAGCACATACTACCCCTGCTCCTGTGACTAAAATCGGCGCGCGTACCGCAATCTTCTCGTAGAGCAGTTATCTGAAAAGTCGTATAAGTGAGGTATTTTATCTCATTGGACTGGGAAAATACGTTTCGTAACCGAGTTTGTCGTATAAGTGAAAAGTTTCATAACTGAGGTTGGAAATACATGGGTTCATATGGGGTTATTCACCGGACCAAAATAAATCGGCGTATAAGTGAGGTCATCGCATAACTGAGGGTCGTATAACCGAGGTTCTACTGTATTCATCAACTTAAAAGCATTCCCACACGGAATATTATTATGGAAATTGGTGATTCCATTTTATGCATATTTCAGTGGCCTCGAAGAAAATTTAAAAATTTTTCTGTAAAAGTGACATGTGGGTGACTATAGCATTTCTAATATAATAAAAAAGGTGTAAGTAGGTACTCGAAAAATCGTCATTGCATCAATAAAGATGAGTGAAATAAAGGGACAGCAGAAGATCGCTAATCCCGAATTAAAAAACTACTGAATATATAGGAAAAGGGAGATTTACTGGAATTTTGCCAATTTAACGTTTTCTGTTGCCTCGGCGAAACGAGCGATTTATGAGACTCCTGTGTGCACATTTTGGATTTCGAGGTCATCCAAAGAATCTTTTTTCTAGCATGCGTACGAGACGATGGTGATTCAACTCGATGATAACACCAGATTCGTTGTCATATATCCGCGGCCTCATGCAGGTCGAATGGAGCCGGGAGAAGTTGCTTACGCGGCGCGCTGATCACCTTGACTCCGACTCACCATATTTCTCGGCAGCTTTTAATAAAATTTGGTTGGACCTTGAATAACGATTAGCTATACTCTGTTAAGTGAAAAGGTTTAATCTTCAATAGAACTGGATTTCATCTGAAAAATTGTCAGTGCCTCTGGAGTTAGGCAATTTCGTCCGAGCTATGATGTCAAAGTCAACCACCAAGGGATTCCTGCCGGATTTTCGTATTTTTCCGCGCTCATCTATTTTACCGTGATTATGCGTGATTTTTTTCCAGCATGAGCAATTTACTTAGAGTCATGGACCGTGATAGTTCGTCAAACCTCCGATTGCCATTCTCTTTTGACATAAAATAGTACCAGATAAATATCTTTGAATTGACAGCGATATCAACCAGCCGCATGTCGGTATATGGGCTCCGGGATATCTAAATTACGATGTAAAATAATGTTGTTCCGTTAGGAAAGAATGCTTTCACTCACGATCACGACAGGGGAAACACTTCCTCGGTTCTTTCACTGTTCCTCCATGGAAACTGACCTTGGAATGGATTATAAAAAGAATCTTCTAGTGAACTGCGCAAATGGTATTGGGCCTATTTTTAAAAGAGAAAGTAGCCGACTGGAAAAATATTGGTCTAAGAATCGACTACCCCTAGAGAGTAGAGTTGAAAGGAGCATAAGCCGTCAATTGAAAACATTACGAGGAAACCATCATTGTAGCGGCCCTCGGAGGATAACTCGTGTCATCAAGCGTCTCGTATCATCGAAGTTCACGAAGTGAAGGATAAGGTAGTTAGAGGTTATCAAGGGATGACTTAGCTCCATTAGATCGGATCTGATACAAAACGCAAAATGCGGAAACACTAAATACGAATAATTTTTACATTGCCCTGATAGGGAGTGAATCGGGACCCCAAAAAATAAACGCTAAATGCGGAAAAACGTTAAATGCGAAGACGTTAAATCCGGATCTGACTGTATTCCTGACGTTAACGGTGCACAAACTGATGCATTTGTTACCATTCACACATATGTAGTACATATACTACTTCAATATGTATATATGTTTAGTCTTGAGGAAAACGCTATGTGCAACAAAACTTAAATTACATAAACAAATAATGAGATTACTATACAAAGCAAAATGTCTCACAAATATTTAGAGAACGTTCCTTTTTCTGTGTCTCTTTGTACACGACAGTTTTCATCAACAGCTGTGCAGAGTGACTTCCATCTTTTTGTTGAAATGAAGATGTGGCTAAAACAGCAGCCATTTAATATTTGATGAGATTCAGGACAAGAGAAAAACTAATTGAAAGTCAATGTCAGCAACATCACATGAAGAGGGCATTGTAAACATACAAGTACAACAAATTTCTCAATCATTGAGGCAATAACGTCAAAATGTAGCCACAAGTGGACATAATTTTCAGTGACGATATAATTTTAATCACTCACTTTGTCTTCTATCTATGGCCTATCGAGGTTGAAAAAATGCTCTTTTATTTGCCCAGTTTTTGGCAATTATTAGCCAATTTAGAAAATCGACAATTTTAAATACAGAAAATTTCTAATAGAGAGAATGAAGGAGATGCACCTGCGTGGCCAGCATTTCAAGTTCCCCTTCCCTGAGTTTGCTGTCTTTGGACGCCTCCTTCAGCAAGAGCTCCAGATACTCAACCATGGGGCTCACTAAAACATTGAATATGCCACCGCCTGGGAGGGTCACATTATGGAAAATGCCCCCAAATAGAGCAACTGCATTCAGAAAGCGTTCAGGATCATCATTACGGATTGTCTCCCGCTCTGCAAAAGAAATCGATGGAAAGAATTAGTATATTGATAAAAAATTATCAATAATAACGATTCACTATGGTCAATGAAATAATACATTCCTGAGCTTTGTCAAGACGAATTAAAAAAGTTAGTTAAAATAAGATAGATACATATAAAAGTAAATGAAAGTCATCAGCAAGAAACTCAAGACTGTGATAACATTAAGGAATGCTTCAATTTGGACTGGATGGATGAGGGAATTGGATGATAAGGATCTTCTCGTACACAGAGGCAACAGCATTGGATGGACCTTTTTAACACCAACTTCAGAAATATTGGAGGGTGTGCATGTTGTTTGAGGAACGTAACTGTCATGATTATATAAGCTGGACAGGATAGCTAGTGGTATCCCGTTTGGAAATTCCTCAAATATTCCCCCACAATCGACCAATTTCCTAAACTGATCACCAAAAATTCACCTACGGTTGAAATATTTTATTTCTCTTTCATAAAATTTTCCTACAACTCAGAAACTTCAAAAAGCTGAAACCAGTAAATGCATTAAAAATAACGATTACTTCTAAATGAAAAAATGTAATAAACCTCCACAAATTAACAAATCCCGTGCTCATGATGTAACATCTACGTCATGGTGGTAGCTAGGGAGTGACTGAGGACACAAGGGCTACGTCCCTCTCGTAGTACGTTCCATCCCAAGCACCAGCCACCTGTGGCAGGGGTAGAGAGAGACAGTCAGCAGCTGTCTGGCTAGCCAAAAACGCCAGAAAAAATTTCTTTAAGATTTTTTTCCTGTGTTTCTCTACATGTATAATTTGGTTTTACTGTGCAAGGACTCCTTTTGAGGTGAGTTATTATTATTATCCATTTATTTTTACTTTCATTTTACAGCTTGGAAAACAGGAGCATCTTCCCTCATTCTCTCTCTTCCAATGTACAATTATAAAAAAGGAATCCTCTTGCAGTTGACAAAGATAAGAGAATTAATAATAATTTTTTATTGGTCCACCAATCAAATACTTGATATAGGACATGTCAAAAAATTAAAAATTACACATTACAACCACAAAACACACTGTAGCAATGTTAAATTCTGTCATTAATGATATCAGCAACATTATAGTACATATATGTATTTCAAGAAGTAAAATTTCCTCCATTTTGGTACTTAAATACAGTAAAACTATTGATACTCTTCAATTTCTTGGGTAACACACTGAACAGTTTTAAATCCATTGAGTTTGGACCACACAATGAAGTATTCGTACGTACATATGGAACATGTGGATCATTTGAAATTCTAGTACAGCGGTTATTTACATCACCCCGGCCTCGGTGGCGGCGGGGTAAAGACCTTGCCTCCCAAACAAGAGGTTGCAGGTTCGAGTCCCACCTGAGTAGGTTTCCCCTCTCCATGGCATGGTTGTCCATTGTTAAATTTGTTAAACACCCCGATTTTAAGTGGCCAATAGGAGCTGTATTCAGTGGTTTGAGAATAAAATAAAATAAAAAGAATAAAATCACCGTTCTTATTGAATTGGTTAATACGTATCATTCTGAGCATACAATAATGCATATACATAAAATATAAATGCACAGCAAAGGTAACAGGCCCAGCTTTCTAAAAATGGTTTTGCTGGGGGTAAGATAATGTAAGTTAGCTATTAATCTAACAGTCCAACAATGACTTTCGGCAATTGGTATCATGCTTTTATTAGATTGAAATAGTAGTAATGTGTATGTAATTCAAAAAAAGAATGAGACCAAACACGCCGTATTTCTAAGTTTATTTAAGCATTTCAAGCAAGGGAATCGTTGGAAAAATGCAATGGAGACTTAGATTTCTGCCTCCATCCAAAGTACACCCATGTCTTACTTACCGCAATGTCTATATAGCGCAAATTCGTTCCTCAGGGAAACAACCGAAAGCTGTGTGGCCTAATCAAATACCTTTAACGCTCTCTTGCTAAAATGTGAACTTGCGCTAAGTAAACACAAAATTGCTATCATTTTAAGCATATTAGTAGTATTGCTTGCCTCAAATCTTCTTCTTTGTTTATATATTAATCGAAATCCATTGTTGCACAATGGCCAAAAGCATTACTCATCATGCGGTCCAGATAGCCAGCCTATCTAAGTGGTTGATCTCGCCTCCTTAACGGAATGACATTAGTGAATTTAGATCATTAATTAAGGGTGGAGCTAGTGGAAATGAGATTTTTGAAAGCAGTACGGTTTGAGATGTAATTTTTGCCACCATATAGATATGGGCTATTGGGTGAATTGACTCCAACCACGCTTCAATGTAGAGGGTCTACGCTCAAGCCTCCTAGGTCATCTGTATTCAAGGGGAAGAAATGGAGTGATACCCGAGTTCCATATGAATAGCATCAACATGCAAAAAGGTCCACTATAGAGTCTCAAACACAATGGCTTCATTCCCTCCCAGCAGTCGTAGGCCCTCTGCGTCTCAGGAATACAGTGCAGCATTAGAAGGTGATTTCGATAGAGCCATACGGAGAACAAACCAAGAGAACAATGATAAATAATAGAAATGCGGGTAGAAAAATGAAGAGGCTATCAAGGAAAAGCATAAACCTAGAATAGAAATTTAAAGTGATCAATTGCTGTGAAAATGGAGTGTCAAAGCGATATTGCGCGTTTATATGTTAAAAATAGAGATGGGTCGAATAGCAGTTTTCTCGAGCCCAAATATTAAAAAAAATAGCTCGAATATTCGAATATCTCCAAGTTGGAATAGCTTGAATACTAGAATTGCGCAAAGCATACTAAACGTTCATTTTTGGATTTCCCCCCCCTTCCCCAACGTCAAACGATATCAAATGATTCACCACTCATTTCTGCGAATTTGATGTAGTTCGTCTAAAACTTGCCTAAAACGGTGCTGCATGAACTAAACGACTAGAGTCCTCCACATTGTTTCTGAATCAACTACCAATGACGTGTGTGCGACAGTGTATGGTGCGAAATTCAAAGTATTCGAGATCGAACTTTTGCATAATTATAAGAGATCTCGAATATCAAATACTTCCTAGTATTCGAGGATACTATTCGCACATCTCAACTTAAAAGTACTTTTTTGTGATTTTAGTAAATGGTTGGATCATCTCTGCACCGGTAAAGACGGTATCCATTTAAAAAGGAAAGGGTCCTTTTTGTTAAGTACAGCCGTTCTGAAAGTAGTAAAAATATGCAGTGAAAAGGAAAACCAATAAATGTATCTGCTGGTGTAATCAAGAGTGAGCTTTTGCAAAAAATGTCCTGTCAGAACCAGTATGCACCGACAAGTGGTAATAAAAACCACCCTCCTACCAAAACTTATTTTGCTTAAAACGAGTATAAGAGCTTCTCAAAATATTAATGTATAATGGTGTAAAGTTATACGTAAACAACAATTTAACTCCATCAAATCTTCACTGTTCAACAGTATCAAAAGATGTTTTTGGTGTCAAAGAGCTTCACAATTCTGCACCAAAAAATACAATAATAATAATAACATATATTATGGACTGTGAACCATGTCCGATGCAATTATCTCTTTTTTAGCACTATTGGTGAAAAAAGTTACCTTTGTAGAGGCTGGCAATGATGTTACTAGCGAAGTTGCCTTATCCGGCCCACGTGATCAAAACAAGGTGGATAATGTTAGACGCAAATTTTAATCAAACATGTTATCTGTGTTCCCTAGTTCTGATTCTTCCTTAAAAAGTGAGCGTACCTTGGTGGTTGATTCTAAATCGCCGTTCAGTGACGCGAATGCTAATGATGGTTCAATAAAAGTTAAGCTCTCGCTAACCAAGCACCAAAAAAATTTATACCACAAGGCCAATGACCTTAGTGACTGCCTGTTCAATGGTGCTGGAAAAAAATGTGTTCATAAGCATATTCATGTGTGGAAAGTCCAACCGATGACCACTACGGAGGATGAAGTAAGATCTTTCCTGGAAAGATCCATGAAAAGTGACCTAAAAGTGTTCAGAACTCGAAGCACTAAATACGCTTCCTTCCGTGTTTTCGCTGAAGATTCATACAAAAACTTGCTTCTCAGTGAATGCATCTCTGGCCCGAGAATGCGGCTATTCCATTCCCCTTGAAACGCTCCTCCCAGGGAGAACTTTCGTCATGGATTAATATCTCAAATAGTTGCAGATGCTGAGATCATGGATGTTAGCAATGAGCCTACAGTCAGTTCACAATCAATTGACACCACTCCTGTCCAGGTAATCGTACGTCAAATGATACTGTAGGTATTCAAACCGGAATGGTCACACGAAGATAAACAAACTCTATGAAAAAAGATTCTACGAACTTGTGACTATACTTTCAAAATGTTCAATGTTTAAACAACAAATCATGTGACAGAAATTTTGCTTCACAGTGATTTGATGAACATTGATGTTCTCTGTTTTGCTGAACACTGGTACAACAGCTGTGATATAATGTCCGCTAATTTTCCAGGCTACACTCTTGGAAATTATTCTTGCAGAAGTGTGTTCAAAAATGGTGGTAGGGGAGGATGGTGAACCAAAATCTGAAAACTGCAAGTTTCCGCCACATGTCGCTGATAGTACTAAAACATGGCTGAATTCGCACTTTTTCCAGGGATGGTCTTTCGGTTTTTCTTTTACTGCACCCAAAACGTGCATGCCACGCGGATGGTTTATGACAGTTTTAAAAGCTGATAAACTTGGACACGTTATAATATAATGTTTTTAGTTTATATTTAAGTTCATCGCTGCAAAAATGGTGTCCTAAAATTGGTTTTTCGGAAAAAATTATTTTTTTGAAAAAAATACTTTCCCCTGCCCTCGACGTAATTTCAGGTGTAGGATACCGAAAATGATTAATATATATGTCATAATATGCTTTATGAAATATGTGTAACAGTTTTCTTTTGTCACCCTTGGTTACTTATAAAAAAAAAAAATATTCCGAAAATCGCCGAAAATTATGATTTCCAAAAGATTAGCATAAGATTTCGTCAACTTTTACTTGAGCAATGTCATACAAACTCTTCAATTACATACAACTATGCATATGGTTTCAGAAAACGTAAACATTTAAGTAATGTTTCAATCGATATATCCACGAAAAAATTATGCCAGTCACTACTCATTTTTTCCCGGGGATTGCTTTGCTTTTAATTGTATTACTCTCAAAATATGGATATCATAGGGCTAACTTCTGTTAGATATGATAGTAAATGGATGTGACCATATAATATCGTTATCTTTAAAGTGGGTTTTGACTCTGAAGAAGGTGGTAATGTGCCACCGAAAATTTAGTACTGTTTTTTTTATCATTTTTTTTTGCGTCCTGTGATTCTGCCCAAGCTGGGGAATTTTTATATTATTTACCTCGTCGAGGAACATTTCGAAGAAAATATTATAGAATTATATTTTTTTAATAGATAGCAGGTTATATACCAGAAAATATGGTAATTCATTCTAACTCAGGCAGATATTTTACTCCATCTTCCAAATTGGAAGAAATATGTAACAGTAAGTATATGAGGATTTTAGATATAAGTATATATCTAAAACACTATAAAAAGGGGAAAATGAAACATTATCAGAGATCGAATTACCATTACCTATTGATGGCGAACACAAGGTAAAAGACGATTTTCCACATTCCACAGTGAATTGAAAACTTGAGGTTTGCTTATACAACTCCATATACAACTTATGCAACTCCATTGTCACTCATTGGATGTATTTTGCTTTATGTCATAAAATCCTAAGGACCACACACAGCGAAAAAATTGCACAGCAATCTTCTGAGAATCATGCTTCCCAGAGAATGTCATCCACGTACACACCAAAGATTACAGACGATGAAGAATTGGGTTTTTAAAAGAATTTTCAACGAATTAAACCATATTGGTTCAAGAAAGAATGATGTTCATTAAACCCAACCAATTACGATGCTGACTTGGTGGCAGTGCCAAATCCATGTGTATTTGGCCTTGTATACCGAACTTCTCGAGATGGAGTGCACTAATGAAATCCAAGTATACTCCATGAATATGTATCACTTATTGCTAATCAGAAATAAATTTGGAGGCATTTTGATTACCTTCGTAGTCCTTCTGAGCGGTAGACATTAAAACTGATCTCAATTTCACATCATTTACTTCAAAGTTGCATAACTTTTTCCAAAACTTGACCACTTTTGGAACCATACTTCTGTCTTTCGCTCCGGCCTCGTACATTCTCTGGCAGATTTTCCTGCAAGAAGGTACAAGCATCACACAGGGTTTCAAACACAAAATGTGGGAAAAGAGACGATATGCTCACCATAGTTGTTCCCTGTTAACACAGTATTTTTTTATTTGGCTTTCTACCACTTCCACCTTTAGATTATCATTTATGTCTAAATTTGCTAGTTCTTTCATAATAGTGTCATCCTCACCGCCACCAGTACGGGGTACTTCGCCGGGTCGTCTAAGAGGTGCAGAGGGCTCTTTTGATCCCCAATTACCCCTGCCTCTTCCTACCGCAGTCATCTAGCAAATAAAACGCTATTGATGATTCAATTCTCAAGACACGTAACCTATTTCGATTGATAACCTTAAAACCACTAGATTCAGCACGTACCATTTTTGCGAAACGATGTAAAACAGAAACGCAGTAAATTAAAAAGCCTTCTTCCAGAGTGCACAGGCTGCAAGGAATCTGAAGGAATCAAATCATATCCCAGCTGCGTCAGGACTTGTTACTAACCCGTTGTGAGTATATTTCTCAATTACAATTTTTAAAGATGGTACGAAGTCAATGACCAGTGCCTAGAACCCAAAGAGACGTAACAATAACAAGCAAGTCAAACCGGATTAAAAGTGAAATTGCACTGAAAACCTTAAAAACGTGCTTCGAAATGACAAGAAACCCACGTTTGGAAAGAGAGACAACAATTGACTACGCGGTATGCGTCGGAATTTGTGTGTGACACGGGTGAGTGGTGTGCGTGGTGTGGGGACGTGGGGAGGGGAAAGATGCATGAAGTCTGCGTGAGTCGGTGCAAGTCGGTGTGAGTGAGGTCATGTGAAAGGGGTTGGTGCAGGTTGGTGGGAGGAAAGGGGTTGTTCAGTGCGGTGGTGACGAGGGTTGTGGCAGTCCCCGCGGTGGTGGTGAGGGTAGTAGCGGAGAGCATAAATACTGTACACAAATAGTAATTTAAACTCTATGGCGGAGAGGTTGGAGACTGATGAATAGTTGAAGGCAATTCGTCGCAAAAGCGCAACAGATTAAAGAAGGAATACGGATGAACATGTAAATTCACAATGTTTGTTTGAGGTATGAGAGTGCATACGTATACCGAACAGAGAAGGCTTTGGTATCAAAGTAACATGCCAAGTCAAATGCTTGTATAGGGAATATTTTGTGGTACTAGTGAACTCGAAATTGTAATAGTTTTTGCTGCTTGTTTACACCCGAAGAAAGTGGATGATGATAAACATCCGCGCTACGAAATCGCGTGAGATTCGGTGTGATTGCAAGATTCTACGGTAGACGCAAATCGCAATCGTTGGGAAAGGCTTTTAGGTAATGAATTTGAATGCTGTTTCTGTGATATTTCGTGCACCGTTAAAATTACTCTTTGGTTCAGCGAAATTGTCACCCATCGGTCATGTATCCTGTCGAAATCTATGGAACAGGGCCAATAAGTAAGTTGTGTTGGCACTATTTATTCATGAAAGCTTGAATTTAAATAACATTGATTTGAGTCCGATTTTCTTGCCAGGTCGAGCTTTGGTAGGTACAGTGTCGTTCAACCTGGATACGTAACCCCGGGGAGAGAGGTACCTCCTCATATTATTCGGCCGGTGTATCATAATATCGAGCTGTCCCAGCAAGAATATGGGAAACCTGAAATAAAGACCAGAGAAATGATAGATAAACTTCGGGATTCGTGTAAACTGGCCAAAGAAATCTTGAAAGCTGTCGAAAATTTTGTCACTGTAGGTTATTTTTGTGTAAACGCTTTGTTGTAAATGAAAAGTTATCTTTTACCTCTGCAATTCAGTTTAATAGTCGATGAAATGTTGAGCTATTCGTATTTTTTATTCTAGGTTGGAATTACGACCGATGAAGTGGATAATTTGGTACATACCTTGGCGATTGAAAATAATGCTTACCCGTCTCCCTTACACTACCGTGGATTCCCTAAGTCGGTGTGCACCTCTGTCAACAACGTAGCGTGCCATGGCATCCCAGATGACCGACCTCTGGAAGATGGAGACATTGTAAATGTTGATATTACGGTAGTATTTATTTTTTTTACTCTCTGTCTTCTTATAAAGCAATATTGGTAAGTATTGGATTGATGTCGGCAGCATTTTTTTCGACCTTAAAAGTTTTCTAAATTTTAGTTATCCACGTTAGTTATAATTGAAGGTATTCAGTATTAAAAAAAATGTCAGTGTATGCAACCCGCTCAACATTTGAGCTCCTAATTAAGCAAAGTTCAGGCTGCATTTCACTATAATATCTCCTGGATAACTATACAACTATGCACCTGTCGCTGGCCTCCTACGGCGTCACCCTGATAAAAATAAACTCCTCCATGGTGGGTAAAGAAAGGGTAGTAGCCTTCATGGTGGGTAGTTACTTAAGTAAAAATTTCTCCCTTGAAACAGAGCTGATTCTGGTCTGAAACTCCACTGAATGCGCTCAAACTGCCTTGAAACAACCTTGTCACTGCACTGCACTGCCTTGTCCTCAACAAGAAAAAGAGCACTCTACTGAAACTCTGATGCCATTCTCCCTTGAAAGTCCATTGAATTTGAACTGCTTCTCCCTTGCTGCATATGTGCCCCACTGATACTGAACTGGACAATAGGCTCAGGCCAGGCCGAATTTATGACACCACTGCGTCTCTCTTGCCGCATGTCTTTACTGCCTTGCCACAGAGCTGCGGCAGCATTGGGTATCCCCTCTCCCTCATGGATTTGAACTGCTTCTCCCTTGCTGCACATGAGCTCTACTGGCACTGAGCTGGACAGTAGGCTCAAAGGCCAGGCCAACTTAATAACTCCACTGAATCTCTCTTGCCGAATGTCTTAACTGCCCTGCCACAGAGCTGCTGCAGCATTTGGGTATCCCCTCTCCCTCATGAATTTGAACTGCTTCTCCCTAGCTGCGCGTGTGCTACCCATCGTAAGATTTGCCAACATACGGAATCCTTCTACCGGACATATACGCGACCCCTGTTTTCAGCGGCAATGTATTTTTTTTAATTTAGCTTTTGGCAACACGTATACCTTTTCCCGCGCGTCAAGCTGTCGGTTGCCGTTATTTCTCTCAAGTTGCTAGGAGCGAGGTGAGCGTGGGTTTTAGCATGAAAAGATTGATGGCATAAATATTTTCCCGGTACTTCGACGTTTGTTAACGGCAAGAATTATTCGAAATTAAGGTGAAGGGGAGAACGAGGTCGGTGGTGGTGACTGCAGTCATAATTGGAGGTAAGCTTTTTAACTTCTCTGATGGCATGTTTATTCGTTTCATGTTTAGCCATGAGAACGTTGACATTGAATTCGTGTTTTAATCCAGGCACGTTTAAGGATTTCAAGCTCCTTTTTCGGGGGTCATGCAGCCAATAACGAATTCTTCTTTCAACGCGTTGGCGACTGCCGTCCACTTTTCCTGCCTCATGGATACCCCGGACGAGGAGGATAATACACCGACCGGTCATCAATGCCGCGGATGCCGCGCCGTCCGTTAGTCATCCTGCGGAGGACCGGACTCGGTGAGCTCGAGCGGGCTTTCGAAGAAATAAGGAATGCGGGTATGTTTCGCTATAGTGCACTGTATATTTACTGCTTATACTTATTAGTTACTGCTGAATGTTTTGGAATCTTACGTGGTTTTCGTTTGGAGTTCACACATAGCCTAAGTAACGAGTCATCGCTTCGTTTTTCATTTAACTATGATGCAAAGCGCATGCTTCCTCAGTGATAATTTAAGTTTTGCTTTCTATAATTTGAATGGTTCACATTAATGCACCATATAACTAATAAGCCAAGTAAAGGAGAGTTTTTCATGTGCAATTTTGCTAATTTGATTTTGAGTTAAGTCGTTTGTGACTCTCATCAGTCATGTTTCTTCTCTTTTTCAGGAGCATCTAACTTCCATGACTTCTTTCATTTGGAATATTTTTGTATGTGCTTTTAACAGTTATTAATTTATTGATGTATTTTCATGTTCTAATAAATTGTGTCTTGAAAAATGTTGTGGTAATTGCAGTTATAATAACTATTGTTGATCGCAATCACCTATCCACCCTTTATCTCTTATCATGCATGCAAAATTGTGGGAGAAATCTGTTATGTGATCATCCACTGTTGGCTGGGTTGCGCAAGTTGTTAATTGACTGTGTTTCATATGATTTAACAAGGGAATTTTAATGGATTGGGTAGGGGAAATGTATTCAGCCAAACAAGGGAGTTTTAGCCTGGCATACAAGGGAGTTTAAGTCTAGTTAGTGGCCAAGGGAGTTTCAGTGTAGCTAGCCAAGGGAGTTTCAGTTTAGTCAGCCAAGGGAGTTTCATTGGAGTAGCTGGAGTTCTTAATTGCACTGCTACTGCACTGCCATCCCTCTCCCAAACTCCACTGGTTTGTTTCAATTTCAATGCAGTTTCAGCATAGAAGCAAGGCAGTGTGTTTCAAGGTAGTTTCAGCCCAGTTTCAGTCAAGTTGCAAGGGAGAAATTTTTACTTGAGTACCCTTGCACAACCCACGCCCTACACTCCAAGGAGGGTAAGGGAAGGGTAGGACTATCCTTCATCTACCCTTCCTTGGAACTCCTTCCCTTACCATCCGTCTACCCTTCCTCTACCCACCATTAAGGGTAAGGGAAGTGTAGGAATATCCTTCGTCTACCTTTCCTTGGGACTTATCATTTATTGTTTATTGCTGAGGAAAACATTCTGAAAGTGTCTCCTCAGCTACTTTCACGTGCTAATGAGTATTGAGTTCTGTACAAGAACATAAGCAGTCTTTGAAAGCATAGATAGACGGGCTGCACAACTTACCTTTAAAATTCCCCTAAGGAAAGCAATAATATACATATTCAGTGGCGTAGCCAGGGGTGGGGTCCCGGGAGGTCCGAACCCCCCCCCCACCCCCCCCAAATATAAAAACACAATGTTGAATTTAAAAAATATTTCTTTAACTATTGAAGTTTTTTCGATTATGAAAAAGTGTTTGAATTAGTTTAAAACCCATTACTTAGTACAGTAGATTCCGTTTAGTGGGTCCACCGGTTACTTGGGGCAGCCGCTTAATTGGGGCAGATCTTGAAGAACAGAACCCAATAGAAAAATATCCCAGAGTATTCTCCGCTTAATTGGGACAGCATGCCGCTTTGTTGGGTCATGAGTCGGTGACATAGACTCCATACTCGCGGCGAAATTAAAATTTTTTGTTTTCAGGATACTATTTTTTTATATTTTCATCCTTTGATTTACTCTTATTTTTCACAAATGTACCTATTCTTGCCCTATTTTGAAAGCTTTTGTTGTTTTACTATCAGCAATAGGATAGGACTTTTCTTTAATGGTACTTAGTAAAATACATTCATTCAGCGTCACCCGAGGCTGTGAAAAATATTTTTAACAAAAATGTTGTAATCCTTAAAAATGATAATAAATTAACTAAACTCGCTGGTTTATTGATTGAATTAATATTTTAATAAACCTATGTTGCATTATAAACATTATTTACTCTTCTTTCTACCTTTTCAAAGTTTTTTATGCCAATATACAAGAGAGTTCGTCTAATTGGAGCAGCCGCTTAATTGGGACAAAGTGCACAAGTCCCGATATGTCCCAATTAACCAGAGTCTACTGTATTCTGTTTTTCAAAAATTTCCCCACCTGGTTTGGACCCCACAAAGAAAATTCCTGGCTATGCCACTGTACACAATAGTTTCTATAATTGTGTGAAAAAAGCTTATTTAGAAGTTCTTTCATTCACATTTTTAGGATGTAACCTATCTGTGTGGCTGACAATGAGACATCGTGGGAGTGATGTTTGGTACATATTTGAATGCTGATGTTATTTTCTGAAAAGAAATAGGTATGGTAGAAAAAGGTCACAGCTTTCTTCCACATAAGCCTGGGTGCGAATCTCATCTAAAGATTTGGTAGTATAAGTCCCGTTGAGAAGCACCACCTCTCAAGTACCTCGATAGCCGAGGTTTTTAAGGTGCTACTTCATCATCCTCTAATATTTAAGTTCTGGGTTCAAGACCATGTGAAGGCTAATTTTTTTTCTGTACTATTTAATTTAGAAATCACTGTTACAACTCATCCCCATTCGTTTTATTTAGTTGCTTAGCGATGTTTTTTAAATTTTCATGTTAATTTATGGATTTTTAGATTTTATATTAGTCCTACCCTTCCCCTACACTCCAGGAAGGATAGGGCCTACCCACCAATGTTCTAAAATACCCTTCATCTACCCCTGCTGACCGGTATAGGAAGGGTACACCTATCCTTCCCTTACCCTCATTGGAGGGTAGACCTCCCCACAATGGAGGAGTTTATTTTTATCTGGGCAGTCATCCAGCAACAGTCGTAAAGGGTTAATGTCAGCCAATAGGTTAGTTTCCTTCATCGAAGAAAACGAAATTCATTGATCGCGATTCGTTACCCACCATTAGTGTATTCATAATATACAAATTATTTGGTTTTAGAAATACCGGTTTAGACGAATGGCAAGGGCCAAATTTTATCCTCATTTGAAAAAGGCCAGATTGGCGCCCATGCGATGCCACTCCACGTGACGTCACAGGGACCTAGTTTCTACACGAGAGGATAGGAGTTATACATCGTCTGAGGTTACCAATGCATGCAAGAGGCACAGAGCTCAGGGAAACATGTCTTAATAATAACCTATTAAAACTGGCTAAGGTCGGAAAGTTTTCTTCGTTTGATAAGGTATTAATAAACCTTAATTAAGCCAAGCGCTACCAGATAGCGTGGTACTCAGCTACCCGCTAGCATCCTGCGTCGTATCAGCGCTCAAAGCCTCGCCCAAGGTCACCTCACAAGGCGGGAGGGGGAACCAGAAATGCGTCACACGGACTTTATCCCATGATTCTTACTTACGCGTCGCATTTTCGTGCGCTTGAAAATTTTCACTTTTCATTTAATCGCGAAAAATAGATATTGTCATTTAAAAATCTAAAAGCGTGAAATACGTACTTCAGGAGTAATAATCTTTCGATCTAGGCAATAAAAAAATAATAGGAAACCACCCTATTGGAGAGCAATGATGCCTCCTGTGACCAATGCTCAATCAAGCAGAGTGGTCACAATCACACAAGGAACTGTGAAAGAACTTGACGTGGCAGAAGAAAGTTAACTACAGTTTTGCCGGCCTAGGTGGCAGATGGGTAAGTCCTCGCCTGTCAAACTGAAGGTCGTGGGTTCGAGTCCTACCTGGGTTAGTTGTCCTTACCCAGGGCATGGTTGCGTGTCATAGTCTTTGGTACACATTATTTCCCCCTTTGTAAAAGGCCTTGAAATTAGCTGTTTTGGAGACGATGAAGATAAGTAAATAAAAAATCAGCATGCCTATTTCACCCTATAAACCAGCTCAAAAATTGAATTCAACAGAAAATAAGTTAAAAATTATTCCCCAGAGTAATTTAATTAAGATTTTGAGGGGTTTGAGTTCATGGCTAAAAATACATTAGGCTAGCTGAGTGATGCTCATGGTGATCATCATTGATCTACAATCATAGGAATGATTTTTGCTAATAGTTATTTGCTGCTTCACTTACTTAATAACGATTCCTTTTGGGAAGTCCTGTATTGTTTAAATATTAATCAATTGTGCCCGAAGTCAAGCATCCTGGACGAGAAAATGAATTATCGTTCATCATGGGCTATGAAAGAGAGAGGCTGTAGTGTAGGCCTCATTCATATAAGTTGTAACGAAAGAAAGGCTGTCACATGAACAAGACAATGACCATAGGAAGCCATTGGAGTATGTGGAATTTCTGTATATATGCTTTTAAATAAATTCATATTTCATACTTACAAAACTTCTATACTATCTCATTCTTGCTAAAATTAAGTGTATCAGATAATTATAAATATAGTAATCATAATCCATAATCATAAATGTCTTTTTCATCATTAAGTCACAATTACTTTAAGTTATTGTATGTTTTGTTAAACTTTATAATAAGGTGGTTTAAATTTTCTTTAATCGCCTAAATCGAAAGATTATTACTCATGGAGTACGTATTTCACGCTTTTAGATAATTTTTAAATGGCGATATCTATTTTTCGCTTTTAAATGAAAAGTGAAAATTTTCAAGCATGCGAAAATGCGATGGGTAAGTATGAATGCTGGGAAAAGCCCTTGTGACATCATTCTGATTCCAGCCACCGCTGTGTGAGGCCACTGTGGTGCGAGGCTATGAGCACCGATAGGATGCAGGCTGCTAGCAGGTAGCGCTTGGGTTAAATAAGGATTATTAATACCCTATCAAAGGAAGGAAACTTTCCAACCATAGGCAATTTTTATAGGTGATTATTAAGACATTTTTCCCTGAGGTCTGTGCCACATGAATGCATTGATAATCTCAGACAATGTAAAACTCGTGACTACTCGCATAGAATCTAGATCCCTGTTATATCACATGGAGTGGCATTGCATGGGCACCAATCTTAACGATAACTCTTAAGGAAGTCATCCGCAATGCATAAATTGTGGGAAAAATCCAGACTGGAAATCTGGGTTCAAATCCCACACAAGGGCGAATAATTTGTTTCTTCGTGGATTTTTTGCACAATTTGGGCATTGCAAGTGACTCCCATGAAAGTTATCTCCGTGGCTAGTCCCGGTATACCTAAAATTAATATTCTGGCAGCCTGTGATAACAAAATGTACAAATTTACCGATTGACATTAAACATTTATGGAACTTTAATGGGCTCTTAAGGCTCCTGTATACCTCAGTCAAAAACTACGCTGCAGACATCTGGGTGGATTCATCTGAGGCATCTGTTATTCTATCCTCATAACATTTTAATCCTTATTTCCAAAGAATAAACATCGATACTTGAAATAAGTGTCACCATTTTTAATTTCTCATTAATCACACTTCAATATTGACCACTGAAAAATACTAATTTCAGTAAAATTAATTGCCTGCTACGGCGTGTATGACGATGGTGTCCAAAATCGTTTGCATTCATTTTAAACAAGAATCCCTTATCTCCATATTGCTACATTCTACTTAAATGTACTCCTCATAGTAGCGACACTAAGTCAATCCATCCGAACCAATGCACACTATTTTTGCTTCTCCTCGGCGGCAGCATTCTCCCGTATGCTTCACCTTCAGCCACTGAGCGAGTCTCAGCAAGCAGGAGGAGAGGCAGGGGAAGGGGGACGGCACTGGCACGGAATCTGTTGCCTTCAGTTCGCCTGTAGCTGCAGAGTGGGATTTTTTAAGTCAGCGTCCCTTGCATGAGGGTCACTTTTGTGTGCGATACATGCTTTGGAGCCTAATTTCGGTCTAGTTCAACAGCATGCTCTGGGACAGGAATTGATTCACGGTAGACACGCAAAACACAACATACTATTCAACAGGACATGACCTTATTGCTAGAATACTGCCGTACCATGATGATGTTTTTCCATGAATATTTTGTTCCGATGTAATCACAAAAAGTCATATTTCAATACAGCCAAGATGTATTTCCACTGCATCTCCCACATTACATGCATGGCAATGTACTTCATGCATTTACAATCGGAAATGCCGATTTATTCTCAGTGGGGAGGATTGCTTCAAAAGATCTCGGTCAGTTTATATCCGCTTCAGTACTGCATTGTACCCTAATACCTCATTTCATCTGGAGAGTAAAAGTTTCCTCTCATTGGTGAAATCTCGCTTAAATTTTATATGAAGAATGAGTTCAATTACATAAAAGCTTAGCTCTAGATTTATTTGTCTCAATATTTATTTTTTTATCGATTTATTAGTCTCAAATTTATTAGTTACAGTGCCTAAAATTATGTAAAAACAATTTTAATTCTTGATAGTTCATCTCATGTCATAGATGACGCATCATGCACCAGCGTGCACGTTTACACCTGTGTCCTATTACCAAAATTTTCAATTTTTTCTAATTGAAGTGTTTTTTGACATGCAAGTCAAGAATCCATGGATAACTTCTTCTATGCATAATGCTTGGCAATATGTTTGCTTAAGTCATAAAAAATGATATTAATTCTAAGATACGTGACTTTGTCAATTGCAAACAAAATATCTCGGAAATCGGTTTCTTTCAACCCACATTTGCACTCTACAATACCTAAAATGGAATTTTGCTACATCTGTCATCATTTTTGGCTATGTGAACAATTGAGACGAAAACTTGCATGACCAAGTTATAATGCAAATGATGTAGCAGCATTATCGAATTGGTAAATCCTGCATATAAGGTCTAAGTTTTCAGTGGAATGAGTGTCAGTTTTTTATAAACTTAAAAATAGATAAAATATTTTAGGACTAGGTTTGTGTGTCTTATTTTTTAAAACTTAAACAGTGTATCATTTGCACAGTATGTCAATGATTCAAGGCTCCATAATTTTGAAAGAGGCAACAGGATGCAAGAATGAGACAAGGATTCTGCACTCGCGTAATTGCAGTCTCTGCAATTTTGGTATTTTGCTGCATAAAAATGCAATAATTTGATGCATATTTTCCTGCTGTCCTATTTGTCTCTCATCTCTCGTTAGACCCGTGGTTTGTAAGACAATTTCGCTCTCAGTTTCATCATTATCAATGAAACTTTATGAACCAAAAAAATTGCGCATTAGTTTCAATTGATGTCACATTTTCTTGGGTAGCGAGTGAATGACTTCTGGTAAATTGAAATTAGAATGAAATCACAATGACAAATGCTTATTTCTTTTATCAAAATAATCTTATATTTCCTTTGAATTGGAACTGCCTGAAGAACATTTTATGTAATTGGGATAGAAGTCGTTGGAATATAAGCTTGCACTGGACTTTTCCTCAGAGATATGCAAATTTTTTTATAGAATAGAATTTTCTCCAGAATCTAACAGTTACTCTCAAACATTTAATTTTTTTTCATTTGAATTTTGCAAAAAAATAACGTAACAAACCAGGCAGTTCTAGTCACCATCAACATCGGAAAGGCATCATTTTCTAACTTAAGATCTAGGACATAAATAATTTTCTATTAAGCAATGGAATTACAATTTATGCTGCTACACCTTTTCTCTTCAGTTCTTAAATTTATTTTCTTCTTCCTTGTAGCCCATGTGGTAAGAAGAGGGCAACTTTTTTGGTGAAATAATTTAAAAATGCAAGAGATTACGTATTTACGGCGACTTACTCTGTGGAAAACATTAGCTGTTTGTATACAATTCTGATTTGATTGTGCTCATTTGTATGCCAAAGTAAACATATTCACGAATACAAGTAATATATATGAACTTATTAACTTTAATGCAAACATAGTTTGTATTCAAACCCATTCTAACATTGGCAACAACGTGCACCATACCGTGTACGACCTGAAGGGAGCCAAAATTATTGACTCCTATTGTTCATCGATGCCTATCAAATAATTACTCTGTACCATTTTATAGAAGGAACATAATAACAAAATATTATTAAATTAATTTTTGGTATAGATATTTTATGCTTCGTAAGTTTTTACATGAAAAACTGCTGTTGGGAATTTCATTTGAAAAAGGAACTAAAACATTTCTTAACAGAGTACTGCCATACCAATTGCATTAGCAGAAAAAAAAAGATGTATTCAAGTATAAATTAAGGAAGAGAAAGCATATATTTTTTGCTCTCATGGAGAAAGCGACGGTGAAGTGGTATTGCATCCTTGTTGGAAACTTATTTTATTTCTGGCATTGATAACTCAATATTTTTACCCATGTCACAGCGAGCATATTGGTAATACATGGTAATTAACGAATTGATAATATTTATAGTGACTTCAAAGATGCTAAAAATACAGATCTTGAAGATACTCCGGGGACTAACTTAAAACAAATAAAAATCTATTTCAGAAAAAAATGATCAGTAAAGAAAAGTCACTCTAATTGTATTCATAAAGGACGCAATGTATTTTGTTGAAAAAAAATTGAATATACTGCTGCTGTTCAGCATGTGAGCGCCAGCCACTTCTGTCTGTCACATTCCTAATTCTCAGCAAAGTATGTATGTATCCCATTCCCAATGCACATGAAGGACGATGAATGTGGTGAACATCAGACAAGATGGATTTTATTTCTTGGCTGGAAACACAAGAGAATTTGATTGCTCATGAATGAGAGAATCGTAATGGTGGCTCACTCAATTGATCCCACAGGTGTTTTTGAATGGCTTCCACGGCGACTGCTCCTCTACTTTCCTGATTGGCTCTGTGGACGATGCTGGGCGCCACCTGGTGTCTGCTGCTCAGAAGTGCCTTGAAGGAGCCATCGCAATCTGTCGACCTGGTGAATACTTTTGCAATATCGGTAAGTATATTCATATCTTCATCAAATTGGAGAGACTATTTAGTCTTAAAACCAGCCAGTGGTGGCTCGTGTTATCCTTTTTTGTTAACTTTCTACATTAATCATCCATGGGCATCAAGTGTTGCCCACCCATTCCTCTTTATAAACATTTTTTTGCTCAGCTTTGAAATCTCTTAACCATCTTCGCACCTTTCCATCACTCATATTTTTTTTACCGGTAACCTCCAAGGTTCTGTAGGTGAATTTTCGTATCCTTATTGAATATATCGTAGCCTTAAGAAAACAACTTAGTTATCCATTGTGACGCATTCCCACATTGTTGGAAACACGAGTTACAAACTTGAATGGTCTGTTGCCCAGGCATTGCTCATTCTCGGTGAACGCACCACCGATGGTAGAGATGGGGTGGTTCCCCAAAGATAGTTTTTTTTTTATTGGGCGCCAGATGCATACATAGGATGCACCACCAAGTGAAAGTACGTCTCTGTCTCTTTTGGCAAGATGGATTTGAACAGACACAAGATTAATTACCATAAAGATTTAATGATTCTTCACAGTCATTCTGAGATTAACAAAGAATTTCACCATTCCAAAATTTTGCCTTCATTCAGGTAGTGTCATATAGCTTATCACACACATATGGGCCACACTCTCCGGCAACATTAACTTACTACACTTAGTAAGATAAAAAGAATAAACGAAATATGACTCCTCTGTCATTTCACAAAGAAAATTCTGCTGCTGTCACCCACACTTGGGAGAGGAAGAGTACCCTCTCTCTCTACCGCCACATGGTGGAGTACGTCTTACGAGAGAATGAGAAACTCTCGGCCCGAAAAAGGAACCCTGCAATGAGAACATTGCACATCAAGAAATGCAGAGAAGATTGACCCGAGGAAACTGAAGAGTGGGCGGAGGGACGGGACTTAACTAGACGGGCGGAACGAGAGGCGTAGCGGAGAGGACCTACTCAGTCGGCGTCTAGAGAGCAAGAGGCCGTTCATACGCGCACATCGCATGGTCGGGAGAGATCGCAGAAGGGGGGAGAGTAGGGGAGGGGTGAGGGGAGTAGGATGCCAAGACCTGTTTTCGTGGGCGCACTGCAAATCGTGGAAATACCCCGGAACTGAAAATTTTCCGTCAGCTGTTCGGCTAGGCGCAGACATCGTGGTGGAGATTGTGACACCATGCTAATGGATGTGGCCAGAATTTGGATATTTTTCTTTGTAATGTGGAAAATATTTACGATTCAAACATGTTCATATGTAGATGACTTTTATTGTGCTTCATGGAACTTTTTTAGAGTTGCATTGTTGTTGCCTGCAGAATATTCTTCAAGATTTATTTAGAAAAATCACATAGATGACATGCTTTCTGGATAATTGTGAACTAGGTGTTCGAGAATTGACTGCCAACAGAGTTGGTAAATAGCATGGTAAATGAATGGGAAGTAAAAATCATTTGTGGAAGTGATGGAAATGAGATTGTGGTGAAACCCCAGTGGTGCAGCAAAAAGAGAAAATTGTTTTTGAACGGCAGCAGCATTGCTGTGGAGTCAGGGGGTGACACATTCAGAAACAGAGGGAGAGAGACGGCCAAGACGAGGTGATCAACGCAGCTGACTTCAAGACCTAGAAGAGGGCTAAGTTAGCAACTGAGGCGGTGGCAGTAATGTGTGTGAATGGTGACCAGTTTTCCATGACGAAAGCTAGTCAATGGTAATTTTTGTTTTTTTTTTCAATGATTTTCAGCAATCTCAGATTTCTAAGCAAGGCTGCATAGATTTTGTATTTGATTTTATTTTTGAATATCAACCAGAATAGGTTACACCCTGGGAATAAATATTTTTTTTCCAAATGTACATAACTTGCTGTATTTTTGTCAAAGTCTTTATACATATACCAGTGCTTTGCCGTTGATGTGAAGCCTGGAATATGAAAAAACCATTCAGACAAGAAATCAGGAATAAGTCAGTGAAATCAAAAATGGAAAGTTGGTATTAACCCTGAGTAACTGAGTAGAAGTCGCCTAATAACCGTATCAATTGCATTCCTTTTTTTCTTTGCAAATGATAAGTTTGAAATCCATCAGTGTAATCAAGCCAAATCTATCAGTGGCATCAAAAATGTGAATTGTACGAAGAATAAAGAAAATAAAATTGCCATTTAATGACATGTTAGCTAAATTTCAACTTCAAATGCTTTTCATTTAATGTTTGAAAAACTTCAATTTCTAAATTTGCTAAAACTCACATTTTTCCAGCCCCTAACCTCAGTGAGGCAGACCGTGTCATGTTGAGTTGCACCTTCGTCTTTATTTTGAAAAATGAAAAAGAAACTTTGTGCTTTTGATCTTTTTCATTTTTCATAATGAATTGCATTCACAAAGTTACGCCTCAAGCAATCAATTTCGTCTGTATTATTTTTCGACCATTTGTCCACTTTTAGAAGTTCACTTACTTTGGAAGAAAGCAAACATTGGTATTTTGTGACCAACCTAATGTACGTGTTAAAGAGGGCAGGTTGGTATTTGGAGCGGGTGAATAGCAGTTTTGATCACTTGTGCTTGAACCAGTTAGGGTGAGGAGGAACGCAGTGTCAGCTGCTCTTAACGAGAGGCACCAAAAGGACCGTGGCTTTACTTGCATCCGCTGGATGGAACTTGCTCTAGATGTGAAATAGATACATAATGAAATGTTATCCCTTACTTAGCTAATTCACATGCCTCTTTGTATCTCGTTTAGGTAATACAATTGAATGCATAGCGAGGAAGAATGGAGTGACCATAATTCCAGCATTTATTGGGCATGGCATTGGCAGCTATTTCCATGGACCACCTGACATCTATCACACGTGTGAGTCATCACTTTAACATGTTTCCATAATTGGTGTTCTTTCACTCCTGCTCAATTTCTCATAAGTATATGTAGTAATTGAATCTTCAGTCACAACTCCTCAATCAAAAATTGATGAGGTAAATTTTCCAAATCTGGTTTGTTAGAACTTGGTAAATCCCTAAGGCATATCAAATGTTGACAGATTCAGGCTTCATTCAGTGGAGGGTAACCATCATTTTAATACATACTCTTGCACATTTCCACAAATTTATTCAGCACAGAATGTGTTACAAGTCTTTTAATTAATTTAATTAATCTACATTAATATTGGCAATTTATTGTGGAAGATGAATGTTATAAGCGTAGTAGTTTTCCCTAGATTAAGATACAAAGGTAGGCAAGTACCTGGAATACTTCTTCGCTGATATGGTTTTCCAGTACCTCAGGCAAGATCCTTCGGAGAACCCCTAAAAAGAGTTCCTGTGTAAAAGCATTTGTCTCCTCAACAACTGGCTTGGAAAAAAACCTATCTGTAAATAGGAGATCAATATAATATTGCAGCCTGTCCCCCACCAGCTGAACGTTTAGGTCACTATTTTCCAGAAAAGGGGTATTAGGAGGGTAATCAACCCACACAATGCTGCGTGTTCAAGAGGCTGTTGAGGTTTTGGGGTTGGGCAAGGGAGAAGGAGAGGGAGTTGGGATGGGAGAGGGAGGGGTGGAAGACTCGAGGGTAGAGGGCGTGGTTAGGGCCGTGGAAGAGTGAAACCACTGGCTCCAGAGAAAGGGACCAAAGGGACGGATTGGCAATAACTATTGCCTCCCTCCCTCATGTTTTCTTCTTCCTCATCCTCAGACCCGTTCTCCATATGCGTTTCCCCCTCATTCCATGAATCGAGGAAAGAAGAAATGCCTTCAGAGTCCATCTCAGTCACCATATAGGTCTCCTTTTCAAAGGGAAGCTGCCCTGAAAATTAAAGAATGTCACTGCAGTAAGGGTGATAGATGCATACATACATTTTCCAGTAGAAAAAATGTTGAGAGCTTTAAGAAGATCCTGTGTCTATTCATAATTCTTTGAATTTCTTCAAATTATAGGGTTCCATATTGCCTACATAAAACAGCTCTGGAACAATTTGTTTTAGGAATGCATTAAAATTCATATTTTTAAGAGTATAGAAATAAAGGCCCGTTTTCACAATACATTAATTGGTGCAAGTTAATGTCTGTTTGTGTGAATGATTTTTGTGTACCGGAACGGAACATGAGTAGCATAGAAATGGGCATTCTGGGGGAGTCGTTGACCCCACTCATCCCACTCACCCTTGACCTTGAACGTCTAGACTCTCCGCCCAACCCACCCCCACTAAGTCGACGAACTTGCCAAGGTTGAAGTGGTGTGGGAAACCTACCATATATAAGAGAGTAGAGGTGGATGCGAGCTCATTCAACGTCGACATGGCCTGCAGAACCGTCGCTCTGCAAAGAGATCCCGAGGCCCGCCTTGAGTACACCAATCTCTTGGTGGAGAAGCAGCCAGATTCGGATACTTTCATCGTCTACATCCCTCATCGGGGCGCAGATTTTGTGCTCTCGGTACTTTTTAACGCAGTTTACTACTGCGTGTTCCGACACCAGAGAAAGGCATTTGAATTGGTCGGACAGAAGGTGACTTTCTCCGGCTTCCCGAATGAGAAAGGGATTTAATAAAACTCATCAGGATGACATTACTGTTCCAGGGAAGCGGCGCCTGGCGAACGAGCAGCGCCCAATCATCTGGCTGGATGTGTACAAGTGCTACCAGCCTCAATTCTACTCAAAGGGAGGAATAAGAACCCAAAGTGATTGTGTTGATGGTGCTAAACCTGTGTGTTACACGGACCATAGACAAGCAGGTGGCTGACGCGAGAAAATGATTATAAATTTAAAGAAGGAATTTTCAAAGCTAAAGTGAACACACGCTCCAAGGAGAAATTGAGGACGAGTATAATTCAAGGAGAGTCAAGCAGGTGTACGTGATGTGAAAAAGCTCAAGGCTAACTGGCTGAGGACGCTTTGCTTGAAAGGTTAACATACGCTCCAAGGAGAATCGGACTTGAGATAAAAAATGAAATAGCACTTACCTTACCCCGAACAGGGGAGTGGGATGAGGCTGAAGTGTGGTGTGAGTTGCCCGAAGATTTTGTATATAAGACGATCCTTTTCGAGGTTGCATCACACCATCTTACCGTCGTCCTCACCGTCGTCGTACACCTTGCAGTTTGCCTTAGACCGTCGTCACTGCAACTCCAAGCCTGCTTTCGCCACAGTTCCAGCCTGCAGTTGTCCTCACCGTCGTCGTACACCTTGCAGTTTGCCTTAGACCGTCGTCACCGCAACTCCAAGCCTGCTTTCGCCACAGTTCCAGCCTGCAATTGTCCTCACCGTCGTCGTACACCTTGCAGTTTGCCTTAGACCGTCGTCACTGCAACTCCAAGCCTGCTTTCGCCACAGTTCCAGCCTGCAATTGTCCTCACCGTCGTCGTACACCTTGCAGTTGACTCCTGCCATTGCCGCTGTTGATTCCTGCAATCACCGTAGTTTCAGCCTTCTAAATTGTAAGTAAGAGAATATTATTATTAATATGATTGATGTGAGGGACATATAGATTTAATGAATTGACAATACATCACGTTTCAAGTAAAAAGAATAATATCATAATTCTTAAAAAATACTTATTGAGATTAAATATTACATTCAAACTTATGCTTTATTTTATAGACCATGAATACTAAACCGAAGACTGCCACCGCCGCTGCTGGTACCTAACATGAACCGACTTACACGACCGTGGTGTCGCGTAAGGGAAGCAGCAGAGCAGCAACATCTACCTCCACTGCCGGATGATCATCCTCCATCATCTCACTGGTGTTTGCAGTGCTGAGGAGATGTCAGGAGGAAAATTTGTGTGTGAAGAAGGAGAAGTTAGTTAAACATACGAGATATCCGGTGGAAAGTTTGGAGATGATTCACACACAATACGGAGAATGTATTGTAGCACATTTTCTGTTCGATGAGAGGAAGGGGTAACTCTTCCTCCCAAAATATTTTAAACTATCAAAAAAGGAGATAAGTGAATACAACTACTTTGAAGAGAAATTCTCTATTTACCTTGACACGGATACATAATGTTATAAAAATTGAAAATTGAAATAAAAATTAACTCTAATGATTGATTCTTGTGTCTTATTTCATCAATAGTGTAACCTTAAAATTTTCTCCTCGGTTTTGGGAAAATATAAAAAATGCAAAAATAAATGCAAAAAAAAAAAAACGATTTTTTATGTTATTCCAAATCCTAGGAGAAAATTTTCAGACTAGACCATGGCTACACCATGGCTTGATATGGGTTATTCTATGGTTGATAGTATTGGTCAACGTTAAGGGGAGATCAAGGAATCATTTCCACTATCCTTAACACGGGCTGGGATTGAAGTACCCAAGCTATATATTTTTCTCAACCTATTTGAGTATAGGTCAAGTATTTTATAGCATTCACTTAGCTGCTTCACGTAGCTCACAGAGCTGTTAAAGTACATTATTCTCAACCTATTTAGCCATAGGTTGCTATGTAGCATGCTTGATGAGCATAGCTTTAAGAGCATAGCTAGAAGAGCTTAGCTCTAGATAGGTGGATAAGTTCCACCAGTACTTCATTAGGAAGAGTAGGCACTTACCCGAACTGCAACTGGTGATTCCAACAAAGTCCTCAGTCCTCCCCCCCCTTTGGGGAGGGTGGTGAGCCCGGAGGCCCAGGTGAAGTGATTCCAGCGTATGCTGCACGGCTATTTATACGAATCTTAAAGAGGCCAATTATTTATAAGAGGTAATAATTTAGTAACGAGGAAGTCCTAAGAAGAGTAGGAGAGAAGAGAAGCCTCATGAAAACCTTGATAAGAAGACGGAACAACCTTATAGGCCACATCTTGAGACATGATGGCCTGATGAAGACAATCGTCGAAGGACAGGTGGAAGGCAAGAATGGAAAAGGAAGACCTCGAGCAAAATATATGGAACAAGTAAAGAGAGATGTGAAAGAGAAGAAATACGTAGGTGTGAAAAGATTAGCAGATAGGAGAATAGAGTGGAGAGCTGCGTCAAACCAATCCTAGGATTGTTGACCAATGATGATGATGAAAGAGGCCAACACCCAACTTCTCCTCATTTCTCTCACTATACGTCTTACCCCTTAAACGTACCAACCGCTAATATTAAATTCAATCGCTGACTGAGATACCAACCCATGCATGTTATATATTTGAACGCAGGAAAATTTAAATTTCAGAAATTTCGTGCATTAATAATTTTTATAATTTATTTTCGTAATAAGTTACAACATTATCGTCATGTGTAATGTATTGACTTAAAGTACATTCTTATATCTTTCTAAAGCATAATTTGTCGAGTGATCAATTATCTCAGTTGACTAGATAAAGGCTAGGAAATGTTGATGAGGAGGCAGAAAATTTTCAGAAATTAAAAGAATTAAATTGTTGCAATACTGCAACTGCAATACTGCAACTTTCAACAACATTCTTTGAAAAAATCATTTGTGTTTTGTCATTATTGAGGATCATGCCATTCCTGGTACACCAGTCATTCATTGCCTTAATCGCCAGTTCACCAGAGTGATACAGATTATTCAATTCTTTATGGGAATTCATAACACTCACATCATCAGCATATAAGACACATTTATTGTGCTTAGATGTTAAATTCATGGGGAGGTCATTTATAAATATTAAGAAGAGTACTGGGCCAAGCACTGACCCCTGTGGCACTCCTTTAGCAACTTGTTTTGAAGATGAGTAAGAGAAATTACCAGCATTATTGAGAACAACCTTCTGTCTTCGATTAGTTAAGTATGTCTTTAGCCAATTTAGAGCAACACCTCTTATGCCCAGCAGCTCACATTTTGTCAGGAGCATATCATGGTCTACCATATCAAAAGCCTTACTTAGGTCAAAATATATCCCCATTACTTTGTTTTTTAAGTTTATTTCATTTAAAATATAATTAATTGCATCAAAGAGGGCTTGTTCAGTTGATTTCCCTTTTCGAAATCCAAATTGATTGCTGGATAGGAGGTTTTGGCTTTCTAGATAGTCAATTAATCTTTTACAATAGACATACTCAAATACTTTTCCAAACTGGGGAATTATGGATATTGGCCTATAATTACTCACTGTATGTTTATCAGTTTTGTTCTTAAGGACTGGGACAACCTTGGATTCCTTTAAGGCTTCAGGATATATACCATCAGAGAGAGATTGATTAATCAGGAACAGTAGAGGAGTTAGGATTAAGCTCTGAGAATCTTTGATAAGTTTACCAGGGACTCCATCTATATCTGATGAGTTTTTCTTCCCTACCCTCACAAGATAGGTGTACAGCTCATTTTCACTGCAGGGATTAAGATACATTGTCTTGCTAGATTTCGTTAAAGGACAAGTTAAATGCATAGTATTATATAATGTTTGCAGGTTTGTGAATGCCTGCTGTAAGAAACCTTTCAGGTGGCTTGCTGAGTACTACGCGCACGTAGAGAGATGAAAATGAGCAGGTATTCTGGCTACTGAATAATTTACAAAGAGAGTCAGATCATGAACTGAAGTCATGATAACAGGATTCCCACTCAACCGTGAAAACCTTAAAACCGTGAAAAAGCAGTGAATTTCGTCTACCGTGAAAAAAAACCTGGAAATAGCCGTGAATTTCGTCATAAAACCTTTAAAATCCCTCAATCTTGATTATAGACCTACGACTGATGGATCAAAAGAAGAATCGATATGTCGATCATGTTACAAGGTCAGTCACGCACAGTCACTGTCCACGCAGATGCCTGCACACGTACATTCGAAGTGCAATTATTGGTCCTTGTGCCATGACGATACATTGACCTTAACGCCTGTGATTGGAAGATCGGTAACCAAGGTGTTATTTAAGTCTGGCAAAAAATCAGACTCTTCTTCACTCCCTACACACCTGCTTCCTCCGTTTTCCCACTCACAACCGCTAGCTGGCCCTGAATTTTGCTAACTATAAGTAGGTGACGTCATAAGAGATGGCACTTTCAGTGCTTTCACGACGTCTGTCGCGTTTGATAAATTCTTAGTTAACGTTCGGCCGGTGATCGTTTCGTGATCAATATTTCTGGCTAAAATGGCTCATCAACAGACCGTGAGTTTGACGACATTTTGACCGTGAAAACCTGGAAAAAACCGTGAATTTTATAATGTAGTTAGAGTGGGAACCCTGTGATAAAGATATCATTTATGTTGGCAAATGTTACGTAAATAGACATGCAAAATAAAAATTATCTTCACTACTTATAATTCTTTTGATGCAACATCTGCTTCTTTGCTTAATAACTTTTTAGGGACCTTTCCTGGCATCATTTAGAAATACGAAGGCTAGCAACTTATTAAAATTAAAAAAATTAATGTTTGCGCAAAATGGCAAGGAAATTTGCTGCCACATTAGCAGGTGCCACCAAGGGTTTTTTCTTTCCCTAAGGAGTGGATGATACAATTTTTGCTTAGAAAAAAGTTAATATGGTAATATGGACAGCAATGTAAAGATTAAAATAAAACTTTAAAAATCAAGTTCAAAAAGTGGGGCTCAAAAGATGGGGAGCTACACCTCTTCATACTTATTTAAATTCTAAAGAAGAATCAGGCAATAATTAGACAAAGTACTAAAAATAGTTAATATATAATACAAATTTATGGTTTAAAAATGTGCATTTAATGTAATTAGGCATGAAAAATAAATCAATGGAAAAGAAAATTAGGTGTACAATATATCTATGTATTTGAAAATATATGTTGACGTTGAGAGGACGTCTTTTAAAAAAATTAAAAAAAGTATGATTTCATGGGACTCCATCCCTCCCAAGACTATACTGCCAATACCTCGCTCAGTATAAACCTACTCGGCCATGGAGGCTCTCATTAGGAAGAGGTAAATGGTGTGTCCAAATATGAATCTAAACAGGAAAAACCTCTCCATGGAGCCCGAAAGAAAACACTCCGACGGCTTGATGTCTGCAAGGACGTGAATTACCTCAGTGCATTCCATCTGCTAATCTTAATTTTGATCGGACATTTGCTCCTGGAGTTTGACTACACGTTCGGTAGCTCAGTCGCATCTGCGTCTTTCCTCGTTGGCTCTTGGTGCCGTCAAGGCAAAGGATGCAGGTGGCTTCATGTGCCAATCTTTTAACCATCAATTAAGTGGGTCTTGTGAATGTCTACATATTATTGAAAACAATAGAACATGCAAGTTATACGAAAAAGGACTCGATGGAGAAGAATACCTGACTGAAATATTTTCCATATAATTCGTGCATTGAGATTTCGATAAAAACGAATGAAGATTTCCGCAGAGAACAAAATATTAATATTCCCCATTCAAAATTTTATAAAGACAGTAGTAATTAATATGTGTTAAAGTGGATAAGAAAAATATGTTAATGCCATGCCTTGTATCTGAAAAAAAAATTATTCCAGAGAGATTTGAACCAGCACAGTCATATTTCCACCGCTTTCCAAATGTTCTGCTTAACCACAAGGCCAAGTTACTCACTGATTCCAATGTTGTTTCATTAAGAGCTTTCATAAGTCATGCAATGGAATGAACTGGTCCTCTAGTGTCACTAATTCAAAATGAATTTTAACATGCAGTGGCATTATTTGCTGCTATATTGCAGTGGATATGTTACATATATGTATTTAATGTTTGCTATCTCTCATCAAAAAACTCAGCATTAATTGTAGGAAAATATGCTTTAATGGATTGGATAATTTACAAGAGAAAGTAAATTGAAATTCTGGAGGTGGATTTATAATATAGCATGAGCTGCACAATTTATGTGGCATTGAACATTTCACATATCCCACATACATTTCCCATTAATGATATTGTAATAAAAATATTGTGGGAGGTGGGTTATTGTTGTTTAAATTTCCCTCCTACAGGTACCATAGAAAATACCGAAAGCAATTTTCCAAACTGCAGCGAAAGTAGTGACACTAAATTCGTTGCAATACTTTTGAATCCGACTGTATGTGTTTCATTCAGTGCTTTGGAACATAGTCATGATGGTGGGAATGAAAGTAGAATATGATTATGCGAATGAAATCCATTCTAATGACCTTGTGATAGATCAGCCTCAAGTGTGATTCTTCTTTTGTATTTTTGGTAGTTAAATTGGTGTGAGTGAATCATTGGCATAAGTGGAAAGCACTTGGCAAACCTTAGCATGAATGTGGTTGAGCCCAATCCTTGAAACTCCATCCATTTGCTAATCTGTGACAAGTGTGAGTGCTTGTGTACTCTTTTGTTTTCTATTCAAGTGTTAATTTACTTTGTGCTCTGACTTTCCTTCTCGGCCTCCCTGCCCATCTTTTAGCTTGCCCAGTTAAGACTAAGTGGAATTTCCTTTCATTATATCGGAAAAAATGGAAGTGCTGATGATTCATTTAGTTTTCTGGTTTTCTTGCTTCAGATAATGATTATCCTGGCAAAATGGAAGAGGGTATGACATTCACTGTTGAGCCAGTCATTGGCCAAGGCTCCCAAGAAGTCGTCATTCTCGAGGATGGGTGGACAGCATTGACTGTGGACAATAGCAGATCAGCACAGTTTGAGCACACCATCCTCATCACAAATGATGGAGTCGAGATTTTGACCGCTTAAATACCTTCCGCATCAACCCTGAACAACCCGCTGTATTTTCCTTTTCTTCGGCGTATTACTTCTTTGAGATTTAATTGCGATGAATCTTTTTTCACCAGGTTGGGCTCTCCACCAGTACATACTTTCTTCTTTCTTTGGTCCTCTGGGCTGCTTGATGCAAAGGGCTCACGTAATGGATGGGGTCATTGTGTGTGGGTAAGGCAGTTGCTGTTAGAGGAGCCATTTCGTACCATATTTAAAATGGGATCCCATGCATTGCTCAGGTTTAAACCATTGGTCTCTGCCAAAGTCCTAGCAACATCTTCAACAGTGCCTCATCCACTCTTGACAGCACTCGTCATCATTCAGCTCTGAGCATGATATTCCATTGAAATGTCTGGTGGAATCGAAAGCCTAACCCAGTTGGAATTGCAAGAAAGATTCATTGCTGGGAAAGCATCAAATCGTACTTATATTGTACATCTTGCAATTTTCATAGTGTACAGAGTAAGTAGATCCTTGTCAAGATTTATACTTGCAAATCATTTCATGTGATCAAGTGAGTGGGGGAAGAACGTTTCTCAGCAAATGCCTTTCCCACAACCAATCAGATGATGATGGTGCATGGTATGGCTTACGCCTTTGGAAATTCAGTCTCTCTCAGCTATCTGTTGTGTTAACTTTGTCAGTCTAATAGCCATGTTGCCAAACCTAACATTACCCATCGTTGCCCTTTTACTTTCCCAGTTTTCCCATCTGAGCTGAAAGGGCCAAATCAACTCCTGAGATATGTACTCGTTTGAGCAGGGTGGCTGACCCTTTCCTGAATTGATATTGAAAAAAATTAACTATGAAACTACATATTGCCTAGCATTTCTGAAGAGTAAAACATAATACTACTTGGATTTTGATACAATTTTCTTCAGTGTTACTTCTAAGTTGGCTTTTGAGGCATGGAAAGTGTCATATGTGCTTAGAGTCAGTTAACACTGTGTTAAAGATTCTATTTTTCAGTTTTGAATTTGTGAATTATGTACAGGGCTCACACACACAACTTTCCATTTTCAACTTCCCTGATTTCAGGTGCAATTCTTTTCATATGCCTGACTTTATATCAATAGCAAAGCACTCGGAAATAGAGACTAACTAAAAAGATTCATCAAGGTATTTTGCGGAAAAAATTATTTTACTCTAAAAATGGAGGACACCACTTTACTAGGAAACTATGCCCAGCGATTCAATGTGAACATTGACTTTTAGAGACCCTGAAAATTAACGTATTTATTTGATGTGCTATTGTTATGGTAGCACAATGATATATTATTGTATATATTCCAGTCAAAATTGAAAATCAAAAGAAATAGAAAAATCTACACAGTCATTGCTTAAAAATCTGATATCGTTTAAAATTGTGCAAATCATCACAAAAGCTAAAATTACCATTGACTTGCCATTTCATATTGCAGAAATCTGGTTGTTGCACCTAATTCTGCAGCCTTCTTCTTAGTTGCTATCCGATCCCTCTTGGCCCTTATATCCACAAAATTTTGTCCCGTTTACCTCCTCTTTGCCTTCTTCCCTCTCTTTTTCTAAATCATACAAAACAAAATGCCCACCTTGTTGTTGGAGCGATGCAATGCTCTGGAAAATTCAATAAATATTTTCACCTTTTTCCCATGCCTCTGAAGTTTTTCCTTGACCATAATCTAATTTCCCTGAATTTCAGCCGCGATTTTTATTTCCCTGACGATTCCATGGTTAGTATGCACCCTAAATTTATGTACGTCCATGCCCCTCCATACAGTTGATATGGTATTATAATCACTCGATTGAAATGATTATTATCGTTTTTCAAGTCAATGAATTCTGGAATACGTTGAGGTAAATGATGTTGCATCTTTCTTTAATGCTTATGATGAGGTAGAATGATTGTTCAGTCAGCTCCTGCAGTTAAGGGCAAGCAGGAAGATTGCTTTGACTAATGCATGCGAGATCAATCTTTGAGGCCCAGTTGTGTTATGATGAAAACCATGTTATGCAAAGGATACTTGTGTGTACATTTGTGAATCCCTATTTTGCTCGCATGTCTAACTCTTGACAGTAGCAGTACTAGTTCACTGCTACTATCTAGGGCTCAACAAATGGGGGATACCAGTGCAAAGGGTTTTTTCCTCCACTTGCTTTAACCCCTCCCCTCACCCCCAAACGTACTTTAGCTGCAAATGTTTCTCAATAATTTTCCATCTGAGAAAATACTTTGTTAAAAAAGGCAGAGCCAAATATGGACGGCACCAATCTAAGTATCCTGGCCTATGCCTTCAAGCATTTGTTATTGAGTTTTGGGTTGTACCTGTATTACATACACCAAATAATTACTCGTAGAGAGAATGCAATGCATTGCTGCTATGCAAAAATGTTTTTCATAAAAATTTGTTGACTGTATTTTCTGTGAAAAAAAAGCTGCACTCCGGGAGTGCCGACAGAAGTGAAAACTTGAAATAACGTGAGCATTTTTGAATGTAAGGAAGAATTTCTAATGAATTGTTTTATTAATCAGTTAAAAGTAGAATCATGTATATAAAATTTTTTCTATAATACAAAATTAACAATTTAAAAAAATTCCAATAAAAACATAATTTTGAATTTACCGTGCATAATTTGTTCTGTGTTTCTGGATTTGAAAGCACAGAAGGCGTGCATGCACTACATAACTGTTCACAAGATAGCTGTCTATATGTATATGTATCCACTAGCTATAAAAAATAATTTTCTCCATGTGTTTCCTTTTTTATATGTATTTCTACAATATATAATTGTAAACACCTTACATTATAAATTTATTTGATGGCACAACATTCGAGTAAGCTACTCAAATTGAACATATTAAAAGAAATTGAGTTATATTGTATTAACCTTCACTATTTTTGTATCGAGTACACTCTCCTGCACGAGTATGGACTGGTGATGGGAGTCTAATGGTTTGCACCCCTCCACAAATACTGTATATATAGTGAGTATACTGTGTATATACCTAATGTACACAATTATACATATACATCTGTAGTAGCTGTGACAGTGTGCTTTAAGATGCATGTGATGTTTTTGTCATTATTCATAAGTGAAACACGAAGTTCGTAATGCCACCCAAGATCAATAGACACCAAAACTTTTGCACCATCCATCAGGAAAGTTAGCACTTTTATGTATGGTTGACATAAATCAGCCTGTATTCTCCTGAGTGTGTTTGTTTTGGACCCTTGAGTGATATTTTCACCGAGCGAGCACCTTCTCCTCTTTCCCCATGACACATTGCTCCTCCCACTCCCATCTCTCTCTCTTGGGACAACACTTCTATGGAGCTTCTTTCTGTTGCTCAATATGCACTAAATTACTTTTTCCATTCATTGGTACCTTTACCTTAATGGCACGTAGTTAACATTATGTTAGGGGATCAAGAGAAATACCTTCCATACTTCTATGCTGTACATTATATGATAGGGAAATTATTTCCAACAATTTAATGTGAACACTAAGTTTTTGGGCTTTAAAAATAACTTATTTCTTCTACATGCTATTATTATGGTAGCAGTATGATATATTGTTATCTTTTATGAGCAGGAATTAATTAAGACCATTCGTCTTGAATTTCCATCTTGACTGTGATTATTTGCGCCAAAAAGTTTTTGGAAATTTTTTCAAAATTCAGCATATTAAAACTATTGGTACACCTTTTGAAGTAATGAAATGCAGCCAAAAATTTGTGATGTTATTAAACGGTTTTTAATATTAATTCTCATTATTTAGTAGTTGCATTTGTGACAGATGATGCAAAATGGCAAACCCATCTAATTCTCATGTTTATGAAGGATTATAAAAAAAGTGTCTACAGGTACCACAAGTAATTTACACCACACATGCAGCAAAACCTTTAGAGTGTGACATGAGTGGAAGACATGATTGGCAACGTTGAAATTGACATCAATTTTTGGCTGAGGGTCATAGTTGTGAGCTGGCAATGGTATATCATAGGTACTTGACGGATGTTGGAAAGTGCACTTTTATAGCAAAGGAATTCAATAAAACATTTATACATTTGTGCAAAATTTATTTTCCATTCATTAAAACCTGATTTCTTCACTATCTTGTATTACTTTGTGTCGATGCATTGCAAAATGGCCATTTTGTCGGCAAACACTGACTTCAGTGAAAATTTTGTCCATATGTAGGAATATAAGAAGAAGGAATCTGAATTTCTCTAAGACAATTACGGCAAACCTTTTAGAGTGTCCATCTAAAGAAATCGTCTGTGACCTTAACCAGCACTAAAAATAGAATTGAAATTTTGACTGTATTGCACTGTCATCAGCTGCTCCTTGGAGACATGGAGTGTGGTTATGCCGCTAACTAAGCACAATGGATCTACAGCCTTTGTTATGGATATGTTTACTCTTATTACTGACATAAGAGACTACTTGTTTATTTCAGCCTTTTTTTCTCAGTCTCTCTATTTTACTAATGTATTATCATAGGATAGTTGTTTGACGTGCCTCGTGCAGGCGTGCTTGCGTCACTCTTAATTGGTAGAAGAACTGTCTGTTTCGGATTGACTGCAGGATTTCCTGTTCATCGCCAATTACTAAGAGTAAATTCTTCACCTCCATTGGCATGCTCTAGGATTTCTTTGTTATTAGGAGTGCTGAGTTTGACAGTCATGGATCCAAGGTGAGGAGGAGGCAGCAAAGTAAGTATTCATTGGTGGGTATTCTCGAGAGCTTCTTGATGAAACTTTGTGGCTATTTGACAGTATCCCTATTTTGTGCTTGAATTGACATCAATGACAAAAGACTGTACAATTTCCTTGCTGCCTGCGTATAGCAGGAAATTGGAATGCATCCTGGGGCATTATGGATGAACAAAATAGATGCCCTATCTGTTACCGGCAACTCCATTTGACGATATGTGTTCCCTGACAAAAGAAGGACCTCCACAGGTACCTTTGCATCACAGTGGCATGTTCATCCATGATGCAAAAGACAAAGCAGAAGTCTTAGCTGACGGACTTCAGGCAACAATGACACACCAGAAGAAATTCACCAGTGAGTGACGATGACCAAGACACTGACATTGTCCATGATGCACTTGCAAATACTCCCACTCTGTTGACAGAGATGGAGTTGAGGATGCTCATCAAGCACCTCAATCCAAACAAAGCATCCTGCCTCGATAATGTATCGAACAGGCAATTGATGAATGCACCTAGATCTGTCATTCTCCCCATTGATATGCTGTTTAATAAATGCCTGGCTGCCAGTTATCCTTCACGTCAAACAGCGCAAACGCCTTGCCTTAACCCCTTCATTTTGTTTTCAGAATATCCTGTTCCCATATCCTCCCTTTATCTTTTCTGTGGTTCTTTTTAAATGGAATGGTAGGTAATGAAATGATATTTTGTAATCAACGTAAAACAATGAAATAAGAAGTGACTATTGAAACTGAGAATACAACAATTGCTACTCTAATATAAAATCATTTTATTCCTTACAATTCATCGTATTTCATGAATTATTAGTTTTTTATAGACATAATGGATGTTTTAAAATTGTTAAACTTTCAAAATATTCATTTCAAAAGCAGACACACAGCAATATTACCAATTTAGAGTGGCCCAATAACAAGAAAAAAAAATACATGAAATGTAACGGGAATCAGATTTATAAAATGTGCCAAGATGCAAATGCTACGGGAATCAAATCCTTGAAATTAAAGAATACAAGTATGTACACATAAAACTAAAGGGAATCGGAAGAGTGGTGAGAAATGGGAAGTGTTGTTATTGATGTTCAGAGAGATATGATGGAGCCAAGTCAGTAAAGACGTTCGGGGATAAGGAAAAGGGGTCAATACTCGGAGGAAGGGAATTAAGAAGTGAGGGGAGGCAGAAAAAAGAGAGCGTTGATTGAGTGATAATCTGGGAACTGGTGTGTGGAGCAGTGTGTGTGGGGCGGGAGGGAAATTAAGAAAAGAAATGAGTTCAGGACAGTCATCTGTGATTGAGTTGAGGATATTGTTAATAAGTTTAAGGTCACTTTTAAGGCGTAGAAAAGGAAGATTGAGAATGGAGACAAAAGTAACAATGGTGTTAGTGGGCATATTACGCATGTGAGGGACTCCATATTTTACTATACTTGAGAAGAAGTTAGTCAGAGATCTAAAGTCAGAGAGATTTGATGCTGATATTGCCCAACTAGGAGAGCAATGGGTTATCACCGGAAGGACATTTGTTGAAAAAAGGAACGAAGAGCATGTGGATCTTAAAGTTTCGAGTATCTGTTAAGTATGCCTAAAATGGAAATGGCTTTAGATTTCACTGTTTGTATGTGCTCTGAGAACTTTAGTTTTGTATCAATTAGTATGCTAAGATCCTTAAGTAACGACTTGCGATTCACGGGTGTTGAGTTTAAAGTGTAGTGGAATTTAAGAGGGACTTTTTTTAGGCTGACGGACATGGTATTGCACTTACGCTCATTGAGCTTAAGTTCCCAGGTAAGACCCCGATGGTATTTAAAGCGTTTTGCAGTTCACAGCAGTCAGAGGGAGTGTGGATGGTTTTGAATACTTCCCAGTCGTCAGCGTAAAACAGCATGTGGGCTTGTAAGGCGGGAATCAGGGAGGCTAAGTCGTCAATGTATGAATGAAATAGATATGGTCCTATAACACTGCCATGGGGAACTCCTGATGTTTCAGGAGACCAACTACCTAGATAAGATGCCAGAAAGAATAAAGCGCTTATTTGTGTCACTAATAAAGCTAGACTAGAGGCTGAAAAATTCGCCATGAATATTAAACCTATGACTGAGGCAATTGAAAGCTTTTGAGAAGTAAAGAAATATGTACTGTACTTAAGTTGGCATTTCCTGGATACTGAGTCAACAGCATGGTGTTGTATAAATTGGTTAAGCATGATGACCCCGGGTGAAAGCCTTGATGGCTGGTAGATGAAAACAAGGGGGCGTGAAACAATAAAGTCTATTTGGAATGATTCTCTCACAAATGGATGAGAGAATTGGAAGTAGCGTGATGGGATAATAATTGGAGACATTACTTTTCGACCCAGATTTGTGAATCGGAATGACATTAGCAAATTTAAACTGCGGTGGAAAAACACAGAGACAAAGAAAAAAGATTAAATATTATGGAAAAGGGTAGTGCGTGTGAGGAAGCAAAGTTTTGCATAAGAATAGGGCTGAGACCTTCAGGACTAGGGGAACAATGGGAGAAATTTTTCAAATATATGAGTAGACTTCCCGAGGGTCGGTTTTAATTTAGGATAGGCAGTGATTGGTGTTCGGATTAATTGCATGATCATGGGTAGGCAGGTCATTTAAGGCATTCAGAAAAGAATTCTAAGAAATAGATTGGGCCTATCTGAATGTAATGCGCTGAGTTCATTGCATGAAATGGTATCTGGAATGTGAGGCCCTTTGTCAATGATTGACAAAGGACCAGAATTTCTTTGGATTAGATGTAATGGATGAGGAGTGGGTTTGGCCATAATCTCGATGATCAGGGTTTTAGATTAACAGCGTAGGTCAGAAAAGGAACGGTGAGTGTGGGCATTAGGAAAGGACTTAAAAAGATACCTGCCACGGTTCTTGTTTTTTAAAATGTGGATTGTTTCAACTTTAAACCAGAATGGGAATTTTTTCGTCTTGGGGCTGGCGATCGGGAATTCGGACAGTCTTTTGTGACGCTCTCAAGGACAGCGCAGAGGATGTCCACAGCTTCTGTGTGGGACATAGAGAAAACTACCCCCCAGGGTTTAAGTTGAGGAAGTGACAAATGTCCTCCCAGCAAGCCTTTGCCACAACAGGGAAGGGGACAGGGATCATGAGTTGAACTCTGTGGAGCTTCCAAGAACATCACATCCAGGGACTCGTGGTCAGAGTCGAAAATATTTTGCCCAGGGGTCATAGCCTCGGGGGTAACGGTAGAAAGGAGTGCATAGGTCCAATGTTGCCTGGTCACAGGTGTTATTTATTTTCAACTTCCCTATAGATGCCTTTTACAATGGAGGAATTAACAGAGCACAACACCAACATCCATGCCCTGGATAAGTACCACCTACACAGGTGGGATTCGAACCAGCAATCTCCGGTTTGGTAGGCGAGGACTTTACCCCACCGCCACCAAGGCCGGCAGGTTATGGAGATTATGTTGGGGTGGGCGAAGAGCATGGATAAAATGTTCAAAGAGGAAGTTATTGTCTGCGCTGAGAGGATGGCTGCACAATGAAGACTCCCAGCGAATTGACAAATTAAAATCAGCCTTCAAGTTAATTTGGCCGAGATCAATAGCCCTTAACACGTTGACCGCCATGATGTTTATAGTAGATATATCCTCTGATGCCATTAGTGTTTTTCATTCCGTTAACTATTCACGGATCATGAAACATTAAATGTGTTTTTGTACTTAACTTTAAAATAAATATCTATATTCAGACGCCACAACAGTCATGGGCCATACGTTAGCAAGAGATTCCGGCCACTCGTGGCGTCAGAAATCCACTTGGAAACAGTCGCTCGGAGGCCGGTCACTATGACCGGCGTGGCGTGACGGGAGCCACTCGACTCTGGTCATTATGAACGGCAGAGCGGTCAACGTGTTAATATAATAGAGTCAAGACAGTTTTCAAGCACACTGATATCACTCGCCGGATCATGAAACCAAACGATAAATAGTTTCTTTAATTTTGCACGTATGTTAGTGGGTAGACGAATTTCACACCTAACTATTTTGCAATCTGTGTCGAGGTCTTTTCGAGGGGAAGTGTGAGCTATTGGCAAGGAGCACACCACCACCTCTGTGTAGTTGATCCCGACGGAACTCTGAGTGGGAGAAGGATGACTCACAATTACTAACAGCAAGATTAAGACAGGGCTCACAATTGCAATAATAGGTATCCAACTGAGAGAATTCTTGTGCATGAGAATCAGTGATAGATAATTTCTTTTCTATAGTTCTCACATTTTGGTAGTACTTGTGCACTTGGGAAGCACTGGGAGGGCCAGGGTTAAGGTTTAAGTCTCCTGAGGGAATCACTGGCAGCAGCACCACAACTGCACACCGAGAGTAAGGCGTCGAGGCAGCAAGAGAGTGGCCGAGGCTTGGGCACCCGAGTGACGGAGGTCACAGGGAGAGAAACCACTCGTGGCAAAAGTTGAAAAGGAAAAACTTCTGTAGCCAAACATCTCTATTGGTAATGAATCCTAGAAAGGCTGTGATTGGTCAGCACATGCAACAGTAGAGGCACACACAACAATGTTCATGGGGAGTGCGAAAGTCAAAGCACAAATGCTAAAAAACATAGGAGCTGGATCATAGCGTGCTCTCTCACTGGTGGCCATCTTGAATCAAACGTCCCCCTAAACAGAGCTCAAATTATAAAAATGTGATGACAAGCTACACTCGTCAATGCCTGATTTGGCATCAGAAGTTCATGACGAGCTAGACTAGGCATTTCAGCGCAAGGGGTTCATCCCAAAACTTGAAAAAGACCCAACCATTCTTCTAAATCAACACCCAACCACCTTGCTCTCGGACATATCAAAACCATAAGAGAAGTTCATCGAAACCAGTCTTGACTTCCATTTACGGACCGATTGCCTAATCCGCCTGGAAAAATGAGATTCCAACAGGGACTCTCGACATAGCTCCACATCCTGAGACTAGCAGAGCACGTTGCTCATGGTTTTTAGCACCGCATAAATATGGCCGTGGTTTCCCTAAACATCACTGAGGTATTCGATCAAGTGTGGCACTAAGGCCTCATTCTCAAGCATTGCAGAGCTTATATTCTGCCCCATCTGCCAAAAGTCATTCATGGTGCTTAGGTGTGAAAAGTTTGGCTCTTAGGACAAGTGTGTCAATTGAGTGGGGAGCTGTATAATCAAATCAATGTTAAGACTGATTTGATGCAGCTCTCCACTCAATTGTTTTTATTTCATGGACTTCTAGGACATGAAATTTCAAGAATTCTAATTTTTCAGAATGAACCATAGCAGGTGATGTCAAGCAGACAATTTAAGCAACAGATTGAAATGGAGTTGGTTGGTCCGGCCATGATTACATTTAAAGTTGCAGAATTCTCTCTTTTTAAATACACATTCTTCTCCATTGAAATGGCAACGTTTAATCACTCCAATGTTCAGCCAACGATACAAACACCCCTTCAACCCTCACTTTTACACCCGGACAGTTTAAAAGTAAATGAATTCTATGTAAAGTTAGCAAATGAAACAGGGCTACCTACGAAGCATGCCAGGTACGTTCTTAAACCACTGTGCTCCAATCAGAATGGGAGGTCCTGACCCCTTCTTCCTCAGCATTGAAAACACCTACACCTTCATGAAAATTCTTTTATTTGAAAAGAATTTGATTCCTCAAAATCACCAATATTATTTCAATCAATGCTCGCTATGGAAATACAGCAACCTGTACAATAAATTTTGACTCATTTATGTATTTATATATGTATAATATAGGGTGAAAGTGCACAAAACATTCTTTACATAAAATTACTCTTTCAATGTATACTACACGAAGAACATTTCTTCTAAGAATATCCACATACCAAACCATTTTTTGGTTTTAAAAACTGCTCATCAGAAAGTTGACTAAGCTTAATGATTTCTCAGGACCAGAGCTACTGTTAGTAGTGTAAACAAAAATGTCATTATGAAACAAATGGAAAAGACTTTTTATTACACTTGTGAAAATGGACAGTATATGTATAGATATACATAAGACAATCTATGATAGAATACAAGAATGTTTTGAAGGTTTCATGATTATTCACAGTTGGCCATTTATGCTTTTTCTCCTGGGAATGGCTTTCCCTTCAAAAATCTTAAAATGAACTGCATACACTGAAGTTACACAATAATAAAAAGGAATGACTTCATTTCCAAAATCTTTGTACAAGAGATGAATGAGAGTTGAGTGGAAGTGGGGAATAAGGGAGATAGATACTAATCGATTTAAAAACATCTTTTGAAATTTCAATGCAGCCATCAGACCACCACATTTATTGCCAAAGAATGCGCACCTCCCCCATCCACACAACTTTCATGACCTCAAAATGCCATCTCAAACAATTCCACAGGCAAATTAAGGGGGTTAACACTTGCTGAAATGATCAATGAAATACAAGCCTCTTTGACTGTCCCAGAATAGAACTGCTACAAACAGAAGAAAAATAACTACACTGGGAGAAAACATTCAATACTAAATGCTTGTAAAGGTGTGGCGTGGAATTTGACACTAAGGGCCCCCGCGCACTGGCAACTTTTACAAAGCAACTATTTAGTTGCTTTGAGGAAGTCCCTATGGAACACACGGCAGTTGCGGCAACTAAAAAGTTGCCCGTGCGCGGGGCCACAGTCAATTTCGTGTGTTTTATTTGAACATCCACAAAGCAATTAAATAGTTGCTTTGTAAAAGTTGCCAGTGCGCGGGGGCCCTAAGAGGTATGATTGCAAATAACATGCATTATTATCATAACTAGTATACTTAAAATTCTAACAACGAAATTTAACCGGGTATAATTTAAATACAGAAATAAATTTGGAAATTCAACATAAAATAAAATTTACCAAACACTACCACAAGCAAAGAATTTTTGATCCAAACTAATTTTATGTGCAGAATCAGCCATTATCTCTCTTCACCTTTGCGGCTTCATCAATACTTGGTAAAATGAAAAATAATCTCAACAGTTTACCACGCTACACCCATGAAACATGGTTCATAACTGACACAGCTCTCGTCCACTCACTCAAATCGGCCCCACCGCAGCTCCTTCACAACCATAAAAGAGGCACACGTACATGATACATATTCAAATGGTAGTCTGAATGCACGGAGGGTGAACGACGTTTCATCTCTTCCTACTTATGTATACTCTATTGTAAACATTTCTCTACACAAGAAAAAACTACAAATAATGCATGTTGGTGGCATTAAGGCCATGTCATCGATGTGCTTAATATGTACATCTAAATAATTTTAAAAATGCTCTAGTCATAAATAATTAATTCCATATAAAAATACATTTCCTTGATATTTCTCCTTGATAAAAAGTAAATATTTTTACCCTAGGTAGATAATTACCATCTTGCAAAATTAGTATGTATTATTGTTGTTGTACAGCTAAACCTGGATGCCAGCCCCTCCACTCCGTAATAATCACTGGCATGGGCAAGGTAATTGCAGAAGAATATTTTTCTTAAGGGTTTATTGAGTGAGAGGAGATGTATAAATCATTATACGTACTGTACATACATCAAATATATTACATGCGTGACCACAGAGAAGATTAAGACAATCCACTTTAGCACACTGCACTTCCAACACGACGACCTCACCTCAACCGCCAACCCTTCCTCACTTTCCTTTGGCTGCAAATTAAACACTAACACCAAACTAGATTCTGTTGAGAATACTCAAAATGTCCTCTTTATCGATAGGTCACTGTAAAATCTTTTGAAAATATTTATGCTGTGATCACTATACACCCATGTACAAATATATAATATGTATATATATATATACATATACGTATCCTTAAAAATAATATCCTGAGGGGAGGAGGAGGGGGGGAACACGTTGTTCGACAGTGCACGGGAAGCTTACTCTACCTCCAAGATATTACAATTCCACCACTACTTCCTACAGAAGCATTCACAATTATAGGCTCAGCTGCAAAGAACGTTGCACTTCCTAATAGATTGCACAAGATGATGTACAGATGGAAGAGCAAGTGAAGAGATTTCTGCATGAAGATAACACAAAAGTCATTCAGTATTCAATTCGGTCTCCCTTCTCAGTATAGCACATTCTTCCAAGTGCTTCAGCATGTCTTAATCCAAAGACACACAGCAAAAAATTCTTCCCTTATGAATTTCTAAGTATTATAATGATAATTTGATGTTTCAATGTAGTGAATAACAGGTGTTAAATCCCAAGTTCTAAACCTCAAGAAGTCACTGTCTTATGCACCATTTTCATTATAAATTACAACTGCACTCTTGAATTTGTACTATAATAGCCATACACACTTACTCGTGAATAAACTATCATTTAAAAATAAAGACAATTGAGGGAACGAAAACAGTTACAAAATCTAAGTACATACACCTCCAAACATTCATTAGCTTGACTTGTGCAGTGACAATGGATGTTAAAAAATTTATTGCTCAAAAAACATAACAATAAAATTTTAAATGCTAACATAAGGATCATACAGAGAAAACTACACACAGGGGTGTATTAAATAGGGAGAGGATGGGAGGTATTGCTCTTTGTTTAAATCCCCTCTGAAATGGAGAGGCACAGATAGAACACACACTTCACAGGATATCCAACACTAAATGCAGCAGAATCGCTTTCCTAAAATAAGTTTGCAACTCTGCCCAAAACCAGTTTGTCATTATAATAACACCACTTTTCAAGTGCTGACACCAACATTAAGCACCAATGTGATCTGTGGCTATTTCATGTTAAAATCCTGACCACTTTTTTTTCCAGATATTCACTGGTTGAGGTTCTCCTTTTCTGCTTTATGAAAAACCTCTGAATCTTAATTGGTTGTGGTGAATTCATAGAGGAAACCACATATCACAGCAGAGTGAAACCAAACAATTGATTTGAATGCAAGGAGTCTCTTAGCAACCACATTCTCCTGCCATTTTTGTTCATTACGAGTCAATGGCTGGTGTGTGGTTTGATGTTGATGATACAATGTCTGACGAGCCACCAGAGATCAAATTAGAAGGTGTTGAGGACCCTGAAGTGGTCGATGACACCACAGGCAAAGTTTCTGAGGAAACAACACTTGGGGATGGCAAAGATGAGGCCAGAGTCAAGTGGTCCACTCGGTACCTGTTGTAAGAGGAGTACGGAGGTCGAGAGAGGTCATTGTCAGTCACCAGACGAGTTCTATTAGGAACCACACCCTCCACATGACCCATGAGCCACTCGAGCGTCGAACGCCTCTGCACATCCGACACGTGGCGAACCAACCACCGACCGTGCCACCCAGAGAACTTCCTCTTCAGCCGCTGAGTCACCGCTCGATGAGACTGAAAACAACGTTGCATACATATTAAAGCCAAAGAACCAAAGAGTTTTCAAAAGGGATGGGCTACTTCAATGGGTAAATACCACAATTAATGAGGTATTTTTGATATTCTACGATTGAGGAAGACATTAAAATATTGCCTCGAACATTTCCCCTTCAAAAGTTTGGCAGTAGATGGCAACATGTATTTTCTTTGCCAAAATTATTCCACCAATGATGACATTTTTTTTGAATTTTCAATAAAATTTATTTAAATGATCTTATAAGTTGGAAAATACCAAACTTATCAGTGTACAAGGTTATCTAAAATTGAACATTCTCAGCCAAAAATTGTTCATTTCAGTTCAAGAAGCTATTCAGTTGTCATAGTCCATCTTCTACATTAAAAAGTCTCTCAATAGATAGATGCATGGAATGAAATACACCCATGCCTCGCTTTATGCAAGGGATGCATTCCTTGGGGTCTTTGCACTAATCGAATTTTCGTTATTTGAGACTATTTTAACACTGGAAAGATGGGGATGCATTCCCAGGATGTGTGTCTGTGCCACTTGACTGTAAATCTTACCAGCAGAAGCAAAGTCTTTGTCAAGTGTGGGCAGGGGGTGAAGGGGAAGTCTCTAGCAAGTGGTGCCGGCCATACCTCAGCGGCACCACGGTGCAGGGTAGCACCCTGGGGGGTGGATCGCATTAAGACAGACAATATCTCATAAACTAAAGAGCTTTACTTTCACATGTTACGTAGAAAGAGTGCCTTTTCAGTCTCAAAAAACTCAATTGAGAGTTCTCAATTATGCATCAATTCTCTGGGGGCAATGGTTTTCATTATTTTAAAGTAACCAATTTTAACACATGAATATTAACCTCATTTGGATCATTTTGAGAATAGGGAAACATAACTTTTCTCAGAATTGATTGTTTGAGGCGTAACTTGGTGAAAGCGATTCATTATTAAAATTAAAAAGAAGAACTTTGTGCTTTCACATTAATATTTATTCACAAATATTAATGTAAGAGCACAAAGTTCTTCTTTTTAATTTTAATAACTTTTCTCAATTTGAAAAATAAGGCCGGTCTAACATATAGTAATATGTTACAACCTCAGAGTATACAAGTCTTGCCACTACAAAACTAATACAGTAGAGCCTCAAGTACACAACCCTTAAGTTATACGATGACCTCACGCACAATTTTTTTTTGGTCCCGTGAATAACCCCATATGAACCCATGTATTTCCAACCTCAGTTATGAAACTTTTCACTTATACGACGACCTTGGTTACGAAATGTATTTTTCCAGTCCAATGATACAAAATACCTCACTTATGCAATTTGTCCGATAATTGCTCTACGAGAAGATTGTGGTACGCGAGTTGATTTTAGTCACAGGAGCGGGAGTAGAATGTGCACATTACAGAGATATGTCAATATAGAATAATAAGTTTTAATGATGAGCAATGCTGTTTATTAGGTATTAATTTTTAGTACAGTAGATGATCGTCAATCCGGAATTATGAGCTACGGAATATCTATCTAAAACGGAAAATTTTCTAGAATTTTTCCAGGGCTATGATTTCCATCGCCCCAGTGAAATAATGACCAAATGAGCTCTTAAAAATCCTTGGGTACCAAAATTTTGGCTTCCAAGGTAATCCAAAAAAGACTATCATAATTGCAGTTTGGACTTAAGTCAATGGTGATTCAACATGATGGTAAAAACAGCATGCGTGGTCGCATTCCTCGGGCTAATCCCACATCTGTGGGGCAAATTGCACCAGGGGAAAATTGCCTATGCAGCGCGCAGATCAAAACTGATCCAACTTGTAACTGAGTGGATTTAAATGAAACATAGTTGGACCTTGAATAGCTATTTGCTTAACTCTGCCTGGTGGCATGGGTTTATTTTTTAACAGAACGAGAGTTAGTGTGAATGCCATCGGAGATTCACTCACGTCGTCAGTCGTCACGTAATCATTAAAGTCAAATTCAAATCGTGAAAGATAAGGCAGTTCCTTTCCTCTCAGGAATGGCTTATATCCATTATATCGAAGCACAAAATGTGTCCTGTGTTTTTATCAGAAATGGGAAGGTAAATAATTCCGTGAAGACAAATCACTTGGTTTGTGAGTCCAAGTTCCTGGCACTGAATTCAGGGAAGATTGCCGACAGAGAAGCTAGATCATGCCACAGGGTCGGAAGACAGTCAGCCGCCACGGCTGACAAAAAGGTATTCAGCACCCACGTCAACTATTATAGTGATTAACAGCTACATATACAGAAAGCTGAATTTCCAAGGCCAAGGCATAAGAACGACATATCCACTTTAATAACGTTATTATTGCATGAGTTTCATGATAGCGCCTCCTTTTGGTAGATTTCTGAACTTACCGGCCTCAACAGCTCTGTAACCATAACTACTAGATATCTGTAATGCCACTCGAATCACTCGAGTCGAGTACCAACTACTCGACTCTTCAAGCACTCACACATCCATCATAAATGCTGTTGCCAGTGGATAGAACAGCTACACCATGACCATCCTAAGTTAGCACTTGGACATTCTATGGCCTCCAACGTCGAAAATATGCACACAAAATTTAGATTTTGGCTCTTGCCGAACCTCTATTTGGTGAAAAGAAACAAGTTCTCTGCAGGAGGCAAGGTGACATATCCAAAAAAACTTTCTATTCTGCTTTGCAGGGTAAAAAACAAACCTCTCATAATAAAGTTCTTGACAAAGTTAATATTAATTAAAATGGAAACAGACATATATTGCAAAACGATAATCCAAATTGTTACCTCATCAACTATAATGTTCGTAGATATAAAATTACAGGGTTCCCACTCTGACAAAATTATAAAATTCACGTTTTTTTCTAGGTTTTCACGGTCTACATGTCCTCAAATTCACGGTCTGTTGATAAGCCATTTTAGGGCAGAAACATTGATGACGTAACAATCGCCGGCAGCAAGACAAATAAAAATTTAACAAACGCGACAAATGCTCTGAATGCTAACGAAGCAATGTGCTAGTGCTATCTCTTATTGCATCACCTATCGCAAGCCAAATTCAGGGTCAGCTAAAGGTTGTGAACGTGGGAAAATGGAGGGAGCAGGGTGGTAGGGAAGTGAACAAGTGTCTGATTTTTGCCAGAGTTAACGTACACTTTGGTTACCGGTCTTCCGATCACAGGCTTAAGGTCAGTGTGTCATCACGGCACAAGGCCAATAATTGCGCTTCAAATGTACGTGTGCAGATGACTGCGTGGACAGTGTCTGCGCGTGACTGACCTTGAAACATGATCGACACATCGATTTTTCTTTTGATCCATCAACCGTAGTTTTACAATCAACCAATGACACCAATACTTTTCCTAGTAGTTTGTACAGTAATAATAATAATAATAATAGTTTCAGGACTAATGAGGGTATGATCAAAAGCATAAGTCTGATTATGTTTCAAATTATTAAAATTAGAGGTAGGTCGAAATCTCCAATACTTGTGAAGGATGCTATACTGTAGAAAACAAAACTGCACCGAGCTGAATAAATCATTACTGAGCAGAGCATGAAGAGAGGACAGGTTATCAGCTGTTATCATCTTCATAGAAAGACAACCAACAGTGAAATATGTTAAATAGAAACTTCTCAAATAAAAGCCTTTTTCCAGCAAGAGGTAATGTCATTCCGTAGAAATGTACATTCACATAATTGTTTTTCGATATTTAAGAATGAAAATCATTTTATTATGATTTATTAAGCTTCATTGCAGTCACCGATTATGATTTACGATATTATGAATGCTAAGGGAAGTGTCAGCTTTATTGGCTGCCTCCATGAAATGGTAATTCACACAATTTCTACTGTAAAAAATTAATAATCGACATGAGTCACTGAGTGAAGTACGAGTACTCAAAACACGCATTCAGGAGTTGCTCAAAGAGAATTTCAACAGGGTTGGTGGCCTCCAATTGAGACTCTCCTGGATGTCTTCTTTGAACAGACTATCCTCCTCAACCTCCACCCAATTATACTTCCACACCTAAAACACCCACTTGAAGACTATATATTTCAACCCATACCGAGAGCAGCTTAGTCACCTCTGAAGAAGCAACCAGCAGGGGTTGCGATACATCAGGATAAAATCTGAACTACGCGGTAAGACCCGAAAAAGTTTATTACTTCTACCAACCATGGACATATAAAGGTGGTGCAACTATGGGAGGTTGCTTGCCATTACAATTGTAGAGTTAAATTGCTGCATTTTGATAAAATATTCCTGTTTCCTCAAGTAAGCAGACACAACTGTGTAGTGTTGACACTATCACCTTATATACACACTATGTAAACAAAACCTGTTATCTTTGCTACGTACGGTATCCCACCCCACACTGTCCAACCAACATCCAAGGCTGATTGGCTGACTACTTTACAGCCAACTGCCAAATAATAATAGCCCAACTATAAATTTTGCTGCAAAATCATAATCCAAGATACCCAACTGAAGATGCGCGAGGCACCTGATTGATGAAAGTACATTAAAACCAACCAAAAATGGTTAATCAACTTATTATGTGAGAAAATGAATATGGATGAAACAACTACTAAGAGAAAAAATAAGAAGATTACAAAATATGGTAAAATTTTATATACAGCAGCCGAGCAAGAGTAAAATAGCATCACAGCAGCAACTGCAGCGACCCAGTGTTTGATTGAAAAGCATATAGTTTTAGTAATAGTATTTCATAGAAATCATTTTCAAGGATAATAAAATAATTGCCATGAAAAAAATTTGGTACTCAACTGATCTGGGTCCAGTGTCAAGTTTATAGAGAGTGAAATGCACAGAGTAAATTTATTAGGGTGCATTTGCTCGTAATACCTAATCTTTAATGACAAAACTACCTAATACCTCTCTTATTTTCTCTTCACCATTTAAAAATTAAGGGTTCACATAATAACTACAAATAAGACTTATAATCTAGGGTATTTCCTTACCTCTCTCGCTCTCTGGAAAGCTTGACGTTTGTATAAATAATTCTCTTTGTTGATGACAAATACCATCGAATATGAATTGAGGTTGAAGCGACACTCGGTATTATCCGAGGAGACAAAGTTCCCAGGGCCCTCACTCTTTAACCTCTTCTGCTTTTCACTCAGATTCGCTCCATCCCTCAGCCGATCCGCCTCATCGTCGGCTGTGTCATCTTCCTCCAAGCTATGGGAGCACAATTAAACATCAGATTAAAGCCCGAGCCACATTTCAAGTGTTACACCTAACACATAAACCCCAAACCAACAAATTATGAGAAATAAAAACTTATGAATGTTTTAGTTTTACCAAATTCATCTTCTTTTCCTATAGTTTTCCATGTTTTAGTCACAATTTAAAAAAAATTGCCTTAGGCTAATGTTTCACTCTATTTTAAAAGTTTCATTAGGACTGATAAATCAAAACACAAATAGAAATTTAAAAATACAACACATTAAACAATATACCACACACATAATTGGGTTCAAGTATCAAATAAAAAACACACCTACAATAGGCTCACTATTAACACAATTAATGGAACAAACAATCTTTTTCAATGCCATAACAACAACTAACAAAAAAATCAACATTCATATACTTTTGTTACATTTTTCCATAATATGGTAGATGTGTTGTATCATAGTACCTTTTATTTGATACTTCAAATCGACTACATATGTGGTAGGTTTTTAATGTGTTGTTTTTATTGACTTGGTTTTCGTTTTGTGTCGTTGCTTTTTGATTGATCACCCCCTGAGGAAGCTCAAAAACTAAAGTCAAACGTTGGCAATATTGGTAAGATTTTTAAAAATTTTGACCATTTCCTTAAAAACGACAGAAAAGGAAGATGAATATACTTGGCAAGTCAAAAAAATTACAGCAACTCAGATTGAACATTCAGGATGTCTATTACTTGGAATGACATCCACTTATCTTAAAATTACCGAAGGAAAAATTTTATCCAGATATGAAAATTTTCACAACTAAAAAGAAGGTTAAGGGGATAATGGAAAAATTGCATGTAATTTATGATACTCTGGTTGAATACCAAATTCCCAATCAATGTAGGACTTCTCTTTCAGTTAAATTACTTAATAAAAAGGAAAATTTTGGATGCAATACAGCTTGATAGCACACAAATAAATATAATGGCCAACTGAACAAAATACACAAATAAATTACTGCACTCAATTGGCAAATTTTGAGAAGCAAGTGATACTCCAAAACGTGAAAGAATTTTCTGGAGAGAGGCTCTTATTTTTCCACAGTGGATTCCCACGAGTATTGGAACGTTAATGCTGCTTCCTCGAGACTCGATACTGATGGAGTCATTTTTGCTGTCCATTCCCACCATCTCCTCAATATTTAGATTCTCTCTCATTCCACTAATCAACAAAAATGTAACTATCTCAGTGCTATGCAATGCGATGCTGCAAGAACTTCAATTTTGTTAAAACCACGTGCAAACTGATTTAATATCCTATTGACATATTTTCAAAGGTAAATTTGAAGTATGCTTCCTCATCAAATACCAGCCATCAGCAAATAATGAGCACACGGCAGTACTTATCATTTGCCATGACGTACATTTTCCAAGACTTGTCGAATTAGCCATTTCAAACCCCCTCACTATTTCCAGACCTGAGACAACCCTGGAATGCCTTTCACTGGAGCCACTGCTGAAAGAGCTCACCTCAATCAGGGTTATTTTTCAGAAAATAGGATGGAAAAATGGTAGACTAGGCTTTGGTAATCCATTATGTCTCATTCATACAAAAAAAATATTTCCAAGTGTTTTGATCCCAAATAACATGGAGAGGAAGAAATTCATCATTTATAAATATGAAACATATAAAGAGAAAAAGAGGAATAAAAATAAAATAAGGAAAATGTCAGCAAATAAGAATCATCATCTATCATCACCAGTTAATCCACCAGAAAAACTTCATGATAACAAAGCAATTAGGCCAATGAAATGAACTTTCATTGATATATTACTAAGGATACTTAAAAAGTTTAGCATAGAAGATGCTATAGACTAGAAAATAAATAATTATTTCTTATACTGACAATAGTGCTGTACAATTATATTGACGGACTGCTGTACAATCATATTGCCAGACTGCTGTACAATTAACGGACTCCTGCATGCATTTAATAATTCAGCTAAAAGAATACAACATGGTCATATCCCCAGAAAAAAATGTAAAGTCATCCAACGAAAAATTTCATTAACTTCTTCAACTATCTTGAAATGAAGTTCCAAACTGTGCATATATAAAATGCAGTTTTGAGGAAAAGTCAAGAAAGCCAACAGAATAGCTGGCTGCCTGAACGCCACAGTATGGCAGAAGAAACACTCAAGGAAAGAAATTTCCTAGGCAGCAGAGAAACCCGTCTCATCTCATGTTGGAGATACTTCCAAAACCAGAAGGATATCACAGGGATGAATATCTGTTGAGGATTGCCGAAAAAATATCATCTGACACAGAAAGGACCTAGTCAATAAGAAGGGTCTGTGGAAGATGTTAATGAGTGAGTTGGAAAAGGGAATGAACACACAGAATGGACGAAGGGAGGATAGAGGAAGTGGCAATATTCAAAAGAAAAAATTAGCGAGGGTTGGCCAACTAAAAGGTAGAAGAATAACCTGGATTAGGGCGGAGGAAAATGAAGTGAAGGAAACAGGAATAAGCCTACTAAGAGAGTTGAATGAAGATATGTACTCGTTAAAATAAAACAACCAGTGAAGAATCAGTAAAACTGTGAAGAGTAGGTCAAGCCTTTCAAGAACCCAAATAAACATCAAATTAGTATATAAAAATAAATATAAAAGATTACAGAGCAGTTATTTTTGGGACTCTCAGTGGGAGGATTTCTTCCATCCACCACTACTGTGTTTAAAATTGAACCGCTCACAAACAGACTGGAACTAAAATTAAAGGAGAGAATCAGTGAGGATTCATATTTCAAACCAGTTTTATACGTACCCATTGAATCATTTTTATCTCTCACTTCCAACACACAATAATGATTAATTTCAACCAAAAAGTAATAACATACTAATTTTGAGAGGGTTTAAAGGGAGATGCATCATCCATGACTAGATTACTGCCTGACAACATGGACATGAAAAGAAAATGGGCATGCTAAGCATCACGGGATATATTCAGGGAAGTGGCAGTGCCTTACTTTTCTTTGGTCCTCAAGAGGGTTTCACACACAATGCAAAAGGAGTGTTAAAGAAACAACATCCAAATAGTAAACATATATTTCAGAGCTATGTCAGACATAGAACCACAGTAAGAATTTTTAACAATGGAGGAATGGGACTCACCATCTCACGTGCACTGACCGTTAGATTAGAACAAGTGCCTAGTCATCCAATGGTAACAATGGACGTTTGAGCACCATTTAGAGGATTGAAAATATGTATACACATGCGTCAGCACTAGTGATGGGCCATGTGCGCAAGTGAGTCACCACAAATGCGCGACTCCGCAAAAAGTGGCATGCAAGTCACATCTATTGAGTCGCAACTCCCCATCCACTTGCAGCTCTCTCTTGCTCCCTGGCTAGAGCACGACTCAATCTTGTGTAGCACACCCCCTTATTTCCTAGTTTCACAGGAAGTTCACTTCCTAGGAATGCTTTTCTTTCCAATGCTTCCCTTATACCACTGAGAGGAGAAATAACCTTTCTGGAAATGGAGTACCTCAAATTTTTTACTTACTAATAATTTGTAAGAGGAATCTATAAATCCTTATTAAACTGAAAAAGGAGTAGAGTATTCCTCATTAATAGTAGGCTCACAGATCATTCCTCAGCCTTAAATTCCCTCTCCCTCATCTCCTCCATTCGTTGTCCATAAAATCTTCCCACCCCCTATTTCCCCTCCCTATCACATCCTCCTCCCATCGTTGCAACAACCCTACCGAGCCGAACAGAGCAAGTTGCATGTAGGAGTGTGCTTTGTGCCGCCTTGAGTCATCTCTCACCAAAGAGTCACATTTGCCATCACTAGTCAACACTGACATCAACATCAGAGAGGTGAGTGTAGGAAAACACAGAACACAAAAACATTTACTGGAAAGGAGTAATCAAGGTTTCATAGTCACAAGTTTGTGTTGCATGAGACAGAATGGCTAAAGCCACTGTTTTTAACTCGAAGGAGAGACACACCTGCACTTATCCTTGTGCTGTTGGTCGTCCACAGCACCCCTCCTCCTGTCCACCTCATTCATCTCGTCCCTCTTCCCTGCTCGCACTGACGACGACGCTGCCTTACACTGCCTCCCTCCCCCACTCTCCTCCCCCTCATCCCCCCCTTGGCATCCACCACCCGACCTGCGCCTATACAAGCGGAAGTTCCTCGGCAGGAACACTGGCTTGCGGGATGCAGCCGAGGGCAACGGCGACTGCTGGAGGCCTGCCTCCGACTGGGGCAACGAGGGCGAGCCGTCCCCTCGCATCAGCACAGCTGCGCCTCGACCATCCACCTCCCCACCACTGCTCCCGGACACAAACCGATCCACATAAGACCACTTCTCCGCTTCCGTCGCAGCCTCCGGTTCCTCCACCTCCGTATCCAGCAACTCCACCGTTATACGGCAATCGTGCTTGTACTAGAGAAGATCAAGGCACATAAAATATATTTTGTACTGGGACATTGTCTCACATATTATTAAAGTTATAGAGCACATTTAATTTGTCAAAGGTTTCCAAGGAGAACAAAAAATAAGAAATATACAATTAACAATGCACAATAAAAATCAATAACAAGAGTTAACCCATATATGCCTTGTGTTCCATTTTTGGAACACCTGACGCGACTATCTAATTTGATGATTAAGACTCACTATACACCAATATGCCACTGTTTTTCTTCCTGCACCTCTTCATAAAGATATATTGTATTATGGGGCGCAAACAATTAAGTCAGTTTTGCCAACCCATTGCAGCCAGTGCACAGTGGTCCTAATTGCGAATCTAGCTGGACAAAATTATTTTTCCCAAAAAACTTAAGAGCTTTTATTGTGAAAACATTCAGAATTGCCAAATTATATACAAAAACACAAAATAACACCATCACAAGTCTTTTCAAGGTGGTTTTTATAGAATAAAATTAAAATTTAATTTACAAAATAGTTTCATGTAACTCAACACTTAGAAAAATATGCAGAAAACTCCTTACGCCTATCTCCTATTATTCTATTATTTTTATTTTCTTACTTAGACGTGTTTGGTGTTTTTTGGCCATGTTGTCTACTATCAAATGCTTTCTATTCACGCATCTCACGGACGTGCTGGTATGCTGCCGACTGCTTTCTTCCGCCCGACAAAAGAAGATCAAGCCTATGAGAATGTTGATGCCACAATAGTTTCACCAAAATGAACTACTTATTTATCGAACGACAGTTTACCACATGAATTTGAGACTGAGCACTCCACGTTAACTTCATTTCTAACAGATCGCAAGAAATTACAGAGATTAGGGACTCTTGGTGAAGGTTTTCCGGCGATGGAAACTCGCTATGGCGAGTGCCAACACCAAAAGGGCCTCGTAAAAACCAATTTTTTTAACATGCTTATTAAAGGGTCAATTAATGGTGTCTCGGTTATCTCTTGTAATGGCGGGGGTCTCGCAATAGCCTGTACTTACTTTAACGAGGTTCACTGTAGTTACTTTTGACGTGGTTATTATCCTACGACGCTGAGATTCCCCCGATGATTGTTCAATCTCTTGGGAAGGGTCACACTATGTGCCAGTCGTATTTTGCCATTTTTATTTTCCACTGCTGAAATTCTCCTACGTAACCTCTGCGAGAGCTTTCAAACAAAACGGTTCATGAGTAGGACAAGAATCACATGCGACGGTGCATTCGAAGAAAGAATCGGAACTCTTTCCACCCTTGTTGCATTCACTGAAGCTATTATTTAAAATTTCGGATCCAGATCTGATGTCTTCCGCGACTTTGGATCCGATGTATCTGATGAAGGGCAATATCTGCGGATATTTGGATCAGAGGTTTCCAATCTGACCATCCCTAGTATTTTTAAATACAAATATGCGAAAGGAAGCCAAGAGATGATTTGTAACGGCTGATATGCACGAGTAACTGTTTTAGTGGGCAAATTATTTTTTTAGTCAGCACATCACGATGCAGATATGAAAATGGGAAGAAAGAAGAAGGGATAAAAAACATGGCGTAAATACAGGGTTCTACATGCGTTGGAGATGGATGAAATTTGATGGGACCGAAAACAACTTAAATTCTAATTTGCAGGATAACGTAAATTCTAATAACGCAAACATGGGGTTTTACTATAAATGCACAGTTTACTGTAAATCCTTTGTTTGCTGGTTAGGAGTTAAACAGTTTGGCTTTGTTTAAAAATTTAGAGAAAAGAGGTGGCTGTAAATGACATGTGAACTGAAGATTTTGAGCAACTGATTGATTACAGTCATTTCTGAAAAAAATCAATTCTAATGGTTAGAGGGGTGCATTCCTCCTGCTAGTCCAATCTCTTGCAGTGACATATTGCTCAATGGAAACTCAAATATAATCTTAAAATTTACAGATTAGATAAAATAGACCACGCAAAAAATTTGCTACAGTAGAACCTTGCTTTTACGACCCCGCAATAGACGTTTTCCTGTAATTTACGACATTTTCGTTAAGTACCGATATTTAAGTATCTCTACAATGTTAAGTCTTCCCTGCATTTACGCTGACGAAATTTCAAATGACCCGCTATTTACGCCAGGACACCAAAGGGAACATGGCGGATAGTGCACCGTAATAAAGAAGAAAAGAGTTTTAGATATCGGAGGCAGGGATAACCTTTTTGCAAGAAGGTTGTAAATATAGGAAAGGAAGTTGTACTTACAACCTCCTTGCCTTTTTGGCATACCTGTCACCAGTATCATTAATATGGCCTCTTTGAACTTCATGTTTGAACTACTACAATAATTCCTTCTTCATCTGTTTCTGACCACTCTATCGCGGGATTTCCTGAGACAGGTTGTTTGCAAATTTAAATTTCATTCCATTTGTTGGTAGTAAGTATTGTAGGTTTTCCACTTCACTTGTAAGCATCGTAGTTACGAATGTAGACGCTATGTTTATATTCGTGGTCGTTCTCGTGATGATCCACGCACTGGGTGTTCTCCTTTGCGTACGTTATTACCAAGTTCTTCGATTAATTTTAAAGTCGTTTTAATCGTATTCTCTTTTTCCCTGCTTTTTTGTGACAGCGTCAATAAACGCGAATCAAATATGGAATGGCCCAGAAACGAGAGAGGAAAACTTTTTCAATAGAAGATAAAATAAAAATTTTGGGAAGAGTTGACTCACATGTAAGTTCACGTGTTTCCCTTGCCAAAGGACTTGGAATTCCAGAGTCCACATTAAACACTGTTAATAAAACTCGCAAAAACATAGAAACCAGTGTAGTGGAATGCGGACCCAGTGCAAAGAGGCGAAAATATGTTAAGTACTCGAAATATGATAGACTAGAAGAAATTTAGGAACATTATCTTGACTCAGGTATAATTTAAATTAGGTACTATGAAATTATTTGCTTTCATTTTGAGAAGACTTTTTGAGAGTTAGGGTTGATACATATTGTTTTTAATTAAATGTTAAATGGATTTTAAGTCAATTATTATTTTAATTTGTCCAAAGATTGAAATATTTTTACTCTAGAAGATTTTTTTTAATTTTATGGAGTTAATGGAATATGTTTACCCGTTTTACTTATTTATCAGCAATTATCTGTGTTAAAGGATCTATTTCAGAAGACTGATGTTTTGTATGATCTACCTCACTGAGAGTTCAGTACATACTAATAAAGAATTTTTTGTTATCATTTTTAAAGGTTTTATACTTACTATTTATTTAGAACATGATTCATATGAAAAATAGAACATTTAACTATATTTAAAGGGGTTGTTTTTCATTAAATTGTGCCTAACCTTGATTTTACACTTTCCCGAGAGTTACACTTTTTTTCCTAGTCCCCCTCAAAAACATAAAAGAGGGGTTTTACTGTAATTAAATTGGAATTTAAGTGAGGTGCTACCTGAGCTGCTCAGCCAGGAATGCAACAAAATGCCGATCGTAGCAATGCTCCGTGCATGTAACTACAATTCACATCTTTTTGCTTCACCTCTGGTTTTTTTCCCTGACAATAACCTCATCACCCTGACATTTTCACTGCTTCCGCTCATGATTCTTATTTCCCTGACCAATATAAACCCTGCAAATATATTCCATAAGTTCAACTCAAACTTACCACATATATTTTGAAACAATTTTCCTCGGCAAGAGCGTGCTCAGCCCGCCTCTGATATGCCAGCTCAAACGGAGCGTTTCGATGGGCGTTGGAGCAGAGCCCTCCCGCCCCACTCAGCCCCCCGTTCGATGCAGCTCTTCTCTGCTCCCTCTGCAGCAACTCAACACAATTCTGACAAGACTCATCTGACACCAAATGCTGAAGCTAAAAAGAGAGATTCACACAACATATTACACCCAAACCTCGACAAATACTCATACTAGTTTCCATGAAAAGTGAGCACTAATTGAAACAGTACTACTTGATGTTTTTCACTGTAAAAAGTGTGTTAATTCTCTTTCGAAAATAAAATATAAATTTGTTAAAATAAAAAATTATTTAACATCATTTACACGCAGCTTTTACTCCACTTGCAAGATATTTTGCCAATATACATAAAGAAATCATTACAACTACTGAGCTATAAGCTTTACCCCAAACTGTACTTAGATAAGCAACTAATTTTCACTCAAGCAATCTTGGTGCAATAAATGTGAACTTCAAAACTCTAGATAAAGACTCATAAAAAGTTCATACTACTTTACAATACTGCCTTTAAATTCTAATTAAAATTAAAATTAGCAAAATGAAGAAATAAAAACTGAAAAACACTGATACAACAATCTCATTACTCAATCAGTTACAAATGCACAACATACCTTGCAGTATGGGTTACTTGACTTGGTTGTAATTATTTACACTTTTAAGTATGATTTTATGATCATAAATAATTTTTAAGTTGAAAAAAAAACATTATAAAGGAATAAAATAAAAAAGCCTTCATCTGATATTAAAAAAGAAGCAAGAATCATGAGGGAGCAACATTGTGGTACAGGTGTGAATTTTTCTTACCTGTCGAACTGCATAAGTGACCACTTTGTCAAGGGTAAATGCCACATATGCATGTATTCCAAACATTTCCCTGAGCGTGTCCTCATACGCACTGGCATCCATATTTCCATCTAAAACATTCTTCACCATGTCCAGAAATGCAGGATAATAGTCCTCTACTTCAATTTCACCTGTAATGTTTATCAAGTTACCTTGAGCATGACTAAAATAAAACAATTAAAAGGTAAGCATTTTCTTTTAACATCTTTTATAATCCTTAATATTTTTAATTTTCTACATCTTTTAACCCTTGCGTGATTCTTCTGCTTTACATCCTCCATCATCCGCTCTATGCACTCTCTCATCTCGTTGTGTCCCACAGAAAGTGACTCACCCCTTGAAAACCCAAGATTAATTACCAATAAGAGTAGGTCTCATACGTATAATTACAAAAGAACACAAAGATACATACCACCTGTTCACGATGTGCGAGAAATATATGCCAAGAGTCTTCAGAAATCGTATGCAATCATTGCTTGCAGTAGCATAACAGTTTTTCATAACATTTGTCAGAGCATCACTCTTTTGTTTCAATCAAAGGATTCAAATGTCACCTTTCTAATTTTTGTAGCTTTATAATGTATAAAAGATTAGGTAAGCCAAAAATAAATGAAACAATTGTCGATAAGTCAATCACTAAATGGTGGATTTGACAACTTTTTGAGTTGAATTCACATTTGAATTGCATTCAACTATTTTTGATTCCCAATACAGCAATTCCACTATATCCCCATAGTAATTTTGGTCACCAAGAACAATACCATACTGAAAATTAAACAGAAAAGCTCATTTCCAATTTGGACTCGAATGCCAAATTCAATTGTTTGAGTATCATTTGGCCCAGCTCCATACATCTACTAATACCTTTCATGCAATGAGATTGCATTTTAGCCAGTAAGAGATGCAACAGAAGTTCTCTAATCAATCAACAATTATCAAAGGATTCAAGATTTAATTAACATAATGCTTGTCATTTTAACTGTCATTATCATTAAATCTCCTTTTTCCCCCATCCAGGACACCATAACAAATCGAAAGTCTCTTGTTGCCATCACCAATTGTGATTGTGTTTGACACATGAGGAGACCCGTATTTTCGTGTTTCTTTGAACTGTCCCCTACTTGTTGAGCTATTTGTGGCAACATCATTGATAGCCCTCACCCATTCAAGGACACTCTCATAACATCACAGACTTGTGCTGACCACTCCTCTGCATAATGCATTGTCGTCTTCTCATTGGTGACTGTTTAAACTATTTCAAACAATTCCTTACCTCAATTCTCTCAATCAATGACTCTAATGATGCCACTCATGAAAGTGGACGTCAACTTTTGTGCTTTCTCATCTTCTGAGAGAATGGTGAAGTCGTTCCCCATCTTTCCCTTCCACCAATGTAATTCCATTCATCATTTGCAGTTACCGGTCACAGTCATCCGCCAAATAGTATACAGAAAAGGACCTCAAATTTTAACATTTACTGAAACTCTTGTGCAAAAAAGTTTTCTTACTTTTGGGTTTGAGGCGCAGGGCCACGGCAGTTGATTCTTTCCGCTCTCTCCTCTCCCGCGCCTCCTCTGCAGCCAGCGCCACAGCCCTCTCATACATTTTCGTGAGCCTCTCGCACAAAATTTGATGCAGTCTCAAAAATAAATACCAGTTATTATTGGCCATGAAGAGGGTGTAGCATTCCTCCTGTAAAACATCAACATCAGAAGTTAATAAGTTTTAACACATTTCATTGGTATTTCAAAAAAAAAATAATAACACCGGTAAGTACAGTAGAATCCTGATTTAAGGTTTTTCAGGGGGGACAAAATTTAAAACACTAAATGCGGACAAACACTAAATGAGGACCTGCCATTTTATTCAGGTTTTAGGGTCTGTAATGATTGGAATGGCTTTTTATGAATAAAAAATATTATTTTAAGTACCTAAAAGGTGCTGAATGCAGCAAAAAATGCTTTTTAATGAAATGTTCTCTGTCCTATGAAGGTTGGATAATACTTTTCAGGAATCGGCTAAAAAAATGGGTAGTAAAAATAAGTACATAATGAGAGGATGGCAATTGTTTTAATGAAATATTTTAAGAAAATTCTAATAAACATCAACTTAAAAGCATTCCCACACGGATTATTATTGTGCACATTAGTGATTCCATTTTTATGCATATTTCAGTGATCTCGATGAAATTTAGAATTTTTTCTGTAAAAGCGACATGTAGGTGACTATAGCATTTCTAATATAATAAGAAAAGGTGTAAGTAGGTACTCGAAAAATCATGAGGAATGAGTGAAATAAAGGGGCAGCAGAAGATCGCTATTCCCGAATTCTCAACTACCGAATATCTATTAAAACGGAGGTTTTCTGGAATTTTGCAAACTTAACGTTTTCTGTTGCCTCGGCGAAACAAGGGATTTAAGAACCTTTAAAAATCCTCCTATGCACACATTTTGGATTTCGAGGTCATCCAAAAAAGTAGAATCTTATTTCTAGTATGCGTACAATTCGATGGTGATTTAACAAGATGATAACACCAGATTCGTTGTCATATATCCGCGGCCTTATGCAGGTCGAATGGAGCCGGGAGAAGTTGCTTACGCGGCGCGCTGATCACCTTGACTCCGACTCGCCTTATTTCTCGGCAGCTTTTAATAAAATTTGTTTGGACCTTGAATGACGATTAGCTAAACTCTGTTAAGTGAAAAAGGTTTAATCTTCAACAGAACTGGATTTCATCCGAAAAATTGTCAGTGCCTCGGGAGTTTGGCAATTTCGTCAGGGTTATGATGTCGAAGTCAACCACCAACCACCTGCCGGATTTTCGTATTTTTCCGCGCTCATCTATTCTACCGTGAGTATGCGGTGATTTTTTTTCCAGCATGAGCGATTTATTTTGAGTAATGGACCGTGATAGTTCGTCAAAACTCCGATTGTCATTATCTTTTGACATTAATTAGCACCAGATAGATATTTTTGAATCGACATCGATATCAACCAGCCGCATATCGGTAAATTGGCTCCGGGACATCTAAATTACGATGTTAAATAATGTTGTTCCGTAGGGAAAGAATGCTATCACTCACGATCACGACAGGGGAAACACTTCCTCGGTTCTTTCGCTGTTCCTCCGTGGAAACTGACCTTGGAATGGATTATAGAAAGAGTCTTCTAGTGAACTGCGCAATTGATATGGGGCCTCCTCTTTTGAAAAGAGAAAGTAGCCGACTGAAAAAATATTGGGCTAATAATCGACTGCCCGTAGGTAGTAGAGTTGAAAGGGGCATAAGCCATCAATTGAAAAAATAACGAGAAAACCATTATTGTAGCGGCCCTCGGAGGATAACTCGTGTCTTCAGTCGTCACGTATCATCGAAGTCAAGTTCAAGAAGTGAAGGATAAGGTAGTTCGAGGTTATTAAGGGATGACTTTGCTCCATTAGATCGGATCTGATACAAAAAGTGCCTGGTGTTTGGATCAGAAGGGGAGCGAAACATTACGAGAAGACAAATCACCCAACTTGCCAGTTGAAGGTCGTAGCTGCGCTGCGCTCGCGGAAGAAAGCAGTTGAAGAAGCGTTCCCCGGTAGATTCTATCGACTCTTGGTAAACTTTCATGAGACTGTTCTTGTTGATAAATTCGAAGATTTGGATGAACCGTCATGAAAAAACGTTAAATCGGGCAAAAAATCTTGAGCGGGACAAATTTTTACGACCATAAATGCGGAAAAACGCAAAATGCGGAAACACTAAATACGGATAATTTTTACATTGTCCTAATAGGGAATGAATCGGGACCCAAAAAAATAAACGCTAAATGCGGAAAAACGTTAAATGCGAAGACGTTAAATCCGGATCCGACTGTAGTAATTTATCACTAAACCAGGTTGAACTTTCCTTGGGCTAACCATCCAGAAAGAAAGAAATTATGAGAATGGGTAATGAGTAGGAACCTGAAATGTCGGCTGCCTTCACCCCATGACCTCGGCATTCAATTGACCTCGCCAACACCATAAGAAGGGAAAGCTTTGACATTCCAACAGATTCCGGGATAGAATCACTAAAGATGAAAGAGAAATTGGTCTAGCCAAAAACAGCTTCAACAGAGACCAAAGGCAAAACCTTAGCTAAGCGTAGAAGCCCATTTTAAATGTAGTGGGAAAAGTCACACATGGCTACACCAATCACAACCAGTCACACTCATCCACAACAGTCAGTCACCTGAGCATTGGGCATCAATCAGCCCAGGAGACAATGGAAAAGTATTCCATTAAAACATCGGTAGGAATGGAGAGCCTTAACTAGCCGGAAGCCCTAAACAGGTTCATTGCCGCAGTTTACTGAGAAAAATCTAATCCTGCCTTCACTTTTGTTACTCCGAGGCAAGCCCAAGAAATATTACAGTAGACTCTCGTTAATGCGATTAAGGTTATTATGAAGTTCTCGCCATTACAAAGCAAATTGTTGGTCCCTATGAAAAGGTCTATCTAGGCTACAGAAGAGAAACGTTATTACTAAATTACAAACCTCAGTCCCGGTCCTGGCAATTACAAAATGAACTTTATTATAATAACATAATAAATGGCATTTAAGTGGATATATACTACACTATGTTATAATCATTGCGTTACATATAACCCATTAATCCCCATAGTTGTATATATATACCACATTATTGAATCATAATTTTCATAACAAACCTTTACTTCAGGATAATATTTTCTTCGGTTTTCTGAATTTTTAAAACATCTCTAACTCTGATTATATTATTTTCGTCGAAATATTCAATAAAATAACAATTACAGTGGAACTTGGTTAGTACGTTCCTCATTAGTACGTTTTCCTCCTTAGTACGGCGATTTCTCTCGGTCCCGGTACCATCCGAACAAAATACAGGTAAAAGTATTTGGTTAGTACGTTTGAAAAAATTGCACTTTCCTGGTTAGTACGCTCAAATGCTTGCCGTGACGCAACCCGCAATTCGTTCTCTAATATTTTCTTAAGGGTCGTAAACATCCGAATTCATGATTTAATTTATTATTACTAGCCATTAACAGATCTCTTTCTTCGACCGTGAATTATCCAAATGCATTTCTCAATTCTTGTGATGTGATGAATAATAAAATGCGGCCATTTATCAGGAATGTCTGACTATGGAAAACTGCAGCCAATAAGAAGCCCCAATTTTCCCCACCCCGAGCTCCTCACCTGTTGCCTCTGCAGGGATATTCTACTAAACGGGGCCATACGTATGGCCGGCCGTAAGTTTCTTATGGCCTGACCCGAAATTGCGGCCTATACCGATTCCACTCTCGGGGGGGCCATATCGTATGGCCCGGCCAAAAGTCTTAACGCCCTTTCTGCAGGCGAGTATGTGAATTATAATTGGTACTATAAGTTGGGTTCACTTTCTTTTAACACTAGTCATTTTTTGAGAAGGTAGTTTGTTCCAACGTGGATACAAAATTAATTCTATGTTCCTTAACTGAAATGGACTCTTATTAAAGGATAAATTTGGATTTTCTTTAAACTCTGATCTGGCGGCAGACGCTGGAGATCTTTAAAAAAAGTGAAGAAGCAGAAGAAATTTGTACACAATTTGTACCCTACAGTATTATAATATTCGTGAATTGTACATGTAATGGATAGAGTTAGAACATGACATCCTATTGTAGTTCTAACCCCCATTCTCTCCTTCCAATGGTGTAACTATTGTCTCATGGCTGCAATAATTTGCCCTCAAAAGCCGTAGAAATCCAGCCAATGCACAAAATCTAAAGATGAAATTGAAACTTTAAGTTTCATTTATTTTATTTTCAGAGGCTTATGTTTAGGTAGCTGTATAAAATTAAAAGATCAATATGAGACTATCATTCTTTCCTTGATTTATGGATGACATTTGTCCTTTAAGCATCGACTTACTGAGGATTGCCTTACTGCCAAAAGAATGTGTTGCCCTATGCTTCTTAGATATACTCCCTCATGAACCGTAATGCTACGAGAATCTTAAAATATAAAACATTTAATAGCGGATATTTTAAGCTACCTACAGCTTTTCGAAACAAGTATCTAAGAAATCTGCTAGCAAATGTAGCGCAGAAAGCAAATAAAAGCCCGTTCCTCCGTTAACTTTAACAGAGCATCCATTAAAAAAGTATTTCTAACTTTTTAATTACAAGCGAACTTTAGGCTCATCCACTATATCTATTTACGAATAAAGTAACAACTTCTTTTGATGCGTGGAAATATTTAATGAAAATATCCATCATCGTATGCGAACGGATTACACGTATCCCGTATACTTCTTCTTTCCAGATGAAATCGGCGTCTTTATTTTATATATCTAGCAAATGCCCGTTGAATCCGTACATGTGCTCCCCCGCAATATTCATATATTTCTTGAAACAATCACTATATAATCGACGGCACTCCATAAATTTCTTCTATAACTCCGTAGGCGAGCAATGTTATTTCGTATGGCCTGAGTTATGACCGCCTCCTAGGCAGGCCATAGTATTACGGCATTTAGGCCATAGCTACCGCCCGACTTATGGCCTTTCGCTCAGAGTAGAATCGCTTGAAGCCATACGTATGTCTCGAGGCCGTAGTTATGGTCGATTTCGACTTATGGCCCGGCCATATGATTAGTGGAATAACCCTGCTGGGGTGCCCACTGCGCACAAATTTTGCGAGTGGGCAATTGTTGCTATTGCACGAGTTATCATGATGAAGAAATGAGTCTTATCCAATTCCCACTTTATCTAAAGCAGTACTGCACGTACTCCATAAACTCGACGTCAAGGCCTTTGCCACGCCAAGGAAGCATTGCATTGCTTCTCCTTCCAAGGAACAGTAGAAATAAATGAGATAACATTCTACAATTAGTATTATACTGCCTCCTTTTAAATGGTCTATATTAGGTCTAGCGTTTGACTACTGCTGCGGGAGCAGACGATGCTCTGGATCTTCATGCGAAGCTTAGCTTAAAAATACGTTATCTCGGCCTGTAAGCAGACGACGTTATACAAATTTCTAAAGTAAATTTCAACTGTATAATATAAAATCTTCCTGTAATTACGTCGTAATATAATAATCTTGTGTGTTATTAATCGATACATCGATCGATATAACAATCGATATGGTTTTGTTCCAGACGCGAATGTGTACGGCTGTTGCCGTAATTTAAGGTTAATACAATTTTGTCCCATTTTTATGATGTTTAAAAACAACCAGTGGGCATAATCAGAGTTGTTGTTATATTCTCTGAGTATGCTGTGAGAAAGAAGAAATGACTTAGCTTTACTTTCCTCTTTCTATAAATATATATAGGATAAATCACGGGAGATAGACGCCGTTTTCATGTAATTGTCTTCGGGAAACCTATGAAACATTGTGATTTTTATTCACATGGTATTGTTTTTCAATGTAGCGCTCATTTTCCTGATTTTAAAGGTGAAAAGAGTTCAGGAAGGCGATCCTACGAGAACTACCGATAGTAATTGTAATTATGACGACTTTTCCACAGATTGCAATTACCCCGACTGCTATTATTTACTTTCCTCGTTAGCATGTTTTCCTGGTTAGTACGTTAATTTTTTGTGGTCCCTTCAGAAACGTACTAGACAAGTTCCACTGTATTTTCTAAAGTTGACATTTTTCTATTTCACAGGATTGGAGCACTACAAATTGTAAATGATTTTTTACAAAGATTTCTTGAGGGATCTTTCTATCAGTAATGCTTACACTCCTAGTCAGGCGGGTCAGTTAGGGTAGTGGTAGCGTATATGGCTCACACCCAGGGGTTTTAGGTTCGGGGCTTCGTCATAGCAGTATATTCCGTTGTCTTCGTTGTGATCGTACGGCATCAATTTTTTCATTAATTTTAATTGCAGCACGCATAGACATGAGACGATTTTTTTATCATCATTATGGCATTTAGGTGTTTAAGCAGTGTCATTTCAAACGCAGAGATATGACGACTACACTAACAAGAGTTGGTGTGCGCCAAAATGTTAATTTTTTCATTACTTATACTGATCAACTTCCACATTAAAAATGAAAACCACTCTTGCGAGAGCACATACCATTAAAGGCTCACGGCACGCAACAATATGCGTACAGACATAATTAATAAGAACACAAAATGAATATAAAATGGCATATCTCTTGAACACTTGTAATTCACATTATTCCAAAGGGAGTTTACTTACACAGTACCTATGTGCTAAAAAGAACCATTCGGAAATATAATTTCAATTAACAAATAGGATGAAATAAAAGTTGATAACCCTGGACCGGGCGCGCTGGCGTATAAAATACATCAATCTTCGAAAACCATGGATTTCAACATTATATGTACATTCTGGGCTAGAATGGTATCGTGTATTCGTAGAATGTACTTTGACTGTCTATATTGCGAGTTTTCAAAGTTTGGGGCATTGAAGCTAACTTTTTTAGATAAGTAAGTCCCCACCTGTGGCGAATAAATTATGCCGCGCGACCGGCCGTGTACCACTGGTACCACCTGTGTACCTTTATATCTGTATGACCTATAAATGTACAGATTGAACTAATTTCTACAAGTAAAGATTAATTTTTAACAAAAATCGAGTGTTATCATATAAGCACATTACATGGGCAAAGTACGCCATACGCCAGGTCGTGTAAAAATAACAGTCACGCCCACTAGAGGGTTAAAAGCAACAATTACGCCAAATGTGTCTTGTGCTCGCCGCTTCCCAAAATATTCCCTAGCCCTTCCAATAAAATAACATGAGTCCCACCAACAAATGTCATTTCTCCGAAAAAAAAAAAAAAGCCATTGTTATAGCCCCCAGTTAATCTTTCGGTATGTTTTTGAGGAGAGTAGCAAGTGTAGTTCGTATCTCTGTGTTTGAAATGACACTGCTTAAACACCTAAACGCCATAATGATGATTTAAAAAATCGTCTCAAAGGCAAGTAAATAATTATGCTATTAATGAAAATTATTTTACGAACGTTTTTAAATATTTATTTATTGTCCATCAAAATTTAATATATCCATTGCTAGATGAAAATCTATCTTATGTATTTACTTAGTTACCTACCACGTGGAACTTAGATAGTTTTCCCTAATCGGCCGGAGTTGAGATCCAAATGATCGTGAAAGTATTTGATAGACACAGATATAAGTTTCAAGTACTATTTACGCTGCTCTTACTTAAGTTCCTGTTTTTGAACAGAAACCATATCATACCCTTGACTCAGAAGCTATTTTGCAGAGCGACAATAAGTTTGGTAGATTGAAGAGACAGGATATTTTTACAAACAATGTTTCTTCGACAATTCCTAAAAGAAACGTCCACACAAACTTGGTTATTATGAACTTCCGGTATTTCAGTCCTGTGAACTTTGTATTAACAAGAGTCTACTGTAAGTCACAATGAGAAAGTGATACAGTAAACTCTTGATTTTACGAAGCAGGATTTTACGAAGTTTTCGATTATACGAAGTGATATTGCGGTCCCAGTGAAAAGCCTATGCTAAATACATGGCGCTATTCGATTATACGAAGTTTCGATTATACGAAATTTTTTGAATTTACGAACCTCGGCTCGGTCCCTAGGAGCAAATGGCATTCGTTTATACGAACTACGGCGAAAAATTTGTCAACAAAACTAGTTACGCCGGCGTAAGTAGCTAAAAAATCAGCGCTTCCAACTGTGGTCCATCAAAAGTGCGAAATCGTAAATGATAATTCAACTTTGGAGAAAAATGGGTCGCCAACAACCTCACTGTGGGAATTTAGGGGGAGTAGGAGTTAAGTGAAAATATCGCGGCTGACATTATGCCCCTATTTACGTGCCTGTTCGTAAACATAGCATCGACAATAATTCGTAGTTTAACATGTCAGGAAGGTCGCGCGGAGTATTTCGTACACCCCTAATTAACCCTTTGCACTGCTGTGAACGTACTTCGAAGACTACTTGACTACTTTTCGCCGAAGCACTTCGAAGGGTCCCTAATCCGGGACCCTTTCCTCGACGAGCTCACCCTCGCTGGCCCCTGAAACTGGGCTATTTTTTAATGCATTACCTGAAGTAACCCTGGGTTTCAAAGGGCAAAGGTGCCATGGGGGAAAAAAGAGTAAAGTGCGTGTTACTGTGGGGCTGTGCGTCAACCAAACGGGCACGGACAAAATAAGCCCGTTGTCATTGGGAAATTTGAAAGGCCACGGTGCTTAAAACATGTAAAATTGGAAGCCCTCCCCGTTTTTTACCATGCAAATAAAAGCAGCTGTTTGACCCGAGAAATTTTCCAGCAAACGGTTATACGTCTACGGAGAAAAATTGCTGGAGAGAACAGCAAAATTGTTTTAATAATGGATAATGCCACCGTTCATAAATACGTGGAAGATCTAAAATTGGCTAATGTTCGAGTCCTCTTTTTACCCCCGAACTCGACTAGCAAGTCCCAGCCCTTGGACCAAGGCATTATCCAGAATTTTAAAGTCCTATACCGGAAGAAGCTTGAGCGGTATTACTTGCGATGGATCGGTATGTATACATTCATCTATTTTGCTCATGTGCGTTTGGATATCGATTTAGATATTTTTATTCATGATTATCATTCTTTCAAATCTATTTGCTACTTTTATAAATGGGAACAGAAATTAATAACATCCCGAAATGGACGTTGATACATGCAATCCGCGCCATAATATCTTTTCGTGTATATATTGGCCTTTGTGAATGAACAACTTAAATATCTTAAGTACTGGGCTCTATTTACCGCCAATTTATATTTCAGGCTTCTCGTAATGAAGACGCACTTCCAAGTCTAACCATGAACTTTCTTCTCACGCACTTCCCCGTTCTCCCATGCTGGGGTTCTGTCTTTCCAAAGCCGTCCCTTCCCTCCTGCCGCCTTTGGCTGATCTTGCTGACACCCACCTTACGCATCCCAAACCCCTCCTTCCCCAGAATTTCCCATTCACTCCCTCCCTAAGGAGACTGAGCTTGTGTGCGTCGCAAAAAAATACGGCCCCCAAAAGTAGACTGAGGCAGAGCTGAAGGCCATTTCCCCACCCTTCTTTGTCCGTGTATATTCGTATGTCCGTGTATGTCCGTACTGTATATTCTTATAATAAACATTGCAATTCATTATTTGATTACGTTTTCTAAACTGGTCGGGAATTTCTTTCTTTTCTTTCTTCACATCATAAATCGATAGCAAAAAGCCTTTTCTATGAATTATACCGAGAATAACCACCGAAAACGTTTAAATAAGACCACTAAAGACAAAAAACGGCGGAAGAAACAAAAGCGAACATTTTTTCGTGACTTATGAAAAAGGTTTGAATTTACGAAACTCGATTTTACGAAGTGCCAATTTTCCGGTCCCACTGACTTCGTAAAATCAAGAGTTTACTGTACTGAGATGTGGAAAATGTGGTGGAGAATGGGGAAATAGTAAAAACAGATCATTAGATACTCACCGGGTGAGTAGCTGCAGTATGATGAGGATTTGCACTAGAGATATTATCCTCTGATTTATTTCCATTTGCGCATCCCAAAGACGGGTTGCCAAAGGCACTGTTGTTGGCCTTGCTCCCAGACTGCATTTCCGACTGCTTCTTGCCCTCGCCTCCTCGGCTGCTGGCCCTGTTTCCACCATTCCCCTTTGTGCCCGAGGCGCCAGAACCACCCGTCAGATTACCACTGCCATCCTCATCATCCTTCTCATCTGCAACCCACAACCAGAAAAATACAATTTGGTGTTATATTTTTAACAATCATTTTTTAATGGTCAACTCTATCATCAATTTGGTCACTAAGGGGATCCTTTGGTAATTATCTGGTCAATAGATTTGATCTGTGTGTCACAAATGCCTTAGAGGTTTTCTTACTATCAGCAATTGTATTGGGTTTACTGCGGACAAGTTTACTATATGGAAATTCATTGTAATGAAAAAGAAAGTGATAGTAATTTTCCATACTTACTTATTAACTCAAATAAACTCAACAACTACACATTATTTTCAAGAGCTGTCTGAATAAGGTAGCCCTTCCAGCTATATATTGCTAGAAGGGATAGGTAACGTATAGTGGAAAACAAAAGGCACATTTCATTATTTACTCACCATCGTCTTCTCTTTCATCCTCACTCAATTCTTGCCTTGGATGGAAAAATAAATCTGGAATGAATTGTCTGAGTAGCTGCTTAATCCTCTGCTTATCTGGCTTTTGGATCCCCGTCTGCCTTTTCACGTGGTGAATCAACAGATTAGCAGCATCGTCCAACACAGACTTGTCCTTGTAAGGCAACACTAGATGGGGACCATTCGCCACCTCCGCGCAGCCCTCTTCCGCCTGCTCATGCCTCTGCACCAAACAATAACAACAATTTCACACATGCTGCTGCTATGCAGACACAAGCATTCTTCCCTGTTTTCCCTAAGTTTTTTCCTGATGCCTCATTAACTACAACATGCAACGAATGATTTTAGAAAGTTAAATGCTAAGATGACAGTGACTACATCTACATACTACCCCGCAAGCTGCCTGAAAAGCATGTGGCATGGTAAGTTAGGACACAAGCTGTTTACACACCACAGTCTCCTTGGCACCTTTCATTACGAGTTGGCTAACGCCGACACAGGGTTTCTATCAAACAATCCCTCCCCACCCTAATCTCATGGCGCAATTGACCTCATTAGTCAGTTAACTCCTCCAAGTACCATAATATAGATAATCCAGAACACACGGGATCTGGGATATCACAAAATTAAGATTTTTCCAGTATTTATATCACTTCTTTGAAGTGAGCAATTTAACTAACTGCTCAACTGCCGTTACAACCGCGAGTGATGAATGAACGAAATTAGCTTAGGAGCCAAGAAAAATCTCCCCTTTTTGAATGTCTGCTCATTAAAAACTAATATTCACGTGAAATTTTATCAAGAGTAGATTGAATCTACCAGGTGATACTTCTCTTTTGTCATCATCCTGCGAATGCAGCGCCAAAACCTTCGACTTGCAAGCCTCGTGATTTTTCTTCTTGTAATGTTTTGCTTTCTCATTTCTGATAACACCACCAGAAACTTTTTGTATAAAATTTGATCTAATGGTGCTAAGCCATGCCTGAGTCAAAAGGGACTGCCTTATCTATCACGTTTTGAATTTGACTTCAATGATTAAGTGACGACTAATGACGTGAGTTATTCTCTGAGGGCATTCATACTAACCCCTGTTCTGTTAAAAGTTAAGCTGATAGCTATTCAAGGTCCAACCATGTTCCACTCAAACCTACCAAGATACAAGTTGAGTCAGTTTTTAAGCAACTTCCCCCTGGCTCCATTCGTCCCGCAGATGTGTGGTTAGCTAGCGGAATGAGACAACACATGCTGCTTTTACCATCATGTTGCATCACCGTCGACATACATGCGTACTATAAATACGATTATCTTTATTTGATGACCTTGGAAGCAGAAGTTTAAGTACAGGAAAATTTTTAACGACCCATTTGGGCGTTATTTCGCTACAGCGATGGAAAACAGTGCCATCACATTCTAGAAAATTTTCTGTTAGAGATAAATACTCCAGAATTTCATAATTCTGGATTAATGATCATTTACTACACACTGCAAATTATGGAAAAATTATTATTCTTTATTAGCATCCCCGCGTAATGGGTACACAGTGCATCCGCTTGTGCGACTAAAATTGACACGAGTGCCGCAATCTTCCTGTAGAACAGTTCTCTGAAAAGTCGGATAAGCGAGGTATTTCACGTCATGGGACTGGAAAAATAAGTTTCGTAACTGAGATCGTCGTGCAAATGAAAGGTTTCATAGACGAGGTTGGAAATACATGGGTTCATTTGGGGATATTCACGGGACCAAAAAAAATGAGTGTACTGTAAGTGAGGCCATCATATAACTGCGGGGTCGATTATCCGAGGTTCTACTGTATCACGAAGGACTACCTCCTGATTAAAATTTCTTATCATGACAACCAATTCAACACAATGAAACACCCTGGATAGAAACTGAGGTGACCTAGAACTGCAGTCAAACAGTCTTGCTAGAAAATCAAATTTCATAGAGTACTCCAGGTAATTGGACACCCTCACTGACATTCAAAAAGGATAACAAGAAGTAAGAGAAACACTTGAATGGGTAGATTCACTGGAACTCACCTCATCATACATGGTTTCGATTTCATTAAATAATGATTTGGAGCGAAGGGCTTTCACATCATTCTGCTTAAAGTTTATCCCTTGGTGGTCGAGGGATTTCAAGTAATACTTTTCATTTTGCTCCCTCCAAACTTTGTTGAAGCCCTTCTGTGCTTCTCTCCACTCCTCCTCCTTTGCTTTCAACCTGCGCAACACCACTGGAACAGCAACAGCAGGATTACGTTTCAGCCCATCAATTATATCCTGAGCTTTATCGCCATAGATTCTGAAATAAGAGATTCAGATTATGCGTTTACTCCAACACACTAAAAATTGTCAGAGGAATAAATAGCAGGGGGTTGCTGCAAGAGTCCTCATCTCAAATTCCCTCACTTTACCCTGGCTAGAATATTCATTTCCCCTGATTCATTTTCCCCACTTTGCTCTCTCCTTATGATTATTGAATAACATTTTCAAAGAGTTCAGGTCATAAAAATACAAATACATAGTTTTACAATAGATTTCTTTACAATGAATACACAGAAAAACAACTCAACGTCAGTCAAATATGAGTCCAAATATGTGAATCTTTAAAGTGAATCCATAAAATAGTAACTCTTTTTCATGTCATTGCCAAGAATGTAAGCCCTTAAACAGCTGACACCAAGACAGTACTTATGATTCGCGTGACAAAAGATATAATATCCTGAGCGCAATGGACAATTTTCCCTTATTTTCCCATGATTACCCTGACTTGCAACAGCCCTGGATTAGGGATTTTAGCCTCACATACCTGCGCAGGGCTCTCTGCTGAATCGTCGGAGAGCATCCACCCAGTGTGTCATCCAGTCTAAATTTCAGCACTTCTTCAGGGGACATTCGGGATATCTTCTTCTGAACACCTTCTAACACACGGATGGTGTTTGCATTGGTCTCTATGACAACATCCAGCTAAAATATAAAAAAACCGATATAATTAAAAAAAATTTAAGAAATATGTTTAAAACTGAACTGAAAAATTTTTTATTACTCTCACCTCAAATCGTTCGTCTTCACAACGATATATGTACTCTTCATACTGGGTTTTTCGTGATGTAACAAAAGTGGAATCTTCCGACCACGTTGGAAAAGACACCCATGTATCATTCAGGACTTCTCTACACAGAGTTGTGCGGCCAGAGCATTTGGGTTGTACGTAGCTTTTTGGCAATGCACAATAACTGGCTCCCAAGCGCTTGCAAGTGCTGTAATCTGAAGAGACAAATGTTAAGCAAATGTTATTAGTACTAGAGACCACAGTAATAATCCCAAAAAATGATGCAATTCAGCATTAGATTTAAATTATAATCCGGATTTATAAAAGGCGAATAAGAAACTAACCAATTTCCATTGCCAGATCCCCTGTTGGCCTATCCTGCCTTGCAACATTATTGGAAACTGGTTCGACAACGCCTCCTCCACCAAGTAATGAGCTACCCCCATCAATGTGTCCCACAAACTCCTTGAACCAGCGAAACAGTTCTGGAAATTTCCCCAAGAATGGGGTCACAAGCTGCACCAGCTCCGAGCGTGACACAACTTCTGAGTTGTAGAGTACTAAGCATCTTAGAAAATTATCATAGATATCCTGACTTTTCAAAGCTTTCCGCACCTGTTGAATGATCAAAATAAAATAATTAGATTATACTTTGATGAATATAAATACAAACACAGTATATACATTTAGAATAAGACACTCAGGCAACCACTAAACTTTAAGCTGAAATTCCAACCTGAATTCCCCTGATTGTTTCTTTAAGTATTTCACGGAATATTCATATCACACAGGATAAATGAGAGATAAAGAGCAGTAAAATAGTAATTTACAAGCCATTTATCAACTATATTATATAACAATGATATTCAGCAGTTAATGAGAACAACTCAAATGTCACCTAGAGAATTAAACTTCAAACATGGAGGGTGTATCCATGGATTGGAAGGATACAGTAAAATCACCACATAAGATTCACAGATAAATCAATTTTTCGGATATATTTGTCATTTAGCCTGACATTCCATTTCCTTTTATACAATGAGAGGGCATCCACTGCATAGCAATTAAAAGATTCACTGAGATTTTCAGGCTTCCCAGGGGAATTGCTTTGTTTACCAACGGGGGGCTATGTCCACTCCTATAAATACGCATTTTTGGGGTAAATATTGCTCATGGGATAGAAATTACTGACCATAGGAATAGTTGTCAAGTAATTTAAATGTTGTGCACCTTGAGATGATAGAGACCTATCTACGCATGCAAGTTCCCAAATTAGATGATGCATTCAACGTATTATTTCAAACAAATGCTCAATTGAGTTCAGCATTCTTTCGGGCTGCATCCGCATCCGTTGTCGAAGAACCACAACAGTTTCACCAGCTCTCCTGCCAGCGTCCTCAGGAGCTCAGCGTCCTCATCCTTCACCTGAGGACGCTGGCAGGAGAGCTGGCGAAACTGTTGTGGTTCTTCGACAACGGACGCGGATGCAGCCCGAAAGAATGCTGAACTCAAGTAATCACCGCGGAAACCTACGTACAAATGCTCAATTATTAACGCAGGAGAGAAACACACAACAGCCATTATCGCACTATCCTGTTCTTTATCCATTATACCATGGTGGATACTCAATTACAGCTCCCCGCAGTCCACCTTCTTTGATCCATCTTCTCAACATGTAGACAGTACATTAAACAGCATGAAATACCCAGAGAGAAACTGTGGTGAACTAGAGCTCAATTTTCCAAATATGAGCTACAATATTAGAATAAGTAAGAGTATCAAGGAAGAGACCACTCTAACGAAAACTCTTGAAATGCAAAGCCATTGCAAAAGGAACTTCCATGAGAGGGATTTAGAGGGGTTGTGCTTATATTTTTGGGGAAAATATAAGCAAAACCCTAGTAAAAATTATTTTACCTTTAACTTTCAGTGAGTCGCAAGAGTTCATGGAATTGAGGTAATTTTCTAAGGATGCTTCACGCGCCAAAATTCCAGGTTTTCCCAGTTATTATACAACCAGTTATCTTGCATGATAACCCATGACATTTCATGCAATAAAATGCCATAATTTTCTATAGGAGTGGACACCCTGCAATTCGAGCACCATATTTTAACCTTTACCTTGTCAAAGAAGGCGTAGTCGCTGAGGGTGCCATATCTGCCAGCTTCAGCCAATGTCACGTCCCGCACTGACGTCATCTTCTGCCGCTTGGCTGGGGGCTGGCCAAGCATTGAACCACTGCTCCCCCCACCACCCCCCCTTTCCAGCGACGTGCCCGTGAACGCCGAAGATGGTGACCTCTTCACCTGGCCACCGAACTTGCCGTGGTGGTGGTGGTGATGGTGGTGGTGGTTTCCACTGCCAACACCAAGGGCTCCCCCACCTCCACCCACTCCCCCTGCCGACATGTTGGCAGTGCCTCCCAGGACACTACCAGTGCCAGAACCAACACCCCCACCACCCACACCCAGCCCACTGCCCGCCACCGATGAGTTGAAGCTGGGCTTGATGCTCGGGGGCTTCTTGGTGATGGGAGCGTGGTCATTGCTCATCCCCTTGTTGCTCTGAAAATGGCCATTAAATTTACCCTGTAACACACCATGCACCACCAAATAAAATCAACACACGCGCAATGATACATGAGCGTGCAAATTCTGTCTTTAACCCTCTTAGTGCAGCAGGCCGATATATTGGCTTTTACGTGGTGCATTATTTTATTTTTATTTTATCCTCAAACCACCGGATACAGCTCTTATTGGCCATTTTACACCAGGGTGTTCAACAAATGTAACAAGTTAACGTACACAAACAACCATGCCCTAGACCGGGGAAACCAACCCAGGCGGGACTCTAATCCGCAACCTCTTGTTTGGTAGGCGAGAACGATACCCCGCTGCCAACGAGGCCGGCAAATAAGTTGTAGCAAATTATTTAATTTGCTACAGCTTATTACACTGACATATTTTATTTTCGTAAACATAAATATATTTTGTCAATATTAAGCAGTTTAACCTCAATACCGTATAAGCGCATGTAAGAGGCACACCTTTTTTCCCAGAAAATGGGGGTGTGCCTCTTACACAAAATTCTTATCTTCACCTCCTCCCTTTCCCTGGTCGCAAGTCTAAGAGGAACTGAGTGGCCTTGGTTTTCAGCGTGATTCAGTCATCTGAAAACCAAGGTCAAAAACAAGCAGGAGGCAGGGGAATTTCTCCCTTAATGACGTATTTTTACAATGCTCCTCTGTTTGCGTTTCTTGCTCGTAAGCATCGCTCCGTCACGTCGGTACGTCAGATGTGAACATAGAAAAGATCGCGCGGGGTATTTCGCTCCGGAGGGGGTGCTAAATTTACTGCTACGTGCTATGAGTGGGCATACCACGGCATTTATAATGCATATAGTAATGGTTTATCAAACGTAGAGAAACGCACAGTTTTGAAGGACAATTCCTGGTCAATAGTCCACAACTGTCTTGCCCCATAATGTCAATTACGCTAAGGGCCTGATTTTTCAAAAATTATCTTCAGGTGCTATTATAAGGGTTATAGCAATTGAAAATTATATTGCGGTCAAAACTGCTGCTTAAAAAATTCAAACGAGTGTGTACATTGTTTGACTAAAAGGCGGATAGAAGAAATCGGAAATGCTTTAAGTGAAGAGCGCTGAAGGAGAGGAAGGAGCGCACTCCCTCCGCCTTTCACGCAACGAGACTACGGGCGAAGGAGAAAGGGAAGAACATGTCTGATCTTGCATGTGACATCGTTGCCTTCAAAGCGAAGGGGCAGGATATGAGGAATGTGATATACGCAGTTTGAGTTGCCTGAAGTTTCCAGTCCATCTTGTCTTGTTTGAATGCCCTTATGCTACGCTTTAGAGGTGGGTTAAACTGTTCATTTTTATGAACCGTTCACTTTGATCCTGTTCAGTAAAAAGAACAGTTCAAAATATCGGTTCATAGTGAACAGGTAGGGTCATTCGGTAGAAAATATTGTTTTTCATGCGTTTAGAATACATGAAAGCTTAGTGTGGTATCGTAAGGTTTGTGGAGAGTGTTATGGTAATTTCGAGCAAGAATCGCGTTTTAAACAATATTTTTGGAGATGCATCCACATTAAAAAATTTCATCGTAGGCGCCAAAAACTAAGTCCAAAGATCATCTTGGTAAAGGGGCCGAAAAAAATGTTCCACAATCATGAGTTCAATCGTTTTCTAAGTTCATGAATCGCGTTTTAAACAATATTTTTGGAGATGCATCCACATTAAAAAATTTCATCGTAGGCGCCAAAAACTAAGTCCAAAGATCATCTGGTAAAGGGGCCGAAAAAAATGTTCCACAATCATGAGTTCAATCGTTTTCTAAGTTCATGAATCACGTTTTAAACAATATTTTTGGAGATGCATCCACAAATCCACAAATGTTCAAAAAACGAAATCAAAATGAACGCGATATCCCAACTGAACGCCCCGAGGAAACTAATATTTAATCTAATATTTCGAACGGTTTGAAAGAACTGATATTTTAAATATCAGTTCAAATATTAGTTATGTCGAACGGTTCGAATGAACTGATATTTTAAATATCAGTTCAAATATTAGTTAGAACGAACTGTTCAGTGGCGAACTGTTCGTTTTCGTCGACGGAGGGGAATAGTAGAGAAAGAAGGGGAGGGGCTCGGTCGTCTACGACGCACTTCGGCGGCCTTGGATGGCCTCCGTCGTAACCGCCATCTGTTGTACCCACAACGCACTTGCTCGAGTAAGCTGCAGTTCAAAATGCCTCTTGATGATCATACCTACTGTACCGAGTATGCCGCAATTGTGCAGTGCCGACATGAACAGTGAACAGGGTGTTTTAGAGAACGGTTCATTTTCGAACCGGTTCATTTCAGTGAACAGTTCGTTTTGGCAGTTCGGTTCTTTTTGACCCATCTCTACTACGCTTGTTTCTTCCAAAATTGTGCTGTTTGGACTATTTTGAATATTAGTAGCCTTGTTGTAACTATAAATCTTTGTGTCAATAAATTTGAGCTTAAAAAACTTAAATGCTGTCAGATATGCGTCGCGTTAGGTCTCATTCTTTTTAAACCTCGTGCATGTCATACAATCATACAATTGCTGAAAGCTATCATAGAGTAAGTATATATAGAGGGCTCACCATACGTACAAAAATAGTAAAAATTTTTGGTGTAGTTCTGGAACAATTAACCAGATGGCTAGGAACAATTTTTTGCGAGTTTTTGAATTTGCTTGTTCCACAAGTCTAAAAATATATTCTGAAGAAGAAAGGGTTGCTACATTTAGTGGTGATAATTATTTGATTTTGTTTATAACAATTGTTATAAAAAATATTTTCTCGAATTTCGGCTAGTAATTTGACTTTTCCGAGTTCATATCCCTAATCCATTTACCGGTAGACTGTTCTTAGTATAAAATTGAAACTTGCAGGAAACGTTTATTGCACATTTTTTTTCCAAACTGGTTAACTTAAATTTGTTCATAACTCAGTTTCAACGTTGTTATGTGTGTTTATATATCTTTAGGACGAAAAATCTGGAATTTTGCAGGGTAAAAATCAATTGCCTGCTACCTTTCGTATCTTACGATATACTGTAAAACTTAGATTTTACGCAGTTGGAGGGACCGAAATATGGGAACTGTGTAAAATCAAAGTGTGTAAAATCAAGAGTTGGTATTGAGGAGGAGTATACTCTTTAGGATAACACTTACTCATTATTTTTAGAACACTTAGTCATACACTTTTGTAAGTCAGCAACATGTGATGTGATTGGCTGATTAAACAGACATAAATAAGTAGAGCGCTGAGTCCTCCTTGGTGTACCAAAAAAGGTTAATACAGCCTTGCACCCCAATCAAAAAATTCACACCGGTTCCCATTCAAAACCAAACATGAAATTGGTCCGGGCACACTTCAGACATACAGCACACTCCTGATTATCGTAATGGGCTAATGATGTGATGGGGTGAGACGGCACGAATAATCGGAAAACACGGATAGCCCAAACTTTCACTTAAATGCCTTGCAATGTTCATAATTTACGTAAAACAAACAATATATTACTATTCATGCCATTATTCTGTTATTTTAGAGTGCTTCCCGGACTCATTGAGAGCTTTCTTCACCAGTACACAATCTTTTTAGCGGTGATAACATGGTTGTACTCATATTATTAATGCTCCATACAGTAAGGCCTGGTTTCGAAAACCACACATCCGTGGCTGTGTGATCACGGATACAGAAAAGTGGTTTGCACAAATACTTCAAAACCACTGCTCGAAGTCGGAAACTACACTGTCAGGCACCACGCCACGTAGTTGCATCTCGCACAAGTTGCCCGAGTGGCAACTGCAGCAGGACGTATATCCATGATCACGGAGCCTGGTCGCATGCAGCGAGGCTTGGAAAACAGGAACATGATGCTCCCATGAATGCAGCAAGCGCATGATCCCTTCCGTTTTACAAAGGGGATTTTAACGGAAACAATAAGCCTGTTATATCCTAGCATTGGTGCAGTGATGCCGGTAATTTTGTGTTCGATTTTATTTTTTTGTAAAGATCGCGGAAAATATTGAGCGAGAGTGAAAATCATGCATTGATATACCGCAGCCGGATAATCGGAAGTCTGCTGTACATGAATCTATAGTTTCTGATCTTGAACTTTGAAGTGGGTGCATGACCAAACTGGTATTGTATTCCATACCATTTCACAACTGTTTCCATCGAATAGATGTTCCACACTAGCAAATTGCAGATTTGATATTTTTGACATTCAAAGAAATGCCTCAAATGCTAATTAAAAAATAAACAAATAGCATTGCTGCATAATCACTTCCCCCAAATTTAAGCAAATCATTGTAAAGCATACCAAAGCTGCCTGATGACTAGTTGCATCAGGTAAAAACTGTCCGAACTCCTGCAGAAGATCCTCCTGGTTTTCAAACAACTTGGCCACCTGAGAGTACACTTCCGCTTCCGTCAAGTGCTTGCCCGGAGAGGAGTGGCCCTCCTTGAGGTTGCGCTGCTCCTTCTGGTACGTGTGCAGAATCTCGAGAAACCTCTTGTATTTGTCAGGTTGGCCTTGGAAACGACTCTGCAAAATTCCAATTTCATTCCCACTTTGTAAATGGTCTAAATCTTTAGCATGGTGAGAAATGAATTAAAACTACGATGATTTTCACATGATTCGAGTTGTTACATGCAGTGACGGGCACTATATGAGTGAGTGAGCATAAATAAGCAACTAAGCAAAAAGAGCAGAGCTGCAAGCAAGTCACATTTAAGAAGCTGCAATTCCCCTTCATACAGCAACTCACTTATCGTGCAATATGCCTCCATGCAGCTATTATGTGTGTACCTTTACTACATTGTGTTGCAGGGAGTTCAGTTCGTAGGAAACGGTTTTTCCAAACCCAGCCACATAATCACCAAGAGGCAAAATAAACTATCAATCTAAATTAAAATATAAATACAAAAGGGAGCTCAAACTTAGTTCTTTAGAACTAGTTTGTCAGAAAGACCAATTAATCTTATTTAAACTAAAAAACTAGAAAATAATTCCATGTAAATAGTTGGCTCAGAGTTCTTCTCTCTCGCTTATTTCCCCTCCCCCATCTCCTCCATCAATTCACCCATCACCTCCACCCCTCAATAACCCCAACTACCCCTCAAGCCTCCCCTTCCTTCACCTCCTTTTACCCCCTCATCCCCTTACCACTTGATGGAGTTGAAGTTTGAGTGTGCTTGTGTGAGACAGCTATCGCATTGGCCAGCACTAGTTACATGGTTACGAGACAAACACCCATGACCCTTACACCCTCAGCTAACTTGAAATGCTCATGTTAAAGAACAGAGCATATTTTGCTGATTTCAGAAGTAAAACTTGACAAGAGAATTGTGTCCCTTTCAGGAAAAGCATCTAAGTCATTCATGTTGGCATTTTAATAGTCCACAACCACATTTAGGTAGTGGTTACAAAATGAACCTAGGAGAGACAGACTCAATCGTTGCCATGCAAAATGAAGAACAACCACGACCCACTGGCGGATCCCAACACAATCTGAACCCAGAGAGGGAGATGCAGATCAGCAAATGTGATAAACTAGGAATGCACAAAGTAGACCTGCATGTTCAATTACCTTGATTTTGTTCACATAGTTGATGGCGTGATTGAATTCCACAGGCTGGCTCTGAGGCGTGGGGTGCAGTGCCTCCGAGGGGTGGGCTCCACCGGCCAGCCCCCCACCCAGCGCCCCCCCACCACTCTGCGCCACTGACCCCTGCACCAGAGAAGCTGCAGCCGTGGCAGCGTTCGGCAACGATGAACTTTGCAAGCCAGGGGAGAGGTTGGGCGTGGAGGTGGACGATGGGCCAGATGATGACGTTGCTGCTTGAGACTGCTGTGCTGGAGAAACAGCAGCTGTGGCGGCCGTCACACCAGGAGAGGGCCCTGAGCTGTAACTGTGATGAGCGGCCGCCGATGAAGAGGAGTTTCCTGAAGTGCTGCAATTGAGTATTAACAAGAGTCATAGTTGGGCAATGAGAGATTTATCACAAGTTAAACCACAAATTCAAACCCAGTGTAAGACAACGGCTAGAACTAGAAAAAGCCAAAAAAATAGAGATGGGTCGAATAGCATTTTTCTCAAATTCAAATATTGAATACAAATATTTCATTTTTTCCTCACTCTAATATCGGATACTGCATTACGGAATATGCATTTTTCCACCAATTTTAAATATAAATAACAGTTAAAATAAAAGAAATGCAGAACACTTTGCTAGTTATTCTACTACAATACGGCTCCTAAATCCTGACACAAATATTACCCATGATTACATCAAACTTGCGTGCATGGAGCACTGCAATTCTTTTTTTTTTTATAATATGAATATTGAAGGTTATATCATTAGTAATGCTTCACAGCATTTATGGAAAAACTTAAAACTAAATTAAAATCGACAATTACTTTATAATTGGAATATGTAAAACATGAATTTCTTCGTGCAACAGGGAGTCAGAAAAGGAACAGCCAATCATGCGTCCATTTGAATGTATATAAATAAAAAAACTTCTCAGTGTTGTTCTCGTGGAGGCATCAGTATTTAAAATATTTTAGTGCTTACTTTCAATGATAAGTTTTCGTTAAAATATTATCAAAGAATTGAACCAAACAAATTTGCAAACCTTCATGTAAGACCCAACCATTTTCTAAGGATTTAAAGAGAATTATAGACGATCTCTGCTGTGTATTTGTAATTTGAATAATTGATAACTTTGTGTCATCGAACATCGAATAGTGGAAATCCCATTATTCGAGGTATACAGTGATTCCACCATTTGAATGTCCCATCCCTACCAAAAACCAAAGCTTTGGAAAGGTGAACTCGTGACTGAAGTTGTTAGAGCACTACAGGTTTTCGTGATTTTTGACAGTTCCGGAAGATTGCAATTAACATTATTAACATTTCATGAGATGGCTTAAAAGAATTACGCTCTCATCAATTAATTTTCCAAATAATTAAATTATTACCCACAAAATTGGCTAGGTCCTAAAAATATGCTAATGTATCATAAAAAATGCCAAAACCTGTAGTTTGGATATCTGAAGGCAAAGATAAAGCAGTGATAAAATAAGACACTTTACTCATTCTTCTATAGTCCAGTCCAGAGATAGTGGATGGTTTTTTTCAGTAAACTTAAGAATATTGCCTGCCAGAGAAAATCATTTATTTTCCCATTTAACAATGTAGAGATTATTTTAGGTGAGAGATCGGGTACATTTTTAAGATTTTTTCCCAATTAATGGACCTAAAGTTAAGACCCTCTGAAGATCTGAATCCTGAGTTTGTCATTGAGTGCTTTGAAGTTTTGCAAGGCAAATGAATGTGCAGGAATTCAAAAAGCAATTGCTTCTTGAATTCCTGCACATTCATTCCTGCAAAGGAATGCAGGCATTCAAAAAAGAATTATACCAAACACGACATATTTCTAATGTTATTTAAGCATTTTAAGCAAGGAAATAGTTGGAATAATACGATGGTGATTTCTGGCAAATCTCAATATCTTTGTAACTGAGCTTCTCGGCAGTTGATACAGCATTTTTTTTTCGAAAACAGGACCTCAGGTTACAATTTACAAATTAAGCTACAAGTCTCACCTGTCAGAGTTGCTATCGCAGCGATATCTTCTCAGGATATTTTGTCGCAGGTGTATTGATGCAATCGGCCAGGGGCCCACACACATGCCGTTTTTTTACTATTATTTTAATGAAAATTTTGATCCTTTACCAACTTTTACGCATCACTGCGGAGCCATCGTTTGGCATTATGGAAAAAAATTGACATAAGGGGAAGCCCGCATTCTTGTAGTCTTCGAACCCATGATGAACTTTCCAATGAGTGGAACGGTTCGGGAGCAGTAGCTTAATGCGTTACAGAAGGTACCCCAAAAGTCGATATTTTTTCTGCTATTTTTAATTTTTTTGAGGGGTTTCGTGAGGAAAATCGGGGATTATCAGATTTTTTCCCCTGATCATTTTCGGTTCCCCACATCGTACAATATTTTTTCACCACCCTAATTCGCAAATTAGACATACTTCCTGAACTTGCCTAAAACGGTGCTGCATGCACTGAACGACTGGAGTCCTCTATGTTGTTTCCGTGTCAACTACCCACGAGGCAACGTCCGGGCGACAGTGTATGGCACAAAATTCAAAGTATTTGAGATCGTACTTTGAGCATAATTGATCTCGGATATCGAATACTTTTTAGTAGGGATGGTTGGATCAGATATCTTGGATCCAAATATCTGCGTATATTGCCCTTCATCGGATACACCCATGTCTCGTATAGCGCAAGGGATGCGTTCCTTGGGGTCTTTGCGCAATACGAATTTGCGTTGTACGAGAGCGTTTCAACATTGGGAAGATAGGGATGCGTTCCTGGTAGCATAGGTCTTGGGTATTGAATTTCCTCTAAAACATATATATTCCCATAAATAGCCTTAGAAAACATTGTATATATAAATTTTTATAGTTTAAAACATTTTTAAAGATAGTATGCACGCATTTGAAGACTTTTATTCACGTTAAAAAAAGTTCTTACGTGCTTTTTAAATTCCCTCCTGTCGTGCGGGTGGGCTAACATCTGCTATCTCAGGGGTTCGTAATGCATTGCCGGCAGTTGACGATTTTTCAAACCAGTCTAAAAACAACTATTGTGTCACCCAGGCCCTTTCGTCGCTCATCGAAGTGACAGGCAAATGCTACTTTGAATGCCATTTCATAGCTAGCGGAGTTTATGAATGATAAATCATTTTAATTTAAAGTCCTCCGAGTCATTAGCAGCTACGTGAAACAGTCTTTAAATGCCTTTGAAACCTGACCCAGGTTTTCCTTCCCTGAAAATGAATGAACGAGAATGCATTCTTTTCCAAAAGAATATCGTCTCGTCAGCACTAAAAACTAGTTGAGGGGGAAAGGAGCCACTTTCAATCACAGCTTGGAGTTCATCAGAAAATGTTGTGGTGACTGCGCTATCAACACTTGCAGATTCACCTGATATTGCTGCGCTGAAAATACCTGCTTGCCGTTTAAATTCTGGAACCAACCGGAGCTTTCACTTAATGTCTCGGAACGATTACTACTCTCGTCTTTTTGTACTGAATCACTTTGAACTTTCCGTATGTGTAGACCGCATGGTTGAAGTTGGTGCGGCTGAGGTCACTGATGTTTTAACTTCATCTTTATTCAGAATAAGGCATCGTGCGTTTAAACTTATGCGCAATATCGCTTTGACGTTCTCCATTTTCAAAGCAATTGACCTATATCAATTTCTCTTCTAGGTTTATGGTTTTTCTTGATAAATTCTTGATTTTTCTACCCGCATTCCTATTTTTTGCCATTTTCTCTTGGTTTTTACTCTGCATGGCTCTATCGAAATCACCTTCTACTGCTGAACTGTATTCTTGAGATGCAGAGGGCCTACGACTGCGGAGAGGGAACGAAGCTATTGTGTTTGAGACTCTATAGGGGACCCTCTTATATGTTGATGCTATTCATGCGCAACTCGGCCACCGCTCCATTTCTCCCCCGTGAATACCGATGACCTTGAAGGCTTTTGCGTAGACCCTCTACCTGGAAGTCAATCGCCCGATAACCTATGACGGCAAAAATTACGTCTCAACCAGATTGCTTAAAAAAACTCATTTCCACTACCCCCACGCTCAATTAATGATCTAAATTAACTCATTCTGTTAAGGAGACGAGATAAATTACTTCGGTAGGCCGGCTATCTGGACCCAATGACGAGTAATACTTTTGGCCATTGCACAGCAATGGAGTTCGATTAATATATAAACAAAAAAGAAGATTTGAGGCAAGCAATTATATTAATATGCGTAAAATGATAGAAATTTCGTGTGTACTTAGCGCAAGTTCACGTTTTATCACAAGAGCATTTAAGATTTTTGATTAGGCTACACTGCGTTGCAATGTTTCCCCGAGGAACGAATTTGCGCTATATCGAAATTGCGCTATACGAGACATGGGTGTACATCGGATCCAAAGTCGCGGAAGATATCGGATCTGGATCTGAAATTCTCAATTATAGCTTCAGTGAATACAATGCCCCAGAAGGGTGGAAAGAGTTTCGATTCTCTCTTCGAATGTGGCGTCGCATGCAATCCTTGTCCTACTCATTAACTGTTTTGTTTGAATGCTCTCACTGAGATTACGTAGCAGAATTTCAGCTATGGAAAGTAAAAAAAGGCAAAGTACGAGTGGTACACAGGGTGACTATTCCCAAGAGATTGAACAATCATCGAGGGAATCTCAGCATCGTAGGATAATAACCACAAACAAGTAACTACGTCGCAGATTTCAGAAAACCACCCTCGACCGTCCATCAGCCCGTGCCGGTTGTTTTTCTTGTTTCCGAAATCACTCAGACCATTAATCTTTGTCCTCTAAGGAATATATCAAATTACACGAGAACTATTGAAGCGTGTTTCATCCCTACCCTGTCTCAACAACTGACCTTTTTTGGCCTACCTGCTTCAATTCTCCATTTCGAGATGACAAATGCTCCGAGATTGACTTTCTGGGTCCGAAGATGTCTCAAGAGCTTCCACAATTAGATGACATGCATGAGATTTAAAAAAGAATCAGACCAAATGCGACACATTCCTGACGATATATGTTTATTTTTCAGTTCTAATTGATTGCCACTAAGTTTCCTATTTAACATTTGACTATACTAATATGCAGCATTATCCAAACAGCACGATTTTCAAAGAAACAAGCGCAGCATCACTCCTCAAACAAGTAGATATGAATTGGAAACGCCAACTGCATATATCATGTAGTGCGCCCGGCTTCGCTTTGGAGGCAACGACGTCACTGAAGCAAAATCGGATTTGTTCGTCCTTGACTCCCTCATTTGTAGCCTTGTTGCTTGAAATACGGAGGGAGCGCGCTCCTTCACCTCCACCTCTCCTTTATGCGCTTCTGCTGCCCACCCCTTCCTCATGCTGAGCGGTCGAGCACCTTGTTGCACGTGATGTTAATGCTGTTTTAAATACTGTTAATTGTGTTTCTGATTGCACAGTTGCAATTTAATTTAATGATATACTGATAAAAATATCTTTCATTGTGTAGAAACATTTCTATTGAGATAGGGAAAACCAATGTATGCCATGTGCTTTATTGTGGCGTGAAATTATAGCGAGGAAGTTCTAAATCAATTCACTGCATTGAAGCATTTTCGGGTGAAACACAAGTCGGTATGCGATGAGAAAGTGAAAAAATTCAGGGGAAAGAACAAGAAAAGGTGCACAATGAACACTTCACTTGATTAATTGTTTTTGTGACGAGAGCTAGAGCAAAATTGGCCAAATAGTGCTGATATTTTTATTGGTTTCATTGTATTCATTTAGACTAGAGATACGCGAATAGTATCCGCGAATACTAGAAAGTAGGGGTGGACGGATTTTTTCGGGTCCGGATTCGGATCAGAAACTTTATTTTCAGAGCCGGATCTTTCGGAGCCGGATCATTTGGTTTTATCAGAAATTTTGTACTGTTGAAATTGTATTGTTACGTAAAATGTAGATGCAAATGTACAAGCAATCGTGAAATGTGCACCAAGAAACAATGAAACACCTAGAAATGTGCAAAAATTTTAACAATACAATAATACCGCCTAGATTTTCTGTGTCACCAAAATCACATTAAAATATCACAAAAGTTTTAAAACGAATTTTAGCAAAAAATAAAACCACTTTCACGGATCTCTCATTATACATCGCAAAACAATAAAAATGGAGGTTTTAGAGTTTGAAGATTCTCTTGCATGATTTTCCTAAAAGTACGATTGCGACTGACAGAGAGAAGTTGGTAAATTTTTATTAAGTAGTAACAAGAGGTTCTACTGTGTGTTCACGAGGCTACACAGCTACGCATTTGACACAAAGAGTCAACACACCTGATTTGGATTCCCGCCGATGACCCTGAGGACTTCATGGTCACAACTGGTGCTGGAGTTGAGACACCATGGAGAGAGAGAGCCACCGGTGAGACAGGCGTGGAAGAGGAGATGGAGGCTGTCGAGGATGCCTGGCCAATGGGCTGCGAGGATGCTTGCAGTTGAGGGCCACCAGAGCTGTTGCTCCCGGCTGGCACCGAAGGAACTGTGTGCAGCGAATGCGAAGATGACCCGAGGTGGTGGTGGCTTGAATGGTGCAGGTGGTGGGAAGTGTTCCCAGCAGAGGCTCCCGTGTGCACCACAGTGGTGGTCGTGGCGGCCGTGGCAGTCGGGCTTGGCATGGACACAGACACTTGGAAAGCATAGCCCTGAGGAGAGGAACATCACCATCACTCAACATGCAATTTAATGAATGCATTTCCTACCAACAAGTTTTATAGTCATTTCATGATCAAATACCAAATTAGGGTGGCCCCTGCACCGAAATTAAAAAATGCCATTAGATTTCCAGGTTTCTCATGGCTATTACGTAGGATTCCAGGGTGCTATCCAGTCCTAAACGTTAGCTTTTTTGGCCAAATACCCCACATGGGATAGAAATTACTTGCCGTACTAATAGTTTTCAAGTCCTTTTCAATGCTGTGTAACATTTTGACATGGTTGAAACATATTTACAAATGCCAGTTATACTAATTAGATAAGGTGCAATAGAACTTCAGATTACCACAAGAGAGAGAAAACAGCACAAATATTGTCACATTATGTAGATCTATACAAATAACAACATGGCTGGCACTCATTAAAATTTGCTTCAAAGGACATCCACCATAAATGTACACAATCATCATGAATTTACATGGGAGCATATTTAACACAATAAAATACCCCTGTAGAAACTGTAGTGACCTAATACATACTGAAGTACAGTAGTAACCAAACAGTTCAGCTAACAAGTTTAAAATAAAAGCAGCAAGTATGTGAATAAGTAAAGAATATCACGTAAGAAACTAACCAAACAGAATATTCTTTCAATAGAAAATTATTGGAAGAGGAGCTTCCATTAAAGGGATTCTAATTTCTGGGCAAATTCAAGTAATTACCTCACAAATGTTACTATAATTTTTATATTTACTGCAATGCATCACTATAATTCAATGTATTGGGCTCGGTCTTTCCAAGCTCACGTCAAATTGAGCTTACTCAGAGTTGCTGATCATATTTCCATGTCAGCGGCGCACAGGCCTGAATTTAAACATTTACTGCTTGACCTGACCAAGGTCACCACACTAATATTTGACTGACTGAAGTACTGGTTTTTAGAAACTGCATCGTACAGTGGATCCGTGTGAAAGAAAATGTTGCAAGACCCCACCATTACGAGAGATAGCAGATGCACCGTCAATGAGGAACTTGCATGGGTCGTAGATTGCTCTAAAAACTATTTTGAATAAGTCAAATGAATACATTAGCTCGCAAAAATACCTTCAGTTTCTCCATTCAACATCAAAAGAAATAAAAAAATTGCATTTAAAATCGAGAAAAATTTCTCTGAGCCGACCACTGCGCGAAGACACCCGAGCGTTGCCGAGGCCAGGCGTGACGTCATAGGTGCCTAAACAACCGTAGGGAGTAGGGAAATACGCTGAGCGCATGGTGTAAAATTTGTTTTGAGGGAGTATTTAGCCGCTCATCGTCACTTTATTTTGTTCTGTTATTCTTGGGCAAGTTCTCCTATTGCTATTGTGCCTAGATTATTACTTGGGATATTAATAATGCGGCATCGGGATTATGAAATACAAGCGTTTCACTTCGTGTGTTTTGGTTATCAGAAAAATGGATGATAACGTTGCCATTCGTTCGAATAGTACACCTGAAATTCATCTACGTCTACATAATACCCCGCAAGCCGCCTAAAAGGCGTGTGGCATGGGGTGTCAGGACACCAGCCTTTTTTTAGGACACCAAAAATTGATGCCACGACCCTCATGGAATTTGTTAAGACAAATTATTGCTATACGTCGGCGGCAAATCGAGTTCTAAAAGAAACTTGTAATACTGGAGGATAACGATCGTAAGCTGTGCTGTAGACATTAGAGTAAGCTGTGCTGTTGAATTTGGCAACGCCGGATTAACGGAGAAGGTAGTCCTATCCGTCCCACGGTACAAATTCACAGCAAAACAGTCTGCACACAATCCACATGTGAGATCGCGAATCGGTTCCGCTGCCAACACACACACAAGCTACAACCTATTTAAATAATATAGGTAAATCCATTAACAATATACTAGCATATACCATAAAAATATAATAGGAAATAGGCAAATACTCTTATCAAAAACTGGATGTCACTATCACATTCTTATATTCATCACGTACAACTTACAATAACAGAAATCGTTATGATGAATACAACTATTTATTCACTGAATTAAACCCTTAAATTAGCCCACACAGGTGACATTTCTCACTACTATTCGTTGAAATAATGGAATAAAAAACTTCACTCACAGTATTTATTTCAATAGCGTGATCGTGAAATGTCATATCTACGGTGAACAACGGAGATTAGCACGCCACTGACAATTTTTACACTACTGTTAGACATTTATCGATAGCGTAATAGCACTTTTTACAATTCAATCACGATGGAACACTGATAACTCTTGGCCGATATTTTTCAACCTTGTCAAACTTTGTGCATTACAACCACTGGCACTGTGATTATTAGCAGTAGCTTAACGGGAGATGTCACGTTGAAAATAACACTATTTTGGCACAAAAATGTTTCTATATGTCTCCAATCAGCGAGCAAAAGTTAAATTGACTGGAATTCACCCCATAATACAAGCACAGACAGTCCTAAACGACGAATTCTCCGGTACCTACGAATAAACGGATGAAGTTATTGTATATAAAAGCTAACCGGACATTAGTAAACATCAAAATCGTTCTAATTACATACTTAAATGAATGATATGCCGTCGATAACATCAACTTACAATTAACGTATCCCCCTTCCAATGGCCGTGGCTCAGACTCCTACAACGATGTTATTTAGGTATTATCAAATTTTTGGTTTAACTGCTCCAGTTTTATATTTTATGCCCTTACTCAGATATTAATATTATAAATAATGCAAAATACGAGGGCTTCCAAGCCTCTATCGTCGGATATTTATCTTTAAATATAAAATAATCAACACGTCTAACAAACGAAGCTCTCACAACTGCTGGAAACTATTACAAACAATCATAACAATAGCTTCGCGTGATGTTTAGGCACCTTTGACGTCATCGAGGCTTCGTCGGCAGTGGCTTGGGGGGTGAGGGAGTTTTTCCCACGCTTTAAAATTCGTTATATTTATCATTAAATATCTCGCGAAGGAAAACTCAGATTTACATGCGGTTTTCTTTGTTGTATTCAGAAAATAATTTTCTGTCCGCCTATGAAATTAAAAAAATTCATGCAAGTTCCCCATTGACCCTATGATAGACATGTAAAAAAAGCATTTCAAATTATCCCTGCCAATTCACACACAATTTCTCACACTGTTTGCCAGCCCTGATGACCACAACTTCAAATTAGGCGGTGTTTAAAATTAACAGGGTCCGATTGATGAGGTTCAAGGCAATTGGATGTAGTGGCCGATAAATGGTAGACTGTTATTTCCAAGATACATTAATGGATTATCAGTCCTGAGAATATAATAGTCAAAACGTCAGTAAGGCATTAATACACACTTGTATTGTAACACCATATTTAGGAAGCTAGTTCATGGTTTGTTTAACATTCCCAAATTTACAATTCCCGACTTTTCCATTCTCTCCTTTCGCATAAAAATATAACATTTTTTCTTGTCATATCATGGCCATATTCAATTGTGACTCTAGTATGCCTGTGAAATATTCATTCTAGTTCTTACAGGTAATCTGTACCAACTAATTTTTCTTGAGATTATCACGGTGAAGAAGATTTACTTCTAACTTATCTCTTAGATACGAAAAAAATAGATATTTGACGATAAAATTAAAACAATGAAATGCCATGTTCTCAGAACCTTAATTTACCTAAAATAACAATTACAACGATTATAAACACAAAAAAATCGATTTCCAAGGGCAAATTTGCCAAATCTTTCCATGCCCAAGACTCATAATAATTCTGCAGTTGCTATAACATAATAAAAAAACGGAAGAAAGAAATTTGTAAATAAGTAAGCTTTCTACATCTTTCTTTCAGTCAAAAAGCGCAAAGAGGTAAGTTTTATGCCATGCATAATTTCATAACTCTTCACAAATGTTAATTCAGTTGTAAATACAGACACTCTAATAATAATGAGGCTACTTTGTCCAAAGTAATACCTAATATATAATCCTTGCTTACCTGGTCATTAGCCTGGACTTCTATTTTATAGCCTGGAGGTAAAAATGTATTGAATCCCACAATGAGTTCTGGATGACCTTTGAAGAGGTTAGATACCCGGGCAATAACTCCAGGGGTGTCAATACTGAAAAAAATTAAATTCCATGTTCATTTCCAAACAAAGCAGTGCATTGCATCACGAAAAGAGTGAACATATAATGAAAATTCAATTTTCATATTTCTACCTTTCATTTTACATAAGCCTGCTGTTCATCATTATTTCCATGATTTTCAATGAAAATTTTATTTTTCTGAGTGGAAATCTTTTCCTGCAATGCGGAAGCATCAGATGTTTTCCCATTTTTATCACGCGGGAGCCTAGTTTCATTTACGTTAATTTGGGGGGGGAAAAAAAAAGAAGTATTTTTGCGTGCACATGTAGTTGGTTTCCTTTCATGTAATAATATGGGCTCATTTCTTACTTTTCCAGCCTAAATTTTATCATTGGATAACTTCATTATTTGAAATTTCAGCACTACACAGATTTGGAAAGGAAACTGATGACCGCGAAGCAATATGATTTACTTAAAGGAATTGCTAATTCTCTTTCGGGGAGAACGAAATGCTGTTGGGAAACCTCTTGTTACCAATGGTTTGTTAATAGTTGAGCAAATACTTGCTGAAAAAATGGATGACCGCCCAGGACTCCGGAAGAAGACATTTCCTTCCACGGCTGGTCTTCTTTTGGATTTCAAGAGTTCTTTTCCAAAAATATTAATGTGCATTTTAACACTTGCATCTGTACCTAATCGCAGGGGATAGGGCAGGGCAAGTTATGAGGTTTTTGTTGTATTTGAAATTGGTGCTTGGAAATAAATGAGACTCGATTGGCTATACCGGCACGCCACCTACCCTGGCTTCTCAAGCGGCAGTTGTGAGCTCGAGGCCAGTTGCCACCCTACCTGCCGTCGAGCCAGTCGGCTCGCTGAACTGTTAACCACATTGTCTTGAGTCATTGAGCCCGATACACCGCGTTATGTAACAGATCGATAACGGCTAGGATAAAGGAAGTAATTCTGTGTGATCCAGTAATTCTGAAATGGCTGGAGTAATAGGCTCGGTTAGCGAGTTTGATAGTACAGTGAGTCCTCGTTCTACGTCACCCCGTTTAACGTCATTTCGCGATAACGTCACGAAAATTTTGAGACCGTCATTCGTTTATCGCACCTACGCTTTGCGATAACGTCAAGTCTTTTAAATTTCGCGCAAAAAAAAAGGCGAAGCGGTGGGCGTTGCAGGTTGTTCGTTTTGTGGGCGGTAATACAGTCAGTCTAAGCAAAGTGTAAAACGGTGTGTTTATTCTTAATTGCGATTACTGTTTTAGCAAAAATTTCTGAAAAATGAATTCTTACATAGGTGCGCAAGGTTTCACTTGACATAATGGTTTTCAGGAACCTAAAAAGTGATTTCAAGGCATTTTCCGTAAAGAACTCAGAGATTTTGTTGTCACTTTTTTGCCGAGTTCACAATAATTTTGGTTCCTGTAACTGCGACGATGTTTCAGCGATGATGATGCCCAGGCGACGCTCGCCCGGGCGACCACCATAGCGAAGCCGAAAAGCAAATGCTGGAAGATACAAAAATTGAGAAGGATTAACGTCACTGCTGCTATTGTCGTCGATGAAGACAGGAACTCGTATTTATGCGATAGTATGGCATTCCCACCGTAAAAAATGCCCCAGATATGATACGCTAACATTTTATTCGCGTAGGAATTGTGAGGTCAAGGAGCCGATATTCACTGTTTACAATGTTTCTTATAGGATATTATGCTTCGATTAACGTCATTTCGTTTATCGTCACATTTTTCAGGAACGGTAAGTGACGTTAAACGAGGACTCACTGTACGATAGACACGTGGTCGTTGTATGTCGAACGATTTGAATTGTTCGTGGAATGTAACGAGATAAATGCGAGTACTCTCTTCACCATTGTGGGAGTTAAAACTCGCATAACTATTGTTATTGCTTTACATTTCCAAATATGTGTTTCCAAGGAGTTGTTAAATTTTTGGTTATTGAAACAAATTTATTTTTTTTGTTATTAAGTTTTGTCCTATGATGCAACCATTTTTGAAAGGGAGAAATTGTTGTATTTGAAATTGGCGCTTGGAAATAAATGAGGCTCGAATGGCTCGACCGGCACGCCGCCTACCCCGGCTTCTCAAGCGGCAGTTGTGAGCTCGAGGGCAGTTGCCACCCTACCTGCCGTCGAGCCAGTCGGCTCGCTGAACTGTTAACCACGTTGTCTTGAGTCATTGAGCCCGATACACCACAGTTTTCATCTTCTAGTATGGGTAGTTCTCCGCTAATAGGAGTTGTGCAACCGCAAGTAGTGGGATATATTTATGATTCTTCGAGTAATTATATTCCGGTCACAGTCAAATAATCAAAATTTAGAACATCCAAAACTGCGTATTGTGGAAATGCTTCGTTTTTTGACACGAAAATAATGTAAATGAAACTAGGGTCCCGCGTGAAAAAAATGGGAAAACATCTGACGCTTCCGCATTGCCGGAAAAGATTTCAGATCTGATATCTGAGACCCACTTTTATGACACTCCCCTTGCAAGCGTAAAAATACTTGATCTCGACACGCGAAAAAGGAAGCAGACGACATTAGACAAATTTTATAAGTAAATTTCAACTGTATAATAAAAAAATCTTCTTGTAATGATGTTGTAATCTAATAATCGTGTGTATTATTAATTGATATTATAATCGATATGGTTTCATTCTAGAAGCAAATGTGTACGGCTGTTGCCATAATTTAAGGTCAATAAAATTTTGGTCAATTAAATAAAACTTAAAAACAACCAACTGACATCCTCAGGGTTGTCGTTATATTCTCTGAGTATGCTGAGAGAAAGAAGAAATGACTTAGCTTCACTTGTCCACTTTCTATAAATATATATAGGATGATTCACGGGAGAATGGCTCCGTTTTCATGTAATTGTCTAGGGGAAATCGATTGAACTATGTGATTTTTATTGACATGGTATTGCTTTTCAATGTAGTGCTCATTTTCTTGATTTTAAATGTGAAAAGAGTTCAGGAAAGCGATCCTACAAGAACTACCGATAGTAATTGTAATTATGACAACTTTTCCACACATTGCAATTAACCCAACTGCTATTGATTACTTTCCTCGTTATCACATTTTCCTGGTTAGTGCTTTCATTTTTTTTTGGTCCCTTCAGAAACGTACTAAACAAAACTATATTTAAAAAAAATGCAAAAACCACGAGGGTGCATGACCATCAAACCTGTCCTGTTCCTTATCTTTGACTTCCTTCCACAAAATATGTTATTAAAACTCATTTCCAGCATCATGCTTAAGAAAACACTACTTTTTAGAGGAGCAGAAGTAGTGTAAAAGGCAGATTGCTGTAGCAAGTAGCCTAACTATCTTAATTTTCAAAATATTAAGTCTAATCTAATAGAAATGGGTATAAAACTAGAACATAAAGTTTTTAACCCTCTCAGTGCTATATATCCTTCTTCTTCCTGGGGTACTATCGAGAAATGCGGAGGGTATTTTCATAAAATGAAGCAACTAGGAAAAAAAACGATATAAAGCTATTTCATTATATGTCCATAAGCCTTTTTTTAATTATTGAGGTTAAACTTGTTAATATTGACAAAATATTTTCATGTATACTAAAATAAAATATATCAATGTAATAAGTTATAGCAAATTAAATAATGCACTACGTAAGAGCCAACATATATCAGCTGTCTACACTTTTCGCCTGAGCGGCAAAAGGCGATAGATTGGCCCACCACACTAAAAGGGTTAAAACTGATATCAATCTTCACTGCAGCTTTTTATACTCACAAATGATCCCCCTGACCGATACAATTTAATGAAAACTGAAAACATGATTGAAATCAATCAATCATGATATGAACTCCTCTCCCTTCCCACATTTTACCCCCTCTGAAACAAAGATCATTCCAAAAATTTGAACTAGCCTACTGCTGGTTTCACACTGACTGTCTTACCTCTGAGATTTGAATTCCTTCATAATATCCAAGAAATCATTGTAGACCTGCGGTTGGTTTCCAAACCTATATTTCACCTGGTCCAGGTAGGAGAGAGCATCTTCAACCTTCAATCTCTGGAATTGCTGCTGTTGCTGGCCAGCAGTCTGCTGTTGACTAGTCACAGACGTAGCATGAACCTAGGTGACAAAGAATCCATCTGTAAGTCCAAACAATTATGAACTACTCTTTATCTAGAAAAAGAACAATTATTTCCTGAGGAAACAGAAAAAAGAATACAATGAAGTCCGAACATTGGAGGACCGAGTTTGTTTCATACCACAGGAGGAAAGTAGGACAATTTTCACCCCAGTCAGTATTTTATATTTACACAATCACTAGGTGTACACAAAAGCTCCCACCGCTGCTTCTGTTGAATCTCACCACACCTCATTCATCTATGGCGTCCACTAAATAGGGTGGATGTTAAATGGCCCAGTGCCACCTCAGGATGACCCAACTATTCATCTCTGTTGATGTTTTCAATAATTTTGGTTTACTTTTGGGAACTCTGTCTTTGGCATCTTCAATCATCGAATTGAAAAGATTAAATGCAGATAAGCGGAGACAAACACACAGAACATCATAAAAAATTTTAATTAGGCTACACACACGATTGGAGTGGGAGTAACGAGTTAGATCAAAGCATTGCCTCATCAAGGTAAGTAGCCACAGAGAAATATTTCTTTCTCACACTGAGAAAAGAAGCTAATTCTTGTGAATGTTGATGTCATGCCATAAATAGGCACATTAAGTTACCCACGATATTCAGAGTTAACTCCCACTTTCCCTTGATTCCCACCGGAAGTTTTTAGGCGAACCCTATCCCTCCAAAGTCGCACTAATATTCCTGAGTTCATACTTTTGATGCACCACAGTCGGAAGCGCTACTTATAATGGCATAACTAATTTTAATGAAAAATTTTCACCGTTGTTTGTACAAATGAATTCCGTTTGCTCCTGGGGTCTGAGCCAAATGCTTTGCAATCTCAAAAATATTCATATTTTTCTGAAACTTTTGATTTTCAAATTTATATGTATACCGTATGTAATATAAATTTAATACTTAATAGTTAAAATTGACACCTATAGGGAGTGAGGAATCATGTTTATACAATGAGAAGGAGAATGAAATACATACACTAAATGAAGATATGTAACGCATTGTGAGGTATACATTTTAGTAATTCATATATGTAAAACGATAATTCACTTAAATATGACGAGAAATGATCAAGCATGCATTGTAGGAAATAAACTGAATTTGGATAATAATTTTACTCCCCAAATAATTTATTTCCCAAATAATAATTTATTTCCCAAAAAAACCAAAGATACTACTCTTGCCTTTTTCCGATAGGAACCTTGCTCCTATTGGCATAAAAGAAGAAAGTTACACTGCAGTGGAACCTTGATTCGATGTATCGTTTTTCACACGTAATTAAAAAAAAGCAACAATGAATGAGGGAAAACTATTAATGTGGGAATGTTTGGTAAGGCTGCCTAAGTCCCAGGAAACGCAGGATTTTGGTAATTATATTGATTTAAAGAATTCAAACAAGATTTTAGCCAATTACAGGAATAGTAGTCAAATACTATCAAAAAACTTAGGTCATATTGCTGATTTGACTAAAATCCCTTTCCAACATCCTAAAGAACACGCCGCCTCACTAAAAAATGTTTACACTCCTCTCAACATTTTACACTGCTATAATGGATTTCTCTCCGATATAAAAATTCTTAACCATCATACGCCATTTCAAGTACACGTATTTACAAGAGCAATGTGTATGTTATGCCTAAAACAATCGCTTTCGCAGGTTCAGGGATTGGTTGGGAGATGGATCACAAAGGCCAAAAATAGCTTATTACATACTTCAAATGTTCCTTTCTAACAATTATATTTTTCATATACATAGTTGAGGCAGTGAGTAAATCGTGAACAATTTTGCATTAATCGTCAGTGGCACGCCCACCTGATCCTCGACTTCATCCTACTTCTAGTTTTTCCCAGGTAGTTCGTTCTACCCCCACCCCTACCATCATGTGCTAGCAGACAGCCCGGGGCGTTCTCCAATATTCACACGCTTCTTCCCGGATGCTTTTCTTCATCTTCAATTTATTTCAGTCCATCTTTTAAAGTTCTCATTGTTTCTTCGGAAGGGCTATGGTCCAAATATGAATAAAAATAAAGTAATAAAAAATGAAACCGGATTTAATTAATCCCCACAGAAAACACTTGCTCGGTTGAGGTCAACCCACCCTGGAATGTTCGGAACAACTTGTACAAGGTCAAGTTCAGAACTGATGCTAGCATGTACCACGTACACAGAGCATACTGCAGAGGGTAAAGCATGACCATATGACTACACCATGAAGTTTTTTGTCCTAAAGAGAAGGCAACTTACCCACTCATTTCTGACAATAAGTAGCGTAGCGTAACCCAATTTCCAAGTAGCGCAAGATGAGCAGATGAATTCGGATTGCTAGTAGGGGAAATAAATATCCTGAGAAGATATCGCTTCCTCAGTAACTCTGACAAGTGAGACCTATTGTATAATTCGTAAATTGATAACTGATAATAATCTGATATCATATTTTCAGAAAAAAATGCAGTAGAGAAGCAGAGCTGCGAGAATATAGAGTTTTGCCAGAAATCACCATTTTATTTTTCCAACTATTTCCTTGCTTAAAATACTTAAATAAAGTTAGAAATACATCATGTTTGACCTCATTCTTTTTTTAATCACGTGCACATTACTAATATTTCAATCTAATAGAAGTATTATAGCAGTTGCTGAAATTCATTGTGGTGACACCTTTCAGGCTTATAGCTTCTATTGTTCTCGTGTAACTAGATATTTTCTTTCAAAGCAAAGGTCTTTGTAATACGATCCCTGGGCAAGCTGGGACCTTTTGTTTGATTTTGGAGAAGAGGAAAGCATCAGAGGGGGGAGGAGAGTGATGAATGAAGAGGGATAGCGGATCTTGTGAAATGCGCTAAAGTTACTATCCCACAGAACTGAGCTTCTCCCTATGGTAGTTCAACCTCCTGGGAAGATTCAAACTAAGTGCCTGTCATTATAAGCCATAAATGACACATCGTAAACACTTCATCACATTTTCATCAAACGATGGATGCTGGAAAATTATACATAGGAACCAGGATCTTCAAAGGATCAATGCTGGAAAAGGATACTTTGGAGAATGATGGATGGGGGAAACAATTACATTATTTGTATGGAACATTATTAGGGGCAAGGTAAGCAATCAATGCAGAAACGATAGATCGGGGTTCCACTGCATATAAACATGGCACCTCAAACTCAGCACCAATGCCCCTGATCACAATTGAAGAGCATTACAGTGAACCAATAGCAGAGAAGATGATGGAGCACCTTACTGGAATGGAGATCCAGAGTAGACATTACTTCAAATATTCACTGGTAGAAAGCCACATTCATCGTATCTATGATCGCAGTTCGATCAAGGCTTCATCAGGTATTGCCATGTAGGAAAATCACAATTACAGTAAACTCTCAAATATAAGAAGAAGGATATTACAAAATTATCAATAATACGAAGTACAATCGTTGTCCCCGCAAAAACCCTCTGGTAAATACATGGCACTATTCGATAATACGAAGTTTTGATAATACAAAATATTTTGAAATTAGGAACATCGGGCTCGGTCCCCAGGAGCAAATTGCATTCGTTTATACGAACTACGCCGAAAAATTTGTCAACAAAACTAGTTATTCCGGCGAAAACAGCAAAAAAAGCGGTGCTTCTGACTGTGGTGCACCAAAGTATGAAATATAAATGACAGTCCAACTTTGGAGGGAAAGGGTTCACCTAAAAACTTACGTTAGGAATAGAGGAGAAATAGGAGTTGAGTGAAAATATTGTGGCTGAAACAATTTCCTATTTTCGTGCAAACTTGTAAACATCGCATCGACAATACTTCGTAGTTTAACATGTGAGGAAGGTCGCACGGGATATTTCTTACAATCCCAATTAAACCCTACCTAATTGAATCATACCAAGAAAATACTGCAAGTCCATAAAAATGCTCAATTTTCAACATTCTTCCTGGTAAATAAGCGACCTCTTGACACCACTTTCCACATCAACAGTTGCAACATGAGGAAGGAAGAGAATTAAGTCACTCAATGATAGTGGAAATATTTTTCATTTTCATTTTAGAGAAAACGTTACATTTGGAGGGGGGAAAGGTCAGATAAAATACTGTGGTTGTCAACGAACAGGAGGGTAGATGTAGTAAGGATATCACTGATGATATAATACATTACACACGATCCCATATTGAGGTCGAAATGGCTCCTCTATAGCCAATTTGAATGGGGATTTGACAATTCGCACAATTACCTAACTATCTATGCACAAGGGAGGCGGTGTCTGGCTGTCTTTCTTCCTGGAAGCCCTGAATCGTAAGGTATGGACTCCCACTAAATTCATGAAAAAAGGGCTGCAGTCGGTGCCTATTGAGTGTGGAGAAGAAGCAGTGGCGGGGACTAGACATGACAGCAATGACGATGAAGATGAAAGTGAGGAGGAGTATCTTAAATATTGGACTCTATTTACCACCAATTTATTTTGCAAGCCACGCATAAACAAAAACAGCCCCCAAATGTAGTCTCAGGCAAGGCGTAAGTTCCTTTACCCACCCCTCTTCCACCCACCCTCTGCACCTCCCTTTATCCTGCCCCCACTTCCTCAAACAGGCAGCACCCATCCCACTCTTATTTACCCCACCCACTCGGAATGTTCTCTGACTGTGGAGAAGTTCATGGTTCATCTCAATAATACCGGCAACAGTGGTAAGATTCTAACTGGAGAGAGGCTGGAGGAGTATTTTTCATTATTGGGGAAAAAAAGAGGAAAACGTTATCCACAACCATTTTATTGCCTACGACACGTGTTTCGTCATTTCTTGACATACAGTGGAACCTCGTTAAAGCGAGTACGGGCTATAGCGACACCCCCGCTATTACGAGAGATAGCCGATGCACCGTCAATTGACCCTATAATAAGCGTGTTAAAAAATTCGTTTTTACGAGACCCTTTCGGCGTTGGCTCTCGCCATAGCGAGGGTTTCACCGCCGGAAGACTTTCATCAAGACTCCTTAACCTCTGTAACTGCTAGCGATCTGTTAGAAATGAAGTTAATGGAGTGCTCAGTCTCAAATTTATGTGGTAAACTGTCGTTCGATAAATATAATGATTGACGAAACAATGCTTTGCATGATTTTTAGGGTTTCACCGCCGGAAGACTTTCATCAAGACTCCTTAACCTCTGTAACTGCTAGCGATCTGTTAGAAATGAAGTTAATGGAGTGCTCAGTCTCAAATTTATGTGGTAAACTGTCGTTCGATAAATATAATGATTGACGAAACAATGCTTTGCATGATTTTTATTCAGTGCGGCGCTTATAAATTGTTTGAATAGTTAGTCTTTATTTGGGTAAGGAAATTTAGTGATGCAAAAAAACATCGCCTTTCGTCTGGATTTATGCTTACGTTTATCGGATAGATGTTTATCTGTCACCGCACCACTCCTGTTCCTGTATATCTGTTCGCAACAGGTATAATGGCTATTATTTGCTCCACCTCCAGTAAAGCGACAATTCGCTATAGCGAGTGTTTATTAGTGCACCATGGGGTGTCGTTATATCGAGGTTGCACTGTATTTTAGTCTGTTTTTGCTCCCGTGACACTTGAAGGATTAGCATCCCATTCCTTGCACGCAAAGATACGGCTGGGCCACCTGCCTCGCCTATTCCGTAATTGACCCTAATCATTTCAGCTAAGTTAGGAAGCACGAGTCGCTTATTGGGGAAACCTAAATGAAACACCAACTTTTTTATCAATTATTTTATGTTCATGGGATTAAAAAATTAGCATCCTGCTTTATACAGTTAAACCTCTTTACATCGTAATGGAAGGGACCAAAATTTGGGCAATTTGATGTATGGAGGTTCACTATAGAGAGGTTTTAGTGGTAGGCACCATTTTTTCATATCCTTGGGAAATGAAAGGTGCTACTGTCTTTTAAGCCAATATATTAATATATTTAAATACATAGGTATGCATAACTGAACATTTATTTACAATTTAATGATTACACAAAGGTATAAGTTAATTGTTGAAGAGGCCTTTTTAGAAAATAAATATAATCATCCTATGATTAATTAAGTAATTTTCATATTTTTTCATATTTTATGGCAATTAATTGAAAATACTCCTTAATATATCTTTTAGAATTGATTTATCATTCTTATAACATGTGACTTGTTAAAGATTATAAAAAAATAAATAAACACGTGACTGCGGCAAAAAATAGACAAAAAATTGAGCGTAATTTTGAAAATTTTGTTGAATTCCCTCTCTCCAAAATACAATGCACGTAGCGTTCCGAAGAAAAACTCTGTCGAGGGCACACAGAAACGCTTGGTCTGCGAAAGGACGTGATTTCCAGGTGAGAATGCTGGGCGAACTACTTCAGAATGCGGCGGCGACGGTAAAAAATTTCAATGCCCTACCGCGTATCAGCTAATTAGCTGCCTCCTTCACCTAACACTGCCGCGCATGGATTGATGTTCGTTCAGTATTGCTAGAAATTGACGTCCCGGACTCCCGATGGAATAGTCAGATCTCGCGGCATAAATACGCAGGCAAGACATATGACTGTCGCTAAGCGCAATAAATTTTAAACTAAGATCGTTCACGAAAGCATTGAAAAAATTACCAAGGCGGTAGCAAGAAAGTGCTACACCGGGAAATATGGGAATAAAATAATTGCGAAACTGTATTTGATTTATTTCAAGTCGCGGAAAATTCTTGAAATACTTTAAATTTAGAAGCGGAAGTAGCAATGCGGTCGAGTAATTCTGTCTCCATGGATGGGAGTGAAGTTAGTTGAAATATTTCCGTCAGCAAGTGATTATAAGCTGCGCTGGTCGCCTCTTTTATTAACTGAACATAGTATGTAGGCACTTACAAGAAAATAAAGCCATCAGTAAAAGAAAGCGAGTGCTATCGCGCGATTTTGACCATGATTCAAGAGAAAACGATGTGTTCTGTCTTCATTTACCGTCACTTAATATTATTAGGATAGTTGGATGCCCTAACTAATGGTTAACGTGAACATTATTAAAGGTGTATAAGAAAAAAATAAGCGTGAAACATTTATCGCTGAAAATGTCATTCCACGTAGGTAATCGCGGCTGCATTAATGGTCTCTAGTTGTTTCGGTACGATTTGTGGAGGTAGTTAGGCCGTCTCGGGGCTGTCTTGTTGGTACGATATATGGAGGTTTTACGAGATAAAGAGGTTCACTATATAGAGGTTTGCCTATAAATTTACATGTAAATCTGACGGGACCAGAGGGTTGGTACGAAGTATGGAGGTTTACGATGTAAAGAGGTTCACTACATAGAGGTTTTACTGTATTTGAAAAGATGGAGCCAAAGCCTGATGTCAATCTAAAATTATGAACTTATTTTTTTGGTTTTGCTAACCCACTATAAACATGATCAACAAACATATATGCAATCCCAGAAATATGTCATGTTTTGGGCTTATTATTTTCTAAATATCGTGCAGATTTAAAATCTTGCAATGTTGGTTTAATTTCGTGAACTCTTGAAAATGATTCCTCAATACGTTGCTCTTCTTTAGTTTTTGGGCTTCATTCTTCACCGTATTTAAAGTGATGCTATGTAACATTGATATTAGAAAAAAGATTGTTAAGTTTTAGCGCTAAAACTAGGCCCGCCATAAACGGAAATAAATATAAGTGCGGAAGGGAGAAAGAAAAAACCAAATAATGATTGAATCAAATCCTTCTCGGGTTTCTGTCCGAGTAAGGCCCCATCTAACTCTCAGCCAATGATTCAATGGAAAAATTTTACTTTGCAATCAATGCCATTGATACCTACCGGGCGTGAGGTGCTGCGATTATAAAATTGTACGGCAGCCAGACGGAGAGCCTGAAAAGAATTTTCTTCAAACATCCGCTGATAGAAGATCATATCCTACGTAACTTATGATCGTAACTGAATCATAATGAAAATAACTAATTAAAAAGATTGTACAGTAAAATGAAAATTCGGAAGGAACTACAAATATTAAGCTATGAAAGTTATTTTGGAAGTGGGCAGTGACCCTTGTTTTTCTTTTTTTTCTCGTCATTGTGCGATAGAGGGCTTCACAAATGGCGGTAAGGTGGGCTGTTGTTAAAATTTCGTAGGTTTTGGAAACAAATATCTAAATTATGCGTTGACAATAGTCACTATATTCACTACTGACCACAAAATTCTCATTCAATTCTTACACAAAAATTTTCAAGATGTCATTTTATCACGTTTCCTAAATTGGATGGGAATTTCATCAGTGCTAAGATCATTGATATTCAACTCGAAAGAATGGGAATTTAGGGTCATGTGATTTTTTAACGATCTTTCACGTCATAAAATCAATAAGAAAGAGCACTTTTTAAAATCCTGTCTTAAATAACTGCTGAAAACATTAAACGAGGCCACTAAAGACAGAAAAAGGGTGGTGTGAATGAAAACAAACATTTTTTCAACTGATTAAAAAGGTTTGAAATTACGTAATTCGAATTTGCAAAGTGCCTATTTTCTGGTCCCACTGACTTCGTATAATCGAGAGTTTACTGTATCTTAAAAATACCATAATTCAGCTGATGATAAGGAAGGAACATCGTATTTCTGCGTTTGAAATGACACTGCTTAAATACCTAAATGCCATAATAATGATAAAAAAATCGTCTCATGTCTATGCTTGCTGCAGTTAAAACTACATAATGAAAAACTTGATATGATCACAATGAAGGCAACAAAATATGCATCCATGATGAAGCCCCGAACACTAGACCCCTGGGTGGGAGTTGTATACACTACCACTACCCCAACTGACCCGTCTGTAAAGAAGTGCAATATTTTGGAATTAGACGCGGCCTGTGAAAAGTACCGCATGAAAATTAATTAATTTTGGCCAAACTAAGACCCATTCAACGGAACCACCACTAGTTCAGAGATGTGTTCACCATTCCGAAGGTCATATAAAATAAGACATTGAAAAGGTACGTGGTCTCCCCTTGTGAGTACAACATTGTACAGGAATGCAATGGCCGTGAACGGCCGAACAGCACACGTAGTTGCCAGCATTCTCCACTCCCATCTGAATTTTGAAAATATGAATCTTTTAATTTATGCAAATTGGAATCCCTTGCTGGGTAAACTGTAGGAGGTGGCACGAAGAGACTGAATAGTGTAACCACCTTGTTTAGGGAGTGATTGATCTCTTACCAAGATGGCCACTGGCTGGGGATGGGTGACTGAAAGTGAATCGAGTTGCCTTCTTACCGAGAGGGAAAACACTAGGATGAACGGGAGGAGCAGTCACGGCGAGTTTGAGTGTGTTTTCCATGGGATGGAGAGTGCACTTGTGTTACAGCTGCTTTGGGAAGAAACAATGTTCTGAGAGAGGAACCAAGTCATACCTTGACAGTGGTAGAGGATGGGGCAGTGGCTCCTGGCATGGCTGAAGATGAGTAGCTCTGAACTGGGAACTGAACACTGCTGGGCATACTTGGCCCTCCCTCACCACCACTTGTCTTCAGCACGGCACCTGCAACAGTATGATTACGCAGCGTGTTAGTTCAATTCCAAGCGAGACATGAGTGTATTCATTCTCGAAAACATGGCTACAATATACTAAACAAACCACAGCAGACACCAATTTGTTATTATTGTTGATTGTGACCATTAAAAATTGAAGAGACCCATATTTTTCCACACTATGATCCTTCGCTTCTCAAGCCTCTTGCCACATAAAATCTTCTGCCAACCCTTTCCCAGATAAATTGATGATGTTTTGAGCTCAAGTGTAGTGTATCACCGCTTCTCAGTCTCTCCTCCACCTTGTGTTTTTGATGACTATCAAATGAAAGTTGGCTTAAATACACTCTAGTCAAGAAAATATATATATCACATGTATCAAGTATAGCTTAGACTTATAGGTGATCTCATACCATTCTGACATTATCAAAAACTCAATTACCTGAGCTGTCATCCAACACTATAAAAATTGGTTGAATCATCCAAAACATTATTTGCAATTCCATCTTTAGAAAGTTTTTCACATCCTTTGACCCATCTTACAACATACCATGTACTTGGCAATAAGATTAATCTCTAACTAACTCACTCCTGAGGGCATTCGAAACCTAGAAGGTCTTTGGCCCACCAACTAGGCGCCTCCACATCCTACATTCACCTGCCATATCCAGATGGGCTCCCGTCTTTCTCCCATCCTTCTTAACTTCATCGCCCCAGCGCATCCTTGGTCTTCCCACCGGTCTCTTGCCTTCGAGTTTGCCTCCCAGAACTTGTTTCAGCATTGTGTCCTCACTTCTTCTGTGGAGGTGGCCATGCCATCGTATTCTCTTGCTTTTAATTATTCCCACGATATCTGGTCCTTTGTAAAGGCCTCTCAACTCTTAGTTCTCCCTAATTCTCCATCTTTCTCCTTCCTTCATTGGGCCGAATATTCTTCCTAAAACTTTGTTATCAAAAGTTATGAGCTTCTTTTGCGCAACGTTTGTAAAAGCCCATGCTTCACTGGATGCCCAGCAGTTTGCATTTTTGAGGAACACCATCTAGGAACCCCAATTTATTACCAGACACAGTAAAAGAAGAGAGATTTCACCTCCAGAATCCAATCTCTAATTCCCCTTGGAAGACAAGGACTTGGAGGTATCAAACCTGACTTGCAATCGAGAGATCCAGGTTCAAATCTTACCAAAGCCGAATGAATTTTTCAAAGTAAATTTCAATTTTCTACTGATGTGTACATCTTTGCATCCTTGTGCATGACTATATACAAATTACTTTCTTCTTGTAGAGCAATGAAGAGATATTTTTATGAGAAATTGTTTCCTCTCTTGTATTATAGGACTTCAATATATGCTGCAATAATTTTATTTCTAGGGATGGACCGATCCAGAATTTTTTTTACCCACACACAGATTGGATTCTTGATTTCTGAAGTCAGATATTTGGACATTTTCAGATCAAAATGCATTTTTAATTGCCTGCTATTGTTCAAGTTTCTTCCTGGTCTGTAGAATAAAAGGAATGCTACTTTGATTGTTATACACATTTTAATATTTATCCAGATTAAAAATCATTTTTAAAGCTTTCAAGCTACTTTTAAAAAACCCTAACATCCTTACAAGCTCAGAATCTAAACGGTTATGCTCAGTATCACATAAGAAGCCATTGGATCTGAAAGCTATCTCACTGAACAGCAGGGGGAATAGAAAGGAACTTTCTTGCTAGCCTCTAAATTGTTGGAAGAAATTCCTTTGTCTTCAAATTTTCAGTTGCCCGGGAAGTCGGAAGAGAAGTCGCACAAAAATACAGTTTATTCTCTACCGCAACACAGTCAGGAGTCCTTTGATGCTAGCTAGCTGTATGAAGAGGCTGTGATATTGAACCCATTGGCTTTGGATATACGTATTTTATACTTTGCATTTGGACATGAAGGTAGGGCTTCTATCTTTAGAGAAATTATCAACAGATTTAGAATTTTCCTCACACCAGTTTCCACTGAATTTTGTCAGCTCTGTTTTTGAAATAGCAGCAGATAAATGAAGGAAAACGCATAAATTAGCCTGGAGAAAAACAACAGCATATTAGATGGTGTCCACTATACAGCAATTTAAAAATTCCCAGAGACTTCCAGGTTTTCACGTGAAATTCCTTTGCTTTTTAGGGCACAATTTAGTCCTATGCTGAAAGATTTTTATGCAAAGATAGCTATTGAGGTAGAAATGACTAAACACTGGTTGTGGATCATTTAAATGATGCACGCAATACATAGAGATAATATAAACTTATCTAAACATGCAGGTTTTCTGAATTAGCGAAGGTTCAATAAATGGCACAAGTCCATCAACATTATCTCAATCTCTACCACTTTCATGCAGAATGATGGCTACAGCCAATGAGCATTTCCATATGCTAAATACCTAAGGGCGGGCATCGCCTGTGAGACTTTTTCAAAGCAAGCAACTGATTGTCAGCTGCACCATTTACAGGGGAAGGGAAGTGACCGGTGAGATAGCAATAGTCTGAGTTAGTGATGGGTCGGTCATGAACGATCGAATCATGTGACCAGGGTCATGTCCGAGATTGATCGGTGAACGGGATCATTCAAATGACCGAGAGGGTCATTTCCTCACGTCGGTCGTTCGTGACCGTGGACGTTCTGCATCAGCCGCGATTGTCGGTCATTCATGATTGTTCTAGACGCAGGTCATTCGTGATCGTGGTCGTTCTCCGTCAATCGCCAGCCATTAGGTCATTCGTGATTGTTCATTGCATAGGTCATTCTCAAACACAGTCCAATCGCTATCATTCTTCGAAGGTGGATGATCGTCACTCGCGACCTGAATTGACCGTTTTTGACTGCTTTTTCACTCGTGGTGATGAATGGCATGGTATTGCAATCACTTTAGGGGGCAATGTTCGTAATAATTGTAAAGTTTTCTATAATCGACATTTCAGAGTACCTATGGCCTTCATATCTCGGGCGATATGCCGAAAATCTTGAGAGAGCCCAGTTTTCTCTCATGCCTTTCAATCAGGTCCATTATTTTTATTGACTTTCCATAATAAAATACTGATCAGTAACCCTATGCCCCACGAATGATTGAAAATTATCGTTGATTCTGTATCTTGAAAAACAATAAAAGGAGTGTAATAAACAACATTTAAGGCACATTCTGTATTTGTAAATGTTTTGGAAGTAATTACGATAAAAATTAACTAGTTTCTGGTTTTAACAAATGAAAAAACTTTATAGATTAATGATAATAATAACAACTCATCTCTCGTTTAACAAGATACATAGATATTGCCCTTAAGTAGAGAGCGATCAGCGGGTCATGATTGTCTACGCGGTCGTGATTGCCGTCCACTTTCCACAATCATGTCCCATTCAATCATGACCTCCCGTTCATGACAGAGTCACTCAAATGAATGGTCACCGTGATTGGGATCTCGAGAATGACCGACGAAGTCCATCACTAGTCTGAGTAATAAACTGAGTCCCAGTTTTGCAAGAGTAAATTATTAAAAAGTAATAACAAAAATTATTTTCAAAGAGCACTGCTAAAGCAATAAGGAGGGTTAAGTCCATTGACCCCCCCTCTCTGCTGAATTGGGTCCCAAAGAGGAGGGAACTGAACAACTCTTCCCCAAAAAAAGAACTCCATAGAGAGGGATTTTAAATATCCTCATGCTTCTCGTGGCACTCAAAACATTTTTCTTTTGTAGGAGCTGGCAAGAAAGGGTTATGAGTAATAGAACACTGGACTATATTCCGACTCCTCCAAAAAATGTCTACCTTAATTGCTCTCAACATAACAGTGAAATAGCCCAAATGGACACTGCAAAACCTAGTCAAGCCCAGTAAAAAAGTTATGCTGCCTAATTTCCAAATATGAGCTTCAAGAATGTGAACACAAGAAGAATATCAAGCAAATATCCTTATCAGAAAATTCTCAAAATGGAAAGGCATTGGAATCAAGAGCTCCCAATAACGGGATTAGCTCTTCCTGGAACATCATAACAAAATATCTGATAAAAATTTCTCTATACTTTGCTTCACTTTTGGTACATGGCGAAAATGTTTCGAATTTGGCAAGTTTTTTTCCAGGCGATTAATTTTTCCAGGAAAATTACCTGAAAATTTCCGGAAGACAATTCCGAGAGTATTCTCGGATTTTCCAGTTCTTAAGGTTAGTGGACCCCTTATAAGAGATTCAGGCCCTAAAAGGAGTGGCATCCACATCGACCACTCGACGTAAAAATCGTGAAGAAGAAAATTCGAAGGGCGCTGAATGAATGCGCCGCAGCCCGTGGCTTGGTAATTAATTCACTCTCACTTCCCTGGGGAGGGAGCCGTAGCGTTTGGAACTCACCGGGGACGGAGTGTCCTGCAGCGAGCAGTCGGTGGTGCGGAGAGAGTCCGCCGGGTGCGGCGGCGGTGGAGCCCACTCCCTGCCGGGGCGCGGGGTAAACACTTGCCACGCTGTTGCTCTCTTGTTTGGACAAAACAACCTCGTCAACCCGCCGTTTCATCTCAAATCACATCTGGATATCTGCGGAGAGAGAAAACACGGCACTCGATAAAACATAGAGACATACCATCGACAAAGAACGCAAACATATTCCCCACACTCGACAGGTGGAATGAAGACGGTTTATCGGGGACGATTATACATCTTTTCGAGAATGGGGCAACAAATCCGTAAAAATCATGAAGCTATTAAATCACATGTGAGAAACACTCAATCACCGATTCGCCTGCAGGGGGTCGAACGAAACAAATCACGGGAGCAATCGACTTGAAATAGAAACTAACTCGCACCAAAACACTACCCTAGGGTCAATTGCGGTCATTATGCGGGAAAACACTCGATCGAAAAGCAGGGGGAGTACGCAGAATGCCACGGCATCTGCTGATCGCGGACGGAATACTTGCATTCAATGTTTCTCATTCCCTTGATACATTGCCAATCCTGAGTGAAAGAAGACAATAAACAGGCAAAAAGATCATGGACGGGAACAAACGACTTACGTAAACGTCACTGACAGGAAGGAAAAAATTTACCGGAGAGAAAAATAACAGTTATACCATTTTAATGTCCCTTGATGGTATAAAAATGAATCCTAACATCGGGCATAGGGTCGACAATAATCCAATAATAACGCCCAGGTCAACTTAAGTCGAATTAATATACATAGGCCTCTCTTCATTCCAGTGACTGGGTCTTTAAACTAAGAATCACTAATCACTCGCACTTTGAAGCGTTTATTAGAAATAAGACAAGTGATGACTCCATTTCGGCGAACGAGGACACATAGGCGATACTTATTAAATTGAAACGTTAAGCCACGTACTAAGACTAGCCATTCACATCGCGCAATACTAAAATAAATGGAGAGAGAGAGAGAAAATTAACTCTACCACCAAAATGAACATTCACCCCAATCAGAGGAAGCACACACCACAGAATTTCTCTTCCGCGGCGGCGACGCAGCGACGACACTCCATAAGGGACCTGCAATCCTCCACACAAGAACCTAGCTCAACTTGCAAAAGTAAATGGACCAGGACTCAGTATCACCCCTTTACTTTCTCCGAAACCTAAAATCCTTAAGATAATTGCTCGAAGAATGAGTAAGCGACAGCTTCACAACACAAAGCCCTTCAAAGAGATATTTCCGTAAGGAAGACAAGCAGAAGCTATCCACAGTTGCCGTTCTCGCTGATGCTAACGCCCACTACGGGGCCCTTGCCTCAGGGACGACCAGCGTCGTGCTTAACAGCGGCCCCTCACCGCGCATACGCCATTCATGATAAGTCTAATGAGCAACAGACAAAACACGAAATATCTACCTCCGAAATAAGCCTAAATATGAAGGACGACATGCATGAGAACCTAAAATGCATTATTATGAATTACCGAATAATAAATTCGTCATTATTAAAATTAAGACGACATGCGCGGTAAAATGGTGGCGCTAACTCCGAGATATCATCATCATCCGATCGGCTCCCCCTCCTACCGCTAAGGTAGGTCGCCCGGGCTCTTTCGCGGCGGCGTTGCTGCTCTTCTCTGCGGGGAGGAGAGAAAGGGAAGGGGAGGGGCAACGGGCGACAACCGTGATGTGACGGACCACGGAGGTGCCGGGTGGGTCAGGCAGCAGCGGTGGTTGCCCAGCTCCCGGCGTCCTGCGGGGCAATCGGGCAAAATGCCAGCTGGCGGGAAATGAATTTCAGAGGCGGTAGGAAGAAGACAGGAGTACTAAAAGCATACATGGTTTCGATTCTGTTTCACGAGATGCTCTGATGCAAATAAAGACACCACTACATGGGCGAATAGAAGGGACGAAGAAAACCAAGAGCGGAGTGATTTACATAGTCTACAACATTCCACGCCAAGAATACGATGAAAAAACTTCATACGATGGGTCATGACTGGAAGCACGTCCAATATAAATATGAATAATGTATTACAGCATTATTTCATTTAATTTGTGTCTGGGGCCAGGCAAAAAAGCAATACGGGATATCCCAATGGTTTCCGCTGGTTCCTTGAGCCGTATACAGTCATAGTAGCATTACGTCGCAAATCGTTGACTATCTGAGCTTTCGTTTTCCTTGGACTCCATCCACCATCTTTACTCCCAATATATGGCCAGAAACGCCACCGCCCACTTCAGAGAATTTCTCCTAAGCAAAAACAGTCCCCGATACGGCAACAGTGCACGCTCCGTTCTCGATTCAACATCGCAATGGCATGCCATTATTTGCTCAACGGTAATACCATGAACGATTTAACACACATTAACTACTTATTAACGCTCCATAGAGTCACTGACATCCGTGAACTTGTAAAAATTCGTATGAAAAAGTATAATAGAGAGAATTATGTCATTCGAACATACTTACTGTGTATCACAAATTGGCAACGTCGGCCTTCATGCCTGTGTTTGAATGAATCGATAGTACGTCTTGCGAGACCTCGACCTTCCGTGGACGACTACCAAGACTATTCATTTAATTAAAATGAAACAGCAAAGAAAATTACGCTACTGATGCTACGCGGACGTTATTATTGTTTCATGCGCCAGAAAAACTTTATGCATAAAGCACATTAACGCAGAACTTTATGGAACAAGAACTTTGCACTTCAAATTGAGGGATACTACCAAAACTTTGCACGACTAGTCTCATAGAATAAACGCCACTCTGCCATAACATACATGTACAGCAAATACCACAAAGAATTGGGTAGGTGCTGGTTTCTCACATAACAATTTCCTCATTGATCACGGTAAACCCATATTTATCCATTGAGAAAGCCATACTGAAATATGCTTACCTTGATATTTTTAGCCCATAGAATCGATGAAAATACAACGCGACGGAGAATACTGGCTCGAATACCAAACTCGCATGTAAATACATAACCGGACACCACATCACCGCGCTAACAACGAAGAATACCAAAGCAGGTGAACAAGAAAATATGGCCGCACGCACACCAAACAACCGAACGTCAGACGGGAGGTGATACGAAATACGAAACATAATGTCTAAGTAACAGGCCAAATCTTCAGCACGATGTCGTACGCGAAAGTGTCAAAATCTACTACCATATCTTTGATAGTGCAAGCAAATCCCGCAACAGGATGCACAACTTAAGAGAGACAACAATACACAAAGCATCGTGAACCACCATACTCCCCTCTACCACAGTAGACTCACCCACAGCAGTGAGGCTTCCCTAAGAGCGCAAGTTATAGTTACAATCAAAGCAAGATACCCTACAATAAAACCCCAATTAAGACAAGGTGGTACCAATCAGCTGTCCACAACTCAAACGGCCGTAAACAGACTTGACCTTAAACAGCACTTGAAATAGTTACAGAATGGTCAGCTTGCATAAACCTGAAACCACCCAAATCCTCGAAAACAATGCAGTTAACCTCACATAGAACAAAATCCATTACATTATGCACTCGGTGAACTTAAAGGAACCAAAGCATATACTGAAGAAAAGCTTAGCTTTACGCCAGATCAGCTGCAACTGAGTATTGGCACAGAATTCGACGACTGATTAAAACGTGATTCCACACCGAATACGACGAAAACAGGCTCAAATATTCACATATCAGTTTAAATTATGAACACACAGTGGATTAAAACCCATAGAGCTTTCATTAGATGATGTAAATATCATACACGACGAAATTAACAAAACAAGGCTAGAATCTTCTACTAATGCAATTTCAGCTCATCTAGTTATTTAAAAAGAAGGTTCTCAACAGATTACCTTAGAATAAAAACCGATGTCCTCGATATCTGACGATATTCTCTAGGCGTACGATCACTACATCCGCCATGGATGGATTTGCCACTAAAATTTAGATCTGGATGACGTCACAGTGTTTGGGGTAGACTGCCCAATGAGAATCGGCCGAGCAGTAGGAGTATGTTGTCTGTATTTACATGAATTATTTTCAAAACTTTTCCCTCACAGACATAGTAATAATATCTGCAAAGGCCAATTTGAATATATTTCATAATATTTTACGATCACTGTGGTAAATCCAGCATTCATTCATAACATATTGCAGTGAGGTAACAGGTTTACATTAATCCAGCTCGTAAACCAATGTATTCCAAATTCACTGATTACGCGGACCAAATAATTAACGAGTTGTAGAAATAATTATAAAGGCATTTACCTCATGGGTATTGCGAGGAAGGCTTTCTGTGGTCTATGACTCACGCGCTGAAAATAATACAATAAAAATACTCGTATAAAAAGCCGCATCCGACATACACACACATAAACAAACAAATGAAGACCGATACTGTTGTACACAACACCACGAATGTAGACATAGGAGACAGAACCTATTCTACTACAGACGATTACGAAACCAAAGGCCCAATGGAAAATTGGCACTGCAGCGAACGCTACGCCACTAATATGTAATTTCCTCGATTTATTTAAAAATGTTTACGGTACGATAGTATGCCATCATTATCTCTTATACAAAAAATTTGTTCATTTTTCATAAATATGAGTTGTTTTTCTCCTTGTATGCTAAAAGTAGCTTATTTCAACTGTTAGCGAAGAGGGCCTTGATTGGTAATACAACGTGAGCGACATCTGAAAGAGGCCGAAGGAAAGCTCTCTTCCACCACATCATTTCGACGATTTCGACCCATCATTTTGATATGCTCTCACAGGTATCAGGATGTAACTTCGGGGGGCGGTATTCGACTCGCAATGGTGTAATCAAGGCTTGTTTCATTACGGAATTGGAATTTTATTATTACTAAATCATTAATTTTACGTATGGCTCTCAAAAGGATGATGGTATTTGTGAATTGATCATGTTCCTTGAAAATGATATGCTCTAAATCAGTCCGCAACTTGTCTCCCGCCTCTGGGGAACTGGAAGTCTCTCAGCCAATAACAATAATACATGTGGATACAGCATATTTGGAATAAGGGAAAGATAAAACGGACGGTACTATCATATTGTGCTCAAATAGCCACAAGTTCCTATTTAGTGGCCTTACGAAATTTCTTCTACTTCAGCTCACCTAGTCATTTGGCATCAAATCCGAGAGCATGTCTTCATTTTGGGTGATAATTTTCTTTCTACACATAGGGGCCAGCGTTTTGGCTTCGGACCCTAAAGTTTTAAAATGCTTAGGTAATCACTCTTCTTTCAAAAACTCAGTTGTGTGGCTTCTTTGGTCAGTACACTTATCTATATATATTGTTAGTTTGCAGAAAAGTTGTGGAAGAAGTTGAACGGGAAATCGCTACAGTGAGTCCAACGAAGACGATAGAAGTCGGCAGCTTTCGTCTTGATCCACACGGAAATCAGAAACAGAAGACGGCAAGTACACCACACATTCTATTCTCTTTTCCTGGCGGTTTTATATAGATTCATCTTAATTAAATTCGACAATTTTCGATGTATTTATTTTAGGTTCCCTATGCGAGGTCGACGGTTCACCTCAGTGAAGTATTGGAAAATATATGCCAGAAATTTAGCGACTACGTTAAAGCTACGTACAAATCTTCAGGGGATTTGACGATTTTGAAACTAATTGATGAAAATGGCAAAATGAATTCAGAAATGGCAGAGGTGGACATTGTTCCAGATGCCGATTTGAATAAGAGTTTGAAGTTCTATGTTAGTCTTTACACCTCCATTGTTATTATTCATTTAAAATTTCCTTCGCCCTCCTATCAAAATTTAACTTGTGTATCTCCTCCTTCTTTTCAGTGTGAAGGAATCGTCGAAGAGTATGAGGACGACTTTCTGAAACACTTCGCTGTTGACGATAAGGATGTTGATATTAAGCTGTGTTCTGGAGTAGCAAACTTATGTGATGTTTCTAATAACGAAGATTATGTATTTGAAGATAGGGAGGATTTATGAAGAGACTGTCGACGTGTATTTTTGTGAAAAATTTTTGTTGAATATTTACATTATTAATGCTGGAGGTTTGACATTTTGTTCCCCTCAGATTTCTTACATTAAAAAGTTATTTTTGTACATTTCGTGGATTCATTTGCGTCCTGTTGTTCATGGAGTCATCACTTTAAGCTGCTTTCTGCATTCAATCACGATAGCACAGCTGTTCATTATTACATTCAAACCGAAGTTACTGAAAATTCGTCGCTGAAGTCTTGTATCATTATCGTTCCTGCGGACAGAAATGGGTGTAACGAAATAGGGATTCGATGTAAATGATCACATTTGAAAGGGTTCGTAGTTAAATTTAAATCCATGAATTATTACATCAAAATAAATATCTTGAGTTGTTGAGCAGTAGTTATCTTTTAAAAAATTTAATGAAAACACTATGGCGTGATTGCGAAATCATCATAATAATGGGCGCATTTGTTTTGGGATTGAGTGTTTGATGATTACCGCTCAAGTGAATCGTCTGCCTTGCTGTCAGCCAAAAAGTTTATCAGGAAGCATAATTGGTATGGTTAAATAATATGTGAGTGATTCAATGGTGCTCGTATTGTAGGAAAGATGAACGTCTCCATTTTAATGGTCACGCACGTAAACAAGGCGGACGTTGATCCCTTATCTTATTCCATGAAAGATTCGGATTCCCATCTTCACTAAGTGTCTTCCTTCACTCATAGATTTTAGTTATTTTATTGGAAAGCAGTATTGGCTGAGACGTTACCAGAAGGTAGTATTTCTTGTGCTTCATGGAAGTCCGCCCGTCGCTCAGCGAATGGCCTATTTTGAAATTTGGCGTTACTTTTCCTATAGAAGTTCGGGTTTTTAATAAATTGTAAGGAATACTTTCTGCCAGTTATGTCAGTCTGAATAGTTTTATTTTTTCCCACATCGGTCAAACATGGCCAACAACCAAAGCGCCCCTTTGACGAGTTTACCGATATGGTTTGGATTTTCGTAATGAAATTTTAAGAATTGATAGAAATACTGAAGATGGATTTCATACGTAGGGGATTGCATGGTTTTGTTTAAGTGATGGTGCATAATTTCTTCTGGTGGTGGTTTACGGAAAATATCATGTTAACTGTTAGGGCTAAGCATTCTAAATGAAGAAAATACTCTTATACTGTAAGATACTTGGGTCTGAAGCCTTTTTTCTTCAATAGTTGCAAATATCACGGGTGCGAGTGTCTTAATTGTCTTTTTTTCGTAACAGACTCCTTTTTTCTTTAGCCAATTTGAGCAGCAGTGTCGAAAGCTGAATTGTTGGCAAGGCCAGTAGAGATATCACCAGTAGGTGATCGGCTACTGTGGTGAAGGTAAGGCTGGGATGGCACAGGGTTTAACTCCCGTTCACCCACCCATTTTTTGTGCCTCCCAGCCGTCCGCTCTTTGCTCTTCGAACCCAGAAGACTTCGAATGCTACCCGGGAACTACTTTAGGAATATGCTGTGGAAGTATTGGAACCGTACGTTTAGGGCGCCATCGAAGTACTGGCACACCAATTGCCATTCGCTGTATTGATATGGACAAGGCTAAAGGTGAAGAGCCGTCTCTGATTCAGGTATGAACGTAGATAATGATCATAATGCTTGAATTTTTTATGGGTGTTTGTTTGCTTAACTGTACTATGATAGTGTCACTTAATTAATTCACTTTGGTCCTCTGAAACAAAGCTCACTCTTGCCCATCTACATTATTTGGATTATGTGCATGTGACTAGTCGTACGCCACAATATGAGGAGACATGGACTGTGAAAGGGGTGAATTAACTCCAGTGGGAAACAGGAAAACTCATGAGATACTATCCTCTCCCCAATGCTTGGATTTGTTTAAAGTGATGTAAACCCATAACCTTTTATTTGATATTGGGTCAAGAAGTGGGCTCTTTCTTTTTAGTAAAATAAATCCGTTTAAGCTCTTATGCTTGAAGGAACAGCATTCATTTGGGTAGATAATCATATCTACCAAACCTGAATTTTGGGGCGGAGTGAGGTTTACTTTAATTTTTCTGATTGTCTTCCAGTCTTGTTTTATCCTTTTTACCTCCCAAGTGCCACATTTAAATGAGGGAATAGTGTCTCAGTTTTCTCTTTACAACCTGGTGAGTGTTTGATTGCAGTACAGAATGATCTGAAATCTCCATTGCTTTATATTACACACACTTATTTTGTTGTACATTTAACTGCTGTACTAATTCCTCCTGCCTATCGAGGAAGTTTGCTGCGCTATATGTAGATATGGGTAATTGGGCTTGTTTTCTCACTTATTTAAATTGTTGAATGAGGTTGAGCTAGGAAAATAATGAGACCATATGTTTATGCTTTTCAATCTCTTGTCTACTACTCAAGCTGTTTGTGGTAAAAATGTAATGGCCTTAACCATTTACAGATCAAATTCATTTCTTAGCTGAATTTATAATTATTTCATCTGTTTCAAACTTTCATTTTATGACTCTTTTTTGAGGAAAGGATATTTTGAAGGAAAAAAATGTTTCAACATGATTGGAGAATGTTCTCAAAAGGGAATATCGGTCACCGGAAGGATAAATTTGAATAATGGGCCTTATATGTCGTCTCCATGCTTCTGGGTTTCACCGCGTGGATTTTCTTTTCGAGGACAGTTTCTCCTGTATTCCAACCGGCATCTTCAGGTCGTCGACCTGAAGACCGTCGACCGGAGAAACTGTCGTCGCAAAGAAAATCCACGGGGTGACACCCAGAAGCATGGAGACATCATCTAGGCAACGCCGCTGTAAACTACGCATCAATGGGCCTTTTAGGTCATGTGCTGAAACAATGTATGATGCTCCTCATTTAGAGAGTCGGAGTGCGATGAGTCCATGTTCAGTGGCAGAGGAAAGGGTCCTCCGCTCACTCCCACTTGCAGAGCCAACGCCCTCACACGCAAAGACATTTTGAAACTGAGTATTGTAATTAAAGTTAGTTTATCGATGAAGGTTCTGTGTCAGACAGAGATTAATAGGTGAGGGGATAACAAGTTTGCTGACAATTGGGAGTAGGGTGTCGTAGCATGTCTAATGCAATACATGAATGCCTTACTCTTAGTACAGTTAAGAAAAAAGGGCTAGTCAAGCAGAGCATTTGTTTGGTTTTATAAAGTCGAAGGAAATTTTTTTCTGCAGTATAATTGCCAGTCTCAAGTGTAGAGCACACAGTTGGTATGTAGCCTTAGGTGAGCAGATGATAATTTGTTTATAAATATGTCAATTAAGTTTATTAACGCTACTGAACTACATCAGTTGTTCATTATCATAGTAATCATGTGATATTGCTGAAAAAATTCAAATGTCGCATGAATTATTTGGTTTTCTTCAGTTACTTATAGCAATTATGAAAAATTGAAAATCGTAGGGAAGTAAATAATTATAGTGATGTTATTGGTCTTAAGTATTCATGCACATAGACTTCATAATGGAAACGAACAAGATTAGATATACATATATAAAAAAATCAAAGTGTAAAATGTTAGATGGACTTTTCAGAATACAATATCATGGGTGTTAGAACTAAAAAAACACAACAATAGAACAAAATGAATTAGCAAGCCTGGAGTGAATCTCATTTTTAAATCTAGTCAGGCTGAAACAGGCAAATGGTGGAACAACCTAATACCTGAATTCAGCAAAGAATATTTTATTTTTTGTCGGCCTGCATTGGCTGAGGGAGAGGAGATAATTTCTTCTCATACTGTATTGGTGGAATTCAATTCTTTTAGGGAAGAGATGATGGTTTTCTTATGTACACACCAAAGCTCTGTACACATGTTTACTCTAAACTGTCAACATTTACAATTTTGTAATGAGAGGGAAACAGTGTTCCGGATTTGTCAGTGTCCTAAGTGCTTAAAATCAGAGGCATTCCCATATATTTAAAAGTTATTGTCAAAGTAGCTGTTAATAAGGCAAAACATAGGATTCTAATGTTGTCAAAAGGAACTGATGAACTTGCCTTTATTAAAATGAAGAGAGCTTTGGAATGCTATTTATTATCCTCAGTAAAATGATATCTCTAGCTCAGCTTGGTATCTAGGTGAAACCCTGGCAATTTTGCTGGCATGAAATGGAGGATGGGTTTGGCAAATGCTCATTTTTGGTTGCAAGAGGAATCAAAAATGGCCAAAAGCATGATTACATAATACTGATACACTCCATAAGTACTCATTGTGTTAGTAACTAAGGAGTATTGACATTCATTTTGACTTAAATGTAGAATCTGTAATTATGAAATGAGAATTATTATATTTGTGTCTATCATTTTTGCTTTCAGCATGAAATAATTTTAACTCGTCAATTGCGTCACCCTAATCTCCTGCCCTATTACTCGTCGTTTGTGAACAAAAGTGAAGTCTGGGTGGTGATGCCTTTCATGTCACTAGGATCCTGTCGAGACCTCCTAAAGTGTGGCCAGTATCCCATTGGACTTCCTGAGGTGGCCATAGCGTACATATTGCAAGATGTCTTGAATGCATTGCAATACATACACTCCAAAGGCTACATTCACAGGTATTATTATTGTTTTAATTTAAAATTTATCTTTGTATTCTCTTATACACTACCCTCACCAACCAAGCTGAGATTGTCTCGCCTACTCAGTCCAGGTTGTTTAAATGAAGCAGTCTGTTTGAAGTGATCACTCCAATAGCGGACCCAGTGACCTCACTTTTGAAACGAGTCTGTTGTCTTCGTAGCTTGGGCTGGCTGGAGCAAGTGTGTGTGATGTATGCATCGAGATGATCCACCTCAGTTGTGCATTGTTTCTTCTTTGTCTGCCGATAGCCACTTTCTTAAAGGAGCTGATGTTCATTTGTACATAACTGACTATGGCACTCAGTTAAGGCTCTTTAATAGGCTAAATTGTTCACAGGTGGCTTTGCTCATTCAAATTTATTTTATCCAATCATTTTCATTGGAAATCAGTGAAAGTAACTTCTTACCCATTGCCATTGCTGACTTTGCTAGGCATTCTCATCCTATGCCCCAATGAAGAACACTTGATGAATCTTATGTCTAGATGAAAATTGACTGAATTCCTTAGCAATGGAAAATAATCTCTTCCAGTGGCCACTTCAAACATTAAATTCACTAGTATCTGACATCAGTTTAAATTTTTCATCAACAGTCCCTGGCTATGATGATAAAACATTGATGCTATTGTCTCTAATTCCATATTAATTCAGAAACTAGATTAATTAGACTTGATGGAGAGAGACAGTGCAAAATATGGAATTGCAGGTGGGAGTCAAACTGAAAGACAAATCGATGGGTGAAGATCTATATATTGAATTCATGTTAGTAAACACTAAGTGCCATGTCTGAGTTCAGACAGATCTGGGTTTGGTTGGTAAATATTGTGATGCTCAGCTAATGAAATTTTTTCCTTCAAGTGCCATTATTCTTTCAGGAGTGTAAAAGCAAGTCATATTCTAATTTCTGGCTGTGGCAGGGTATGCCTCTCAGGACTCCGCTATGCTTGTCAAATCATTCGAGATTGTCGGTGGCAACGTTCTGTTCATAACTTTCCTCAATCAACATCAGCTAATTTAAATTGGCTTAGTCCAGAAGTTCTTGAACAGGTAAGCTGTAGACATATTGGAACTTTAGTTTAGTTTCATTTTGTATCGCTGTAGAGGTTTAAATGCAAGTTTATGTGAACATAAATAGTGTAACGATACACGCCCACATACCGTGCATCGTCGAACTGAGATTACGATCTAAGTTCTTAAGTTTTCGTGGGTTCTGCGGCTCGCGGTCAAGATGGGAACTCAGAGCTTTGAATGCAATGGCGCAGCAAGGAGATGAATGACCTCGTACACAGCGTTTGAATATCTTACACAAAGTATTAAACGAAAAGAAAACGAACACTTTTATCCTTAAACCTTAATGAGGGATGGGGGTGATGCTGACTTAGACGAGACATAAATGACACACTGCAAAAAACGAAATGAATATGCCAGAAACAAAAAGAAAGAAATCTTACATCTAATAGATGAGGGATGAGATGACTACTGGGATAAATGTACAGAAATGGACAAAAATGACACTGAATATTTCAAGAATCGACATGACACGGGCACTCGTTATCTTGCTCAAGTTGTGACAAAAACCACTGCACTTCATTTTAAGACAGTCGTAGGTAATGTTCGTTGCTTTACTTTAAAATATTACAGGCTCCACGTTCTGTTTTATCAAAATGAATCCGACGTCTATCCTAATGGAATGACGTGAACGGGAGAAACGTGATACAATCGAGACGGTCTTTAGACCGGGAAAGAGTGACGTGAGTTTATCTATGAGACCACTGGGTTATTAGGATGACACACGTGCACACTGGGGACTTTCTTCGAGGGCGCATGGGCTGGCTGGAGCGGGGGAGGATCGGGATTATTTCCCCGTCCCGGGAGAGGGTTTAGAGTACTTAAGTGTCAAACGGCGGGTCCGAATCCTGGTCGCCGAATCACGATCCGTCAACCGCAGGGAACCACTTCCCGCGGATCCTCGGACGTTGTCGTGATGTCTTGACGAAGACGAGGAGGACACTTTTCTCGTTCCTCGACTGCATTCCATGCTCTCTTCTCCGGCACGCCTTCCCCTTTGTCGCGTTCTCCGACCTCCAAGACACCGTAGCCCGTCTGTAGCGACCTCGTTCTTACTGCCCTCCTGGGCACGGTCACCGCGTCTCCTCTGGTCTCCGTCCTCTTTAACGGAATCAACCACCGCTTTCTCCGGAATCAACCCCAGTTCACACAATACCGGGCCTTATATACCCAATTGAACAACAAAAGACATACTAAAATGATAGCAGACGATAAAAAGAAAAAAGAAGGTCGCTCATCGCTTGCTACGGCCGCGTGCCGACTTGAATAGGGAAAAGGGCAGGACGCGGACGCAGAATGAGCCGTGACGAGGCTTTTCGTCACAATAGAAATAATAATAATAATTTATCTTTTCTGTCTGCTAATCATGATGGAAGGCAAGTCCTAAAGACAACATTTGAGCCCATTCCATTATAAAATGAAGTCACCTATCCTTATTTTTTGTAATTACTTCAGCCAACTTTTTTGTGGCAACATTTTATTGTCCCAGTAACTTGAGAAATAGCCAGTTTTAGGAGGATATTAAGTGTCTGTTTTGAATTTTTCAGAAAATATGTTTACCTTATATAGCAAGGAAATCTCCTGAAGGTAAATTTCTCTTCCTGGCAGTAGGAGCTTATATTTCAGCGTTCTCTTTCCTCTTTGTTGATCCACTCCTGTTCTGATTTTCTCCAGTGCACACAGGGTTAAGAAACAGACACCTTAATGGGGTTTGTATCCCAGTCAAAGCGAATGATTTTTCCTCTCTGGAATTTTGCACATTTGTTCATTGAGGGTGACTCCATAAAGTTATCACCGTGGCTTGTCCTGATACACTAGAATTATACAGATACCCGTGTAATCATGTTGTGATGTATGTTTGGTTCGTAGGAAATACACATTACATTTCATGAAGTCGTCTATGGTTCAGGAATTCCATTTCCCTCTGAGGAAAAATTGGCTGAAATATAAATAGTGAGCAGTTTTAAAAGTTATCAGGTAAAATTGAGGGCCTGATGTAGGCTTGATTAGGCCCTAAGCAATTTGAGATAAGTCCTGCATAATACTAGTTTTCTCTAATGCAAACATTCGGTGCAATAAGGCTTTGTTCTTGGAAAAGATGCACTAAAAATGGGTTAAAGAGTATGGAATGTTGTAATGCCTCTACTGTATGTATATGGATTTTGTTAATGCAACCACAATTGCTCTCTGAGGTAATTTTCTAAGGTCCCCCAATGAAGTTGGGACTAAAAGCTTGTGTAGCTTACAAATACAAGTCCTGCACTGGATGGGAGGTGGTAACTTTTACTCTCTTTGTTTTCTTCGTTTTGCAATTACCTTATTCCAGCAAGAAAAGGGTGGTTTCCTAATATTTTTAATTGCCTAATTCAAAAGATTATTACTCCTTGAGTACGTATTTAACGCTTTTAGATTTTTAAATGACGATATCTATTTTCGCGATTAAATGAAAAGTGAAAATTTTCAAGCGCGCGAAAATGTGACGGCTAAGTATGAATGCCGGGAAAACTCTGTGTGACGTCGTTCTGGTTCCCGCTGCCGCAAGTGAGGTGACCTTGGGGCGAGGCTCTGAGCACTGATACGACGCAGGATGCTAGCAGGTAGCAGAGTACCATGCTAGCAGGTAGTGCTTGGCTTAAATAAGGATAATTAATACTTTATCAAACGAAGAAAACTTTCAGACCTTAGGCAGTTTTAATAGGTGATTATTAAGAGATGTTTCCCAGAGCTCTGTGCCTCATGCTTGCATTGGTAATCTCAGATGATGTAAAACTCCTATCTACACGTATAGTAACTAGGTCCCTGTGACGTAACGTGGAGTGGAATCGCATGGGCACCAATCTGGCCTTTTTCAAATGAGGTCAAAAATTAACCATTGCCATTCGTCTAAACCGGTATCTCTAAAGCCAAATAATTTGTGTATTATGAAAACCCTAATGGTGGGTAACGAATCGCAATCAGTGCCTTTCGTTTTCTTTGATGAAGGAAACAACCCTATGAACCCAGGAATTGGTGGCTATCAATTAAGTTATATAATCAGAATTGGGTGGAGCTGCTTATCGGCTGAAGTGAAATTTAGAATTACCACAGACTCCCGATTATCCGGCTGCGGTTTATCCATGTTGTGGATTATCCGTGCGTTATTTTCACTCTCACTCAATATTTTCCGTGATCTTTATAAAAAAATGAAATCGGATGCAAAATCATCGGAATTACTTCATTAATGCTAGGATACTCTGGGCTTATTACCATTAGAATCCCCTTCGTAAAACGTAAGCGATCGTGTGCTAGCTGCATTCACGGGAGCACTTGTTTTCCAAGCCTCGCAGCATATGACCAGGCTCCGTGATCATGGATATACGTCCTGCAGCAGTTGCCACTCGGGCAACTTGTGCGAGATGCAACTATGTGGCGTGGTGCCTGACATTGTTGTTTCCGACTTCGAGCAGTGGTTTTGAAGCATTTGTGCAAAGCACTTTTCTGTAGCCGTGATCACACAGCCACAGATGAGTGGTTTTCGGAACCAGGCATTAAATGGAGCATTAATAATATGAGTACAACCATGTAATCACCGCTAAAAAGATCGCGAAATGGCGGAGAAAGCTCTCAATGAGTTTGGGAAGAGCTCTAAAATAACAGAATAACGGCATAAATAATAATACATAGTTTGCTTTTTGTTAATTACGAACATTACAAGACGTTAACATGAAATTTGGGTTATCCGTGTTTTCCGATTACTCGTGCCGTCTCTCCCCATCACTAGCCCATTACGATAATCGGGAGTGTACTGTACACCCATGCCTCGTATAGCAGAAGGGATGCGTTCCTTGGGGCCCTGTACAAATTTGTGTTATATGAGAGCGTTTTAACATTGGGAAGATAGGGATGCGTTCATAGATGTTGGTAGCATAGATGTTGGGTATCAAATTTTCTCTGAACCATATGTATTCCTATTAATAGCCTTAGAAAACATTATTAATGTAAAGTTTTAAAGTTTAAAATATCTTCAAAGGTAGTAGGCACGCTTTCAAAGACTTATTCATGAAAAAAACGAAAAAACGTGCTTTTAAAATTGCTGTGTGCTGTTGTGCGGGTGGTCTACCATATGCTATCTCAGGGGTTCGTAATGCGTTGCCAGAAGTTGACAAATTTTCAATCCATCCTAAAAACAATTATTGTGTCACCCAGGCCCCTTTGTCGCTCATCCAAACAACAGGCTAGTGCTAATTTGAATACCATTTCATAGCTCGCAGAGTTTGTTAAGATAAATCATAACTGGCTATAATTTGAAGTCCCCCGAGTCTTTAGCAGCTACGTGAAACAGTCTTTAAATGCCTTGAAACCTGATCCAGGTTTTCCTTCCCTGAAAATGAATGAACGAGAATGCATTGTTTTCCAAAACAATGTCATCTCATCAACACTAAAAAATTAGTTGAGGGTGAAAGGAGCCACTTTCAATTACAGCTTGTAGTTTATCAGAAAATGTTGTGGTGACTGCGCTATCAACACTTGTAGATTCACCTGATATCGCCGTACTGAAAATACCTCCAAGCCATTTAAAATTCTGGAACCAACCGGAGCTTTTACTAAATATCTCGGAGCGATTACCACCCTCGTCTTTTTGTACAGATTCATAATGAACTTTCCATATGTGTTGATCGCTTGGTTGAAGTTGGTGCAGCTGAGGTCACTGATGTTTTAACTTCGTCTTTATTCAGAATAAGGCATTGTGAACTTAAACTTCCATGCAATATCGCTTTGACGCTCTCCATTTTCAAAGCAATTGACGTCTTTCAATTTCTCTTCTAGGTTTATGGTTTTTCTTGATAACTTCTTGATTTTTCTACCCGCATTCCTATTTTTTGCCATTGTTCTCTTGGTTTTTACTCTGTATGGCTCCATTGAAGTCACCTCCTACTGCTGTACTGTATTCCTGAGACATAGAGGGACTACGACTGCTGGGAGGGAATGAAGCCATCGTGTTTGAGACTCTATAGCAGGTCTTTTTATGTGTTGATGCTATTCATACGCAACTCGGCCACCACTCCATTTCTCCCCCATGAATACCGATGACTTTGAGGGCTTTAGCGTAGACCCTCTACCTGGAAGTCAATCGCCCGATAACCTATGTCGGCAAAAATTACGTCTCAAACCATATTACTTAAACTCATTTCCACTAGCTCCATGCTTACCTAATTAATGATCTAAATTAACTATGTCATTCTGTTAAGGAGAAAAGATAAATTACAACAGCAGGCCAGCTATTTGGACCCAATGTTGAGTAATGCTTTTGGCCATTGCACAGCAATGGATTTCGATTAATACATAAACAAAAAGAAGATTTTAGGCAAGGTATACTATTAATATGCATAAAATTATAGCAATTTCATATGTACTTAGCTCAAGTACACTTTTATCATGAGAGCGTTAAAGTTTTTTGATTAGGCTACAGTGTGTCATGATGTTTCCCCTAGGAACGAATTTATCCTATATCAAAATTGCGCTAAGTGAGGCATGGGTGTACTCTTAAATCACATGATCATTTTTTTGATCCCTCAGAATGTCAGCTCTGGCAATAGCTTATAAGGGACCAAATTACTAATTGCTTGACCCGTTATTTTCAGAATAACATGGATATTCTGCTGCTTCTCCAATGTACAATTTTCATTCCATCAAAAGCAAATTATGATGTCAAAATCGCTCTTATGCGCCCCAAGGGTAGTTGTGCTCCCTCTATCCCTCCCTCATCTCTAATGATCTATAAGTTAAGGTACAAAGATTGATATAAGGGAACTGTTCTGTGATGCTCTGTTGAAAGAGATATGTTTTGAACCTTTTCTTTTACAATTTAAAGAGAAAAGTAGTACGATTCACCATATTATGTATTTTGAAGTCTGGACTTGCCCCTTTAAGTGTTCTAATTTAGGGAAGTGCTCCAGTCTAGATTATGAAAGGCTATTGAATTAATCTTCTTATGAAATTGCTTAAAAATTTTGCATATTGCATTTCATTCAATGGCACTTTAAATGGTTATTATTTATATTTCCATGCTTTGTTTATAAATGATTATTTTAACCACATCTCTTGAAACTTATGCATTTCAGAATTTACTTGGATACAATGAAAAGTCTGATATCTATAGTGTTGGAATAACAGCCTGTGAACTTGCTAATGGCATTGTGCCATTTGCAAACATTCCAAATACATTAATGCTAACGGAAAAACTTAGAGGAATCACGCCACAACTCATCGATCGCTCAACATACTCTTCTTCATTACCACTCCATCAAAACTGCGATGAAGCACAGGAAAATGATTCTGATCGAGGTATTGCAAAAGTTATTTATTTGTAAATTCTTGTTTTATGTATGTATCTTAATCTTTTACCATATTCTTTTAATGATAGTTTTCAGTAGTTGAGCAATTTTGACTCATTAGATATCATAATTCAAGCTTCACCTTGAGTTGCTTTCAGTTTTTACCTAATCTGGATAAGTATTGTCATGACAGATTTTACCCAGTAGAAGGCACTTAGTATTGAAACCCTGGTTGGTGAGTGCAATAAAAATTTGTGGACTGAAACCAAGTTATTTTTAGTGAGAATATTTCAAACTTTCACAGAGTTGACCCCATTTCCCCCCACCAATGCCAATTGGCTACACCCTACCATTCTGAGTATGTAAGGCTCTTTATGAAAAACTATGTACACTCTATTTTGTTTTCAAATTGCTGCACATATGCTGCTAAATGTTTTGTTGACCTAATCCATCTGTTATTTTAATAATAATAATAATAATAATAATTTTTTAATTGTCCAAGGATTTGTTGCAAATGTACAAATATAGGACACATCATAATTGTAGAGGAAAAAAAAGAAGAAAATACAATGCTAAATTATTAAACATGTATACATAATATAAGCAGAGGGCATGTCAATGTTTGGACAACAGAAATTCTTTTATGGAGTAAAACAGGTGATCCTGCAGAAACTTTTTCAGTTTTTCCTTGAAAATTGATATCTTTTTTTCAAGCTTAATCTCATGTGGTAACCTGTTAAATATCTCTAAACCCATTGAGTTGGGTCCATGGGCAGTGTTACAAATTCTAATGTAATGTTTGTGAAGATCTTTACATGCCCTTGTAAAGTGACTATGGTAGCTGTCGTTAGTCACAAACTGACAGAAATTATTCTTTATATACACAGATAAAACATAAATATACACACAAGGTGATGTCTCCATGTCTCTGGGTTTCACCGTGTGGATTTTCTTTGTGACGACAGTTTCTCCGGTATTCCAACCGGCGTCTTCAGGTCGATGTCGGGATTCAATTTTTGGTGACTTATATGGTTCATTTTGGCACCAATTTTTCATGCTGGATGCTGATTGGTCCACCTTCTTTTCTCTTGTCTGACCCTCTTCCACGAGCTGTGGAGAGGGTAGCCATCTTCCCTATTTATGTGTTCCGGTGTCTTGAATATTTCGATAGCCTCCTTTATTAGCCTGGGATATTTTCTTTTGCAACAACTTTTGCTTCGTCAAACAGTACCTGTTGTCCGGGTTTGCTCCATGCATGCTCCGCAATGGCGGAGAGCTGAAATTGCTTATTTCTTGTGGCTCTTCTGTGTTCCTGGATGGGCACTTTCATTGATCTACACGTCTCTCCTATGTAGTCTTTGCCGCATGAACATGGCACCTTATAGACACCTTCTTGAATGCCGTGCAGCAAAACGTCTTTTGGACCCGGTAGCACATCGCCAGTGTTGGTGACACAAGTGAATCTTGTTACGATGTTGTGCTGTCGTGGAGACATGGAGACAGAAATACTCGACCGCATTGCTACTTCGCTTCTGAAATGAAAATATTTCATGAATTTACTGTGACTCAAAATGAAAAGAATCCAGTTTTGCAATTATTTTACTCCCATATTTCCCTGTGTATCACATTCTTACTACCGCCTTTGTAATTTTTGCAATGCTTGCATGTACGATCATAGTTCACAACTTAATGCGGTTGGCGACAGTCATATGTCTGGCCTGCATATTCATGCCACGAAATCTGACTCTTCTGTTAGGAGCGCGGAAAGTCAATTTATAGCAATTCTGAGCATCACTCCATGCACGACAATGTTAGGTGTGGTAGGCAACTAAGTAGCTGAACGTGGCAATGAAATTTTTTGCCGTTTTGCAGTTTGCCCAGCATTATCGCCAGCAAATCATGTTTTTTTGGAGACCCAGCGTTTCTTTGTGCAGACTTTGATTCTTCAGATCCTTACGTGCATTGTAGTTTGGAGAGCACTAATTCGACGAAAGTGTCAAAGGCACACTCAATTTATCATCTAATTTTTGCAGTAGTCACGTGTTTATAAATTATTTATAATCTTTAACATGTCATGTGCTATAAAATGATAAATCAATTTCTTAAAGGATATTTCACGTATTTTCAATTCTTTGCCATAAAAAAAAACTTTAGGAAATTGCTCAGTTAATTATAGGCTGATGATGGCATTGACTAATAAAAAAAGAAGAAAATACAATGCTAAATTATTAAACATGTATACATAATATAAGCAGAGGGCATGTCAATGTTTGGACAACAGAAATTCTTTTATGGAGTAAAACAGGTGATCCTGCAGAAACTTTTTCAGTTTTTCCTTGAAAATTGATATCTTTTTTTCAAGCTTAATCTCATGTGGTAACCTGTTAAATATCTCTAAACCCATTGAGTTGGGTCCATGGGCAGTGTTACAAATTCTAATGTAATGTTTGTGAAGATCTTTACATGCCCTTGTAAAGTGACTATGGTAGCTGTCGTTAGTCACAAACTGACAGAAATTATTCTTTATATACACAGATAAAACATAAATATACACACAAGGTGATGTCTCCATGTCTCTGGGTTTCACCGTGTGGATTTTCTTTGTGACGACAGTTTCTCCGGTATTCCAACCGGCGTCTTCAGGTCGATGTCGGGATTCAATTTTTGGTGACTTATATGGTTCATTTTGGCACCAATTTTTCATGCTGGATGCTGATTGGTCCACCTTCTTTTCTCTTGTCTGACCCTCTTCCACGAGCTGTGGAGAGGGTAGCCATCTTCCCTATTTATGTGTTCCGGTGTCTTGAATATTTCGATAGCCTCCTTTATTAGCCTGGGATATTTTCTTTTGCAACAACTTTTGCTTCGTCAAACAGTACCTGTTGTCCGGGTTTGCTCCATGCATGCTCCGCAATGGCGGAGAGCTGAAATTGCTTATTTCTTGTGGCTCTTCTGTGTTCCTGGATGGGCACTTTCATTGATCTACACGTCTCTCCTATGTAGTCTTTGCCGCATGAACATGGCACCTTATAGACACCTTCTTGAATGCCGTGCAGCAAAACGTCTTTTGGACCCGGTAGCACATCGCCAGTGTTGGTGACACAAGTGAATCTTGTTACGATGTTGTGCTGTCGTGGAGACATGGAGACAGAAATACTCGACCGCATTGCTACTTCGCTTCTGAAATGAAAATATTTCATGAATTTACTGTGACTCAAAATGAAAAGAATCCAGTTTTGCAATTATTTTACTCCCATATTTCCCTGTGTATCACATTCTTACTACCGCCTTTGTAATTTTTGCAATGCTTGCATGTACGATCATAGTTCACAACTTAATGCGGTTGGCGACAGTCATATGTCTGGCCTGCATATTCATGCCACGAAATCTGACTCTTCTGTTAGGAGCGCGGAAAGTCAATTTATAGCAATTCTGAGCATCACTCCATGCACGACAATGTTAGGTGTGGTAGGCAACTAAGTAGCTGAACGTGGCAATGAAATTTTTTGCCGTTTTGCAGTTTGCCCAGCATTATCGCCAGCAAATCATGTTTTTTTGGAGACCCAGCGTTTCTTTGTGCAGACTTTGATTCTTCAGATCCTTACGTGCATTGTAGTTTGGAGAGCACTAATTCGACGAAAGTGTCAAAGGCACACTCAATTTATCATCTAATTTTTGCAGTAGTCACGTGTTTATAAATTATTTATAATCTTTAACATGTCATGTGCTATAAAATGATAAATCAATTTCTTAAAGGATATTTCACGTATTTTCAATTCTTTGCCATAAAAAAAAACTTTAGGAAATTGCTCAGTTAATTATAGGCTGATGATGGCATTGACTAATAAAAGAAGGAGGCTGCTTGACATTGATGCAAAATTATCAATCTTCTGAGCCATTGACGAGGGCAGAGCATATTGTGATTTACCAGCAGAGATGGATGTGAAGGAAGAAATTGATAATGAGAAATCAGTGAGCATTTCCTCCGAAAAAAGAGGTTCAGGGCATTTTGAACGTCATTGAAAGTTTTTTCTTAAGCATGGAGGAATTCGAAAATGACAATATGATTGTATTCAATAGGATTGAAAATATTATTTTAAAAGAGTTTGAAAAATAAATTAAGCAAACCCAAATTACAGCACCAATTGCCATGCTTGTCGTACTCATGAATCATTTTGTTTGAAAGCTCTCACAGGGATTACCTAACAAAATTTCAGCAATGGAAAATTTTAAGGCAAAATATGACAGGGACATAGAGTGAATCTTCCCAAGAGATTGAACAACCAAAGGGGAAGGTTCTGAACTGTAGGATAATAGCCACAAGTCGTAAGTAACTACACTGCAGATTTGACAAAACCACTAACCGTGGCCCTTGGGCCTCCATCAGCCCTTGGCCAATGCCTCTCCAAGACCAAGAAGACCATAAATCATTAGCTGTGAAGGAAAATATCATTACATGAGAACAATGGAAACGTTATTCATCCCTCCCTCATCTCACCAACTGACCTTTTTCAGCCTATCTTCCTCAAATTTACCCCATTTCTGGAGGCAACTGTTATCTGGCATTTCTGGAGTCACCTCTTGGACCCTTAGGTGTCAAACAATAGCTTTTGGCAATTAGATGGCTAGGACGAGATTCAAAAATGAGACCAAACTTGATGCATTTCTGACAGTATTTATATATTTTTAAGCTTTTAATCGATTGACTCAAAGCTTTCTAGTTACAACAAGGCTTTACCAATACTCAACACTGTCCAAACAGCACAGTTTTCTTAGAACTAAGCACGCGTGAGCACGCTCACACAAAACGAGACAGACTGGAAACGCAAACTGCGCATATCACATAGCTCACCCGGCTTTGCCTTGAAGCCTTTGATGTCACAAAGTTGCAAGATGGTGGGTGTTGGTGGCCTGGCTCCCTCATTCTTAGCCTCGTTGCTTGAAAGAAAGTGCCTCCTTCCCCTCCTCCACATCAAGAGGGCTATCCTCTGGGGTATCTGTATTCCACCCAAACTATTCTTCTCATCTATTGTACTTTTATATTTCATCAAGGTGAAATAAACAAATTTATTTTATAGTGCAGACGAGTCGAGAAACGCTTGTATTCTTCAAGTGGATAATAAGTGCAGAAGCATTATTAGGGCACGTGATTTGGCATTAAGTGAACCTGTGCGGTTCATCATAAGAAAGAAGTCTGTAACAAAAGCATATTTAGGAAAATAGTCCATTTAGAATGTAATTAGATTATGATTATTTGCAGTTTGTTAGCAATACTGACTTCCACATTAGGACCCATTCCAAAAATGATGATAAAGTCATCAAAAAATGAAGCTGAGTTGAGTAAGTGAAAATAGAGTTGATTTAGAGAAAAGTAATGGATTGAAGGGCAAGTAGTGACTGACAAAATAAGAAACCATACTTATTTTTCCTTGTTATACAGGTCAAGCCCAATGATTGCATCTTGTTTTTTTTCTAATTGTAATGATTAAAGCGATATGTCATGTCTGAGAAAATTTTTTGTTTTTTCCATTTTGACTCGTAGAATTTGTTTAGGATTTCCAATTTTTTTCCTGCTCATTGGCTTATTTGAGGCCCTCTGATTGAAATCTGAGACATTTTCAATTGTCCTTTGTGTGAATGAGTGATTAGAAGCATTTTGTATGCTACAAACGCTTTTTATGTAAGAGCATTTTGCAGTTTATGTATGTATGATGCAATGATGTTTGCCTTTTGCAGTCCATCACACGGACTCGGGTGTTGGGGAGAGCGTGACGAGCAACAATCACCACCAGCAGCACACAGGAGCTGGCTTCAAGATTGGCGATGGGCTGGACGAGGGCAGAGCCGTGGGCAATCACTCGGCCACGTCGTTCCGCATTGGCGGGCCCCAGGGTGGCGGCCTCATGTGTGACGAGGCGATCGATCGGGATGACGACGAGGGCATTTGGACGCAGCGGCAGTTCACGGATGCATTCCACCAGTTGGTTGAGCTCTGCCTTGTGAGGGACCCTGTGCGAAGGCCATCCGCTGAACCACTCCTCTGCCACCAGTTCTTCAAGCAGTATCGGTGAGCTATGCTCCTGCTAGGCATGAAACACTTTCATTTGAGCCAAAAACATTTTTCCCACCAAAATTGTTGCCCTCCTCCCCTGGTTTCTTTTCCTTGTGCTAATTTGAAATCAAATGCAAAATTTTATGCCAATCAGATGTGGTTACACAATCAGTGCTGAATGGAACAGTAAGTTAAACACTAGAACGAAGGCAATGGGTCATTTTGACCTATAACTGGTCTTCCCCTATTACCTCTCATCAAGGTCTTCTTTTCTTTGCTTCTGTACACCTGAGGTATTTATTTATGAATCAAATAATGCTTACAATACATTATGCTTACAATAATACTGTAAGTCCTCGACATACGAACAAGATGTGTTCCAAGACCTTGTTCATCGGTTGAATTTGTTTGCAAGTCGGAAAACCTAAGTTGGGTATCGAAAAGTGTACTTATGCTGCTCCAATGTACGTGCTGGCCCATGTATGTATGTTTCCTATTGGAACTGCTTCAGTGTCTTTGATGATTGCATTGAGAGGATGGGTTAGTGTGGAGGCTGGAGTGTTGGCGTACCACCCCTTTAACAGGCACCTTGATGCTCAGCTGGGAGGGGTCAGCATTCAAAACAAGAGGAAAAAAGCCACCAGTACGGCAAGTGGCAAGTGAGTGCTCTTGCCAGGAAAATTATAGGGATTTATTTGGGATATGTGGTTCCATCAGTTGGGCTGCTTTGCGTTGGGTTCATGGTGTCGCTCACAAAAGCCATTCTCATTGCTAGGAAGGGATAGATGGTTGCAAATTGTTGAGGGGACGATAATAAAGCACTTGCATAATAAAAAACACACTTGTATCGCTCCCAAGCAAAAGAAAAGGAGCTATGAGGGAGCCACAACCTTGGCCTCACCCCTATTGCACACTGCTCCCCAGCTTACTACTACCCACACCTTGTGTTTGGCTAATGCATTCAATGCGTGGCTTCTCTCCTCCCTACCATCCCTACTCTTCCCTCGTGGCTCAAATGACCCAAGGTGACAGTCACCTCCTACAGCCACCTATCTACCACTCAGCTCCCTCCCATTTGTAAGCTGGCTTCTATTTTCACTGATTTCAATGCTGCAAGATCTAATTGCTTTGAAATTAAATCACTGACTTTACTGTTTGGGCAAACCATGCGTGACACCATTTTGTCTGAATGAGGTGTGGTCTCGTGGCCTGAGAGGTCCTCACATGCTCCTGATAGTTGGGCTGAGCATTAGACATGATGTAATTACCACTAGAAATTCCAAAATTCCCCTTTCTTTCTCAATGGAGGTAATAATGTGCATAGAAATGCAAATATGTAAAGGTGGTTAATGAAATGATAGCGTAAGCGTAGGCATTAAGAATTTTTACCGTCTATTGGTTACATTTTACAGCTTTGAGGTGGATCACACACGACAGAGGCAGGGCAGGAGAGAAATAAGGGCCAATGGTGGTTTTGCCAATGCCTTGACATTTGTTTTGGAATCTCTCGTTTGCTGAGGTGCTCATCATCAGAATCTGTGTTTAGAGTTTATCGTCATTGCGTCATGAATGATAGGTGCAGATATTTGATATTTAATAAGCAAGAAAGAAATATGGGAAAATAATTCACCATTAAAATCACTGTAAGTAATGGAATTCCTTCCATAGGTTTTAGGCGCTTCCATTTCTTCCCAAATCCACTGGACTCAGAATCGTCAGCATCTAATTCCTCGTAGTCAATTTTTGTTAGCTGTCCAAGGATATCTTGAGGACAAAGTCTTTGCTCCATTTTAAAACATCAATCATCATTTTAAAACAACATCATCTACACACTGGTTATGACAGATTGTTTCATTGAAGGCTGAGATAAAGGAATGAAAGTAACTTTTGGGATGTGGGAGTTTGCAATTTTAGCTGCGAGTGCAGAGGAGACCCCCTGTGCAGAAGAGGCACCCCCCCCTGCCACGGGGAATGGTCTGGTGGAGTTAAGCCCCTTTTTAGCGATCCTAATGGTGAGAGAAAGTGCCCAAGTGCAAGATATCCAGGTAGCCATAAAAATTTTTGGTAAATGGCACAGTCAGCATGCAATACGTAGAAAATCGTTCCTGCACTCCAAGGGTTAAATGTAATAGAATTTAGGGTTATGGACTCCCCTCACAAGGAATATTTGCTGAAATGTTTGAAGGAAAAACTGATGCAAAATTAATGCCTTCTATCTCTATTTGTAATACATTGTTACATCAAATTGATATCTGTGGGCATTTAGTGCAAAAATGAAATTATATGTCAAAGTAAGTAAGGCTGATGGTTCTGCTATGTTGCCCGTGGAGTAATTTGATATGTTAACATTTCACGACAGAAAATAATGCTACCTACTGTGGTTTCCGAATAGAATGCATGGCAAATCAAAAAAGGAACAAATTGATCCCGTTAATGTTATATGGTTACATAATGTGTGCCATCTTAGCAAAAGACTTAATCTGAGTTGTGATCATCCTCACGGATGCCGACTTACAAAAAATATTGGCAGGGCCCAAATCGGGGATCTTGCCCTGGGAAATTTTATAAGTAGTGAGTTTAAAGTTTTTTAAGCATTTTAGAAGAGTCATATGATCAACATTAGAACCCTGATAACTTGAGTTGCGATATCTAGACATTCCGGGGAAAATCGACAAACCTGACACATTTTTTCCTCACACCCAAAACGAATTATTGAGGGGGCTCTGGCCCACTCGGGCCTCATTATGTCAGCACCACTGATCATCCTCTCTTGTTGGGACTTGTGCCCGTGATTGCCGCATTGCTGGATTGCCACAGGTCAGGGAAATCATCAAGTCATGATGACCAAGTCAAAGGAGTGGCCACATTGTCATCTAGCTGAGTAGGGTTTGAGTGTTTGACACATAAAATAGCTCGAATTACTTTTGAAAATTTGTCGTGTGTAGCTCCTTACTTTGACTATTGGCAAAATACACTGTTATGTACCGTTTTTCACAGAAAATTCTTGTTTGATGAGTCAACTTAATTTAAGTATCCTGGGACTAGCCACGGTGATTACTTTACGGAGTCACACACAATGCACAAATTATGCGAAAAATCCACAGAGAAAAAATCATTACCCTTGACCAGGATTTGAACCCGAATTCCCTAATTTCTAGTCAAGTGCATTAGCCAGTTAAGCCACCAAGGCATCATTCTCTCCTGCCTTGTTTGGCATATTCCTCAGATTTCCACTGTTTTTTTCCCTGTGGATTTTTCATGCAGTCAACCTAAAATTTGATTCCATTATTTGAAATTAATTTGACTGAAAGGAGTTTACAAGTACATATGTACCTATTTTCTTTCTGTTCTCTGTAAATAAGTGTGTTTTAGAAAGAATTTAAGTATATTTTTCTTAAATATATTATTGGCTATTACTTTTCATAAAGTTGTGTAATGTCCAAAAGGAGTGTGTGAATTGGCCAGAGGAATGAACGATTTTTTTTTCCAGGAAAAATTCTGGGATTTTGAATGCAGGAATCTTGTATCAACTCTTTCATGTAACTTTTTTTTAAATTATTAATTTATATAGCTAATAACTTCAGGCTTTACTTTGTGAACCCTCTCCATATTGGAAATAAATAAATAAAAACTTTGTAAGGTTCACTGTTTTTTCATTATGATTAAATAGTCATAATTAAATAACAGCGAACCTTACAAAGTTTTTATTTCTTTATTTCCAATTATTAATTAATGATATAGTTGGAAAAAATGAGATTGCACTTCTTCATGTAGCCTGCTTATTTTTCACTGTTGTGAGCAGTGAATGGCTGAAATATGTGGGCCATTTTGAAATGAGATTTGAGCAAAATATCATTCTCGTGGACTTTGAATCTAGTTAACTGAGCCGTGATTTCCTCTTTGTGCAGGCGGAGACGGCGGAGTGGCGGGAATGTGGGCAGCGTGGACGTTGATGGGCAACCGTCTCCACTCCTGGAAATACTAAAGCCCGCTAGTCAACTTGTGTGTAATCAGTGGCAGAGGCAGCAAAATAGTCCAGGTGAGACTAGGAATTTCTGTCTTTTGAATCAGAATACAATGAAAATACACGCTGTGTTTAAAATACACGCTCCACCAGGAGCAGTCATCAACAGTCAAGAATTTCAATTTTCTCGTCTATAATTGAGGGCAGTGATGGCTTCGATGATGAAATCCTACGCAGGGTTTGAAGTGGCTGGAGTAGGTTGAGTAGTATGCAATGCAATAGGAAATTACTCTGTTGGACTCTGTAAGAAAGAGGGTAATGAGCAGGGCCAGAACCAGGAGGAAGTGTCGTCAGGGGGTGGCGAGATCCCACCCCCCCTCCCCGCACCTCTAAAATGTGATACATCCATAAGCTAGTTTCTTGAGATGCAGTAATTGAAATTACATGCCTTAATTTGCTATGAAGAAATAGTTAATATTACTACTCAATAATGTATGAATTAGTAATGATTGTTAAATAGAAAAATTAACTATTTTCAATAAACTTTTTGAATTTTACCGCCACCTAAAATATGCCCCACGCCTCTGCCCTCCTAGTTGCAGTCCTGGTGAAGAGACCCACAATGTTCCATGGAGCATAGACTTAGCGAATCACAAAGGCTCAGAAAAGAAAGACACAAAAGCAGATATGAGGACTTGTGGACTGGAAGATGAAGTCAAAAATGACTTCATTGCGACACGTATTTTGTCATTGCTGGACATACTTTTAGTCTGTTCTTGCTCCCGTGAGATTTGGTGGATTAGCCTGCCCTCCCACTCTGTTTAAGCAAAGATACGGCTGTGCTACCTGCCTCGCCAATTCCGTGATTGAACCTAATCATTTTAGCCAAGTTAGGAAGCACAAATCGTTAAGGAAAACTAAACGAAACACCAACTTTTTTAAATCCATTATTTTATGTTCATGGGATTAAAAAATTAGCAAGTCTGCTAAACATTTGAAAAGATTGAGCCAAAACCTGACGTCAGTTTGAAATTATGAGCTTAATTTTTTGGTTTTGCTAACCCACTATAAACATAATCAACAGACTTAAATAATGCTTGAAATACATCGTGTTTTGGGCTTATTATTTTCTAAATATCGTGCAGATTTAAAATCTTGCAATGTTGGTTTCTTTTGTAAACTCTTCAAAATTATACCTCAATATCTTGCCCTTTTTTAGTTTTCGGGTTTCATTCTTCACCGAATTTAAAGTGATGCTATGTAAGGCTGATAGAGGAAAAAAGATTTTTTAGTTTTAGCGATAGAAATAGGTATGCCATACGCAGAAATAAATATTAACATGGAAGGGAGATAAAAACTAAATAATGATCAAATTATATTCTTCATGGGTTTTTGTCCCAGCAAGGCACTCCATCTTCCTTTCTGTTGACTTTTCCATCGTCATCAATGCCGTTGATGCCTACCGGGTGTGACACACTGCGATTATAAAATTGTCTCTCTTCTTCTCTGCAGACTTTTCAATAGAAATTAGTTATTTGCTTTGCCCTTTTCACGCTAACTATTTATTTTACGATAATGGCACGACTAATTTTTAGTGCTCACAATACGAAAATATTTTCTCTATGTTAATGATACTTTGCATAATTTTCAATACGATGGAGAAAGACACATGAAAACTAAATAAGGTTAAGGTACAGGTTTTGGGGTGTCATTTTTGGGGATTCACGCAAGTGAACCAATACTTCACCTATATGCTGGGAAATGATAAAACGTGTGTTGTACGAAAAATTTGAATGTGGATAATAACGTTTCTCTCTTTATTTCCCCAATAATCTAAGATGCTTCTCCAGCTTTTCTCCGGTAGGAACCTTGCTCCTGTTGACATAAAAGAAGAAAGACTTGTAATATAAATATGGCACCTCACTCCCAGCGTCAATGGCCTTGATGACGAATAAAAAGTATTACATTTTAACGTCCACAAAGATGATGGAACACGGCAGCCAAACGGAGATCACGAAAAGAATTTGCTTCTAATATTCGCCGGTAGAAAATCATATCTTACGTGATTTATGATCCTAACTGAATCATAATGAAAATAACTAATTTGAAAGATTGTACCTTCACCTGACGATGCGGAAGGAATTAGAAATATTAACCTACGAAGGTTATTCTGAAAACGGGCTATGACCCTCTTTTTTTTCTTGTCACTGAGCGATAGAGAGCATCTCAAATGGCGGTTAGGCGGGCTGCCATTAAAATTTCTCTGGCGCTGGAAATAAATATCTTATAATAAATATCCTATAATCTTATGTGTAGATAATAGTTGCTATTCGGTACTAACCACAAAATTCTCAGATTAAATTCTTGTACAAAAATTTTCAAGATGTTATTTGATTGCGTTTTCTAAAATAGACAGGAATTTCTTTAGCGCTAAGATTGTTGATATTCAACTTGTAAGAATGGGAAGTTTTGGGTCGTATGATTTTTTAACTATCTTTCACAGTATAAAATAATAAGGAAGAGTATTTTTTTAAAATTCCATCTTAAGTAGCCACCGAAAAATTTGTACAGCAAAAATTCATTTTGTTTTCCGCAGAAATCTTTATTTATTTGTCTCAAAATCTGATTTCTTGAAGAATGTGTGGAAAAAATTTCAGGCTGCGCATTCTTCTGCATCGAATTTACAAATTCTGCAATGAAAGTGATTATCTTTTGCTCTGCCTGTCTCTGTAAACAACAGAAATCATAAAAATCGCTCTAGTTTCTCACGCTTCTTTACCTTATTAATGTGCAGCTGAACATCTGTGCATTTATTTTCTGTAAATAAATTGGCTTTTTCTTTCTAATACCCTTATTGCTTGTAGTGCTCAAAAAACTCATCTAAACATTCATATATGTATCACAATACAAGTGCTGTTTCGAGAATTAACTGTAAATGTCAGCTGTGAGAACATAAGCTGAGGTATCAGTGTTCAAAAGTGCTGTTTTATGCGTGAAAAACTTTTTTATTTCAATGGTTAACTTCACAGAAATTGTTTTTACTGCTATGGTTATGTCAGTAATAGTTATCCTTTATGAAATTTTCTTGGGCTTTCTACCAATGATGAGCATGAAAGGGAGCCGATGGTTATTTGTATACTTGTGGATGGGTAATTAAAGCCAGCTGGGCAATTTTACATTGAAGTTGCGCAGTGAACATTGCTCAATCCATTTTTGGCTCATTTAAATTGGTGCTATAGTTGTGAATTTGCTACATTGTCTCACTGTTGAAATTTCTTCTGATCTTAAAATCCCTCTGTGTGAGTGCTTTGCCATTTATGTATGAAGTGGGGAAAATTTAAAAGATTCAGGCTGCAAATGAGCGAGATGTAAAATAGAAAGTAAAAATGTATTAGTGATAATGTGTGCGTTGACGGCTTTTGCTGCATAGACAACATGATCATGATCAGATGGTGACTGATGATCAGGCGTTGCCTGGTAATGAATAATTATCAAGTAGTTGCAATGAAGCGCTATAGTAAACTCCACACTTTTATTTCACATAGTGTTTGTGGTCGTAATAAGTGGTGTATAATAAATGACACATGGAGTGTCACCATTGTTTCACTTTGAAGACCAACAATTTCCACCAAGCCTGAAGCAATAGCTCATAAATGATGAAACTGTTTGACGTAGAATAAAAATCTGTCAAAAAAGTAGTTATCTAATCTTTTACAAATCATTAGAATGATTATTACAAAGTTGACTTCAAACGATCACGTTTATTTTGTGTATTATTGGCATGTTTGTTCATTCCAGATGAACTTCAATCTTTGCTTGCGGCTGAAATGTTTGAGGACATGTATATTGGCCACGAGAGCTGGGAATTTTGATTCACGCCTCATTGGAGTGTTTTTCGGCGTGTGTGCATCTCTCAAAGAAGAGGATGAGCTTCCACCGAGTGGATGATGATAAACCATTCTTTCGTATCATCACTTGAATTTTGTGTGGACGGTGACTGCTGAGACTTAGCATGGGTTAATTGTGAATTTGTTTTCCTCGTCAGAAATTCTGCCCACAGAAGTGGCTCTGTGGAAATATCCAACCATGGGAAAAATTTTAGTTTTCAAATTCAATGTATTATGTGCATCAAATGATCGTGATTATTTCCATTGTTATTTTGAACGAATATTTTATTATGGCTTTATAGTTCGTCATGAATGTTTCAATAAAGTTACAAAAGTTTCGGCAATGTATCTTAGTCTGCATCTTATAGCCATCGTTCATAAGCTCCTTTCTTCTTTCCATTTCTGATACCTCTCAATGATGTAGCAATCAATCTCAGCCAATCATTGTTTTCCAATCGGATTCAAAATAGAAAGCAATCCTTCTACTACCTTCCCGTTTCCTTTCTATTCTGATAAAGCTCAAAATTTAATAAATCTGTAGAATCTATGTGTGAGTGTGCAGTGTCCATCCTAGCAGTGAATTCACGAAAATACATTATTTGTGTGATATATCGTTCACTAAGCGGTGACGTTTGTGAATTGATTCCCAGTTACAAAGTAGCCAGGAAAGACATTAAATTTATGGTAAACAATGAACGTAGGATTAAAATTGATACATACATTTAAAGTTCAAACAACATTATAAAGGCTTCATGGAAAGTTATCAAAGATAACGCAAAATGTGGAACCCTGACCCCCTCCCAGATCTCCTTCAATGGCAATCCATTAATCACTGCAGACAGCTTCAAAAAACAATTCTGCTACTCGCCCTCAACCCTTAGGTCCATATTTGACATCAAAGCAGTCAACCTCAAACAAAGCATTTTTCTCTTCCCAAGCACGCAACCTGAAATTATTCGCATTTTCACTCCTTCAAAAATAGTTGGTCAGCAGGTACTGATGGTATACCCATGCCTATTATTAAGCATGTAGCCTAAGTCATTGCTGGTCCCCTTTCTGACATATTCAATACCTCCTTATGCTCTGGAGTCTTCCCAGAGCTTTTCAAATATGCTTCCATTACCCCAATCCATATGAAGGGCTCTCTAAATGACTCGGCAAACTACAGACCTTTATCTGTACTGTCTGCTTTTTCTTCTCTTTTCTGTGCACTGTCTAAGATATTTGAAAAACTCTTTTACCATCGTGTAATGAGTTATCTCAAAACCTTTAAAACACTGAAAAATGCTCAACATGGTTTCTGCAAATCCAATGCCTATTCATATGCAGATGACACCTCGATTATTTCAAGTGAGGTAAATAGGAGCGACTTAGTTAATACCACCCAAATCAGTATCAACAGCATGTCTGAATGGTTTCATGATAACACCCTGCTAGTCAACATTGACAAAGCAGTTTTTCTTCAGTTCCATGGCAGCCGGTCTCAAAGTACCCTAAGTATGATCTTAAATGTTGGTCCTCATATGATTTCTGGCAAAATTATTAGGTGTTATCCTCACTGACAACCTTGACTGGTCATCACATATTGACTACATAATGAATAATATTTATTTTAAGGAAGCTGGCAGAAGTAACTACCATTGATACTGGCTTACTTCTTTATAATGGTCTGAAAATTCTAACATTATTATCACTTTATATACTTAACTGTGCCTCTTTTGTTAAAAATAACCCTGAATACTTAAAAAAAAAAATACTTCTCTTCATAATCACGCAACCAGAACCACCTTTGACGTTCACCTCAAAGACTACCCCAGCACTTTCTGCCAAAAAGGACCCTTATGCTCCCTATCAAAAATATACAACAAATTACCGTATCACAAAAGTCTGTAGTTCATGATTATTTCCTTAGTTTTCAAAGAAAATTGTATTTTTCTGCGTGACAATCTTTTCCGTGGAAGCCTTTCCACAATACACATTTTTGGATAGTCTAAATTTTAATTATTTGACCGTAAAATATAATTACTCAAAGAAGCATAAATATATTCCACTACTTGCGGTTGCATGACTCCTATCAGCAAAGAACTACCCACACTGGAAAATAAAAAACTCATGACTTGCGCACGATTCAAAAGACATCAACTAATACTTTCGTGTCCTATCCCTTGCGATAATGGAACGGATGCAAGTGTTAAAAGGCACATATATTTTTGGAAAAGAACTGTAGTAATCTGACGCAGGCCAGCCGGGGTGGGAAATATGTCTTCTTCCGGAGTTCTGGGCTGTCATCCATTTTTCCAGTGAGTGGCCACTCAACTTTCGACAAACCATCGGTAACTAGAGACTCCCCATAAGCATCCTGTTCGTAAATTATGCTTTAACCTCTCCCCGAAAGAGAATTAGCAAATCTTACACGTAAAACATGCTTCACAGTCATCATTTTCCTTTCCAAATCCACGTAGTGCTGACATTTAAAATAATTAAGTTATCCAATGATAATATTTAGGCTGGAATTGTAAGAAATGAGCCCATGTTACACCATATGAGGAAACCAAGTACATGTGCAACGTAGCAATGCTTCATTTCCTCATATCCTTGACAGATTTTTAGATAGTCTTCTAAATTCGGATGTGTAAAATGATGGCATTCACTTATGATTTTACCTTGTATTTTAACCTCCAACCATTTATAACTTCTGTGTTTAACTGCCCCTTCCATTCCACCAGGTAACTGGGTCTATTTGGGTCCGACCTCCGGCACGTCCGAATGTCCCACTACGAGTTAAAGGCAAGGCCATGCATTGGTGTAAGTGTGCACGCTGTGAAAGTATATTTGCTACCAACATGAACTCGTGCAAGTTGTGTAAGAAATCTACACACAGTTCAGTTCATTTGTCATGTGTACATTGCCAATTCAAGTTTCATGGTAATTATTAGGATAGCCCTCTCACTAAAGAAGATATTGAAGGAATCATCGCAAGCAATCAAGTGTGGAGGTGCCACCATTGCAGTGTCTCTCGCTGGTCAAGCAAGAATCCTGAGCCCTCTAGTGTAATACCCAAAAGTGCCCCTCCGAGTGAATCTACGGATTTATTTCACCGATTACTCAAAGAGATCAAATCAGAACTTATAGAAACAAGAGTGCAATCTGGGTGACTCATTAAATAAAGTTGCATGAAAGGATCGAAGACCTTACCTCATCTATTAATGCCCATGGTAAAAGAGTAGATAGTGTTTTGCAAAAATAGATGTGTTGCTAAAGGAAAATATTAACTTGAAGAAACCAAGCCAAAACCAGCTTCAGCAGCTAAAAAGACTTCTCGAAATGTTTTTTAAATAAATTAAGGTGAAAAAGATATTCACTTCAAATTGGAAACCTCGGGGATTGCCAGAAGAAATTGCATTAGATGATTATTCCCCTGTTTCAATCCTTTCAGGTCCTCTCTTCAACTATGTGCTACATAACCTCCAGAAATCCTATTGAAAACATTTTCCTGGCACTAGAGAAATTGTGGTTGTTTGGCATTGTTAGGAGGCCTGGATTGGTTTGAAACAGATTCCCAGTGGCTAGATATTTCAGCTAAGTTCATGGTGCTGGAACAGTCTCTGATTTAGATCCAATGCAGGATCACTCATCTCCATCAATTTCATGTAGGAGAGCGCGGTCGACTGCTCAGGGCATGGACTCTTGGGGGAAACCCAAGAGGTGGGGGCGTGAAGCCCTCAACGGGAAAAGGGCTTTTGGGCCCGTTGTAAAAGAGAGAGAATAAAGAGTTGTGTTTTGAACCTCGAAGTGAGCGAACGTTATTTTGAATATCCTTCTCCAGCGAACCGGCGCTACATTAATTCTTCTGCCATTTTTGTTGACCTAAAATCGAACTGCATATTTGTTAAGTCTCGAGTACAGATGAACAGAACTTTTTTCAACGTAGCTCAGTTCACATTGAGCAGGCAAGAGGAATGAGTGACTAACTGCCTGCCTCCCCTTGCTACCATGCCATTGTGCATATACATTGCCCGCTCATGCACTCTAAATTGTCAAAATGGACAACTAATTTTAGATTTTCAACTGCACCCCTAACAAAAATTCTTTGATTAAGGGTTGAATTAAAGGTCTCAAATGTTAAGGGCCTTATTTTGAGTAAGTAACGCATTGTTTGTTAAATGGGCCAGGCTTCCTCGACCTAAGGAAAAAAAAAGCATGGGGTGATGGGGCTCAAATCACCCCATGGACTATAGAATAATCGAGAGGTTAAGAGAATTAAGATCCATGGTTCGATGAAAATAATTAAGCGGTAACTCCTCGAGAGCACACCTGGATAAATGAACATTCTTCTGCTGGAGAAATACAGCTGTGTATTTCGACATCAATTACTTCACATCATTCTTTTGATTTAAGTAGTATGCATCACGCACAAGTACAATACAAAGTATAAACAATTAAGACTACAGTTAGTCTGCACTAGTAAAAAAACGTTCTTCTGATTCATTGTCTTGTCAAGAGAGGTCGAGCAAATGATGAGAAGAAGAGACTCTTAGTCAGAGGGGGGGAAAGAAAATATTAATACCATTATTTTATGCATCATGATCACGTTTCACTAATGTCTGTGGTTCACCCACATGGTAGTCACTCAACTTGGAAGAAATCACTACTGGTGAGGGGAAGCTTGAAGACTGCAGCCATTTGCGACACAAACAACCCCACTTGCGTTAGGAACAATTCTCGACAAATTCCCTGGAGAAGGGAGAGTCCAGCACTAAGCCTAGTCACCCCCAAAGATGTCCTTGAGGTCATGCTCGTAGAGAGCAATGAGCAACATTATGCCCACGCCAGTTATCACACCAAGCAACTGCAGCACAGACTGGAAAAACGAACCTCCTTCCTTTGAGTGGCTTGTGGTCAGCTCAGGAATCTGGAATAGAGGGGCCGAGTTAGACACCAGTGCTTAGTTGATTCCATAATAACAATAGTTATAGCATTATTGGTTTTTAAGTATCATTACCACTGAGCTCATCAGTTCATACAGGACAAAAAAACAGACATATTTATCCCAATGTAAAAAAGTCTTTAAGGGTATGCAGAGATTTTGAAGCAATCTGACGGTGCGATGCATTTGAATTTCGTTGAGCTTCTTTGTCTCGTAGACTCAGGAAGATTTGCCAATCCTATCCACGTTTGAAATTAAATTTAAAGCTAACCTTCCATGAAAATCATTTCAAACAACCCATGCTCTAAGGCATAACACATCTGTAAGTGGAAATCCCAAAGTACTAAATGACCACCACTAAATGAAAGAGATTACCTCACCAAAACTAAGCTCAATATCAAACATAGAATCCTTCCCCATGGCCACAGTCTCTGACTGAAAAGGCAACCCACTGACCAACACTATGACAATCTTCCACAGTTCTTTAATGACTGTATTTCCTTAGGGTTTTGCCCCACAAAAACACTGAAAAAATGTATCATCTCTAATGATTACATCTAGGGAAATGTAGTCAACTCTAATGAGACACTATCCATTTGAGGCTAGATACAATGCTACCTTTGAAAAGAAGAAACAACAGCAAAAGACATTAGGATACCTCACACTGAACCACTCTTTATATGCCTCTCCACCCCCCAGCAACTCCCATTCCTCCTGTAACGCTTGATATTTATAAACTGTTCTTTAAGGTTGTCCCGGAGTAGTTGTTGAAAAAGGATAGGGGGAATTGAGAATAGGGAAGGAAAGAAGAGGGCAAATCGCTTTCAGGAGTGAAGCAATAAAAACTGTAATTTGAAGAGAATAAAGAGGTTTTTGGGAAAAAAAACAATTGTCTGACATTACACTCCCTAAGGTTTCCCCCACATCAAGAAGGAATGAATTCACCACTGCATCATCAAAACATGAAAAATAGATGTGTTGTCACCCACCAAGCATTCAATTGGATTTATTAAAGTCACCAATCACATCATTGCCAGCACAACAATCTGCATTTAACAGGGAAAAAAGCCGTAAATAAGAATGTTAAGAGAATATTATATTCTCAAAGACATGGTCTATCAAATTCAAAACTTTTCCCTTCCTCAAGAATACAAATACTCGACTGCTTTTATTGAGAATAAATCGATCACCATTGGTTTGTTCATTGCAATGTTGTGGACATTTTAGAAAACATGTTTCTGCCCTATCTCACCCACACGCATGCAAATGCGCAACAATGAGCTCACCAGACTCAGAAATAATATGTGCATTGAAAGTAGCTGTCTCATTTAATAGTTTAAATAAAAGGGAGGAAAATTGCATCTCATTGAACAGTAAATCACAGAAAGAAATTATTTGGCATCCATACATTGAAGTAGGAAATCACTGACAATCACAGTGCACACTAATGCTTTAAAGAGGATGTACTAACCATATCTACGAGTGCAATATACAAAAACATTCCAGCAGCAGCAGCAAATATCCATTGCGATGCAGATTCCGTGTCCCCCAGAAATATTCCCAGCATCATCCCAAAGAAACATAACAACGATGACAAGAGATTGTAGAATACGGCCTGTTTAGCAGTCATCCCTGCTTTTAAAAGCACAGCAAAATCACCTGAAACAGAAATCAAAACACTCAGGAAAAAAGAACAAGCCACAATATCAGCACAAGATATCAAAACAACACAAATTCACCATCAATACCTCTTTGAAAATGTGCCCTAAACACAATATTATAAGCCACAAATTATTAAATAATGGTTGAAATTCCTCCTTTCTCACTAAAAACTCACTCAACTCAAAGGTTGGTGAGTTTAGAAGAGTGTAGGACTCAACCCAGACAGCCAAAAGTGTGTTAATTTTACAAGTTCAAAGACAGGAGGGGTCAGTTCCTATCCACCTCACACTATCAGGATATTGCTTGGGGGAGTCCCACTATCTGACCCTTTCATTATCCACTCTAAATATGTACCAGGCCAACACACCCCCTCCTCCAACTAATGGTACCATCACGTATCACTTTAATTATTCTAAACTTGAAGCCCTACAAAGTGTAATGGTGAGGGGCCACTGTGAAGGAGACCATGGTCATCTTCCTTCCTTCTGCAATTGGATGGTTGACAAGCTCAATCAAAACTCCATGTTTGCATTTCAGCATAGCATCTTATTTATTTTGTTGCTTTACGATTTTTTTCTTTCCTCGATAAAAACTTTTCGCTTGCCAGGTTGATTTTCCGGATACATATTTCTGTGTACACCTCCATTAACTTTGACCATCTTATGACCTCAGGAGGTCGACAATTTAACAAAATGGATATATGGACTAAGCCACTCACTTGGTCACTCTTCAAAGCCTTTGGTAGGGACAGTAGTTTCCCTGATATTTTAAAACATCCATTACCTGTATACAACCTTTGGAGGTCAATAAATCAACATCACCTCGGCACCATTTAAAACCAATGGTTCAATATTTTGGCTGTCATGATGACCTGACAGTTACCTCTATGACCTTTGACCTCCGTATTAGCCTTGGGAGGTCAATTAGTGGATAAGACTACACCACTGACTTTGGGAACTTTTAAAACCTATGGATTATGGATTTTATGCTTACACCTATGGAACTTGTGGATTATTAGACCTTTGTAGACATGCTATTCTTCTTGCCACCCCAATGAAATTTACCGTGACCTCAATTGGTCAACGGTTGAATTTTTGAAAATTAAAATGTTACTTTTGTTTTCATAGTGTCCATAAACCTAAGAATGACATATTTATCAATGAAATGCAAACGTTTTTCCATCTCGATTTTTTTAGCATTGAAACCCCATAAAAGGTAAATTTAAAATTTTGGTTTGGACCCACATTGAGAGGTCAGAAGGTCAAAGTTGTTAAAATTTTACTAATACTCAACAAAACATGGGACCTTTTCCCATAAGTAAGCCAATTTTCATGAATATTGTTCCAGGGGAAGTTACTACAGTTGAAGGTCAAAAATGACAGACAACTAATGGGGCAGTCTGTAAAGAGCAGAAGCCTGGTTTGACAAGTGCTCATAATCCCTCTGAAATTACTCGCAAAACCAAGTGCTCGTTGCATCTGAAGGTGTTGAATAAACCCAATAAGCCTCATAATCGTTACTATTTATAGTTTCTCTTTTGTTTTGAATGCGGTATTTAACGAAGTTAAACAGCTAAAGAGTCATTATCATGCACAATCTAGTTGAGTTGAGTAGCAACATATGTGAAGAAAGAAACGGGGAATTCTCAATTTTATGAAATATTAATTCTCCCAGTTTAAGTGATTATATTTCTGTTCTTGTATTTTTTGATTACCAAAGAAAGCCATAAAGACAGCGTAAATAGTCGGAATCGATATGTTTGGATAGCGGTGTAAGTTTTTGGATAATTTTGTGAATACATAATACCAACAATGTCACTTTATCAAGCTTTCGAATTATTGACCAGTACAACAGTCAGTTGAACTCAGTCAGAGGCAGTTGAAAGTGTCCTCATCAAGTCATAAAGTAAAGTCTCCATTGACATGTGATTTGATAACATTTTCTAAAAAATTCATAAATATTTGTGGTCAATTTTCCCGATTCTGAGCATGTCACAACATTTTGGAATCTTTCAGTCAGTTGATCCACATATCTTTGCACTACTGTTCCCTAGCTTCTTGAATGCACAAAAGAAACCTTGGATAGTTGCTTTCCTGACATAGTCATTCCATACTGGGCTGTGTATGAGTGTGTTGACCTGTTCAGGCTTTTCATCTTCACCAGAACTGTTTCAACTCCCCTCAGGTCAAGAGACCTATCAGATGAAGATTGACATGTACTAGCAGCCCGTTTGGTCAGTATTAATAATCAGGTCAGCATCGAAACGAGGGATTAGGGATTTCAACTGCATCCTGAACTTCTCTGCACTTAGTAGAGTTTCCTCAATTGTTACTGCATCTCTTGTGCTGAAACATTTTGCTATCTTCTTTGCTGTACCTTAAATTTTTACTTATAATTTGTGGCCCAAGTTTGCTAAAAATGTGGCCTGACGACACAAACCCAGAACCTCCTGGTTGCTAGCCAGGTGTTCTACTTCTACCAGTTGCACTACCAGGAGGCTTAGATTTACCATGATTTTGGCGGGGGTTCATGCACAGGAAACTCCCTTTGCTTTGGCCCACAAGAGTAACCGATAGATGGCACTGGGGCAGCTCATCACTCACCAACAGAAGAATTGGACAAGGACACAAAAGGAAAGGAAAGATACACTCACACTGATAGCTGGAAAGATACATATTCCGGATAGCTATAAAGAGACACATTCCTTAGACTTACCTAATTCGTGGGGCAATTCGTGGCAAAATACCGCCACAGCAGTCGAGAAGCCCCCAGCAATGCCAGCAGCAAACGCTGCGCCTATGGCCATGCCGTCCGTGAGGTTGTGCAGCCCATCGCCCATCACCACCATCCACGCCACGGAGGAGATCGACTGGGGCGCCGAGTGCACATGTCCGTGCGTGTGCGAGTGCCCGTGGTGGGGGCGCTCGTGCTCGCGCAGTATCACCGTGTAGCTGTTCCCCCCCACTCCTCCCCCACCCTCTTCCCCCTCCCCCATCTCCTCCCCCTCACCCCCCTTCGTGCCCTCAGGATAGCCACGCCCAATGCCCTCTATCGGAGACTTGACAAACCCCTCACTCCCGTCGTGCACCATCAGCTTCTCCAGCTTGTCATCACCCGCCTCGTTGCCAGCCGATTCGCTGCAGCCGTTGTGACGACGTCGCTGCCTTGACTTCTTCTCCTGAACAATGGACTTCTCTTCTGCTATAGGGGGAGACAAGCAAGAGAGAAATTCACTTGAGATACCACACACGCTCACAGTTACCACTAATTTCCCCATAAGCATTTTCCATTGGCCTCACAGGAAAAAAATTTGAAATTTCCAACAATTTAAAAAAAACATTTTCAATGATCAGTAACCCTTGAAAATAAATACAAAAAACTGACTAAAATGATTGCCCACACATGGTATATCACAATCTTGCAGTCTAGGTGAGGCAAATGATAAAAAAAGATCTTTTTGGATCAGGACACCAGGGCATGACAACCAAAGAATGACCGATGCATGCAGTGTGAGATGAGCACATCTGCCAAAAACACCCCTGCCCCTCCATCACCATGACCACAACTAATCACGTTTAGGTCAACAGATTTCTCTACATCATTTGCTCAAATGAAAGAAAAGATTTTAATTAAATTACCACCTACTTTTTGCATTGGTGTTTTAGCTCGTAAAATTATAACTGTATAATCGTTATTATAACAAACCTGTGACGGGAGCAGATGCTGTCTCGTGGATTATTTCCCCTGTGGTGATTTCGCCGTAGCAGTAAGGGTATGAGGAGTACTTGTGTTTGCACAGTTTCTCGCCCACGCTGTTGCTGCTAGCAGTTCCCAGGCGAGGTGAATTGCTCCCACACGCCCCTGGGCCTAGGAGAACGTCTGTGCCCGAGTTGAGCACCTGCCCGGCACTCTCCACGGCCGAGGACGGGCCCGCCTCCCTCATCACGCGCACCCTTGACGGCACTGGCTATCGGAGAAAAAAAGTCACATTATGCAGCACTCGGGACAAAGCAGTATGTACGTATATTGGGCATTCAATGCATGACAATCTTTGCATAAAATTCGCTCAATTAGTGTAAGGATATCCCTAGATCAGTAGAATATCTTATTAGGATTCATTAGCAGGAATTATCATGTGACCACAGACACCAAGAGTTACTGTTCAAAGACAGGTTCTATGAAGGTTTGTATGGAATTTATTAATGTCCTTTCAACTCCCCATGCAGAGAGCAGTCTTCTATTTTCCCAATATTGACCCATTACCTACTTCACCCTTTTCAAAAGAGAAAGTGCAACATTTATTATGATTTTCACCCAAAGATTCTCTCTTCAACATACAGTAAGCTCAAGATTTTAAAAAGCAGGATAATATAACCTATTTTACCTACCAAAAATTTACAACAAATTACAATATGAAAACTGATACTTGATATCTGACCACCATGACACCATTTAAATGTGATCTCAGAAAGCACCAGCTGATTGAGAATTGTTGCTGCCTAAAGGAGTTTTTCTTTTAATAATTTCATCTACATGTTACATTCTTATTTGGACGACTTTCATTATCACATGCACTGTGATACTCAGGAATAATAATGATGGGGTCTTTCACTTACAAGGGGAGACCACGAAACTTGCTCCGCCTTTTTCAATGCCGTATTTTTTATGGCCTTCAGAATGGTGAACACATCCCTGAACTATTAGTGGTTCCGTTGAATGGGCTTTAGTTTGGCTGTAATTAATTAATTTTCATGCGGTACTTTTCACAAGTCGCCTATAGTTTCATGATATCGCACCACTCGTCAGGTGGGGTAATGGTTAGCGTTTACGGCTTCCACCCAGGGGACCAGGGTTTGGGGCTTCGTGATGGCTGTATATTTTGTTGTCTTCATTGTGATCATATGGCATCAACTTTTTCATTAATTTTAATTGCGACAAGCATAGACATGAAACTATTTTTTATCACCTTAATGGCGTTTAGGTATTTAAGCAGTGTCATTTCCAACGCGAAGAAGTGAAGGCTCCACTTTCTACTTTCCTCAATAACATACCGATAGATTAGCGGGGGGCTAAAACAGTGGCTTTTTTTTCTAAGAAATGACATTTGTTGGTGGGCATCTTGTTATTATGTTGGAAGGGCTAACGAAGATCTTGGGAAGCGGCGAGCACAAGACACATTTGGTGTAATTGCAGCTTTTAACCCTCTAGCGGGTGCGACTGTTATTTCTACACAACCGGGCGAATGGCGTACTTTGCCCATGTTATGTGCATATATGATAACACTCGATTTTTGTTAAAATTAATCTTTATTTGTAGAAATTAGTAAAATCTTGTACATTTATAGGTGATACAGCTATAAAGGTACACAGGTGGTACACGGCCAGTCGCACGGCATAATTTATACGCCACGTGTGACGGGTTCCTCTTGCTGATCTAAAAAAATTAGCTACAATACCTCGAACTTTGAAAACTCGCAATATAGACAGTCAAAGTATATTGTAGGAATACACGAGACCATTCTGGTACAGAATGTACGTACGATGTTGCAATCCTTGGCTTTCGAAGATTGACATATTTTATATGCCACCACGCCCGGTCCAGGGTCATCAACTTTTATTTCATCCTTTTTATTAATGGAAATTATATTTCTGAATGGTTATTTTAGCACATAGGTACTGTGTAAGTAAACTCCCTTTGGAGTAAAGTGAATTGCAAGTGTTCGAGAAATATGGCATTTTATAATCGTTTTTTGTTCTTAATAATGATGTCTGTACGGATGTTGTTGGTCGCCGCGAGCCTTTAATGGCATGTGCTCTCGCAAGATGGTTTCCATTTTTAATGTGGAAGTTGATCAGTATAAGCAATGAAAAAATTAACAATTTGGCGCACACCAACCCCATGCTAGTGTAGTCGTCGTATCTCCGTGTTTGAAATGACACTGCTTAAATACCTAACGCCATTATGGTGATAAAAAATAGTTTCATATCTATGCTTGTCGCAATTAAAATCGATGAAAAAGTTGACGCTGTACGATCACAACAAAATATACAGCCATCACGAAGCCCCGAACCCTGGTCCCCTGGGTGGTAGCCGTAAATGCTAACCACTACCCCACCTGACCCGCCTGATGAGTGGTGTGATATCATGGAACTATACCTGGCTTGTGAGAAGTACCACATGAAAATTAATTAATTACAGCCAAACTAAGGCCAATTCAACGGAACCACTACTAGTTCAGGGATGTGTTCACCATTCCGAAGGCCATAAAAAATACGGCATTGAAAAAGGCGGAGCAAAATATAACCTTACTTTCAATATATAGAAGTCATTAATGTGTACATATGTATAACTTTTATATTAAAATATAAAATTTATTAACATTTGTAAAAATAATCTTGTCTACATTTAAAGTGTCCTGGGGGCACGAGGCCCCCCTTAATGGACAGGATTACCCAGCCAGACACACGCCTACGAAGCGCACCTTATTCCTTTTCTGTCGTCTCTTTCGCCAGTCTCCCACCAGAGTGAGGCACTTCTCCGTCGTGAAGAAGAACACCAGTCCCAGCAGCGTGCCCAGCCCCTTCCACATGTTTGTCTCGTGGTGGTCCTCGTGCGAAGACGCCTCGTGCTCGTGGGCCACAGTGGCGTGGTGATCTTGCGAGATATGGTGGTGGCCAGGAGGAGACATGGCCTGCAAACAAGAGAGAGAAAAGCAAACAAATGAGACCTCTCGTCAAAGGTCAGGTCACTGCGTTGGTCTGCACAAATGGAAGCAGCAAAGACTAACAGAAACCCTACACAAGCATGCTCTCTTGACTCATACGGAACCTCAGCAAGGGTTGATAGGGCACCACGATAAGGTCATCTCAGTTGAAATGTCACACACTCCATGAGCTCCACTCTAGGAGAAAAAAAAATGGCCAAAAAGGAGCAATGGAAAAGGTGAACTGGATGGGATATTACCAGACGGTATGCGATGAGAAAGTGACAAAATTCGGGGGAAATGTGAGGAAAATTTGAATTCAGTCGATGGCAGTGGGGTAGCCAGGAATTTTGTTAGGGGGATTTCAAAACCAGGGGAAAAATTTTTAAACAAACAGGGTACAAAGTAGAGGGTTTCAAACTAATTTTAACACCCTTCACAATCGAAAAAACTTCATTTTTCAAAGAAATCTATTGTAAATTCATGATTCTTCAATATTTATTTCGTTTTACAAAGGAAAGTAATTGTGTTTTATAATTCTGGGGATCTGGACGCAATGCACTTCCCCCTCACGCTAAACCACTAGTCAGTGGTCCAAAGATTTTTCCTATTTTCATTTCCAAACCCAAGCGTAACAGTTTAGGTCCTGAGCATGTAAAGAAGTTTTTAAATAACAACTTGAAATCCTATAAAAATGATTTTTAATTTATGAAAATATCAATATGTGTATGAAAATCTAAAAAGCATTCCTTTGATTGTATGTACCAAGAATAAACTTGAATAATTACTTAGTTTAATTGCAGGAATTTGAAAATTGATTTTTGGATCAGAAAATTTCCGATCCGAAAGGGCTCGAAAAAAATCCTGGATCTGTCCATTCCTAATGATTATTTTTTCTAAATAGACGGGAATTTCTTTAGCACTAAGATCATTGATATTCAACTTGAAAGAATGGGAGGTTTAGGGTCGTATGATTTTTTAACGATCTTTCACAACACAAAATTGATAAGAAAGGGCATTTTTTAAAGATTCCATCTTAAATAGCCACCGAAAACATTAAACAAGGCCACTAAAGACAGAAAAAGGATGGTGGGAACAAATGCAAACATTTTTTTGTGAGTGAGAATAAAGGTTTGAAATTACAAAACTCAATATTATGAAGTCCGTATTTTCCGGTCCCGCTGATTTCATATGATCGAGAGTTTACTGTGATCAGAGAATAATGGAATGTCAAAAACATTCCACCGAGTGGTGACATGCTATTGCTCACGATATTGGAGAAGAGCACCACGAGAACGTGAGACGCCTGCACTCACATGTGGAAGGAGGTGGATGAGGGCGTCACCGCAGAGTGTTCCCACGGCGAGAGCCACGAGGAACTGCAGCAACTGGTGGTAGAACACCTTCTGCATCACGGGAATCACAGCCACACCCAGCAGACCACACAGGCTGATCACAATCACGCTCAGCGATGCATACAGCCACACTGCAATTAGAATCGTTCCATCTTCTATATTATTTCGACTGTCTAGATACCTTTTTCTCAACTTATACGCAACCAAACTCTACAAATGAGGTACCAAAACGCACAGAATTTACCAGAGAACATGCGACGGCATATCTTACTTCCTAAATATTGCTATTGTTTCCTAAAATTGGTTTTTAAGTAATTTAACAACAAAAACAAAAAAAACAACAAAAACCGGTAAATATTCCTGACGTTAACGGCGCACAAACTGATGCATTTGTTCATTTGCAACAATATCTCGCATTCTTTAAATAACTTTTATCAAAATGCGGCTGATTCCACATTCAAGTCTCCTGTTGATATGTAAGTAGTATGAGTCATCATGTGCATTTAACAGAGGATAGTGTAATTACTTCCAATGTTGTGTTTAAAGAGGTCCTTTGACCTCAATTTGCACATGAACATTCCAATTAAATTTGTACATAAGACCCTGCCTTTTTTTCTACATTTTAAAATTAGAAACGCGCCTACCCCTCTGTGGACCTGCATATCAAAAGAGCGGGGGAAGCCCGCTGGGAGCGGGTGCAGCACGCTCGTTCATTCTTTTATAAGCACATCCAAATTGCAGAGTCAGTCTCCATTACACCCAGTTCAAAATATCTTTGCGGCAGAGCAGGAGTGGCTAGAGCAAGTGGGAGGGCCTTAAATGAGAGCCCAGACACTTTTGGGTAAGCTTCACTGATGGGGGAGAAAGAGGGAGCCAAGTTAACATTGCCAAATGTAATTAGACACCCTCAGAAACATCATTGGTAGCCACAGGTATTTTAAGCCCAGCACCTAAGCAATATCCCATCTAACTATGGAGAGGTTTCAGGATAATCGCTTCAAAGGTGCCGGAAATGACTACATAGCTAACACTATGTGTCTGGCACCAATGGCGAAAAGCATACCAGTGCAAAGCATTGTCTCATGAGCTGGGAGTGGAATGGAATTGGGGAATACAGCGAAGAATGCATTACATTGAGTTAGGATGGAATAAGTCAAGAGCTATGAGAGAACTCTAAAGGTTTGGCAACACTGTTGGCAGTTTGTCACGGTTCCCACCATGACTTCAGCGCCATCGTTGATCGGCTGTTGGTGGATTTTTTTGGATGTGACCTCGGGCTTGACAAAATTTAAAGACTACCCACATTCAAGAAGTCTGCAATGTGTGGAGTTGTTCCACGTGATTGTGAAACCGCCTATTGTCTTTGTCGGAATATGAAATAGATGTTATTCAATTTTTTTATCCTGTGCCTGTCAATTGTATGTCGTACCTTTTTTCTGCTGGTGTATCTTGAGTACTATGCACTTGGCACCCTACTCTTAAATTTGAAGCCAAAATTAGGGAACCACCCCACTCTACCATCGGTGGTACGTTCACCTTACTACAGCAGACTATTGTTATTATGAAGTTCACGGGACCGAGAAACCAGATATTCGTAATAACACAGTTCATTAGTACGTTTCTTTTAGGAATCGTTGAAAAAAAAAACAGTATATTATAAACGCTATTAAATTACTCTGAAATATATATAAACAGGAAAATTTGCTTCAGTTTCTCAATAGAAGAATGCAGCATGATGCAATCAAGGGTTGATATCTTCCCAAATACAGTATGTCCTCCATATATGAACTAGATGCGTTCCTAGACCTTGTTCGTAAGTTGATAAACCAACAGTCCGGCCACCAGTTGCTTGAAGACAGGGAGGATGGTCTAGACCGGAGTTGGGTGCAAGGTTGCTAAGCAAGAGTGTGAAACACCTACGTCAATTGTAAACAAAAGGGTTCCGTGAAGAAAGGAGCAGGAAGGGACGACGAGCGTGAAGGACCCAGAGGAAGAATCCCTTCCTTTGGAGGTTCGAAGAAAGGGCTTGTTTCAGTGCTTCATATGCATGTGACAACGTTGCATGACTAGCGAGGATGCGAGGTGCATTTTGAGGGCAGTGGTTGGCAGCAAACCGTGCTGGCAAAGGGTTCTCCGCTCCTTCTTTTGCACTGTCATCGGACAACTCTCCCCGACCAAAAAATGATTGAAAAAAGAATTCAGGCTTGAAGCACATGAATATTGCAGAATGCCTCGGGTTGTCCGCAGCACATGACAATAGGGGTGGGTGTAGAGCAAGCTACCAGGGGAAAACAAGAAGTGGGATGAAGCCGAGGATCAGGTGGGCATGCCACTGACGTTGTAGAAAGGAAATACTCAATTAGCCGTATAATTCTCCCTGCTCGTCTACCTTGCAAGTCAGAAATGTTACTGCGTTGGTGTGCGGGATGGGGGAGAATTTCCCCGCAGAGACCAAATACCAGCCTCTCAACCGGAAAGCCCAAAAAACACACACACATTCACTCACAACAAACATACACAACAAGGTCCTTTGTGGGGGCTGAAGGGACCTCCAATAAGGATTCTCGCTCCACAAAAAACCGGGAATCTTCACAGGATGGGCCTGTTAGAGATGGCCAGTGATTTGTGGAAACACATGCACTCAATAAGCAGTCACTCACACATTCACTCACCTATAGATGGCTTTGATGTTCCGGGAGAAAAAATATTGCTCCAAGAGAGTGTCGTCAGGGATTGGCATGGGGAAGAGGAAAACACAAGTATACGTATTTCGGCTATAAAGTGGTTCGGCTTCAGCGTGCTGATGGAAGAACCAAATGCACTCACAACACGAGGCTGAAAGTGGAGGGGACAACGTAAGGCTGAAAGTGGAGGGGATGGGAGGACAACCAAAATATAAATAGGAATGGGGAGGGTTGAAGATGAAGGGGCCAATGGGGGAGGACTAAAACAGCATTGGGTGTTAAAACACAAGAGGGGAACCAATGACGGAAGTGAAGTGATTGGCTGGTGGCGTAGTGGGCTAATGGAGGAGGGGGGTTAAGGCAAGGGAGAGGGGGGGGGTTGGAATGTGGGAAGGGGGAGGGGGTGAGGAGACTTGAGAGAATTTTTTAACAGTCGTTGAGTGTTTGTGCCACGGATGTGTGGTTTTCGAAACCAGGCCTTGCATGGAGCATTAATAATACGAATACAACCATGTTATCGCTGCTAAAAAGATCACGAACTGGCGAAGAAAGCTCTCATTGAGTCCAGAAAGCACTCTAAAATAACAGAATAACTGCTTAAATAAGAAAATATTGTTTGTTTTAGGTAAATTATGAACATTGCAAGACATTTGAGAGAAAGTTTGGGTTATCCGTGTTTTCCGATCATTCGTACCGTCTCTCCCCGTCACACAACAGCAGGAACGCAACCTAGCCAATTATTCCTGAATTGATCGTTTTCCTGCATTCATCGTTTTTTTTTTCGTCCATCCCCCTGCAAAACGATAGATCGAGGTTCCACTGTGCTGATGGACAGTTAAAGGGCTAGAAATAGAGTTAATAACAGAATCATGTGCCATTAAACTGAAAACTCATTTAGTATGATAGATGATTTATTGGCATTTGGGAAAGAAAAATAAAGTAATAAGTTAAAAAGACATTGTGTAAGTGGCTAAAATAGGGATTTAAGTCTACAAAACAATTTGTAAATGACCATTTACAAGAATAGAAATAATGCCGATAAAGTTAGTAACCAGAATTATGTATAAACATTTTTAAAAGAATTTAAAATGAGATTTTTAAAATGTTGGAATTATACTTTAAAAAAATGCAATGTGTAATATTGTATGTTAAAGAAAAAAAATGTTTAGACTGATGATATGCCATTGTCTGTAAAGGGGAAGTGTTAATAGTTAAATTTAAAATATGTGTGCCAGGCAGTGTTTTTTTGCTATAGTTAGAGTTTATTTACTTAAAAAAGCATAAATGTTGTGATCATAGTTGAAAGAGTGGCCATCTTATGAGAATAAAGAGCACACTTATTAAGACACAGGGATATATTTTTAAGACACCTAACGCCTTCCTTTCATCTCTCATTGCCCTACATCTGGTGAGGATGATCTGGGAACTGCAAGCTAGCAGAGACGTTGGTCGTCAAGAAGGCACGCAGTTGTCTTGGGACGATGTGCGGGACTGTTGAGAGAATGAGGAACTTGCATGGGTCGTAGATTGCTCTAAAAACTATTTTGAATGAGTAAAATGGGATGCGACATCGGGATGATGAAGTACAAGCGTTTCACTTCGTATGTTTTAGTTATCAGAAAAATGGATGATAACTTTGCCACTCGTTCGAATAGTACACCTGAAATCCATCTACATCTACATAATACCCCGCAAGCCACCTAAAAGGCGTGTGGCATAGGGTGTTAGGACACCACCTTTTTTTTAGGACACCAAAAATTGATGCCACGACCCTCATAGAAATTGTTAAGAGAAATTATTTCTATACGTCGGTGGCAAATCGAGATGTAAAAGAAACTTGTAATACTAGAGGATAACGATCGTAAGCTGTGCTGTTGAATTTGGCAACGCCGAATTAGCGGAGAAGGTAGTCCTATCCGTCCTTTGGTACGAATTCACAGCAAAACAGTCTGCACACAATCCACATGTGAGATCGCGAATCGGTTCCGCTGCCAACACACACAAGCCACAACCTATTTCAATAATATAGGTAAATCCATAAACAATATACTAGCATATACCATAAAAATATGCTGGGAAATAGGCAAATAGTCTTATCAAAAACTGGAAGTCACTGTCACATTCTTATATTCATCACGTACAACTTACAATAACAGAGCTCGTTATGGTGGAAACAACTATTTATTCACTGATTTAAACCCTTAAATTAGCCCACACAAGTGACACAGGTGACTTTTCTCATTACTATTCGTAGAAATAATGGAATAACAAACTTCACACACAGTTTTTATTTCAATAGCTTGATCGTGAAATGTCATATCTACGGTGAACAACGGAGGCTAACACGCCACTGACAATTTTTACACTACTGTTAGACATTTGTCGATAGCGTAATAGCACTTTTCACATTCAATCACGATGGAACACTGATAACTCTTGGCCGATATTTTTCAACCTTGTCAAACTTTGTGCATTACAACCACTGGCACTGTGATTATTATCAGTAGCTTAACGGGAGATGTCACGCTGAAAATAACACTATTTTGGCACAAAAATGTTCCTAGATGTCTTCAGTCAGCGAGCAAAAGTTGCATTGACTGGAACTCACCCCATAATACAAGCACAGACAGTCCTAAACGACGAATTCTACGGTACCTACGAATAAACGGATGAAGTTATTGTATATAAAAGCATAGCGGACATTAGTAAACATCAAAATCGTTCTAATTACATACTTAAATGAATGATATGCCGTCGATAACATCAACTGACAATTAACGTATCCCCCTTCCAACGGCCTTGGCTCAGACTCCTACAAAGATGTTATTTAGGCATTGTAAAATTTTTGGTTTAACTACTCCAGTTTTATATTTTATGCCCTGACTCAGATATTAATATTATAAATAATGCAAAATATGAGGGCTTCCAAGCCTCTTTCGTCGGATATTTATCTTTAAATATAAAATAATCAACGCGTCTAACAAACGAAGCTCTCACAACTGCTGGCAACTATTACAAACAATCACAACAATAGCTTCGCGTGATGTTTAGGCACCTTTGACGTCATCGAGGCTTCGTTAGCAGTGGCTTGGGGGGTGAGGGAGTTTTTCCCGCGCTTTAAAATTCGTTATATTTACCATTGAATATCTCGCGAAGGAAAACTCAGATATACATGGGGTTTTCTTTGTTGTATTCAGAAAATAATTTTCTGTCCGTCTGTGAAATAAAAAAAATTCATGCAAGTTCCCCATTGTATCTTAAAGCAAACTAACTAGATTTATGGAAAAGAAAGGGGATTGCTTCTAATTCTCCTTCAACTCCTTTCCTTGCATTCCCACTGTGCTCTCTGGTAAACTTGAGTGATTTACGGTAAATTATATTTGAATATTAATCACATAATTTATGCTTGGCACACCCTAACAAGCTTTATTAAGGTGCACTGACATATTTTTCAGGTGTTCTTTCAACTTGACAATGTTATCTAAAATTACTTCCAATAGTTAACATTAAATGCTAATATTTTTCAGGACAGTCTTGTGGAATACCTTAGTACAGTAATATTAATAATTAGTACAGGCATCCCCTGAGTTACGTATGTCTCGACTTACGTAAATCCGTACTTACGTAAGCGATAACCGTATTTCAAATGATTACGTTAATTTTGGAATGCTAGCGCGAAGAAGTAGATATTCGCTCGTACAACCCATGGTAGAAAAAATATCGAATAGTTATCGAGTTTTTTACGTGCTAAAAATAACAAAGTGACCCATTTTTGTCATTTCTCGAATTTTCCTTAATTTCTGTAGAAAAATCGCTTAATCTTAAGTCAGCAATCAACGTGATAATTTTGCAGTTCTAGCAATGGATGTGGTAGCGCTCATTCCTGTACGATACAACTTGTTATACAGCATGCACACCCGAACTCCGACTTTTAACTATTTAAAAATTGTATCCTTAAGTTTGGACATTTCCATCTGTGGAATTAAAAGAAAATGAAGTTAAATCATAAATCTTTATTGCGGAAAAGAATTGATCAGTACCCACGTAACGCCATTGAAATTTTGAGTGTTGGCAATGAACGCCGCGAAAAAGTTAAGAAAAAGTTGACACACGATATTAATTGCGTAATTGTTTACATGTTTCTGGCGGAAAATTTTATTAAGCTGCATTTTCTCGTTCTCTCATATTGTGTGCAACTGTAAATGAATATTGCGTCATTGAAAGCTTTTCCCCACAAACTTTGTTGCACGCTAATGACGGAGTTGGCTGAATAAAAGCTCACTTTTAATTAGCTTCATGCTTTGGAAATACTCTTCGATGTTTCCAGCGAAGTAAATATTCAAGTGACGATATTTTGGCAACGTCTTTTCTCACCTATGATGGCTCCTGCAACGTATAATTTACCCATCCGATACCAAGATAAGTAATGAATTAGTAAATTTTTATTTGTACTCGAAGCACTTTCGCCCACCCCTAGGATTGTTTCGAATGTGAAATAAGTTATGTATACTAATTTTGGCGAAGATACGACGAAATTCGGAGATTCGATAAAACTAAACCGTCACCGATATTTTCATGTTATTTTATTGAGATATGAGAGAATGAAAGTATATTTCAATGCGCGAAAGATTGAGTGTATGTGCGTGTGAATGTATGTAAGAATATAGTAATTTACTGGTATTTTTTTGTGTGTTATTTGCTCGTAATCCAAGACACTCCTCCTGCGTGTATTAACTGTGACAGTGAAACCACCAGATTCATCGATCAACGTAATATATAAAAGGCAGAAGATATAATGATTATAGGTAGGTAGACGATGCATACTTTGAGCCCTTAGATCGCAGTATAACATAATGAATCAATTTAAGTATTCAGTTTAGTAATGTAGCGTTGAGATACCATACTTTCCCAAATCCACGCGATCGGTCAACTCTGGGAATGATATTACGCATTTTGATTGGCAATGCTCGAGATGCAACTCTCAGACAATATTAATGTTTATCGATTTTGTATCTAATAACGTAAGAATACGCGGTAGAGTTCATGAATATCGCAGTGAATCGAATGAAACTTCACCGAGAATTTACCGCACATTTCTCCGCTGAGAATTTCACCGCGCCGATCGCAATCTCTGAAGCACTAACGCCAAGGTTCGACTTATGTAAATTTCGACTTAAGCAGAGTCTGCCGGAATGCATCTCTTACGTAACTTGAGGGATGCCTGTACAGTAATATTTGTTCAAAAAAAGTGTTTAAGCTGACCTTTGAGGTCGCTGCTAGGAGGACCATGAGTTGGCTCCATTTCCTGCTCTTCCGAATCATCATGGGCATGATGAGTGGACGTGGGGTTTTCCAATTCTTGCACCCTGGATTCAGCCACACCCAAAGCACCATAAAGGATTGCTGGGCACAAGCGATGCACGAATTCTGTCTGGTTGACTTGAACGTTGCCTTCCACGCCATCTACTTCAGCAATCGAGAGTATTTCTGGGCCAGTCAGGCACTACAGCAGCCATGCAAGACGTAAGAATTAAAATCAGAGGGAAATAGTGAAAAAATCAATCATTTGGGAGAGATCCAAGTATCACATGAGCACATTTGTGGCCATTCCCTCCATTGAGGTAGGCAACGATAAGCATTTGCCAAATCCCCCCCCCCTCCCACTTGCCTCCATAACATTTCTGGATGTCTTTCTGTCTACATGAAAAGGAAACCAGATAATTTATAAAATTTTTGAAGTGCTTCTTTAGCAAGGTCACATTAATATTAAAAAGCATACCATAAAAGTATTTAAGTGGTATTTATAAATAAATTACTAATGGTGTGCTCTTGCAATTTGCCAAGTTGGACCTACTTCAGGGTGGTTTCATCCATTGCCATAACTGGCCATGGTTGAAACAATAGAAGAAAGTAATGTTTCAGCATCCGTGTTTATACAAAACATATTATCATGAAAAACACCTGATTATCTGTAAGAAATGATTATGCTCAACCAGAGGGAAGTTTGCAGAGCATTAAGATACAGAAGTCTATTTGAAATTACCAAATGCATACGGACTGTCAACCCTAAAATCTGCTTTAAAAATACAGATTGATATACCCGATTGAATAATTAAATGCTTTTCTGCAAGTCAATTCAAAATTACAATGCCCAGAAAAATACAAAGGCAATTAATGCTCACTGTAATACCAGGCCGCCCTCAATGGCGGTGGGGTAACTTCCTTGCTTTCCAAACTAGAGGTCACAGGTTTGAATCTCCCCCAGTTGACTTAACATCACCCAGGGCATGGGTGTGTGTGATTGTCCTACGAGTGAAATATGAGGAAGGACTATTTGCAGTCCTTATTTTGTACGTATAAATAAAAAAACAAACAAATGAATGTAATTTATACATGTTTAGTAATATGGTGTATATTCATCAGGTATAGTGAATTTTTCACATCTAGGTTATGATCCTGTTTCCAAGGCACAGCATGTTACAAGTCACATTGTTGGGGAGGGTAGGGGGAGCCTAACCCTCCAACTCAAATGGTAATTTGGCTGAAAAAAAAAAGAAATAAACCTGTAGAAATGCCAAAAAAATTTAAGTCAACCATAGTCCTTAAAATGCTGTTTCCTGAGGCTAATTTAAACATTTTCCATGTTTCACTGGGGGGTATTCAATAGTCCCAAAATCTCCAGCAAGATTGCTTCCCCTCCAAAATAAAACTCTTAAACTGTGCCCATGCTTAGAAGAAGATGGGCTGGTGGAGTGACCGACAGCATACCTTACCTACAATTAGGAAAACAGGGTTCAAATCCCATCTATTCCAAATGATTAATTTGAGGCAAATTTACAGTTGTTTTATGCTTTGGTTTTGTTCTCATTGAAGGGAAAAATTGTGTAAATAATGCATGTTCCATAGGACATGGCCCTTGAACAAAAAAATCATTATCATTATTATAATTATTAGAGTATGTAGATGGACTAGCAAGGGCACTTACATGCCATTGGGATGAGGTGGTGTTGCTGGCGGCAGTGGAGTGCTGGGGGGTCGAGGCATTCCTCGGCAGTCTAAAGGGCATCTTGCCATCTTGGAGCTCTGTGCATAGAGAGAAAGAGGCTTTAACATTATGCCTGCGTTGATCAAAGGCCACTGCTATGCAATCAGTTGCCCTTCAGTATAATATCTTGGTGAATCAGACAACTTAAATAAAGCATATTTAACAAGAAGATCAAACAGGCAGTATCAGTCATAGCCACCCTTTTGATCTAGGTCACCAGCTAGGCCCTTGAGAATTCCATTTGAGATCCCCAGTTTTTCACACAAAATGTATATTTTTACATATAAAATAATGATTATTTTCACATAAATTATAAGAGAATGTTTTTTTTTGGCATAATATTTTAACAACCATAAGCAACAACGGTAAAAAAAATTTCAATAGAAAATCAAAGCACCCTCCTTTCATGGATTTGTAAGTAATGCAGCACTGGAGCTCAGGATCAAGTTTACATTTTGGTCGAGCTCAAGATATCTGTTATTAATAGCTTTGATATCATAAACAGCTTTGATAGAGAAGGATCGAAAAAGCAAAAAATAACACTAGTGCCTTTCCACCACAGCCATTGCAAAGGGTAGATAACAGAAAAAGAAATTTCTAAATTTATCTAATTATAAAAACATGGTAATCTCTGTAATTGAAGGAAAGCTATGTGACAACTCAAAGGAAATTTCAATTTGAAACTTGCCGATGAAGGAATTCTCTGCACACCACTGATTTACACTCCACCTATATATATATGACCTATAGGAACACTACATACATACTTACATAGAAAACATTGTACCAACCTTTGGTGATTAAAGGAATGTACAATGGAACAACACAAGAGGGCTAGCAAGGAACCTGAGTCACGAAAGTGCTTCCCATGGACAATATCACTCACACTTCATACATGCATTGCCAACAATAAAAAACTGAGCTACTTGAAATCTCCAATAACCTTATGGCTTTAAAGAGCTTATTTTTTGCAATACAAAAATTAATAGTAGGCAACCCACATTCTAGCCCAGGTAATAGCCGCTAACATAAAGTATCAGCCCAGTTGGATTTAAAGGTGCAGTAACGACAATACATACACGAGTACAAATTCTCATGTCAAGATTAAAATAATTGAAAAAAAAAAAAATCCCTTCAAAATTCGATGGAATTTAAGTCCAGATGAAAAACATTCAATGGAATAGAGAGAGTTAACACTCGACAAGCATTTCTGCGTCACACATTGCTATTTAACACAAATTCCCTGAGTGACACACACGACTCAATGGACACCACTGGGAAACTCATTTAAGAGCTCAATTCCCTGCTTGTTTTGGAAGTGTATTGTGGGTTTCTGACAGCTGGCAATAACTGAGATTGTGGAGAGGAGCATATTGCAAATGTAAGAGTCATTTCTCCAGATCCATCCATGACTGGTACATGATATTTGTTTTCTTTTTTTGGCCACCTAAGTGTGTACTTGGGTTGCAGATTATTCAAAAATATGCAAGGAGAATGAAAAGACAAGAGGCTTGTGTGCTTTTTAGTCAAACCATTAAAAAATATGTATTTCTTTGAAAGTTTTTATACCGCTAATTTCCCCTCTGGTATACCATATAACATTTAATACCAAATTAAATCTCAACTGCTATTTTATTGTCATTTAATTCTCCTATTCACAGGTATTGCACTATGTGTATTTTTAACTTCCTTACTGATGGGTCAGACATGAGTGTACCAAGATATTTACCGAATCAATATATCTACTTAAGTCACAAAGATGTGTCTTTTGATTGACTAATCTAATATTCACAATCTGTAAAAACCAAACTGGCCATCAAATTGGTATTTATAAATAAACTATGTATGGTTTCAGATGTGTTCCGCATGTTTTTGAAACACTTCCACTGATGTATCCCCTCATAAGCTTCCATAGTGTGAAGCAGTTATGAGTAAATAGGTGATTGTCCAGTGGTGTGTTTCCATCAATTCATATATATTTGTTGTATCACTCCATTATACAATCTGTCACACACAAACATACCAGTATTAAACATGAGTCAGAGAGCTGGACAGAATTTTCGTTTATGAGGAGATAAGATAAAACCAACAACCACAGACACTGACTATTTCCATTTGTTAAGTAGTCCATCCACATTATTGTGAAACAAGACACACAAAACCACCAACACTCCATCTGATGATTGCATATCCATGGCATACACCCACAGGCATTATTATTAATTAAATGCAGAGAAGTACTCAAATAGCCAACATGCATGGTATCCACCCTCACCAATTAATGTCAAGGTAACCGTTTGTTACGTTATCTTGAAAGCGATGCAAGTTGACAATTGCTTAACCAATGGCAACGCCACTGACGCGAGCACACACTAAACATTTCCAGTGAGCAGTGTGGGCTCCGTGAGGAAGTAACTGCGAACAGAATACACAAGTTTAACAGAAGGAAAACATGATGACCAAGGCAGACAGCCCCAGCAAGAGCTTCACTAAAAAATTCCACAAAATCAATTCATTCAGAATAGAACTTGGTACATGGAAGGTAAAGACAATTTTAAAATCTTCATCACCCATCTTTCCTCCCATAAAATTCAAAGAAAAAAAGACAGTTCCACTTTTTACGAGTTGTTAATGTCATTAGAGTTCTGGTTCATGAGTTTTGGTTCATGAGAGAGGAACGATCATAGCTGGAAGGAATTGCTTGCAAGAGTGTCAGCGATTATGAATCACGTGAGAGTGATAGGAGGGAAGGACAAGCAACCTCATCATCAACTTATCTGGGAAACAGTTAAGGCCATTGACTTTCGTCGCCAATGGCTTGCAATGTAGGTGACAGAGAAACAGAAAAATATAAGTGTCTCTATTTTTTAAGCTCATTCGCAACAATTAAATATTCATGAATGAGTACATCAATTTAAAGAATTGCATGGCAGGTAAAGATAGAAAAAAATACTTGCTCACTCATCCATTCTTTCATAAATTTAGAACCGCAAAAGGATATTAGATTTTAAGAATTTCTGTCTACATACCACCCCAAATGGCATGTGGCAGGGGAAGGCATGAATACATCGGCCGTTTACCAAGAAAAAGAAAACACTTAAAAGCTCCACCTTACATTTATTAGAGTCCTTAATGTTCAGGGGGAAAACTAATTCTCATACTGTTTTTGCTGTTAGGCAAAATATCTCTCTTAATTTATCATTTCTATCAAACCTTGATATATGTATAGTGGGATTCTAATCTGATGTTCTCCATAATGCCACTTTGAATGCATAAGAGCTAATTTTATCAAGAACTACTTTTTGATTATGATCGCTAAGAAAGTCATGCATCCAATTTACTGCCACTTTATTTAACCTGTACGACTGAAATGTGTAAAGTTACCGAGTCCAACGCTTTCTTAAAATCTAAAAATAATGCATCAACTTGTCCTCTCAATTCATCACATACACGAACAACATTAATAAAGAGTGCAAGGTGCACATTGCATGATCTACCTTTCCAACAACCTTGCCTACAGCCATTAGGCAAGTTACAAATTTGCCCAGGAAAGTCATCATTTTGCTGACAATGATATTATAATTTTCAAGAATCTTGTTCATGATTGAAGTTAATATCAAAGTTAATACTGATCAAAGATATTGGTCGATTGTTCCCTGGATCATGTCCGTTTCCCTTTTGCTTATTTCCAGTTCATCGGTATCTTTCCTTCATACAATGACTTAATGAATATTCTCTCCTATAAAAACTGATCTGTGGTCCGAACTCCTTGAGGACATGTGCAGTTATTGCCTATGGACCTGGAAATTTATTAATTTTTATCAATTGTAGGTGTTTAGTGATCCCATCACATTAAATAGTGATTTCTTTCATCAGTTCCTCAGAGAATGAAATGTCTAAATAACATGCAGTATCATCTGTAGTGTGTACACATTCAAAGTGGGATTTTAAGTGTTTGCTTTGTCAATCTTTTCTGTCACAAGTGTACCATCTTCATCAAATGATGAAACAACAGTCGAAGAAGTTCCAAGAAGATTTTCTTCCAGTAATTCACCAAGTGCTTTTTTTCTTTAAATTTCACAGTGTAGTATGCATTGATTTCTTGGTTTTTCAGTGTTGCACAGCACAGGTTTCTTTTGCTTCAAGCTGCAATTTTTTACCTCACATAATTGACTCTTGGAAAAAGTTATACTCTCATCTGTTTCTTAAGGTTCCTCCTAAGATTGTTGTTATACCAGCTAGGTTCTTCACTATCACATTTCAGTTGTTGCAGAATGTTCATTGATTCCTTGGTATATAACTTGCAATGAGTATTTCCATTATACATCAGTGCTTTTATCCTGTGTTTCAGCTAAGTACTAAGTCTGTGAATGAATCATTAACCCTTTCGAAACGGTGGAGTTCTCTCCCTAGCATGACTGCTGGACAGAGCCCAAAGAGACTCTTTTGTCTCCTCTGTACGTAGTATTTATGTTAGACATTTGTTAAGATGGATCTCGCAGATAATCACACCCTCTCGGCACCAACCTTTTTCGACCCTTCCTACAGAGGGGACTCCACATAATCTCGGACTCCAAGGGTAGTTGGGCTCCCTCCTTTCCTGGCTTATAACCTTACCAGCGGCATTGCTTCGCAGTCAATCACGATTCGTTTTTATGAATGGGGAACTTGCATGAATTTGTTTCATTTCACAGGCAGACAGAAAATTATTTTCTGAATTCAACAAAGAAAACTGCATGCAAATCTGATTTTTCCTTCGCGAGATATTCGATGATAAATATAACGAATTTTAAAGTGCACCAAAAACTCCCTCACCCCCCAAGCTACTGCCGACGAAGCCTCGATGACATCATAGGTGCCTAAATATAACACGAAGCAATTATTGTGATTGTTTATAATAGTAGCCAGCAGTTGTGAGAGCTTCATTTGTGAGACGTGTTGATTATTTTCTATTTAAAGCAAAATATCTGACGATAGAGGCTGGGAAGCCTTCATATTTTTTATTATATATGATATTAATATCTGAGTAAGGGCATAAAATATAAAAATGAGCAGTTAAACCATAAATGTTATGATACCTAAATAACATTGTTGTAGGAGTTTGAGCCACAGCCGATGAAAGGGGGATACATTAATTGAATGTTGATGTTATCGACGGCATATCATTCATTTAAGTATGTAATTAGACCAATTTTGATGTTTACGAATGTCCGCTATGATTTTATATACAATAACTTCATCCATTTATTTGTAGGTACTGGAGAATTCGTTGTTTAGGACTGCCTGTGCTTGTATTATGAGGTGAATTCCTGTCAATGCAACTTTTGCTTGCTGATTGGAGACATCTAGGAACATTTTTTTGTGCCAAAATAGTGTTATTTTCAACGTGACATCTCCCGTTAAGCTACAGCTAATAATCACAGTGCCAGGGTTGTAATGCACAAAGTTTGACAAGGTTGAAAAATATCGGCCAAGAGTTATCAGTGTTCCATCGTGATTGAATGTGAAAAGTGCTATTACGCTATCGACAAATGTCTAACAGTAGTGTAAAAATTGTCAGTGGCGTGTTAGCCTCCGTTGTTCACCGTAGATATGACATTTCACGATCAAGCTATTGAAATAAAAACTGTGTGTGAAGTTTGTTATTCCATTATTTCTACGAATAGTAATGAGAAAAGTCACCTGTGTCACTTGTGTGGGCTAATTTAAGGGTTTAAATCAGTGAATAAATAGTTGTTTCCACCATAACGAGCTCTGTTATTGTAAGTTGTACGTGATGAATATAAGAATGTGACAGTGACTTCCAGTTTTTGATAAGACTATTTGCCTATTTCCCAGCATATTTTTATGGTATATGCTAGTATATTGTTTATGGATTTACCTATATTATTGAAATAGGTTGTGGCTTGTGTGTGTTGGCAGCGGAACCGATTCGCGATCTCACATGTGGATTGTGTGCAGACTGTTTTGCTGTGAATTCGTACCAAAGGACGGATAGGACTACCTTCTCCGCTGATTCGGCGTTGCCAAATTCAACAGCACAGCTTACGATCGTTATCCTCTAGTATTACAAGTTTCTTTTACATCTCGATTTGCCACCGACGTATAGAAATAATTTGTCTTAACAAATTCTATGAGGGTCGAGGCATCAATTTTTGGTGTCCTAAAAAAAAGGCTGGGGTCCTAACACTCCCTGCCACATGCCTTTTAGGCCGCTTGCGGAGTATTTGTAGATGTAGATGAATTTCAGGTGTACTATTCGAACGAGCAGCAACGTTATCATCCATTTTTCTGTTAACTAAAACATGCTAAGTGAGACACTTGTCCTTCATCATCCTGATGTCGCATTATTAATATCCCAGGTAATAATCGAGGCACAATAGCAATAGAAAAACTTGCTCAAGAATAACAGAACAAAATAAAGTGACGATGAGCGGCTAAATACTCCCTCAAAACAAATTTTACATCATGCACTCAGCGTATTTTGCAACTCCCCACGGTTGTTTAGGCACCTATGATGTCACGCCTGGCCTCGGCAATGCTCGGGTGTCTTCTCGCAGTGGTCGGCTCAGTGAGTTTTTTCTCGATTTTTAAGTCAATTTTTTTACTTCTTCTGATGATGAATGGAGAAACTCTAGGTATTTTTGCGAGCTAATGTATCCATTTTACTCATTCAAAATAGTTTTTAGAGCAATTGACGACCCATGCAAGTTCCCCATTAGCTGTATGGATAATTGTTACTTGTACGTAAATTGCAGACTTTTGAATTGAATTCCTCGCTTTATTCTGAGAATCGTCAAATTTTGAAGGAAGCTCGACCATCAATATTAACACATTTAATGCAGCAACAATTTCCTTGTTGACGTTTATGCTGAAATTAAGATACAGGTTAATATTAATCGCAGAATTTAGTTTGAAAATTGTAAACGATGCTCAACAGACATAGAATTCAATTCTTAGTTTACGTTTTTTGGGAAAGGAACAATTATTTATTTTGAAAACTGACTGAATGAACAATTGAATGACCGCGGTCCCTTACCACAAAGAGGGGTAATATAAGATGTGGGGTACCTGCGAAAAAATTAATTGTTCTGATTTCAATGCAACGATAGAGGATCTCGAAAAAAAAGTAAAGCGTCAAACTGGGAAAAGCAGTTGTCCATTCTTACGCTTGTGCCAACAAGATGGACTAAATCAAAAACTGCTTAAGTATGCAATGCAATTGAATACCAAGTGAAGTAGTGAGATCTGAGGTAAAGGAAAGGAACTTCCAGATGTGACCCAGAAAAAAATAAAACAGCTAGCTGATATTACCAAAAAAGATGTAATTAACTTTTATGAAAGTGATGAGTTTAGCAGCATTTGTCCTGGAGAGAAAGGCACTGCGAAAATTTGCAAAAAAGGCAAAATTTCGTTTTACTTACTGATTTCGCGGTATTTCGTTTTCTTTCATGATATCACATCTGGTGATTTTCATGGATCTGTAGCTATTGGAATAAAAACCGGCAAATGCAAGGAAGGCAATGGGGAGTTCTGCATTGTACTATATATAAAATGTTAGCATTATAACTGTGTGATCACCAAAAGAGTCAAAGTTTGAAATGAAGCTGCATATAAGGGTGGGCCAATGACATCAGAAATGATTCCTTGCTGCTGCGGCATCACACACAAAGCTGAAAATAAGACATGCATCTCCCAGAATTTTCTTGGAACAAGAATAAATACTTAATATATTATCCTTAGTTTCGCACTTATTAATTCTTGGAACCTAACTTTTAGCCATTAAATAGTGGCTAATTCATGCAGCAGAGGCCTTTGGCGTGGATGCCTGCACAGCAAGAGGCCGTTGCCATCAAATTTTAACTCTCGGCACCCATGTCTAGTAGCACATCATTCTGACACCTACAATCATAATAAAATATCTCCACTGTGGACTAAATATAAATTAACAAGAATTAAGAACAGACTACCTGACTGTGAGCAGGAAACTCCGTGCGCTGCAGCCGCGACCCTTTCGCTCGGCACCTCAGAGTGATGATTGCCGTCGACTCTCCTCCGGTCAGCACTGCCAACCCCATCGCCACTCAGTGGCTCTCTCCACTTGAGCACTGCCAGCATCTTCTTGAAGCCATCAATGCTGATCACTCTCCCATCGCCATACTCTCTGAAAATCTCGTCGAGGAACTCATTCGATGAAAGGGGGCTCACAATATGATTGGCTGATCTCCGAGATCGTCCCCCGACGTGGCTTAACGATGCACGTAGGCTCCCCAACCGCTGGTCCCAATGACTTTCCTCATGTGACACGACACCTTCACTTGCCGCATGATGACTCGAGAGGGGGGAGAGCATTCCAGGGACAGTCACGGATTTGGAGAGAGCGGAGCCATTGTCCAGAGACTGCTCACTCGGGGAGGAGGAAGGAAAGGCACCCTTTGAGAGGAGTTTGTTCCCGTTGGGCAGCACGTGGCTCATGGAGGCATCTGGTGGTCGGCCCATCTTCGACTGCCCATTGTGGTGAAAAGGCGCTCTCGGCAGCTGCGGCCCGTGGAGGGAACAATGGGAATGAGAGGCGCACAATATGCACAGCACACACACCGTCGTCACGAGTTTATCACAATCACTGCTTCCACCGCCCATGTCTACTCGTTCAATGTCTACAACATCAATGTCATTTAAGGGAGCTGCAGGGATTCTCCTGTCAAACAAATTATCATTTCAATCCACCTTTCTCAAGATGAAGTCAAAATTGGAACTCCCCCCCAAAGAATGCTAGATGCATTAAAATTAAATTAAATTAAAATAAAATACAACTGCACTTTTCCGGAACTACTTTCAATACATACAATGGGCGCATATCCGCTCACTGGCACAAGGCCTTTATGAAGACCATATTTGGAGAAGTGCAATTGCATTTTATTTCAATATGCAAACTCTCACTATATCTCGCCTGAATCAAATGTAAGAAATATTATAAAATTAGTAAATTTAAATTGAGCGCTATTAATACACTGAATATAGTGATTTGAATAAAATCATTATATGGTTGTTATTTTTGTTTTTGCTATAGCTGACTTATTCAATATACGAGGGGTGTTTTTAAAGTAAGTACTGTTTTGACATAAAAAAACAACAAGTAATTTTTTTCAAAAATAATTTATTCACTTGAAAGGCCATACTTTACTGTTCTAAATAATTCCCATTACTATTGAGGCATTTATCATATCTTGGGACCAGCTTTTGTATGCCATCGTCAAAGAAGCTTGCCGCCTAATTAGAAAACCACTGCTTCACGGTCGTTTTCACTTCGTCATCATCGGAATGGTGCTGACCTGCCAGATGATTCTTTAAGTGCATAAACAAATAGTAGTCGCTCAGCGCTAGATCAGGACTGTATGAAGGGTGGTTTAATTGTTCCCAGCCAAAAGAAGTGATAAGGTCTTGTGTTCGATTTGCTGTGTGTGGACGGGCATTATCGTGGAGCATAACGACACCTGCACTCAGCATGCCACACCTTTTGTTTTGAATAGCGCGGCGCAGTTTTTGTAAAGTCGCACAGTATGCTGTTGCATTGATTGTGTCGCCGCAAGTCAAAAAATCGACCAGCAACACACCCTTAATGGCGGGACAGCGCCATTCCGATGATGACGAAGTGAAAACGACTGTGAAGCAGCGGTTGTCTAATCAGGCGGCAAGCTTCTTTGACGATGGCATACAAAAGCTGATCCCAAGACACGATAAATTCCTCAATAGTAATGGGAATTATGTACAAAAGTAAAGTATGGCCTTTCAAGTGAATAAATTATTTTTGAAAAAAATTACTTGTTGTTTTTTTATGTCAAAACAGTACTTACATACTTTAAAAACATGCCTCGTAGTACTGTTCATATTGTTGTTAATTAAGGGTGATCTATGATTTCAGTAGCTTTGCCTCTCACTTTTAGTAGAGCAATTATGATTGTAATCTCAAAATTTTGATATATTCTGGTGAAGTTTGATAACTAAATTTATTAATTAATAAATACCTTCACTCAAATGCCCTCATAGTCATCACCATAACTCGAAGCTAAAACACTTCGATACTGGCTCACACACTTCACAATCAGCTGATGCGGTTCAGTTCAGTTCTTGAACACATAGAGACTTTTTTTGGTACCTCAACAACTAGCCTGGATATGAAAATGTCATGCTCCTAATCACATGACATTGGAAATGAAGACCAACGCGACCACATTGAGTGAATTGGGTAGTAGATGGCCACGGTCCATGCTGTGCATCTCAGAGTTCCCTTGAGGTCATTAAAAATACACTCAAACCACAACAAAACTCCATTGTCAAGTTCCAACTATTCATGACAGAACTTTGATCTTTCCTTATGCAGCTGCGTGCCATCCCTTGGATATTTACAAATTGCTTCTAAATTTCCTGAAAAGAAACCAGAGAACATTAATGAATGTGTAAATTCTAAAGGTATAAATTAATAAATTAAATACAAGCAAATCGTATATTGCAACCGTTTATCATATAAAGCAACTTGTTCTGATTGACAGCTTCATTCACACAGCATTGCACAGTCTAAACTGTTGTTGATTAAAACAATTACAAAGAAATATCAATTTATAGGTGCACTGATGAAGGATTTCCACAATCAGGGGTTGTTTTTATGGTGATCAAGTTCACATAAACTACAAGAACGAAACCACTGATGACAAGGATACATTCTCATTGTGATGTTTTAGGCTGCATTGAGAAACCATTTCCATGAGAACAATTTTTAATAGTGCTTTTATATCATTATTAACATTTTACACATGAAAGCAAATTACTGAAATTTTCCAAAACTATTCTAGACTTCATTTACAAGCACATGCAGAAATGATTTTTTTTAAGAAAATGATGCTTAGAGTTGTATTTACCACATTAAGTTAACAATTCCTACCATAAGAAGAGAATTGACTTCTGGTATATGTATAGGTGTTTCTTCCATTAAATTTTAAACTTAAGTCACACTAAATACTGTATCTACATGTATTAGATCTGATTGCTAACTCTTTCTGCCCAATGAAATACTACGGGTACCATCCTTAAGTAGATAATAAATGAAGCAGGGATGGCCAATACCTCTTTTACAACACTTTCTGAATTAAAAAAAAAAATTCTTCACTTTAAAATGAATTCCACTCAAAGTTTTACACAGAAATGCTAGAAAATAATGAGAAAATTGCCAATTTTTATCGCATACTACATATCAGGCAGTCACAATAGTCTCACATTTTCAAATAAAATATTTTAAGCATGAATCCATTTTCAAATCAGTGGCACACACACAAAAATTGATATGCAAAGAAGTGGACAGTAAATACATTTCAAGGAACATTTACAGAAACCACCACTAATAAAAAAATAACGAAATCTTGTCATGTACAGCTCAAAATCAGGGATCAAGCAAACTCACTTTTTCACTAACTCATGTTTGACTGCCTACGTATGTGCTATTCAATTTCACGGTTTCTTCGAGGAATACCTATTCATAGGAATTCATTTCAATTAGGTAAAATAAATGGTATAAGTAGGGCTCCTTGATTTTCGCGACCGTAAATTTTGAAATTTTTCGCGAATTTTGGCACACTAAGTTTTTATGCGAATTTTAACGTTTTTGACTGGTTTGCGATTTTCTTTTCCTTTTTTGTTTCTTTGAAAGTATTTTTGATCATTTCGCTACTTTTTAAATTTAAAACAGCCAAAAAGCGCTTGTTTTTTTATCCTAGAATAAAATTGCAGCCGGGAATTTAAACCACGGACTCACGACGCCGCCGGATTGCCTCACCCCAAAAACTCATCCGAAGTGTTATCGTCGCTACGCCGCCAATAAGTTCTTTTTCCCAACCAATTAACCATCGCTTGTCCCGACAAGTGTCGTGAAGAAGAGCTCGCAAAGCGGCCGATAGTAGGTTGAAGTCACGGATGCGCTAGGCCGCGAATCGCATTGGAGCCCGCCGCTACGTAAACCTCCCTGACTGCGTGAGCGATTCGGTAGGGCACCCAAGTTTTTGCTTTTATACCTCATAGCAACAAGCCCCTAGCACAAAGGATTAACTCAGCAGCAACGAGTGCCAGGGCAAGAATCGCCCTCAAAGAATGTTCCGAAAAATAACTCCGCCCTCGTAGCGAACGCGTTCAGAGCCGTGGCTAATACTGTTGCGCTCTGGTAGCCCACGATAACCCCCGACTGCGTCCGAACAAGGAGGTATGATGGCATATTTGGAATCAACTGCACACGTGCTGCGACATGTTTCAACTAACAATAAGATCAAGTATTTTAATTAAGTTTGAAGTTTTCACTAATATATGTCTGTCGATGTCATCATTTAAGCATCATTATTGCTTATTACCTAGTGATCAGTATTCCCTCCTCCGATACGTGTTGCTTAAGAGCATTTGACTCGATTAAAGTTTATTTTTGTTCTTGGAAGAGGATATGTTTTACTTGGTGATTTTTTTACCGCCTTTATCGCAAAATAGGTCTTTTTACCGACTTTATATACAGAATTTCGGTCCATTTTTATACCGCCAAGTGAAGCTTTTATTTACCATAATCTAGGAGCCCTAGGTATAAGTAATAGATATTCATCCAGAAAACCTTAACCTAAAAAATGTCCATCCCACCAATGCAATCTTGCTTTCCACTATCTACGCCACTGCTAGGATTTAAACCCAGGCCTATGGTGCACTTGAGTTTGACCACGCCAACCTGATGCGTGCTAGACAGATGAGAGGCAGTTCGGATAAAAATGGAGGGCAGCCGGTAGGGTGCTCAGGATTTTATGCAATTTATGGTTTTAGGAAGACCATACGGTAATAAAAAATTACTTAAAAATAGATTTAAAAAATCATAGAAAAATGTCCAGCAGTGATTCACTACATGCGAGAATTACAGCAATATCCACTTCTCAAAAAGGGTCGTTATACACAATCAAAGTCGAGAGTATATTGCCAAAGTCTAAATATATAAATGAGTTAGATCGAAACTTAACGAAGTGTCTTTTATAGCAAATAAATAAGGTATTACTGTCATGAGTGTTTCGCTGTTTCTTGCACTCATTGAGGGAGAATCTTTCATTGAGTGTAGGAATCGTGCACAACAGTGAGAAAACAATAGCGAATGATAGATCTCCCATTCTCAAGGCTAATCAGTGGTTGAGAAGTGGAGAAATGATCGGTGCGAGTGTGACATAATTAACTAGTCCATCTCTCATATCCATTGGGGTAGCCAAGAGTTTCGCTCGGGTTTGGGGGGTCCAAAACCAGGGTGGAACATTTTAGAAAAACAGGGTGTTGAGCAGAGGGTTTTAAACTGATTTTTACACTTTTCATTATCAAAAAACTTCTTTTGACGAAAAATCTTCCTAAATTCATAATTTTCAATGTTTTGTTTTATTTTATGAAGGAAAGAAATTGCATTTTTACACGCTACGCCAGTGCTCTCATCAATTTGTCTCATAGCTTGAAAAGCTGGCAATAGATGAAAAACGGAAAAATAAGTCTCGTTATATTTCCAACTTTATCACAACCAGTAAACAACAAATTGGTGAACTAGCACTTAGTGAAAAATGGCATGGTACTCTACTTTTTCCGGATGACCTGTGTCCATTCCCCCTTACTGATTGGTGACCCTTGCCTTGCCACGTGGATAGGCGAGAGGGAATAGGGTAGTTTCCTTCATCAAAGAAAACGAAATGCATTGATAGCTATTCGTTACCCACCATTAGTGTATTCATAATATGCAAATTATTTGGTTTTAGAAATAAACGGTTTAGACGAATGGCAAGGGTCAATTTTATCCTCATTAGAAAAAGGCCAGATTGGCGCCCATGCGATTCCACTCCACGTGACGTAACAAGGACCTAGTTTCTACACAAGAGGATAGGAGTTTTACATCGTCTGAGACAACCAATGGATGCATGAGGCACAGACTTCAGGGAAACATCTCTTAATAATCACCTATTGAGACTGCCTATGGTCGGAAAGTTTCCTTCGTTTGATAAGGTGTTAATAATCCTTATTTAAGCCAAGCGCTACCAGCTAGCAGGGTACTCTGCTACCTACTAGCATCCTGCGTCGTATCAGCGCTTTAAGCTTCGCCCCAAGGTCACCTCACTTGCGGCAGCGGATACCAGAAATACGTCACACGGACTTTTCCCATCATTCCTACTTAGCCGTCGCGTTTTCGCGCGCTTGAAAACATTCTCTTTTCGTTTAATCGCGAAATATATATATATAGTCATTCGAAAATCTAAGAGCGTGAAATGCGTACTCCGTGAGTAATAATCTTTCGATTTAGGTGATAAAAAATAATAGGAAACCACCCTATTGGAGAGCGCGAGCACGTTGGGCCAAAGATGTCGTTTGAGAGGGCTTTCGGTTGGAGGTGGGAAGTTAAGCGGATGTGGCAGCGCGGGGGTCCCTCCCACTGAATGGGGGCGCGTCACACGGAGGGCGAGGTTTATTTCGGAGCGCGGTGGGGGAGGCGGAGAGAGCCAGCGGAGTAAGTTAGTCGCCGCGAGAGTGTCACTTTTTCTCATCCCGACAACAATGATCACGTCGTCGAGAGTAAACAAACGAAACTGACCCATTAGACTGAAACCGGTGAAACCACACGTCTTCGAAAAATACGCCAATATTTTCACGGAAATGGGAAAATTTTGGCGAATTAGAGCCTGAAATACGGAGTATCAATCCTGAGCCCGACACGTCTATTCCTTCGAGAGTTCTAACGTTAATGGGAATAACATTTTCATTCCAAAGAAACCGCAACAATGCCATCGAAGGAACGGGGCGGCGGAACGAAGCGACGGCACAGGACGGGGGCTGTGGAAGGTCACGTGCTATCTCACATTTTCACTCCCGACCGCACATGCGCACTAGCCTAATCCCAGTCTCCCTGGAAAAAAACACGGCTGGAACGAAAGTCGAAACTTGAACATAACATCTAAATTTTAAAGTGTGCTGCGATTAGGGTTAAAATCGCTTTCGGGAGCCGTGCGCTCTGATTGGGTGAAAAGCGGTGCCAGCGCCCGACTTTTCCACCATCATCCATCTGAAGCTATCGCTCAAAAGGGGCGGAAAATAAAAACGATCGCGTCATTCACCGTGATAGGAGGAGGTGGTTGGAAGGTGGAGAGGAAGATAACTAAGAATAGGTAGCGAGGGCGGAGACAAAGAAGAGGACCACGATTAACAAGCAGACAGGTGGAATACACACACATGCGGGTCGTCGGCGCGCTCCGAAAAGTTTCCCATACCGATTAGGCTTCAGTTGTCTTAAAAACGGCCCATTTGTCTGGTCCAATTTTACGGTAGCCTGAGGCCTTGACAAACTGGAAATTATGTTATGCATTTTATTTCAATATTTCAGAAGTTAAAATATGCATTCGGTAAATTTAATATAAGTAGTAACCTAATATCATGATTATAACCCTTACATCTAAAATAATTAAAATATTTATACCTTTTCAATCTTCAATTTGTCTCACTATAGTCCTACCGACGGAAATAACAGATGCATATTTTGCTGACTTTTTGCAAGTAGTGGACGATAGGTCCCAGAATTTTAATCGTAATTTCGCGAAACAAGGCACACGCTCAAGTCCCTCTTTCATCCACGACGATACAAACTGAATCAGATGTGATTTTATTCATTTTGTCACCCCGGAGGGCTCAGCTACAATGCTTGCTGAGTTCATGATATCGCTCATATTACGAGACAAATGCCTCGAAGCCGAGCGAGGCTAATATTTTTGCATTGGTCGAAAGATGATATCCCTTTCTTTCAAACGAGGCCAACTTCATAAAATTCCAAGCGAAGTCACATTTCGCTCCAACTCCACACCGGCAAGTAGGTGGGACGTTTGCGACAATGGCTGGGATTTTCCCCCACCGTCCGTAGTGGCAGACAAGATTGAAAAGGTGGTACACAGTCTCTTTCAAAATCTGGTCCCTACGGCCAGCGCGAGCAACTACATGTTCGTGTGCAACCATAGCCAGCCAGCACTATGCCGGTATATTCTCTTAGCTGAATATCAACAGCATTATGATGAAAAACATAGAAGGAGAAGTTCACGAGTAACAAAATGTGCTGTATTTATAATTGCACCAACCTGTGTGAGACAAAAGCTATCTCTCTGTATAGATTCCCCAAAACCCCTAATTTGAGAAAGAAGTGGGTGCACGTCTTGAGAATGGGCAAGAGTTAGCTAGCTCACTTAAGAACAAATTAGAATGAGTCATACAGAAATATACGAAGGGCATTACAACGTCAATGTATTATTTAATACCTCCTGTAAAGATGTTCGCATAAGTATGGGAGTGCCAGAGGAGGGGATGCAGACAGAAGGAAGGTTGATCAAATTTGTAATAACTATCAATGAATTTTCAGCTATCCAATAAGCCAGGAAAGATAGGGTTTGGGAAATAATTAGAATCGTGACAAGTGAGAACGATGTGAAGCGGCTATGAGCAAGAAAAAACTCGTAGTAGTATTCCAAAACCCAGCATTCCGGATTCCCTTCCAGATGCCAATGGCAGGAATCGACCTCATAACATCGAGATTGGTAGATAGCCGTGCTATCCACTACACCACTACTTCATTCATTAGAGGACATGCTCTTTTATGAGAATACTCCGGTCAGTCTCTTTCCTATTATTTTCGATGAAGCGTTCACGAGCATAAGAACCGAAACAGCAAGTTTTCTCAGGCAATCCAACGCATTTATGTGCTCAGAATAGCAGCACTCCCACGATAACACAATACGCTTGCCAGACAAAAGCTTCGCGGTTCATTCAAATTCAAACCCACTTTTAATCCCATCTATTGAATTACGCAGAACGACAAGACGAGTGAAACAACACACAGGTTGTATGCCAAGCATTTGAATATCAACTAAACTAATTCGGATCATAATCATAGCATAATAATGATGTATAGCTGTAATTAAATCACGAGTCGTTCCCTCATCACCTCTTTCGCCAAGTCGCTAGTGCGACTTCACTGTCGTCGCTTGTGCGACTTCACTGTCGTCGCTAGCGAAATTCGCACGTGGCGAATGTTTACATTCGCTATGTGCTCGCTAGACAGAACGAGAATAACTTATTCGCCGCCAGAGGGACGAATCGGAGCTTTTCTGGCGAATGAGCTAGCGAATGAAAGTGAGAATACGAATTCAGTCACCGTTCGCCAATCTTTTCGACAAATCGCGTTGGCTATAACCAGAAAGAACCAGAATCAGGCCCCAGGTTGCCGTTCGGTCAAAGATGCGTTTCACCTCGAAACAAACAAGGGAAAGCACTAGCGCCCACAGCTGGACAGCAATGACTCAGGTGGACAACGCGTTTAAATCGACGTGGACCGTGTGTCCGAATACTTTTTGCGGGCGAAAGTTCTGTATATTCGTCTATTGGACTCAATTTATAGCAAATTAGCAACAAATTTTCCTTCCTTCAACATGTATACATTTACAAGAACAGCAAATGATAATAACATATTCATGTTGAATCCGAAGAACAAGTGCAACGGAGTCAAAATAGTAACAGTGGCTGGAAACAAGTGCTGTGCGAATACTTTTTGCACCCACTGTATTTTTATGAACCATTGAACATTGACAGTAAAACAACTTTGTATTGCGTTGAAATTTGTGGAAAATTGCACTAGATAGGTAATATTCTAATATGGACGAATTCCACTCCATCCCGCCAGACTATTACGATTCTACGCATCGTCAAGTCAAATCACACGAAATAAAACCGAAAGATATAATTATTAAAAGTGGCACAGCCCACGTGCCCTCGCCAGCACACTGGCGGCCCCGCATTCACGATTCGAACGTGACGTCGCGTGCTTCGTAGACGGGGGAACGACGCGGCAATGCAATGCAATGCATCGGGTCGTGCGGAGACGAACAAGGGCGAGCCATTTCACACGCGTGCAAGCAACATACTTTGCATAGAGACATTACAGAGGCGATTCATTCCAATCACGCGCCAGCTAGTTAGTTAGCCAGCAAGAAGTCGGCGACACTACTTTCCAATGGCGAGGATACGGAAGAGAAACTTTTCTCTTCCACGATGAAACACCATTTTCAGGAAAAATGGAAAATATCCTATTCCTCTTTATCAGGATTTGGCCATGCAGACCGGCCAATTGTTTTTAGTGTTTTCTAAATGTAGGTATTGTGGGAAGACATTTCATAATACCTTTGTCAGAATAGAGGAGGTGGTCAGTGGCGCAGGGTCAGGGGGTTTAGGGGTCAACCCCCCCCCTCCCAGAGCTCAGGGAAATATTTAATTTTTACCCATTTTACTTAATTGGATTGATATTACCAATATAATAGTGTAAGGATGAATAAAATATCCCTTAGAAATCCGTAAAACTCACCATTTTGAACAGTTTATCTTAAAATTCTGCAATTTATTAATGTCGCACCAAACTCTTATCCTGGTGGGTATTCCATACCCCCCCAGCCTTAATTCCTAGCTGCGCCCCTGGAGGTGGTGACGCAGGATCCAACAGGTGGCAGCGTTGCTAGTAATTAAAGAGACATTTGGAGATGGCGAGAATCAAAGTGTTTCCCTTGGTGACTCGCAAGTGTATTGAAGCGCTCGAAAACAACCACTTGAGGGCTGCATTTACATGATTACGGATCAGTGCGAGGGAAGAGAGATGGTTAATGTCCGTCCCAAAGGAGACTCGAATTTGAACGAAAAGCATACCCTTAAAGCTATTTTCATGATATTGGTACCATCACTTGCAATATTGCGCGTTGATTAATATGGGAGAAATTTTCCCCTACGAGTAAAATATAGATATTAGTACGTGGACTAAAAAAGTTCTGGTTTTTTTAAGCCTTCCTAAGTTAACCTCACCTAGGCTGTTGGCTGAAGTAAAACGCCCATGACTACTTTACCAACTTTATTTATGTCATTATTATGCCAATTCATTTAGGGATTAAGGATCTTTTGGCATTCATTTTAAATTTCATACGTCTCTCTAAAAGAGAACAATTGCTATGGTATTTCCCATGAAACTTTTCTACGCAACGGTTGCCCGAACGAGGTGCATTTTGACATGTTGTCATTGGCTAGCCACCCGTATCTTTGTACACACATTATCGATTGTCTACAAACATGCGCTGATCAATTACGATTATGCAACTCGTGACAAGGAAAATTCAAGCTCTTCCTCGGCACTGAGGGAAAGGCGGTGCGTGCAAACGAAGGACTTGTGTGGCCGGCTGTTCTTCGGATAGGTGACCATCACCTGGCGTAAAATTTATAAATTATTAAAAAATATCAAGAAAGGAGTTAATGAGAAATGGAAGGCGAGAGAGAATGATGAGAAAGATTGTCGTCTGGATAAAGGTCCTTTTAACGCTACAATCGCTCAAATGAATTTCGAATTCGAAGGCGTCAGTACTTAGAACCGCAGCCTCCGAGATGTAAGCACAGGCTCCCCCGGAACATCCTCCCCCAATATTTTTAGACAGCGTACGCGTAGCTCGGGAAATGCGCTTACACCCGTGGTATTTATTCTCAATAAAGCCTAAATTGTATATCTTGTCTTACGCATCATTTTATCTGCTAATTTAGTATCATTTACGATATTTATGCACCAGCAAAAGCATTAGTATTACTCATTACGGCATTTCAGGCAATTACTGCCAGGTAACAATAAAACAGTTTCCTCGCTTCCTACATGGTAGTCTTATGGCGGAGTTTGAGAAACGTAAACGCTAAAATATACAGGGTTAACTTTGATGGGCACTTCTCTTTTAAATTGCTATTGCTTGTGGACAAAATGACCAGACAAATGGTACATAAAAGTCATTCCGATCGGCGTGTTTATTCAAACGACATGCAAATATATTGGATAAAATCACCTGAAGCGCTTTATCAAAGATCAGTAGCGATTATTTGATGACTACGATAATTATTATGTCTATTTACAGTGCCGACAAACCAAATAGTATCACCCCAAAAAACGTTACGCGCCAAATATTTTGCAGTATCCCATAATAAACGCATACATAAAAACAGTGCTTCTGATTTAAAAAAAAGATAACAATCGAAATTCGGATTTTCCAGCCTATGCATCATCAAGGCTACGATACTAACGATGAGACCTCGGTCCAGGTTCGCTTAGTAATATGATAGTAGGCAGTTCATTTTCAACTATCAGTTGCAACCAACTAGAGAGAGGAAGTAATGATTTAAGGAAATACCTAATGGGCGGATGCCGTGTGTTCCTCAGAACTTAATAGACCTATTTTTCACCCGCTGACTTTATCGGAAGAGCCAAGAGTAGGTGTCAAGGTTAAAAATAACGCCAGACAAGATAGAGAACTAGAAGTCTACGTTCGTCCGATTGTCAACAATTTAAATTACTGGGATGTAGGCCTTAGAATGCAAATTTTGCATTTAAGGCGGCTGCTTGGTATGCCTAAGCTGCTGCAGTTCACACAACCACAGCATAGTGAAGTTTGCGCCCTTTTACTTTATACTATTAATATTTTGGAGACATTTGCTAACCAAGAATTTTAAAAGTCAGAATCAGTTGACTAAATACAAACAAAGCAGTCCAGCCGCATGCATTTCAGCCAGGAATTACTGCTTTGTGGAAAATACTTGACTGGAGATTAGATACCAAAGAGAACTCCTACTCCTAAGCGAAACGTCAGCAAAACCATTTGTAAACTTGTATAATAGATGTACAGGTTAAAAGCACCTTCGAAATTTCGCACCAACTTTTCACATAATTGAAAAAATATATGACTTAACTAATAGAGTCTTCCACTTTCACAGTTTTTATCTTCGCCATCAACTGATAAAGCCTCAAAATTTAAAACAATTCATGAACACAGTAAATCCACATCAAATGCACCAAGCCTCATTTCTATAGCTCGAAATTTAGGAGGGGAAAAGCAAATTGGATACAGAATGAATGACAGACACCCTACAAAATAATGTTCTTAATTTTAATATCCAGAAAATTTGTAGAAACAGATGAAGAGAATATGTGATGAATTAATTAAACGAAAGTTCCTGATTATGGATTCAAACCTAAGGTAAGATAGGCAATATTTCGACATAAATAAGCTTCAAATCGCTTAATATCACTTATTTTATATATCTTTTGACTTTGGTGATTTAAATTTGGCTTTAGTAAATGTTTACGTCTTCATCGGAATGAGCCTATTCACCACGACATCCCTTTAACGTCTATTGAAACCGAGGCATATGCTATAAACAATTATTTCGGCGCCACCTGGTGAAATTGCTTCGTTTGAAATGAAAAAAATTTAAAATTTCACAAAAAACATCATGGTAGACGAAACCGGTCATCACAAATTTTTTCGTTAAAGAAGATGAAAAAAGAGTGACAGGCATTGTGAGAAGAGAGAGGTGAGCCATTATTCGTCTCGCTGATTCAGAACGGCGGCGATTCTTTCGATTGTTACGCGCGACGGTACGCGGTGACCCATCTTTCCCCGTGCTTTCCACGCTTCATCGGACGACAACACGAAATGGAGAGAAATCGCAAAAGACGAAAGAGCGATCAACTCGCTGGCTCACTCATTCCACCAGACGCTTGACTGATGCCGCCACCTGGATCTGTCTCGAAAACTACACGCAGCACTGCAACGCGAGCGTGGAGTGATCTAATCATTACAAAATATTTGCGATAACTTATTTTCACTCGCGAGTAATGGCACAGAATATTTATGGTATCGATAGATTACGTCATAAGGAACAAGAAGATTCGGCCGGCATTCCTAATCGCAGCTCCAGTGAAAATCGGATCGTTCTGCCGTAGGCGACGCGAGTGGCGACTTTCGTATTTACACGCGCGGTTGGTAACGTAATAGCGCACCTAGTGGCCGCCGACTGGACTATACCAATAACACCCGGGTGAATCAGGGAAACTGACATCTCGGGACAAAAATTAAGCGGGTATTTAAAACAAGATCTCCATAAAAGAGAGCCATCAAATGAAAAACTAATAGCATATATAGCAGTGAACCTCGCATTCTCCAAACGGTTTAAGATGGCAGCTTTCATTTTATAATTAGCCTACATCTGCTGAGCTAATTTTCCATTAAGTACTTAAATAAATAGTTAGCTAATCGATCCGTCTCCTTGTCCTTCATGCATTACTGCATCATTCCTACGAATGCAATGAAATTTGGGAAGTTGTTGAGTACACTCCTACGACGGTTTCAACCAAAGTACATTTATCCTACGATAGTAGACGCACATGTACACGAAAAAAATTCGATTTACAATACAATGTAAGTAATTGACACTTTAATTCGTGGATGGTATGAGTTGTCCACAATAAAATTTACTTCGGCAAGTAGGACACTTAGTCTTTGGCGTCGTGACTTACTATTTATTTCATCAAGAGTTCCACCTATTTCAATTCCCATTATCTTTCGAGTAACTATTATTTCCATTATTCGATAGCTTGCAAGCAGCGTCCACAGTTATGCCTCACAAAGGATATCGATATATCTACATCTTAAGCACAGGGATAAAATCGCTGCATGTTTGTGGACTAAATTCTTAGCGATCACATTGACAAATGTACGTGGCCAGCTCACGCGTAGGAAAACCTTCAGTCAGAAAAACAAACATCATCATCTACCCGCAAGCACTCTAACAAATAACTATAATGAAAACGATGACGACACTTTCAAATTATTTCATTTGGCAATGAATAAGTTTTTTTAAATGACAGCGAAAATTGAAATGAAAAGGCATAACGAGCTTCAGAAGCAGACGAGCTACGGGAACCAATTAAGGATAAAAGACGTAAGGAGTATTTCTTTTCTGCTTTGATTAAGCAATGATAATATCAATCTTTAATTCAATAACCTCCGTAGAGGATGGGCGGGCCTTGTCTTCCCAATCAATCGTTCCTTGCGAGAGGATCAAGCGATACGTACCTGAGCCCTGCAACACTCGACGCGTCGCGGCATTCAAGAGGAAAGAAAAGACGACGTCTGCGGGCACAATGAAGACGATGACGAGAAGGCAGGAGAGGAAGCATCAGCGCTAATGGCCACGCAATGATCTACAGTTGCTCAATGCTACCGAATGCACACTAGACGCAGATGCCATTAGTGCGCCCGCCCTATTCTGTGTCCACGAACAGGTCGCAACTGAGGCAGATAAGAGAGAAAGCAGTGTTGTTCACTACTCGATTTCCATCGGGCCAAATTCCCCACCGATGCTCACGGGCCTCAAACGGATGGAGGGCACCAGGAAGAGTATACATTTACATACTGCCGCCTCGATGGGCGCGTGTCAGGGGGTGTTAAGACACCAGGCGATTACTAAAAAAGAGAAGGAAATGCCCGTACTCAGTCCCTCGCATAGCATTAATCGAAGACGTTCATTGCTCGGGGGCAAAACGAATTCCTACAAATATCCTTTCGATAAATACCTCTCTTAATTTGTCGTTACTGTCGGACTTTGAAATATAGGAGTTCGAAGATGATGTTTTCCGTTAGCCTTGAAACATATCCATTCTTAATCGATCAAGCAATGTAAGCCTAGCGCGAAGTCTCCGAGTACCTAGCGGCTCCCAACCCAATTCGTTCAACATCCGTGTAACGCTTCTTGTGCGCCCGTATCAGTTTTTGACGAATCGTGCTGCTTTCCTTTGTATTTAATTGAGTCCACGGGTTAAGTCTTTCTCCGCCGGATGCTCTGTACTCGTTGCATATCCACGATGTGGCCGGACGAGTGCTAAATAGCCACTCTCTTTTACTTTTTCATCCGAAAGTCTTCCCGCAACACGAATCGACGAATCTTATCTCCTCCAGGGCTCTGCCGCTTTTAGTTCTTGGTGTGTCGCCCACGAAACTTATGAAGTCATCGCAGATCCGCGACTTCATCTGTCAACTGAACGCAACACCAAGCACAACGTACACATGGGTACAGTTGGACGACCTAGGCAAGAAATTTACCGTCAGAGTGACCTAAGGTACCTATAGAGTATAGATGTGGAGGGGCCACCCGTGTCAACTGATACACGATCATAACCAGAGATGGTAGCGAGCCAAAAACTGTAACCGGACTCAGTTACAGCAACTTTTAAAGATTTGCAATCAGTTACAAGTACCAACCAGTTGCAATTTCAAAAAGTAACTTGCTACGGTTACTTTCCGTAAAACCCCTTGAAAACTGCCTACGAGATTCATGACTGAGGACCCATAGAATGTTTCCTTAAAATACAAGTTTAACATATCGACTTTGGTTGGTACCTCAACAGAGTCTCGCGCGTAGGAATACACTTTTTCACTAAAAGTTTTTGCCATACGCTATTAGATACAGTCCTAACGTCAAAGTAACTATTATTTTCAAAAAGCAACACACGTAACAATTACATAAAAATATACGTGAAATGTAATCGTTACCGGGAAGTGAGTTACTTTTACCCAGTTACTGATCATAACGTACGTTAAAGGCTGCTCCAGCTGCAAGAGGAGAGGCGAACGCAGGATTGGAGGGAGTGCGGTGGCTGATACCCAACAGAAACATTTTGAAAATTCCGAAGAAACGACGACGGGGCTTTTAAGGGAACCCGCCATGTGATTCGTACTTTGTATTCCTAGGGGAAGTCAGCGGAACAAGAACATAAGAACAAGAATAATATTATAAATTTAAAAACAACGTTTTTTTCGCCAACTAAAAAGAAGAAAATTAATTACTCTGTCCATATCCTAGTCTCGATATGAATTGTTACTTAAATGGTGCAAACTTTATGACAATCATTACGACCAAACCGAAAAACGTTGGGTGTCTAAAAATCTAAAGTAAAACCTTGCACCTACAAGCAACCCCGAATTTTAAATCGTTTTTTCGAGCGTGCGGTCCACTCCGGTTCTGGCCGGCGCGCCGGCGGTGGAGATTAGGCCGTTTTCACACGTACCGGCAAAACCGGTGCCGTTACCGGCACCGGCGCCGGATGCAATGCAATCAAATGGAAGCCTACACACGTAGTCCGGTCCGGCATCATTGCCGGCGCCGTCACCGGCACCTTCGAGTGAAGCCGGCGATGAACTCGGCAAATCGGAAGCCGGCGCCGGCACCGGTTGTCGATTACAACGTTTCTTTACGTAAGCTTGCCCACGTAGTTTTATTTTGCCGGTGCCGGAAGGGAGATGGTTTTCAGTCGTGCCGTTGCTCACGTCTTTGATAGTTCTGTAATCACTCTCATTTGTGGCTCTGTTTTGTTCCCGAAAATCCACATTTTTAAATATTATATAACAACCCTGATCGAAGTACTAAGTAGAGAGTAAGCCTTCCCTGTGGGACAAGGTTGCAGATTGCATTAAAGACTAGCTGAAACAACAATAAGCATGGGGAGAAGCGTGGAAATTTTAAGAAGATGATTTGTTTATTGATGAGAAATGATAACGTAAAGTGGGGAAGTCAATATTTTATAATGTACTTATATAATATTCAGGACTTATATATAATATTTTATTCCTTTTCCATGACAAAGCCCACTCAGGACCTACAAGTAGCCTGCTAAACGATCTCTTATGGTGACTGCTGTACTTGTCGGTCGGCAACATGGAAACCTGTTTACTTCATGCAATAACTGGGAAATGTATAATGTACATTTCTTCAGATCTGCGCTCATCTTTCAGTCACCCTGCATTATGAAGAATAACTCATGCCTTCAAGATGTCATTCGCGAATTGCTTCGACATATAACAGGGTCTATGGAAAATTGTCCATTTATTTCACGGAAAACCGAATGCACATTTATCGTTTCTTCGTGTTCGGCACAAACATCAATTGAAAACCCGCTTTTTTCCGAAAGATTGCGTCCTGCATATGGTCGCATCATTTTCTGACAGCGAAAATTCTTCACCAATAACATGTAGAAATGGAAAATCTTCGCTACTAGTAGCGTTTCAGGGGAAGCGGGGGTGGAATATTCAATTTCTTGCTGACCATCAACTTCAAACAAAGTGGTAGATTGAAAAACGGATGAGTCGCCTTCTTTTCTACAGGCCCCTAACGCCAATACGTAACGATATACGTAAATATGTAGTCTGAATCGGCTACTGCCATCATTAGAATGGAAAAGTAGACCTTGTCGATAAGGTTCATTGAGCCACCACGAGAAAATCTCATTACTAGTTCGTGCTTCCCATCGACCGCACCCATGCATTTGGGGAAGAGAGCGGCCTTTTTAAATCCATTTGCTATTTCTCGCTATTTCCCTTCTGCCGGTTGAGGAAAAAATTCAGATTTTAGCAAATACCACATGGCATTGCATAAGAAACGTACAGATCTACTTATTGTGCTTATTCCCAGCCTTTAGTTACATGTTTTGCATTTCATGATTAATATCAAGTTTCATATCCGTTTCCCCATCACTGTTCATTCTTTGAAAGAGTAACTAATTCAACTCTATACTAATTTATATATTTCCACTAACCTCTGAGTCACGGTTGGTCATAATTAAAATTCGCGCAAATCTTTCTTAAAACCCCGTAGGTGTTATAATAATACTGATTGTATTTATCCCTCGATATCGTTGACTAATAGCTCTACGATCCTACGACCAAGAAGTGTTTCTTTGTAAAATTTCGTAATGTGGTGCAGCTAGCGTTGGTAAAGTGCAGCAAGTTTAATTAATTGAATATGAAACAGTTTCTTTTCAATAAACCATATGCTCTTGGATAAATATTGCCTGTTATTTTTCAACACGAACATATTAGCTAAACTATGGGTTGACGAGGTACCTTTGTCGATCACAGGAGATAGTTACATTTACAACTTTTAATCTTACTGAATCCTAAGATCGCTCGTTACGCGCTTGTCCTTTTATATCCTCGAATATATTACTATTTTTCGCCGGCCTCCAACACTATCGCTGCTAAAATCGCAATGGAATGTAATTTTTCGTCCTTTTTACGAAATGGCAGAATCGCATAAATTAATTAGTAAAATCACAAGGGAAGAGATCTGGTCAAAGTAATACGAAGAAATATACGTACCATGAAAACTTAAAATGTTTAACGGCAGTATGTCAAAAAGATGATACAGTATAAAGTCTAGAGGGGTCACAGGAGAAGGTATCATATACTGAGGGACATTGAAGTAAAAATATAGGCACATGATGAGGAATCTTATGACCGGGGCAAAGCCTGCCACTCACGGAAAAAAACTCAGGTGCCGAGAAGACGTAGACCAAGCACTTTGTCTATCCATTGTACTCGCTGAGAGGAAAATAGGCGACGAGGAAAAAAAGCAATTCCGTCTGGGTGTCTTAAAACTTATTAAAATGGGAAAACCATGAGATAAATCACCGGTCATAGAATTATCTCCTTCCCGTTCATCATCAGCTTCTCTGTCTTCCTCATCTTATGATCAGCGTCAATTACAGATTTCATGCAACAATCGTCTTCAGTAGACAATTATCATTGCCTCAACGTGAAAAGCTGCAGTTCCCCTGTGACCCGCAAATCTAACCTTCAAACCCCTCCATTCGAGGACTTATGTTTTTTTTTGTTACAAAATCTAATCAAATATTTCTCTGTACCTATTATAATTAAACGTTATAGTGGTGTATATCGGCGGTGTATATGCTCTATTTACTGCATATTGGTACTGAATAGCTTACCCTATGTGTATGTGAGAAAATCATTCGTATGAAAACTCATACCAAAAAAATAAATAAATAAGAGTCGTCCATTGTAAGTTTTTCATATGTAGAACAGAAACTTCCTCCCAAACATCCAACTTTCAAAATTGGATGCACGGAGAACTATCTTTCTCGTCTCCTGTATTTCCGCTAAGGTAAAAAGCAAGATCAAATGACCTCTCCTATCTTCAGACCACGTCTTTCTTCTTACACGACCAGAATTTAACTGGTGACCGATCCCGGGGATGCCGGTGTGTGTGAAATGGCCTTCGGCCGGTGCCGGTGACGGCGCCGACACCGGCACCGGCTTTGCCGGTACGTGTGAAAACGGCCTGGCAACGCGGTAAGCGTGTGGATGCAATATGGTCTCATTCACTTTTATATCTGGATAATAGGTATAATAGTGATAGAAAATAATCACCAGAAATTAAAATTAATAAATATTGCTACGAATGACTCTTATTATGCAACTGGGACTCTTATTACTGGGACTCGAACCCAGAACCTCCCGGTACAGTTCCTTCTCACCCATTGAGAATGGTGGGTCACCCCACCGAAACGTCTGAAAAATATTTTGTAAGTGTCCCTTAACAACGTCAGTGTTTAGACATTCTTCCGGGTAGGCTCACCTCTTCACTGTCCCCAAGAGAAAACTCAGCCCCTCGGAGGATATTACACTTATCTATAAATCGTCTATGTGCAAACCTCATTGCTGGGTTCACGAGACGTTTTTGGTCTACACACACATCGATCGATGTTGTGGAGCCGATCCCGTGCGCTTTATACATTTTTTCCATTGTTTGCTGTCTATTGCGCCCAAAAATCCTGTTATGTGACCATGAATTCCAAGTTCTTAGTTTCCCACTTCCCTGGGTAGATACTATCTTTCCTGAAGAATCTATAGCCTATCTATAAAGCCCACACATCGACGTCTCATGCTGTTAAGCGCTACTTTCGGTTGCGTCCAACGCGTCTTTTCCTCATTACCGTTCGTTGCGTCACGTCATACAACTTCGGTGGTCGGACATCCTGCTGGGTAGGCACACCTCATCACACTATCAAAGGGAAAACCTACCTCACAGGATATGAGGGCCTCAACTACATATTAAACCTCTCGAACCAAACCTTTTTGCTGCCAAACCTTTGCCCAATCACGCGCTCAAGCGACGTTTTTCGTCTGCGCACGCACTCACGGACACAACCATCAGTGTTGTGCAGCGGGGTACATATAAGCTGATCCCATGCGCGGACACAGTTTTCTCGATTTTTTTTCTGTTCAGCGTCTTCCACCTACCATCTAGTTTCAATATTGAGTTAACCGTGGCATGCACTACGGAGGTGGGGAGTGGGTTATCACCTAACTAATCTCTCTGAGCAACGCCGGGTGACCTGCTGGTAAACTACACAGCGAAGGTATCGAGTTCAACGAACTGGAGGAATATTGAGCGATTGAGTGGAATGTTCCTTCTTTCCTGTCCCAGTTACAGCTGTAACTCCTCTAAAACACTCAAACAGAAGTTTAGAGATTATGGTTAGCTTTGAACGTAGGTTTTCGCAGCGAGACGCATCTTTGCTAACGGCTTCCGGGTGCAGCTGCGTGTTGCGCTTTGTCGTGCAAGCTTTCGCGACCGTTGCAGGACGCATCATCAGGCGATGAATGAAATTACGGCATCGGTGGTCAACCACCAATTCCGTAATTTCATTAATCGCCTGATTATGCGTCTTGTAACGGTCGCGAAAGCTTGAACGACAAAGCGCAACACGCAGCTGCACCCGGAAGCCGTTAGCAAAGATAAAGGTTAGTTTCAAAATTTGTCCAATAGACTTAGCCCTGCGTTGGAATTCAAGTTCTTGCCTAGGCATTGGTCGCACTACCCATACGATACACTAATCCCACGCCACACAGACCATCGATGATAAAATGGCGGCATCTTGTCCTACATTCCGACGATGGTGCTGCGGACGGAACACCGAAATCAATTGGCATGGCATGACAGCCAGCCAGCCAGACTGATTCCGCACACATAAGAGGCCCTCAGCTTCCCTCCTCGAAGATAAAGGCTCATGGGGGCCACGCGTTCAGGCACAGCCACCATCTGGAATATCACGCTGGCTGCGTTATCGAAAGCACTAATTATCAAGTTAACTTCATCTGGAGTTCACTTGCCTACGAAGAAAACGATCGACCTCACGTAACAATTTATGAACTACGAACAACTGACGGAGCAGACATCTGGCTGTAATCGCCGAACCAGAAAAAATCAACGAATTGATTCCAATTGTATCCATAGTGTCGACGTCATTAACTCGTCGAATACCGCTAATTGTCTCCTCCGTTTGAGGTAGTTCGTATATTGTCATACGAGGAAGTTATCCTTCGTCATCGAGTGAACTCGGAAACGCCGTAAGTGCCACCGAGGGTTATTCTATTGCTTCAAACTCCTAACCGGCCATGAGGTGCTCATTCGTGGCCATTTGTGTTGCTTGTTGGCGTCGAGTGTGGGCGTGCGGGATGACGAGCGGACAAGTGAGGCGGGACGGCACCGCGTTGACACGAATCAATGAATCGGGTCAATGCGAGTCAATGCTTCGCTCAATGAAGACGCCGCCTGGCCACTCATCTGCGATCGGAATTCCTCCGATGACGACGACAATGACGGAAAGACAGACAGACGGTTCAATTAAAGGGGAACGCAATGGTGCACTTAAACCGTCGACCTTTGTCAGAGCCCAGGTCAATCCAGAACGTAAATAGACCCATTAAAATTAATAAAGTAATTAAGAGTGTTGCACATCATAGACATTTATTACATTAGAAGGCTTTCCGTAATAAATTTTCCGAAAATTACATTCGAAAATTCGCACTTAGGTACAATGGCGGACACAATGCACAGCTTCTTAGCGTCTGAAAGCGGCCAGTTCAGGAACTACTTGCCTTCCAAAATTTTGCCCTCGTAATGCTCTCATACACCGGAAATTTAAAAAATATATATGCTATACCGAGGAAATGATCATATCCGCCGCATTATGACATCGTACAAAAGATTCAGCTACGAATTCTTCCCCATATTCTCCGAAATATGCCTCGCCCACGACCCACATAGAATAGAGTTTACTCTCGACGGGACATCTGTGAATATTGACCGATATATTGGGCATTGAAACAGCTTCAGAGAGCAATGGTTCTGGTGGCGCAGTGGTTAAGCATCATACGACGAATCGGAGGTTCCGCGGATCAAGTCTCAGCGACGGATGATTTCATGCTGCACATACACAGTGGACGTTTTCATGATCTTAAAACTTCGCAGAACCTATCACAAAGTCCAGAGGATGTTGTATGACTACTGAATTCTTCTTCTGAATACATTTACCATCGCCAAAAGCCCCATGCACGATTTCAGAGGCAGGAAGGCCCAGTAAACCTTCCCCACCTCACAGCCAGACAATTCCACCGTTGAAGAAAAACCGGAGAAGAATTTTAGGTTTTCCCATCGACTTACCCATCGCGCAAGGAAAAGAGAGTATAACTTTAGTCGTTTGGTAAACTAGTACTTCACATATAGTAATAGTAACATTTTTGGAGCATTTCGAGCGTAATACTCCAATTTTTTTCTAATATTGTTTTATGCGTCACGAATTTAATGGGGAGTAGGGAAACATATCCGTATATTATATAACATAGGTATTATTATATAACATAGGGATACAATATTTTTATGATATGTTATCATTACCATCAAATTTTGTATATTTTTTAAGCATCGAGAGGGGGGGGGGGGGGGCACGTGTCCCACTACTCCCCCCGACGATGCTTAAAAAATATACAATATTTTTATGATATGTTATCATTACCATCAAATTTTGTATATTTTTTAAGCATCGAGAGGGGGGGAGCACGTGTCCCTCTACTCCCCCTGAAATTCGCCTATTTACACTCTCGTAATGAATATTCCGAGTCATTCTTACGGGTGAACAAATACTGATCATATTCCTACAAACAAAACAACGCATGCATGATTTTCATCCCATAAACATATGCCCTGTAGGGTACCTGATGACTATTTCTACCCAATTAATACAAATCATATTTATTAACAACCAAGTATGCTTCTTGTTATGTAGCGCTTTTACGGTGCTCGAAGAAAGAGGGACAAGAAAAGAATAAAGGCATCCGAGATGTGAGCATAAAAAAGAACGGAAAAGGTGAGATGGACAGAGAGGAAAATAAATGAAGATATGCTATTCATAGAAGATAGAGATTAGAGTTAGGGGGTGAGGGGAAGGATGAAGGACAAGGGCCCAATTCGAATGAGGGTGACTGTTAATTAAAGTGGAAAATATCAAGTTGGGAGGGACGCAAGCGGGGTGGTTCGTAAAAATCTTCCACGTAATCCAACATTCTCAGGATATTTTAAAATAATATTCAAATTTACTTCCTTCTTCATTTCAGGAGAGCAGGTAAATTATGTCATTCCATGATCACCATAAATGGTTGACTCACGAGGATAATGCCACGCTGATGTTGCTCTCACTATCTTCCTTAAAAAGGCGCCGAAAAATACCAATGTACGAGTATTCTCAGAGAGAGAGAATAGGGACGGCTCATTGTGGTCTAAAAGCCAGCCAATAACATTAAGTAAACTTAAACTCAGGGAGTAATAGCTACTTCACTTGTAAACGATGAAAAATAACCAAAATTCCTTCACCGCAGGGTCAGGTGAACGCGAGTATGGGTGGTAGTCGTGATGCATACAACACAACAATATTAACATTGGCGTATATATTTACGTATTTTACACAAGACGATGTGGAGAAAAAAATTGGAATATTATGCTCGAAATGCTGCCAAAATTCTATTTGTACTATGCGTGATGCATAAGTTTACCAAACGACTCAGATTATTATTACTCTCTTTTCCTTGCGCGATGGGTAACTCGTTGGAAAAACCTAAAGATCTTCTCTGATTTCTTCGACGGTGGAATTGTTTGTCTGTGGAGGAATCCTCATTCCCTTTCCTTCTTCCCAACTACTCCGGCAATCATCCTAAAATTCACTAAAGGCCCATCTCCACTTCCTCATTTTTTCGTCTCAGAAAATTTACGACATCAATATTCGCCAGAAGTAATCAGCAGGACAGCAATGGCGAGGAGTGATTGTGTGAATAAGGAATTACTCTAAATACCTAAACAATCATCACTTTAAAAGGTTTTGATAGGAAAATTAGTTCTGGCAGGAAAAGAGACTCGGAAGTATGTCAGTGTGTTATAATAAATTCATGGGTGTGGTGGATCTCAAGCACCTGTTATTGAATTCGTTCCTAATGGAAAGAAAACGCCGTAAAAAGTGGCCTTAGGATTATTTAGGAGACTATTGAATGCCGCAGTCTTAAATTCATACGTTACCTATCCGCGGGGAAAACAAGTATAAAAAGTTGGTCCAGATCTTATCATTTCGCGTGCAGCTGGCCGAGGTAATATTTTTGAAATATACAACTCCATACGGAAAGTTTGTACAAGTCCACAAGGAACTCCATAGACAATTTAGAACCAAAACTCACAGAAAGAGATTTCCTATGGAGAATTCCTGCAGCAGGGAAGAAATGAAAAAAATCAAAGGTTTTCAGTTTGTGCCAATCATACATGAGAAAAGAAGAAACCGCGTGTACCGGCGTGAACAACATACAATGGGCTTATGCTTGCATAGCGTCGAAACATGACACACTAAGCAGTATTACTCTGGTAAAATCATTTAAATATTTCCATATTGACGCTTGAAACAACATAATTTAAGTACCCTTATAAAATGATTCGGTAATAATAGAACCAAGTCAAAGAAATGGGTGAACTCATGAATTTTCATGTAGGCGAAAGGGGTATTCCTATCGAAAATATCCAATCGGTTAAAAATTTTCGACGTTTGTCACTAAACTCATGTAATTATTTTAAATGAATGCATGTTATTCTAAATATCTTGCTGGTTAATGGAAACAAAATTTAAAATTTTGAAAACTGAAAACTTAACCTTTTTGCCCAGAGAACGAGATATATCAATCAATAAATATTTATTCAAATCGTTTAAAAATTGTCATATTGTAACACATTATTTTATGCAATTTCATAGAAATTTTCAACGATACTCATCGTCTATCATTAAAGTTATAAATTACCGAAAGAGACCATACCAAAAAGGCGTTGTAATTATTTAAATTTTATCCGGCCGCTGGGATGGGATTTAATTAACTTCTTGCCGCGCTTGAGAGGTTAAACGCTGACTATGTTTCCTTCGATGATAACCTTGGAAAATATATTCAGCAAAAATTGACTTTTTTCTTGAGTGGCAATTTTCAGTACTTACATCTACGACAAAAATATCTTAGATTACGCTTGCATATGTGTTAAGTATCACCCAGCGGCACTTGCAATCCTGCTTGTACTTTGCACGATAGGAGAAAATGATGGCGCAATTTCGAATTTCACAGAGCACATCGACTCGGGGGAAAGACGAATGATAACTGAAATAACTACGAACCTCTTCCTGCATGATATATATTACGAGGTTAGTGAGGGTATTTAGCATAATGTCGCTAAATGGCGTTGAGAATGTTACAATAAAAGAGGATAAACTACAATTGGCTATCCCTTGACGTTGATTTCTTTCATTTGCTTTTATTTTACCAACCAAAAGTCCTTTTAATTAAAAAGTCCATCATGGATCCTCTGACCGCCATTTATTCATCAGCCACTCATTCTAACTCCGTTCATCATATCATCTCCAGGAATACATGTTAGCGGCAGGTAACCTTATTCCAGAAGCATGCAGTCCATTATTCAAGGGGCCAGAAACCCCCCGTAAAAATCTATTTGCAGACAAGTGAAAAATCCTGAGACAGAAAAATCATTCGCCCTGACCGGGATTCGAACCCGGATCCCTCCATCTGCAGCCTAGTTCTTTAGCTTAAATGGCTAAATTCAAATAAAAAACTTATGCTAGTTAAAATTTTTTAGATGCGAAAATAATTTTAATTACGTTATTAAAGCGAAAATTATCTCTTATGCCAATTACATTATCTTTGTGATTATTTTCTAAAATCTTCTATGGATTACTTAGCAGTAAATTTGTGTCCATATTCCATTTTTTGTCATTTTTTGTTTTGTGTTACTAGTTTATTCATCGAGTATCAATAAAATCAATGATTTTAGCACCAGTTTGGTGTAATTGGTGTCCTGATCGATATATATTTAAAATTCATATTTATGGATTTCCTATTTTGTGTGTACCGATTCAGCGGTTGAGTACGCAAAGGAAACGGCTTTTTATGGTGATAAATATATTTTGGGGGAAACGAGACGAGAGGAGACTAGGGTTCACGAGACGAGACGGTACCAGACTGAGACGAGACTCGCCCAAGTCTAAACTCGTCTCGCGGCAACACTAATGCGGAGGAGGTGATCGAAGGCTGAGGTCTTTAGCTCTCCGAGTGATGGTGGACGGCGTCGGCATTAGTCTAATCTTAGAGAAAGGCGCCAAGGGGACAACGGCTTAACGTACCATCCGACGGACGATGTGCTGTATTTGAAGGGCACTCCACCAAGTACTCACGCAGGGATCGGCCAATCTCTGATAAATCTCTGCTGACGTCGGGATGTGAACCCGGACCTTCTGGATGGGAAAGAAATGGCCGATTTGGATAGGTGAGGGTAGAGCTCGCCCCATAATATACGACAGGAATGTGAATTCTGGGTACTTGGACCATTTCCTATCCCACCCTCCGGGGGGTTTTTTGTTTGGTGGGTGCAAAGCGATGGAAATGGGATTCACCTCGTGTGGACAGTAAAATTTAGAGGAATAACAGATTATTGGCTTCGAATGCAATACCCTTGGATCAATAACCTAGCGCTCCCACCATCTTGGCCACCACGTTCGCCGATATATGTTGCGCGGGTTTCAACTGACATGCTGATGATCACACTGAGATTATCACTCGAGTAGGCACGTAGCAACATTGCCATGAGCCAAATGGACCGAGAGACGCAGGCGGAGCAATACGACACCGCCGTCAGCATTTCCAACCACATGTGTCGACAAAAGAGTGACGGCGCGTGTCGGTGTTGCACTTTCTATCCTCGTGCACATGAGACTGAGACAAAGACGCGCGCATGGACTGTGGTCGCTGACTCAGCGAAGGTCTGCATCATGCATTAGCATTTCCAGCCAGCAGCATGTGCCGCTATCCACCCCTTAACATATTCCTGCATGGAACATTTGACGCTACAAATATTCAACTCTATCACACCCGACAGACTCGCTGTATGCTATCATCACCACCATATGACAACAAACCTAAATTTATAGCATACACTTCCCAGCTTTGTTTGGTGGAACTCCGTTTTTAAATATAAATTAATTCGCGACATAATTAATCAACAAATTTTGTAAATAGTCAGGTAACTTATTTCTTTCGCCTTTTTTGGACATTTACCGACAGTTCTTGTTTGGTGGGGCCAAGATCCAGCCAGGTATATTGGGCACAAGCAATGTTTGAGCGCGACCCTTTTCCAAACCAAAGAAAATCCGTGTCCTCGGGAGACGGCTGTCACAGCAGGAGCCCATCCCCTACCGATGTGACTTGTCGTAGTATATTATTTACTTTGCTAATTCCAATACTTAGAGGTAAACAAATACACTAATCATATTCATCGCGGTTGAGCGATCAAATGCGTCTTTTGATCGAGGTTCTACGATGAGAAACAAGGCTTTTACGAAAAATTACCCAATTTACGCCGACTGCTCTGAGACGAAGAAATGAGAGACGAAGGTGCCGATTGAGTTCAGAGGTTGCTCTTGTTCGCTTTACCCCTCCACTGCGACTGCCCACACAGCTAACGCACCAAGCAGCTCCACATTGTCCATCGTCGTCTTAAGTGGAATTAATCCGTCAACACATTGAACGGTTGTAACGATCTGCCCATTAACTTCAGACTGACTTCAACGACACTTCTAGTCTCATGTCAGCACGGCGGCGTGAGAGCCAATTCGCGGAAAGGCAACTCGAAATTTAACTGTCTCACTTTTTCAACAATAAATTTGTTTTTATTAATCATCTACCAGCTAATTTCGGCAGTTTCCTCAGTTCCTGCCTTCCGTTTGAACGCCTCCGATTAAAACATATATTAGAAAAATCGAATGAAACCCGTAAGATGCTTGTAATGCCATTTGAGATACCTTGCCGCCACTTGATGCCTCAGAATTTCCCTGCGAGAAACGAATAACTTTGCAGTGACCCTTCCTGACATATATTCCTTGCTTCAGAGAGACTAATTGTCATATTTGGTTGAGGAAATGCTTGAACCGATCGAAGTACACTGAAAACATGACTCTTTCTTTGCGTTGGAATATCAAGTGGTATCGAAGGCTCAATGGATCTATCTCGAAGCTACCACCAACTAGGTGAGGCCTCGACTGATCGCAAGTCACGGCACAACACATACTTACATATTTATGGACACTCAAGATAGAAGTGTTCTCATAGGGTTACGCTCCGCCTTTAAAGAAGTATCCGAGGATACGACAGAGGAAAATTGTGTCTGCATAGAGAGAGGCAGACACACATTAGAATGATAATTACAACGACAAGTTCCAAGACAATAGGGTAGTTTCCTTTAACAAATAAAACGAAAGGCATTGATTGCGATTTGGTACCCACCATTAGTGTATTCATAATATACAAATTATTTGGTTTTAGAAATCCCGGTTTAGACGAATGGCAATGGCAAATTTTATCCTCATTTCAAAAGGGCCAGATTGGCGCCCATGCGATTCCACTCCACGTGACGTCACAGGGACCTAGTTTCTATACGAGTAGATAGGAGTTTTACATCGTCTTAGATTACCAATGCATGCATGAGGCACAGAGCTCAGGGAAACATCTCTTAATAATCACCTATTAAAATTGCCTAATGTCGGTAAGTTTCCTTCGTTTGATAGGTTATTAATAATCCTTATTTAAGCCAAGCGCTACCTGCTAGCATCCTGCGTCGTATCAGCGCTCAAAGCCTCGCCTCAAGGCCACCTCACAGGGTGGCAGCGGGAACCAGAAATACGTCACACGGACTTTTCCCGTCATTCCTACTTAGCCGTCGCGTTTTCGCACGCTTGAAAATTTTCACTTTTCGTTTGATCGCGAAAAAAAGATATAGTCATTCGAAAATCTAAGAGCGTGAAATGCGTACTCCAGGAGTAATAATCTTTCGATTTAGGCAAAAAATAATAGGAAACCACCCTATTTAGGCTATGGTAAACGTGACACGCTAGAAAACACGAGAGGAATTCTTGCAAACGTAATCACACGCTATCGTTGAAATAAGCTTCATCAAGAGCCGTTCACTTCCGTTTCACATTATCACTTTCGAGAGTCGATTACTAACTGGAACAGGAATCCAACAGATGTTGCGGATGACTAACTCGGCAATCTGGTTAGGCCGTGCTACAACCCACTAGGATGGGTTTTTATGGCTTATCTTTCGAATCGCATGGATTTCATTGTTATGTTTTTTCGAGAGCATCCACCAGTGCCTGCAAAACTGTCATAGACTAAAGAATCAACGACTCGTTGCCAGCGAGACGAGTTTACTTATGCCATACAGAGTCGGCAGGGAAAGGGTCCGTTCCTCTGAAATTGTGATTCGCGCTTCACGTGAATTGCTTCCTAAAATCCTAATTGGCGATCGTATGGACTATTTAACAAAAGTAAGCTCCACGGGGGCTATTATCTCTCTGTTACGTAGTATCCAAGAGAATTTGCCGGTTTGCCGGATACTCTCCGTTTACTATTCGCAAAAGCGAGTACGAAAAAAAACGTGGTCCTCTCGTCGAAGTTGACTGCGGGGAGCAGTGGCTCATAAATGATGTTTCGCTACTATTATTATCAACACAACCGTATCGACGAAAGAGCAGTACTTTCATCCATTTTATAAAATTAAATTATCTTTTGGTTTACAATTAATCCCTCGCTTGTAATTTATTTAAAAAAATCAATTGAAACTATAGCCTTTGCTTGCGAAGTTAAATTAACTTTTGCCGCTAGCAATACATCCATAGCCATCGTGGGAGTGGTTTTTTTTAAAGCTGATCTCAATTTCGTTTCATTCAAGGGCGGATCCTGGATTTTTTCTGGGGACAAGAGCCTGACAGGCAAACGATCTTCTCATAATTGATATTAAAAACAAGATATAAAAATTCATCATCATCAATCAACAATCCTAAGATTGGTTTGACGCAGCTCTCCATTTCTCTCACCTATCCGCTAGCCTTTTCACGGCGACGCATTTCTTCTCTTATATAACAATTACTGTACGACATACTCTCTTTATTTTAATATCAAAGTTATAAAAATGAAATTAAATGATTGAGGCTCCGTAATACACTAAACAAAACGAACGTACCGATAGAAATATTATATTTTTTTCTATTTTTTAAGCGTCTGAGGGGGGAGCCGTGCCCCCCAAAATCCGCCCGTGGTTTAATTGGCTTCTTCCGATAGCCTCCAACATTGCCTGTATGCCTTTCATAGACACGTCAATGAACACTAGACTGAAAGAGAGTGGCGCCAACTACATATATAGGTACACATATATATTCACGCAAATCATTATACATGTCTCCCTCACGCTAACACTCATGCCTTTTCTAAGGCTCCGCCTTCACAATTAATTTTGAACAAGTTCTTTAAAAAATTCAATAGAATTCCTGTAATTTTCTACAAAATTTTATCACGGTTCCTTCAAATACCGAATATTTAAAAATACATAATTCTACTGAATTCCTTAACAGTTCTGTAGACATACCACAGAATTCCTAAGCATTTTCTTAACAGTTCTACAGAAATCAACAACAGTTTCTGAAGACATCAACAGAATTCCCAAAAGCATGCTGTAGAAATTCCTTGCCATAACATTCTAGCATCGTGACTTAAAAAATGGAAAACCAAGAGACATTTTTATTAATATCCTTAAGACACTATTTTGGAAAATAATTTAAGTGATAAATGAAAAAAGGTAACTATAGAGAATAAGGCGTGGATGAGATTTGAACACCTGATCCTCACTAAGTCAATCCTTCACTCTCGTAACTGTAAATTAATTCTTCTATTTTTTCTAAAATCGTTTATTTCTACTAGTTTATAGGGAACATGATTCTGGTTTCCGCATCGTTCTTCACGTCCATCAAAAAATGTGCCACAGAATGTTTTTGCTCGGATGCGTTAAGTTGTTACGGCGGCAACTACAAAAGGCTTGTGGCATGCAAGGGAGGAGAATAGACCCCTGTTCATCGAACCAATGGTGAAAAAGAGTACTACAAATTGTTAATATTCGTATGAAAACAGTCTACACCGCGCCATTTATTTATGGAAAGTCCCCGTGCGGATAGTAAGAACACATTTCTCCATTTGTTTCTTTTTCACCGATGCTGTTTCCCAGGCACGTGGCCAAAGGACTTGAGCCATTACTCCCTCTTAATACTGTCGGCCACTATAAAAATTACTTAGGAAAAAATCAATGGGCTCGTTCACGTAACAGAACTTTGTCATAAGTATCTTTATGGCAGTGACCTAATGCTATTTGAACGAATAACTGGAAGTGAATAGTTGAGTGTGGTAGGGCAGGTGGCCAATGGGGTCGCCTCTCCCAAAATAAGGCACACGAGAGAGATGGAGAGAGAGGGACGCCCACGCCACGACCAAGAAAGCAGGAAATATTTGGCTGCTCACGCAGACCAGCACGCGTGTTGCATTTCCACGTTTCAGCGCACGCTTTCTCCCTTCAACCCAAACCCGTCGCGGAGAACACACGTGGGGCTTTCTACACTCGTAACAAAGAGAAGGCTTAAGGAGAAGAATCGGTAAGCTTCTATGTGTTCACGACACAGCAGCAATATCCAGTGATTCGAAGGAGAGACAAATAAATAAATATGATAAGGACGATGGCCAGTTGAACAAGCAGCCGAAAACCAGCGAAAAGAAAACTAAAGTAAGAGTACAGAACAAAGAGAGAATACCAGGAAAAACAGTGAACTAGGATAAGGAAATCATACGTTTTTTTCCTTTCGTAACAATAATCAATCGTGCAGAAACACTAACAACCACCCTGAGCAAAACAATTGACTTTCTATCGGCGGATGATGACGAGGAAGCAGAGTTTTCTCCTTGCCAGTTAATACGAAAAGAACGAACAAACTGAACTAAAGGCATGAAATGAAAGAGTTTTGCAGACGAATAACCAGCGATGAACGAAGCAAGAAATACAGTCTGTGGAGTTGCATAGGGGAAGAGGGCTTTCAACAAAAAGAAGGGAATAGTTTCAGTAGAGAGTACACGTACAGAAGTTAAGGGAGAATATGGAGCACCGACTCGCGCTTCGTCGTCATAGTCACTCGGATTGGAAAGACATCGTTTTGCAGGACTTAAAAATACACGTTTGTAAAGTAATAACGAAATTCTTTTTGAGAGCACAACTTTAAATATTTTATTGATTGACGTTGCGACAAATTTGCGGCCCCGATCACCTAATTCGTATTAAGACAAAATGCAACTGCGAACAGAAACACAACCGTTTCAATAAATCACAGGCATTGCAGCATATTCAACGCAGTGAAATACTTAATGTTCAGACGGGAAGTACATAATTATCATCTTCAATTAATGAAAACATTATGAGGCTCATGCTGCAGTTGAAACTTCTGAACAGTGGTTGGTTATTTCCCATGGAAAGTGTTGTTACACATCATTCACAAAACGAAATTTGCAATTAAGTTTTCAAGATGATTAAGTATCTATCATTGATGATAATTTTCGATCTAGAGTTAGTCTCGATAGTTGAATTTCCACGCACACTTTCTCCCGAGTACCTTTAAAACACATTACGGAAAACACGAACCAAAAGAAATGTTTGTGGCAGCGGCACACCACAGCAGCTTATTATTCGTCGTGCACGATCGGCGACGAAAGAAGAGGCGCTATTTAGCAATACAGCCAAATCTATCTATCTGCGTCTATTTCTACCGATTCGATCGATGGATTTTTCTTCCTCATAGGAAAATCCACTAGAATTGGTAGAAAATTAATTGCGTATGCTTGGTTTCGCTAATTAGTGGGCCCTTCTCGCTTCTATAGCGTTGAGGTGTTTTTCCCCGTCCCTCCCTTCCGCTCCCATCCCCTCCCAGAGGCGTCGGCGGGCTTCCATCGCGGCGGCGCCTCTATCCTTTTCCCTTCCTCTCCAGCCCCTCCCCGAGTGATCGGGCGTATAAGCCACGGGCTTGGTTCCTGGCCCCGGTGTGTTGTATCCTCGAAGGGCTCCCCTGAGCCCTCATGCATTATCTGCGTCTATACAATTGGAATCCTAACTCCTTCAGGGCCAGTTTTCTAAAACAGAATGAGGTACGAGATAAGAGGTTTGTAAAGCACCGCAGGCCAGGAATGTGGGAATCAAGATGATTCCAAAACATCTTGAGAAGGTGAATCAATCTTTGTGCACCATATCATAGGAAAACGGACACGGAAGCAGAATTTCGAAGGAACATTTTGAAGGGAATTTCGACAGCCACAGGAGCGCTCATCAACAGGATGCTAAGCTCGAGGGAAGGGTCGTTCTATAAGATTTAAAATAAAAGGCTAGTGATCTGGGAAGAAGGAGGAGAAAATACTGGGGACGTTCGAGATGTGGAAAAGGATGGGAAAATGTGAAGTGGACGGAGAGGAAGAAGAAGTGCTGGACGTGGTGGGTGAGGAGAGGCAGCTGCAAGATAAGATACGGAGGAGACAACGTATGGTTGGAGCGTGTACTCAGCGGGGAGGGGATGTTGAAAACTATTTTAGAGGGTAGAATGTTAGGTAAACGAGGGAGAGGAAGGGGGAGAACAGGATTTATAGATGTAGAACGAAAGGGGGTTCGCCTCCATGTGAATGGAAGAGGGAAGTCCAAGGTTGGGGTGGAGACGACCGAAGTGATTCCCAAATGCAAACATATATTAACTGGTAGAATGCTTTAATGAGAATAATTGTGACTGGTGACTTGAGTGGGAACGGAAAAAATTGCTCCCATTCGGCTGATTGTGGAATTGATATTGTGGTTCACGACGAAGGTGCAAAAAACAGACTTCGAATTTGATTCGAGCGATCATAAAATTTGGATTGAACAGGCAATTACACTACCTTCTTCTGTATCAAAATATCACCTAAATATCTTTGAGTTGGTAAAACAATCATTAATCGAAAATCCTAAATGTGTAAAATCCTTTTCAAGGAGTCGTGGATGATCTAATTACCCGCTTATCGGTAATTTTTAAGAGCTTTATCCACCGGACTTCAAGTAAATGGTACGGCTTCATCAGCTTAATTCCTAAAAACAGCTAAACTGTCGTAAACCTTTATCCATGTTATCGCATGCCACCAATTATTCTTTAAGTTTTAGTACATGAAGCGGAAATTGTGAATCATGTCATTCCTCCAGTTGGCACGCTTTCCGAAGAGGCACAAGGATCAAAGAAGATATCGTGAAAAACATACGAGAAAAGTGCCAAGGATTGCCATAAACTACGAACTTTTCAATATGCTCCTGCTTCCATCAGATCCTTTCATTAATTGTTCTATCGGGGTTCCCCTGGAATTAAAAATATTATCAGAGGTGAAAAATCTTTGGTGAAAAGGAAATATTTTGATATGTTAGGAGTCTTCATCTTCCGACTCAGACTTGGAATTAAAGGTCCACGCCTCCGTTTTTGAGCAATTAGCAATAAAAATATATGCTAACGTCATTATTTTATATTATTACGCTTCAATGACCAAAGTTTCAATTTTTTAAGAGCCAATACCAATTTTTTAATCATCATTAACTTATGCGCAGCTGTTTGATAGCTTTAACGTAGTAAACAATACATCTACACCTACATACTACCCCGCAAGCTGCCAAAAAGGTGTGTAGCAGGAGGTGTTAGGACACCTGCCATTTGCACATAAAAAAGAAATGCTCAGACGAAACTACGATTGGCATTTATTAAAGTCCTTTATGGTTCGTAGGAAAAATGAATTCCCATATCTATCCGTTCGGCAAAATATCTCTCTTAATTTATCGCTTCTGTCGGACCTGGAAATAAAGTGGGGCTCTATTATTATGTTCTCCAGGTCGCTCTGAAAGGTTTCCATTCCAATTGTTCAAGCAATCTAACATAAGCCTAGCGCGCAGCCTCCGAGTCTCCAGTGGCTCCCACCATAATTCGCTTTGCATCTGTGTAACGCTGTATGTATGCCCGTAGCAGTTTTTAACAAACCGCGCAGCTTTCCTTAGCATGTATTTTAATAAATTCACGGATAATCTTTCTGCACCGGATCCCAACGGCTCGCTGCATATTCAAGGTGCGGTTGGACGAGTGCAAAATAGCACCTTTCTTTCACTTTCTCATCCGATAATCTTCCCACAATACGCTTGACGAATCCTAATTTCTTTAGGACTATGCAGCAAATATTACTTACATGTGTTCCCTATGAGAGGTTTGAGGTTATCGTGATTCCTGGGTACTTCACTTCATCTGTTGCCTTTATGTTAATACCACCCAAAGCATAAACATGGTTAAAATTGGGCGAACTCTGCAAAAAAATGCACCATCATACATTTGTTCAGATTAAGTTCGAGTCCCCACTCTTGGCTCCACAAATAAACTTTGTTTAAATTCGATGATAGAATTTCATAGTCAGAGCGACGACCATTTCGCTATAGATTACATCGTCGACAGCAAATAAACGTATTTTACTGCTAATTCGGGAGCAGAGATCATTAATGTAAATAATGAACAATTTTTCGGGTGGGGTCCGGACTCCCCTCCCCCGAAATATAAAAACACAATTATTTTCCTTCATAAAAAAAATATATTGAAAAATCATGAATTCACAAAATATTTCTAAAACAAATTAAGTTTTTTCGATTATGAAAAGTGTTCAAATTAGTTTAAAACCCATAACTTAGTAGGAACCCTGTTTTTCTAAAAATTTCTCCCCCGATTTTGGGACCTCTCCCGAACGAAATTCGCCACTGATTTAGCAAGATCAACGGCGATTTTAGGCCCGTTTTTTCAGCAGAATTTCAGCCCACCGAGCGGCTCTGTGGAATGCGTTTCAGTGGTATTATCTAGTGGCTTCTTGGAGGGTCGTTCTTTCCTTTGTGATGTTGTCACCTTGGATAGACCACGAGTGCCTTATATAGAATGCGCTCCGTGAACCTAGGGCGAAATTGCCATGGCATGTTTGAGTGGTGTGGCCCATCAAAGCCTTTGCCATTTCGGATGGTTCTCAAACGCCTGAAGCGCTAAGAACCTCCGATAAAATCCGCACGGGGGAATAAGGGAGCCTGCACATATATCGTAGTGGTGCACCCAGCAAGCAAAGTTCCTTGGGTTCACTTAAGAGTGATCCGCCATCAAAAGGTCTGGAAAGGAAGGTGCCTCGTCCTCTTAATGCGTCAAGTGCAAAAAAATACCGACACTTTTCCAATGAGTTGGTGACGTCATCTGAGTTTTTCTGTTCGTCTACTCGTGGTAAGGGAACCTTAAATTAATGGAAAGAATCGCCCACAAAAGTATAGACAATAAAGATCCACACTTCGACGATTAACAAGGCCCACAAGTAACGGTGAAGCTGTAAACAGCCAGGAATCAGTTCATGGCGTCATCAACTTATCTCCAAAAGGGCTAACGCAGCGTAATTTTCGTATCGAATATCTTAAAAGCAGGCGACGTATCAAAACATGGAAAAAGGCGGCTTTTTATGTTTCAAATTCCATCCTAATCGATACTAATAACGAGTTGGTGACGGAGCCCATTGTATTTTCCTCATGCACATGTATCCGACTTCAATCAGGCATAAAATTGTGCACAGAGGGGGGTAAAACTAACTCAAGATTTTAAGACAGTTACGAAGAAGGAAGATAACTTTCAAAAGGGTCTAGCAGGTTAAGATGGTGAAATGTGCCCCCCGATATTATGAGAAATAAAAAATATACACTCAAAGTGCATCCAAAATTATGTGTTCACCCAAAGTTTCAGGCCTCAACAATGGAAAATAACCCCAGAAAAAATTGAAACACGATTTTTAGTTTTTTAACCATATCTCCAGTTTTTATTTTTGTAAAATCGTTTTCTTGATTTAAAATTGTGTATGCTATTATAGTCTACTCTTTTTCAAAATTTTTGAACCGAGAACTAAACTTTTACATATGTTTGAAATTTTCAAAATGACATATAAAATTTTAGGAAACAATAGACACGCCCAAAAAATATATGTTGTTACCCCTATATTAAAGTATACTCCTAATTTATTTCAGATTTTTAAAATTGGTGGAACAGGGTCAAAAACACGAATGACTGCTTTCCGCCATTTGCATCTATGTATTCCAGGAGGATATTTGATTTGATTTTTGAGAGCAACGATTGTTGATCAGTTTCTAATAATATTATTAATGATTGGAAATTTTGTCATGCCGATTAAAGCCTTTCTAACATAAGCACATATCTTCAGTGGCTAGATGTTGCCAGCAGGGGCAAAGACTTTGCCGAGGGGGTGTCTCTAGTGAGTGGTGCTTGCTGTACCTCGGGTACACTCACTAAGCGGCGCGGGGTAGCACCCTGGAGGGTGGACGATATCTCATATACGCTTAGATATAGGTTACATTCACGTTTTACATTGAAAGAGTACCTTTTCAGCCCGAAAAAAACTCAATTGAGGGTCCTCAGTACCCTTGGGGTTAATTTTTTAAGTAACCATATTTTAACACGAAAACACAAACCTCGTTTGGATCATTTTGAGAATAGGAAAACATAACTTTTCTCACTTCTGAAAAATAAGGACCGGCCTACTGTGAATAGTCCTTCAACGGATGAAATATGAGTACATAGTAGGCACAACATAGATACTGCTAAAACAAAGCAAAAGAAGCGGAAGCTATTGGGGGTTGCGGGACTAGAAGGATATATACCATTCGGCTCCACGTCACACTTCGATAAAATCTTAGCGATGAAATATTTAAAAAAAAGACGCCACAATAGTCGCACCTGAAACTAGGTCGCTTGGCCGTTGAAACGTACGTCAATAGGGTGGTTTCCTACCATTTTTCTATTGCCCAAATCGAAAAATTATTACTCCTGGAGTACGTATTTAACTCTTTTAGATTTTATAATGACGATATCTATTTCTCGTGATAAAATGGAAAGTGAAAATTTTCAAGCGCGCGAAAACGCGACGGGTAAGAATGAATGCTGGGAAATCTCCGTGTGACGTCGTTCTGGTTCCCGTTGCCGCTAGTGAGGTGACCTTGGGGCGAGGCTTTTAGCGCTGATACGACGCAGGATGCTAGCAGGTAGCAGAGTACCCTGCTAGCTGGTAGCGCTTGGATTAAATAAGGATTATTAACACCTTATCAAACGAAAGAAACTTTCCGACCTTAGCCAGTTTTAATAAGTGATTATTAAGACATGTTTCCCTGATATCTGTGCCTCATGCATGCATTGGTAATCTCATGGGATGTAAAACTCCTATCTTCTCGTATAGAAACTAGGTCCCTGTGGCGCCACGTGGAGTGGCATCGCATGGGCGCCAATCTGGACTTTTTCAAATGCGGTTAAAATTGACCTTTGCCATTCCTCTTAACTGGGATTTCTAAAACCAAATCATTTGTATATTATGAATACACTACTGGTTGGTAATGAATCGCAATCAATGCCTTTCGTTTTCTTTGATGAAGGAAACTACCCTATTGGTGAAGATCATAGATGCTGTTTGGTAAAATTGAATGAGGAATCCTTTACGGAACAAATATGGCGGCTTTGGTTCACATCAATGAACATGCACACGCTGTCATTGATTTATTGAGAATGCGAGACGATTTCGTAAATATTTTGTAAATACATGCATTGAATTGCAGAGGAAATCAACTTTTCACACTTCTGCTACCTAAGCATCATTGCTTTTTCATTCCGATTAACATCCACTGCAGACAACGGAATCGGATTTCTATTCTCCATGACGATTATATAAAGTAATTTTTTCGCTTTATCTAGGGTCGTCGTTTTGTCACTTAAAATTAAAATTCAATGGTCCAGCGATTATAACCAATGCACACGGATTTCCTTCTTTATGTTGCCGTAAAAATTAATGCACCCACTTCCGATGGAATGGTTTTCTTCAAAAGAACTCTCACCGTTTCATGTTGCATCTTCAACTGTTTTGTTCAGGAGGAGCACGCTCGCAACTAATTTCTTAGGTGGTTATTTTTTCTCTATGACCAGCTTGACGACTACGCCCGCTAGGAATAGAGTGGCTTCCTATTATTTTTTATTGCCTAAATCGAAAGATTATTACTCCTGGAGTACGCATTTCACGCCCTTAGATTTTCGAATGACGATATCTTTTTTTCGCGATTAATCGAAAAGTGAAAATTTTTAAGCGAGCGAAAACGCGACGGCTTAGTAGGAATGCTGGGAAAAGTCCGTGGGACGTCATTCTGGTTCCAGATGTCGCCGTGTGAGGTGACCTTAGAGCGAGGCTTTGAGCGCTGATACGATGCAGGATGCTAGCAGGTAGCAGAGTACTCTGCTAGCAAGTAGCGCTTGGTTTAAATAAGGAATATTATTACCCTATGAGTTCGAAGGAAACTTTCCGACCTTAGGCATATTTAATGGGTGATTATTAAGAGATATTTCCCTGAGCACTGTGCCTCATGCGTGCATTGGTAATCTCAGACGATGTAAAACTCCTATCTACTCCCATAGAAACTTGATCCCTGTGACGTCACGTGGAGTGGCATCGCATGGGCTTCAATCTGGCCTTTTTCAAATGAGATTAAAATTGACCATTGCCATTCGTCTAAACTAGTATTTCTTAAACGAAATAATTTGTATATTATGAATACACTAATGGTGGTTAAGGACTCGCAATCGAATAAGGAATGCCTTTCGTTTTCTTTGATGAAGGAAACTACCCTATTCCGTCATCGGAGAGTGTTAGAATGTGACCGAGCACTCATGTTCCCCGTCATTAGTTGTAAAAGTTTCCGACAGGCAGTCGGATCGGATAATGACGTGATGAAGCCACATGATAATACTGCGCATCCGAAAGGACGCACTGATAGCGGCCACGTCCATTCGCCCCCGAACTTTGTCCAAACAGATAAGGCAGAGAAGTACTTACGCTTGCGTCCTGACTGAGCGACCACGGCGGAGCGAAAGCAATGAGGAGCGGAAGATGAAGCGAGCGGAGGAGTCATTTTCATAATTGGAGGAATAAGGACGAGGCAATTAAGACGACGGGTCCGTAACAGAGAGACGGATCATAGATATATTGGGATGAACCCCAAGGAGGTCAATGGAAATGTAACGAGTGACCTAACGTCGACCACTGGCCCACATAGTCCAGACAAGAAAGGGCCTCCCTCGATGGAATGGGTCAGCTTAGATTAGATACTTCCGTAATTTCTGGGGGGGGGGGGGGGGGGGAGGATTTAAATTTACGAATGAAAATCACCATCCTCGTAGAATGTTTAGATCTTCGAATAACACGTGCAATGAGTCAGTCACTGCTCGATGCAAAAGCGATGATTCAATGGATATAAATCGTTACCCTCCACCCCGATGTTAAACGCCATTCGCGCCGTAGGTGGTCGCTTATTGTACTTCAATGCGACTCCCGTTGTTACCTAAACCCCTGACGTCATCCTCATCTAAACCCAAAGTCGGAAATACAGAGGGAAGCGTACTTTAAGATTGGCGGTCAAGGCGAATGATTTTTCCTCTGGGGATTTTTCGCAAATCTATCTCGTCAAACAACTTTGAGCTCCAGAAATTGGGAAATCCAGAATTCCCTCAATCCAGAACCTTATGTCTCCTCCGTATCTCATCCAGACGCTTCCTTTCCTCACCCACCATGTCCAGCACTTCTTCGTTCCTCCTCCACTCCGTACTTTGATATTATTCGCCAAGTCAATACATTAAAACAAATAATACACCAGCCTTTGCAACGAAATTCCCGTTATAAATACGCTTTTTATTCGGCGCAGCACCATAATACCCTGGAGATGAAATTTCTTTATCGAAGACCAAATGGAAAAAAAGAAGCTTGTGTTACAAGGGAGGTGTGGCAAGGGATGGGATAGATCGCAGTGTCGCGTCATTCATTATATCTGTGAAAGTGGTTGTGAAAAAAGTTTCATGGGGATTTTAACAGGCGTGAATTCATGTCAACACACGAACATGCTACGCCCAGTTTCATTTGTTGCCTGAATAAGTATGCAACCCATTTTTTCCCAAAGATTGAAACATCAATTTTTCCACTGATTTTTGGGAGCTGAATACGAATCTTGGGCTGCTATTCAGAAGGGGATATCAATCGCACATTTGCCAATATTGCGGGAAAAGTTATAATCTTCAAGACTACTGCCACCAAGTCACAATTCGGTATTCCGAACGCAGTAATGACGGCTGAAATTCTTCCGGAAGTCATTATCAACTATATTTTCAGCAGCGCGGTCACTATTCTGGAAGGCCATGGAGCCATTAATTGCGACCCGCTGGGTTGCAATACTTAAAGAGCCCCAAATGAGGGCTCTTGGTTCAATTCTTGGATTTTTCCAAGCTGGAGTTAAGTATCTGACAGAGGTACTTGCCAAATAAAATAAACTGTCTTCACATAAAATGAAATCAAACAGTACCATATCATCAGTGCCGGATCCAGAGAGGGGTCAGGGGGAGCTCTAACCTCTCCGTGGAATCTAATTTACACTAGATAACATGGTAGGTCACCACCCCAAACCATCTTTTTTTATCTACAGCAGAATTGAGTAAATAAACAGCTAATAATACTGCTAACGAACAGCTGCAAAAATACAGAACACAGTAGGAGTATAAATTCTCTCCGCACAAGATTCACTACTAGCTAAAAAATGGAAAAATGATTGAAATAATAATTACTTTTTGGGGTACTTATTACAAATAACAGGTTTGTCTGCTTGGCGCATAAATGCCAAGGTCAAAATTTGTTTGGACTCTCCAGCCAATCTATCAACTTTACACAACCAGCTTCCCAGTTCAAAATTATTGCATGGTCACAAAATCTGCTATAAATTTTATCACTTGGAGCCTTATCCTCTGAAGGAGCATTTTAAATCCACCACCATTCGATAATTGTCGTTATCCGTCCATCCTCGCATGAATTAAGAGACTTTCCCACGGAACCCACTCTCAATACCTGAATACGACTTCAGCCGATCAGGGAAAATGTGGCTGAAACACAATCACAACTACGGCCTAGGGCTTGACAATACTGCCACCCATCTCGCATCAAACGTGAAGATGCACATGAGATTGTCAGCGAAAGTGAGACATCAAACAACGCGGTGGTAACCATGGAATGCACACCACCTTCGCCAGAATTGCTTATTATCTCTATTTTCACGCGCATCATTCCACAATGTTACGAAGAAAAATGTGATATTTTATTTCTTTATAACTTAAAATATAGTTCCTCTGATTTACTTCACACCCATTTGCCACTTTTTCAGTAAATATGTTATTTTATATTTTACCCGGCAGCTTAAGCTTTGTTTTTATTAAAAGCATCACTGTGGCTTTAGAAATTTGCTTACACCATTGGAAAAAGTAATCGGAACCTGAAAAAATGCAAGCATAACATCACGCTGACACCAAGCAACGCGGTGGAATCCTGGAAAAGATGACAGCATTTTCAAATATGCGTATGAATAATGGAATTTGGTAATTGACTCGATAGTGACTCGCTGGGAGAGACTACATAGAGGTGTTTACGTCGAAAGGGCCATTAATTAATTCCAAGAAAACACCTCAGGAGTGAATACCCATGGAGAAAAAATTAGCATGCTAAGATTTGCCAATGACATACATAGTTGTCATAGCAGAGACAGAGAAGGATTTGAAAAATATTCTGGAAAATATGGGTAGGGTAATCGGTAAATATCACCTGAAAATAATTAAAAAGAAAACAAAGATACTGCAGCAGCAGAGAATAAGTAAAGACTAACATGAAAATATGGAAGCAAAAACTAGTAGAGGTGGATGAATTCTGTTATTTGGGAAGCAGGATAACTAGCAATGGGAGAAGCAAGAAAGATTATCAGCAGAATAGCCCAAGGAAAGAGAGCATTCCACCAACAGAAAGATATACTTACAGTGGAAAAATTGTTAAACAGGGAAGTTAACAATTTATAAGAAACTATATTTGGAGTACGCTTTCTCTACAGAAGTGATGCATAGACAATGACAACAGCGGAGAAATCAAGGGTAGAGGCTCTTGAAATGTGGTGCTACAGAGGAATGATGAGGATAATATGGATCGACCGAGTCAGTAATGAAGAAGTCCTAAGAAGAGTGGGAGAGAAGAGAAGCCTCATGAAAACCTTATTAAGAATACGGAACAACCTTATAGGTCACATCTTGACTCATGATGGCCTGATGAAGACAATCGTCGAGGGACAAGTGGAAGGCAAGAATGGAAAAGGAAGACCTCGAGCAAAATATATGGAACAAGTAAAGTGAGATGTGAAAGAGAAGAAATACGTAGGTGTGAAAAAATTACCCTTTGATCAACAATCAAACAATACCCACAATAAGATATCTGGAAACCAATCCCTCAACTGACATAATTCCTTGTTAACCGTCTTCATATTACATCTGGATCAGAGAAATATAACCACCATTAACCCTTTTGCTGCGGCGCACTCTACGGAAACCTACCCATCACATGCGGCAAAAGCGCTAAGCACGTGACAGGTAGGAAGAAAAGATATGTTCACAGCAGCCCGCTATGCAAACGTAACAGGTACATTCATAGCAGTGAAAGGGTAAAAAAAAACTGTAAAACATTCACTCAAAACTGTGTGTAATGAGTCACATTTCATAAAAGTAAAATAAAAGAATTGAAGCAAAGATTATTTACCTAGCTAACTCAACGAGACAGGGGAACATTTTCAATTTTCATTTCAGTTCCCATAAATTCTCCTAAGTTAAAAGATAGTGGCTAACCCTCAAATCAAGAATAACAGCCATTATGAAATACGTTATAAGGATTCCACCTACATATTTTATACTGAAAATAAAATGTCAACTTTGAGCTGAGCAATCTCGATAAACTTATACCAACTATCATTAGTAATTTATGCTCAATGATTGGAGTTTTGTCCATTCGCCTATTCAAGATTAAAGACTAGTGGGGATCTCTTGCCCTCACTTCAAAGCACTTTCCATCCTCTCCCACTGTGAACCCACTACATATCTACACCACAAAAAAAGCATAGAAAAACATTAAATAGGAGCCACTTGTTTTAGGACCATGGCATGGCAAGTAAGGTCCTTATTGATGATCAAGGTGTCTTCGGTTCATATTCAAGCAGATATTTCCGACAATTATCAAGACATTAGCGGCACTCCTTGGATGAAACTAGGGACAAAATATTTATGAAGGCAAGGTGTTAAATGCCAACTGAGAGTCACTACCCAATTGTTTTTTTTTTTGCTGGACAACCAGGTTTTGATTCTTCTAATTCCACACTTTTATCACCCGCGCTGAATTGTGGCAAAGCTCATGATGATTTTGAAATATGTACTCTAAAATGAAGTAGTGATTGGCGGTTCATGATTGATTAATCCCAAATGATTTAATTACAGAGGGAATCCAAATAGTCACAGGTCATTGACCAATAGTATATAATCCATCAATACATCATCCCCAAACAGTCTTGACTTTTCATCTCATCGACCATTATGACAACCAATTTCGACAAAATGTGTAGGCTAACTGGTGGCTTAAATGATTGATTCCATTCGGTAAGCACAGGAAAAGTCGACACTCCGTGCATATTAAGACACCATACAATCGACACGCTTCTCTTTGACAACATTTGCCATCAGTCGAATTGTGTGCGACGGCTTACATCAAGGAATCACATTATATCTGACAGCGCAGAAATACTAGAGACAATATTTGGAATCATCAGCTGGAAGTTGGGGCAAATACGTACTGGGTCATTCTCCACATATTCAATGTGTATGCAGAATAAAAACTACTTACCTTGGCTTGGGAATAGGATAATTAACAGCAGGCAAAATTCTAAAACAATACTCAAGAATCCATTGCAGTATCTTCCTTTCACTGCACTGTCTCTACTTTCTCATTTCTTCAAAAGAACGGCAACCCAGTTATTTGGTGTAATGAATCATATCACTCACATCAGTAGAGCCCCTATTTTCAAGTCATTCTCACTGACTGATGACAATATCATTGATTCAATCCATTTGTTCAGCACAAATCAAAAGACCTAAGTGATAGAAAATGCCAATTGACTTGGTTCAAAAAGACTTAATCTGTGCAAAGAACAAGTTTTCCCACTTCTATAATCAAGCTGTCCATGCAAACTATCATGTATGTATAATTATAACATTTGGCCTGCACTTTGAAATGGATTTTTTAATTCGAGCATAAAACCGGTTACACCATCACTAAGGAAACTGATGATGGAAAAAATAGCGATTGGTGGTCCATGATCGATTAATCCTAAATGGTTTAATCACCGAGTGAATCCAAAGAGTCATGTGTCATTGACCTAATTGTATATAATCCATCAATAAATCATCCCAACAGTCTGACTTTTTACCTGACCAACCAATATGACAACCAATTCAGCCAAAATGTTATATTAACATATAAGGAAGAAAAACAGGATAAACACATCCTGAACTTTACAAATAATGCCATTGTGGACAGTCATTACTAATTTCTCAAAAGATGTCCAGTTTAACTGACCTCAACATGATGGTGATTTAACCACCATCAAATATTCCAAATAGAAATTACAGTGAACTAGAACTAAAAACTCAGAACACAAACGGCTGCGCTTACTGCTTTCCAAATACAATGTGCTGTGAATATGTGAAGAAGCGACAAATTGCTGATCAATAGTGCTGCAGAAGAGGGTTTGAAGAAAAGGCACCAAGAAGCAGGATCAAGTGCCACCTGGTTTGGGGCAAAGGGAGACCACTGTCGCTCATCAAACAAGGACACAGCACGTGAAAGCATTCGCTTAGGCATTCAAACTTAGCAAATCAGAGACTAAAAATCAGAAAAGCTGACCAGAAGAGACATGAAGCCATTGGGATGCGGTGCTCAAGATGAAATGGTGAGAAACGAGGAGCATTTTATGGAAGAATCGGAAGAGAGAGGGAAACGAGGAGGCTTCGACATACACACAGGAGAATAGGACGTGCATATACATATGCCAAGATCCATGATAATTACATATACACATAGTTGCCTATGCGTACACACACACTTTATCGGGCACAAACTGAACTGGTTTCAACACTCCCGTGGCATTTTCTAGAGGAGATAAATAGTCTTGAAAATGACAAGCGACTCTTAAAACCAGTCCAGGTTATAACTAATAACATGTGCGAAAGAGACGATATGCTTATTTCACCTGAGATGAGTACTTGGGACAGATAAAATGACACAAGGAAGCATGCACAGGTGGATTTACGGGGGCGGGGTTACGACAAGAAGCATTGTTAGGAGCAGATCGCAAGAACGACATTAAAAAAATTGTTTAAGTTTATACACTTCTTTCAATTAGCACTCAAAATTAAGTATACTAATGTCAAGGTTCTTGAATTTATTCCTTGTGGATATCTTTGTCATCAAGAAATGCGAAGAACCACAAGTCATAGATGCAAGGCATGGCATCAGAACTCAACTGTTTGTGTAGACTGCATTTTCATTTGGATTTCTTACGGCTTCCGTCAAGAACAACTCAAAGGAAAACTTTTGAGCATAGGATGAGGAAAAAATTTATCAGAACTCGCATTTGCAGTACACTTCTCTATGGAAGTGAGGCTTGGAGAATGACAACAGCGGAGAAATCAAGAGCAGAGGCATTAGAAACGTGGTATGATGAGGATCATATGGGTTGACCAAATTAGTAATAGGGAAGTTCTTAGAAGAGTAGGAGAGAAGAGAATTGTCGTGAAAGCCTAGATGAGAAGACAATAGAGCCTAATTGGGCAGACGACCTGATGAACACGATCGTAGCTGGAAATGTAAATGGCAAGAATGGAAAATGAGGAAACTATCATTATCAACAGTCATCAGAAATCCTGCGATTGGTTCGTTGCAGCTCAACACCCTGCTCTCCTATCGGCCAATTTATAATCGCCTACATAATTCTTTAGCTATCCATCCTTCACCAGCAGCATGGTGCATGGCCTACCTCCGACATACTTTCCTTCAAATACAACTTTCATCAATAGAATTTATAGCACAGATAAAGAGGGATGAGAAAGAAAAGAGATACTTGGGTTTGAAAAGATTAGCTGATATGAGAATTGAGAAGAGAGCTTTGTCTAACCAATCTTAGGATTGACCTGTGATGATTATCACTTGCATTGTAGACAAGGCATAATTTGGAATTATTTGAGCCAAATCCAAAGATTTTGCCCTGGATAGGAAATTATAGAGATGTCAGGCATACAAATAACAACCTAACTTCTCAATGTTAAGGTTAAGTCTCTAGTATTTCCTTCTTGCTAACTGCATGACATATCAATCACATAAGTCATCACAGTGGCTGGAGGAGATACCTAAAACCATTTTGTAAGAGTTCCCGCCAAGGACTTAATATCGTCAAGCATGAGAGACAAGGTGAATCCATGTGCTTTTCTCATTAATAATACTATCTAAGGCAACTGTTTTGGCGATTGCTAGAAAAGGCGAATCTTCAAGAGCACTTAAGTAATCACTAATCAGCAAACAAAGACAATGCTATATTTGGGAACGAAAAGTTAATACACCTTTCACTACTGTACCATTCCTCATCAGTCTTGATAGTTACACATGCCATGCGGAATTATGAAAATTGTAGATGAATGCTAGGTTTGCTTTATTGGCATGCGATCACCTGGAATTATACACACACTGTGGCGAGAGGGTAATTCTTTCCGGCACACACGAACTTAAGTTCAATAGATAAAATACGAACACATTGGGTTAGAGAAATTTCTGGCCACAGTAACTTATATACCAAAAACCATTTCATGATTATAAATAGAGCCAGTGAAATGAAGAAAAATGCATTTTTGGAGATATCGCCAGGCATGCCAATAACAAACTAAATGCTGAATTATGTATTTGACCAAAAGATCCTTTAGAATACATTAATTGCGGCGATATGCAGAATAAATATGTACCGGAAAATCATGCGTGACATATCAAGGGAAAATTGCTCCCTATGAAGAATTTTAATAAAAAATACCACTATCTGGTAAATTTTCAAGCAATTACCAACTACTGTAAGGTCTAGCAAATAATCCAATTTTCTCATTACTCTGGGCACCACAAAAACAACGTGCCGCTCAAATTGGTCATTCTGATACTAAGGAGTATTAAATCCTCGTAAGGTAACAGTTTTCACTTTATAACAATAACAAGTTACACATGAGTCTTACCGTGGACATATATGGTGCTTTGACTTCTGAATATCCCGCGGATCTTGTCCGCAGATTCGGGCCGTGTGCAATCACTAAAAAATATGGCGGGCGATAAGGTGCATACGTTGATGCACAAGGTGTATTGGAGCCGTAGAGGCACGTAGAGGAACAGAATGCCCGTGTTGTGGGCACCGACCGGGCGGCCCCAGCGTGTCCTATTATTGAACCACTAATAGTTAAATTTTTCTCAGTGGTAAGGCAGCACCTGATGGGCCACCGCCGATTTGGGTACTTTTTGCAAGGTGGCAGCACAAGCTGGAAGAGGGATGGAAATAATGGAATTCATATTTTGTTGATTTATCGCAGAAATTGCTTTAAGCTGGTGGTAGCTGGCAACAGAAAAAGTGCTGATGTAATTAATTATTCTATTCTTAAGTGAAAACTCCACGAATCAACGCACATGAAGGAGTGTATGCAGTATGCACTACTACTGTTTCATAGTTAAAAGAGTATTCTCAGCTCAGATGCCCATGAATGAGAAGAAATAACCAAATGATCGGGGATTTACATCGCACTGAATATATCTTGAAAAGATCTGAGAAGCAGGAATCCCAGAATCAGTGGACCTTTTGGCGGATGTGACGTATGTATTCCATGATCCAATAGCGAACAACTGGATACACAACTTCGACGTTGTAACAGGTTGTCAAGACTGTACTTGGTGTATACGTTCAAAGAATCATATTTTTTAGTTGATTTCATGTAAGAATAAAGTGATTCGGTGTCACAATGAGCTGGGAAGTGTTGTCTTTTAATTATTATTCGTTGTTAGATAATTGTCGGTCCAATCACATTTTATAAGAATGTAAACTAGTATGGCCAATTTCTACGAAGATGTTAACGTCTGTGATAGACAAATGGAGCTAGTCAAAGGAGCAGTGGAAGATCACATCATGTTTGATAGTTTGAATAATCCGTCAATGCCCGTACTTGACGACGAAGATGAACCTGCTACATTTTGTGTTCAGTGTCGGACTTTCTCAAGTTCTGGCACAAATCTAATTGACTATAATTCAGGTGTAAGGAATCCCTCTTCTCGATGGGCTGGTGAGTCCACTAGGGGTAGTAAAGTGTGCAGCTGCGGAGTTATCACTTCAAATACCTCCTATCAATCACAGCTTGTGATTAATTCTGATGGATCTGATGTGCCTCTGTTGTCAAACGTCGTAAGTAAATATTTGCCTTATATAATTACTTATGTTGATTAAAATTCATTGTGCAGTAGTGATTTCAGATTGAATTGTCTTATCGTCTAAAGAGTAATCGAGGAAATAAGTACTGGTTTAAACATAACAGAGTCCCGTAATGGTACATTTTTTCTGGTAGTATTCGTGGTTTAATTTAAATTATCGCCACACTAAGCCATGATTTTTAATACAGCGAGATAAAAATTTATCTTCATATTCTCCCAGGAAAATTTTCCCTCAAAGTCAGATAGTACGGATTATTCAGTCCAGTCCAGTTAAAGTCATGTGTAACGTCAGACGTTGCGTATTGGAAGTGTCTCAATTGTATGTGATATCATTGTTTTTAAATGCATTCTTAGAAAATCTCATAACATTTAACGTTCTTTGACTTCCATGCCATGTTGAATATTGTTTAGGAGTCACTGAAGGTAGTCTCAACTTGCATCATAACCATGCATGGTAGAACTTTTTTGCTAGATGGGTCAGTTAAAAATGCTGCGGGATTATCTCATGGAGTGAACAATTTTCTTTTAGGATGGTTATGTTAACGGTACTGTGCAAGGAGGATCTGAATTAGATCAAGATGAGGACAATCCTGAGCTGTCCAACCATTGCCATTGGAATCTCACTCCGGAGACAAGAGAGTCAACATGGAAATCCCTTCTGGCTGCCAGTCTATTGTGCCTTGTATTCATGGTTGGTATCTTCATATTTCACTTGAGCTCATATGCCACTGTACATGTGTTGACCCTATTGCTTTATGTGCGGAATATAGCTCAATGTATGTATATTTATTAAATCCCATACAGCGCATAATTGATTATGCATATTTACATATTATTCGGGTATCATGCATGTAATATACCAATACATTGCACATAAAATGACCATCGCAGGCAAATGAAAATGGCTTGATGTCCCCATTAACACATTCAGCACGGAGCACAACAATTGACGTGGTCCCGTCCAAACTGAGATACAGAGCATGTCAATGGACGTGCTGTGCTGGTCGGACGGCCTTTCTCCGCCTCCGTACGTGACTATAATATCCACTTCTGAGTCTTCAGATCGTGTGCATGGCCTTCATCAGCAAGCTTCCCTCTTTCAACCCATGTGCACCATTTGTAAACAGAAGTATTTGAACGCAAGTTATGCCGCGAAAAACCTCTCTAATTTTCTTTCTTATTTTATTGGCCGAATCTGACGACTTTCGTGAAAATTGGGCCCGCATTGAATGAGTTAATCTCTTATTAATCACACACAACAAATTTATTAACTGGATTGGATGAAGGGATTTTGTTAATTGGTATGCACATAATGTAGGTCCTAGGTGCACATTTGATTTTTTGCAGAGTGCTACGCAGTAGTAAAATGTAAATAATATTTTATGGACAACTCTGCGAATATTATTTGCTGTATTTCATGGTATAATACTTATCATAGCAAGGAGACACCTCCAGGCTGCCTTAACGACCTCGGCAAATCGTACCGAGAGAACGAGAGACCATTAATGCAGCCGCAATTATGTACATGCAATAGCATTTAGAAGGATGAATTTTTCACGTTTATTTTTTTTATACACCTTCAGTACGCAGTAATTTTCACGTTAACCATTAGTTATGGCCATTTTGCTCCATATGAGAGCATACCAAGCAGTAAATAAAAAAAAGGTATCTAAATATCCCAATCATTTGAAGTGACTTTAGAATTAAGAGAGAACACATAATTTTTCCTCAAATCATTGTAAAATTGCACCGTGGCACTTGCTTTCTGTTGTTTATGGCTCTATTTTCCTATAAGTGCTCGTGCACCGTGTTCAATGAATAAAGGAGGTGACTAGCACAGCCTATAATCCCTTGCCGGCTGAAATACTGTATATGCGGGTGTAAGAGGCTCACACCTATTTTGAGCATTGGAGCTAAAGGGGTCATTCCATGTCACTTTTCACAGATATCACTTGTCATTGCTGCGTGTACATTCACGGCGTCTGTCGCGTACGCTAATTTTTAGTTAATATACGGCCGATGATTGTCCTATTGTTGACTTGTAAACGGACCATGAATTTGGCGACATTATGTCCCTGAAAACCTTAAAAAAAACGTGAAAACCTGGAAAAAACAGTGCATTTGATTATTTAGGTAGAGTGGGAACCCTGCAAAATGATGCATCTTTAACGGCTCTATAACTGTGATGTTATTATGTATTATTCTGGTGTTGTGTGCAGGTTGCAGAGGTAGTTGGAGGATATCTGGCTGGGAGTTTGGCCGTCATGACTGATGCTGCACACCTGCTCTCCGACTTTGTTGGCTTTGTTGTGAGCTTGTTTGCCATTTGGTTGGGTCGATGCCCCCCCACCAAGCAACTCTCGTTTGGATACCATCGAGCTGGTGAGTTCAATCTTACCCTTCTCTTTTTTGTGCAATTCAATCTCTTGTCGGTGCCATCTTGTTTACTTGACATCATTAGTACAAATTGTGGGAGCAATTGTTGTTTCCTTTTTCTCGTGTTAAGAAAAGCAATTTTAGCTTTCATTACAGTTTGTGTCAGTTGAGGAAGTCCAATAGCCCACGGATTTCCCACAAAGTTGAGTTTATGTGGCCAGCACTGCACATGGATGACTATAGATGATGTTAGAGTAAACTCTAGATTATACGAAGTCAGCGAGACCGGAAAATTGGCACTTTGTAGTATTGAATTACATAATTTCAAACCTTTTGATAATTCTCTATATAATGTTTCCTTTTGTTTCCACCAGCCTTCTTTGTCTTTAGTGGCCTTTTTTTTAACGTTTTCCGTGGTTATTGACTTTAAAATTCTTTTGAAATGCTTTTTGTTATTGACTTAATGCTGTGAAATAGTTGTACCACACTTTACGTCCCATATTTTAATATTAAATATTAACAATCTTTGCACTTAAGAAATTCCTGTCCATTTTAAAAAGCGTTATCAAATAACAATTGAAAATTTTTGTGTACGTATTTAATCTTAGAAATTTGTAGTCAGTAGCAAATAGCAACTATTATCTATACATAAGATAGGTATTTGTTCCCAACACCTACAAAATTTGAACGGCAGCCAGCCGAACTGCTATTTGTGTCGTCCAATATCACTCGCTGACAAGAAAAAAACAAGGGTCTTAGCCCATTTCTAAAATAGCCTACTTAGCTTAATAATTGTAGTTCTCTCTATAATATTAGTTGAATGAACCATCTTTTTAATTAGTTATTATCATTATGATTCAGTTAAGATTATAAATTATGTAGGATATTATTTTCTACAGAGCCATTGATGCTGGATGTAAGGTGCCATGCTTATATAGCAAGTCTCTTTTCTTTTATGCGGACATGAGCAAGGTTTCTTTCGGAGAAAAGTTGGAGAAGCATCTTCCAATATCGGGAAAATAGGGAGAATCGTTATTATCCTCATTAATTTTTTCCTACAACACGCGTTTTATTATTCCCTAAGATATTTAGGTGAAATGTTTGTTCACTTGTGTGCATTCCCAAAAGTGATGGCCCATAATGTTAACACATGTGTAGTTTTCGTGTTTCTTTTTCCGCATATTAAAAATTATGCTAAGTACGAATGATATAAAGAAAATGTTTTCTTAGTTTTATCAATGAAAAATTATTAGCACCATATTCGTAAAAAAAATAGTAGTCCCATACCAGCGATTCATTTCCCCAATAATGGAAAATAATTCTCCTGCCTCTCTCCTGTTGGAAACTTGTCCCTGTTGCTGGGAGAGTTGAACCATGAATCTGTGATTTTTTTCTCTTCTCCATCGCCGCTTTCCCCTTGGCTTCCAACTTGCATAAATGGGAACTAAATTGAGAATCCAGATCGAAATTTCTTAATGTTTGGAGCATTGCGTAAACTTAATTTTTATGTAGTGGAATTATTTCCTCACTTTCATCTTCGTCGTCCCTGCTGTCATGACTATAGTCCCGGCTGATGCTTCTTCTCTTCCGTTTGTTGCTTAAACACTTGCTGGGCACCAAATGAAGGCATTCGTACGCTCTCTCATGTATCTTATTCAAGCCCATACCATACGATTCAGCACATCCAGGAGTGTGCATGAGTAGGCATGTAAGTCGCGGAATCGTGTCATCCACGATTTTTTTGCTGATCTCCTAGATCCCTACCGTAAGATTTTAGGCAAACCCTTTCCCATACCATACGATTCAGCGCATCCAGGAGTGTGCATGAGTAGCAATAAAATATGCAACTGTGGTACATTTATGTGCCTTTTCCTATCAGAAAATACCTCCACTTTAACCATAGGAATGCAATATATACTTGATAAAAACTGCGTGCCCCATTGCGTGAATTTGCATGTCCTCCATAGAGGGAGTTGGTGGCTTACATTATTTGCAGTATGAGGCAAAAGCAAATTTTCAATGCTAGGATTGCCTCTCGTAACACTAGAAGGACCAGAGTCGTGTTGCTAATGACAAGGACCATTACATACCTGTCATTATGATGAGTAGAAATAATTTTTTATATTTCTTTGATATGTTATAATTAACTAACTAACCCGGCAAACTTCGTACCGCCAAACAATCAATGAACAGTTTATTTACAACATTTATAAATCAATGTACCTTTTTTAATCATTTTTGACTTATTATCATAAAATAAGGAAACGAATTCAATAAAACTATAGAACTAAGCATGAAAATTGCTTTTTAGAAAGACATTTCCTTTTGAAATCTGCAAACGGTGGATCAGGGCACGTTTACGAACATTTTTTTCAATGAACTTTCTAATTTTGAGGCTTTAACATATGAAATTTAAAACATTGTGGTTTTAAAAGCAGTTAATAAATTTAACATTTTATGCATTCAGTTGTTGGCTATTTGTGTTTTTAACCGTAAGTAATTGTTTTTAGGTCCAAGTCTGTTTTGTAAACTTGGTCCGTATTTGGGGAAAGTTTACGTTAGGCTAGACTGATGCTCAAAATCGTGTAAGAATAGCCCCAAGGGAGTAAGTAGTATTAATACGTAATGACTTTTGGCATGCCAGTTATGGAAACTCAGTTTGGAAAAAGTGCACTGCCTGCCCCATGCATAAACGTACCACGGTGTACCCTACATATTCGGGTTTAGTGTTTTGAGTCAAGCACCTTCTGATGCACAACAGTTTTTTTTGTGTAATCAGTAGGGACATGCAAAAGTCGCAAATGCGATAACGCGAATTTTAACGCGAATTCCGAGTTTTTCCCGCGATAACGCGAATTTTGTGTTAATCGCGATTTTCACCGATTTAAATGCGATTTTCGTAATTTTTCTTCCCCTCATGCTTCTCCCGCGGCAATTTTTTTCGAGGCTCATGTTTATACTGCATTATTCCGACAAACTGAGGATTTGGATAGCTTTCTTAGCAAATTTTCGATAATATGCGGTAGTATAACAGTACTACGCTATAAGAATCGAGGATCGTTTATGAGTAGGGACATGCAAAAGTCGCAAATGCGATAACGCAAATTCCGGGGTTTTCCCGCAAATACGCGAATTCTGGGGGTTTCCCGCGAATACGCGAATTTCGTGTTAATTGCGATTTTCTCCAATTCATGGGCGATTTTCACCATCTCAAACGCGGATTTCACCATTTTTTTCTTCTGCTCATGCTTCTTCCACGAAATTGTTTTTCGAGGCGTATATTAAGCCGTAATTTTTTCGCTCCATTGGCGGCTTTCCAATGCAACGAATTTCCATGGGCGGCCTTTCACGGCACAGCGCCGCGAGGTGTCTCGTTTGAAAGTGGCCTGAATTTCACGGCACCACCGTGAACGGCAGCCGGCGAAAAGTCGTCGCGTCTGAAAATAGCCTCATGGTATCACGGTGTGTATTTCACGCCATAAACGGCGCACCGCCGGGCCGGATTGAACCTTGCCTTGCTAACCGTCGACAACGCCATGCCGTCAACTGCGCGATTCGACTCGTTTAAAGACATGCATTGAGACCATTGGTTATTTGAAAGCACGGTGCCGTGCCGTTGACGACGGCCGGAGCAAAGCCGCCTCGTCTGAAAGCGACAAAAAGCGGCGGTGCGCTGTCAATTCCGTGGAATACACACGGAGCTACATTGAGGCAGCTTGTAGCCGAAACGCCTTATCGCCGGCTGCCGTTCCCGCCACAGCGCCGTAAAATTTAGGCCACTTTGCGACAAGACGACTCTCTGGATTTCGCGGCGCTGTGCCGCGAACGGCGGCCCGCGGAAATTCGTCGCGTCGGTGAGCGGCCAATACAGTGAAAAAATTACGGCTTAAATATACGCCTCGAAAAACAATTTTGTGGGAGAGGCATGAGGAGAAGGAAAAAATGATTAAAATTGCATCTGCTCACATTCTATTAAGAGTTAACCCTTTCGCTACTAATGATGAAATTATGCGGCAGAACGTTTTTTGTCCAGGGAGACGAAAGGCGAAAAATTTCGTCTGAGATTTTCCTATGCAGGCAAACAAATGCCGAAAATACATGTTTCCTTGCTCTCCTCCTTTTATGACATCCGTGGGTTCGCTAAGTCGGGACCCAACACAGGCTGCAACTGCCGAAATCCAGGAGCATCAACCTAGACCCTTCATCTTATATTACTCCTCTTTGTGGCAAGGAACCGCAGATATACAATTGTTCATTCAGTTAGTTTGCAAAATAAATATATGCTTTTTTCTCAAAAATATAGACAAAGAATTGATTTCTTTGCCTTTTCAGCAGCATTTACAATTTTTAATTAAAATTCTACCATAAATATTAACTTATATCTCGATTTCGGTGTAAAATCATCATGAAAATTGTTTTTGCATTAAATTCGTTAATGCTGACAGTTCAGCTTCATTCAAAATTTTAAAACTCTCAGAATAAAACAAGGAATTCAATTGGAAGTCTGCATTTTACGTGCAAGCAACAATCATCAATATAGCTAATTCATATAAATAAAGTATGAGTTGACAGCGAACCAATGCCGCTGGTAGGGCTAAAACCGCGAAATGAGGGAGACCAACTACCCTTGGAGCCCATGATAATGCGAAATCCCCACTAGGAAGGATCAAAAAAGGTTGGTGTTGGGAGTGTGTGATTATCCGCAAGACCCTTCTTCACAAATGTCCAACATAAACGCTCCATACAGAGAGAATTGAAGGGTCTCTTGAGCGCAGTCCTGCATTCATTTGCTAAGGAGAGAACTCCACCATTATGAAAGGATTTAGGAAGTTAAAAATAAGCCTCGAGAATATTCATAAGAGTACTTTTTTCGATAAAACCACTTATTACATTTGCAAAACATGATAACCTCTAAAGCAGCTGCTGTGAAGTCAATACCAATGCGAATGGCTTAAAAGGCATCAACCAAACTTAGTTCTCTCATGGTAGAAGATCTAAGCAGAAAAATAGGTATTTGAAAAGATCTCAGTTTTTGATCCCCAAGAAGTTCCCACTTCAAACGTGAACCCAGACTTTAAGACAAAAAAATCATGGCCTCTGGTCAATGGAGACAGAAAAGTTGATGTTGGGGTTGGGAGAATTGCAGACATTACTACAAAAGCAAAATTCCCAGGGTTCAGTGGATATAATAAAAGCAAATTGTCAAGAGCTCAAATTGTCTGAGACATCGTTTGCATCTAAGCGCCTTTTAGCAATTTGGATCCCCTCTACAAACGTGGACTGAGAAAGATTTCTTTCCTGCCATAGCACTGTGTTAACAGTGAGAACAAATGTAAAAGATGACAACTTGATCACAATAGTTCATTATAATTTCATTAAAAATTAGAGACATTTAAAAGTAATTTCTCTCTATGTGAGCTAGATATATGGATAAGCGAAGGATAAAATAGGTGAATTCAGTCAATTCTCCATGTATATTATTACTTAAATTATTCCCGTCAATAATATCCTAAATTTAGGGCAATGGGTGGGCCACTGGAAGGATGGCTTTCAATCAACATCAATTATTTTGCCGTTAAAATAACACCGATTTCAGGGCAAAATAACATCGCTTTTGCAAAAAAATAACACCACTTTTGGCTATAAAATAAACCCACCTTTTGCATGTCCCTAGTAATCAGGCACAAGATAAAGTGAATGAAGCAAAATAAATATAGCGAAGTGAACAAAGAAACCAAGTGGATGGTTTACCAACTCGTGAACATACCACCAATAATTGACCATGAGAAAATCATGGGTTTTCAGTCTTAAAATTGGTAAAAACAAAACAAATTATTTAATAAGTACCTAGGTGAACCAGTTTTTTTGCCTAATTGCAAATATCTAGTAAATCCATAAATTTGCTAAAATGTTGCCATTTTATACTCTTTGGAAATTAAAAATAGATTGGCTGCTAAATTTAAAGAATGATAGGGGTTTACAGGAACCTCAATGCTCAAATTCAACTCACCTTTTGGGGGAAGCCCTGAAATATACCTAGTTTTGACCGACTTAACGGCTGTTGCAGTGTTACCAACTCCTAAAAATATGCCCTTCAAATCAGGATTAATTTTTTTGTGAACTTTTTCTATATGTTTATTCTTTTATCTGGGGCAGGGAGGAATCCAATAAACCAAATATCATTCTAATCGGTTCAGCCGTTCTCTAGTTATAACTAGGGGTGTAACTTGCCCGATTTTCGACTTTTTTTTATATATGTATGTATATAGATTGATAACCTCATTAAGTATGTATGTAAATTTTTCCTTCATTTATGTATCTGGCCCTGGCCTGCCACTTGGTATGGCAGAGAAGTATATATGTATTCCATGTTTCCATTCAAAATGTAATGAGGAATGTTAAACTTATAAATGTGCTTACTAAAACATGAAAATGGCCAGAAATATAGGGTGATGATTTCCTGAATGAGACACGTGCTACCGTTGCAAATGAAATAGGAACTCTTAACACGTCATTTTGATGGGTCGTCTTTGAAGGTGGAGATGTAGAAAAATAAATGCCAGGCAATGTGATTATGTAAGTATGTAGGAGTTATCCTTCAAAGTGATGGGTGTGGTCCTCCTAGTGTTCAGATGCATAACATTTTGCTGATATGTCACTCAATTAAAGGAGACAACAAATGCACGAATGGAGGACCCACAAAAGGTTGATTTCTCTTCTTGCCCCTTGGTTCGCTTATTAATTACCTCTTCAATCTTAATTGACTTCAGTTGGTTTCAAAAATTTGTCCACTGCAGGGTGATCCACTTTTTCCAATTTTTTGCAGTGTAGTATTTTCAATTCTGAGGAATGGCATTTGAATGGTTGGATTTGATAAATTGCAGAATCTCGAGTATAAACTTTGACTTACAGCCCTGATTTCTCCATTTTCTCCGCAGCATATTTCAGCATTAAATTCTAATTGCTCTGCCCAACTGCAACGCTTGTAAACCCATTTGAATGTGTGGTGATTGAAAACGCATCTAAAGGCCAGCGTGATCCTTTTTGTAATATTCGTGGCCCAAGTATGTACTTACCCAGTGTTTCTAATTTGTTTGTGCTCAGAGGTGCTGGGTGCACTGGTGAGTATCACCATCATCTGGGTGCTGACGGGTGTTTGTGTGTTCCTCGCTGTTCTTCGCATCCGGCACCAGGACTTTGAAATTGAGGCCGATACCATGATGATAGTGTCCGCTCTGGGAATCATCATCAACATCGCGTGAGTACATAATCAGTGTTGCCCTTAAAATTAAACAATTTGGCAATTCCTCAATTATGGCTCTGCAATTACCGTATATCTCCGAATATAGTCCCCCTCTGAATATAGCCCCCCCCCCTAATTTCGAGACCTCAGTTTTGGGAAAAATTTTAAAATGCAAAGGAAGGCAATTTTTCAGTGGTTAGCAAGTTGAGATTCTAGAGTCGATAAAAACTACTTTTTTCTGTGAAGATTAAGAACAAATCTGTTCACATATTTTCCATCACAACAAAATAGCTATACCTAAAACATGTTGTGATCCATTGCATATATCAGTAATTTATAGTTCCTTAACCAGATGTAATGAAGAAATGAGAAAATTTTTTAAATATCCAAGGCTATTGTATTTTTTTTAAACATTCACAAATTATTAATATTTTTGATCTCCAAATGACTACAGACAATGTCAATATATAAGCTGTAATTTAAAGCCCATAAACAGTATTGCATTTGGCCCTGAAACTTCCTTAGATCCAGTGTAACACACCCATCAAGTCATCACAAATCCAAGTAACCTGAAGAATTTAGGAAATCTAAATAAAATTGTGTTAAATAAATTATAAACATTATAAAAATATTGCCATCAAATGCCTGCTAAGCAAAATAATTAAACTACAGGACTTACAAATATCAAAGTAATAAAATTAAGAAATAAACTTTTTCCAACAAACATTAAAACTGAAAAAAATATTGTATCAATTTTCAATGCCTCGTCGCGAATCATTGCGTAAGTTACACGAAGAGCTTCTGCTCTGCATTTGCGCACAAATTCGACGATATTTTCCTCTAATTCTTTGAATCTGCCGCATCGAGACCCCCGAAATGACTTCCGCGATGTATTAGCGCTTTGCAAGCAAGGTAACTTCTCTTTCCAAAGTCGCACCAACTTTCTTTCCACGCCAAATTTTTCAGCCGCCATATGAATTCTATGATTTACGGCATATTCTGCAACGGCTATTCTTAAATTGGCATCGAAACTCCGTCTTTGATGGCTTCTGCCGCAAGATTGATCCTCATCTTTCTACTTGATCCATCACCTCACTGTTGAACGTAAAATTATTTTTTGCTATTTACCCAGACGAATTGAAGATATTCCTCAATAAATTGATCACACTTTCGATGCTGAGTCGCTGGATTTCGATCAAATGCAGTAATGCCGGCGCTTCTGGTTTAAAGCCGTCGATTATTGCGCCTTTTCAGAAACAAATGCATCAACGATTGCGCATTCTTGTTCTGTGAAGGCGGTAAAGACAGTGGTTGTAAACACGAACCGCACGGGCACATGGACGTATAGTAGTTACGGACGCAATGAAATGCTAAATCGTCACGAAAGGTTCACTTTATCTGTTTATTTTTCGCAATGATTTAAATCGTTTAACTATTAAATGAGCGACGGGTACAAATACTATTGATTCAATTCTAGTGTTCCATTAATGTAATGATAGTGTGTGTTTAGTTTTGATTTTAATTATTTATTGTTTTGCGTCATTAAGTGATAAGTGTCGATTGAATTATTCTAACAATACTTTTCCAAGAAAAATTAACGGCTACCCGATGGATTCCGTGAAAACGCATATTCGATATGCTATTTGAATCGGAAGAATCGTATCTTTACAACATTTCTGGTAAAATTGTCTTAATTTCCGGTAAAATGTGGCAGTATTTACTCATATCTCCGATTATAATCCTCATAAATATACTCAAATAGAAATACTACGAGAACATTAGCCATTATGCCGTTATTTATAACGTTATGGTCACCTTTAGTATGCTAAACTGGATTACACTCGATTATAGTCCCCCCCCTTACTTTTCCGCGGCCATTTTTGGAAAAAAAGGGGGGACTATATTCGGAGATATACGGTATTATGCTACCACGCTGAGATTCCCCCAATGATTGTTCAATCTCTTGGGAAGATTCACACTATGTGCCATCGTGTTTTGCCCTTTTTATTTTCCACGGCTGGAATTCTGTTACGTAACCCCTGCGAGAGCTTTTGAACAAAATGGATCATGAGCAGGATAGGCATCGCAGTGAAACGGCGTATTCGAAGAGAGGATTAGAACTCTTTCCACTCCTATGGGGCGTTGCATTCACTGAAGCTATAATTTAAAATTTTGGTTCCAGATCCGATGACTTCCACGACTTTGGACCCGATGTATCCGATGAAGGGCAATATCCGTGGATATTGGGATCCGAGGTATCCGATCCGACCATCCCTTCAAATAAGTTAATAGATTAAATGTGCTAAAGAATAAATCTAGTAGTAATGTTCCACTAAGTGATTTATTTTGCACAGTTGAATCGTGGTTCCACCATGTGAAGCGGGATATATATTAATAGATTAATCTGAGGGCATTAATATCTAATTTGAGGGTTTCTCCCAGAACAAGTTAATGAACGGGAACTCTAACCAACACATGAAAAGTGTGCGGCAGCTTCCTGCGTTATATAAATGTAACCCTTTTTACTGCGGCAGGCCAAAATATCGGCTCTTACGTATTGCATTATTTCATTTGCTATAACTTATTATGTACATTGATATATTTTATTTTGGTAAATGTAAAAATATTTTGTAAATATAAACCAGTTTAACCTCAACAATTAAAAAAAAAATGCAAATGGGTATGTGATAAAATAGCTTTGCATTGTTTTTTTTTTCCTAGTTGCTACATTTTATGAAAGCACCCTCTGCATTTCTCCCCTGTACACCTGGAAGAAGGGTATATAACAATAAGAGGGAGGGTTAAACTAAGGAGAGAGAAAGTGTGTGATTGAGGAAGTAGTTTTCTTTGTCGTGACATCTCCCTCCCCTCCCTGTCTACTGAATTCTTCGAGTGCATTGAGACTTTTGCACGATGGAACTTTTGCATGTATTTCAGGATGGGGTTGGTTCTGCATGCGGGCTGCTGCAGCGTGGGGCATTTCCACGGTCATTCGCACGGTGGTGTCTCGTCCGCGTCTGTCGACTCCTTTGCCTCCCACCAAATGAGGCCTCGAAACATAAACCTGCGGGCCGCAATCATTCATGTGCTGGGAGATCTAATTCTGAGCGTTGGCGTCTTCATCTCCGCAGTGGTCATCAAGGCTTATGTAAGTAAACATATGTTTATAAATGACTGACCGATTCACATCAATGCTCAGCCCTAATCACAGCAATGTATTGGCATTAAATTTTCAGTTTATATTCCTTTAGCTGAAGTTTGTATTGGTGCACTCGGACAGGATTTTTTTGAGAAATAATTTTTGGGATTTATTTTAACCCCATTAATGTGATCAACTAATTGGCTCGTATCATAGCAAAAGTGTTGAATCCTGTGCAGACCTTAATTTATTCACTTTTTAAGTGAGTTAATTACATTCGAGAGATTTGCTGGAAATTAATGGGGCATGCTCACTTTGGGAGGACTACAAAAATGTTAGCTGATCCAATGAAATAGTGTTGGGTGAATACTATTTGCTGTTGTAGGTTAAGGTACAGCCAGAAAAGAAATTGAGTTCAAGTTTTAAAATAACTTCGTAATTCATTACTCACATCCTAATTAATGGTATCTTCTGATTTATGCTCCAGTCATGAACTGCTTGCGTCACTCAAAATTCTTATTCATTGGGAAACCATGCCTTAAGTCAATTTCAGTGAGGGCCTTTGAAATTAATTGCTTCGTCTTTCTCCTTTAGCTTAAGAAGTTTAGAAAATTTGGTCGTTTGATGAAAGGTGGGTTAAAGTGTTCATTTTGATGAACCATTCACTTTGAACCTGTTCAGTAAAGAGAACAGTTCAAAATATATGTTCATGGCAAACTGTCACGGTCATTCAGGGAGAAAATACTGTTTATTGGACATTTAGAAAGCTTAGTGTGGTATCATGTGGTTTGTGAAGCATGCCATAGTAATTTTAAGTAAATTCTGTCCCGGGCCTTTTCTTGGTTATCCGTGTGCAGGACAATATTGAAGAATTGAGAGAGGCTCGAGAAAATGACGGCAGCTAGATTGATCTGTGCATTTTGCTGCAAAGCAATTGGCGATAAGCCGAGCGTTTTAGCTTGCAAATTTGGCTGCAATGCATATTTCCATGCCAGTTGTGTCAGTGTGTCTGAAACTTAAGCTGATTCCGTGATTAACATTGGAAGTTTTCTCTACCGGTACAAAAATTGCGCAACTCAGCAATTTGCACCATGTGAATCGCTGGACAGGATTCTGACCCTGCAAGAAGTTATGTTTATATTGATTCTGGAGATTGTCTAAATTTATCAGTTGTTTGGAGATGATTGAATCACCAAAAAGTGAATTTAAGTGAGTTAAGTAAATTTCAGAACATTAAAAATTAATTTTATATGGCATTGGTGCTATGCAAGTTATGGCCTATGTATCACTTAAATATATTCATGTTCTCTTCCATCGTTAGAGTAGTCTCCGTAGATTCTTACAATGTTTTCGGTGCGTTCTTCTACCCGATGAAGGTTTCCTGGTTTTAAATTGTTCACTTTTTTCCAAGACTTAACTCACGAATAATGTATTCGACATCTGCCTGTTCTTTCTGTAATTCTTGTAGAAAAGTGTAGAAACTAGGGTGGCTTTTACCGACTAATTTATTTAAACGATTATGCCATCTAAGTGTCAAATACTTGATTTGAAAAGTATTCTGAGATTCTCATGTGTAGAATAAACCAAAATCCTGCCACAATTTAAGTTGTAATCGTCATCGTCGTAAGAATCATAGATAAGAAATTTGTCGCCAGTAACAGCCTTTGTGAACCTGTCAAGTACACTTTCAAGGTCTTCAATAGAATTAGGATTTGCCAGTAACTCCTTTGTACGTTCCCGCTGAATAACTTTTCTTAAATTATGTTTGCCTGGTAAATGTGGTAAAGCTGAGGCGAAAGCTAAGAAGAAAGTTGTGGCGAAAGTTAGGCCGAATGTAGAGGTGAAGTCAATGCACACTTGAGGCAAAGTCGAGGCACACTCGAGGCAAAGACGAGGCAAAGTTCAAAAGTTTAAGTTAAATGCTGAGATGAAGTTGAGACAAAGTTTAGACAGAGTAGAGAGGCGAAAGTTCATACACAGTTGATGCGAAAGTTGAGACAAAGTTTACGCGAAAGTTGAGGGGGAAGTTGGGGCAAAAGTTGGGGTGAAAGCTGGGATGAAAGTTGGGGCGAAAGTTATGGGGAAAGTCGAGGCGAATCTTTTCTAATTTCTGTTTTGAATTTAAGGATTATGGAACACAATTGGTATTATGAGATGTGGAGGAAACGCTCCATTATTAAGCTGCAAATATATATATCCCTATATAGCTGCAAATTGATTCACTGATTGGGTGATTGATACAAATCAGTAGCCCAAACTGTGATATGTGTGGGTATTTGGAATATTGGATGTAAAAGTAAAAAATAAATTCATTGGAAGGAAAAATCTGAAATCTTAAAAAAGGTGTTTAGTTTTTGAGATATATTGACTTGAATCAGCATGGGAGCCTTAGGGGACTAAAAGTTTTTGGCTTTTATTTCGTATTTTTAAGTGTCTGAGGAACATGTCATTCCCTTGACATAAACTAGATTTTTTAGTTGATTTTTTGTTGTGGTTGTCATTGTGATACATTGATTTTTATTATTTTTGATGATTTTTGGAAAGTGCACCATGTTTTCTTATGGCACTAACTTAAGAATTTTTTTAACAAACTTGCAATCATTGCACCACAATTTCCTTGAAACTCAAGATACTATATTTTTTGCTTGATTTTTTGGCTATTTAGGAATTTTCATGCGTGGAGGCAGTTCCGAGGAATAAACGATTTCGATTTTTCCATTTTAGAGGTGGTCGAATTTTCAATCTCGGATTTCAGCCTTGAGACATGTGTCAGGTGAAAATTTGGAATATTCGTAAAAAACCGTTCTGGGTGCTTCGCATCCTAATGATGAACCCTACTTTTCCGTAACCCTCTTGGTTAATTCGTAATTAAATTCCGAAAAATATCCTACATGCGAAAAATTGTCGCCATTTTTTGTGGATCACACGATCTTGAATATCTTAGCAACCGTTCCAGCTAGATAAATGAAATTTGTAGAGTAATATTATTATCCAAAAGGTCAACTTTTGCGATGGTGGCCATTCCTCTCGATCGATTCATGTGTGAGTTATATCGATCACAAACTCCTTGGATACGCTTTAATTGTTAATAACTTTGTTGTTAAGCAAAGTCAGAATATGAAAGTCATACTACTGCTAATGTGTTTAATCAGACAAAAGTCAAATCAAGCAGATCAAGTGATTAGGATCGAATTTATTATCGATCTAAGTGTGCATTCGATGGAGCCCTTTTTCAGGCCTATTTACATAGTTAAGGGGATAAATTTTTTAACAATATGTTAGGAAAGGAATGTGTAAGGTCGCTGTCAGGCTATGTTGCAAACAAACAATACTGTTCCAATGTACGATTTTTATTTTGTACAAAAATCGGTTTACACTTGAGGTGGCACAGTTCTCTCTAGCACAGCGTTCTGCTGGCACCTCTCTTATATTTCTGCCTCCTGCGGTGGCTTCTCCGCTGGTCTGATATACTACTTTTGGTTCGATGCAGCAGCCTCGCTGCGTTGACCGGCCTCGCCTGGTTGACCGCGTTGATCAGCATCGGTGCGTTGTACTTCCCGTTTGACTCGCCGCAATACCCCCTTGGCAGTGACAAAACCTATGTTTTGAACGAGAGAAGAAAGCATAAGGAAAATGTACAAGGTAAACAAAATAAAACAGTATGTAAGATTTCAATAAAACAGTAGTTTAATGGGCTTGATAGCGGTTAGGGAAGTGGACTCTTCTCCCGTAATGTGATGTTGTCTCTGGTTGCCTTTGCAAACAATTGTCCTTGCTTCCCTTGCTTCCTTCGCCCCCTGGAGGTGAGGTCTTGGGGTCCACGTCGTCGGCGAAAACATATGCCGGCTTCAATCGTTCGATGCTGATCGAGCTATCCTTCCCCTTACATCGGACGATGAAATACTTAAGGTATCTCTTAATGACTTTAAAGGGCCCATCGTACGGTGGCTCTTGTATGCCCTTCGCCGAGTTATTTCTAATGAAAACATTCGGAGAAGTGGCCAAGTCTTTAAAAACGAAAGTTTGTCTTTCCCCATGTCGTATCAAATTTGCTGGCCTCAATTTCTGCATTCGACGTCGGAGTATGCTGACGAATGTGGAGGTTTCGATGGTATGTGGCTGCGGTGATAGAAATTTGCCTGGTAAACGCAAGGTCTCGCCGTAGACAAGTTTTGCCGCCGTTGCACCGATATCGTCCTTCCACGCCGCACGAATTCCAAGGAGAACAGCTGGAAGTGACTCCACCCACCATTGATCAGCATGACACTTAATGGCTGCTTTTAACTGGCGATGCAGTCGCTCGATGAGTCCATTAGCTGCGGGATGAAACGCCATTGTTCTGAGGTGCTGAGTTCCTGTCAGATGGGTTAAAGATTTGAAAAGGCATGACTCGAATTGACTTCCCCGGTCCGTTGTGACTCTCAAAGGCATACCGAACCTGGAAATCCAACCGCCGAAAAATGCCATGGCCACTGTGTCTGCTTTGATGTCTTCAATAGGAAAAGCATCGGGCCATCTGGAAAAACGATCCATGCAAGTTAAACAGAAGCGGAAACCATGGGAAACCGGCTGGGGGCCAATTAGATCTATGTGAATATGCTCAAATCGTGAAGAAGGTAACTTAAATTCGCCTAGAGGTGAATTCACGTGCCTCGTAATTTTTGAACGCTGACAGGTGATGCAACTCCGCGCCCATACTCTGCAATCTCTCTTGACTCCTGGCCACACAAATCGCTGCGTAACAAGCTTCGTTGTTGACTTGATACCTGGATGTGCGAGGCCGTGAACGGTGTTGAAAGCTTGGCAGCGGAATTCTTCTGTGACGTAGGGTCGAGCAGTTTGCGTGAAAATGTCGCAGAAAATGCTCTCATCGCAATCTGGAATCTGAACTCGCTTCAGTTGGAGCGAAGTTTTGGACGCTAGTAATTGTTGTAGCTCTTGGTCTTCCGCCTGGGATCGGGAGAGCGCTTGATAATCTATTGCTGGAGACACCTCGTCGATTCTGGACAAAGCATCTGCCACCACGTTCTCCTTTCCTGTCACGTGACGTATGTCGGTGGTGAGCTGGCTGATAAAATCCAAATGACGAAATTGTCGCGGAGTAACTTTATCGGCCTTCTGGCGGAAAGCGAAAATGAGAGGTTTATGATCCGTAAAAATAACAAAATGACGCCCCTCGACCATGTGACGAAAATATTTTACGGATTCGTAGACTGTGAGCAATTCTCTGTCTTAAGCGCTGTACTTTCTCTGCGCCGGGCTCATTTTCTTCGAAAAGAAAGCAAGTGGCTGCCATCCCTTGGAGTCCCGCTGCTGTAGGGCTGCGCCGAGGGTACAATCGGATGCATCCGTCACAATCGCCAAAATAGCTTCGGGGTCGGGATGCGCCAGCAACGCTGCCCGAGTCAGAATGGTCTTGCATGCATCAAATGCCTGCTGTGCTTCCGTGGTCCACTCGATTGGTGCCTGCCCTTTTAAATTTGGCCTTTTTAGTAGCTCAGTCATTGGCGCTTGGATGGCTGCTGCGTTTGGAATAAATCGGCGATAGAAATTGATCGTCCCCAAGAATCGCCGAAGTTGCTTCGCTGTTCCCGGCAACGGAAAAGATGATAGCCCTTTTACCTTGTCTTCCATTGGCTTGATGCCTTCCTTGGAAATGGCATAGCCTAAAAAATTAATAGCAGGCTTTCCGAAAATACATTTGGCGGGGTTAATTAGAATGCCTTGCTTCTTCAATCGCTCGAATAATTCCCTCAGGTGCCCTTCATGCTGTTGCTCCGAATCGGATGCTACCAAAATATCATCAATGTGGACGTAGCAGAAGTTCAAACCGCAGATTGTTTCGTCCATAAAGCGCTGGAATGTTTGTGCCGCATTCCTCAAACCAAAACCCATGAAAGGAAACTCGTACTAGCCAAATGGAGTTGTTATTGCTGTCTTGGCGATGTCCTCTTGAGCGACCGGAATTTGATTGTAGGCACGTACCAAGTCAATTTTTGAAAAAACTGCCTTCCCTAAAAGGGAGTTGGCTACGTCTTCTATGTGCGGAACTGAGTAGCGGTCTGGAATAGTCCTGGCGTTGAGGGCTCTATAATCTCCACACGGCCGCCATTCCACCCCTCTCTTTGGCACCATATGCAAGGGCGAACTCCAGTTGCTTTGCGATGGGCGTGCGATTCCCATCTTTATCATTGCTTCAAACTCCTTTTTTGCTGCTTTCAAACGGTCGGGTGCTAGTCGTCTGGGCTTGGAGCACACGGGTGGGCCTGGCGTTGTCCTTATATAATGCTCCGTGGTGTGCTTGGGTGTCGAAAAAACTCCTATCGGTCGAGTAATTTCCGGAAACTCCCTCAATAATCGGTGGTACATAGAGTTGCCCGTTACTACTTTTATCTGCCCCACCGTGCCTTGTGCCGGGTGACTGGGAGTAGAAAGAGAGGTAATGTTATCCAAAAGTCGCCTATTTTTAATGTCGACGATTAGACCGTAAAAACTTAAGAAGTCTGCTCCGATTATAGGTCTGTCGACGTCTGCAATAACAAAATTCCACACAAAAACGCACCTAAGCCCAAAATCTAAGTTAAGCGTCACGAAACCATAAGTTGCGATCCGTGACCCAATTGGCAGCACTTAGCTCGTACTAGGTCTTAAAACGGGGACCCTTAATGCGCCTCCGCGGATAGACGCAGAGATCGGCACCTGTGTCTATCAAGAATTGTTCCTTTGTTTTTGCGTCGGTCATGAAGAGGTGGCCTTTAATGGGGCTGTGCTCGCTAGCCACTATAAATGAGGGCCCTGGTCGTTTTCCTGAGAATACGAACAAGGAGATGAGCATTTCCTAGCCTTCGAACCAAAACGCCAGTGATACCAACAGAGGCCCTTGTTCCTCTCCTCCGGATCTCGTTTTCGCAAAAGAGAACGCGATCTGCTTCGGCCTGGCTTCCTGGTCTCGGTTGTCAGGGCTGCCAGCTGCTTCGCCAGGTCATCAATTTTCTTCTCAAGCGTTGCGATGTGGGGCCCGTCAAGTAGGCTAGCGATATGGTGCTTAGGGGTGACCTCATGTACCTTGTCTGCCAACAGAGCTATCTTTTCAAGTTCTTCGTCACCTTGGGTTGCCAGTATTGCTTGCATGGATGCTGGTAAGCGACCTAACCAGAGGGTCTTTAAAAAAGTATTTGGCACGGCAGGGCCGGTAGTGGTCCGTAATTGCCTCAAAAATTGTGAAGGTGTCCGGTCCCCCATCTCCTCGCGCTCTAACAATTGTCGGATTCGTTGCTTTGCGAGGCCAAAAGTCTTCGAATGAGTTCAGATTTTACCCTATCGTACTTTCCCTCGGAGGGCGGATCGGTAATGATGTCCTCCACTTCTGGGGCGTATCTATTCTCTAGGTGTGAGACAACATACCAGAACTTCGTGTCGTCTTGCGTGATCCCGCACAGTCAGAATTGTCCCTCCAGTTGTGCAAACCACAGGGCTGGTTTTTCAGGCCAAAATGGTGGGACTCGAACGGCGACTCGGTCCAGCATGCTTCCTGCGGGGGCTGATTCGGCTCCAATAGCTGTCCCAGGGTCCGGCATCACGTCGGGGTCACCAATGTAAGGTCGCTGTCAGGCTATGTTGCAAACAAACAATACTGTCCCAAGGTACGATTTTTATTTTGTACAAAAATCGGTTTACACTTGAGGTGGCACAGTTCTCTCTAGCACAGCGTTCTGCTGGCACCTCTCTTATATTTCTGCCTCCTGCGGTGGCTTCTCCGCTGGTCTTATATACGCTGGATATACTGCTTTTGGTTCGATGCGGCAGCCTCACCGCATTGACCGGCCTCGCCTGGTTGACCGCATTGATCAGCGCCGGTGTGTTGTACTTCCTGTTTGACTCGCCACAAATGAACTTTACATGCACACAAATTATTTGGATGAGTATTGTTTCCCTATGAAGATATCTCGATATGAATTTATAATTTTATGTAATAAGTCCCCGTAAGAAATACACGCATTGCCCTATCTCCTTCGCTAATATAAGTACATAGGGGAAATTTGGATAGAGCTGACATAGGACTATTCTCAATGAAGCCCCACCGATTTTCCATGACGTAATCGGCATCTCATATGTAACACACCTTTGTTATGTATGTATATGGATTTTACATTGACAATGGCCAATGTCTTTGAAGGTGACTTTTGCTGCATTGGAGATACGGAAATGAGCATAACTTGGTAGGTATTTGCAATAGGCCAATGAAATTTGGTGAGTGGGTACATCTTAGAATTCCCCATAATGCACCATGGTATTAAGCGAGGTAAATGGCCTCACTTTCGATATATATCGAATCTACGTTTTCATTAATTTTATCAAATGTTTATAACTATTAGGGATAGCCATCACCAGGCACAGTGGAGCCAACATGACATGGAGGATGACCAATGGCTTAAAGCGATACCAATTGGTTCGCAGATTAATCACAACAGGGGTCAGTATGTATAACCGAAAGTTCGATTCCATTATTTCAGCAAATACGCAAATTAGCATATCTTCATAATTATTTCAGTTAGACCAATGAAATTTGGTGTGCGTGTGTATATGGGTATTTCTCATACTTCTCAATGGAAATAATTGCGATATATTGTCTTACTTTCGATACATATCGAATCTGCGTTTTTGTAATGTATGTTGATTTGCTATAACTTACAGAATATAACATCTATGGGGATAGTTGAGCAGGCATTATGAACATTATGACCAATAACTGGAAATAAAATGAATAGGATCGCGGATTTATCAATACAGATGTCAGCACAATTGAAATTTCGATACGATGCCGGTAGGAAAAACGAAAATTTTCATATCTTTCTAACTCTCACAGCTATACTAATAAAAGTTGCTGAATAGGTGCATCTAAGCATTGCACATCTTCCTCTGTGGAAATATACTTTCTGGCTGAGCTGACATTCGATATATATCGAATCCGCATTTTCATAAAATATATCGAATTGCTATTACTTATAGAATTTAACATCCACGGAGATATTTAAGAAGGCAGAATGACGGAGGCAACCATTGAATGAAGGGGATATCAATAGGTTTGCAAATTTTTCAATTCAGGTGTCAGTACAATCGAAGGTTCGTATTGGTTTTTATAGCAAATACGCATAATAGCATAACCTGATAAATATTTATGTTGGACCAATGATTTTTGATGAATGGGTACATCTTGGTATTCCGCATAATGACCAATGGAAATATGTTTTGCATTTAGTCTCACAATCGATATATCTCGAATCTGCTTTTTCTAAAAATATATCAAATTGCTGTAACATATAGGATATAACATCCACGGTCATAGTTGACCAGGAATTATATAGTGGATGACCATAGACTGGAAGATAAATCAATATCATTGTGGATTTTACTGTACAGGGTGGTGATTCTCGACCCAAGGTCCCACTCTGTCGCCCAGGAGGCCGCTCTTCTGCAAACGCTGCACGGATCCCACGCTTGAGGCGAGGTGAGGTGAGGTGCGGGGCAGGAAGGGTGAGTAGGCGAGAAGCGAAGAGCAAACCGTGGCGCGTGGGCGGTGGGTGGCTTGAGGTGGAAAAAGGGGGAAGATAGGGAGGCCATCTTCGCCGTACTTACACAAGTGAAAATTACCTCGTTAAAAAGTGCACGAATATTTGTAGGGTGCCAGTGACAAAGGAAAACTCAAAACTAGAACGAACGCGAACTATAGCTGCCTGAAAATCTGCTGCCGTCATTAGTGAAGTCATCTGAGACTGTTAAGCAAAGAAATAGCAAAGAAGGAAGCTTTCAAGTTTGAGTCTGCCGAGTGCAGTCGACCCTCATCTACAGATGACACTCGGTTTCAAGGTGTTACACAAGATTGCTAGCTCTAGAGTGTTCCTTTAAGTTACCTAGATATTATGCTTTTTTGGACAGATTATGTTTTCAACATGTAATGCTCATTTGATTTTCATTTTTCTGTATGTTATTCCATTTTTGTGTTATGCAGGAAGCAAACACTTTCAGCAACCGAAATTTGCCTGTGATAAATTGTTATAAATTCATTCGTCTTGTGCATTAGCATTGAAATTGGCTGCAGCAAGTGCTCCCTTCGAACCCTTTTTAATGACATCCTCCCTCCACATCCCTTTCAGCCCAGTGCCAAGCTTGCTGATCCGATCTGCACGTTTGTCTTCTCTGCTCTGGTCATCCTGACGACGGCTCCAGTGGTGCGTGACGCTGTCCACGTGCTGATGGAGGGCTGGCCTCGGCATGGCCCCGACCACTCATCCCTCCACGGTGCCCTGCTCTCGGGCATCCCTGGTGTCCGAGCCATTCACGGCCTCCACCTGTGGTCGCTCACCCTCAGCCACAACGCACTTGCCGTCCACCTGGCTATAGGTACGTACCAATGATGTTGACGCTAGAGAAGTGTGAGTACACCCATAGCTCGCTTAACGCAATTTCAATTAGTTCAATTGTGATGTAGCTCAAATTCGTTCATCGGGGAAACATTCCAATGCTGCTTAGCCTAATCAAATAACCTTTGATACTCTCTTGATAAAATGTGAACATGCGCTTAGTACACACGAAATTGCACTTATTTTACACATATTAATAGTACTTCTTACCTCATATTTTATTCTTTGTTTATATATTCGTCAAAATCCATTGCTGTGCAATGGGCAAAAGCATTGCTCGTCATGCATCTGGACAGCTGACCAGCCAAAGTAATTTTTCTTGTCCCCTTAAGTGGATTACATCAGTTATATCATTACTAAGTTTGGAGCTAGTGGAAATGAGGTTTTTTTAAGCAATACAGTTTGAGACGTCATTTTTGCCGTCATAGGTTATCGGGCGAACTGACTACCACATTGACTAAAGGGTCCAACCTTCAAGGTCATCGGGGAGCGAAGGCCCAGTTGCGTATGAATAACATCAATGCATGTGAGGGTCTGAGAGAGAGCCTCAACACAATGGCTTCATTCCTTCCCAGCAGCAGTAGGCCCTCTGCATCGCAGGAATACAGAATACAGTAGAAAGTGGTTCTGATAGAGCCATACGGAGTAAAAATCAAGGGAACAACGGCAAAAAATAGGAATGGGATAGAAAAGTAAAGGAATTATCAAGGAAAAGCACAAACCAAGAAGAGAAATTGAAAAGTGATAACTTGCTTTGAAAATAGAGAGCGTCGATATTGTGCGTAAGTTTGAGCTCACGACATCTACAGTTCGCACTATTATTATGAATAAAGACAAAGTTAAAACATCAGTGACATCAGCCACACCAACTTCAGCCAAGCATTCTACACGTAGCATGAATCACATTGATTACCAGTGTTTCTTTTAGTATTGCAAAGTTTTAGTTGGTATAGGTTTCGGAACATCACGAACACCGAGCTCACCTTCAGCTGTAAATTGTGCAGTGGTACGCCAGACCATGGAAGAAGTTGATGAATTCAGGTGGATAGTTGATGACTTGTCTTAGTTTGTTGTACAGTCAGTAGATTTGAGTGAATGCAGAGTAGATACTACCGTATTTGTCTGAACATAGTCCCCCCTTTTTTTTTCCAAAAATGCCCGTGGTAAAAGTAAAGGGGGGACTATAATCAAACCCATTTTTTAATTTTTTTCCTGAAACTCTAGCCTCAAAATTAGGGAGGGGGGGACTATATTCGGAGAAATTCAGTACAGGCGGTCCCTGACCTTCACACACAATGCGTTCCCGAAAACTTGTACGAAAGTCGAACCATTGACTTCCATACTAATTAGGGGTTACGTTCCAAAATTTTTTTTTCACGGATTTTATTTCAATTCACTAAATTTTAATAATATGATAATAAAATTCCTTATATATTATAATATCTTTCGAAAATACGCAGAAAATGAAAATAAAAGTCTAAAAAAAAACAAGAACGACGTTGGCTATCGAGTGAAACTTCCTCTAGGCGTTCAAGTTGAAATTCCACTTATTACGTCCACTATAAATAATAAGACATATGAAGAAGCATAACAAAATGTAATTGTTGAACCCGCACTCTGGATACCTTTTAATTTTTACACCAAAATTCGACATTCGGCAGGCGACATTCGTGATCGCGTATATTTCGCATGTTATTCAAAAAAGACAAGACAAATGGAATTCGGGTGATATTTCGTACAATATCGTTGCCGAAGGTGTATATGAATTAAACAGCACTCACACGAAAAAAACACAATTAGAAAGAAGATCTTACTAGTTTTATTGAAAGGTATTTGATGATGTCTAGTCAACTTTTTTGAAAAATCTCTCCAATGAAGGCTCTCTTTTTCTCTTAATGAAGGAGCCTATAGCAGGCAGTCTCTCTCCCAAATAAATTACCTAGATTAGAGTCAACTACCAACAATTCCCTTCATTGTTTACGTTCGTATTGTTCGCATATACTGCCATTTGAAACATTTGAATGTTGGGATGCGCAGTAAACATCGCGGGAATTTAAAAAAAAATTACATACCACATCCGAAAGTCCGAATTTAGCGCACGGAAGTCAAGTAAAAGGTGTCAATTTTGAATGTACGAAAGTGCGAATTGTACGAAAGTCGAGTGTACGAAAGTCGAGGACTGCCTGTATTTGATTCTGAATTACTAAGTCATCCACATATTCATTCTTAGCTGCCAAAGTTTCTCGCACACTCAACCGTTTGTGAATCAACGCGGTGTAAACCCGGAAAACCATCACCAATCAACTAACAGCGGAAGCCTCCGTAATAACCGTTTGTGATGTTTGTGGTTATCAATCATGTTCAGGAGCGCTTTATCAATGAGCTCATCTTTCGATGAAATGAAATTGCAAAAATCCCTAGGAAATGAAATCCATCTGCTTGATTCGTCAAGAGGAACACGGCCATTACCGATACAGAACAATTGCTTGGAGATTTGTTTACACACATGGTAGTAACATGTTAGTTGATGATGAAATTCAAGCTGGGTTTAGCTCGAATTAAATGATTTTAAAATAATTTTAAGATTTTTGATATGCTTTAACTATTTATCTTTAGGAGTATATATGCTTGCTTGATATTCAAATTTGTTGTGTAGTTGATAATGACCTCAATGGATTGAAACATGTCGTACCGAGGAAATGAACCAGTGGAAATCAATGATGTCTTCTTTTCATTTTTGAATATCAACTTCCACATTGTTGAGCTTGAGACCATTGAGCGAATAATGTCATTTTGTTTATTCTCACATTTTTCAGGAAAGGTAAATGATGCTGAACGAGGAGACACTGTATTCTAAATTTTTCTCTTGGGTTCTGCAAAGCATAATATTGTGGGGGTATCCCATTTTCATAATGAAATATTCATCATAGGAAAAAAGAGTTCTTTCAATGGTTACATTCCAAGATCTTACTCGTAACCTCTTTTCCTTTGCATGGAAATTCCCAATTCTGCTCCCATTACCGCCATCTGATTTGACATGGCAAAAAAAACTCACATCCATTTCTCTGCTGACTTCTATCTTTGGGATCATGACAACCATTGAATAAGCAATCTCTGTGGTGATTCAATCAAGACGGAGAGGATGGAATGTGAATTAAAAGAAATGGGTTTAAGAGTTATCAATACTTAATAAACCCATTACCGGCCGAGTAAAGAAATACAGTGGAACCTGTTTAGTACGTTTCTGAAGGGACCACAAAAAATGAACGTACTAACCAGGAAAACGTGCTAACGAGGAAAGTAAATAATAGCAGTTGGGGTAATTGCAATCTGTGGAAAAGTCGTCATAATTACAATTACTATCGGTAGTTCTCGTAGGATCGCCTTCCTGAACTCTTTTCGCCTTTAAAATAAAGAAAATGGGCGCTACATTGAAAAACAATACCATGTGAATAAAAAATCACAATGTTTCATAGATTTCCCGAAGACAATTACATGAAAACGGCGTCTTTCTCCCGTGATTTATCCTAAATGTATTTATAGAAAGAGGACAAGTATAGCTAAGTCATTTCTTTTTTGTCACAGCATACTCGGAGAATATAAAAACAACCCTGAGTATGTCAACGGGTTGTTTTTAAACATCATAAAAATTGGACAAAATTATATTGACCTTAAATTACGGCAACAGCCGTACACATTCGCGCTTCTGGAATAAAGCCATATCGATTGTTATAGCGATCGATATATCGAATAATAACACGCAAGGTTATTAGATTACGAGGTAATTACAAGAATATTTTATATTATACAGTTGAATTTTACTTTTAAAATTTGTTTAATGTCGTCTGCTTTCGTGCCGAGATCAAGTATTTTTAAGCTAAGCTTCGCGTGGAGATCCTGAGCATCGTCTGCTCCCGCAGCAGTAGTCAAATACGCACGTACTACGTAGCGTTGACGTCGTGCAGTACTGCTTTAGATAAAGTGGGAATTGGATAAGACTCATTTCTTCATCATGATAACTCGTGCAATAGCAACAATTGCCCACTCGTGAAATTTGTGCGCAGTGGGCACTCCAGAGGCAGCAGAAGGTGAGGAGCTCGGGGTGGGGAAAATTGGGGCTTCTCATTGGCTGCACTTTTGCATAGTCAGACATTCCTGATAAATGGCCATATTTTATTATTCATTGCGTCATAAGAATTGAGAAATGCATTTGGATAAATCACGGTCGAAGAAAGATATGTGGAATGAATGCAAGAATTTTAATGGCTAGTAATAATAAATTAAATCATGAATTCGGAGCTTTACGACCCTTAGGAAGATACTGGAGAACGAATTGCGGGTTGCGTCACGGCTAGCAATTGAGCGTACTAACCAGGAAAGCGCAATTTTTTCAAACGTACTAACCAAATACTTTTACCTGTATTTTGTTCCGATGGTACCGGGACCGAGAGAAATCGTCGTACTAAGGAGGAAAACGTACTAAGGAGGAACGTACTAACCAAGTTCCACTGTACTTAAAAATATAAAAATTTTTCTCTTCATTTTACCTAATAACATGCTAAACAAGGTAAATTGAAAATATGTGCCTTCAAAAATATTTGCTTATGGTAAAACAAAAATGTTGCGTTTTCGCAACGTTGGCCGAATCCGGTATCTATAGGGAGTTATGCAACCCGCATTGCAATACATTGCCGTCACATGGGAATATGCTGTTTTTACTGTCGAATATAATCCTATACCTTTTTATACCACGTATATGACAAATATCGTCATATTGGATAAATAAAATCCTTAGATTTATGTTTCCAATGAGATGTTGTTGTTATTTGACCTAAATCCACTATAAAATAGACATGCTTTACGGTTTGAAAGACACAAGTCAAAGCAAAAATTTTCTCAGAAGAGCATGTATTTCACATTTTTTCATTGACTTTAATTTTATTAATGCAGATTGAATCACAACGGCAACTACTGAATTTTTTTTAACTCTATGGCCAAATTCATCCTATCATGCTTCACGAATCCACAATGAATTATATGGCCTAACTTTTTCTATGTTTAAGGACGCGAATTGCATAGGGGTACGACATCTACTGACTGATTCTCTTCTCTTTTAAGATGCGTCCTTGCTAGATACGATTTGAAGTCTACCAGTGAAATTTACTTCCGTTGCATAACCTGTACACTCTACTGGCGTTAGTGCAAACGCTGTGCAGTAAGTTGATTAGCTAGGACCTTTTCTCCCCTGAATTCTAGTGCGGTAATTTGCATTATCAAGTAGGTCCACACCGCCCATGTATTTACTATACTCCCCAATAACAGGAAAAGTATTTTCTTTTATTAACGTAGAATAGTATGTGAAATAGTATTTTCTTTTTTCTGCTGAAACTTTTCCCTGTGCCCAATGGAAGCGAAAAACTTGTATTGCTGTCTACAGGGACAATCTAATTATCATTCCATCGAACAATACTAAGACCTTCGGCTTTATCAAATGTTTGTTTTCATGTTCCTCTCGGTTTCACATCGATAGTTTTATTATGTTCTATCAGGCACTCCTCCGTTATATTTTCATGGATGGCTCCAGTGACAAATAATCCTTTCTCTTTCAAAACAATACATAGTCTTCAAGATGAAAAGAAGTTATCGAAAAACATACGATGATGCGAGGGATCAGGGATAACCTTGAGAAATTTCAGAATAACACTTGCTTCTAGCCTAAATTTCGAAGGAAGTAATTTTCTATCGCCTGGTTGAACCCTAAAACCGTCTGAATAACATAATCACCAAAGTAAAAAGCAAAATCTAAAAGGCTTGTTTTAAAAGAACATTTATGCACTTAAGTGACCAAAGTAAGGTACCATTTGCTCATTATTTCAAAATTTATTCGCAAATATTCCGAATTGTAATAATTTTAAATTCAGGTCATAATTTACAAATCTGTCATTTTTGTCCAGACAGGAATTGTCTAAAAAGTGTAGATAATTTTTATTAATCTAAATATGTTTTGGTCCAATCATTTCCGAACCAAATCTAAGCCTTTTTGTCTTCTTTCACCCAATATCTTGTTGTGGAATTCGGTGATATCGTTGAATCGTGAAGTAAGGAAGTTCAAATGCGGATTGAATGTACAAAGTTTTGTGTTCCATTGCACCCGAAATGCTTTCATGTAATTCATAAACAGTCATTATTTGTTGTAATTCAATCTGTTGTGATAAAAATGTCAATAAAAACTGGAAAACACGTTATCTTCTGTAAAAATATTCACTTTGACTTTTCAAGCCGTAATGCATCTCTAATTTATATTGCAATTAGTTAAAATAATGCAGCATCTCGTTGGAAATATAATATCTAAGAATTTTAATTATCAAATATGACGATATCTGTCAAATGCGAGGCATAAAAAGGCGTAGGATTATATCTGACAGTAAAGACGGCATAATCCTACGAGACGGAATTATGTGGTAATGCGGGTTGCATAACTGCCTATAGATACCTGATTCGGCCAACATTGCGAAAATGCAACATTATTTTCCGGATCTGATTTTCGCTTAATGTTGACTCCCTGACGAAATATAAGCTTTAATATGTATTAATTGAAATTTCTACGTCCACATGGACGAATAAAAAACTTAATAAAGGGAATAGTTACTCTTAGGAAAAATTATTTATCTTGCTTAACAGGAGACTCGAAAATTGACACTTTTTGAGTATTTTTTTAATTATCAAAATACTTATTAAATGTCATTATAATCTCATTAAAAATCAGTTTAAACTTATTGTTATCGAAAAAAAGCGAGTTCTACATGAATAAAATTCAATTGAAACATTTTTTTTGCATTTCTCAATAATGTTGCGTTTTCGCAACGTTGGCCGTAAATGGGTTAATACCAATATGTGTAAGAAATTACTAATTACCATTTTACTTAAGGCTGAATTTAAAGAATTTCTTTTAAAAAAATTGCATTTTTAATTGTCAGGGTAATTAAGTGACAAATATCTGTAAATTTTATTTCTTGAATTTGTATTATATTTTGCATGCACATAATTCCCTTTTAAAATAATGTTCTTGGTTCATTGTTACATGCCATATGCTGGTCTTAGTGTCTGCTGTATCTACCTAATCCTTCATGGCAAATAAAACATTTTCATCATATGTTTCAGATTCCACAGCTAATCCAGAGCAGGTTCTTGTGGAAGCACAAAAACTCCTCCGTCATAAGTTTGACATCCAATCGACGACGATTCAAGTGGAGCGCTTCCAACCTTCAGTCATGCTGAACTGCACTCATTGCCAGAATCCTCCGTAGGGTGTCCAAATGGCGTGAAACCTGAGCCTGTGCGTGGGTCCCTCTCATTTTGCCCTGTGGTGGCCCTGGCATGGTCGGCTTGCTTTTTGGGTTCGTTTCTAGTGGATCTGGGGTTGGTGTAGGTAACACTGTGCAACTCTGAAGAAATGTTTTTCACAGAAGCATTTGTTCATGATGGATAGTGCCTCCTGAATTCCAAAATGATACTTAAAAGATCGTATCACCCACAGGTGTGGTGCAAACAATTTTCTTTGCCTATATGAATGTAACACAATTAAGTGAGTAGTGGCTGTATGGTTTACGAATCATGTTGAAGTAGAATATAAGTTTAAACCATGCATACAGGGAATTTGGCATACTGAGCATGCATGAAAATGTATAACTCTGTTATTTCTTAGTTTGTAATGACACCACCCCTGCTTTTCCCCAAATGGGACATTTCTGTGTGCTCTCGGGGAAGCATCCAACAATGGAGTCACCCATCATCCGACAATTCCAAATTTTCTGGCATCATTTTCTTCCATTTCTGATGGAACATTTCACACCTGATGTTCCTAACTTATAGTTTACAGGATGAAATAAGTATATATATTTCATTTAATGGACTGTCAGTAATTGAAAATGTGTGCAATTTTTTAAACCAGTGAGTAATATGATGTTTTGAGTATCATTTTTGTATTCAGGAGATCGAAATATGTAAATGAAGTACACCTGCATTTTCGAAAAAAAATTTGTGACCTTACAATTTATTGCATAGTGTAATTGGACTAGTACATGGGAATCTGTGATTTTTTATGGTGAGCAATAACGTGATCCATCTCCCCTGTTAGTGTACATCGATCCACCTCTGTGATTGTCTGCGGTCAGTCCGTTGCGTACAATAATCTTGTAGTCAGTTCTGAGATAGTGCTTAATGTTTCAGCTGGAGTGAAATTTGACGTACGTACATAGTTCCTTCCTCCTAGATCTGGAAATGTTTCATGGAGTGCATTTTGCTCTCTAAGAAATATTTAAATAGGCTGTTAAACTCCACACGAGGATATAGAATTTCTGACTCTTAATGTCAGGTCACAGATTCTGGAATAACTTTAATTAATTGGTTGCCTTCTTGGAGTTTGGTAGCCAGGTTTTTGAGGGGTAGACATTGGTGTGTGTGCAGACTAGAAATTAGGGGTTCATCAAATGCAAACCACTGCAAAATGTACCAAGTGAAGGGCATTTTTAAGGAATTAATTATCTAGCTTCAAGTCTTATTTCTATATTTTTTGTTTTTCCAAAATAAAAGCTGCCATTTCATGGCGTGCTAGTCTTTTGAAGAGGGCATTTGAAAGCCTTGATTACATGTCGGTGTTGACTGATGCGTAGTAATTGACTATTACGCTCGACTTGTACCTGTAGATAAGAGGCTGGGAAGCACTGAAGAAGAGTATGAATCGATTATGGACGTGGTCAATCTTTTGACGTGTCTGCCAGGCATAACAGTTTTCCTATTGGTCTGAAATTCCATAGCCAAGAATGAGTCATTGGAAGAGAGAAGAACAGGGTTTTTCTGGAACAGAGGTTTGGATGATTAATTCTTGTTCTTTCCTCAATTCCTTTGCTATTTATTCCGCCTTTTTCACTGGGAAATATCTTTGCTTGCAATGAACTTGAGACATTTCTATGAATTTTAAGTTCATAGAAATAGTAGTTCTCTGAATGAATATCATTTATGCTTAGAGGAAGGATGTGTCATCATCTTGTGTAATCAGCGTGATTAGTGAAAAATTTGTCTCAGAAGAGTACACTTGTCAAGTTCCTCATTAATGCTTATTTATGAACCTAACAATGAGTATACATGCTCTTGGCTTTTTTCTAGGCTATTGATTCCAATTGTCTTTGCCATTTTCCTTCTGCCGAAATATTGTGGTTCCATACATACCGTATTTATCTGAATATAGTCCTCCCTTTTTTCCAAAAATGTCCGTGGTAATTGTAAAGGGGGAGACTATATTCAAATGCATTTTTTACATTTTTACCTGAAACCGAAGCCTCAAAATTAGGGGGAGGGGGGGGACTATATTCGGAGAAATACGGTTATGTATTATCATGACAAGTTTCCTCATATATTTTTGTCATTGAGGGTGGAGATTTTTAAAAATATTCTGGAGTGCCTAGTGTTACGTCTTCCCACCTGGAATCCTGTTCTCATCTGTAGCGATGCCTGCTTGCTTCACTTCACCTATCGTCTTCCCCCCTGATTCTCTCTCAATATTGAGCATGTGTGATGGGCAGGTTGTGTAAACTTTCGGAACTATCAGTATGAACTGTGGTTGTGAAGTTAGAGGATTGTAAATTGACCATTTTAATATGGTTTCATGTTTATGTGAATCTTGACTCTCATTATTTAATTTATTATTCTCTTGTATTCATTTTTGCACCTGGTCCATTCCTGTGGGAAAAAGAGTTTCTCATACCTTTTGGGTAGTTGTAAAAATATTTCACCTCCCAGCTGGCACAATTTTGTAGAATATATACCCTTGGATATACCTATGCGCTCACTCTTACTCAACCAATTCACAGGATGAGGGACTTCTGAGTGCCATGGGGATCTGCTGAGGATATCAAAGGATATCTATCCCGTGTTCAAAATTTCACGTTTTAGCCAAAGAAAGTCAGTTTTTCTATCACAATGTAGTTTGTAAATTTATTTAATATTCTCTTTTTTCATGGAAGAGTATCTGATTTATTAACTAGAATTTCTTTCTGCTTGAAGAATAATTTAAATTTGGGATTTTTCATCATGACTGACGTTTCTTTATCCTTCTTTCTGATAAAGCTGACATTTTTGAAACGATATGTCCTACAGTTGAGAGTTGAAAGCGCTCATATTTTCTACTATTTACAGTATGAATATCTGAGTAAATGCATGAGGTATGATTGTGGAGAAGTTGTGGCACCTAAACTATAATATACGACAGTCAGAATGGAAGCCATCATGAATTGGCATCCAGTAGTTCAGCACAGGTCTGCTTTTCCAGTCTGGCTTGAAAGTTGGGTCGTTAGGGTGCTGAGTCTTGACTGTGTCCCTCCTCTTATCGCCTAAACCTTCCACTATCCTCGATTAACAGGACTTTTGCATCTTGCCACTATTGTTAGTGTACTTGAGTTATATCCTCACTGGATCCAGATGGATACCAATCCATACTGTAGTTGCGCATCCTTGAATCCCAGGACATTTGGATAGCCGACTGCTTTTGCTGGCTGAGTGTAGATGTGATATGCAATGCAAAGGGAGATTTTGCATTAGTGTTGGATATCGTATCTATAAAGAGGAGCACATCCATGGAATCCAAGTACATATATTCTATGTGTTTACTATCTGTGCCGGGTCAGCTAAGGGAGAATGTTTAAGCTGACCCACTTTAGAGAATGTTATTTGATATTTGTGGGAAAATGATGTGCGAAAGTATTTTGTAGAATAAATTCTGGTAAATGGAATATTAGCTATGGTTAATTTGTCGTAAAGCTTTTCCATGAACTGGCCTTCTCTTTAATTGGCACTTGTGTGCAGGAAGAGTGATCAGAGGTTTTGATCAGGTATCAAGAAACTGGAGTTACCTCAGGAGCAAGTTGCTCGTGTGTTTTAGAGGTTCACTTTGAGTACTTGATCCATTCTCTGCGATGGATACATACATTTTTTAAGATTTCTATGCCCTGGGGGTATTAGATCCAAGTGTAAATGGGTGTGGGTAGTATTCTATTTCTGTGATTAGATATTCTAATTATCCTGACTATGCTAATATCAGGTTTGTGTGTATTCCCTTTTAATATCAGCGATTAATATTTTCATGTAAAATGACTTCTCAAGGATAATTTTATCACTAAATAACATTTGTAATATATTGTGATGATTTGTATCATTAGACAGCAAAGTAAAGATGAAATTCATTAATTTTTTGAGTTACCAGGAATTTCATAGTTAACTTTCAATGGTAATGAGAGATCTGTATATTTTGTAACTTTTTATATTTAAGTCATGTGTTAACTCCAGATGTTGAAATTTTATCCTATGTTTTTGACCTATGAGTTGTATTTAAGCAATATTCTTGTACTTTGAACAGACTGTGATTGAATTTCAACTAGCCTCCCACCATACCTGGGATCTAGTTTGCATTCCTGCGTATTTTCTAGAGCCATTTACTGCCATCTAAGGTCAGATAATAATGAGATGTAAGCCATCACGAGTCCTAACCCCATTTTTGAATCACCTCAAGACTGGAAGGAAATGCTTATGATGGAAATGTACATATCTTTTTATATAACTATTAGGAAAGTATGTATCATCTTATTGTTAAAATAGTTACTTTTTGTTTGTAATTTGAAATTATTTTATAAAATGTTCTTTGAGAAGATGTTTATTACACATGACATCACTGAAAGATTACTCAGAAATGTATTTGACTCATTTTTAGAATATCATTTTATTACATCACTATTATTGTACAAAATTTAATATTTTTCCTAAGTTTATTAAAGATATATTTTGTTGACAGTTGCTTCTTTTTTTAATGCCTGTAAGAGTGCAAAATAATGATGCTCTGAGATGAACTTCTTCCTGTGACCAAGCAATTACGAAAATTTTTGGGGAATCTATAATCGAATTATTGAGGAATGAATTTCCCTTACAGGTTCCGCAAAATAGTCTGAAGGACACACTCCATCTGTTTGGAAGTAGAATACCTTAGTCAATTTTCCATGACCTTAAGAGCTATAAGTCAAGTGATGTTAATCGTGATAATATGATGATTACATCAACTAGGTTAACTGAGTGATGGTGGAAAATAAGTTGTCATTTGCAAATGGTGCTCATTACAAATAATTCATGATAAAGCCTCATAAACATCAGGAAGTTGAATTAGAGTTTACATACAGGCTTCGGATGAAGTCTAATATCAGGGAGGATGGTAATATTAAAGATATCGTGTTAAATACATACAAGAGATATTTGTGGCAGTGTCCTGAGAACCTAGGATACATCAAGAATGTTGAATGTTGGTTTTTGGATAAGCAGGAAGTGATTCATGAATTATATGTCCTATGAAGCTCATAGAAATGTAAGGTAGACATTTAGCTCTTATCTGAATCAGACATGTTGCTATCCCTCCTTCACCTCAAATTGAACTCTTGATAGAGGGTGGAGAAAAATTTTGACACGAAATTTTAACCCTAGATAACTGATGCCAGTAGGAACTGAAATTACTAGTTACGTTTAAGTTGAAAAAGCACCATTTTCTAACTACATAAATGTTGAGCCAAGCACCCCAATTGCCACAATTTTGCCTTGTTACCAGATGCACTCAACAATTCATCACTTAGAATGAAACTTGAAACATCTAATGAAGTTGATGGTTGGTGAATTAACTTCGTAGATTGCCTAGCTTGAAAATGACATAGAACACATTGAAACCGGTCGCAAAATATTAAAATTGTGAGTAAGGTACAAAGTGATTTTATTTTGAAACATCTAGCCTTGCGAACCCACTTCACTGTTTTCTGATTGACCAGCAGCGATATGATTGTAAGTTCACACAGACAAACTTCCCCCACCCCTCACTTGTCCAACATGATGGACAAAATTTGTCAAAAAGGTCTTGCAGTTTGCCTCCACCGCATACAATCTCCAGCAGGCAAAGCATTTGATGTCATGAGTGTTTGACAAGTAAGGAACTGCTATAGAATAACCTCTTGTAGTGTGGGGTTGGGTTACTGGGGCAGCTGGAACTGGCAGTAGAGAAATAAATGACTTATCTCAAGTGCAGAAGTGACCCTTTCCTAATGATTAGGTTCCAAATCTATACTAATATGTTTCTAATGATGGTTTGGTTCTCAAACCGAAGTTATTAAATCACCAGTAATGATTATTTTCTGTTAACATACCATTGATATACTTCATGACTATGATTAATTATTAACTTATGTATTTGTTTCTACCCTCAGCAATAATTCAATGGATCCTTCCACATATAATTTGAAAGAACTGTTTGATAGCCAATGTTCGTTCTGGAGGCTACAAAACCTTCAGCTACCGGGAAAGGTATGAGTGAAAAGAATATAAAAAGGTTAAATTATCTATACTTCCCTACCCCTACTCATCTTCAAATCGCCAACACTCTTTCTTTCACGAATGGAAAAATTGGCATCACTCCCTTCTTTGCCCTTCAGCAGGTGACCCAGTGTTTCATTCGTGTGTCATTTGATGGCATTATATACATACAGCGGAACTTGGTTAGTACCGTTAGCACGTTCCTTCTTAGCACAACGATTTGTCCTGGTCCCAGTAGCATCCGAGCGAAATACAGGTAAAACTATTTGGTTAGTACATTTTAAATAGTGGCTCTTTCCTGAGTAGTACGCTCAACTGTTTGCATGAAGCAACCAGCAAGTCATTCCCTAGTATTTCCTGAGCGTGTAATCCTCGGAATACATTAGTTACTTAATTATTATTAGCCATTGACCTTCTCACATTCATCCCACATCTCTCTTTCTACGACTGCGACTAAGCAGTCCTGTTTGTGCAACAGTATATCATGGTAAGTTATCTTTTTACAGAACTTATTTCATTTAATTTTACAGCTCTAAGAACTGCACCAAATAAGTTGAACCAATATTGGTATTCACAGAAATATTACCAACAGGTAATTGGTTCAGTAGTGTTCCCCTGGCAATGACAAAAAGAAAGAAAAATTCGGTAAGAATTGTTAGACAGCAAAAGCAGAGCAATGAATTCATCATTCTTTGGTTTCCAAAAGACTTGTACCCTCATGTCATACCCCTGTAAGTGCACCCAATGACTCAGCACCTTTCTTCCTACTTCACATTCCACCTACCCCGTTCCTTGCTCATCCCATACCGCTTTATCAGCTCTTCCCCCAACCCTTCTACATAGGAATGGCCAACGGGGAGTCACGTGGTGACGCCGAGTGGCTACGAAGCATGCTCAGGAACGAGTGGGGGAGTCTGGGTGCGGAAGTTGTACTGAACGGACGAATAAAGCGAGTTTTTGAACCTTGTGTTGGCGTCTTAATTGGTTCCCTGATGACCCCTCGACGGACCCTGCTGATCTAGAGTCTACACCCCCAAAAATTAAATCAATTCTTGTTCTTTCCACAAGGCACCAAAATTTTACCATTGATCCTGAGAGTGGTAGCCAGAAGAAACCTGATATGATTACATCCTACAATAGAACTAAAACTGGCGTGAATCTACAGGACCAACTCTACAAAATACAAAGTGGCATGCAATATAAGACGGGGGCCTATGGTGATCTTTTTAAATGATCTATTTACCCAAAGCCTTTTCAACATTCATTCGATATCTTTTCAATTTATAAGACATTACATTCTGCACGAGATCTAAACTCTATGAAAAATTATAAATTTCACAATGCAATTTCTGGACCATTTATTCTACCCTTTGTCCAAACTTTTTTTTCAATGGTGAATCTGATTCTTTTATTTCTCTTCACCCTTCCCTGCTGGGGCCTACAATACAAAAACCTTTCCAGAGCTACAAGTAGCATAAGAATATTTGTAACCTCTCAGTGTGCTCTTTTTTGGGGTGGAATTGCCCCAGTATTCTCGTCTCTGATTTGGGACCCAACTCTGCCCTTACCACATCCACTCGACTAGACCCTCGCACCCTTCCTTAGCACGAATCCACGGTCACCTTAATGACCAATGCATTGTTTTTTTCAACCAAATAATGCATTTGATCTTCAATAATTTAATTATCTAAAAGAATTACTAACATTTTTTAAGCATTGTGGAATTTGAAACATTTCCAGGGTTAATAACAAAAAAGTTAATGAACACTAGTTACCAAGACCAAATCCAGAAGTCCATTATTTTCAACAACAATTTAGTTAAAAAGCTGCTTACGCACAGAACAAAATGAAGAATTCATTTCAAAGCATAAAAACCTAGTATACCACAAAATATATCATTGCAAAAAACCAATTGCAATGTAACCACTTCCCAACTGATTCCCGAAGTGAGAACGATTGTAAATGAGAGGGATTGTCACACTTAATACGAGTGGCCCTGAGGTCTCGCTAAGCTGGGTCTCAGACCGGCCCTGAATGCATCCGACAATTGCTACCTCAGCCGTCACTTCCCTTCCCTCGTGGGGGCTAGAGCCTATGTCCGCTTGTTAGCATTGAAAAATCCACTACAGCTACACCTGAGGTCATGTCTTCTGCTCGCGAAAATGCCAGTCGGCTTCACCGAACGTTCAGCATAAAAGGGTTAATATATTTGTTACAACTTTAATAAATGAGAAAATTTTGAAAAAATATTCCATCATTAAATGTTTATCACATCTTGTCTTCAATTCGGTTACCTACATATAATAGTTCAATTTTTTATATAAATTTGGTTGTTTTATTTTTGACTTTCAATGTTCACTGTATTTCATTATTTTGCATTTTGATCCACTAATAATTATATATATATATTCCCAAGAGACAAAAAGTGCATCACACAATAAACACAATCCAAATTTATTGTTCGTAAACATTTTTTAACAAAGTTGAAAACTTAAGGAGAAAATTTGAATTTGGGCCACCAGAGTGGCCTGCATGCCCAACTGCAAAACATACTGCCGGTTTAACCAAAGTAGTCCATCCCTCACTTGCATTTAAATCCCTTCTGGTACATACTAACCTGCCCATCCACTAGTCTCTCAACAGACTGAGGACTGGATGCAAGAAGTTAGACAATAAGAATAAGAGTCCACCCTCTTCACACAAATGGACAATGGAACAAGTTCATAGGGGTCGCTACAGTCTACCATGTAGGCTTCATTTTTGTAGCTACTTTGGGTGCATTTTATGTAATTGGTTTTAAAAATGTCTGCAGCACAGCAATGAGCAATCTATTTATTCTCAATGTAATACTCATGGGGAATAGCAATGATTATTTGTGTATTTGATAATTTAACACAATATGTACATAGTGTTGGGTATATCAGAGGCACACATTTTCTAAAATGACATTTAAGTACACTGATACCCACCCAGGAAAACATTCTAGTGTGGCAACTACATACTACTATTGCCTCTTTGTCACTGAAATGAACCAGTTTGAAAATGAAAATTCCCTAATTCCAATGTCTGCACTGAACTACAGCAGCTTACTCAGGGCCAGTCGCCTGTGCTCAGGAATTTTGCAGAAGAGAACTGTCCCGAAGTCCAGTAAGTGAATTAGGGCTACTATAGTTCATTTCACAATGACAGTATTCATCTTCACAGCAACATACCTCAATAGCACAGCTTCAATTAATGTTTCAACCACTTACTCCACACCTGTCCACCACAAAGCAGCCAATACAAGTATAATATCTCATTATGTACTAACTCCAGTGCAACTCCAACAATTTGCTTAGAGGTGTGTTTTCAAGGAGGAGATAAGTCATTAAATTAATATATAAAATTGGAGATTTTTAAGAGAAGGACCATCTTAACATAGATAAAAATTTCATCTATAGGATGGTATGAGAAATTAATTAGACAGCGGATGTAACATGCCAACGAAGAGCTTCAATTTTGATGCATGAATTGTGCTACATAGCATTATTAATGCACTGAAAATCAAAAATTAAAAGGGACAACCCCTGATTAAATTTTACGAACTATTTTACATTATCAGCTGGGCATGAACGAAAATAATTGCGTGAAATTCAATCAAAATGTCCTTAGCTAAAATTTTTGAAAGCTGATGCACACATCAGGTATCTAAAAGTCAAAAATTGAGAGATAAGTCATTTAAGATGCTTTAAGACATGAGTGCATTATGTTAAAAATCAATTTTTCATGTTTCAGTCATGAAATTCACCCATAATCGAAGGATGTGATGTCACTTTTGGAAAGTAGTTAAGCATTAGTAAGCCTACTCAACCCAAAAGTGGATTTGAATTCTGCCCAAGGCAGTCTTGAGTCAGCCTACTGCTTCATTTGGATAAAAAGGAGGTGCAAGATTTTGAAGGAAATGACAAAACTTAAATTTTGGTCTAGAAATCAAGAAATATATTTCATGAGGTCATAACAATATAAGACCTTTGATGGACACAGTGCACCTTTTTGACACAAAATTCTCAATCTGACCCATGGGTTGAATGAATCACAATTCCCAAACATTCAAGTGCAACAAAATAACACTCAATTCCTCCAGGATCAGTGTCACTTGCAAAGCATACCTGTCCAGCATGTGCTCACACATCATACACGAGGGCATAGTCGAGCAATTATGAACATGGCACTGCTCACATGGGCACCAAACGCAGGCAGGTGCTCAATGCAGATACACAGGGTGAGTGATAACATCTATAGTATCATATAAGAAATTACTCAGAAGTATCATGAGCAGAGCTTGAATTGACTCATAGGACCACAAAGCTTAAAGAGACCAGGTCATTAAATCTATCCAGGCACTCCAAATAATGCCCTTCTAAACAGAATAAACCATGCTTCAACATAGTGTCTTGAGAGAGAACTCAAACCACTAAATCTTCCTGGTGTGAGTCCCAATAAATTTTTCCACAAATTTCAATGGAGAGGGACATCAGTAGAGCAATAACCCACTTTCAAATTGAGACAAAATTAGAATAACTTTTCACATATCTCAATAAAATCAAGTGCATTACAGAAATGCATATCCAATTCATATATACCTATGAAATCTGAGATTGCTCATAGAGCTTGCCACTAGCCTCATTTGACAATGGGCTATCGGTGCAACCCAGGGTACACCCTCAATGAATGCACCGTTACTGCATACCATCAACTGCTGCCATTAATTAACAAATGGACGACAACTACACAATTGTAAACTGTAAACCAACAGCTGTGATAGCAAGTCGAGCCAATGAACTCCCTCATCAAACCAGCTCCAGCCAGGCCTTCACAGAGAACCTTACTCGAGCAAAAGAATAAGAGAACCAGCCCAACGCCTCTGCATTCTCACCCTGCAAAGACAAGAATATTCAATGCTGTATATACATATATATATTTTTTTTCTTGTTAATTACAAGAGTAACATGTTTGATATTTCTTTGATAAAAGGGTTATTTTTATACTCGCACATTTTAACCTTTCATCTGGCCCAATATTGGAATTGCAGAGTTCAGGCGCAAATGTGCCTGACAGGCACAGATGTGAAAAAACATCAAAGGTGTACCACTAAGCCATGCTAAGAGTTGAAATTTAAGGTACTATCATTAGCGTAGTCGAACACTTACATGATGTGTTTCATGCTTTGGTTTCACCCCTTTACATGCCGTCATGAGGCCCCACACCAATTCAGCAAGGTGCTATTCATCATGCTCTTTAGGCTGTTAAGTACAGCAGACTCCCGATTATACGGCTGTGGTTTATCCGTGCACGAGTTCACACTACTTTGACGTTTTCAGCAATCTTTATAAAAGATAAAATCGGACATAAAAGCACCAAGATATTTGCATTTTAATGTTAGGCTACACCGGGCTTAATATTTCCATTAGAATCCCATTTATAAAATGGAATTATTTTATTTACTCGCTGACAAGGAATTTTTCAAGTTTACTTTGACGTCTGCTCTAGCATTTTAGATGACGATCGATGGTCAGGAAAAAACTCTTCATTAATTTTAGAAGATTCTTCAATGGTAAACCAATTGTACAGTAAGAGAAATGTTATCCACTATCTCTAATTGTATATTTTATATAGCAAATTCGGAAGTAATGCCGTGGCATCGCATGTGGTTGAATACGGCCCAAGGTAACCGGAGATTGTCACACTCGGGAATATTAATGCCGCGACTAGTCAAGGTCAAACTGGAAGGGATTAGCAGAAGTGAAGGTAGCGAGGGAAGTGGAAGAGGAGATAGCATGAGTCATAGCCAGGCACTCGCCACCGTAGACAATTTGCTTAAACGTTTCCTATAACTGCTGCTGTGTGATGGTGTGATCGCACACCTATTACCTTCACTAAAGTTACGTGCTCCTATTTTGCAACCATGGACATGCGCGATCGTGCTCAGCAATGACGGATCAGCATTTACATCCCCGCCAACTTTTGCAAGACCTGACTACGTGGCGTGGTGCCTACATCTATAGTTTTCAATGTTACAGAGTGGTTTCAAAGCACTGGTGCAAACCACTTTTCTGAATCCGAGATCTCTAGGTATAGGGAACACGGAGCAGTAGAAGTACGAGTAATCACATTATCGCCACTGCAAAAGATTGCGGTTGGGAAAAGAAAGCTTGTTATGATTCTGGAAAGCAATTTAAAATAACAGACAATGTGCATATATAATAAAAGATTGTCTGATTTGCGTAAATTATAAAATTTACAGTAAAAGTTTGGATTATTCGTGTTTTCCAATTATTCATGTTGCCTCTCCTCATCATTAGCCTGGATAATCGGGATTATGCTGTATTATTAAATGCAATGTATTTAGCATGTGAATTCTATACTAATAATGTACTTATTCACCTTAGATATTACACGGTAAGTCCACATAAAGATCAGTGTTTTTCATTTTCCTATTTTATTTATCTTTTAATGCTTTTATATAGCTTTAATGGGCCATCATTTTGCTTAATTAAGCTGAATAATCCGCCGCTGACCTGTCGGTAAAAATGCAAAAAGTGAAAGGCTCCATGGAGCATGTCAAAATGAAAAACACTCAAATGTGCTGTGCCTGTCGGACACATTGAGCCCGACGGGAGGTTTAGTTACACAAAACTGCATTATAGTAAGCTTAAAATAGATTGAGAAAATAATCTTCACCCTCCTTAGATTACTTACTAAAATTATGACCTACAGGCATGCAAGAACAAGATCATGGGTAATACAGCTTGCATAGATAAACATTGATATGAAAGGATTAAAAAAAAAAAATGAGAATCTAACTTCGGAATGGGTTTTACCAAACAAGATGTTGACGCCACAAGTCCACACTGTGGCACATGTGGCATGGGGTCGTGCTTACTAAGCCACTGACGGGACAAAAATCCCTTATTTTGTCGCTGGTCTGCGACGATGAATTTCAAAGCACTGCTGAAACAAGTGACTTAGTAAGCAGTCACTCGCACAGGCACAATGTTAAATACACCGAAGGATGAAGTTCGCCATGAAAAAATATTTGCCTTAGCCGGGATTCGAACCCGGATCTCCCGATCGCCGGTCAGGTGTGTTAACCAGTTGCACCCGTGCGCATGACTGCTTACAAAGTCACTTGTTCCTGCAGTGCTCTGAAATTAGTCGTCGCAGACCAGCGACAAAATAAGGGTTTTTCACCCAGACAGTGGCTTAGTAAGCACGACCCTATGCCACAGTGTGACGTGTACATCTCGTTTGAAAAAACCCATCCTGAAGTTCGCTCTGAGAAAATGGCTTGGTAGTGTAACAGGCTAACACATCAGACCGGCAATTGGGAGTTCCAGGTTCGAATCCCAGCTAAGTCAAATATTTTTTCATGGCGAACTTCATCCTTTGGTGTATTCAACTTTGCACCAGCGTGCGTGACTGCGTACAAAGTCACTTGCTCCTGCAGTGCTTTGTAATTATATCATTTTTTTTACATGTAATGGGCAACTATCATTAATCGTATATTTTTGCATAAGTTGTATGCATTTAGAATACCTGCATATAATTTTTGTTTAAATGGAGTCACATTTTTAAAGCCACTACTTTCATGCATTCACGTTTTTCACGCATTAATTTCTTAACGTGTGTTCTGTTTACAACACTAGATTAACGGAAGAGAGGAGTGCATATTTAAGTGTTCCAGTCTAAATACCTGCCAGAACAGAGGGGTACGAGGGATGTAAACGCTGCCGTACGCAACGTGTAAACCTTTCACTCACTCAGTAATTCAACCTGAAGATTGGTTTGGATAGGTGAGGGTAGAGCTCACAGGCATGCCTGTCAAACATTCAGAGTATTTACTTAGCTCAAGTAAATAGATTTTAAAAAAGGGATAAAAAAAAACAACAAACCTTTCAAGACCATAATTAGCATAGTAAAAAGGCTCCACAATTGATGACGTCAACCATCTTTGCTGGAACTAATTGCAGATGACATCTCCGGATTGGCAGTTTGTTGCACCTGTTCATCCACACTGGTAGCTGTGTCTGTCGACGTCTCACTGTTCACGGACTCAGTCATGCCTGGCAGAGTGGACGATGCATGCTCTTTCATCGGAGCCCCACCCTGCTCCCCCAGTGACATCTCACTCTTGCTATCGTGCCCCAGCATGGCATCCAGACCCTCTGGGATGATGGAACTGTCATCTACCTGGACATTCAATTTAATTAAGAGAAACACCCATTGTAAACACACTTCATTCAGGATGTGCACCTCAAGTATGTAATGAGAATAAATTTATCCACAGAATTTCACTGACGATATCTCTACAAAACTAGCGGTCTCTTAAGTATGCTCCCATAACATACCTCTGAAGGTGAGGTTTTCACACTACAGGGGGTCCCAGACTTTCGCACACAATGCGTTCCAGAAAACTTGTACGAAAGTCAAATGTACGTAAGTCAAACCATTGACTTCCATACTAATTAGGGGTTACGTTCTGAAAGAGCCGAATGTACCTACTAAAACCTTTTTATTCACAGATTTTATATCAATTCACTAAATTTTAATAATATGATAATAAAATTCCTCGAATCATCTAATTTCTTTCGAAAATATGCAGAAAATGTAAATAAAGGTAAAAAAAATAAGAACTCTGTTGGCTATCGAGTGAAACTTCCTCTTGGCGTTTAAGTTGACATTCCACTTATTACGTCCACTATAAATAAAAAGGCATATCAAGAATCATAACAAATGTAATTGTTGAACTCTCACTCTGGATACCTTTTAATTTTCACACATCCTGCAGGTGACATTCGTGATCGCGTATATTTCGCAAGTTATTAAAAAAAGACAAACTGAATTCGGGTGATATTTCGTAAAATATCGTTGCCGAAGGTGTATATGAATTAAACAGCACTCACACGAAAAAAACACAATTAGAAAGAAGATCTTACTAGTTTTATTGAAAGCTATTTGATGTCTAGTCAACTTTTTAGAAAAATCTCTCCAACGAAGGCTTTCTTTATCTCTTAATGAAGGAGCCTATAGCAGGCAGTCTCTCTCCTAAATAAATCCTATATTAGAGTTAACTACCAACGATTTCCTTCATTGTATACGTTAGTATTGTTCGCATATACCCCATTTGAAACAATTGAATGTTGGGATGCACTGTAAACATTGCGGGAATTTAAAAAAATTACAGACCAACGTCCGAAAGTCAGAATTTAGCATACGGAAGTCAAATATAAGGTGTCAATTTTGAACGTATGAAAGTGCGAATTGTACGAAAGTCGAGGACCGCCTGTACTTGGAAATAAAAACAAAAATATCCTTTAGTGCGAAAAATCCACAGAGGAAAAATCATTCGCCTTGACCGGGATCCCGGTCAAGGCGAATGATTTTTCCTCTGTGGATTTTTCGCACTATTTGTGCATTGCGGGTGACTCCGTAAAAAGTTATCACCGTGGCTAGTCCCGGTATACTTAAATAATATCCTTTGGAGCAAGTATGCAAGCTGCTTTGACAGAATCCACAGTTCCTGCCAAAAAAATAGCATAGCAATGATTCCACAGCTGATTTTTTTCTCTTCATCTAAGGATGCCAACATGGGACCCTGGACGCTGCCTACACAGCTCTGAAGGATGTTTTGATTGCTCACGAACACAGACTGCACGAGGTGTGGAAAGATGGAGAAGTGTGCTGTTTCTGAGGGAGAACACTTTAAAGACTACTAGTTTTGTAGTGATACATTCAAAAAAATTTGTTAAAATGTGTTTACTCTCATTTCTTACAATACACACCCTGTATATATAATAAGAAAAGTGAAGTGAACACCAGGAAATACTAATCTGAAACATCTTTCAACAGAGCTGATACAAATAGTGCGAAAAATCCACAGAGGAAAAATCATTCGCCTTGACCGGGATTCGAACCCGGATCCCTCGATTTCCGGCTGAGTGCTTTAGCCAGTTAAGCTACCGAGGCGTCATTCTCCCCTGTGAAATTTCCACAGGGGAGAATGACGCCTCTGTAGCTTAACTGGCTAAAGCACTCGGCCGGAAATCGAGGGATTCGGGTTCGAATCCTGGTCAAGGCGAATGATTTTTCCTCTGTGGATTTTTCGCACTATTTGTGCATTGCGGGTGACTCCGTAAAAAGTTATCACCGTGGCTAGTCCCGGTATACTTAAATGAGCTGATACAAGTTGTAAAATGGTCAAAATCATTACGAAGTATTCCACTAAGCGGTACAATGGTACATAGTAGAGGCCAGCAAACAATAGCAAAAGCCCATATCTCCCAATTTAGACCCCTTGACCACCTGAGTTTGCATTCGTGCTCAGATGAGGGAGGAGCCTGCCTGTAGCCGTTCTTCGAATAATTTCACTTCACAGCAACACCTTTTGAAAGAATAGACAAGCAGGTTCCACAACCAGCAAACAGGTTTTCCCTCACACAAATTCACCCCGACATAGTATTTGACATTTTGAGGTGGTAGTGCCTCCTGAAGAAATCAGAAATATTTGAGAAATACAACCAGGAACATTGGGATCATGCCCTTTCGCCCTTGTACACACTCAAGGGAGGGGCTCTGTTTTCACAATCATTCGCACACCTCTACATTCTGTTAATATGGCACATTGTTTCCTTATAAAAAGAACATTAATTGGCCCGAAAGCAAAAGAATATGGAATTTCACACAATAAATTCATCATGCAGTACACAAATACTAAGCCAAATTGCTTTCCTCTCAAGTGAATAACGCTCCACCTATAGCTCTCAATTCATTTTATACAAAAAATAAAGGAAACGAGGGTACCACGTTCAAATGATAACACATTAGGTTTGATGAACATGTATCAGCTAAAAACATAGAAATACATATTATGCATTTTCAGCATGTTTTAGCCGCTTTTAATTTATTTAGCACTTTTACTTTCCTTTTAACAAAATATTATGCTAAAAGGTTAGAACAAAGTGCCAAAATTGCACAACAACACTATTGAAATCGGTTAATGAAAAAAAATCCCTGAAAATACAGCTAATTAATAGTTTAATTTCAGTATCAGAGCCTGGCTGTCTTATCCCAAAGGAGGTAGTTAACTATATGCCACATTCTTCAGCAAACTACAGTGAAACTTCTCTTTAACACTTTTGATGGGTTTTTTTTTGGAGAAGTGTGTACTGCAGGAATGCGCAAATTGAGGGAAATAAAAGCAATATCATAGCCCAGAGTTCAATAATATTATTGCATTTAAATATTATTGCTAAATACGTAAGTTTGTTTGGATTTCTTTAACATAGAAACTGTTTCTATGCGCTTTTCCAGTCTGTAAAGGTCATACTCTTCTTCACTTCCTCCTAGATAGGAAAAGTAATGTCGCAGTGTGTTTAAGGCTAAAATGGCTTGAAAACTTGATAGGGTAGGCCCTAGGATCTCCCCTTCTTCACTCTCTAACGAGCACAGATGCGATGTTCAGATAATTCCATTATTTAGATTACTGGGTAATCGTTCTTCTGCTGGGGTAATAGCAGAAGCAATACCAAGGCAGGAGGACAAAGACCAACCTCACAGCTCCAATACAGCAACACTATGCACATTCAACCACATTTCTCATCATTTTTGCTGTGCCAGACTTCCCAGACACACTACTCATGACCAGTAAGAACCCTGATCTAAGTGCTAGGAGCTTTTAACAGACCTGTAAGCGTTTTGTAAAAGTGTATAGCGTCTTACTCTTAACTAACATCAGAATAAACGACATAATCCACACAACAACACTAATATGAATCAACTTAGCTTCATACCTTGACTTTCTGAAGTCTGGGTGGTAGAGGTGGCAACGAAACATGAAACACACAGGAAGCATCCTCAAATGTGTTGACCACTGGCTCTAGACAGGTAAAGCCTGCTTTCGTACAGCCACAATGCCTGAAGAGAACCTGGTGGTTATCCTGGAAGGCAAATTATTAAGTATGATGATAACAGTGAATGTGCTCCACCACCCCAAAAATGTTTGACCAATTTTTCCTTAAAATATGGGAAAATCACCAACAAATTTAAAGCCAAGCACAGAAATCTATTGATATTTCTACTCATAAATCACCAAAAGACAGCTGCAAACTTAATTCTTTGGCTAGAGCTCTGCCAGGATAGGTTGGGTCCGTACAATAAAGTGAAATAAAAATAACTAATGGGTAGAGTTCTGTGAACGTATTGTTATTTTTTGCTAAGTTTCTTAAAAAAAGCCATGTGATTTCGGTGTTGTAGAAAATCCTGGCGGTGTTGTTAAAATGTCAACATTTTTGCCCATTTCTAGGAATGTAATTACTTTTTGGTTAGGTGAATGCTTATACTTTTATTAAACCCTTTACATAATATTTTATTCAATTTTGATCATAAAAATTTTCTGATAAAACCAAATGAAGGAAATAGTTCAAGTTGCGATTCTATCATACAGTTAGCTAGAGTCGTTTTTTAAAAGTAGCCTGAATGAGGAACTTGCATGGGTCGTAGATTGCTCTAAAAACTATTTTGAATAAGTCAAATGGATACATTAGCTCGCAAAAATACCTTCAGTTTCTCCATTCAACATCAAAAGAAATAAAAAAATTGCATTTAAAATCGAGAAAAATTTCTCTGAGCCGACCACTGCGCGAAGACACCCGAGCGTTGCCGAGGCCAGGCGTGACGTCATAGGTGCCTAAACAACCGTAGGGAGTAGGGAAATACGCTGAGCGCATGGTGTAAAATTTGTTTTGCGGGAGTATTTAGCCGCTCATCGTCACTTTATTTTGTTCTGTTATTCTTGGGCAAGTTTTCCTATTGCCATTGTGCCTAGATTATTACTTGGGATATTAATAATGCGGCATCGGGATGATGAAGTACAAGCGTTTCACTTCGTATGTTTTAGTGATCAGAAAAATGGATGATAACGTTGCCACTCGTTCGAATAGTACACCTGAAATCTACATCATCTACATCTACATAATACCCCGCAAGCCGCCTAGAAGGCGTGTGGCATGGGGTGTTAGGACACCAGCCTTTTTTTCGGACACCAAAAATTGATACCACGACCCTCATGGAATTTGTTAAGACAAATTATTGCTAAACGTCGGCGGCAAATCGAGTTGTAAAAGAAACTATTAATACTGGAGGATAACGATCGTAAGATGTGCTGTTGACATTAGAGTAAGCTGTGCTGTTGAATTTGGCAACACCGAATTAACGGAGAAGGTAGTCCTAACCGTCCTACGGTACGAATTCACAGCAAAACAGTCCGCACACAATCCACATGTGAGATCGCGAATCGGTTTCGCTGCCAACACACACACAAGCTATAACCTATTTCAATAATATAGGTAAATCCAGAAACAATATACTAGCATATACCATAAAAATATAGTGGGAAATAGGCAAATACTCTTATCAAAAACTGGATGTCACTGTCACATTCTTATATTCATCACGTACAACTTACAATAACAGAACTCGTTATGATGAAAACAACTATTTATTCACTGATTTAAACCCTTAAATTAGCCCACACAAGTGACACAGGTGACTTTTCTCACTACTATTCGTTGAAATAATGGAATAACAAACTTCACTCACAGTTTTTATTTCAATAGCGTGATCGTGAAATGTCATATCTACGGTGAACAACGGAGATTAGCAAGCCACTGACAATTTTTACACTACTGTTAGACATTTATCGATAGCGTAATAGCACTTTTTACAATTCAATCACGATGGAACACTGATAACTCTTGGCCGATATTTTTCAACCTTGTCAAACTTTGTGCATTACAACCACTGGCACTGTGATTATTAGTAGTAGCTTAACGGGAGATGTCACGTTGAAAATAACACTATTTTGGCACAAAAATGTTCCTAGATGTCTCCAATCAGCGATCAAAAGTTGCATTGACTGGAATTCACCCCATAATACAAGCACATACAGTCCTAAACGACGAATTCTCCGGTACCTACGAATAAACGGAGGAAGTTATTGTATATAAAAGCTAAGCGGACATTAGTAAACATCAAAATCGTTCTAATTACATACTTAAATGAATGATATGCCGTCGATAACATCAACTTACAATTAACGTATCCCCCTTCCAACGGCCGTGGCTCAGACTGCTACAACGATGTTACTTACAATTAGATATTATAAAATATTTGGTTTCACTTCTTCAGTTTTATATTTTATGTCCTTACTCAATTATTAATATTATAAATAATACAAAATATGAGGCTTTCGAGCCTCTATTGTCGGATATTTATCCTTAAATAGAAAACAATCAACACGTCTCACAAACGGAGCTCTCACAACGGCAGGCAACTATTACAAGCAATCACAACAATAGCTTCGTGTGATGTTTAGGCACCTTTGACGTCATCGAGGCTTCGTCGGCAGTGGCTTGGGGGGTGAGGGAGTTTTTCCCGCGCTTTAAAATTCGTTATATTTATCATTTAATATCTCGCGAAGGAAAACTCAGATTTACATGCGGTTTTCTTTGTTGTATTCAGAAAATAATTTTCTGTCCGCCTGTTAAATAAAAAAAATTCATGCAAGTTCCCCATTATTGAAGAATGCTAAGAATTCACGGCTCCGAGCCGTGAATGGCAGCTGGTGAAAAGTCGTTTCACTTGAAAGCAACTTCAATGTAGCACGGTTCATATTTCACCCCCGAAGAAGAAGGCTGGATTACAATGGGTGCCATAACGACCATGGCAGCAGTTGACTGTGTCGTGCTTAGACTCATTAGAAGACATCCACAGAGAAGTAAGGGCTGGGGGGATAGGAACCCTATGCTGGCATTAACCAGGTTGTAATGATAAGCTCAAAATGGACCAGGACTGAACATCCCATCTGATGGACAGAGTGGTGCACTGGAAGTGCCCTCCACATTACACTCAAGTAGGGATAGGGCCATCTCTGATAAGTTTCTGCTACTGCCAGGACTTGAACCCAGGCCCAAAGGGTTTAAAGCCTTTGTGATGTAATAGCGAAAGTTTGCTCCCTGTTAATGGGGTTAATTTGGATGACTATCCTCAGATATCTCATTTCTTCAGTCTCCAATCTTTGTTAAAACGCGTGAAAAGTCTTGCCTTACGATAAGTAAACCCATGATAAATAAGGGGTTAGGATAACCATTAGTGAAGTGGAGAAGCCATAGAAGTCACTGGAAAGCAGTTCATTATTCTAGTTATGACCAGTTAGTTGAGATTAGTGAAATTCAGGATATGCGATATTGCAAAATATTGAGAAGTCAATAAATGGAACAAAATTTTGCCTTTATCGTGAATCTTGGGTGAAAAAATCACATGCAATGAGTAGAGGTCCGTGAAAGTGGTTTTATATTTTGCTAAAATTAGTTTTAAAACCACATGATTTTGGTGTTATAGAAAATGTAGGTGGTTTTATTATAATGCTACAATTTTTCCACATTTGTAGGCGTTTTATTATTTTGTGATATACGTTTCATGAATACTTTTATTATTCATTTTACATAACATTTAACACAATTTCAATTGTACTAAATTTCTGATAAAACTAAATGAAGGAAATGGTTCAAGTTCTATTGGCTCAAGGTATATGAATGGTTGAAGTATGTAGTCTTGGCGAATACAATCGGCAAACGGCATATCCCCACCTTATATGTGTATACTTCGAGAGCCATTCCAGAAAATTTGGATTGTCTAGTTTCTCTACACTAAATAAAGCCTTTAAAAATACTTCAGTAGCAGCAACAACAAGCTGCTCTTTCGCTTTCTTTGACTGAGTGACTGTGTGTTCAAATAATAGCTGTTGTTTTGCCGGTCCCCTTTCTTTGGAACGTTTACGTGTAACGCTACTGATGTGCTTTAACAAAGTGTTACATCTTTCAAATTCTTATCTTTTATCGCAAACTTTGCACAGTAATACCCTGTCTTTCACATTAAATCGTTCTGAGAGGACGTGAAAGAAGCATACATAACAAAACATAGTTCATCAATTTTCAGAAATGCTTGACACTGGTTGGGTCCAAGTTATGAAATTCTGTAGGATAAACAAAATCGTCATCACCTGAAAATCCCCCTAAGTCTGGTGACCAGCCACCATGTTTAACATAAAATGTCATTGTTATGTGAAGAAAAGATTTGTACAGTACAGCATTAAAATTCCAAGTCAATATTACAGGTGAAATATAAGGTATGAGTCTACCTAAGAATTTCCAGATCTGTGAGGGAGGGGATGGACACCCTGGAAGGCCTTCTCTTGAGTCAGAACAACGAACAGCATGTCAAGAAGATAACCACTCACTATTAGTGCAGGGAAGTGATGCAATGCGGTATGTTTAAAAAGGAGGAGGTGGAAGGCCGACACACTGCGCAAACACGCTCAGACCAGATTAAGCTGCTAAAATCACTCACTATGCCAATAAATCACAGCATTTCCATGAATCAGTATGTTACTACACGTGACATTTTCATGCATGCAATAACTCGTAACTTCTAATAATATCTAAATAAAGAAAAAGATCAAACAGTAGAGGACAGCTATAATGTGAACAGCCTTCAGCGAGAGTAGACCATAGCAAGTGATCTTTGTGTTGGTTGGTCCCTTAGACATAGGAAAGACATAGAAGGCATAGGAAAAATCGTTTGCCAACAAAAAAATGCTCATATTTAGCCGGTAGTATAACAGGTCCATCTATTCAAGGATAGTCTCTTGGATTCTTAGCTCCTAGGATTACACCACCCCTAACTTTGGCAACAATGGTTTTAAGCTCATTTAAGACATTACACCAAAGAAAGACATCAAAATTGCTAATGCTTTCAACAGCAACACCCGAAAATGTCACAAAATTCAACTCAAAACCATTGGGCATTTAAGACCCAAGATCTGCCTACATTTGTATTTCACTTTAGCACCAAGGCTCATCATGCACAACCAACAGCACATGGGAGGCATGCTACACATTTGGTGCAAATACAGTACCAAGATAACAAGCTCTATAAGAGAAACAATATTGATCAAGGCACTTAACAATCTAAGACAATTTTGCCCACGCATTTTATCAATCCAACTTTTCTCTAAACTAAGATAACTTAAGGAGGGATCTAACTCTAAATAAATTATAAAATTCACATTTTTTTCTAGGTGTTCACATTCTAAATTTCTTCAAAATCAGTATTTATGAGCCATTTTACGCAGAAATATTGATCTTTTAACAATCACCGGCCGTGCATCAACTAAAATTTTAACAAATGCAACAGAAGCCGTGCATACCGAAGTCATACAATTGTTCATTCAGTCAGTTTGCAAAACAAATATTTATTTCTTTCTCAAAAAATATAAACTTAGAATTGAATTCTTTGTCTTCTCTGATATCTTGATTTTAGTATAAACATAGACATGGAAATTGCTGATGCATAAGTCCATTATTTAGATGGTTGAGCTTGATTCAAAATTTGACAAAGCGTAGAAAAAAATGAGGTATTAAATTTGAAGTCTACAGTTTATGTGCGAGCAACAGTTATTCAGGTGGCTAATTCATAAAAACAAATCATACATTGACCACTAGCCAATGCCGCAGGTAGGGTCATAAACCCGGAAAGGAGGGAACCCAACTACCCTCGGGAGTCCGAGATGATGCCTCTGCCCACTAGGAAGGGTCAAAAAAGGTTAGTGCTGTGGGTGAGTGGAAACCTGATGAAGATACACTTTTGTATGTTCCACAGGAGTTTTAATTACCGACCCAGGTTTCGACAGTACACTATGTCATTATCAAGTTATCACATGAAATTTTCTTTATGCTCTCCACATTTTTTTCTCCAGGCAATATATGCAATTATGTATACATCTGTCACTTGGCTGCAGTAACGTTCTTATCAGCGCAGCTTCATTTTGAAAAGGAGACCTATATCGACGGCTAAGTTCTAACAAAACGTAACTCAATTTCCGCCGGTTTGAGATAGGTGTCGTAAACAAAGTGTAATAACATTAAAAAAATAAAATACAAGCAAAAACCAACTCTGTTTGCTAATGAACGCTTCTTTTTCAGTTTTATGAACTTTTGGTTTTTAATTTAGTATAAAAGTAATAGAAATTGTTTTTTAGCTCTCCTGAAAAGTTGCTATTTTTGAGATGTGTGTTATTAGAACTTAGCCATCGAGTTGGTGACTGAGATGGACTTTGAGGGCATATTACAGAGGGATAGACTGATTACACATTACACAAGAAAGATTTGCAATATCATTGTTCCCTTTTCCTTGAGCCAGTGCTTCCAATATTCCATCCCTAACCACCCCTGGATCATTTCAGTAAATAGTTTGCTATGGCAGTTCAGTTCCCTTGGACCCAATTCTATTCTCTACCATCAACTTCTAGTGATGAATTGTGATTTTAGGTATGAGTGAACAGTCAGCCGCAGCTAACGAGAAAATGGTAACTCACCAGCAGTATATGCTTGAGGCAGTGCTTGGCCAATGGGAGGGATCTCTCAGGACATCGAACCCCTCCTTCAGTAAAAACACACCTTGCCGTGGGGGGCAAACGCAGTGTAGTGCCATCTGTTAACTGAAAGAAAAACATGGAAACATATTAAAATCTAATTGCACTGCCATTGTCAGTCCATTTGAAATCAACACAGCTGCCAACCTGACCCCCTTCGATTTCATAAAATTTGGTGTGTTCATTACACATGATAAGGGAATGAAAATTACCAAATTACTGAATTTTACCTCAAGTAACATAAGAGTAATGGCCACTCGAAGGTCTAAAAATGTGCGGAAAATTTGAACAATACACTTAACTTGAACGGCTGTTGCTTCGGTTCTAATTAAGATACAACAGTGAACTAGGTAAATTTGGAAAGATCTTGAAACAAGCTTTTCAATGATATTCAATTTACTCATATTGGAAGAATGCTCACAGTTAAGGTCAGTGACTTTGACCTTAGACCTCTAATATCTGTGATAGTCTACATCACCTGGCAGAATTTCGATAACTCGATTGATCGAGGTAGCCTCATAGCTTCAGGTACATCTCCATGTGGAGTAAAGCAACTATGTAGTAACAAAGGCCAATACATTCAACTGCACACTAGTATTTCAAGTGCTCCTCCTCATTTAACCTTTCCCCCTAAGATTGGTAAGCAAGTTTAAGGACATAATAAATGAATTTTATTTGATTGAAGTCTGAGATGGGAGAGACGAGGGAGGGATGAAGAGGATAAAACTGCACTAGTAGGTGCCTTGCGGAGATTTGGGTTTCTAAATTTACAATTTTTGCAAAAAAAGTTGTAACACTGTTAAGGGTGGCAAGATTAGTGGGAGCAGACTGACCAAATTGGGGAGCAATAGGTGATCACCGCAAGAACTATGGATAAGAAGGAGGACTGGAGCACCTTAGCACTGCTGATACCTGTGAACTGGTAGAGTAGTCCTAAGAGTGATATGGCTTTTGATTTGATTGCATGAATGTGTTCAAAGAACAGAAGCTTGTGGTCCACAATAATTACAAGATCTTTCACGGATGATAACACACTTTCACACACGATAAAGAGGCAAGAAGTTAATTACATAATCAAAATGGATAGGGATTTTCTGAGCAGATGTTGTTATTGTGGTGCACTTTCTGAAGTTCAATTTCCGCCTCCAAAGACGGCACAATTCAATGGTCATTTTTGCGGCATCCTGCAGCATCTTAGAATCTACGAGATTATCTATCTTTTTAAATAGCTTGCAGTCATCAGCATAGAGTAAGGTATTGGCTTGGGAAGAACGAACAAGGGGGGGGCGAGATCATCAATGAATAGGTTGAAGAGGTAATGTCCAAGAACACTACCTTGAGGCACTCCGGAAGTAATGTTAGACCAGGAAGATGAGATACCAGTAAGTATTACTCTTTGGGATCTGTCATGGAGGAAACTGGACCGGAGACTAAGGAAGGTGCCATAGATTGGAAAAATCAAGAAAGATGGCATCGAGTTGAGACTTTTCGCCCATCGATTGTACGGCATGTTGCTGAAATATTGATACGTTTGTTAAACAAGAGTGACCCAGAAGGAAGCCAAGCTATTCAGGGGAGAGAAAGGGAGAAGTAAAGTAGGAAAGGTCAGTTCAGGATTATCCTTTCACAGACTGAGGAAAGAACGGGAAGTATCGAGATGGGCCAATAGACATTTTTAGGGCCAGATTTATGTCTATGAATAACATTTGCTATTATCCATTGAGAAGGAAATATGTCATGGTCAAAGCAGGGATTTAGAAGGAGGGAAATGGGAACAGAGAGACGGAGCACAGTTGTGAACAAATATGGGAAAGTGGGGATCTTTGATAGATATTTAGCAACTTCCTTGGGATCTGTCCGAATTCCTGAGAAGCAGTGACTGTTGACAGGAGAGAGAGAGAGGGAAAAATCGTCAGTGAGTGAGAAATTTGACATCAGCACTGGACTTCTGATGAAACATTCTAGGAAGAAGTTCGGTCTGACTGTTTCAACAGCACAGGAATTATTAAGTGACACAGTATCGGGATTTTGAGGACTATTATGGTGTTTATTGACAACTTCCTTGGGATCTGTCCGAATTCCTGAGAAGCAGTGACTGTTGACAGGAGAGAGAGAGAGGGAAAAGTCGTCAGTGAGTGAGAAATTTGACATCAGCACTGGACTTCTGATGAAACATTCTAGGAAGAAGTTCGGTCTGACTGTTTCAACGGCACAGGAATTATTAAGTGACACAGTATCGGGATTTTGAGGACTATTATGGTGTTTATTGACAATTATATTGAGAGATATTACGGCAATTTTTGGGCTATGGACACACATTCTTGTGTCATTTTCTCCCCAGCATCATCTGCCACTTTCGGTTGTAATGCCTTATTATCTCAAGTTGGAAATTATTTTCTAGGTCTTTTTTCACCATCATTGTGCGGTTGATAAAATAAAAATTGCCTTTATTTCTAGGGATGGATGCAGGAGAAATTCAATTGCAATTTTTGTTTTGTTTGCTTTAAGTGTAACAGTAAATATAAGTTAAATTTCAAATAGATGCTGAGCTAGTGGCGTTGAAGTAAAGTTATTGTCACATGTAACCCTACACTAAGTCCCATATCGATGCCTCCACTTCACGAACACTCAACAATTGCCCACCGAGTCAAATCCACTCACCTAGTACTACTAGATGAGCAGATTTGATTTTGTGGGCGATTGAAGAGAGTTTGTGCAGTAGAAGTATCGATAAAGTAGGACCGCACTAGGGTTACCACTAGAATTATCCCACATAAGGAAAAAGTCTCACATTTTAATGACTTCCCACCAAATGCTGTGCAGGGTGACTCATGTTAACCCACCAATAAAAACTGAAGGGTTCAAAAACAATTTAAATGCATGAAAAAATCATTTTCTGCCTAAATAACGAAAAAGTGGGTGAGCTGAGGTACAAAAAATATCAAAGGGACAAAATAAAAAAATATACAATATAAACATAAATTTATGGAAGGGTTAAAGACATTGAATCAAGTAGTACAAAAAATGTCACAAAATTCAACTCAAAACCATTGGGCATTTAAGACCCAAGATCTGCCTACATTTGTATTTCACTTTAGCACCAAGGCTCATCATGCACAACCAACAGCACATGGGAGGCATGCTACACATTTGGTGCAAAAACAGTACCAATAACACCAAGCCTTAATAGGAAACAATACCAACCACTCTTATGCAATTGGTTCCCTTTCTCTGAGGTGGTTTTGCACTCTAGAGAGAGTTGTTAAATTTTTTTTTACAATTTCTGAATCTTTAAAATTCTCATATTTTGAAAAACAAGAGCTTTCGTAAGGTGAATAAGGTAATCAGGTAGCAGTAATTATTTTGAGGGCAAATCGCAAAAATATTGGTTTCCAAGAAATTCAAATCCTGCATCTGGCTGTGTGATACACTGTAATAGGGTCACAAAATTAAGACTATTTATAAGGAAATTTATAAGGAAATGCATTAAATCATTTTGCTGTGGCATGAACGAAAACCCAAACTCCACAATTGAGATGATGCCGCATTGGTTAAAATAATGGATTGACAGATTTTCATATTAACTCACAATTAATAGAACCACAAAAAAATCAATGCCTTGGATTATATTTTTCTAAAATTCACAGAGCACTTGTACTAGTTAGAAGAGTTTATTACATGTTACACATACTTGAAATACCTTAAAAAATCTAATCCAAACATTCCCCTTAGATAAGAACTGACATGACATTAAACTCTCTATTTAAGAAGCAAGGGTACTTTTGATTGTATGAAGCAAAACTGTTGGTCCCAACAAAAACCTATGCAATATGCACAGCAAATTGGGAAATACAAAATATTTGAAATTGCAAACCCCGATCTCAGTCCCTATGTAAAATCTTCAATCTTATCAACTATGGCAAACATTTAACTGAACTATCAATGACAACATATTTTTGAGGATAGTGCATATATATTATTTCTCCTAGACAAAATGTACCTATTAGCACATAAGTTTAATAATAAAAATTGAAGCAATTGAAATACTGGAATGAAATCACCAAATACACCTTTAAACTAAAAGCCTTGTCACTCTTTACTTATGAGTTTAATGGACACTCTTTCTCATGGTAATTATGAGCTTATGCTTACACAAACAGCAACACCAAGAATAGCCTCCTAACTGTGAAAGTTTAATGACTGCAACACGGAGGATATCATCACTGCAATCAAGGTGGATTTCATGGCTCGATCAAGCAACATTTCCCTTAATATCTTTAAAAACTGAGATCCTCATACAAAGAGCAACCCTAATTTCGATGAAAAGTAATGGTATCACTTGAAAACTACATGAAAGGAGCATATGTATGAACACACTATATTCTCATAGTTCTGAGTAAAACTTTGTAATTCATAATGTGTTTGTCAGATACAATTAAATATAATCACCAAAGAATGAAGTACACAGTACACTCACTTGAGCTCTCCTATCTCGAGCTTTTTTGTGGAGCAATGCCTCGACTCCACAATTGCGCCTATGGTAGCGATTCAGAGCTTTTAGTTTCTCATACAGCTTCTGCTCTCTGGCATCCCACTTGGGTTGGCGATGAATGCTCACTGCAAAAAATTATGAAATATAAAGATGAGAACAAATAAAGTAATGCCAGAGAATAATAGGTATGCAAATAGTTAAAAAGGATAAGCTAAGCTACCCTCTTAACCTCTTCCCTACGCAGGGCGTGATTTCACGGCCTGAATTTTCTGATGCTAAAGAAGGAAGGCCGGATTATCACGGCTTGACGTTTTCGAAGCAAAAGGCCAAAGGCCGTGTTTTCACAATTTTGCGGTCAAGCATGCCAAGTGGGTCCCAACCGCCATTAGGGTCTCTCGGCGTGAGAGGTCCAACCCTTTCCTATTGTCCCCGTGGGGATTATCTCGGCCCATCCCGGCACTTAGTGACCCACTCAAGGAAGGTGCTCATGGTCACTTATTTGTTTATAAGTTAAAATAACTAAAAACGTAAATGTTGCATTTATTGAAAATCAATGCGAGGAATTACATTCTGTATGTTCTGCTGATTGGTTCCAAATTTTAAACGGAATTCTAGCGTTCATATTAACGGAGTTGATCATCACTTAGAACAATTTTTGGAGACACTAAGGTTAGATGTTTAATTTTTATTTTTATAACTCACTAGCAAGTTTGTAGGAGCGATATTGTAATGATTTACATCTAAAAATATACGTTATTTTGTTAGCTACATTCTAGATGTACATTTGCGGTGAAATTCGATAGAATATTCGATTTAACTCCTGAGACAACTGCTCTACCCAGGTAGTTACTCTCATATCTTGCTTCTCTGGTCAGGATCTAGGTGGTCTGCTTTGTGCCCCTCACGGGCTTATTTCGGGACACATTAGCGCATTAATGTTTTCTAGGAAAAACTTATCATCCTCCAACTGGAAGACCCAAGAGTATATTGGTGTAAGTATTCTCCTACGGAAATATGTACGTGGAAGATGATAACCTCACTCTTCTCGGTAAAGCTCATTTTCTTTTCAAAATTTTCTTGGCGTGTATTCAAATTTAACCGTAAATGTTCTGTATGCATTCCCCTTCCTCCTCCTGCAAGGATTTTTTTTCATTTTTTTTCATATATTTATACAAGCAAATTTGCTTTAAAATAATATTTAGCCATTTCAAACAACAAATTTGTATGATTCAAGTAGTTTAATGAGAATTTTTCGGGAAAATATTCTTCTAAAAAAATTCTAAATGTATCATTCTCATGTTTTCAGAGAACTGGAGAGCAGACGCAAATGAGGAGTGTGGATTTTGGCATAATGGATCTAAATTATGTTAATATCATAAATCGTAAATACCTATAAGTATGCTAGGAACATTGAAAGATTTCATTCCCTTTAAAGTATTTGTTGGTCTATGATATAATGCCGTTTTGCTGAAAACCCTAAAAATAACCGTAGAACTTCGTTTAAAAGTTCTACAGGCATTGCAAAATGAAAGGAATACATTGATGAACTGACATTTAATGCAACAGTAACAATTAAAAAAAATTAAAATTGCACTGGTAACAATTAACTGACCGCAAAAGTACGCCGGGATGGGCTGCTCTCGGGGAAAAGGGTCGAGGATTATCCCCACTAGGAAAGGTCATTAAGGGGAGGAAGCGACTACCTGGTCAGTCCCGAGCCGAAAAAAAAACTCCGTACGGGGCGAAAAAGAAAATCTCAAAGCCAAAAGCAACTTCCCGCGAAGAAGCTCGGCGCGAAAAGGTTAATAATTAAATATATAAGAGACTCACAAAATAAGGGAGCTGAGTTTAGGAAATGGACATCATCTATTGTCATGAAAAGGAACCCCAGATTTCTGTAAACCATTTACTAACCCTTCTCGGTGACATCTATATCTAACTATTTACGATGACTATCTATTACGATGAATCTATCTAACTATTTACGAGACTATCAAACAAATTACGATACGTAGGGTCAAAACATAACACATTCTGGAACTAGCTTCACACACCATAAGAGACATGTTAAGCAAAATCTAAAAGTATCATGATACAGCAGCAAATACTGAAACAATATCAATTATGAAGAAAATTTTTGTGATTTCCTGGTGTATTATGAGCGAAGTTGTCTTGGGAACTCCATCAGGTGAGCACTTTCCCTACAGCCAGCATTTTTGTCAGACTGGCATCATCATCAAGAAGTCTTCTACCATGATGTTAAACTATCCTTCACTTTGAGAAGAAAGGACAGATTAGACGCCTGGAAGAACTGGAAATTTTAAGCCACAGGGACTAGTACATCGTTAACCTTCACCCTTCCTCCTCTTCCACTTTCCCCACACTCATTCAACCCTCCACCCACAGTGACACCTAACCTGGCACCGAACCCAACCCCAACTATCCCCCAACCAATGGCACCCGAAAATTCACCACCCACCCCCTTTTTCTTTGCCATATATACTATATATATACACCCATGTCTCGTATAGCGCAATTCCAATTAGAGCAATTTCGATATAGCGCAAATTCGTTCCTCGGGGAAACATTGCAACGCAGTATAGCCCAATCAAAAATCTTAAACGCTCTCGTGATAAAATGTGAACTTGCGCTCAGTAAACGCGAAATTTCTATCATTTTACGCATATTAATATTATTTCTTGCCTCAAATCTTCTTTTTTGTTTATATATTAATCGAAATCCATTGCTGTGCAATGGCCAAAAGTATTCCTCGTCATTGGGTCCAGATATCCGGCCTACCGAAGTAATTTATCTCGTCTCCTTAACAGAATGAGTTAAGTTAGATCATAAATTAAGCGTGGGGCTAGTGGAAATCAGTTTTTTTAAAGCAATACTGGTTGAGGCGTAATTTTTGCCGTCATAGGTTATCGGGCGATTGACTTCCAGGTAGAGTCTACGCTAAAGCCTTCAAGGTCATCCGTATTCACGGGGGATAAATGGAGCGGTGGCAGAGTTGCGCATGAATAGCATCAACATAAGAGGGTCCGCTATTGAGTCTCAAACACAATAGCTTCGTTCCCTCCCCGCAGTCGTAGGCCCTCTGCGTCTCAAGAATACAGTTCAGCAGTAGAAGGTCATTTCGATAGAGCCATGCAGAGTAAAAACCAAGAGAAAATGGCAAAAATAGGAATGCGGGTAGAAAAAAATCAAGAATTTATCAAGAAAAACCAAAACCTAGAAGAGAAATTGATATAGGTCAATTGCTTTGAAAATGGAGAACGTCAAAGCAATATTGCGCGGAAGCAGAAAAACGCAGGATGCCTTATTCTGAAGAAAGACGAAGTTAAAACATCAGTGACCTCGGCCGCACCAACTTCAACCAAGCGGTCTACACATACGGAAAGTTCATAGTGAATCAGTACAAAAATACGAGAGTGGTAATCGCTCCGAGACTTATAGTGAAAGCTCCGGTTGGTTCCAGAATTTAACGGCAAGCAGGTATTTCCAGTGCGGCGATATCAGGTGAATCTGCAAGTGTTGATAGCGCAGTCACCACAACATTTTCTGATGAACTCCAAGCTGTGATTGAAAGTGGCTCCTTTCCCCCCTCAACTAGTTTTTAGTGTTGACGAGACGATATTCTTTTGGAAAAGAATGCATTCTCGTTCATTCATTTTCAGGGAAGGAAAACCTGGGCCAGATTTCAAGGCATTTAAAGACTGTTTCACGTAGCTGCTAATGACTCTGAGGACTTCAAATTAAAATGATTTATCATTCATAAACTCCGCTAGCTATGAAATGGCATTCGAAGTAGCATTTTCCTGTCATTTCGATGAGCGACAAAAGGGCCTCGGTGACACAATAGTTGTTTTTAGACCAGTTTGAAAAATCGTCATAAAAATTTACATAAATAATGTTTTATAAGGCTATTTATGGGAATATACATGTTTTAGAGGAAATTCAATACCCAAGACCTATGCTACTAGGAACGCATCCCTAACTTCCCAATGTTAAAACGCTCTCGTATAACGCAAATTCGTACAGCGCAAAGACCTCAAGGAACGCATCCCTTGCGCTATACGAGACATGGGTGTAGTAGTCAACTTGCCTGTAATCCCTTTACCTTAATAATTTTATGCTGTAACGAAACCATGGTTGGTCACAAAATACCATGCGGAAATAGCCAATTTTTTATTTCATCTACTCCTACAGTAAAGAATTTCCACTAAGTAACTAATCAACTAACTGACAAAAAAGTGCAAGTCCTAATCCAGTGTTTCAATGCCGCAAAATATTACTAAACAATGAAATTTACTTTAAAGCTGAATCTTCTGAATGAGGTGATCCAATTCCGAAGATAACACTATATCTTAAAGAATTACATTTGTTCATGTTAAACTTCGCAGAAACTATTTGCCAAACAGTTTCAGCAACATTTTTCCTTGACAATGAAATTCCCTTCATTTCCAGGTTTTCCAGGACAGGCACCACCGTGAATATAAACTGAATTTCAAAATATTGCTATCAGTTCTTATACTAGTCTTGAACACTACAGTTTTTGCTATATTTATAAGTAAGGATGGTTGGATTGGATACTTCGGATCCAAATTCGCTCTGGATCTGGATCCGAAATTTAAAATTTTGGCTTCAGTGAATGCAGCACCCCACACGAGGGAGTGTAAAGAGTTTCAATTCTACCTTCGCATGAACCATTGCACTGCAATGCTTGGCCTACTCATGTACCATTTTGTTTACAAACTCTCATGCTACAGAATTTCAGCCATGAAAGTTTATTCGGCAAAATACGACTGGCAAGAAGTGTGACTCTTACAAAGAGATGGAACAACCATCGGGAGAATCTCAACTCCCATCAGCTGCGGGAGCATCGTCTGCTCCCGCAGCAGTAGTCAAATACGCACATACTACGTAGCATTGACGTCGTGCAGTACTGCTTTAGATAAAGTGGGAATTGGATAAGACTCATTTCTTCATCATGATAACTCGTGCAATAGCAACAATTGCCCACTCGTGAAATTTGTGCGCAGTGGGCACTCCAGAGGCAGCAGAAGGTGAGGAGCTCGGGGTGGGGAAAATTGGGGCTTCTCATTGGCTGCACTTTTGCATAGTCAGACATTCCTGATAAATGGCCATATTTTATTATTCATCGCGTCATAAGAATTGAGAAATGCATTTGGATAAATCACGGTCGAAGAAAGATATGTGGAATGAATGCAAGAATTTTAATGGCTAGTAATAATAAATTAAATCATGAATTCGGAGCTTTACGACCCTTAGGAAGATACTGGAGAACGAATTGCGGGTTGCGTCACGGCTAGCAATTGAGCGTACTAACCAGGAAAGCGCAATTTTTTCAAACGTACTAACCAAATACTTTTACCTGTATTTTGTTCCGATGGTACCGGGACCGAGAGAAATCGTCGTACTAAGGAGGAAAACGTACTAAGGAGGAACGTAGTAACCAAGTTCCACTGTATATGCTTCATCCGTACCCCGTCTCACCAACTGATCTTTTTCATTTTACCTGCTTCAATTCTCTGTTTCTGGAGAACATATAATAGGTGAGTCACTTAACGGACCTGAATACGTCTCAATCGTTTTCGGCAATTGGATGATGTGCGTGAGATTCAAGAATGAATCAATGGCATCGCACTTCTGGCATATTTACATTTTTTAACCCCAAATCGATTGTAAGTTTTTTTGTTACAACAAGACCAAATCAATCTTCAACATTGTTCAAGCAGCACAATTTTCAAAGTAACAGGCGTGGCATCAGTACCGTCAATCAAGAAGATCCAGCCCGGAAACGACAGCGGTATAGAACACATAAGGCTACTCTTTGATGGCAACAACGTCAAAAAATAGCGAAACCTAACATGTTTGTCCTTGATTCCCTCGTTGTGACGTTGCGTGAAAGACTAAGGGATTGCTCTCCTTCCCCTCCACCTCTCCTTCATGCGCTTGTGCTACCCACCCCCTTCCTCTCGCTGAGCGGTCGTCTCGTCGTTCCCGCAACTCGTCGCACATGATGCTAATGTATTTCTAAACATTGTTAATTGTGTTGCAGATTGCACAGTAGCAACTTAATTGAATGATATACCGATAAAAATGCCTTTCATTGAGGAGAAATATTTTCATTGACATAAAAGGACATTGACATAATGTGCGTGGACTGTGACGTGAAACTAACGTGAGGAAGTGGAAAATCCACCTCACTGCAACTGAAGCATTTGAGAGTGAAACACATGTCAGTATACCATGAGAAATTGATAAAATCCTCGGGAAACTTATGTGAGGAATATCAAAAACCAGTCAATGGTTCATCCGAAGATTGAAACCAATTTTCATTTCTAAATGCAAGTGTAAAAGTTTACATCCTGACCGTGTAACGATTTCATAGTTTTTGAAAAATTATTTGAAAGCTTATAAAAACAATTTTTAATCAGTAAAAATATTTAAACCTATACGTAAATCTAAATAGCATTCCTTTCATTGTATTTACCCAGAAGAAACTTAAATAATTACTTTGTTTTAATGCAGACAATTGAAAATGCATTAGGGTTCGAAAATATCCGAAGATCTGGCTACGAAAACCAAGGATTCGATCCGGATCTGAAAAAATCCTGTATCCGTCCATCCCCATTTATAAGTATTCTTATCGAGTATAGGAATTCATTTGCACAATTTGCACAAATCAGGGCATATAGGTAAAATAATGCAGTTGGCATTTGCAAGGAAAACTTAGATGCAACGAAAGATAAACCTTCATACTTACTTAGTGTCTCCTTCTCCTTTCGGACTGAATGTATGTACACTCGCCTGCGCTCCCGAAAAACTTGTTGCAACCGACGATACTGCTCAATGTACAGAGACTGCAATCTTATCAGCTTATCTCGTAGCTGCAGCGCAACTTCTTCGGCTGTATACACTCCAGCATGCCTGTAGGATTCCAAGGGAATCACTTACAGACAAGTTCATGCACTCTACCGGTTAGAACTCTAAGTAGTTTCAACCAAATTGACCATGTCTCTCTTTACAACATCCACAAGTAACACCATACCATTACCTAGAAGAGGAATATGACACACCACAGAGTAGAGACCTCTCATCCTAGATGCAGCAGGCAATGAATTCACCTATACATTTAGAGCCTTACGAGATTCTTCATTTGACCGTGCACGCTCCAGTTAGTGGTGTGAAATCACAGCCAGTTTACACAAATAAGTTTGCACAGGGAAAGAAAGCCAGATTATGCAGAGGAGGGTTGGGTTTGGTCTCTAAATGAGACTAATTCAGGCTTCAAAATTATTAACTTTTCCAAATCCATTAACTCAGATTTCATATGATATATAGGGATGAATTAGTGCCACATACATCAACATCATGCCCACACCCAAACCAATCAGGCATTATCTGACCTGCCAGCATCAAAATTTTGATATCCATTTATACTGAAAGATGATTTGCAATTTTCCACAAAAATAAATTTAATCCTTAAATTAATATTTAATTATTAAAATTAAATTATTAATAAATTAAATTTATTTTTGAGGAAAATTGCAAATCATCTTTCATTATGAATCAATTCCACTCCATCTCGCTTGATTCCTCGAATTTTATGATATCCATTTGTTCAAATTATCACTTTACATGACTTAGAAGAACAAATCAGTGGAATAATATAATGAAAACTCCCTTTGCTTTGGCTCACAAGAGTGCCCAACAGAAATGGGGCAGCTCACCACTGGTTATTATTCATCTGATTCAGGAAAAAATTCATCACCGAGATACGCACAAAATACGAACATCTTGAAGACAGACATGATTAGATTTTGTTAATTGTTTGCCACGCGTACAATGCATGAAATACATGAGGCAAGGGAATAATGCAGGACATTATGTCCCCATTATCTTTCCCAGTGAAAGAGTGTTAATACTCCAGCTGTCATCACGGTATGGGCAAATTGGTGTCAACCTGCCTCACACTTACAACCAATAATACCATTTACTCTGCCAGCCCTCCCAATACTAAGATTTCTGGAAAACATACTTCTTCAGTGCAAGTGACTGACTTACAACACCAGATAAGCTGGACTCATTTCTCCACTATTAGGAAGTTTTACGACTGGAGTGTTTTATTTAAATAAATGTATTTAATTTAGTATTTTCAATTATCCTTCAATACACATTAAGAGTCTAATATATGTAATTACAATTTTTCCATAAACTAAAAACTTGAAAAATAGGTTAATTCCAGGAAAAGAGGATCATTTCACATTCTCCAAGCCATTTGGGCTCTTTCTCCTTAGCTGCAACAATCCAGGTGTTGTTATTAAATTTTTTTTACGAACAAGAGCTACATTCACTAAAACTATAAGTTTGGTCTTAGAATTACTGACCAGTATTTCAAGTATATCTTTATAAAGGTATGGATACATGAGTACTTATTATTGTACAGTATTTTTCTAAATTTCTCTGACAGAGACAAAAGAAGTAAAGCCACTCGCAAGGAGAGGTCATCTACCTTGATGTGCCTTTTCTAATGCCGCAGTTATGTCATTCAGAATTGCAAACACATCTCTGAACTGCCCATTCTTGCTGCAATTAAAATTACTCAAAAGCTCGTCGCTGTATGATCAGAACTACAAAATATGCTGATGTGTTGAAACCCCGATCCCTGGCCCCCTGGGTGAGACTTGACGAAGCTAACCACTACTCCAACTGTGTAGGTAGGAGTGCAATTTTGGAATTACATATATATCACTTGTTAAAAGTAACACATGAAAATTAATTACAGCCAAACTAAGGCCATTCAATAGAACCACCACCAGTTCAGAGAAACTGATCTTTGAACAATCATTTTTAAATCCACTATATTTAATTTCCAAAGAGCATAAAATGGCAACATTTTAGTAATTTTATGGATTTTCAAGGTACAGCTGACTGCCAATTATCCAGCTGCTGTGCATGAGTTTACACGGGGACAGTGTAGTTCTCGATGCCTTGCAGTGGATTTGAAACATCTATGCAAAATCACTGTGCGAATCTCTTTCCAGATTCCGTGATATTGCAGCCACAGATGCATGGTTTTCAGAAACCAGGTAATATGTGGAGCAGTAGGAATAAGAGTACAATCACGTTATCGCCGCTACGAAGAATTGCAATAAGAGAAGAAAAATCGGTTAAATATTTGAGGATTACATGCACACCTCTGACCTCTAAGCCTGATGGTAAGCATTCCAGGCCTTCTCAATTGCTAAGACTGTGCAATCTGGCAAGGTGTACTGCCTTCCTGTGACGGTCTTAGGCACTGGTACTAGCATTTATATAAGTCAGTTCGCATTATCCAGCACTCATCCAAATGTTTTGGGCCACAAATATGGCTTAACCTTCCCATCAGGTGTCATGAAATTCGAAAGAATTTCGGCAACTTTATAACAATAATAAATTATATCAAAACCCTCTGATACAAACTAATTTGTTCACCTTAGCAAGTTTAATTTTCGATCTTTTCTCATCTATGATGGCTCCTGCAACGTATAAGTTACCCATCCGACACCAAGATAAGTAATGAATTAGTAAATTTTTATTAGTACTCGAAGGGCTTTTGCCCACCCCTTGGATTGTTTAGAATGTAAAATAAGTTATGTATACTAATTTTGGTGAAGATCCGACGATAATTAGCAATTCGATAAAACTATACAGTCACCAGAATTTCACCATCCTCAACTGTTTGAAATCTCATTTAGGAGACTGACGTTTCAGTTCTCCCAATCATGTGCGCTTACAAAATTAGAGGTAACTTCCACATGATATAAGACTAACCCGTAAATGTGTTTCCTATAAATGCTGACCTCAGAATTGCAAACCCACATCTACATAATACCCTGCAAGCCAATTCTTGAGTGTTTGGCAGGGGAAAGTGTTCGGCAAGTGAAAGGGAAAAGCAAAAACGTCAGCAACTGAAAATAAAACTGACATCAAGTCAATAGAAGTTCTTTAAACCACTATTAGGTTAAGCCTGGAACCTATATAAATGGAAAACACATTTCAGATAACGTGCATTCCAATACAATGAACAACTGTCTACGACTAGGTACCTAGATGACACCAATTAGATACCACCGCATTCAGGTTTAACCACCGAATTACACTACTACTGATAGGCAACCAGATAGCACCATGAGATGCTAATCACAGCAGTAAATTTGTTGCACTGACTCTCCAGTCCTGGGCGATTACACCCATTCCTCAAAAGATAGTGCATTTGCTATAGCACTGACGTTCTCCATGCCACTCCATGGCACAAGAGTGGCATGCCCTTTGCAGTGCGTGTCAAAATCCACCCCCTGACACACGAAAAGGAGGGATTCAAGCATTGTTAGGTAAGATAATAAAACAATGCATTGCTAAGTCACGAGGGTAAATTGCAGGGGCGGTCTGGCCAGGACGGCAATGGCCGAGGGCTCCGAGATTCGCACCCCCCCCCTCAATGCTTTCGCATCTATCATGAAGCATACATGAAAGGTGAAATAAAAATAGACTTATTAAGTTAGAAGCATGGTGTTTTGCAATAAAAAATTCTGCGTTGTTGTTAGTTCATTTATTTAACACATACTCAGTGTAAAAATAGCATACCAAATATAATTATGAAGAAAATAAAGTGTAAGAAGATATAAGAGATATGCTTTTCATGAATGGGTTGTACGAAATTGTTATTTTTGAGTTTTTTTTTCGGTGCAGGATCAAGGAAAAATCCACTAAATGGATAGTAGGACGCTAACTCATTCTTCGATTTCACAAGCTGTGAAATTCTCGCTTTTCGCTGTATTTTTTCTTACGGAATTGCTATTTTTATTAACTTATATCTGGATATAAAAAAAGCATATTAGTGTCGAAATCCAATTCCTGGAGCGCGATTTCCTTAAGTTTTCGCTTCGCTTAACTTGTTTAAGAGTAATGAGCCCCAGCCGACGGCCCCCAATCACCCCAGACCGCCCCTGCTATAGGGTAGTTTAACTATACTTACATAATCAACCTTCTAGCGGACTCATAAAAACCTCACAGAAAAGAACTTACAACGATTACAGACCAAAGAGATACCAATTTTTTCCCGCATTACACTTGATGACCAACCTAGGGAACGTTAGAAATAGGGGGGCAGAAAATTTCCCCACACAGACAGGTTTGATTATCCCGATAACTAAGTTGGTGTTTACTAGCGGATACTAACCTTAGCGGATCGTCAGCCTCGCTGTCTACGCTTTCCGTCTCGGATTCATCCATTCCCACAGGAATAACATCATCCACACAGGCGGCTTCTGCATCGCTATCAGATTCACTCGCGAAATCCAATACTTTTGATCCTCCTTGATTCACACTGGTCACATCGATGTCAACTGAAAATGGGTCACTCGATCAGACATCCAGATGCAACGAGGTACAAATCTCGGGGCGGTAAAACTTTCATCAGCTCTCATAATCTCCGCACATCGGGCAACATCCGGAAGTGATTTCCTACACTGGACGTGAGGACTCGAAAAGACATTTACCATTGCAAACAATGGCAAACGAAAATGTCCAGTCCACACCCCAATGCTATCAAAAACTATCCGGCCCCCCTATGCGATTTTCTTTCTCATCACCATGACGAGACAAAAGAACATAGCCAGGGCAGAAATACGTACCGAAAGGATTGACCGATCGATGGGGAACCTCCGAAATACTGCTCGCATTGTTCTCTTTGGATGATTCCTCCACGTTTGTCCGAGGTAGGTAGTGCGATAAGCTGGAAACCATGTTTTCCGGAGTCTGCGGGGGGCATTTCTTAAGAATAGCTCTCTGACGCAATATCTGAGCTTTGTAGGCATGTTCTGCGCAAAACCTGGAATGAAAATGAAAATAAATTGAAGAGCTAGCTCCACTGAGGAAAGTAGCAAGGAAACAAAGAGGAAAAATGCGGTCGAAACCACGTGGCTCACCCGTCCTTCTTGTCACCTCTGGGAGCTGCCGAGAGGCATCGTTTGCCATTTGCGGGGTATACATGATTGCACTGTTTAAAAGGTGCAGTCCTATCCTCTAAAATATGCTTCAGGCAAAATTCGTAGCCTTCGACACAATACTGGTTGCACTTATAATGTTGATAATTACACGTTTGGCCATCCGAGGATTTCACCTTCTTCGGGGCAGAAGAGCGAGGGTGTCTATACATTACTGAAAAGAGATGTAAGTTGCAATTCTTAAAATTGACCAGCACGGATTTCTTACGTAACGAATGAGAGTCACTCCTTCGGTGAGAACGCCATTTTGAGGATATAGAACACTGACCCCGTAATGTTCGCCGTGTATCCGCTGTACTCCTCCGACAGTATATTTATTTCTAGAAGAAAGCAGTAACTACGCTTCTTAAAAATGTAAGGAACCATTTAATCTGCAAACATTCGACTAAATTTATTAACTCAACCGTTAGTCTCTGGACACTAACGGCTATCTACTCCAACGATGCTTCTATCTTGCCGGAAGTTTTACAAATGGCGCAAGGCGGAGTACGTCTTGCATGGTCTTGCACAATTTACAACGTTGCTATGATATTTATAAGTGTGAATAATAAATGCCTGAAATAGATAAATAGCGATTAAAAAATAATATTAGTTCAAGCACACAGGTTTGGTTTTAAAGAATAATATCAAAATGATTTTTCAATGTAAATTTACGAGGGAACCAACCAATCAAATCCATATTGTGGCGACTTCCTCCTGCGGATTTGTCTGTGTGTCCTTCGTAGTGGAATAAATGGCGGCGGAAGAAAAATGGTACTTTACCAAAGAACAACTCGCAAATTCTCCCAGCAAAAAGTGTGGCATAGATGCAGACAAAGAGCTTTCGTTTAGACAACACGCTGCAAATTTTATTCAGGACATGGGACAAAGACTTCAGGTGTATCCTTTCCTAAATCAAGTCTTAAGTAGTGTTGGAGTGTAGTGATGCAAAGCGAGGAAAGCTATGAGTTTTTCGGAAATTATTCATTCTCCAACGGTATGTGCCTCTACTTATTGGATAAACGTGTTAAAATTTTGTTGAAGTGTCTTTCTCAAGCTTTACGCTTCTCAGCAATACAATGGATGATTGCGAATGGCCTCGTACATAGCTTGCGTAGAAAATTTCCTCAATGCCACGCCATATTGATCATGTGATTTAAGTAAACATTTATGGTTTTATGAGACATAAATAATGACAGAACAGTGCAATAAAACTATTTCTTCATATTAGAGGGAAAGAATATACCCTCGGGTGTGATTTTTTTATGTTCGCAAGTGGTGTATGTCATTGCTTACATCCATGTTCCTCTAGCTATGCATGTGATGACCTTAGTGTAGTCCTTTCTCTATTTATGGTTATAATTTTCTTCATTTGCTTATTATTATTAATTAGCTTTTGATTTTGAGGTAATTTTCCTTAACACAATTGTAGCTCGCAGCTCTGCATCAATACGGCAATTGTGTATATGCATAGGTTCTACATATTCCACTCTTTCACCCACTTTCACCGAAATGCAATTGCTGCGGCAGCATTGTTTCTTGCAGCGAAGGTGGAAGAACAACCTAGGAAGTTGGAGCATGTGATAAAAGTGGCTCACATTTGCCTTCACAGAGAGCTGCCACCGCTGGATACCAAATCTGAAGTAAGTGACTCAAGTTTCAGATTTTTCGTTCCTTGACGGAGGTTGGGTGTTAAATTGATGTTGTAGTTTCCGATGTTTTAACTGGCCGTTAGTTGGAACATTAGACATTATGCCTACGTACGCTAATAACACCCGTAATTTATTTCTTTTGGCATGTATTGTCTGTTGTTGTTACGTTGTTAACATGCATCGTTGATGGCATGGTTTATTTTGTTACTCTCCTAGTTTCTGTTGGAATATGTGTGTCGCTGCGTTAAACAGGTTATAGTTTAACTTATTATTGATTCGTTAGCTCAGGAACATGTATTTTAACTTATCAGTTGAATAGGGATTGTTAAGGGTGTTGTTCCTTTTCCATATTTTGAACATCTGATTTTATTTATCATGATTGGATCTCAATCTTAATGAGAAAGTTCTTCCATAGGAGCACTGAGGTGATGACTTATTTGGTACCGACTTTATGAACTTTTCATACAAATAGGGATTGATATATAGGGCACAGTAACTCCACCTAAAGGCGTTGTATTGTTAGTTACGCCAAATTTTTCGTATACAGTCTTGGGAGTATTGCTGTTGTCTTGGTAATTTACTTTCACTCAATTGGTTATCAATCGAGTGGCAAACAAAGAGCGAGGAGTAATTTTGCATTACATGTTGTATTTCCTCCCCCGCATCCTTTCCACTCTTTGTCAGGAATTTGTCTCTATTATCTTGCCTCTTTTCTCATTACCTTTGTGTCTCCTGAGCGTTGTAGGCATTGGCGAATAATATTTATATAAGTTGCCTAGTCATGCAATGGAAACTGCCGGACTCTCCCATTGACATCAAGGCACTGGGAAATCTATGCAAATTAATCTGAGAATTGAATTCAATACACATCCTTGAAACCCAAAGAAACACTAGTATACACTTGAGCTCTTACATATCCATCTCTTTTCACACTGAAATGGGTTTTAATAAAATGGTATTGAAATTGGCATTGACATCTTCAATGAGATTGTATGAGGTAGGTGCTACCACAACTGCACAAGCATTGGGAAGGGGTTTGATCTCACCATTTATTCCTCTTCTTGCTCTGGCCCAGATCTTGTACATTAACTTTCGGGCATGAAATATATTGGAAAACTTAAAGTAAATTACTGCTGTTGACCAATGCTAATCTAATATTTAGTGCTAATGAGCATATTAAATGGAAATGATTGCAATAATGAGTAAGTTTTGTGTGTAAATTTTATTAAGCTTGAAATATTTTGTGATTGTGTGGAGTGCATGTGGTGGTCCTGTTGCGTGATGGTAATTGGGTGACAGTATACTTTTATCGAATCTGCTATTATCGTCCAATCTTCACCAAATTTTGGATTTATTACTTATTTCACGTTGTGAACAAACCTAGAGGTGGGCGGAAGGGCTACGATGACAATACAAATAAAAATAACACCATACATAACTTGATTTCGGAGTTGTAACTTTCACGGTCAGGCAGCCATCTTGGACGACAAAAGAGGATCGAAAGCAATTTACATACGAATATAACATGGAATATAATATGAAAGACATGGCGGCATCACTTTCTGGGAATATGCACGGGCTGATCAACTAGAAAAAAATATCCTTCGAGCTGGTCCAATACATAACAAAGTGGGAGGTAGAAGTGGGTAAATCACTTTCCGGGCACATGTACGGGCTGGTCAACTAGAAAAAAATATCCCTCGAGCTGGTCCAATACATAACAAAGTGGGAGGTAGAAGTGGGTAAATCACTTTCCGGGCACATGTACGGGCTGGTCAACTAGAAAAAAATATCCTTCGAGCTGGTCCAATACATAACAAAGTGGGAGGTAGAAGTGGGTAAATCACTTTCCGAGCACATGTACGGGCTGGTCAACTAGAAAAAAATATCCTTCGAGCTGGTTCAATACATAACAAAGTGGGAGGTAGAAGTGGGTAAATCACTTTCCGGGCACAGGTAGAAGGTATCCAAATATGACTTTAATATTTTAATTCTGAAAAGATTTCTGCATTTTTCTACAGCGATTTCGGGGGCACATTCGCAATTTTTGTAAAAACCCTTCTTCTTGCAATTTCTGCAAAACAGTCTTCTCATTCTGTGAGAAAAAGTGGTAAATATCTTTAACTGAGGAAAAACTGAGCAGGTCCATATCTTTCTTCTTCTATCGTAAACGACTCAATGAGTTTAAAAGCCCGCTTGTTGATGGCTGGTCGTCGTAGCAACCAATGGGTGTTATAATCATATTTTCGATCGTCTTTTGTCGTCCTAAATGGCTGCCTGACCGTGAAAGTTACAACTCCGAAATCAAGTTATTTATGGTGTTATTTTTATTTGTATTGTCATCGTAGCGCTTCCTCCCACCTCTAGGTTTGTTCACAACATGAAATAAGTTGTAAATCCAAAATTTGGTGAAGATTGGATGATAATAGCAGATTTGATAAAAGTATACCGTAGCCGGTAATTGATCCCCCCTGCCAAGTGCCCTAGAGGTGGCTCGCAGGGTATAGATGTATTTGTGCCTCATCAGTCCTAATTGATATCGGTAAATTCACATTAATTAATGTTTTAACAAATGCAATGCTGATGCCAATTCATTAAAATTTATTGATCTGTTTTTAAAATATTGGGCATTGATTTCATTGCTAATGAAAAACTCTGCCACCATAACCTAATGAACCAATGTTAAGATTATATGCATATGAAAACCCCAGTTGAAATTTTCGATTTTCTCCATTGTATTCCAGCCAGAGTAAATAAAGTTTAACCTGAGTTTATTTTCAGATGTGCTTAAGTAAATACTGTTATGTTGGTTTCTAGATGTTTACGTAAATGTCTAAGGTGTGATTCATAAACATCAGTGGCTCACAAAGTGCAATCAATCTCAGACATTTTCTCATGTAAAGATGGAATGGGTCCTTAAAACTGCATCCTGAAACTTAACGAGGATGCTCTAGGTGAAGCATTTATGTGGATAGCTCAGAAACAGGTGTAATGGCTTTGCTTCCATGTACAGGCATCCCCCAAGTTACGCAATAGATGCGTTCCGGCAGACTCTGCGTAAGTCGAAATTTACGTAAGTCAAACCTTTGCATTAGTGCTTCAGGGATTGCGATCGGCACGGTGAAATTCTCAGTGGAGAAATGTATATAGCTCATTCAATTCACTGCGATATTCATGAACTCTACCGTGTATACTTACGTTATTAGATACAAAATCGATAAACATTAATATAGTCTGAGAGTTGCCTCTCGAGCATTGCTAATCAAAATGCGTAATATTATTCCCCGAGTAGACCGATTGCTTGGATTCGGGAAAGTACGGTATCTCAACGCTACATTACTTAACTGAATACTTAAATTGATTCATTATGTTATACTGCAATCCAAGGGCTCAAAGAATGCATCGTCTACCTACCTATAATCAGTTTATCTTCTGCCTTTTATATATTGCGTTGATCAATGAATCTGGTGGTTTCACTGTCACAATTAATATACGTAGGAGGAGTTTCTAGGATTACGAGCAAATAACACACCAAAAATTCCAGTAAATTACTATATTCTTAGATACATTCACATGCACTCAATCTTTCACACACACAAACATACTTTCATTCTCTCATATCTCAATAAAATAGCGTGAAAATATCATCATTAGAATATTAACTTCGCTGGAAACATCGAAGAGTATTTTCAAAGCACGAAGCTAATTAAAAGTGAGCTTTTATTCAGCCAGCTCCGTCATTAACGTGCAACAAAGTTAGTGGGGAAAAGCTTTCAATGACGCTATATTCATTTACAGTTGCACACAATATAAGAGAACGAGAAAATGCAGCTTAATAAAATTTTCCGCCAGAAACATGTAAACAATTACGCAATTAATATCGTGTGTCAACTTTTTGTTAACTTTTTCGCAGCATTCATTGCCAACACTCAAAATTTCAATGGCGTTATGTGGGTACTAAACAATTCTTTTCCGCATTAAAGATTTCTGCTTGAACTTCATTTTCTTTTAATTCCACGGATGGAAATGTCCTAACTTAAGGATACAATTTTTAAATGGTTGAAAGTCTGAGTTTGGGTGTGCATGCTGTATAACAAGTTGTATCGTACAGGAATGAGCGCAACCACATCCATCGCTAGAACTGCAAATTTTCACGTTGATTGCTGACTTGGGATTTATTAGCGATTTTTCCACAGAAATTAATGAAAATTCCTTCGAGGAATGACAAAAATGGGTCACTTTGTTATTTTTAGCACGTAAAAAACTCGATAACTATTCGATATTTTTTCCACCATAGGTTGTACGAGCGAATATCTACTTCTTGGCACTCGCATTCGAAAATTAATGTAATCATTTGAAATACGGTTATTGCTTATGTAAGTACGGATTTACGCAAGTCGAGACATACGTAACTGGGGGGATGCCTGTACCAGGACTCCTCACATGAACAAAAGAGTTCACGTAACGTATGCGTACGTTGAAACCATTGGCCTGGCTCACAGGTCAAACAAATTCCATCACAACAGCTTCCAAAACTAACCATGCATTTTGGTTCCTAAGAGATTTTCAAAATTTCCATCTGAATTTGGTGTATTATAACAATTGAAGGAGAAAATAAGGAGCCCCTGAAAATTTGGCATTAGGGTTATGGTACTATTTTAATCAGAATTTTAATTTTAAGTTGAGGAACATCCCCTTGTGGCTGCGAAAGAGGCAATTAGGTAAAAATTCTACCTTGTAATATTTTTTTTTCACTTGCCAGTATCCAAAGTTGTCTGGTATTATGATTTATGCATGAAAAATTCCTGTCACGATGTGTGTACCCGTAAGTCAATCATTTATTTTCATATTACAGTAAATTCTCGTTATTATGAAGTTCACAGGTCTGAAAAACTGGAGGTTTGTAATAGAGAACTTTGTGATAGTATTTCTTTTGGGAAACTTCAAAGCCAAAAGACGTATCCTGCCAAAATTCCTTATCTCTTCAATCTCCTGTACTTATCTCATCCTGTGGAATAGCTTCAGCTGTATGATACACGCCATTAAACTATGCACAAATACAGGAAGTCCTCAACATTCAAACAAGATGTGTTCCGAGACCATGTTCGTTGGCTGATAAACCTATTCGAGGCATTGAGAAGTGGGGTTACCCTGCAGAATGCAGCACTGCCTTACAATATTCTGTTAACTCACGATTATGACGAACTGATCTAGCTGTGCATGCAATGTGTGTGGATCCAAAAATGTGTGCTGTCTACGGGAAGGAAGAACAGGCAAGAGGCTGATCTGTGCCCAGAGTGCAAGTTCCTCTACACCACACTTCGTCACATCTCGCAACAGCGGTTGCTGTCGGCCCGACCGCCGGCCGCTTCCTTGGGAGTCAGGGCAACATCAACCGGGAGAGGGAGGTCGCAACGCTGCGATGAGAGCGAAGTGTTTTAACGATGCTTTTGCACGGACATCTGCGCTGATGTATCTACTACAAAAGGCGGTTCTACTCCTTTGAATGATGTCATGGCAGGAGAAATAATGCACTAATACCCCAAAATATAGATTTCTTATTATTCTTTGTTGCCTAAATTGAAAGATTATTGCTCCTGGAGTTTGCATTTCACACTTTTAGATTTTTAAATGGCAATATCTAATTTGCGCGATCAAATGAAAAGTGAAAATTTTCAAGCTGCATGTTACCAAAGTTGTGCCGTCCGCTGCTGAGTTGAAAACCGGGCCTCATTTTTTCAATCTTAATGCAGAAAATTTAACTAACAATTCACAAAGAATTGCCTTTCATAATCTAACGAAATAAAACAAGCTCTTTACAAATTAATGTGTTTTTCTCACGGCATCATTTGTTAATGATTTTTAAACTTTCAAACTTATTTTGAAAGGAATTGGCTCCACGAGAAACTTTTGCTACTCTTTTTGGTGTGAATGTTTTGTATCGATTTTATCCACACTCCAACGGTTGCTACAATTCAAAATCTCAACTTCATAATGGGTAAAAAGAATTTAATTACAATAGTACTTGTCATCTTCATGCCCTGAGGACTCAGCGAAGCATAAGAGAAACGTACCCATATGCCAATGAAAACGTTTCTGGTACTTAGGTCTGGTTACTGGAGACATTATCAAAGCAAAATTCAACCAAATATAGAGTTTTTGTCCCTAAATTTTCTGTAGACTCGCAGAAAATGCCAACAAATTACTGTTTGCTTTGAGGCCACATTAATGGTGGTCGATAAATGAGCATTTTCGCCAGCGTTCAACCATGACTAGTACTCTTTGTTATTACAGTTTGATTCCTGGGTGCCTAAGTACAACTTTTATTTTGCCGGTAAAAGTTTTCCTTCATTTATCCGACGAAGGAAAGTTGCGTTTACTGTGGCAGTAGTCCATGAGGAGGAAGATTGAAGACATATTGCATAAAAATGTGGGATTCTTATGCAATCGTATGAATCAAAATACAGTAAACTCTTGATTTTACGAAGTCAGTGGGACCGAAAAATTGGCACTTCGTAAAATCGAGTTTCGTAAATTCAAACCTTTTTCATAAGTCACGAAAAAATGTTCGCTTTTGAATCTTCCGCCGTTTTTTGTCTTTAGTGGTCTTATTTAAATGTTTTCGGTGGTTATTCTCGGTATATGCTGTGAAAGATCGTTAAATAATTATACCACCATAAAATTCTCATTTCTCGTTCATACTTCAACATCAACGATCGCTTAAGAAATTCCCGACCAGTTTAGAAAACGTAATCAAATAATGAATTGCAAAGTTTATGATATGAATTTAATGTTATAAATTTGTGGTTAGGAGCGAATAACAACTATTAAGTTCGCGTAAGATATATATTTGTTTCCAGCACCCACGGAATTTTAGCGGCAGCCGACCTAACCGCCATTTATGTCGCCCTCTATCGCTCAGTGACGAGAGAGAAAAAGAAAAACGAGGGCCTCCACCCGTTTCCAAAATAACCTTCGTAAGTTAATATTTCGAGTTACTCCGTATTTTCAGTTGAATGTGATATCTTTTCCATTAGTTATATTCATTGACATTCAGTTACGATCATAAATTACGTAGGATATGGTTATCTTCTGGCGAATATTTGAAGTAAATTCTGTTTGAGTTCTCTGTCCGGATACTGTGCTCCGTCATCTTAGCAGACATTGCTACGAAAGACTTTATTCTTCATCAGGACCATATTCTTCATACCGGGTGTGAAGTGCTATGTTCATATAGTATTTCTTTCTCCTTTTATGCCGACAGGAGCAAGGTTCCAACCGGAAAACGACAGGAGAAACATCTTCCATTATCTGAGAAATAAAGAGAGAAACGTTATTATTCGCATTGATTATTTTCCTACAAGAGATGTTTCATCATTTCTCAACGTGTGTGAAGTATTGGTTCACTTGCCTGAATTCCCAAAAATGACACGCAAAAACCTGTACATTCACCTCATTTAGTTTTCGTGTCCCTTTCTCCGCCGTATTGAAAGTTATGCAAAGAATAATTGACGTAGAGAAAAGATTTTCTTAGCAGTAGCATATTTTCCTACAAGAGATGTTTCATCATTTCTCAACGTGTGTGAAGTATTGGTTCACTTGCCTGAATTCCCAAAAATGACACGCAAAAACCTGTACATTCACCTCATTTAGTTTTCGTGTCCCTTTCTCCGCCGTATTGAAAGTTATGCAAAGAATAATTGACGTAGAGAAAAGATTTTCTTAGCTTTAGCACTAAAAATAGTCGCGCCATAATCGTAAATAAATATTGTGAGGAAAGAGCAAAGAAAATAATTTCAATTGAAACGTCAGCAGAGAAGAAAAGAGACAATTATAAGCGCGGCTCCATTTCCCCGGCAGTGGAAGATACTTCTTCAGCCTCTCTCCGGTTAATAACTTACCCCCGTTGCAGGTAAATATGAACCATGCCCTTCTCCACAATCGGGGAACGTTCCCAGTGGGTGGGGTGAATAAGAGTGGGAGGGGGATTGCCTGGGAAGCGGTCAGCGTATGGTGGGGTGAATGGGGCAGGAGAAAGAAGGGTGGGGAAAGGGCTTTCAGCTCTGCCTCATTCTACTTTTGGGGGGCGTATTTTTCTACGACGCACTCAAGCTCCGTAACCTTAGGGGGGGAATGAATGGGAAATGCTGGGGAAGGAGGGGTTTGGGATGCGTAAGGTGGGTGTCAGCAAGATCAGCAGAAGGCCGCGGTAGGAAGTAAGCAAAGACTTTGGAAAGAAAGATCTCTCGGCGTGGGAAAACGGGGAGACGCGCGAGAAGAAAGTTCATGGTTAGAGTTAGAAGTGCGTCTTCATTACGAGTAACCTGAAAAATAAGTTTGTGGTTAATAGAGTGCAATACTTAAGATATTTAAGTTGTTTACTCAGGAAGCCTATTGTATACACGAAAAGATACTACTAAAAAAATCTGTTATTTTTTTCTTTTTGCCCTTCTCCATCGCCGCTTCCACCATGGTTTCTCACTTGCATAAATTGGAATGAAATTGGGGACCTTACTCGTTAGCCAGATAAAAATATCTAAATGTTTGGAGGGCAGCTTGTACTTCTTTTTTATTTGGTGAAATTACTTCCTCACTTTCATCTTCGTCGTCACTGCTATTCTGACTAGTCCCGGCCGCTGCTTCTTCCGACGCATGTACCGACGTCCCATTGTCGCAAGCCCGGAGATCATCGTCAATGGCATATTAATCGTTTGATGTTGCGCGCTGTGCTCTTCCTGCTTTTTCCAAGAATTTTTCAAAATCATCTTTTAGGCCTCTAATACCCTCCGTGATTTTATCCGCTGCAGCTTCCTGAAGGTATAACGTAACGAATCAACCATAGCCGTGATATTATAGCAGTAGAATTTCTAGTAGGCTAGTTGTATCAATTACCAACCTCGCGAACATCCTCATGATGTGCTATCAAAGGGAATCCGACCGATTTCCAGCAATTTGCGATTGTAGTGGAGGAAATAAAGCATGTCTTTGAACCGTGTTCCTGCAATGAAAAATGGCAATTGTATTAACTTTGCCATTTTAGCAAAGTTAACGAAATCGTTATTTCTCATCGCAGAAACACTGTTCAGAGACGTACTTGAAAGCCTGATTGGCAGGAGTGCGATGCAAACAATTATTTTTGATGATGGCATTGATTGATAGATTTTCAAAATGCAGTCAGGGCGGTCTGTTTTGGGGAGAACGGCTCGGAAGGTCGAAGAGAGGGGCCAGCGAGGATGAGCTCGTCGAGGAAAGGGTCCCGGATTAGGGACCCTTCGAAGTGCTTCGGCGACAAGTAGTCGAGTAGTCTTCGAAGTACGTTCACAGCAGCCTGCCTTGCGAACGTACCAGGTACGTTCACAGCAGTGCAAAGGGTTAATTAGGAGTGTACGAAATACCCCGTGCGACCTTCTTGACATGTTAAACTACGAAGTATTGTCGATGCGATGTTTACGAATAGGCACGCAAATAGAGGCATTATGTCAGTCGCGATATTTTACTTAACTCCTACTTCCCCTAATTTCCCACCGTGAGGTTTTAGGCGAACACTTTCTCTCCAAAGTTGCACTATCATTTACGATTTCACACTTTTGATGAACCACAGTTGGAAGCGCTGATTTTTTTAGCTACATACACCAGCGTAACTAGTTTTGTTGACAAATATTTCGCCATAGTTCGTATAAACGAATGCCTTTCGCTCCTGGGGACCGATCCGGGGTTCGTAAATTCAAAAAATTTCGTAAAATCAAAACTTCGTATAATCGAATAGCACCATGTATTTACCATAGGCTTTTCGCCGGGACCGCACTATCACTTCGTATTATCGAAAACTTCGTAAAATCCTGCTTCGTATAATTGAGAGTTTACTGTAAATTGATTCACACCACCACTTTCTCGTAAATAACAGAAATTATTGAGGATGATCGTTAGACATTTCGAATTTCAGCCGACATCCACTCATTGTTTCTCATTAAGCTATAATAAACTATCATATCACAAGAGGGTCAAGTGCAGGCAAATAATCTGACTCAGTATGAACGTATCCCTCATCCATGCAGGTAAATAAGCTGGTAATTATAGTAACTAGTATTAATTTCCTAATTGAAAATCTTATTGAATACAGTGACACTTGATAAATGCATATGTTCCTCCTCAGCACGGCGCTTTGTCCCGGTACCATCGAAGCGAAATACAGGGAAAACTATTTGGTTAGTACGCTTGAAATAGTGGCGCTTTCCTGGGTAGTATGCTCAATTATTTGCCATGAAGCAACCCATACATTTGACATGAAGCAAGTCATTTCCTAGTATTTTCCGAGTGTGTAAACCTCCAAAGTCATTAGTTCCTTAATTATTATCAGCCATTGCCCTTCTTACATTCATCTCTCGTTCTACGACTGTGAGGCATCCAAATGCATTTCTCAATGCGAAGAGTATGCACGTCATTACTTGACGAGTACCTATTGCAGGAGCAGATGATGCTTTGGATTGCCACGCATTGGAAACTTAACCCTTTAGCTGCAGGAGCATCAAAATTTTGCTGCCCCTGTGTGCGGGCGGGACACATGAGCGGGGAAGAAAGTTTTCCGTCGTCCCCGGGCGTGTGTCTAGCAGGTAGTGGACCCTTATAATCCGGGACTGCCCACCCTACCCCCTGACGGCAGACCACGAATATAGTATGTCCTTGGTAATTATGCAGGGACAGAAGACCCACCACCAAAAGTATAAGAAAGAGAGACCAATGCTTTGAAATAAGTTTCCCCAGCTAACGAACAATGGGAAGATAAATAAATTACTAGGAAATGTAAAGATTCATTGTACAGTGAGTCCTCATTCTACGTCACCCCGTTTAACATCATTTCGCGATAACGTCACGAAAATTTTGAGACCGTCATTCGTTTATCGCACCTTCGCTTCGCGATAACGTCGAGGCTTTTAAATTTCGCGCGAGAAAAAACCGCGAAGCGGCGGGCGTTGCAGGTTGTTCGTTTTGCGGGCGGTAATACAGTCAGTCTAAACGAAGTGGAAAACGGTGTGTTTATTGTTAATTGCGATTACGGTTTTAGCAGATTTTCTGCTTAATTAATTCTTAGGTAGGTGCGCAAGGTTTTACTTGACATAATGGTTTTCAGGAACCTAAAAAGCGATTTCAAGGAATTTTTCTGTGTAGAACTCGGAGTTTTTGTCGTCACTTTTTTCGCTGTGTTCACATTAATTTTGGTTCCTGTAACTGCGACGATGTATAAGCGATGATGATGCCCATGCGACGCTCGCCCGGGCGACCACCATAGCGAAGCCGAAAAGCAAATGTAGGAAGATACAAAAATGGAGAAGGATTTTTCGTCACTGCTGCTATTGTCATCGATGAAGACAGGAACACGTATTTATGCCATAGTTTGGCATTCCCATCATAAAAAATGCCCCAGATATTATACGCTAAAATTTTTTCGCATAGGAATTGTGAGGTCTAGGAGCCGATATTCACTTTTTACATTGTTTCTTATGGGATATTATGCTTCGATTACCGTCATTTCGTTTATCGTCACATTTTTCAGGAACGGTAAGTGACGTTAAACGAGGACTCACTGTAATTGTCTCCATCTTGAATGCGTTGCGGAGCGCATAGAGCTCTCTCTCTCGGAGAAGGGATAATTAGGGTAACGCTCCCCATGGTGAGGGTACCCAGTCCTTGAAAGATGCCTTTGTGCTCTCTGCCACTAGGTTGGTCCGAGTTCAAGCAACCACGGAAAGGACGCCAATAAAATCTTAAGGAAAGGCTGTCAGTGGTAAGAAAATCTGGTCAAATTATTTGCCATGAAGCAACCCATACATTTGACATGAAGCAAGTCATTAAGTAGAAAAACGTTTTTCCCCGCACTCACCATGCAGACTGTACAAAAACGTTCCCGCAGCCTAAGGGTTAACGCACAAATACTCGATCTCGGTATAAGAAATAGAAAGCAGACTACATTGAACAATTTTTTTTAGAGAATTTCATTTGTAGAATATAAAAATCTGCTTGCAATAATCTTTAAATGTCTTATTAATCGTCATAAAAATATCAATTGATACAGTGAGTCCTCGTTCTACGTCACCCCGTTTAACGTCATTTCGCGATAACGTCACGAAAATTTTGAGACCGTCATTCGTTTATCGCGCCTTTGCTTCGCGATAACGTCAGGTCTGGTCAGGTTTTTTAAATTTCGCGCGAGAAAAAATGCCAAGCGGCGGGCGTTGCAGGTTGTTCGTTTTGTGGGCGGTAATACAGTCACTAGTCAGTCTAAACGAAGTGTAAAACGGTGTGTTTATTGTCAATTTCGATTACGTTTATAGCAAATTTTCTGCAAAATGAATTCTTAGGTAGGTGCGCAAATGTTAAGTGCGTAAATGTCAAGTAAAGTTTTAGCAAATTTTACTTTACATTACGGTTTTCTGGAACCTGAAGTGATTTCTAGGAAATTTTCCGGGTAGAACTCGGAGTTTTTGTCGTCACTTTTTCGCCGTGTTCTCAATAATCTTGGTTCCTGTAACTGCGACGATGTTTCAGCGATGATGATGCCCAGGTGACCACCAAGCGAAGCCGAAAAAACAAACGCGGGAAGATACAAAAATGGAGAAGGATGTACGTCGCTGCTGGTATTGCCGTCAATGAAGACAGGGACTCGTGTTTATGCCATAGTTTGGCATTCCCATCGTAAGAAATGGCCCAAATATGATACGCTAAAATTTTTTTCTCGTAGGAATTGTGAGGTCTAGGAGCCGATATTCACTTTTTACATTGTTCCTTATGGGATATTGTGCTTCGATTAACGTCATTTCGTTTATCGTCACATTTTTCAGGAACGGTAAGTGACGTTAAACGAGGACTCACTGTATATTCGTCGATATGGGTTCATTCCGAGCACAAATGTGTATGGCTGTTGCGAGGATTAAACGTTAAGAAAATTTTGCACAATTTATATGATTTTTTAAAACAATAAATTGATATGTAATCAGGGTTATCGTCATTTTCTACAAGTAATCTCTGAAAAAGAAGATATGGCTTAGCTAAACTTGTCCTATTAAAACATATACGACAAATTACAGAAGAATGATGACGTTTTTATGTAATTGTGTCTGGGAAAGCTATGAGAACATTGGGAGTTTTGTTCACATGGTTTTTTTCACAGTTTAGAGCCTATTTTCTTGATTTTAAATGTGAATAGAGTTCAGGAAGGCGATCCTACAAGAGCTTAACACCATAATTGCAGTTATGACGACTTTTCTACTGATTGCAATAACCCCTATTTCTATTATTTACTTACCTGGTTTGCACGTTTTCCTAGATAGCACATTCATTTTTTGTGGTCCCTTCAAAAAAGTTCTACTGTACTTATGAAAAGGAAAGGAGACAAACCACGAAGCAAAACCACAGGAAGAACTTTGGACAGCTCAAAGAACTCATGTTACTCCTGCTCAGGATGCAAATCAAGCGTAGCGAAATCTGTACCCAACGGCATATATGACGTCATGCCCCCATCTCTAAAAATGGCATGCAGAAAGCTGCGTTTGAAACTATGCCCTATCTTTGCTTCACTGCAGTTCAATAAATAAGGATGGCTTGGTTATAAGAAAAGTATATTAATGGAACAATATTGGTTAACTATCAGATCTTGGGTTAAAATGGCTGTAGTAAAACCTTGTAAGTTCTCTATTGTAGATAATATACTTTCTTTTTCACTACCGGTAATTTTGTGTTGTGTTGTGCTGTGTAAATGTGATTTTACTGATAGAATGCTATGTACTTCGATCGCATTCTTTTGACTGTTGTTTAAAATACTTTACAGAATTATAGCGTGTAAATTCTGAGAAGCATTTTTTTTCACTCGCCGCCATCTTGGATAAAATCTTTAAAATTTAACTAAATTACGGAGGATACAATGTGGGCACTAGAAGATGAAAGCCAAAATTTGCCTCTCTTAATTATCTTGAATATGTGACTCAGTAGTTACTCTTGTTTCATTCACATTGTTTATTTCAATATCATTTAAAAAATAGGAGAAACTTTTGCATTTGCCGCAATCTTGGATAAAAAATATTCGCCCTTAAGAGACGAAAGCCAACATTTCCCATTGATCTAGACGTTACTTGAATTGAGTGCTTTATACTAAAAATCGGTCTCTGTCTGTCGGTGATTGTAACGATGTCCTAACGTGATGTGAAGCGGTGTTGATTTTCTCCAGAGGAAAAGGTTTGCGACGGCTGTCAATTGTTGCATGAAGAAGATGACAGCCGCAATTAAGTATGACATTCGGTCATAATACTGTAGACAATTCTTGCATAACGGTCGGAAATTGTTAACGCTGCGTCCCAGGGGCCTAACCGAAAATGCCCCATTACCAATGTCGATGGACAAATGTCTTCAACTATCTTTCTAGAGCTGATCCCCATTTCAGGGCCCATCTTGCAGGAGCAAGCAAGAAGTTGGGAATGGATAGCTGAATAGAAACAGTTTCAAGGACATATTTAATGCTCACGAAGCGCTTTTTTTTTTAATAATTTGCTTCCTGACCATACTCTAAAGGAATAGGCGGGCCGCGGGGGAAAAATGAGCAAAGAACGTTTTATAGAACACCTAAGCACCATTAGTGATGGCTCGGAGAAGTTACCTCCGTTTTTAGTGGAGAAGTACGTGAAACTCCGCTGTTTTAAGAATGATAGAGTCAGGGGTGTATCCAGGAATTTCGTTCGGGGGGCTCCAAAACATGGGGTGGAATTTTTGAAAAACAGGGTACTAACTTTGTACTACTAAGTAGAGAGTATTAAACAAATTTTAACACTTTTCATAATCGAAAAAAATTCATTTTTCCAATGAATATTTTGTACCTCCCGGACCTCACCCCTGGCTACGCCACTGGCGCAGTCTAAACATCTCATGTTTAGACTGGGCCACTGGTGAGAGTGATGCCTCACCCCTGTGGTAGCAGCAAAAATCCGTGAATGACAGTGGGATTAATTCAGCGGTGGTTGGCGGGAGTTGATGCCCTCATGGGGAAAGTAGATTTCTTCCTCGATCGCTGCACGGGCCCGAACATAGGACTAACAATAAGAAATGTGCGCGTTATTTTCTTCCCCCCAACTGCACCACCTAAGTTGCGACCTCTCAACCGAGGGGTCATTTCTGCGGCAAAGCGGCAGTACCGTAGCATTTAAGTGGAGTTTTTGGTTTGTCGAATTTGGTTTGGTTTTTGGGATCGGCGAAATTGAAGAGGACCATTTTGCAGGTAATGCAGCGGCTTTGCAAAGTTTGGAAGCGAGTCGCACCTGTCACCATTATTAGTTATTTTGCAAAAATCGGCATCATCATCGTGACTTATTTTACTTCGAGAACTCATGCATGAGGCCTTTCAAGCTGTTTTCTTATCGGGAGTTGTCAATCCGGTTCGCAGTCAACTGCGACCACGCGATGGAGAGTTATGACGAAATCCGTGAGTCCTGGCAGGGCTTCTCAAAATTTTGAGAGACCCCGCCAGGACTCACGATCTTTAAAGACATGAATATTGAAGGGTCGTTTGATGAGTTCACTAGAATAGACTCAAATTTCGTAATCCGCGAAGCCAGCGAACTGAGGGTTGCAGAATATAATTTCTCGAAAACTCATTTTTCAAAATCGTGACGTATTTTACTTCGAGAACTCCTGCATAAGGCATTTCAAGGTGTTTTCTTATCGGCAGTTGTCTATCCGGAATGCGATGGAAGTGATGCTAGTAAAATGAATTATTTACGAAGCCCGCGACCGCAAATATTGCTATGGAGTATTCTGGATTCGACTATTATAAAGAAAGGCTGCCACCCACTGCGCTTTAATGGGTCGGCGAAAGTCGCAACTCGCGCCGTTATGGTAGAGCGATCTTAATTTCATGATGAAGCTATAATTGGCGCTGTTACCTTAACTTTATATTAGTAATGGTCAAATCTATCGAATTCTTAATTTTTCATTGTAAACTTCACGAATACATGTACTCTATTTCAAATATTGAGAATAAAGGGATGGCCTCGCGCTCACTGTTACGTTGCATACATTTTTGAAAACCGATGAAAAAGCAAGCGAAGTGATTAAAAAATATGAACTGAGGCTTCCTAAATGTGGTCTATTGCCCGCGATTTGCATTGCAGCTGAAGAAATAAGCACTGTTTTGAAGTATGCGAAGGTAGAATGAAGATAACGCATGCAGACTTTCTTCAATTTCCGAGCCCCTAGGATGATGCAACGTGCGTATCACCTCCGGGGAACAGAGGTTCCGTGGCAGAATGGCAGTCGTGGAAAGTAAAAAAAGGTAAAATAAGACTGTCACATAGTGTAACTCTTGGCAAGAGATTGAACAATCATCAGGGGAATCTCAGAGTGGTAGGATAATAACCACATTGAAAGTAACTACGTCGCAGATTTCAGAAAACCACCCTCGACCGTCCATCAGCCTGTTGTTTTTCTTGTTTCCGAAATCACTCAGACCATTAATCTTTGTCCTCTAAGGAATATATCACATTGCACGAGAACTATTGAAGCGTGTTTCATCCCTATCCCATCTCACCAATTGACCTTTTTTGGCCTACCTGCTTCAATTCTCCATTTCGAGATGACAAATGCTGGGAGAGTGACTTTCTGGGTCCGAAGATGTCTCGATAGCTTCCACAATTAGATGACATGCATGAGATTTAAAAAAGAATCAGACCAAATGCGACACATTCCTGACGATATATGTTTATTTTTCAGCTCTAATTGATTGCCACTAAGTTTTCAATTTACAATTAGACTATACTAATATGCAACATTATCCAAACAGCACGATTTTCAAAGAAACAAGTGCAGCTTCACTCCTCGAACAAGTAGAGATGAATTGGAAACGCCAACTGCATATATCATGTAGTGCGCCCGGCTTTGCTTTGAAGGCAACGACGTCACTGCAGCAAGATCTGACTTGTTGTCCTTGACTCCCTCATTTGTAGCCTCGTTACTTGAAATACGGAGGGAGTGCGGTCCTTCCCCTCCACCTCTCCTTTACGCGCTTCTGCTGCGCACCCCTTCCTCATGCTGAGCGGTAGAGCACCTTGTCACATGTGACTTTAATGCTCTTTTAAATACTGTTAATTGTGTTTCTGATCGCGCAGTTGCAATTTAATTTAATGATATAATGATAAAAATGTCTTTCATTGTGTAGAAACATTTCTATTGAGATAAGGAGAACCAATGTATGCCATGTGCATGCATTGTGGCATGAACTTATCGCGAAGATGTGCTAAATCCTCCTCACCATGCTGAAGAATTTTTGGGTGAAACACAAGTCGGTATGTGATGAGAAAGTGACAACACTCGGGGGAAACATGAGTGAGGAAAATTTGAATTCAGTCGTAGGGATAACCAGGAGTTATGTTGGGGGGGGTCCAAAACCAGGGGAAAAATTTTTAAACAGCAGGGTACCAAGTGTGGGGTTTCAAACTAATTTTAACACTCTTCATAATAGAAAAAAAATTAATTTTTCAATATTTTGATTCTTTTCATGAAGGAAAGTCATCGTTTTTTCATATTTCGGGGGGTCCGAACCCCCTGCACTTCCCCTCTTGCTACGCCACTGGTCAGTGGTTTATCAGAAGATTTTTCCTATTTTCATTTCCAAACCCAAGCGTAGCAGTTTAAGTCCTGAGCATGTAAAGATGTTTTTAAAAAACAACTTGAAAGCCTATAAAAATGATTTTTAGTTTATAAAAATATTTAAATCTGTTTGAAAATCTAAAAAGCATTCCTTTGATAGTATGTACCCAGAATTAATGAATAATTACTTCTTTTAAAAGCAGGAATTTGAAAATGCATTTGGTTACGAAAATACCAGGTATGAAAGATCCGCCTCCAAAAATCAAGGATTGGATCCAAATCTGCATCGGAAAAAAATCCTGGATCCGTCCATCCCTAGTTAATTATGAATAGAAATCATCAATATAGATTAAAATGGTGGCAGATACTGTTGTTTATCTATTGTTTATTGGGCCGTTACCAACCGTAATATTACAACGTTGTGTATTATTTATTTCAGCTGTACTTGGAGCAGGCGCAGATGCTCGTCTTCAACGAGAATGTCCTCCTGCAAACGCTGGGCTTTGATGTGGCCATCGACCATCCTCACACACATGTTGTTAGGTGCTGCCATCTTGTTCGAGGTGAGCTATTGTGTGCCTGCTCAATTTCTTAAAAGCTATGCTCAGGGTGTCTGTGAACATGGAAAATGAGGAATACCCTAAGAATTTGTCAGGTGTCCACCTGGAAAAATCAGTTTTTGACACGTATGGTGTAAAAACTAGCCCAATGAGTTAAATTTCGCAACCCACCCTGAACAAAGGGCAAAATAAAACACTCATAGTGTGATTTTTGCTTTAATTCTCCCTAAATTCTTATTCCTTTTAGTGGAAGTTGTATTTCTTGTATTTTTCATTTTAATAAAATTTTCTGTCAGTGTAGTTACTCGCTTGAAATACTTCACTTGTTCACTGACAAATCAATTTGGAAACTATTTACTTGAACTTCTATGCTGCTGCAGTTTCTATTTGGGGTATTTCATGGTGATCTTTGTCATATTGAGGAAATTTTAGGTAGTTATTTTTTGTAGGAAGTGATAGAGAGTGACTGATATGGTATTATTTACATAAATCTGGAGAATTTGATAATTTCTGTGCCACTTTCTTTTTCTGTTTGTGATATGAGAGACAAATTTTTCTCGAATATTGGTTTTATTGTTCCTCATTGGGGTAACTAGTATTTGTAGATATGTTTCTATTATATCGAGATATTATAAACTGCATTAAAATGACTTGGTACTATTTCTGTGATTTGTTTAAACTCTTCTCGGCGTTCCCAATGGGTTAAATTATCCATATTAACTAACATTTCGAGCTCTGACTCCGGGCTGCTGAATGTCGTTTTATTATCGTTTATATAATCACCCCACTACCACCCTAAAAATTCTCAACTGTCCTCCCAGCTTATTTTTATGACAGCTTTCAGTGTGACAGCTATTATCTCTGTACTTGCTCTCCTCCCTTCAGTTTACACATTTTTTTGGCCTATCTTCTCCGACCCACTACCAAATCTCAACTGAACTCTATTTTCTTCGCTCAATTCATCATGAATGAATCTTTCCCCTTCTTTTATCTCCTTTCCCACTGCACATTCTAGCCTGTACACCCGCAGCAGTATGGAAACTTAAAACCAACCTAAATTTTATCGGTCAATTTCCTAATGGTCATTATTTTACCCTCCCTTTGTAACACCCTCTCTGTTCACTTCCGCAGTCCTCGACATCAGACTCGAGAATTAGGTTCAACTCTCAGTTGCAGCACCTTTCCATGTGATTACTCCCCAATGTTTGGTTTGCAAATATTTATGTAATTGTTTTTGTTTTTATTAATGGATTTACTTATAATTGTTACTAACTCAATGTAAAGGGGTTAGTGCTGTTTTTGGAATTAAATAAATAAATAATTGCTCTACAAAGGACAACTTGTAAGCTTTATGGGACAAAAATATTAATTTTGGAAGAATTTATGGTGCCTAGTGCTCAAAGGTCAAAAAAGCATGTGGAATACCGTTTCAGTCTCAGCATATCTTTGCTCAGCTTTGGCCTGTGGCAGTTAAAGTTTCCTTTGCATTGCATATGAGATTTGGATGCTTCCCCTTAAAAAGTAGCATGATTGAAAGGATTGTTTATTTGCTAACTGGGATAATTGTCTTTCTGCCCCTGTCATTGTGTGATGGGCGTCTTTGGATGTGGTGATGCCTGGCTCCTGAACCGTGCCTCCTCTGACAAATGCTGATGCCACAGCGAGTAAGGATTTGGCACAGACGTCATACTTCATGGCTTCAAACAGGTAGTGCATTCATTGAGACTTTTTTGTGGCGAAAACTCTCATCTTTATTGCATTATGGGAATTAATTTTTAATTTCATACCCTTACTTAGTTACCCTAATCACTTCTGAGTTAATGTTTTCATGGTTCAAAAATGGTTCAGTGTTTATGAACTAATTATCTCGCGAATTGTTTGGAAGAAGCTGGAAAATTATATTTAAATGAACAATACACGAAGGGAGAATACCAGCTCAACCGTAGTACCTTAACTTATAAAATTTAAGGTGCTCAACTTAAATTTCATTTTTGAGTCAAATGTGATTGGCTATTGTGTAATGATGCCACATATTTCGATGAATGCCTGGAGAGAATGAGAGTTGGCTTCAGTTTTCATGCATCTTCATTTGTTGTTATTTCTCTTCGCAGCTTACACTTGACCACCATGTGTCTGCAGTACAAACCTACTGTAGTTGCATGCTTTTGCATTCATCTGGCGTGCAAGTGGTCAAATTGGGGGGTAAGTAATGGTTTTAATGGTAATAATAGATTTTCTGATAATAATGATTTATTCCTCGTGGTTGAAATGGGTGAATTTCATGCAGTGGAATCCTTTCAATTAGGGATGAGTTGATTCCACTTTTTTCGATTCCAATTCCGATTCCTTCAAATCAATTCCCGATTCTCGATTCTAATTCCATCGATTCTTATTACTTCTAAAACGTGGGATATTGATTTATCTGTAGCATTGCTTTCATTAAAATTTTTAATTGAATGGAATAAAATAACAAAATAATTAAGTGGCCCAATAAGTATATTTACTAAAAATAGCAAAATAGTATGATACCAATATATCCTCAGGTTAAATAAATAATAAACACTCAGTGTTTTAAACAAGCATTGTGAACTTAATAATGTACCGTGCACAATGTAATTAAATTCTGATGACTATCCAGCAATACATATGCCGTTCTGATTTTTACTCAATATATTATCCATTAAATTAGTATTTTATTTAACCACCAAAGTAATACCCTTAAGGATGTTCACCAGGACGGATCAGAAAAATAGTTTTTTTTTTTTTCAAATTCATCTGGCTCAACCAATAAAAGTTGTGGGACCAATCAAAAATAAGGCCTGAAAATTTTGAGACCTCTAGGTGAACCCCTGGCCCTCGCTTAAATGCAATCTAGGGGAGAGGGTCACAATTCTAAAAATATAATATTTTAAGGTCATTCCCCTGTAGATTTTGAGGAGTTACTTCCTTGTAAGACTAAAAATTACATGCATTTTGATGTATCTGCCACCGTTTAGCCACAAAACGCCTAAATTGAGTCCGCGTCCTCGAAGAAAATATTCCAAGGCCCACGCAGCGTCGCGGATACAAGAAGGGCAGGCCGATCCCGTCCCCTCCCCGCTCACTTCTCCCCTTCCCACACCTTCGAATACAGCATAATTCATCCCACGTGTGCCGCTAGGAGGGCGTTCATCTTTGATAATAGAAATCGGAAGATGGTAGAAGGTAATAAAGGGATGCTTAGTGGTCTCTTTTTTGGTGCCTCGTCAACATCAAACAAATCGATTTTAACAACTTTTATAGAAGTCATGAAATATTTTTAGATATGCACTAAGGCCTCATTGAAAAGGCCTCTCGAGTTGCTATAAAGGTGTGTGAACTTTGGATATGAGCATCTATTCTGGCATTGTTCGACAGCTGTGACGAAATGGATTGAAGGCCGCTTGCGTCCCCTCCCCGCTCGCCTCTCCCACTCTCCAAATGCACCAAAATTCACACCCAGTGCGTCTTTCTTCGTAAGTCTAACTAATATTTGATGGTTGATCTAGATGGTTTATCAATTTTCTGAATCCTTTATTATCCACAACTGACAGTGGCTACAAATCAAGACCCATCATCTCACAAATTAGTTATGTAATGTTTTTGGCTCTAGAATCACTACTTTTGAATTTAGTCACTCTGTGGAAGAGATTAACCAGTGTTGGCTGCTTCTTCTTGGTCCCTACATTAATTCTTTTTGGATAAGAGTAATGTGGTGTTTTTGTGGATTTGAGACAGTGACTGACATATCTGAATCAATCGTTGAAAGAAATAAATCTGAATTTGGTGATTCTATTTCTACACCTTCTGATGGGACATCGGTATCTGTTTCATCAATAAGCTGGTCTTAAAAGATTTTTTTCATTCTCATGCCTGTGGAAACTTCCTTTGATGGTTCAGTAGCAGACACTGGTAATTTATTGCAACTAGCTATGTTATCAAATGAGGCAGACTTACTTAAACTCTCGGGCTGAAAAAAGACAATTTTAGAAGGCCCAGAATCTGAGCAAGGCTTTCCTGGGGGGGGCTTCTATGGCTGAGGTCTTTGTCTTGGTGGATACATTTGCTCCTGAATTTATATGATGCACTTTTTTCAGGTGTTTCAATAAGTTAGACGTTGTTTTGCTGCTCCCTCCTCTTGAAATAAGAGTACTACACAAAGAACACTTAGCAAATTTGTCATTCGAATGTACTTGAAAATACTTCCACACGTAAGAGGACATATTTCACAAAGAGCACTAGATTATCAAGCAGCAGCACGTGCAATGACTCGCGCAGGACAGTAGTTCTTTCAGTTGTCTTTCGTTCAGATATAACCGTTAAGGCCACTCCACACCTGAGTGGCCGCGGTGGTTACATTGTCGTTTGGCCGTGGTGGCTAAACAGTAATGTAGCGTTCATTGCGTCCATATATACTAGAGCAGCCTGGTGGGTGCGGAGTGGCGGCCGAACACAACCTGTCGAGTCTGAGGCGGCTTATGCCAAGCAAGTATCAACTTTCTCAAGGTTGCATTGATGAAACTATGCAAACGCAAATGTGTCTAAATATTTATTATTGACGCAGAAGCGTGTTAGTCTATGAAAAAAGTTATTTAAAAAACCCGCTTTCTGCACGTATTTTGTAAGAAACTTTTTTTCGCAGGCAAACCCGCTTTCTACACGTTTTTATTATCATCAGACCTCAAGTATCATTCGAAAATAAAAAATATATATTTCGATCTATTATACATTAAAATTGGTGGTCCAGATGAATTCTCCGATGGTGGTTCACAATCGCAATAATTTGATTTGCCATGACCAGTGGTTAATAAAAGAAGGAAAAACGCATGCATTGCTTCCCAATCCCGTATTTTCCAAATTTTTTCCCTGAGGGTTGCTCATGAACACGCGCCATGTCAGGGTTTGTCTGTTCGTTGCTCTTGCCAACATTTTCATGTTTCCGAGGCTGCTAAGGTATGGTCGTCGCAGCACCCGCGTGCCGGGCGTATCCTCTGCACGGGCAAGGCTGACACTGCGGCCGCTTAGGTGTGTGGCGGCCTTTATGCCCCAAGCTTATTGTCTATGGTCAAAACATTTACCTTTCTGGAATCGATGGAATCGGAATCGACTATTGGTGATCGATTCCGATTCCGTGCCCGAGAATCGGTGGAATCAGGAATAGACAATTGGAATGGACTCAACAATAAATTATAATAAATATGTTTTAAAAATAATTCATTAACTTTATAAAGAATTTGTATCTTGTAGTCTTCAATGATTGTGTCTGATGATGGTAGGTCGAGTGAGGGGGGGAATGGAGGGGTGTTTTTGTGGAGGAATTTGAGGTTTTGGAATCGTGTTGTTCCTGTCGGTGAACGACCCCTGCATTTTGAATAAGTTCTTTTTCTTCACATCCCATCATGCCGAGTGAAAACAACTGGTGTGCCTACTTATTATCTCATTTCCCACATCATAATCTATCCTGATCTTTATGGGCTGTCATTTTAATTGTCTTAGCTTGGTACTGACCAAATTCTATTAAAAGGCATGTGTGCTTTGTGACACAATATGGGGGAAATTCTTATGTTGCAGCATTTTCCTCTTTAATTTATTGGCGTGTAGTGTGTGTTGTTGTGTACTTCTCCATTTTCAAGTGCATTGTGTTTTGCCATGTAGTCCATGTGTATGTCGATCCTGTCACTAGTGTAGAGGAAAGAGAGGGGCTGGCTGTTTTGGAGTATGTTGGAATTTTTAGGGTTTTGTGAGACGGTTGTTTTTTGAAAGGGGGGTCTTTGGGGGAGGGGAGGAAGGCTTCCACTGGGAGAGTACCGCGTGCATCTTAGCTTTTTCCTTTGAGTGGTGTGATTTGTCACCAGGATCCTGAGTGTTCACCCTTAGAAATGCATTATGCGTCAATAAGTTGAGTGAAAAATCCTGCTTTTTGATTAAAAACATTCTATTTTATCCAAATTCCATGGAATTGAGTGAATGCGTAATTGATGATAATCTGGTTTGCAATTGCAGATTCCTCAGTCTAGTGAGGGGAAGGAGTGGTTTTGGTATGTAGACAAAACTGTGACCCAGGAGCTGCTGGAGGAGTTGACGGCCGAGTTTCTTGTCATCTTTGATCAATGTCCATCTAGGCTCAAAATGAAGATAATGAGTGTGTCGGCTGCCGCTCAAAATCCACACATTGCTCATGGTCTTGGCTACCAGTTGGTGAGGATTTTCTCTTGCTTTATAATCTTGGAAAGTTATCATGGTTATAATTGTTAATATCTTGTGGTGTAATGTTTTTGACATGAGGTTTCTTGTCGTTGCACCCCATCAAATGCAGCCTCACTAAGCAGCTGAACTTCAGTCTTGATCACATTATATATATATATATCTAACTATTAGTTCCTATTAAACACTGTGGTGGTCCAAAGTAAAGAGCTTCATGTACTAATCTCATTTCTTATCCATTGAATAAATTTACAGTCAGCATTACTTGGAAATATATCTCTCTTTGCTGACAGTGATGTTTCTAACCAAAAAAAGCTTGATAAAGTTCCTTCAAAAGATTCTCATATTATGGGCGATTCAGTTAGTTTGATGTTGCTGCTGGTAATTCATTTCCCTAAAGGAGTCATTATTTAGGGATATAAAATGTATTATAGCCATCGATTGCCGAATGTGCCCTATCTTTAATGTGATAATTACGTACTAATGACTGAAATTGAGAAATCCCAGTTTGCTTGGAAATTAATAGTCAAGTTTAACCTCATTTAAAAGAGCTCAGAATGGTAGTCACAGTTGTAGGCAGAATGACCTCTGTCATTCATGCTGTACACAGCAAGAGATTGGTACAGTAAACTCTTGATTATACGAAGTCAGTGGGAAAATTGGCACTTGGCCTCTTTAATAAGTCTCGAAAAAATGTTTGCTTTTGTTCCCACCGCCCTTTTCATGTCTTTAGTGGCCTAGTTTAACATTTTTGGTGGTTATTTAAGATAGAATTTAAAAAATGCTCTTTGTTAGTGATTTTATGTGGAATATGGTTATAAATCTCACAACCCTAAACTTCCCATTCTTTATGCTTAAATATCAACTATCTTAGCGCCAAAGAAATTCCTGTCCATTTTAGATAGCGAAATAAAATAACAATTGAAAATTTTTGTATAAAATTTAATCTAAGAATTTTGTGGTCTGTAGCAAATAGCAATTATTATCTACTCATAAGATAGATTTTTTTTCCAACGCCTATGAAATTTTAACGGCAGCCTGCCTAACCACTGTTGGTGATGCTCTCTATCACTCAGTGACAAGAAAAAAAGAAATGGGTTTTAGCTTGTTTCCATAATAACCTTTCAAGGTTAATATTTGTGGTTCCCTCAGTATTGTCAGGTGAATGTACAATCTTTTTCAGCAGTTATTTCCATTATGATTCAGTTACGATCATAAATTACGTAGGATATGATTTTCTACCGGCGAATATTTGAAGTAAATTCTTTTCGGGCTCTCTGTCCAGCTGTTGTGCTCCATCATCTTTGCAGACGTTAAAATGAAAGACTCTAATCGTCATCAAGGCCATTCATGCCGGATGTGAGGTGCTATGTTTATTTAGTATGTCTCTTCTTTTATGCTGGTAGGAGCAAGGTTCCTACTGGAGAAAAGCTAGAGAAGTATCCTCCAATATTGGAGGATGGGGAAATAAAGAGAGAAGTTATTACCCGCATTCATTTTTTTTCCTACAACATACGTTTTATCATTTCTCAACGTGAAGTATTGGTTCACTTGCATGAATTCCCAAAAATGATACCCCAAAGCGTGTACGTTAACCTCATATAGTATTTGTGTTTCTTTCTGCAAATAAAAATTATTCAAAGTGTCATTAATGTAGAGAAAAGATTTTCTTTATGTAACCACTAAAAATATTCGCACCATTATCGTAAATAAATAGTAACGTGGAAAGGACAAAGCAAATAACTAATTTCTATTGAAATGTCTGCAGAGGAGAAGAGAGAGAATTTTATAATCGCAGAACCTCACACAACGTAGGTGTCAACAGCATTTATGACTGTGGTAAAGTCTTGAATGGAATCGTTGGCGGAGAGGTAGATGGAGTGCCTTACCTGGACAGGAACCCGAGAGGAATATAATTTGATCATTAGTTTTTTCCTTCTCCCTTCTGCACTAACATTTATTTTGGTTCATGGCATGCCTATTTCTAGTGCTAAAACTAAAAAATATTATTTCTATATCAGCATTATATGGCATCATTTTAAATATGGTGAAGAATGCAACCCAAAAACCAAAGAAGGGCATATGTATTGAGTTATCATTTTCAAGAGTTCACGAAAGTCAACCAACATTGTGAAATTTTAAAACTACACGATATTTAGAAAAAATAATAAGCCCAAAGAATGATGAATTTCTGGCATTATATTAGTTTGTTGATCATGTTTTATAGTAGGTTAACAAAACCAAATAATAAGGTAGGGCTAGTATTCAGGCCGAGACTGTTGTGAAGAAAGAGCTTGGAAATTTGATTATCATTTCATTGGAACATTATACAACATAAAGATGTTATTAGAATTTCGTTATTTACTGGAATACCTGCCATTTTCCCTGAAAAGAGATGGAAAATTAGTCCACCCTCTTCCTTTGAAAAGTTTTCTTTTTATCTTTTGTGATAAAGAAGTTTCTGTGGAGAGTATCTTTGACTGTAAGTGTTGTACCTTTCCTGAAGGAGGAAGCGCATCACCTCGAGTCACCCTCGAAGAGGGAACAAATAGGTGTAGGTGTGAGGAATTTGTCCCAAATTTCGAGATGATAGTGTTGTTTGAAGCAAGTCCTCTTATCAGCAGTTAGAGCAGGAGGGGTCATTCCCTGGAGTCATATATTCCTGAATTCCTCTATGAAATTGTGATGGGCTGTGCAAAAAGTTGTTTGTGTGTTTGACTACTCATTGTGCATGCTTTTGACTTCTTTCAGGAAATGGAGCCTCGAAAAAGGAACGCCCCCTCCTCAAAATCACAGTCCTCTGTCCCTCCGGGAGGGTCCTCAAGCTCACAGAGGCCTCACCATCCGTCAGACCCTTCGAAAGCAAATGCGGGCAAGTCGTATTGCAGATTATTTTTGTTTTACGCCATAAATTATCTTTTGTTCTCCTTTCCTGGTTGGAGCATGTTGACGTAATTTCTCATGTGAGTCAATTGTATGATGTGTTATTCAAACTTTTGTTAAGTTATGAGATTCTCTTTCTGGAAAATTGATGCCTGAGTTACTACTTGGGGGGCATCGTATATCAATGTCACTTGTACATGCAATGTTCGTTGCAGTACTACCTCACATCCTTTGCTTTTCATGTGCAGCTATTCTTATGCCATCCCAAGCTCTTCAACACACTAGTGCTGCATTCTCTGGTGTTATTAAATCTCAGGTTTCATCCGATTTTATCGAGTCTCTTCATTTCAACTATGTCTTGAATTCAACAGTGTCCAGCATTACAGTAGACTCTTAAGCAAAGCGTTGGTCCGACGAAAAGGCCTATCCTTGCTATAGTGAAAAAAACGTTATTACGAAATTTTCGTTTTTACGAAATTACAAACTTCAGTCTCAGTGGTTACAAAATGAACTTTATGAAGTTATTAAGAAGTTCCACGAATAAGCAACGGCATTTAGGTGGATGTACACTATGCTAACTTTAAATAATTGCACCACTTTTAAGTTCTTCTCGTGTACTGCGCCCAAGAGTGTCAATTATGGTTCTTTATTCAGTGTACACCTAACATAATATAATAAGCTTCATTCTCCTGCAGTCATGGTGACCCACTCATAGCAGCTCATAAATTGGACTAACAGTTTGTCCTCTTCTAACGCACATTCAACTAGCAAACTTTCAGAGATAATAGCATTCAAAAATTTAAAATCTGGCACCTTTCTATTTGGCTGATGCTATGCAGTGTGGGGTAGAGAAACTCTCTGTGGGCACAATCTGAACAAGGTATCATTGAATCCAGTGTGAATTTAGGAACTGTTCAGCGTTTCGCACGTTCTTCCTTACCGCAAGTAGTGATTTTTTTCGGCTCTGGCTGCATCGCACGCCCAGCTAGATCAGTTCGTCATAATTGTGAGTGAGTGCACAATTGTGATGCAGTGTTGCATTCTGCGGGATAACTATACTCCTCGATTCCTTGCATACAGTCCGGTCGGCGAGAGTTGTCCGATGACAGCGCATTAAGAGGGGTGGATAACCCTGGGCCAGCATGGTTTGCATTCAATCACTGTCCCCCAAATGCACCTCACACCCTTGCCTAGTCATACAACGTTGTCAACTGCATATGGAGCACCGAAGTAAGCCTGATCCGCCAAAGCAAGCCCTTTCTTCGAATCACCCAAACAAGTGATTCTTCCTTTGGGTCCTTAACTCTTGTCATCCCTTCTGGCTCCTTTCTGCATGGTACCCTCCTTGTTTACTAGTGAAGTAGGCATTTCCCTTTCTTACCTGGCAACCTTGCCCCCTACCCCGACCTATACCATTCTGCCTGTCATTGGACAACTCTCAGTGACGGGACTGTAGGTTTATCAACTTATGAACAATGTCTCAGAATGCATCTAGTTCGTACATTAAGGACTTACTGCATTCAGGAAGATCGACCCTCGATTGCCTCATGCCGCATTCTTCTATTGAGAAACTGATATGAATTTTCTTGTTTTTATATATTTCTGTGCAATTTAATCGTGTATATTATATGCAGTTTTTTTTAAAGATTCCTAAAAGAAACGTTCATATGAACTTTGTTACTACGAACCTCTGGTTTTTCGGTCCTGTGAACTTGGTCATCACGAGTCTACTGTACTTCATCAACAGCATGCTCGTTAATTAGGACTTAAGACTTCTTCCTATGCTACTTGATTGTTATCAGTTCTCCAGGTTTCTTGGGTACGTGATAATGACGACACCGAGTTGACCATCTCTCTCTGCATGATAAATTAGATAATGAGGGAAGGGATTGAAATGTCTTTCAGTGGTTGATTTATGGTTTGGATACTCAATATTCTGCTGATTCTTGGCAATCATAAGCACTATGGTGATTCATTTTGCCACTTTCTCCTCAGATCATAGTGCAGTACTGGGCATAAGTTGCCAGCCTCCATTAACCATTAAGATGCCAGATTTAAATTTCGAATGGTTGACGTTAACAGCCTGATTTAATTCAAAGCCCTTTAAATTAGAGTGCCTCAAGGAATACTCCAGGGGCTTGAGTTATTGTTCCCATTTCCATTTGAGCAAATTAGGTATTTCAAGTTCATTATTAAAGGAATTTTATCCTAACTCGATTTATTCAGTAAAGTGAGATTTTGACTTCATTAGGAGGGTTTGATTTTTACAACATCATGAATGACGTTTATTATGTGCCATACTCGTTGTATTTTCATCTGTTAGGGCTGAGTTTTTAATTCTTTTGACTTGGAAAAATTCCATGGGGGAAAATCATTTGCCTGGACCTGAATCTCCAGAGATCTCGCTGGGTCTCCTCTTGCAAGGCATATGTGCCCCTTTTGGAAGCTATGAGAAAGTGTTGCTGAGAAAGTGCCGAAAGGTGCAGGAGCAGAACTAACCTTCCTCACTGGTTTACTCTAGTTACTTTAAGTATGTGTGTGGGAGAACTATTTTCAGTTTTATGGTGAGTACTATTGGCAGTTGGAAAATCCTTGTGGACCTCTTTATGGACGATTTCCAAGCCAAGCTCTTTGAAAACAAGTTGTTGAACACTACAAATATTTATTGGTGGTACTGTTATGTTGACGATATCTCTGCAATGTGGACAGGTGTAAATAGGTAATTGGACCCTTTCCTCAATTCATTGAATTCAATTTTTTAGAAAATACCGTATTTATCTGAATAGTCCCCCATTTCTCCAAAAATGCCTGTGGTAAAAGGGGGGGACTACATTCAACTGCATTTTTTTTTATTTTTCCCTGAAACTGAAGCCTCTAAATTAGGGGGGGGACTATATTTGGTGAAATATGGTAGTTTTCAAGCTTGAAGAGGAGGAGGAAGGCAAGGTCGACTTCTTGGATATCAGTGTCAAGAACAGATCAAAGCATTGAGTTTTCCATCTTCTGTAAAAACTAAGGATGAGTCTGTTCTTAAATTTTTTCGGTTCTCGGTACCGGTCTGGTTCTCCCCCATTGCTTCTCGATACTCAGTTCGAAGGACGAACTCTTATTATCTGAATTAATGGAAAATTTAAATGAGCAACCGCAAAAAGGGAAAAAAAATAATTTCACTGAAGTTGTAAATGAAAGCTCTGTGAAAAGATCGTTTCCATTATTTTATTTTTTAAGCAAAAAAGTTTAAATACAGTAAAACCTCTCTTAAACGAAACTCAAGGGACCGAAATTTTGCCGTTTCGTTGATCAGGAGTTCGTTCCCCGGAGGTGATGCGCACGTTGCATCATTCTAGGGGCTCGGAAATTGAAGCAAGTCTGCATGCGTTATCTTCATTCTACCTTCGCATACTTCAAAACATTGCTTATTTCTTCAGCTGCAATGCAAATCGCGGGCTATAGACCACATTTAGGAAGCCTCAGTTCGTATTATTCAATCACTTCGCATGCTTTTTCATCGGTTTTCAAAAATGTATGCAACGTAGCGGTGAGTGCGAGGCCATCCCTTTATTCTCAGTATTTGAAATAGAGTACATGTATTCGCGAAGTTTACACTGAAAAATTAAGAATTCGATAGATTTGACCATTGCTAATATAAAGTTTAAGTAACAGCGCCAATTATAGCTTCATCATGAAATTAAGATCGCTCTACCATAACGGCGCGAGTGCGACTTTCGTCGACCCATTAAAGCTCAGTGGGTGGCTGCATTTCTTTATAGTAGTCGAATCCAAAATACTCCATAGCAATATTTGCGGTCGCGGGCTTCGTAAATAATTCATTGTACTAGCATCATTTCCATCGCATTCCGGATAGACAACTGCCGATAAGAAAACATCTTGAAAGGCCCTATGCAGGAGTTCTCGAAGTAAAATATGTCACGATTTTGAAATCTGAGTTTTCGAGAAATTATATTCTGCAACCCTCAGTTCACTGGCTTCGCGGATTACGAAATTTGAGTCTATTCTAGTGAACTCATCAAACGACCCTTCAATATTCATGACTTTTGAGAGACCCTGCCAGGATACACAGCTTTCGTCATCACTCTCCATCGCGTGGTCGCAGTTGACTGCAAACCGGATTGACAACTCCCGATAAGAAAACAGCTTGGAAGGCCTCATGCAGGAGTTCTTGAAGTAAAATAAGTCACGATAATGATGCTGTTGACTGCAAACCCGGTTTTTGCAAAATAAGTAAATATGGTGACAGGTGCGACACGCTTCCAAGCTTTGCAAAACCCTTGCATTACCTGCAAAATGGTCCTCTTCAATTTCGCCGATCCCTTACATCCATTCGACAAACCAAAAACTCCACTAAAATCCGACGGTAATGCCGCTTTGCCGCAGAAATGACCCCTCGGTCGAGAGGTCGCAACTTAGCTATTGCAGTTGGGGGGAAGAAAATAACACGCACATTTTTTATTGTTAGTCCTATGTTTGGGCCCGTGCAGCGATCGAGGAAGAAATCTACTTTCCCCATGAGTGCATCAACTCCCGCCAACCACCGCTGAATTAATCCCGCTGTCATTCATGGATTTTTGCTGCTACCACAGGGGTGAGGCATCACCATTGGCCCAGTCTAAACATGGCATGTTTAGACTGTGTCGTCTTCTTCATGCAACAATTGACGGGCGTCGCAAACCTTTTTCTCAGGAGAAAATCAACACCTACAATCGCCGACAGACAGAGACTGACCTTTAGTATAAAGCACTCAATTCAAGTAACGTCTAGATCAATGGGAAATGTTGGCTTTCGTGTCTTAAGTGCGAATATTTTTTATCCAAGATTGCGGTAAATGCAAAAGTTTCTCCTATTTTTTAGATGATGTTGAAATAAACAATGTGAATGAAACAAGAGTAACTACTGAGTCATATATTAAAGATAATTAAGAGATGCAAATTTTGGCTTTCATCTTCTAGCGCGCACATTGTATCTTCCGTAATTTAGTTAAATTTTAAAGAAGTTATCCAAGATGGCGGCCAGTGAAAAAAATGCTTCTCGGAATTTACGCGTTGTAATTCTGTAAAGTATCTTAAACAACCGTCAAAAGAATGCGTTCGAAGTACATAGCTCTAGATATCATATCTTTGAGCATGTAAATATTGGGACATTGAGTTATTTACGAAAGTCAGCATTAACATTTTTCGCAATTCGCCGCGAGCCGCGAGTTGGGGTCGGCGGAAACACACGACGGAAGGCTATGGTTACGGTTAATAATGACTATTCTGATTGGCTTATTCAGTGGAAGTCTCTGATTTGCCCTCCAACGCTACGAACATTAAATTATTCATATGAAAATAAAAATTTAACCGGAAAAATTGGTTATTGGGAGGTGAATTTCACTCGATCGCGCCGAAATTTCATTTCGTTGATCGGGAGTTTTCGTAAAAGAGGAGTTCGTTCATCGGGGTTTTTCACTAATGTGTTTACATAGGCAATTGGCCGGACCAATAGCATTTGTTCGTTGAACGGAGTTCTTCGTTTAGCGGGAGTTCGTTAAGGTGAGGTTTTACTGTAGCATGTTTCATAATGGGTGATCGACCAATATGTCACGTTACATCAGGCAGCCACTGGTTCTCTCTCTAAGTGTTGTTTTAAAAAATTCAACATTTTCACCCTACTTGGGTCTAATCTACAGTGGAACCATGTTAAAGTGAGTACGGGCTATTGCGAGACCCCTGCCATTACGAGAAATAACAGGTGCACCGTCAATTGACCCAATGATTAAAATGTGAAAAAAATTTGTTTATTAGAGGCCCTTTTGGTGTTGGCACTTGCCATAGCGAGAGTTTCAATCGCCGGAAAACCTTCACCAAGAGTCGCTTATCTCTGTAATTGCTGGCGATCTGTTAGAAATGAAGTTAACATGGAGTGCTCAGTCTGAAATTCATGTGCTAAACCGTTGTTTGATAAATAAGTACTTCATTTCAGTGAAAATACAAATTGCATTAACATTCGCAAATTTTCGATCTTCTTTTGTTCCTCGGGCGGCCGAAAGCAGTCGACAGCATACATGCACGTGCGTGAGTTCCGTGAATAGAGAGTATTTGAAGGTAGGCAACAGGGCCAAAAAACGCCTAACACGTCAAAGCAAGAAAAAGAAAATAATGGAGCAATACGAGAGTGGTGTAATTAATTTATCTTCCCATTTTCTCTTCACAATTTAAAAAGTAAACAAAAGCACCCAAGGAATGCAGAACATGAAGAGTTAGAAGGAGCTTTGTGTGGGTGCTTTTGCCCACTTCAATCTTTGGGAACTACTGGGAAAGGGGCTATGCTTACGGCCAAGTGGAGTGTTTCAGTGATAGATTGATAATCGAGAACTTCAAGTGTTCAGAAGATTGGTTATGCTAATGTAATGCATGTAAGCATTATCACCCTTTTTAATTGCTGGTGATACCTGTGGTGTAAACCCGAAGCTGTGGGAGAAAAGACTCCATTCCTTGAAGATTATCTTAAGAATTATTTCCCGCGTAATATAATGCTGACGAAACGGAAGTCTTTAACATCCTACACCCCGACAAAACCCTTGATGTATGGGTTTTTCTTGCAATGATACTTCTAGATGCAGATAATGCGTGCTGTTAGCAATAACATCTCTGAAAAGCTGATCTGTGCTATTAGTTCATTTAATTTAAAAAAATACCATTTAATTTTTAAAAACTAAATTTTTTGCAGTCATTAAGGAGAATGTTAAATCAATAAATTCACACTTTTAAGTTTTGTTGGCCTTGGAGTGTGTCAGATGCCCGTATGCTTTTTCATTTCTTTATTGCATATTACCCAAGCGTGTTATCACTAGGAGGACGGGAGTTCCGCGCTACCGAGGAGAGGAGGACCAAGCCCATGTTATCAGAGCGTATGCGTTTTTGACGTAGTTCTGGAGCTGTGGCTCAGATGGCTCTAAGGCTCACAGCTCCAATCGCGCGGGCTATTTGACTCTCGTATAAAGCGCTCCACATTCAGTTGACAGTATGGTTTCTTATGGAGATTCGTTTCCCATGTTATTCTCCATAAGGCTGGGAGCGCGGTTCCAAGTCGTCAATTACAGCATGAAAATTAAGATTGCGCCCTGCATTAGTTAAAAAATGCTTTCTAATGTAGAATGAGACGCTTCATTCATTGGTACCAATAGTTTTTCAATAAAAGTTATAACAAAAGCTATAAAAAAGCATTTTCTTAACTTTCCGTTGGAAACGTGTATTTTTTTACTTTGTCTTCTCCTCGCAATTGCCGCCTAACCGTTGAGTGTATTGAATTGAATCTTCTGCATAAATTTCTTCATACTATTTTCTCTTTGAAGGTTATCACCTTTTTTTAAATTTATTGGGAAAAAAATTGTTATACCGATGTTACACCCACCAGGACAAGAAAATTGGGATTTTTGTAAGGTAAAAAGTAGTCGCCTACTAACTTACGTTTCTTACATCATAGGTCCCTATATGCTGTGAATCAAATTTGAAGAAAACTATACAGCTATTTTTAGTGTAAAAATCATTTACCTATCTCAGTTTGGAAGGGAGTTACAAGGTTTTGATATTACGAAAAAATATTACGGCGCCACTGAGCCGAGCTTCTCGCAACCTCCATGTGCGCGGAGAGAAAATTCTCGGACAGGAAAGGATATTTTTGTCAATGCTTACTAGGAAATATGTACTCCTTCGTTACATATCCCTAAAGGAGAATACTGATTCGCTGTAACTTCAATACTTACTTACTTATTCAGGAAATAAAGCAAATTTTGACGGCTTGGAACGACGAATTTCGCCTTGGGTCTTTATAATGAGGTGGTTTCGAATTCTGGGGCCTTGCTACCCAACATAAAGTTTATTTTCACTCATTTGGGGAGTTATTCTGACCGAAGACAATGTTTTCGGAGGATGAGTAGTGGGTTTCTCGAGAGAATAGCTAAGGTTTATTTTTCATTTTTAAGAAAGCTTACCAATTTTGGTTGTAGGAAGACTTGTCTGCTGTAGAAGAGCTTGTCGGTCCTTGCATACATATACTCTAAAAACATCGGTTGCTGTATCATAATTTATAACACAATTTTCAGTGTTCAAGGTTCTAGGCTCCATTTACTATCATTTTACTTCTGCGTTTATCGCGTCAAGAATCTTGAATTTCTGTCTTTGTATGGAGAAGATCTTCTGGTATCCATATTGTGGTAATTAAATCCTATTGTTTTTTAATAACACCAGTTTGGGATGCTTTATAAGTTTTCACAACATTCACTTCTACAAAAATCCGAAAATTAATATTTCATAGATGAGGAAACCATTTTTGCGACAAGGTTTCTATTTTTCCCGATAGAAACTCCATATACACGCTCACATATACTTCCCATCATTTTCGATTAGTCTGCATTTTTTCAAAACAACATTAAAATTACTTGACCGCATTGAATTTTGTCAATTTTACGTGGGTCGTTTAAAACATCTTTATAAAATTCTTTAGTGCAATGTGGGCATTAAATATTTCAAGACAGTCCATACATATTTTGATAGTAAGTATATAATATTTCAGAGAGCTGTGGCCACTATTCACCTGAGTTACCATTTGAAGCTTTTTCTCTGCCGCTGTAGTTTTTTGTGTAGTACAATACAGTTACATCAAGTTACACCCTGAATCTATCCGTCTATCACGTAATAAGTCGAACTCAATTCTTAATTCTTGAATTTTTTGGCGCCAAAGAATTTTTACCTCATTCGAAGACAAATATCCTAGAAAGTGAACCGTTAACTTTACTGTTTCAGCTTATGATTGATTCCAAGTATTTTGGAGCCATGATTTACTAATTAAGAAATTAATAAAGTATTTATTTAATATAATTAATTGCCATGTTAAGGTAATTTGTCTTCTAACTTATCTCAAAACGTTCAAGCTTGTAATCATTGAAAATTACTTTCTTCTTTGGTATAAATAAATCCGATGACCTTCGATATCGTTTTTATAGTCGTTCAAGAGATTTCCAGAGAATATTTTCAGTAAAGAGTAATTTTATAAAAAATGAGTTTTTTGATGGAGAGAATAAAATAGCATGATTTGTGTAAAGAAGAGTGTACTAACTTTAGTTTTTTACTACAAACACATATTTACCACTTTTTTTATTTATGAGACAAAATTCTTATCTTATCTCTGTTTTGCGTTTACTGACTGACATCCATTTACAATTTTTTAAATTGGGAACGTAAAAAGCAGGTCAAATGCACAGAATAGATGCAATTTGCATTCAAATGGAATGCTCGCGTCGGTGTGGCCCTCTAGTTTCTATTTCAGATTTCTTTTCAACTTAGAAATTAAAGTTTTTCTTACATTTTGTTTATGTGAATTTTTTTGAAAATTCTTTTGAAAACTTTCAAGGCAGCTTTAGTAAAAACAAAAAATTCACTGGATGGGTAATGAAGACCAGAAGATGTATTCTTCTGGCCAGGAAAGGTCTTATATAAAATTAGGAGTTGAGACTTATCGCTCATGCCCTCCTTGTGTACAAACATTTCCTTGCACTTGGGACAGGAAAATCTTTCTTCTTACCAAGTACCCTGAGAAGTATACGTCGGAGCAATCCTGGAGGGTGATCACATCCGTTCCGATATCAGATTTGACGTCAACATGCTCCTCGGAGGAGTTTGTTGAAGTGTCTTCTTCACCTTCTTCCATATCGGTAGGCAAAGTTGAAGAGCATGACTCCATGGATCTAATCCATTCCTCATTCTGTATGTCCAGCATGTAGCTATCATCCAAGTCGTAGCTTGAAGATCTGAGGAGGTTTCAGCAAACTTCTTTCAGCACTGAAACTTGCCTGTAGCTCGTTCTGAATCCCTTTACTGTGGGATTGCGATTAAATCTCCCCTTCTGCCTCATCACGGATAAAAATTTTTCCAGGGCGTCTTGGTTTAGTTTTGCTGTCGCAACTCCCTCTTCTCTAGATTCTAAAAGTGCCATAATTGACTTTATCGACAAAAGAAAGCCGTCGAAACACGGAGGTCGACTTCCGTCTACTTTTGTTATCCCACTCATTATCCGATACCCTTCATGCAGCAGGTCCTTGGTTTTAATATTGCTATCACAAAGGCGGACATTTAATTTACAGTTGAGCAAATAAAAAATGCTGTTTATCATCTCAATGAAGTCCGCAGTAGAGGTAGCTGATGATAGTATCAGCTCTCCTGTGGAGCAACTCGCACGGATTGCGGCGGCGACGGACAAACTGAATATTTGAGTTGCCATCTTCACTGACATCTTCTGAAAGGTATTTGGCCACAAATGAGCCGGCGTTAATTTCCACATCGCTCTTTTGGTTGAGCTCGAAGTGTCGCTCTTATGAACACTGCGGATATTTTCGAATGAAATTATTTTTCCATCCGCTACAAAGTCACTAGTAAGTAAGTTATTTCTTAAAGATTTGACTAGATGAGGCACATCAAATATGCAATAAATTTTTCTAATTTTTACCTCGAAATAAGGTTTTTCAAACGAGACGACCAAGTCTTTTAGAGCTTTTCTGTTTCAGCTTCTCTGATCACAAATAAAACTTTGTGGACTTAATCCAACGTCCAAAACCTTAAACCGCCATCGCGTAAGTATTTTGAGTTATCCATTCATTGAAGACTACAAAATATTTGATGTTCTGTACTTTAGATATTTATTGACTTTTTGCGAAGAATGTAACGAGCCAAAACTAATTGTTTGTCTTAGATAACAAATTATTCAATACAATATTGATTTTCAATGTTAGTACAGTATTTGTTCCCAGTGTGCAACACAAAGTTCAAAGTTCTAGCTGCAAACGACCTGTTGACGAGCCCCTCCGGAGATACTTTCACTGACATGTATTCTATAAATAATTTTCCCGAAGTAAAGCCCTCAATTTCCTCCATTGTTAGGGACTTTTTTCCCTACGATTGAAAACTAGTAAAATGTTTTCAGACGTTAAAAAATACTTCCTACAGAGGAAAAATATTTTGTAGGAGTGTGTGTGTGATCGTTTTATTTAGAATTTTCCCGAAAATACCCTATTTTCAGCGTATATAAAAAACATCTGTTCGCAGGAGAATGTTTGAGTTAATCAAAAGGATTGATATAGTGAACTATTTTGTGTAATTCTTTTCGCATGTTGTTGTGCGCCAACTTTTACGTTTTATATGCTCTTCATTCCTGAAATAAGAAACTCCGAACGAAAGATTCCTACTTTCATAAATTTGTCTCCACTTTTGCGTCAACTTATCAGCGGATAATATTTAATTGCCTCATTTAATGGAGCCCAATAAGTTTCACAAAGTGGCTTATTTCTTCCGACAAAATACTATAAACGTTATTATCTTTCAAATTTGCCTTGGTGCCAGTACCGTATTGCGGAAGGCTGCAGAACTTCGTCAAAGGACTCATTGAGTCTCACATTGCTGAATATAAAATCCGCAGTTAAATGAAATAAAATAACTATGTTTTATTTCATTGAACATGAAGCAATTCCATAAAATAACGCCTGAGACCTTGTCTTATATTGAAATCCTCTGAACGTCCATTCGATATTCGTGCATATCTCCTCTTAAAATGTCATAAAAATCCCTGGATACTTCCCTGAAGTTTTCTCACTGATAGCTTATTCGTTTAGTTTATCAATATAGAACAAAATACCCTAAAGGAATATGACCCGGAATGGAGAAGCATTCAGAATTTAAGAATCTGTACTTTCGGACAGATGGATGTTTTGCGGAAGCGATGATTAATTCAAGGTTAGATTACATAATTTTGAGTTTTCAATAATGAAGGATGCTTCATTTTTCACTTATAACCATCAAACCGGGGGTCCCGGTGCCCTGAAATTTTTTTCTCTCTTGCCTTCGGACCGCATTCTTTGAACTGTATGAGACTGTTTCAACAGTTATTCACAGCTGCATGTTGTAAGTGTTTTCAGTAGTAACGGGAAGAGCCAAGCAGAGAGATGAGGGAAGGATTTGTGGAAGACGCAGCTCGCCAGGCGATAAAAAAATCCCTCCTATCCATGCTTCTTTTGTCCCAACAGCTCTCTCCCTCACACAGCCCGATCTGATTTCGTCTCCCGTCGGACCGAGGTGTCGAATGTCACGAGTGTCCCCCCGTCAAACAGTTTTTGAGGGGAAAGAAGGGACGGAGAGGACCCAAGGTCAGCTTCCCCGTGCGAGAGTACGCCACTGCCCTCTCTCGACAGCAATTCACAACAACAAATGTATATCCTTTTCGCCATAAGGGCTGGCCCTCTCTTCTCCTCTCTGGCGCTACTTAGAGGGACGGCTAGGGGTCATTTGACCCCTAAAATGTATTTTGGAATAAAACGCCTCATTTTCATCCAATATTCAGGTTAATCGTATTAATTGTTGAATCGGTTCATTAAAAACACTATTTAACAATATTAAATATTATTTCTATTATCAAAAGTTAATAACAATTATTTTAAAGAATCATGAATTAAACCATATTTAGTGGGCGATTGCAAATCTAATAATGAAAATACATACACTCAATGCAAAATGTATTTTACATGCTTAAACAATAGGCATACAGGGTTGACAAAATTTGCGTTTAAATTTTTAAAAATTATTACTTTGTTGTAAATATCAGACTGACAGTATTTTTTCAGCGCTGTTTCCTTAAAATGTTTTTTTGCGATGAATGCGTACATTGGACGATTTATTCATCTACATCTAAATGTACACACTAACCGGTAAGCCGCCTAAAAGGGGTGTGGCAGGGGTTGTTAGGACACCAGCCATTTGCACATGACAAGGAATTTGGAAAATGGAAAGGAAATTGGTGCAATTCAATGATATTTGGCAACTTTTTCTTTTTTGTGCCCACGGGGATATAGCTGTTGGATTTGGAGACGTGTAAATAAATTGATACATGCTATCCATCATATCTACTCCATTTTTGTTTTTATTATGAAATAGGATGGTCTCTAGTATTCTGTTATTCGTTTCAGAAATAGTGTCGTCTGAGATCATGTTGCTGAGTAAAAGTACATTATTGTTCTGGTTTGCCCGATAATACGTAAGAGTATGTCCTAAGGTATTTTTGAACATTTGCGTTGAATGGATTACATGGTTATTTTAGGGGTCATGGATATTAGTGCGTCACGCCTGTTTTTTCAGATCGTCCCTGCCAGAGAAGTTTTGCATTTTTTCTTATTTTCTGCTAGCTTGATGTATGGGAAATGAATATTATAAGTTACATTTATTCCTGAATTCTTGTATGTTATGGTCACTTTAGTAACTATTTATTTCCCCAATGCTTGATTTGATGGTCAATCATCATCTTTGCCACAATATGGAAATTCATTTAGGCTGTATTTTCATTTCACATCTGTCAAAACCCAGTATTCGATTCCAAATTTGTCTGGTTTATTTGGAAGATTCCTCTTAAAAGGTCATCTGCATTTCATTGGATAGAGCTGTACATTTGCTATTACGCCAAAGTCGCTATTGGATTCACTATCTTGGACTTCGTCGCATCCATCACACGCAGATGTTGATGGATTGGTCAGAATGTCCTTGAACTGATGTTTCCACTTCACTTCCAGACTTATCTTCTATATACCCTACAGCTATTCGAATCGCGATGATTCACTTCTCTTGATATATTTCTCGACTTCTTACTTTCTTCCTAAACTCGCTACTGATATGCATCCAGAAAAAATCTAAAAACGAAAGCGCAATATGGTCGAATCTTCTCCAGTTGCATTTGAGGTATAGAGAGCTGGAGAGGATTAGAAATGCATACAAAAGGACAAAAATTTCAGAAGTAACACTAATTGCCGTTTGAAAGGCAGGGACTCAACCACCAAACGTATCCTGATTCATATCTTCCAAGAACTTGCAGTAATGCTTCTTCTCCAACCGACGTGTGGATTCCAAGGGTAGGATTTACAGTAGAGTTTTACAGTCAACCATATTCCTCCGCTCTCTCTCAAAAGGACACAGGATTTTGCCCTGGGGCACAGCGTGAAGTCCACCCGCCCCAAACCCCGACGGGGTCAGGAGGCACTAAGGCTGGACACACGGCAAAGGGGCAAGGCTGAGTGACAGTGCCGTCAGGCCAGAAAAATGAAACAGTTTTCGTAAACCTGATGAGGCGATGATGAAAAATAATGTCTCTTAAAGCTTTCAATCTTGGCTGACGGAAAACAGTCATGGGATACATGCTCATTTTCTGGTGTGGGTAATACAATAATCATTGAAAAATAAATAAAGCAAAATTAAAATATCATAATTGCATGAATTTATGCAAATCAAGTATTGAGAAGGTTTTATATCCCTTTACTGCCCGTAAAATATCGAGAGATTGAGCACAACAAGTCACTATGCCTAGGTTTTGGAATACAGGTAGGACCCCTTGGGACGAAACTGGCATTGAACCGGGTACTTGTAGGTTCAAAATGAATCAAATCATCTACCACACTAGCCTCTTGCTGATTATATGATATACATTGCACAAAAGAGCCCACGGGCAAGAAAATAGTGTGAGAACAAGCTGTGGGTCAAATGACCCCCAGCTGTCCTTCTAGGTGTAACATGCCATAAAAATTTTAAACAAAAAATTATAGTTGAATTTTCACTAATTTATCAAAATGCAGACCAAAATGAATAAAGTGAATAAGTTTCAAAATTAAAAAAAATATTTTAATAAGAGAAAAATAAATTTGAATTCTGAAAATGGGTCTAATGACCCCTGCCGTCCTTCTAGTGTTATACTACGTGCCGTTTTTTTGCAATTGCTCTTGTTTTTCGTAAGTTACATCAGCATATTATGTGCGTTATATTTTTCGTGAAATAATATCAAGTTAATATCTTTTCTTATATTATCTGTTCTAATTCAAATTATTTTTATTGCAATGCTCTGGATACACCCAATGTATTTCAATGGCGTCGCGGGCGTAACACTCAAAATAGAACTTTTTTTTTTAAACAACAGGAATTTTAAGGACATCATTATGCATGCTTACCAGACTTTTTACATTGGAATTTTCAGTGGAAAATACCAAAATAATAAATTGATCACGTAAAAGCACTTACAAGGGGAGACGACATACCTTGCTCCGCCTTTTTCAATGCCGTATTTTTTATGGCATTCGGAATGGCGAATGCATCTCTGAACTGATAGTGATTCCATTGAATGGGCCTTAGTTTGGCTGTAATTAATTAATTTCCGAGCGGCATTTTTAACAAGCGCTATGTAATCCCAAAATAGTGCCTTCTCTCCAACAACTATAGTTGGTCTAGTTGATTGCGCGTCCAGCTCTCACCTGGGGGGCTCCGGTTTGCTACTTTGTCATGGCAACATATTTTGTAGTTTTCATTTTGATCATACGGCGACAAGTGTTTCACTAATGTTAAATGCAGCAAGCATTGGCATGAGAAAAAAATTTTATCATCACAACGGCGTTTGGCATCACAGCGGAGAACGGAATTTTGAGTTACAAATAAGGTAATTTTCGTCAATGGTTCATTCCGAGTTTATTAGAAATGTAAGTTAATTTCGTCTGTCATTTTTTGAGTACAAGTCTATCCTAAGCTAGCACTGAAATTAGAACTTGTAGATAAAGTAACAGACTTCCAACATTATAATGTAAAATATCCGATTAAGTTATGAATGTGTAACTACTATTTCAAATATATTTATGAAAGTAATTTGATATTAATGAGAATGACATGGTTCAAGCTGAAAAGTGACATCCAACTTCTAAAATTATCGATGGGATTCTTTACAATCATTTGCCAAAATCAATGGGATGGAAAATTATGACTATGGATTTTCATTAAGAAAAGATGATTATGAGGAAATCTCTTAATAACCACTCTTATTTCTACTTAATAATGCAAACCACTGTGGTAATCATGAATAATGTGTCATTTTTTATTGAAGAAATTACTAGGAGAAAATATGTGTGTGGTAAGTTTTTAGTTGTGGTGTGTCAGATTTTTTCAAAATGTGATGTGCAAAAAATCTAAGTTGATGGAAGTAATTGAAAGGCATTTTGCGGAATCATCCTTGGGCATCAATGACAGATAATTATTAAAAATATAAAGAAGGAATCCTTCTTATTCTTGTATTAATGAATCACTGTCTTAGTGGGTTTGTAGCTGGGATGTAAAAGAAACAACAATTCGTTGATGCCACCTGAGCCTGAAGTTTTGCTATCTTACCCGAAAGAAACAGGAAATTTTGATAATGTAGTTAATCAGAAAATTTCCATGCGAACAGGTGTTAACTTAAACTAAAAAAAAATTAAGCATCGTGGTAACACAACTGGTAGAGCACCTGGGTGGCAACCAGGAGGTTCTGGGTTCGAGTCCCAGTCAGGACGCATTTTCACCCACTGAATTCTGGCTATTTTCCATCTACTACAGTACCGTTGTCCTCGTCCTTTTTCCACTATATGTTCCTATCCCTTTCTTTCCTTACCTGAATTTATTTGTATGTTTGCACTGAAGGCATCGTGTGAATGAATCATTGGTAAACATCAAAATTGTTCTGATTACATACTTAAATGAATGATATGCCGTCTATAACATCAACTTACAATTAATATATCCCCCTTCCAATGACAGTGACTCAGACTCCTACAACGATGTTATTTAGGTGTTATAAAATTTTTGGTTTAACTGCTCCAGTTTTATATTTTATGCCCTTACTCAGTTATTAATATTATAAATAATACAAAATATGAGGGCTTCCGAGCCTCTATCATTGGATATTTTGCTTTAAATAGAAAATAATCAACACGTCTCACAAACAAAGCTCTCACAACTGCTGGCAACTGATAAACAATCACAACAATTGCTTCGGGTGATGTTTCAGCCCAGATGACGTCATCGGTGCTTCTATCAGTGGCTCGGGGTGTGAGGGAGTTTTTGGTGCTCTTTAAAATTCGTTATATTTATCATTGAATACCTCGCGAAGGAAAACTCAGATTTACATGGGATTTTCTTTTTTGAATTCAGAGAATAATTTTCTGTCCGCCTGTGAAATAAAAATAATTCTTGCAAGTTCCCGATTGGCCATGTCAACACAGCCTGTAAAAGCCACTTTTTACGGGGCTATAGAACAGCCTTAACTCCCCAGCAGTAGTGGGGGTCCGAAAAAATTACAATTTTATCTGGTGTAAATTGGATGCCAAAGAGGGGGGGCTATAGCCCCCCAACCCCATAGATCCACCACTGGTAGTGAAGGTCTTCATAGGTTGGGTCCAGCAAAGACCAGACAAATGTTCCTGCTGGAAGTCACAGCTTTGTTTTGGAAGATTAAATTTGCAGGGTTGTTTCATGTCGGTGTTATCAGGGAAAAGTCTAGGAATTTCGTCCATGGCTTCAGGAAAAAACTCTTGGTGTATTTATTGTTACAGCCGCCACACTTTTGAATAGTTGACTAGGGATTGCATCAATAATATAAATATATGCTATAAATTAGCCTTGGAAATATATTAATTTGACGTGAAATCATTTACCTTATTATTTTAACAAAATGAAGGCTCCATATTGATCTCGTTGCTTGGCATTTTTATAATTAATCACCATATTTTTATAATTTTCTGTCTCCTGCATTCTGGAAGCAGATTCAATATTCCGTGCGTGGATCATCCATGCATGAATTTCACTGTTCTTGGATGTTTTCCTTGATCTTTATATAAAGTAAAATTGGATACAACAACACTAGTATTATTATATTTCATTGTAATGATACGCACCAACACTTGAAAGAAGACCTCTAAGAGAATAGAAATCCCATTCAGAAGGGCCGTGCCTGCAATAGATGTTAATCACAATGTAAAAGCAGTCATGTAAATGTAGCAGAAGTATAAAAAGTCGATTTCCTCTGTTATTTAATCAATGAGTTAACAAAATATTGACGAAATCATCTCGCATTCTCAATAAAGCAATGAAAACTTATTCATTTTGACACAAAAACTTTATGTAAACAAAAGCCTTACATGTGCTGAGTATACTCTGATGTTGATAACATTTAAGCTTGACATCTTTTGGAGGAGGTTGTGGAAAGTGTTAAACATGGTGTTTTTTTTTTTTAGAGATCAGAAGAATGTGATGGTGCATGGTTTTCCTCATGTGATAATGTGGCACACCAAGTTTTATAAAATATGTTGATGGTTTATTTAACCACATCCAATTGGTTGCATGTGTAGATAAATTTGTATCATCTCAAGATGTTACAAAGCATTAAAATGCTTTAAAAACTGTTCATCTTGTCAATAATTTCAACTCCATGAGTGATAGTTTGCTAAAAGTGCTTATATTTAGTTCTGGATAGCACCCTGGAAAGAAAGCAATTCCCTTGGATATCCTGGAAATCTTAGGGAATGCTTTAATTGCAACAAGGTGGCCACATACAATCACTTTGTGGGTATTGAGTGTCTGTGGTGCTTATGTTTCTATATCCTGTTTCTTTGTCGTCCTAAGCAGGAGTTGTTCCCACAGAGGAGCAGAAGAAACATCGGCATGATCACGCCCAGCAGAGGGTCGACTACCGCGATTACAAAGAGAAAAAGGAGCGGGAGCGAGCGGCTGCAGCAGCAGCTGCGGCGGCTGCTGGTCGTCCTCGTGCAGAGCAACACCAAGTGCCCAACACGTCGCAGGCCAAGCAGGCAGGGATGAGCTCTGGCCAGCCGCCAATATCGTCACGGGAAGCCATCAAGCTGGCTGCCAGCAACAAGCGGGAGCGAATGGCTCGGGATGCCATTCTGCGGGAGGAGTTGGCGTCGGCAGTGATGGAGGCTGAGAACTCGATGGCATCGTCGGAAGCCACAAATCACATACAGGCCCCCATCCCCCACCATATCAACTCCCAAGAGACACTGCATCGAGAAGCGAAACTGGTTACCTCAAGGCCCCAACTCCCGTCAGGGTCGTCATCTCGACCACCCCTCCCTCAGAGGCCCGACTACCGCGAGAGGCAGAGGGAAGAGCGTGGAGGCGACAGGCCCCCCCTCTTTCCAGAGGGCCCTAAGTCCCAAGGCCATCCACCCCAGGCCCCAGGGGAACCCAAGGCCGGTGACCAGCGGCCCTTCAACCACCATCACCATCACCACCACCACGGTCGGGCCGAGCCCCCACCTGGGGGACGGGATGGCCGCCATCGACAGCCACCCCCTGGGATGCCAAACGTGCCCTCAGAAAGGAAGCTGGATGTGTCGGGTAGGCCGAGGGAGGGCAAGGAGGGGATGATGCCGTCTATGATGGTCAAGCGAGAGGGGCTGTCGAGGCCTCTGAGGGAAGGAGACGAGGGCGGCAGGCCACCAGATGGTGGGAAGCTGGCTCCATCGTCATCGCATCACCCCAGGAGCCAGCCCACTACCCCCAAGGCAAGGTCCCGGTCACCCCTACCCCCTAGCCCGGCCGTCTCCTCTGTCCCCACGCCTCCCGTGTCTGCCCACCACCGACCCTCCAAGCCCAAGTCACCCAGCAGCATCAGTGGTGCTGTCGAGAAAGCGACGGCACGCGGCAGTGTGCCCCCTCCCTTGCCCTCACTCAGCCTTGCCAGTGCATCTGATGATGTCCGTAAAGGAGAAGTGACTCCGGGTAGGCTTTCTGAATCAAAACCAGTGTTGGATTCCAATGACAATCAGGCCCATCAGTTGGCTAGGACTGAAAAGAGTGAGGCACTGCACTCAACACCGGAGAAGAGGCCTCCAGAAGGCTCTCAGCGGAGTGGTGGACGTTCCCGTGGCACTCCTGACAAGCGATGGAGTCAGTCTCAGTCTAGTGCGTTGGATGTGTCGGCTGGATCGATGGCAGCCCCTCCAGCACCTCAGCAGGCCCACAATGCCCCTCCTCAACCATCCACCACCCCTCCACCGCCCACTACGCCTTCGACTCCGATGGGCGGCATTCCTACCACGCCCACGTCCACCCCAGGGACACCTGGCAGGTTTCTCAGGACTAGGAATCGCACCACTAGTTCTGGTAGTGAGCCAGAGCTGGTGCCTGTAGTGCAGAAGTTGGAAACTATTCCATTATACGAGGTAATCTAGTTATCCATTTTCTATCAATAATTATGATTTACATTGATCGGATTTCTCCTAGTGGATGCATTCATTGATTAAATTAGATAGCTATGAGTCTCTGGGTATGGACACATAGTAGAACCTCGGTTATACAACCCTCAGTTATAAGATGACCTCACTTATACATTGATTCTTTTTAGGTCCAGTGAATAACCCCATATGAACCCATGTATTAACAACCTCGGTTATGAAACTTTTCACTTGTACAACGACCTTGGTTACGAAATGTATTTTTCCAGCCTAATGAGATAAAATACCTCACTTATACGTCTTATCAGAGAACTGCTCTACGAGAAGATTGCGATACAAGCGCCGATTTTAGTCACAGGAGCAGTAGTAGTACAGTAAACTCTTGATTATACAAAGCAGGATATTATGAAGTTTTTTGATGATACGAAGTGAAATTGTAGTCCCGGCAGAAAGCCTATGGTAAATACATGGTGCTTTTCGATAATACAGTAGACTCTCGTTAAAACAAGCAACGCTATTACGAAATTCTCGTTATTACGAAGCAATTAGTTGGTCCCGACGAAAAGGCTTATCCAATCTGTAGTAAAAGAAATGTTATTACGATATAATGAACCTCAGTCCCGGTCCTTGCGGTTACAAAATGAACTTTATTATGAAGTTCAACGAAAAAGCAACGGCATTTAGGTGGATATACACTTCGCTACGTTATCGTCTTTGATTTACGTTTAAGTTCTCTTCTTGTACTGTGTCTGAGAGCATCAATTTTGGTTCTTTCTTCAGTAGGAGATACTTCAATATGCACTTAACATCGTATACTAAGCTTCATTATTTTGGAATTGTGGTGACCCACTCATGAACGCTCGTTCATTGGGCGTACGGTTAGTCCTCATCTTACGCACATTGGATTTACGAACTTTCAGAGATACGAACATTTGAAAAATTCAAGCGTGCCGGAAGTTTCAAATTTGATACCTTTGGAGTTGGCGATGCGACATGATGTGGCGTGCAGGAACTTGCACTTTGGGCATAATATGAACATTTAATCCGGTGTGAATTCAGGAACTGTTCAGGGTTTTGCCCATTCTTTCTTCCCGCGAACAGCGATTTTTTTTGGCTCCGGCTACATTGCAAGCTAGATCAGTTCATCACAATCGTGAGTTAATGCAAGATTGTGATGCAGTGTTGCCTTCTGCAGGATAACCACTCTCCTCGATGCCTTGTATAGGTTTATCAACTGACAAGCAAGGCCTCAGAACACATCTTCTTCATGTATTGAGGTCTTGCGCATAACTTAATTACGTATATTATACACATCTCTCTGAAGATTATAAATGTGGGAGATTGAAGATACAAGAAATTTGTACTAAGTATGTTTTTTTTCGATGATTCCTAAAAGAAACTTTCATACGAACTTCATTATTACGAACCTCCGGTTTCTCGGTCCTGTGAACTTCATAATAACGAGAGTCTACTGTATGAAATTTTGATAGTACAAAATGTTTTAAAATTGCAAACTTTGGGCTCGGTCCCCAGGAGCAAATGGCATTCGTTTATACGAACTTAGGTGAAAAATTTGCCGACAAAACTAGTTGTTCCCACGAAAGCAGCAAAAAAATCAACGCCTCTGACTGTGGTGCCTCAAAGTGTGAAATCTTAAATGATAGTGCAACTTAAGAGGGAAAGGGTTTGCCTAAAAACTATCTGTAGGAATCAAGAAGAAGTAGGAATTCAGTAAAAATATTGTGGCTGACACAATTTTTTTCTTTTCGTGCATACTCTTAAACATCGAGTCGGCAATACGTGGTAGTTTAACATGTGAATGTGGTGCAGGGTATTTCTAACGCTCCCAATTAAACCCTACGTAATTGAATCGTTCATATCCAAGAAAATGCTACAAGTCCATAAAAATGCTCGAATTTCAACGTTCTTGCTGGTATATATGTGACCTCGTGACAAATTTTAAATCAATACACCCGTGCCTCACGTAGTGCAATTTCGATTAGTGCAATTTCGATATAGTGCAAATTCATTCCTCGGGGAAACATCACAACACAGTGTAGCCTAATCAAAAAACTTTAACACTCTCATGATAACACATGAACTTGCGCCAAGTACACACGAAAGTGCTATAATTTTACGCATATTAATAGTATTGCTTGCCTCAAATCTTCTTTTTGTTTATATATTAATTGAAATCCATTGCGGTGCAATGGCCGAAAGCATTACTAGTCATTGGGTCCAGATAGCCAGCATACCCAAGTAATTTATCTCGTCTACTTAACAGAATGACAATAGTTAATTTAGGTCATTAATTAAGCGTGGAGCTAGTGGAAATGGGTTTATTTTAAGGAGTACGGTTTAAGACGTAATTTTTGCCATCACAGGTTATCAGGTGATTGACTTCCAGGTAGAGAGTCTACGCTAAAGCCTTCAAGGTCATCGGTATTCACGGGAGAGAAATGGAGCGGTGGCCGAGTTGCGTATGAATAGCATCAACACATAAAAGGGTCCGCTATAGAGTCTCAAACACAATGGCCTCATTCCCTCCCAGCAGTCGTAGGCCTAGGAATACAGTCTCAGGAATACAGTGCAGCAGTAGCAATTTGCGCTGTAGGGTCATTGCATTTCAAACCAACCAGGCCCTGACGCCCACCATCTCGGATTTTCATGTAACTTGCCATGGTCATACATTCTGGTATGATTAGAGATTGTGTACAATTTTAGCCTTCAACTGTCGATTTTTATGAAATGTGAGCAATTGAAATTTGGGCTTGAACCCAGAAGTGCTCCAACGAGCAACGCGTGATGATTTTTATTTTCATCCATAACTCCACTCCTGTGCGATGAAAAGTCATGATTTTTTTCTAATGCTAAGTAGTCCATAATGATCCTAAGGTTATCATTAAATTTTAGCGTCATCAAGTAATTCAGCTGCAAAAAAATGAAGTTGACAAAAAAATCTCACCTGTACCATTTTTCATTTGTGTCAACATCCACAGGGAAAGGCCATGTGAATACATTCCAAAAAATACTTATTCTTGGTCGCAGAAAAAAATGGCATCTTTTTCAAGGCACATGGAAATTACACAATGTAGAGGAGAAATAAGCGTTTACATATATGATTAAACTATAAAGGAGCATGCATTATCTCACTCAGTGTATGCTACTGGCTAGCAGAGTGGGAAACACAAGTAATCATGTGAATGTACACCCCCACGTACTGTTAATTTTGTGCTATCAGGACTATTCGAGCTGAGGGTGTTTTAATTAAAAAAATACTCCATGAACCATGGTACACTATTACTTTCTACATTAACCTCAGTCCAAAGACCAGGTACATTTCATATCCAGATGTACATATTGGCATCACAGGAATGTATATTATCAAGCATCAAAGGGAACCGTCATCAAATCATTAGACATGAGAAATTTCTCATGTACATCACACTAATCCTTGCTTTCAACGTTTCATTTAGTCATTCTATATCACTGGAAACTTAGGTAAAAACAGTACAATTAAAATTACCATCCTTACCAATTGATTTGGAAGTGAGCCTCTGCTTTTTGACTGGCTGACCACATTTTAAAATGTCTTGGTGGTTTTCACAAAGTCTAAATATTTTTTTTTAATGTTGGCCACTCCCTCCCTCAAGAAGTAGTATGACCTCCCAGAGCTTATGGTTGCAGGAGAATTCACACACACAAGCACACACAAGAAGCGTCCTAGTGGAACACAGCAAACATCTCTCTCTGGCCAAGAGAATGAAGGTGAGGGTCATTAAGGTGTCATGAATTTAACTGAAATATCTCCTCCTTCAAGGTTGAGAGCTTCCAATAGTCCAATGTACCACTGTTTGCTGTAATGACAAGCTGCATATGAACCAACGGCCAAATTATCTGGGAAATCCGCTTTTTCAGGGCAAAAATCACATATTATGCTGTACTTATCATTTAGGCCAGTGAACTTTGCAGCGACTCTTCTATCCGATAAAGGCACAAAATGATGGAAGTTTCTTGTGCCTGAAATTGTTTTTGCCTTGGTGGATCTTTCAAGAAGGTTACTGCATGACCCAGCCACATCATTAGACTTAATGTAATGAATGTTGATGTTTTTTATATTATCTCTACAAAATTCATACATCCTGCTGCTGTTTGTTATCTGCTGTGCCATTGGGCGTTGCAGGCTGGCTTTCCTTGCCATTCGTTTAATAGTACCTCCACAAGAGAACTTTCCAGGACTTATGGAAAAAAGACCAGGTTGCTTTCATTCCATTGTCATTATTACGATGGCACAAATTTAAAAAAGACACAGTTTTTATATTGCCCAGCACATCCATCTGAGTAGTACTGAACTTCTTGCATCACTTCCATAACAAAGGCCAAATCATGGTTAAGGTTGGTTAAGATATGAAACAATGAGATGAGGCAGTGAGAGAACCATCTTCCTTCAGGTAAATCTAGCAAGGGTGTTTGGTGCATGAGAGATTGGTCCAGTGATAGCTTTGAACTTCATCCTGAGTTAAAAATGAAAAGTTTTCGGTAAAATCATTATGATAACTGCCTTTTCATGACTGAGGGTGTCTTTGATTACGTTGAAAAATGAGGATTGTTCTTTAGTGGCATTATACACCCATGTCTCGTATAGTGCAAGGGATGCGTTCCTTGGGGTCTTTGCGCTATACGAATTTGCGTTATACGAGAGCGTTTTAGCATTGGGAAGATAGGGATGGGTTCCTGGTAGCATAGGTCTTGGGTATTGAATTTCCTCTAAAACATCTATATTCCCACAAAAAGCCTTAGAAAACATTATTTATATAAATGTTTATAGTTTAAAACATCTTTAAAGATAGTATGCACGCATTCAAAGACTTTTATTCACGTTAAAAAAAATTCTTACGTGCTTTTGAAATTCCCTCCTGTCGTGCGGGTGGGCTAACATCTGCTATCTCAGGGGATCGTAATGCGTTGCCGGCAGTTGACGATTTTTCAAACTAAAAACTCTAAAAACAACTATTGTGTCTCCCAGGCCCTTTTATGTCGCTCATCGAAATGATAGGAAAATGCTACTTTGACTGCCATTTCATAGCTTGCGGAGTTAATGAATGATAAATCATTTTAATTTGAAGTCCTCCGAGTCATTAGCAGCTATGTGAAACAGTCTTTAAATGCCTTGAAACCTGACCCAGGTTTTCCTTCCCAGAAAATGAATGAACGAGACTGCATTCTTTTCCAAAACAATATCGTCTTGTCAACACTAAAAACTGGTGGAGGGGGAGGGGAGCCACTTTCAATCACAGCTTGGAGTTCATCAGAAAATGTTGCGGTGACTGCGCTATCAATACTTGCAGATTCACCTTATATCGCCGCACTGAAAATACTTGCTTGCCGTTTAAATTCTGGAACCAACCGGAGCTTTCACTAAATGTCTCGGAGCGATTACCACTTTCGTCTTTTTGTACTGATTCACTATGAACTTTCCGTATGTGTAGACCACTTGGTTGAAGTTAGTGCGGCTGAGGTCACTGATGTTTTAACTTCGCCTTTATTCAGAATAAGGTATCGTGCATTTAAACTTCCGCGCAATATCGCTTTGACGCTCTCGATTTTCAAAGCAATTGACCTCTTTCAATTCATCATCTAGGTTTATAGTTTTTCTTGATAAATTCTTGATTTTTCTACACGCATTCCTATTTTTTGCCATATTCTCTTGGTTTTTACTCCGTATGGCTCTATCTATATGACCTTCCGCTGCTGAACTGTATTCCTGAGACGCAGAAGGCCTACGACTGCGGGGAGGGAACGAAGCCGTTGTGTTTGAGACTCTATAGCGGACCCTTTTATGTGTTGATGCTATTCATGCGCAACTCGGCCACCGCTCCATTTCTCCCCCGTGAATACCGATGACCTTGAAGGCTTTAGCGTAGACCCTCTACCTGGAAGTCAATCGCCCGATAACCCATGATGGCAAAAATACGTCTCAAACCGTATTGCTGAAAAAAAATCATTTCCACTAGTCTCACGCTTAATTAACGATCTAAATTATTTATTATCATTCTGTTAAGGAGACGAGATAAATTACTTCGGTAGGCCGGCTATCTGGACCCAATGACGAGTACCTAATACTTTTGGCCATTGCACAGCAATGGATTTCGATTAATATATAAACAAAAAAGAAGATTTGAGGCAAGCAATAATAATAATATGCGTAAAATGATAGAAATTTCGTGTGTAGGGGAGACTGGGGCACAGTGGGACAGTTTTAGCATTTCATTTTTATTTCCCACAGAATTATTGGAAAATGGAAGATTTTGGTGCCATTGCTTAAAGAGTATATTCCTCAACTTATTAAAATATTCGCAAGTAATGCAACTAACTTAAAATAGTTGAAATACTCAAGTTTCTTCTTTGTTGAAAAGTGTCCCACTATGCCCCAGGCTGGGGCAGAGTGGGACAGGCTTGCATTACTCAATAAAATACAAAGTTTAAATTAATTGAGGGTACAAATGAATTAATTAACATTAATAGGTGAAATATACATGCAAGCGAACATTTTAATCAAGAAATTTTTATTCAAGATACATGTGCTGATAAAAAATATTAAGTCATGTAATTATGAACTTTAAAACACTGCATGCGATGTTTTTCGTCAACATTTAATTACGCTAATGGCTGAAGTTATGCCAACTGTCCTTGGTGGTAAATTTAGTCACTTTATTCTGAAACTGTAGCTATATCTTCCATTTCCAATCTTTTTTTTAGTTCTTTAATGTGAAAATCTTAAATTTTCTTGACATTTTATTGCTCATTTTTCAACATTTTCTTATGACCAGGCTGTTTTTTCTCTCTTTCCTTTGATGATATAATTTCTCTTTTTAACTGGTGTGTCCGTAGGTATCTCCTATCTTTTCTTTTGTCTAGCATGTTTAGATATTAGCCTGCTAGATTTTGGACGTTATTCCTCAGGGGGGAAAACTATGCTCTCTAAAACGAAGTTTCAACCCGGGTTGTCCTGGGCTTTCGAGATTTTACTCGGTTTCTAAGTGAAATTCTAAAGGTCCAACAAACTGATCTTTGACAGTTTCTTGGGCAAGGTCTTTGTCATTAAAAATACTTGGGTTAACAGGGCATATCCTGGTAGAACCGAAAGTAAAAATAATATGTATTATTAGATGTAAATGCTTTTTTATGTGCTGTATTCAACCAAGTTGCAAATTGTTATTCTCTCTCCTGGGTGGTTTATAGGCCACTTGCGGAAATTTCAATATTTTTTCAAAAGGCCAAACAAACATGATCTAATTGATTGCAGTGAGGTGACAAAGTAAAAAGTACCACCCATTCATTTTTACTAACTACTAACTAGTATCGGCAGAAATATGATTCGTGGTTATGTAAAACTAGCAATGCAGGGTTTTCTTTAAAAAATTTTGCGTGATCGATGAAATATTTTAAAACCAGTAAAAATAAATTGATAGCCATCCATTCAGAAGGACATGCGGCACCTACTGATCCTATGGGACACTTCAACAGTATTTTTTGGAGGAATTTCACTCTAGACAACACAAGAAATGGAGGAATAGTATTAACCTGAACCTTTATAATATAGCACAATGACATCGAGGAGCCTCTTTCAGAGGAGGTAACTTCACCTACTTGTTTTCACCTTTGAGGGCTATCACTTTTCCTGGAGTTGAAAGGTAGTGGAACCACTTTCATCATGATTACACCTCCAGCGGAAAATACATGTTGACATAAAGAGCTGATAGATCGGAAAAAAATGCACTCACAACCGTCCTATAGAAGCCCACGTCTCTGGCCAGTGAGGTTGCTTCTGGTTTTTGAAGGCTAATCGAAGGATTCCGCTTCAAAAAAACGTAAAATAAACCAACATCAGCGATGTCTTTCTGATCGCAAGATGGCGGGTATTTCTTTCTATTTCTCTGAGCTAACTCATATACTAATTTTTTCGTGCGCAGAGGAGACAGTCTGTGGTGCAGTCGTGCTGCAGTTTTAAGTCACAGTTTACTATGGTGGTAATTTATTTTATAAGCTATGAATCTCAAAAATTCAATTTATAAATAATTTGAATTAAATAGATAATACGTAATAAACATTCTTGCCTCAAAATTCTCTTTAAAAATAAAGTTTTTCTTCCTTTCACGCAAATCACTGAATGTTCCCAGAGCAGGCTTGTAGAAAGGAGGAATGTGGCAGCAACTAATGTTTATGAGACTCCCTTCTCACTACCTCAAGCTCGCTTCTGGCCAAGACTGAACTGTTCCTTACAAAGAGCACAATTATATAACAGATGTGGGATTCAGGAAATGTAGACAAATTGTCGCATACGATCGGGGTTCACACTAATTATTTACTTCAGCATTACGTTTCTCATGTTCATTGCTGTTGCCATTCTTTAGTTTTGTCCTCACATTCACTAACTGAAATGTACTGCTTCAAATCCTAAAGCATCAATATGGAGCCAAAACATTATAAAGTAAGCTTGATATGAAATTTGAGTGCGTTTAGGTAACGGATATTGATAGTACGAAGCTCCTGGGCTGTAATTCGGCATCAAACTGTGCCCCAATTTGAGTTGTCCCACTGTGCCCCAATCCAAGTTGTCCCACTGTGCCCCAATTTCAGCTGTCCCACTGTGCCCCGCATGTCCTGAAGTTTTGTATTTGTCAGCAAAAATTTTAAACATGTTACTTTCGAAAAATATGTTTAGAAAAATATTACTAAGTCTCTAAATAATGTATTCACCAAGTCATTCCTTATGAAACTTGCTATAATTAAGAGAATTGCATAAATATTCATAACATGAAAGTTACGAAAATTATAGCAAAAAACATATTTTATAACATCTACGCGAAGCTACATAAGATTAGGAAATAAGATTTTTGTGAATTATTCCTCGTGATATGACTTCCTTAATTTTAATACATTTGCCCTTTGACCGAGTAAATTGTTTAAATAAATCAATTGTCCCACTGTGCCCCGTGTCCCACTGTGCCCCAGTCTCCCCTACTTAGCGCAAGTTCACGTTTAATCACAAGAGCGTTTAAGATTTTTGATTAGGCTACACTGCGTTGCAATGTTTCCCCGAGGAATGAGTTTGTGCTATATCGAAATTGCGCTGTACGAGACATGGGTGTATTGTGGTATCAGTTTATTCATTTTGAAGCATAGTATTTCAAAGAGTTCATCAATGGATGATGTAAACAACTGAAGTTCTGTTCTATCCGTGGAAACCCACTGCCTATATTTCACTGTATCAGAAGGGTCATATTCACAAACTTGATGATATCCTTCAGCCTGGAAGGATCTGGACAGTAAGAACGTTTTCTGAGCACACTGGTTGGTTCTCCGCTGAAAGTTTCATAAATGAGATTTTACACTATGTGCTTGTCATAGCGAATAAGTATGAGGGGATTAATTGGATGGATGAGGCAGATACTTTGTGGAGATCCATTATGAAATATGAAGTGAAACACTTTGCACTTTCCACATAAATTATTTTTATTACACACGAGTCAACATGTTTCACTGCACTGCAGCATTTTCAAGACTGACCAAGAAATTAACCATACCAATATATATATAATTTGCACACTCGCAACATTTGAGAAATGGGGGTGGAAGGTGGGGTGGAAAGGAGGGTCGGGATTTTAAACCGACCGTTGGTCTGGGTTGAGGTAGGGGAGGGGGGGAAGGTGATCCTTCTTGGGATTTAAAATTGTCATATATCACCAACATTTCATCAGATGGACTCTTCCATCATCATCAGTGTGAATGAATAATTTTGAGTGAATAAAATACCATTAAGGTGTAACTGATATTAGGGACAATACATAATCATGTTACTCCTGATCTGCCAGAAAGATGTTGGAAATTCAGATAAAGGGGTGTAGTTTATCATTTTTTATTCTCCAAATGGGATTCCACACATAGCTAACATTGTTAATGTCAATTCATAGTCACAAGATATTTCTTTGGTGTGGAAGAAAAAGTTGACTAGACACCATCGATCAGCTTTCAATAAAATTTATAAATAAAAGTGCTAATTTCTAATTGTGTTTTTCCGATTGAGTGCCGTTTAATTCATGTATGACATATACACCTTCAGCAATGATATTGCACAAAATATCATCCTGTCTGCCAACCACATGATTTCTCTACAGGTAGAACATGCTGGTATCCAGTTAAGTTCTGTATTGCATGGTCAAAGTACAGCTACGGGTTGTAATAAGAATACTGATGAAGGGACACATGCTATTCGAGCCAACTTAGCAAATGAGAGGACTTAGCAGATGTATGGGAAGTTGTTGAAATTATCCTGACACGGTAATGCCTTTGTTGAGGTTGGTTCTCTGTGATTAAAAGCATGTTAGTTGAGAACCTGCTGGAAGATTCTCATTGCATTGAGAGAAGTTCGGGATGGCATTTTCCTCCTCAGGCTATGACACAGATGTCTATTTACTCAAACTTGAAGCTGTGTCTTGTTTTTCATTTTGCAGGCCCTCTTTCGTGACACATCGACCGGCACTGCTGGCAATAGCTCAGTGGGAGGCATCAAGCTTCCTGGCCGAGTCCCCGAGCTAATCCAGCCTATTCGGGACCGTCGTCCCCCAGCCCCAGCCCCGGGAACAGCACCAGTCGTCACAAGGGATGCGGTAGCCCAGCCCCCACTTCCTGCCAAGGAGATGAGGCCCCCTGAGCTGATTCGCCCCTTTGCATCTGAGGCGAGGGACTCGGAGGCCTCATCAGCCACCGACAGCTCATCCACCCAGATGCCCACGCCCGACATCCCAGAGTCAACGACGAGTCCAGATGCCCCCACTCCCACTCCAACTCCGACGACAGCGACTGCGAGTCAGCCCGTTGTCGTGCAGACGTCTCCCGTCATTGGAGAGGTGTCGAAATCGTCGGAGAACCATCGCAGTGAGAAGAAGAAGAAAAAGGACAAGCACAAACACAAGGAGAAGGAGAAGTACAGGGAAGAGAAGAAACACAAAGGGCACAGGCATCGAACCAAAGATAAGGAGGGATCTCACGTGGTGGAGGCATCCCCACCGCCCGTGGCCGAGGTCCCCATCCGCATAACTATCCCTAAAGATAAGATCAACCTCAGCTCCACGCCCTCCTCCTCCAAATCCTCCAAGCCTTCGATATTGCCTGCAAAAGCGATAACTGCCATGGAGCACCCCAGCCCCAGCCTAAAGATAAAAATCCCTAAAGACAGACTCAAGGGCACGACAAGTTCGCCACAGCCGCAGCAGTCGCCCGCGTCCACACCGGGCATCAAAATAAAGATCAGCAAGGACATGATCAGAGACACAAGTGCAGTGAGCGAGAGTGTGTTGAGTGTGACGCCCTCGTCTGGGGGGCGCAAGAGGGACAGAGACAGGAGCCCAGGGAGTGCTTCGGCATCCTCCAAAGTGGCAAGACTGGACGGGGCTGGCCCCACGTCCACAATGACTTCGTCTTCGGCCCAGAGACGAAGCTACAAGCAGAATGGTATCGAGAAGAGGCAGCACCAACAGTCGCCATTGACTGCGCCACCGCCAGGGTCAAAGGTACGTGGGTACGGCAGCAATTTCAGGGGCAATCCCAGGGGGTCTTATTACCGTCACCAACCCCAACGACCTCACATGGCACCATTACACCACCACCACCACAACCCCCCTCCGCCCCCTCCTCCGATGGAGAATCCAGAGTACTCTTACCACCACCACCACCTCCATCAGCAGCAGCAGCAACAACAACAATACCACTATCCTTATCCCCCCCACCACCATCCCATGGACATGCATGTCCACCAACAGCAGGCGGAACAACAACAACAACACTTGGCCCCCATGTACATGTATCATGACGAGTACAGTAGTCACTATTACCACCACCACCAGCCTCCTCCTCCCCTGCAGGAGTACCCTTTTCCCCCCCCTGTCCACCTGCCCCCTCCTGTTGACATGGAACTCTCCCCAAATCCGCATGCCACTACTCCCCCCAACCCTCCACTTCCCGAAGGCCCTCCCCCTTCTCCTCCACCCCCTCCCCCAGAGTAGTCAACGAGCGTCAGTCAGCCTATTTATAAGATAAGCCTGAATTTCAAGTGAATCATGCCTTTTTGTTTCCCCATTTAGTGCTTGTCATAGCCTTAGGTTTTCATGTAGCATGGATATTTGTCTGCAATGCCTAGCGTTAACTTGTGTTTGAAATGAAAATGTCATTGCTAACGTTTTTTTATCAGAATGTATTATTATTTTGTTTCTTAATTTGCCCGCATAGATCCCTTCCTTGTACTGCTGTTTTTCTTCATGAGAACAATTTATCTATTGACTTCAGTAAAAACTGTCTCATTTGATCTTTATGCTCTAATATGTTATTCTTTTATGTATTGCATTCTGCACAAGCATGCATGGAAAGTAGTTGAAGAGCCTTCTCTGTTTCATGAGCTGTCTTCTAGTCACTGCTGTTTCTCTATTGTTTCCAAAAATTACCATGTTGTCAGTTGTCAAGTATGAACTCGTGAGCTCTGATGGTAGATCAGCGTCAGGATCTATTTTTGTTTGATGTTAATTTTAGTGGGGAACGAGCCTCTCAGTAGCAAAAATTACAGTCTCTCCTTGTGGTGTTCTCTCTGAGTTTGAAATTTAATCTGTCCGTTGGATGGACGTCTATGTGTAGAAAACAGTACAGCCTGTTGTCCTTTGATCAAGGAAAGAGTTTGTTCCTCGCCTATGTTGTGTAGGACTGCCGAAAGGAGACACTCATATTGGTGCTGGTTTCTGGAGAGTTGAGTTTTGTTTCACGTAACTTAATATTTATTACACCCTGGTGATGTGCTTCTGTTGCTTTGCCTCGCTCATATTAATAATGGTCTCTGCTGTCCAGTTGCCATGTTGTCACTAAGGTGATGAGAGAAATTTAATCCTTTGTTTTGAATTTGTTTCATGTTAAACAGGTAATGAGAATTGTAGGTTTGAAATAATAATTTGAAAACATAGGCCCTTTAACAGCGTGTTACTTAACATTAAAAGTATACTCAGATTAAGAAAATACTTCCTTGGTGTTTGTGTGTGGTAGAAAGTAGTGATTCATGAGAAAATGTTGCATTGTGCAAGCAAGGGAATGATTCTGAAAGGACCCTCTCTAAAATGTGATGAGGTTTTCAACTGTCCACCTTGATATTAATTTCTCTGTTTCTTAAAACTTTGATTGAATTGATGCCTAACGTGTGCTCTTCTCTTAGGGTTGCATTTTTGACAATGTTCTCTCTATTAACTGGTAATGTAATACACAAATTATTGGTGTTACTGCATTGCATAATAATTGTGAATTTTAACAATCATAAAATGTTTCACATTGATGGCAGCTGGAAATACATACTATGCTCAATTTTACAATAATCTAGAAATTGTGATGAAATGTTGTTAAAATGAGATTTAGACTTGGAAATTTTTGCTGTTATATTGGTGCAATTATGTATCTCTGAACTAACCCAACATTTGCTGCAGTCTCAAGTGTTATCAAAGCATTGTTTTTTTTAGTGTAATCTTGAAATTTAAGTTTTTTCTATTATTGCTTGAAAAATTTGCGAGATGTTTTTTTGTCCAATCTATGATTCCAAGACTTATTATATACCAATAACTGATCAATATTCCTGAGAGATAAGTGACACATTCAAACCAAGTTATTTCTAAATTTTTGCATTGATTTTCTCTTTTGTTATCGAAATGTACTGGAGTGACATGAAAATATTACTAATCATGGATATGGAAAATTATGACTGTGTTGTAAACGAAATTTTTTTGCAACTTTTTTTTGCTTGGCTTTATGATTTAACATATAATGCATGAAGTTTTGCCTGGCTTTTACTCATCTTTTGTTGACTCTTGGAAATGGAAAGCCCTTGTGAGAAAGTGGAAGCATGTTGTGTAATTTATCGCAATAAACTTATGCCGATAATGATTTGAAATTGGGTTTGTAAATATTGATTGTGCACGCTTCTGGAATCCCGTCGCTAAAATGTTGTGGAAATGGTTGTAAACGCAAAACATGGAACTCTGCATGGAATATTCTGCTGAAATACATGCCCCAATAAGAAATTACTCACTCTCAAGTACTCTCAGAGCCACCTCGGTGCCCTCCAACGACTCCTGACAGCTAATAGTTGCTTATCCTTTGGTGTCATGGCCTGGTATGTTAATAAATTGAAATGTATTCGTCATTTTATATTATTTTTATTTTTTGTGGGGATTTGTAAAATTTATACTATTTCATGTGCTGAAATTCGTGGGCATTTTAAGCTGACAAAGTAATGGCTTTGTACTATCATATAAGTAGAACTTGTCTTAATACTTGGTTTTTAGTGGTTATGGGTGCTCTTTCAGATTGTGGATTAGCTACAAATACAGAAATCAAGGAAGTTATTTTGATATTAAACTGCGATTCTTTTTGAGCTTGGAATCATACTCGATTCAGGCGTGAATGGGGCATTTATTAGTAGTGTTTAAGATGTATTTTTTTTCATGTTGGCATGACTTCTGTGGGAAATCTTTCCAGAGAATTTGATTTTGTCTCCTCATGACTCTGCAGATGACATTGTCATAGAAATGTAATGAGATGGGAGGACCCCTCTATTTTCTGCCCAAGTTGATATTCAGTTGTACCTATCTTTCAGTGCTTGGCCGACTCCTCATTTCATTAATTTTAGTCTGTAAGACTGTTTTTCTTTTACTGCATGAGCTTGTTCTTTGAAAATTTTGCAATTTTGGCAGGTGTTCTATTTTGGGATTCATGTAAGTTTATGTACCATCTTACCTTGTCACTTCTCATGGTCAAACATTTCACCATTCCTTTGAGTCCACCAACTGCATTGATTGATATTGACATACGTGAGGAATCCACTGAGATAGTTGATAATGTCTCTGTGTCTCATTTCTTTAGCTGTGAAATGTTTACCTTAAATTATCAACCTGGTGGGCTCAAGGATGCCTTTGACATAGCGTTCCTGTGCTTCTTTGACCCCTGCCCTATAACCACCTTGGTGTTTGGTGTGCTTTGCAGGTTCCACAGAAGTTGGACTCTAGCTATCAGTACAAGGGGTGCCTGCAGTAAACAAAACAAAGGATGAAATCCATTGAAAGACTATTATAGTTTAAGAGCAGAAAATGGACATGAATAAATAAATGCATTGAAAAAATATCAAGAATGAAACAAAAGACAGTGCCATGAAGTAGGATCTTAAGTAATGCTGGGGACTTACCGAGCACACGCAAGCTAACCTTGATATTCCTCTTCATGACCATGTACCGCCAACATTGTCCACCATTGCTCTTGTAATCCATGTCTGTGATTGATAGGGCGGCACGTGAGGTTGAGCGCAAGGTGCCTCTGCAGGAGAAGGCAGGCATGCAGCGATCACGCAGAGGTTGTGGATTGCGCCTCGATCGCTTGTTGTGTCTCTCTCAGAGCATCACTGTTTTCCACCAGTGGCTCCTGCAGTGTCATGATGATATGGGAGGTTCTCACTTGCGTCCACATTGCTGTCGTCACCTTCTACATAGACAGAGTGGTCCCTGTACATTGCTCACCTCTCATGCATAATCATCCTTTCCTCTCTCGACTCTTAGTGAGTCTTGTCTGCCATCTCTGCTCTGTGTAATGCCGACAAACGGCTCTGTGCTCTCATGTAATGTTTTCTCCACAGTGGCGCTCGGGTAAGGCACAACTATTGTGGTTGCAGGAAGCCCCTTTTTTCAAGTTGGGCTTTCAAAGAAAGAGACCCACAATTTTGTCTTGCTCTTGGCTATTCGTATCGCGGTGTGGTTCTCCTACTGTGAATGTGAGAAAAAGGATTTGATGAGGGGTCTTTTCAGGGGGTTGTATTGGTGGGGGTCATATATACTAAAAAATATATATATATATATATACATATATATACATTTATATAACCAGGGTGATTTCTGCCCGTGTGCAAGTATTGCGCTGGTTGCATGAGTAGTGCCTTGTGGGTAATGGATATCTGCACTTGGCAATAGGGTGGCTGCGTCATCCATTGTCTGATGAAATTTTGTATTATCGTTTAATTCCTAATTGTTTTGTCTTAGTCTCTCTCTCTCTCTCCTTCTCTTGTTTCGAGTGCTCCATGTCATTGAAATGTGTAATCACTTCATGTCCGTTGATAATTCCTGAGACATACTGCTGAATTCATTTCAAACTAGGAGAGAATGCCGTGTGAGAAAGCCGTCCTTCTGCTTTGTTCGGTGTAGGCCCTCTATTGTCTTCATTTTCATTTACTCAGATAACCCCACCTCGCTAAATACTGTGTTATGAATGACACCTCTTGTTTTAGAGTGTGTCATTGTGCTGCAGTACTGATGGCAGATCGTAGGGATTGTCCCTCTGCAGTCATTTCCATTTTGGCTAGGTGTATTAGGTTGAATGTAATTTTTAATTTGTATTGCCTTCACCCTATCGTCTCCCCACTCTTCACTTCTTCTCTGGGCATGCTTTAAATACTTTAAGTGCAATTGAAGTAAGGAAAGGAGAAAATAGGTATTTTGAAATTACTTGGTGCAATTTACATATATTGAACTCTGTAGTTGATTGGTCCTCGAATTGCTTTCTGGAATGGATAGTCATTGTAGCCATTAGCTGCTTTAACTCTCACCATTGTGGGTAAATTTCTTTCTGATGGCTAAAGCGGTTGTGATCCCCAAACCATAGATTTGGGAGTCACAGTTAATGCGGGTATCCAGAAGTACTTGGCTTGCTGGTTTGGAAGAAGCTTCCCATTTGCCCCCCCAGATGTCTCTTTCTTTTTGTCTGATGAAATTGGTTGGAAGGGAGGACATGGAGGTTGATGCATTGCGTGTGCTCTGGTGTGTAATCAAGAAGCTCTCCAATTTTATGTGCCTAACAAGGAAAGGTGGTTTTACTATTACTTACTAGACGTGTGTGTCTGTGTTATGTCTGAGAGGGGGAGTTCTCTAGCCGAGCAGAGTGATAATATATGCAAAGTCTCTGTGGAACTTGACACGGATGCCCTAGTTATCTTAAATATGGTAACTTGCCAGTATATGTACATCATCATCCAATGGTGATCAACCAAATGAAGCCATAGGTTGACGAATAATGTAAAGTTATAAAAATTGATTTTTCCTGGTTGGATGAAACTTTTTTTGCGTGTACAATTGCATGTATTTTGGGGACTTAAATTAGTTTTGATTGTTTTATGTCTGTGTTAATTGAAGAGTTAAAAAATTTGTACAGAGTCCATTGAATGAAGTTTTATAGTTAAGAATTTCCCTGCTCTGTAACGATTATATCTCTCAGTCTGTTCATTGTTTTCGATCTGTCACTGCCGATCACTTGTGGTTCACATCACTTGAGTGTAAGGCTGTGTACGTGAACTTGCTTACCTCATTGGGGATGCCTTTGCAGCTCCATATCGTCCCAGCGGAAGAGAGCGGTTAAACTTAAAGAAGGATGTTAGAATCCACACATGATTGCGAAGTTGATTTATGTGGGAATATATGCAACAAGATTTTTTTAATAAGTTATTATATATATGTATATTTGTTTGAGCCTAGTCCACCCTCATAACAACCATTTGTACCCCTCTGTTTGTACTTTTTTACGGACCAAAATATGTGGTGGATTAAGGATTTCAAAGTGGTGTTGTCTTTGTTGACGTGTGCGTAAGATGTGGTATTACAACTTATGACCAGGGCATGGCTTGAAGCAGTGGATCCTAAGTTAAAGAGAAGTTATAGGAACAAATAAATTTGTTTATTACTTAGATGACAAAGCTGTGATGTTTTCCACTTATGTAAAATTGGAAATAGGCCTACAAGCGAGACCTATGAAACTATTCTGTGTCCTCATCGAGGCAACCATTATTGTGCGAGGAGTTTTGTGAATAAAAAATGTTCAGTTTCTCTAAGATTTATATTATTCCTTTTTTTCTTAAGTTATTATTTCCTCGTGAGTTTTAGGGAAACTTGTTGACTAACCTGAGAATGTGCAATGAAATATTGACTGGAGTACATGATGATGTGAATGGGTTCACTGAGATATGTGAATGGTTTTTAGGGACATTGTTTTCAGATTAAAAAAATGATGAATATTTAATGTACATTATTATGCCTCTGGATTTTCCCGTGATGATGGTTGTGAATTCCACGTTTAAAAAAACTTCTTTAAAAGTATTCTAAAAGATGTTTAAGAAGACGTAATACTAGTGAAGTTCTAAATTTGTTCCTTTACGCATTTAAAAGTACACTTGCGGTGTTTTGTAATGTAAGCTCAAGTTGGCAGCCACGGCTGCTGCTGTCGTCTTTGTATGTATAAATTGTTATCTGCATGTACAGTGTGCTCGAAACTGTATATTTCTCCATAGCAGCTGCTGATGATTTAGACATTGCAGTTTCTTAATGCTTTTTTTTCCATTATTCAAGTGATTGTACGTACTAGGAAATTTTGTGTTTTGGGGTACTTGTTAATGGCCAGAGCATAGTATGTAATTTTTGTATTGTACCTGGCCACAGGAATGCATTATTTGTTTCTTATTCTAATCAGAGTTAAGTGTAAGTTATTGAATGAAGTAAGCTTGAATAAAAAGTGAAATTACTTTTTGATAATGGAATATGAGTGTCACTTGTATTTCACCGTGTACCGACTAAGTAATGTTCTCCAAGGCCAAGGAACATGGAGCCCTGGACATCCCTGTGATGAGGAAAACTTATGGTGTTTAAGCTCTCTACTGCACACTGCTTAGAGTACTGGTAGTACTTCCTATTACTATCGTAATTTTTAACTTTGTTAATTTTCACGTTTATTTTAACTATCAAATATCATGGGGTGTCCTTATTTAAAATAACCCAGGTCTTCAGATGCAGATCGCAGGTGTTGTGTGGGGAAATGAGTGAAGGCTTGGACTTCCTCTCTGCTGCAGCAGAACACTTGTAATCCCCTCCTGAGCCTTGTCGCAACTGAGGACCTCGCCCACTAAGGGATCAGAGGAATTTCAGATAATTTTGTGAAATTATTTCCTCTGCCAAAGTCTATAAAAACATTTTCTCTTTGAAGCATGAATGCCTGTTAAAATTTAAACCGGACACCATGGCGATTGCTGGTGGCTCAAAATTCTGATAGGTTATAACTCTTCCAATCATTTTATTTCTCGTATCCAGAGCACATTGAGTAAATAATGGATGAGTACTAATAACGTGCAGGGGAGGGACTATATTTTGGATATTGAGGAGAGTTGCCTATTGCTGTATTCTTGAAAGAAAGAGTTTGGGCCATATAAATAAGAAGGGCCCGGGAGAGGACAGGTAAGACAAGATGACTGAAAGTTCTTAAATTATTTTGGTTTTAAGTTTTCCGCAGCGATTAGATGCACTATTAAATTCCACTTTCCGGGTGTACGTCTGTGTCGATTAATATTTAAACTCGACGTTTCGTTCCTCCTGCTGGGAATGTCGTCAGGAGATTGAAGATGTAATTATTTTGCTCTCATACCATTGGAAAACTAGTCCATTGTTGTCAAGGGTTTATAAAAGTAAATAAAAATAAAATAAAAACAATTTCTTTAAAACGTTAACTATAAAAGCATGAGAGTAATGGAATATTGTAATTCAATTTTTTGAAAGATATCTCTTCCACACATGGCTTAAATTATATCCATCATCCCTATTAAAATTTAAAGCCCGTTTAGGAATTTCCAATGCCTCTCTAATTAGCCTTGTATAATATGCAGATGTTCTTGCATTGGCTTTGGCCTCATCCAGGAGGATCTTGTGTCCAGGACACAAGCCAAATATATAATAATTTATAGGAACGTGTTTCATCCATTCCTGCCCACTGAACTTTTTCATCCATTCTTCTTCAAAGCTCCCAGTTTCTTAAGGCCCAAAAAAATGAGTCTCCCATTGGGCCCTAAAGTGTCTAACCGTGACTTTCGGCAAATGATGAGGCATCTTGATTGGTGTCAGGAGTGCCGACTTACAAAAAATATTGGGGGGGGCCAAACCGGAGATCTTGCCCCAGGAAATTAGTAGGTAGTGAGTTTTGAGTTTTTTTTTAAGAATTTTGGAAGAGTCATATGATCAATATGAGAACCCTGATCACTCGAATCTCGATATCTGGACACTCCGAGGAGAATCGACAAACCTGACACATTTTTTCCTCACACCCATAACGAATTTTTGAGGGGGCTCGGGCCCCCTCAGGCACCATGGAGTCGGCGCCACTGATTGGTGTGAAATATTCATATTGTGCACAAAATTTAAAAGCAAATGACAGTAAGCACGATGTAATTGTGACATTTTCAAGCATTAAGTAGTTTCCCTGTTAACAATTAAAATTTGGAAGTGGGAATGGATAGAGCCCAGAGTTCTATAGCCGGAAAAAATTTCATTGCAGTGGAGTAAAAGTTTCAATTACCTGAGAGCAATAGTAAGTGCTTTCGTTTGAATAGCTTCCCCCCCCTCTCCTTCTGGCCTCCTCCCCTCTTTTCACGAGACCTCTCTTCAATTTTCGAAACACCCTGATAGCATGAGTCGCGCATGTACCGTGCTCTTCTGTGACAAGCAACAGCTTTCCGCGATTAGTGTTTTACCTCCATATCTATGGCTAAGTTCTAACAAAACCTATCTCAAAAATAGCAACTTTTCAGGAGAGAAAAAAATTATTTTAAAAAAATTGTATATGATTTTAATTGAAATTAAAAACGAAAAATACTTAAAACGGAAAAAGAAGCATACATTTGCGAACAAAGAGTTGGTTTTTGCTCGAATTTTATTATTTATTAGCAGTATTAACTCAAACCGGCCAAATTTTGAGATACATGTTGTTCAAACTTAGTGATCGATATGTGGATTTAGGAGGGGGGTACGTGCCCCTTTTCATACGCTCAAAAAAAACAAACATTTAATGCGGTTGTCGCAACGCTCGTTTTGTTTTGCGCGTTACGGAGCCACAATCATTTAATTCAATACAAAAAAACTTTCATACCAAAATAAAGATAATATGTTCTACAGTAATTGATGTATTTTGTTTTTAGTCTAAAAACCTGTCTGACCCCCAGAAAATCCTAGATCCGTCCCGGTTTACCTTCTTTTGATTCTTGAATAGGAATGAATGCGCACCAAGTATAAAAAGAATGAGTCCAAATATGACGCATTTCATACATAATAGGGTGGTTTCCTATTTTTTTTATTGCCCAAATCGAAAGATAATTACTCCTGGAGTACGTATTTCACGCTTTTAGATTTTTAAATGACGATATCGATTTTTCGTGATTTAATGAAAAGTGAAAAATTTCAAGCGCGCGAAAACGCGACAGCTAAGTATGAATGCCGGGAAAACTCCGTGTGACGTCGTTCTGGTTCCCGCAAGTGAGGTGACCTTGGGGCGAGGCTTGAGTCCTGATACGTCGCAGGATGCTAGCAGGTAGCAGAGTACCCTGCTAGCTGGTAGCTCTTGGCTTAAATAAGGATTATTAATACCTTATCAAACGAAGGAAACTTTCCGACCTTAGCCAGTTTTAATAGGTGATTATTAAGACATGCTTCCCTGAGCTCTGTGCCTCATGCATGCAATGGTAATCTCAGATGATGTAAAACTCCTATCTACTCGAATAGAAACTAGGTCCCTGTGACGTAACGTGGTGTGCCATCGCATGGGCGCCAATCTGGCCTTTTTCAAATGGTGTTAAAATTGACCATTAACATTCGCCTGAAATGGGATTTCTAAAACCAAATAATTTGTATATTATGAATACACTAATGGTGGGTAACGAATCGCAATCAATGCCTTTCGTTTTCTTTGATGAAGGAAACTACCATATTTAACTTAGATAGTCATGGTTCCGTCACTTTTATTTATCGATTTATCAACGATTCACTAGTTCCAATATCAAACCGCACCCAAAAAGTTATTATGTACAATAAAAGCATAATTTTGCTTAAATTAGTATAATATTATTAATATAATTTTCACTGATGTATCTAATGATGAAAGTAAAAGGGATTACACGAAATAATAAGAAAAGTAGGTATGTGCACATTACGTTGTATTTTAAACGTTAGTGCACACATGATTTTGCTTCTTATATTTTCGATTTTCTTCAATGTATGACAGTTTAGAAATTGACAGCGAATTTAAAAAAAGTTCTGATTATAAATGTAGTAAAAATGAGACATTTTAGGGATTCGGCTCGGAATATGATACTTCATCAACAGAACTTGAAAAACATGGTAGAATCGTAAAAATGGTGGCCTTTGTTATTAGTATTAGACCCAAACAAGACGAGACAGACTGGAAAATCGAAATGCATAAATCACTTACCTCGTACGTTTCTATGACTTTCAATGAAACACCCCATTTCCCCTGTGGTGCACTTCAGTCCTACTCCATACGATGGCCTGACAACCTTTAAATGGATCCTTGCTTTATCCTGACAACCAACTAAATGGAAATTGCTGATCCACGTATGTCTTCTGCTTCCTCCTCCAAAGTTTCTAAATCAAGGGCCGCGGAACATTCTTCTTGTGATTCAACTTATTCTGGAAAGCAAGCAACGGCGTAGAAGAAATTCGAAGAATGCCATATGATTCATTTTTTGTAGCCACCTCTGGATTCCATTCTTTTTCCATCTACAACTTCCTTTGTAATGCGTCTCCGATCCATTCTCACAGCAGCTTGGTTTACGCGCCGCGGCACAGTGGGGCCAAACCCCACTTCAGACGGACAAAAGTCAAAAACTTTTACTAACAACCCTAAAATATTCATATATATGTTTTAGAGACCGGTTTCATGAAATCCAATATTAAGTTTTCAATATTTTCGATTTTTTGAATTATTTTTTAAAATTTTATTATTTTTAGAATTTTAAAAGTAACTTTATTAGTTGTAAAAATACATTATATATAAAAATTTGAAATAATAAAAATAAAAATGTTAACGTCAATAATCCTAGTGGTCAGAAAAAAATCTGATATAAAATTTGCAAAATTATATTAGCAATATCTTTGAAAAAACCTTCATGCCTAATAGAAAATAAAGATTTGCTCCTAAGTTTGAATGTACCACTTTCCAATACACAAAGAAAGAAAATACTGTATTGAAGAGGTAGTCTTAACTTTCAAAAATAAAATGCAATAGAGTATGGTTTATTGCGCGTAGAGAGTGAAAGAGTAATAAATAGGCATTCCGAAATCGAATAAGTACACCTCAGTTGAGCGGAAATGACCTTTTCGAGCACTTCATTCACGACAGGGTGGGAGCCTCGGGAATGGCTTCTCTACATTTCAAAAATCTCAGCCCTTGTGTAGAGAAATTCACCGCTTGTATCTATGAGTAGACAAAATATATAATGCATGCAAATTTTATTTATTACAAAATAATAATATCTTAATTGACACTGTTTATATCATAGTTTACCCGTTGCTATGCGGCCATAGCGGACGGATGGATTCCCTTTCGGCTTGTCATGCATAGCTAATCTTTTATCATAAAACTCTTTTTGCAACTCGATGGCAGTTGATTTCTTTTACATTATTTATCTCATGCTTCAATTAATAATATACCTAAAAATCACGTTACGATTCCGTCCGATTATATAACTTTTCTCTAACTAAATAAAACTTTTCATCGTGAAAAATCAACGACGATTCATTCATGATAATTGATTTCTCCATGGCTATTTTCTCAAAAATATAAATAGTAAAAGCAAATTTATATTTTCCATGCTTATTCCAACAGATTGCAAGTTAAAAAAATAAAATCAAAAGGGCCAGTGTACTGTAATCATAGTTTAAAATCGACCGTCCATTTAGGCGTCTGCGACTTCGGGGCCAGTGCTTCGCTTTTTTCTCACTTTGACACTTATTTCTACGCGAAGGTGCTCACATACCAACCCGTGAAATACACTTTTATGCTGTTCAAACATCCTAATTACCAACCTAATATTTAAAAAACCCCATTTCAAACTTTCATTTTTGGACTTTTGTCCACGTAAAGTGGGGTTTGGCCCCACTGTGCGCGGCCCCGTTTGGCAACATGGCATTAATATAATTGATTAACATTCACAAATATCAATGTCTTTACATATTAAATCATCATATTTACATATTAACCAAAAGATCATAGAAAACTAACAAATAAATGAAAAAGTGTTTATATCAGTTTTATTTTTCTTTCGGGGTTTAAACATATTCGTTAATTGGTAACAAAATATGCGCTATAAAAATACGCAGAAGCCATTTTATCGATCTACATTGATGTGTACAACTTATGTGTGGAAGATGAATGCTAGTAGTTTTTCTTAGTAGTTGAGTTACAAAGTTAATGACGTTGACAGATCGGCTAATTTTACGGTGCACACAGTCATTTATTGCACTGGCGTGTCTACATTTATCAATTTTTCGTAAAAGAAAAAATAAATCCCCAGCCGGCACAGACCATCAAATTTCTCGTTGGCAGCTGGATGCCATCCAGATGCAAAGAGTAAGTGTGCATCCTTTCATATAGATGCCATCCCAACCGCTGCCGAGGGGATGCGGAGGACAGATACCGCCGCACGTAGAGGGATGCCGGGAGGATCATAGAGGGGGGCACGTGCCCCCGCGCCCTCCCCCCTAGACCCGCCTATGGTTGTAGACGCTGTAGTTTTCCCTGGGTTGAGTTACAAAGATCATGGAGTTGACAAAACGGCTAATGTTATGGTGCGCGGAGTTATTTATTGCACTCGCATGTCTTCATTTTTGAATTTTTCATAAAGCAAAAATTAAATCAGAATTTAGAATAAAATGTCCTTAAAAATGATGCATTATTCAATATTATAGCATGCACTGAAGTCCATATATAAATTTGCAAAGTACAGCGGCACATCATTTTCACGGCGACAGTGGGTTGGGAGTCCTTTCCCTTGGGCTGCAACCTTGTCGCGGTGGAGATAGTGATGGGCACAACCAGTAGAGGCGGGAATTTCGGTTCATTTGGTGGATTCGGTTCATGGGATTTGATTCATGGCAATGAATCGGTTCTTTAAAGCTCTCATAATGAACCGTGGGAATCTCGAATCCATGTGAATATCGAATCTATGTGACTATCGAATCCATGTCATTATCGAATCCATCCGAATCTCGAATCTGTGTGAATCTTGAATCCATGGAGAATACATACGCATGTGCAATGTATTAATCATGCTTGAATCCATGAGATTCTGCCAACCTACTGCATTTCAAATATTATGGCGGATAGCATTTCAGAGTGATTATTAATTATCATTTTAAAGGCATCTGATAAATTGCTTTCAGATTTTGAAACCTCTTCGATTTGTCTGAAAGTTATGCTGTAGAAAATTAATATTCCACGATAAATTAATTTTGAAATGCAATGTAAATAACTCTTAAACTAAGTTCAACCCGTCAAATTACATACATTTTTATCTGTTCCATTGCATGCAACTATTTCTCAAAGACTTTCATACTTATTAAAACATTTAATTGTGAAAGTGAAGAATTCATTTTAATTCCATCTAAAAAAAATACCCGTGCCTCAAGAATCTTCATTTCACTGATATAGTCAGAAGAATAGCACTGATTTATCCGTGTATAAGCTCTTATGACATTCTACGAAATCAGTGTATATTTAGTTCCGTCACAGAGTAATGTATACCGCATATTCCTACGAGTCAAATAAATAGTAATTATGGCGAAGAGTTAATTTTTATATACCAACCTGTATGGCCATTCGTCAGGATCTAATGATGCTTCTCATGGATATCATCAACACAGTCAAGCCGAATTCAAATCGTTCGTTCTTATTGATCGATTTGGATTCGGCGGATTTGAATCTTCCATCAAATCATTCATTTTGAACGATTCGAATGGGAAACGTAGATTCAATTCATGAACCACACAGCTCTAATGGGCACTGTGCGAGTATCCTGCTGATTCGTGACCCAAGCGGTTTCTATGCTTCCGTATTGTCATGGCCGCTCTTGAGAACAGGAACTTGCCTTCAGGAACAGATGTAGCGGGAATACTGAGGAAGTTTGTCGCCATTTTTGATATCACTGGAAAAGCTGCCTCATGTTCCTTCCACCGTGTCTATATGTTTATATCACTAGGGGATCTCGGCAGTTGAAGACAGCCTCCAAGTACTTTCCTTGATTTTTCATGCTGGAATGATTGACTTGGAACATATACATTTCTAAAATCCCTCATTCACAGATCCTATTGCTGAAACACGTTACAGGGGGGAGGGGTCAGGATTAGGGACAGGAGCGCGCTCACTCCACACGTACCTATATCCTCAACAGTATCCGCCCTCGAATTCCTCCTTCATTGTGGCACAAAATCTCCTCTATCACAAATAACATTCAAGCAACTCCCCACCCACACTTGCGCCTTGGAAATTTTGTAACTTACTGTCTCCTTATGAAGATATAAATGCCTCGATAGCCATAATCCCAAACCGATCGAAACCGGGCTCTGGTTTTTAAAATGCTGCTCTTTCAGCCTCCTGCAACCGGTTTACCTGCCCCATGTTAAAGATGTGCGATCTTCCATGGTCTGTTAACTTTAGATAGATAGTTTATAATTGATAACTCACGCCCTTTTCCGATCTCATATTTCTAAGAGAGAGATGCAGAGCCCCGTAATATTTGTTACCATTCTCTCAAGCGCCAAAATACCATATCGCGCGTTGCAAATCCCAGTGCATGTTAGAATGCAACAGAGAGGTTATGATTGAAGGTTCTCTAGTCATCATATTGCAGCATTTTTGTTTTGATGTCGAGTTTTAGGATTGGAGGCTGATATCCCCAATGATATGAGAACATCTGACTGTGGCTGACTAATAATGGTAAGATATTACTGGACTATCAATGTTGATAACCATTTAACCTCATTCATCGTGATACGCTGTTCACAGCTAGATGATGCCATTTAAATCGATACGTTACTTGAAAATTAAGGGTCCCCTTTCTAAAAGTCGCATTTCATATAATAATGAGAGGAAATGAATGTAATTGAAAATAAATACGGTAAGCATGGTTTTCATGAGGCTCCTCTCCTACTCTTCTTACGGCTTCCTCGCCACTCCCTCGATCCATCCATTTTATCCGCATCATTTTTCTGCTGCACCACATTTCGAAGGCCTCTCTCTCTATCCCTGCCTTCTCTGCTGCTGTCATTTTCCATTAGGGCGGATCGGAAAAATCGATTTTTTTTCAAAGCCATCAGGCCCAATGAAAAAGTTGAGGGACCGATCAAAAATAAGGCCTGAAAATTTAGAGACCTCTATGTGAACCCCTGGCTCTCGATAAAATGTCATCGATGGAGGGGGAGGATCAAAAATCGAAAAGTTTAATATTTTATGGTCATTCCCTATAAATTTTGCCTGGTTACTGTTCATCAAGGACAAGAAATTCGAGTATTTTGACGTATCTGCCTCCGTTTTACCACAAAATGCCAAATTTGAGTGGGCGTCCTCGAAGAAAATATTTCAACGCCCACGCAGCGACGCGGATAGCAGAGCGGCAGGCCGCTCCCGTCCCCTCCCCGCTCGCCTCTCCCCATCCCACGCCCCGAATACAGCAAAATTCATCCTGCGCGCGTTGCTAGGATGGTGATCATCTTTGATAATATAAATCGGTAGATGGTAGAAGATAAAAAAGGATGCGTAGTGAGACGAATTGTCCCTATTTTGGCGTCTCGTCGGCGTTAAAGAAATCGTCGTTTCCAACTTCTATAGAAGTGATGAAATATTTTTGTATCGTTCGCGATATAATTAGATCCGAGAACGTAAGCCAAGGAGCCCTCGTTGTATGAAGATGCCTCTCGAGTTGCTAGAAAGGTGTGCGAACTTTGGAGATGCGATTCTCTTCCATAATGTCTGTGGCGAAATGTATGTGTGCGGTGCCATTGGAATAGGGTGGTTTCCTATTATTTTTTTATTGCCTAAACCGAAAGATTATTACTCCTGGAGTACGTATTTCACGCTTTTAGATTTTTAAATCACGATATCTATTTTTCGCGATTAAATGAAAAGTGAAAAATTTCAAGCACGCGAAAACGCGACGGCTAACTATGAATTCTGGGAAAAGTCCGTGTGACGTCGTTCTGGTTCCAGGTGCCGCAAGTGAGGTGACCTTGGGGCGAGGCTTTGAGAGCTGATACGACGCAGGCTGCTAGCAGGTAGCAGAGTACCCTGCTAGCTGGTAGCGCTTGGCTTAAATAAGGATTATTAATACCTCATCAAACGAAGGAAACTTTTTTACCTTAGCCAGTTTTAATAGGTGATTATTAAGAGATATTTCCCTGAAGTCTGTGCCTCATGCATGCATTGGTAATCTCAGACGATGTAAAACTCCTATCTACTCGTATATAAACTAGGTCCCTGTGACGTCACGTGGAGTGGAATCACATGGGCGCCAATCTGGCCATTTTCAAATGAGGATAAAATTGACCCTTGCCATTCGTCTAAACTGGTATTTCTAAAACCAAATAATTTGTATATTATGAATACACTAATGGTGGGTAAGGAATCGCAATCAATGCATTTCGTTTTCTTTGATGCAGGAAACTACCCTATTAATATATCTTGAAGGAGGCGCGAGATTTGTAACATCATGATGACGAGCAAAATTAAAAAAAGGTGTTCAAATGAAATCTGGATAATGCATCTGGATAACAATTTTTCTGCAAAACAGCAGTAGAGATTTGACCTAAAAATCTCATTCCTTCAATTAATTATGCGAGTCGACGGTGCATAAAACAGGCGAATATCCGACTCTTTCATTTAGTTCCATAAAGCGGCACGCCGCGCCGGCACGCGTGCCTCTCGGGATCCCGGGTATCTCGATTTCCTCCCGAGTGCTTAACAGCCATTTAAACTAAAGAAATCGGCCTCAAGTCGATTCGGGCCCGAATCCCGGCCAGGGCGAATGATTTTCCTCTCAGCAATTTCCCACAAGTCTGCAAATAGAGTTTTTCGCGGGGTTTCTGGCCCCTTGGACTGCATGCTGCTGAAGTAAGATTACCTTAGGAATATTATTTATAACCTGCCGCTAACAAGTGTTTTTGGAAAAACTATGATGAATGGAGAATGAAATATTCGAATAAATGGAATTTTGGGTTTCATGCAATGAATTTTTTACGTTGAAAAAATTACTTTTTGGCCTCTTATACCGTCAGTAATATCGATTTTTTTTATCAACTTAGCATGGCTTACTGCTTAAAGGTCTAATATCTTATTTCCTTTTCTAGGCTTGTCATATACTTGGGCGAGAGAGAGTAATTGTGTAACATATTGTTAAAAACCTTATTTTAAAGACTAATGCGGTATTAGATTTCGATGGTGAAATATTCATTGCGTCATATTCCATCATTGCATGTTACATTCCATCCATCCATTACATCCCTCCATTGTTATTCCATCATTACAGTATCCCACATAGCATCAAACACCTCAAAGGCATCTCACATGACATGATCTTATTGGCATACAGACCTCGATGAGTCATATGGTCATATGGTCATATGGTCATATGTCTCGTGAGACGTCTCTGACATATTTGATGCCTATGGGGTACTGAAATATAATAACATGCAATGATAAAATTTAATGCAATGGATCTTTCCTCATCGAAAGTAAATTTATGTTATCAAATCATAGTCATCAATTTACACATTATTTTTGCGTAGTTCTCATGAATCTCGCCTGACAGCGCAGCGATCGTACGCGAAGCAGCTGCCACCTACCGATATACCTATCATTAAGGCTTAAGGATAGGTATATTGGGTATATCCTAAAATATATCCTGGGTATATCTTAAAAAATGCGGACATTTATCTCCATTTACGGCGTGGATTCTTCATACCTTTTCTCTGCGTCCAGATAGGTCTCGTCACGACATCCTCGTATTTTGGGATAAGGCTAAATCTGTGCTAGCTGGGAAGTTTGTGCCCTAAAATCTTACCTCAGTATTAACTTCCTTCCGGTCTTCTGGCTTTGCTTCTCCGTTTTTTTCTGTTAACCATTCTCCTCTTGTCTGGGCTAAGCTATGTACATCTTCGCCAGCTGTATATGCGCGAATGAGAAAAAGAAAATCGTAATGACTTATATAAGTGATTACTTTTGTCCGTGCACACCTTTTGCTTACATATAATGAGAGACTTTCTCATGGGAGTAAAGTATTTATCTTGTGTTAATAACATTGACGACATGCACCAAGATTTATTTCATTTTACGATGAAATAAATATTATATTTTCCTTTCAGGGAACCGAAAATATAAAAGCTACACTTCTTTTTCGTTAAATAATTAGAATTAGTGGGCAACAAGGTTCGGAACTTCGAGGAATCTATTAACGACCAGGCTTCGCCGATAAGTCAACGGTCAACGAGGTTATGACATAAAAATAGGATAACTAGGAATGCAGGTACTACAATACAGTAGGTTTTAATAATAAGCAACAATAGAACAACTTACGCGAACGAAAAAAGTCCTTTAAAAGCACGAAAAAATTGTAACATCAGCCGCGAATCAGTGATGCGGCGCAGAACGTTATTTTATATTTACAAGAACGACATTACGATGTTCTACCATTTAACTAGAATGGCGACTACTGTCTGTAAAAAAAGCAAGACACCCGAGTTTGAGGAGCTCTAGCGTCTAAACGAAGCAATCAATTTCAATCCAAACAAAAAGCATACGAAAGACAATTTATTTATACGTTAGATCATTTACTTCAAAAAATTTCCGCGCCATAGTATAACTTGTACTTAATTTATTCTAAAAAAAAGTACCCGTTAATGCGCGTAAAATTAAGTTGCCCCACTTTGAGCGCTTGGAATTCTCTTAGTTTTCGTTCCAATAACTTGGAATTTTGATATAATTTGAAAATAACGTAATTAATGGAGTCTATGTGGGCGTACAATATAATGCGACGTTGCCAAATTACTTGTCGTAATCTACAATTGTACTACTACTATCTATAAATTGTACTAATCGTATAGTAGCACATCTTTGATCAAAATATCGAAGAATACGCGTACGAAAATACTCTCTTGAAACACATTGGGTGCTTTCCATTCATGCGACACACGGAGACTGGTTATAACTCTCAAATCCCTGCGCGTAATCGTTTGTTAACTTGTGTCACAACAGTCGCCGACACTCACATAGAATGGAACACGAACACCGCGACACAAGTTGACTTGTGTCGATGAATGGAAAGCACCCAATGGAGAACTACGTGCATGGTTCACAGTTAATGGCGCTGTCAATCATTTCACTCACGAAAGAGAGGAATCATGCCTTACACATGTATTACAGGTGTAATACATGACAAAAATATATATGTGTGCGACCCATGAAAATACATCATAATCGAATGTGTGTTGTTGGGGCTAGAGGTGCCTTCACAGTTCGGCGTTGCGTTGACGCCGCGGCTAGCGAGCCAATCAGAGCCCGTATTTGAGAATTGATGACGTCACGTCTCACAGTGGTCCCAAATCGAAAAAAGCTGGCCAAAATTAATAACGTCGTAATTTTACCAAAAATAGCAACAAAAGTGGAAGTCCCTTACTGATTTTGATCGTCTGAATCTGATTTTGGCATTATTTTTACGAGATCTCTTCATTTTGGCATTTTTTGAGCTGTTAGTATTTAAACAATTTTTAGAAAATCTCGATTTAGATGTCATTGCGATTGGCGATAACTTGGTGTTCATGGAGAGCTTAAAACTGTATAATTTTAAGGTAAAAGATACATAAATTGTTGTTAAAAGCCATTATAGAATTTAAAAAATGAAAGTGACGAGATTCGAACCCGCGACCATCAGCATAGTCGGTGAGATACCAAAATCGGAAAATATACTCACACTTATTCATTTTTGGGTTCCATGCATTTGATAGGTGATATTAGATGAAATAAAATGACTGATATTAAGAACATCGAGGAAAATAATGTTCGAATTGCAATAAAATCGCTTTCATGTATCACAAAAAACGAATGTTAAAAGAATCATCGTCCGATGTCACCCCATCGGACTCATTGTCGCTCTGCGAGTCACTTAAAATTAGCAAATTTTCACCTCACCTGGTCTGCTGACCTCGTTTTTTTTTAGAACTTCTTCTTCTTCTTCTAGAAAGAGTCTTCGAAAGATGTCTTCATAATTTAACATTCTTGAGCATATTCTTGTACGCTGCTCGAGGAATTTCCTCATGTCTATGTTCCTGGCCTCCAATGTTCCGTTAAAACTTCAATTGTAAGAAAGCATTCTTTGGCAATTGCTGTTCCTTGTATCAGCACTTTATGTACCATGAGTAGCATATAATACCAACCATAATCGATGTACAGCTCAGCTATTTCCATGAAATATTGGCTTAAGGCTTCATTATTTATCTCATAGCCGCAGGATAGGGATTTCAATATCACTGAAAGCCGATGAATACGTATTTAATCGATACCTGCCATGAAAATTGCAAATAACATTAATATGTAATTACATTTTATGCATATAAAGCACCTGTTCGTAGATTTTTCAAAATTATGGAAACGGGTCCAATATTTCTTACTTATTGATTATAATTTTATATTTACACTTAATTTCATCTTGTCTGAAATGAAATGATGAATTAAAACTCCTCTTTAAAAAATATGATGATTGAGATTAATGAATGATTATTTTTACGCACTGCATATATTCGCTGTGCATGCACGGTAATCATTTGCACTCACTAGATGTGAGAGGGAGATATTGATATACTTCTGGAGGGAATTTCAACTCCTTCTGAAACCAGCTTTTGAACGTCTCTTTGAAATGCTCGCCTGTCCTCAGGGTATGATTCCACTTTCTCAGGTATTTCGGGGAAAAAAATTCTTCGCATAAAACGCGTTAGAATATTTTTGGCATGCTTGATTTCATTCAGTCGAAATCTTGTTTGCAAATATTCCACGATATATTCCTTCTTCTTCGCTTATGAATATTCTTTTCTCTCTGTATTTTTATTGTACACCGAAAGGTACGAAAACATTTGCGGCATCCATAAATCAAATTTAACAGGTGTACTTACGGCTGAAACGATGAGTGTGATTTTTAAAAGTTGTCTATTTTTAACCAATAATAAACCAGAAATTATCAGTTGACATTGAATAAAAGACATACAAGCTTATATAGACTTGCCTCTGAGTTTCCGGCGTATCCTGAAATTTGAATGCCAAACATTGGCAAACCAAGTGCTTTCATTATCTGGACAGGAGTTTCTCGAGTTAGCCGTTTCAACACAGTTCGGAGCACAGCACTTGTTCACTAAGAAAATCATCAAATAAAACTGAGTGGGAAATATTCACCACATCTATGCAATGGCCATGGCGAGGGAGGCCGTCATCCTCATTACGTTATTATTAAAAATGCACTTACAAGATGCACGCACCCTTGGTGGATTTAGGTGAATTTTACCCTCCGCATTCCATCATATCTACGTCTACGGTATGTTGAAATGATCCTGAGAACAATTCTTGGCGGTACTGGGGCGGCAACGGGATTATGGAGTAACATAACATTTGGTCCTGAACCCCAAACACGCTTCCCTAACTCCTCCGCGGGAGTGCACGGAGAGTACGTCTCAGCTCCGCTGACGCTTCCTCTGTCTCCTATATTGGTCGTTTTGCATTGTTGCTATGAAGTTATGCTTAAAATAAATAAACAGTGATTCGGGCCGGAACGACAAAAGAGAGCATATTGCGTTGAATTCAGTGTGATATTTAGCTCTTTTATTTTAATGGAGCTATTACAACCCCCCAAAGAAAGCTCAAGTATGTATTAGAAGAATGAATTCTTAACAGTTCAATTATATTGTTAATATATCTTAATCCAATATATTATTATATCTTAATCTATATATAATATATCTATATATATAATAATCTATATAATCTATATATATATCCAATTATATCTTAATTCAATATATATTGTTGCATTCATATCTTTCCTTGTAGAGTATATCTTTCGGTCTGATCTTTCCTTTGCCGAGATTCGCCGAATTCATTAACCGCATGATGGGAGGTAAACCTTGGTAGTGGTATACTGCACTGAATCTGCATACAAAAGTATCCAAACTGCAGAAAAAGACAGGACTTGGGCTATTTCCCTCTTAGTTGGTGTCTTTGGGGAGGAAGATGGAAAAAAGATGAGGGTTTACCCAAGGAAAAAAGGATTGATCCATTCACCTTGACCTTCTTGACAATTGCCAAAGGTATTTAAATATCCGTGAAATTAACGTCAGCTTCAACATATGATATTGTGATCACTTAGTTCTTACTATTCTCCTATCATTTTAAACTGCCAATGTAATACATATGATGACATTTAAATTACTAGCTGTGTACAGAGAGAGAGACTGATTAAGATGGGCAAACATGAAGAGAACGATGTAGCTCTGGAGCAGAAGGTGAAGATGTTGCCCAGTTATTTGTCCGATCGCTCACTTGACTTCAGCGGTCCAAGAGGTATGGCAATGACCTCAGCCATTATACAGTAGGACCAAGGACATGGCAATGGGTCTAAGCAGAGGTAAATTGATACTTCTTTCCTTTTTCTGTCTTTTTTATAATGGGACTCCAGCCCAGTATCTTATTTCAATCTTCTAAATAGCTTGTTCTTTTTTAAATTAACAGTGGAGATCCCAACATAGGCCAGGAGCTCCATATAGTTATTGATGAGGGAATAGATGCATTTGAGAATATAACAGAAATTCCTGAAAATGCAGGTTGGATGGAACCGTATGAACAGTTTGTTTCGACGTGAATTTAAATGTTGTAAATATAGTCTGGTGTATATAAAATACATGTAATGTAATGTAATAATGTGTGCATAATGTAATGTTGCAATAAATATATTTATTCGGTTTTGATGAGCTTAATGGATATCTTTGAAATGGAAAGAATTTAATGCTCCTATTGCATTGGCAAATGCATTTAATTTAAGGCCAAACGTAAAAAACCTACGCTCCAAATTTCTTACAATTTTTCATACTTTACTTCAATATGAAGAGATAAACTCATGTAATCGAGTCAGTATTTAGCATTGAATCATGCCATTTGCAGATGTGATATAGGTAGGTTGTTCATTGCACAATCCAGGTAAAGGCTTTTTTATTTGGATTAGGTATTTGGAGTATACATTTCATCCATTCCTTTACCTCATTTGCCCCAATACAGTTTTCCTGGTATGAAGTTATATTCGTGTTAAGCTGGGGCACCACCATTTTATTTATTGGACTTGTTTGATATAAATATCATTGTCATGAGCTTATGGAAGATTTGAACTGAAAAAACCTTGCTTTCACTGGTAATTCAGTTTTATTTTACAATAATTTTCCTTCGCTATGAGGCCAGGGTATTATTTTAAAAAATCATTAAAATAGAATAGAATTAAACTCATATTTGCCTTAAAATTATTTATTATCTTAGCACTCTACGTGTAAGGGAAGATAGAGCAGTAAAGGATAAAAGGTTGATCATTATGTCGCGTGTTAGTAATTTTCTTTACAGTAATGGCCAATACTTCATGTTAAAAACAAAATAAGTTAACGTTTCAGTTTGACAGAAAAGTGTATATTATTGATGAATGAACGATTTACTTTTATACGTACCATTATATTTGGATACTATGCCTTCTCCTTAAACATTTATGTCTTTGTTTTGCTTTTATTAGTTTTAGACCCAATTAGACTTGAATATTTGTTTCATTGTGTTTCGATTTTTTTTATAAAGACTGCTACACATGCGAGTGTATGATATGAGTGTATGTTGCCGGCCTCGGTGGCGGCGGGGTAAAGTCCTCGCCCGCCAACCCGAAAGTCGCGGGTTCGAGTCCCGCTTGGGTAAGTTACCCTTATCCAGGGCATGGGTGTTTGCGATTGTTAAATGTTATCAACCCCTATGTAAAGGCCGAGCAGTGCTGTTTTCGGTGGTGTGTGAAATAAATCAATAAAACCTACGCCAACGCTCCATCGGCTTCGTTTACTCTTCAATCTTTCCCTCTACTCCCCCAGCACTCCCCGCTCACTTCCAAATTACACTGGCTATACTTTCCTTCTACTCCCGCGCGGGAGTAAAACTAACGTTCCATCGACGCTCCAGGCGTACGCTTCGCTTACACTTCGATGTTCCACTTTACGCTTCCCTGACTCTTCCTTTGCTCTCCGTAGGCGCTTGAGGAACTCTCCCTTCACGCTCCGGTCGACTCTCCGTTGACGCTCCCCTTACGCTAAATATTCGCCAGGGTAATTATTTTACATGGATTCATTTCAATTTTATTTGGGTTGAACAATTGTCGTGTTCCACCGTTTCTTCAGCGCATTCCATGCCGAGCCCAGGAGGCCGCGCTTTCGGCTCGTTATCCTGTTTAATGTGGGGATTCCCCTACCGGTCCCCTTCGGTTCCGGTCAGGCCTATACCACGCACCCCCGAGGTCAGAGTAGGGCCGTGACCCTCCTCTGGCCCCGTTCATTCTCACTCACTCCACAGCTTGCTGACTGAGGTACTCATGGCCTCCTTTAATACTTGTATTAAAGAAGGTCATGTAGGAACCACTCGTGGAAGATGTCATCCATCGAGAAGTCACCTCCAGCCATCAGGCTGCGCTCGAAAGACCCATGGCCCCTCTCAACCAGCGGCTGAAAGTGGTAATAGGACTCAGAGCCCTCACCGCGGCCATCGTGGGGGACAGGTAAAAGCTCCTCCTCTCCTTCGTCTTCTATGTCCCCCAGGTAGCCTCCCTCCGAGATTTCGCTGGATGCGTCCAGCGAAATCTCGGAGGGATCGTCTCCCTCCACAACTCCCTCCATCACTGCTTCAGCCAGGACCGTCACCTCCTCCTCCGTCTCCTCCTCCTGGCGTCCGCAGCAGCAAAGAACGCAGCCCATTATATCTCTTAGCTATGGCTTAAAGACAGCAAGTCCACAACTAAGCAGCTATTAAGGCCAAATGAGGAACCCGAGAAGTGGTCTCCATGGAACTCCCATTGTTGCTCAGCGCCAGAGCCTTGAACATCTCATCCATGGTAACGAATGAAGGGTTCTTGAAATCAATTGTTACCTCCGACGTGATTGAGATTTTAGGGTAATCATAACATTAATAAAGTTGAAAAGGGACATGGTATAAAACGGTAATTAATCCTTTGAATCGAAAATTATTTCGATTTCGAATTGAAATCCCTCGTTTTTATTGATTTTTTAAATTTATTCTCATGTGAGAAATCAGAAGCTGGTTCAATTTAACTTTGAATGAAGTTATATCAATTATTATTGCTGGCAGGGGAAATTAACCATAAAGAAGTGGTTTGATTACTCACATATTATATTTTTAAATATAGCGTGGTGGAAATTGCCATTACCTCGCAAAACAAAGAGTTGTAATACCTACTTCGACATTGAAGTGCAGTGGTCCATACGTCCTTCCCCAGCCTGATTAATTCATATTTGAACATGTAGAGCTACTTCCGCATAGATATTGGATTTCCCCCAGTGACGCACCGACATCATTGTAGGCTTGGGATACTGCTCAATATAGGCCCTACCTACTATCTGAAATTTATCCCATTCACTTTTTAAATACAGAGAAAACTGGAAAAAAAATTTGTAAGTATAAACTGGTGGTGCGACCTGAGGAAGTTCCTCTTTGCTACAAGTTCTATTATCATGAAATTTGAATTTAGATCATTAAATATGTAGGTTATTAAAGACAGTTCTAGGACCGGATAATAACTTAAGGTGAATTTTTGAGAAAAATAGAAAATAATGTTGGTCACTCGGAGGGTAGAATCGGTAGAAGGTAGGTTTCTAAAATTTCTGCTGAAGTTTTTTGGAGCTTACAGTTGCAAAAAATATGTCCTCTAATCAATATCTTTCCTTGTAGAGTATATCTTTCGGTCTAATCTTTCCTTTGCCGAGATTCGCCGAATTCATTAACCGCATGATGGGAGGTACACCTTGGCAGTGGTGTACTGCACTGAATCTGCATACAAAAGTATCCAAACTGCAGAAGCGGACAGGACTTGGGCTATTGCCCTCTTAGTTGGTGTCTTTGGGGAGGAAGATGGAAAAAAGATGAGGGTTTACCCAAGGAAAAAAGGATTGATCCATTCACCTTGACCTTCTTGACAATTGCCAAAGGTATTTAAATATCCGTGAAATTAACGTCAGCTTCAACATATGATATTGTGATCACTTAGTTATCACTATTCTCCTATCATTTGAAACTGCCAATGTAATACATATGATGACATTTAAATTACTAGCTGTGTACAGAGAGAGAGACTGATTAAGATGGGCAAACATGAAGAGAACGATGTAGCTCTGGAGCAGAAGGCGAAGAAGTTGCCCAGTTATTTGTCCGATCGCTCACTTGACCTCAGCGGTCCAAGAGGTATGGCAATGACTTCAGCCATTAGACAGCAGGACCAAGGACATGGCAATGGGTCTAAGCAGAGGTAAATTGATACTTCTTTCCTTTTTCTGTCTTTTTTATAATGGGAGTCCAGCCCTGTATCTTATTTCAATCTTCTAAATAGCTTGTTCTTTTTTAAATTAACAGTGGAGATCCCAACAGAGGCCAGGAGATCCATATAGTTATTGATGAGGGAATAGATGCATTTGAGAATATAACAGAAATTCCTGAAAATGCAGGTTGGATGGAACCGTATGAACAGTTTGTTTCCATGTGAATTTAAATGTTGTAAATATAGTCTAGTGTATATAAAATACATGTATTGTAGTGTAATAATGTGTGTATAATGTAATGTTGCAATAAATATATTTATTTGGTTTTGATGAGCTTAATGGATATCTTTGAATTGGAAAGAATTTAATGCTCCTATTGCATTGGCATATGCATTTGATTTAAGGCCAAACGTAAAAAACCTACGCTCCAGATTTGCTTACAATTTTTCATACTTTACTTCAATATGAAGAGATAAACTCATGTAATCAAGTCAGTATTTTACCATTGAATCATGCCATTTGCAGATGTGATATAGGTAGGTTATTCATTGCACAATCCAGGTAAAGGCTTTTTTATTTGGATTAGGTATTTGGAGTATACATTTCATCCATTCCTTTACCCTATTTGCCCCAATACAGTTTTCCTGGTATGAAGTTATATTCGTGTTAAGCTGGGGCACCACCATTTTATTTATTGGACTTGTTTGATATAATTATCATTGTCATGAGCTTATGGAAGATTTGAACTGAAAAAACCTTGCTTTCACTGGTAATTCAGTTTTATTTTACAATAATTTTCCTTCGCTATGAGGCCAGGGTATTTTTTTTTAATCATTAAAATAGAATAGAATTAAACTCATATTTGCCTTAAAATTATTTATTTTCTTAGCACTCTACCTGTAAGGGAAGATAGAGCAGTAAAGGATAAAAGGTTGATCATTATGTCGCGTGTTAGTGTTGAAACTTCCAGTAATTCTGTAATTATTTTACTAATAACTTCACACAACGCACAGGACAATATTATTTTACTTCAACTCTAAACACAGTAACTAGTAAACAGTTTAGATCTCTTAGATACAATATTTAACACTCTCTCTTAATTTTTTTTTCTTTGGAAACAACAGAAAACAAATTACATCATTCAACACACAAAACTTTTCTTGAAAATTGCATCACAGAATTAATTCATATAATTATAACCATAATACAACAAAAATTGATCACACATTTACGTTTAAGCAAAAATTAAAATTCCTTCAATTACTTGACAGTAATAAGTTTTTATGTGCATGAAACTTGATACTATTGAGGGGCTTTGTAAATATATCGGCTAACTGATATTGTGTTGGACAGTAATTTAAAGTCACTACTTTTTGTGACACCTTTTCAGAAATGAAATGATATCTTACATCAATGTGCTTGCTTCGTCTATTAAGCTGTCCAGTCTCAATTAGTCGAATAGTGCTTTGATTATCAAGATGTAAACTTACACTCAATTCTTTACCAACCAATTCTTCAATAAATGTTTTTGCATATATGACTTCCTTCACACATTCCGCTGCTGCAATATATTCTGCCTCTGTAGTGGAAAGAGCCACAATAGGGTGGTTTCCTATTATTTTTTTATTGCCTAAATCGAAAGATTATTACTCCTGGAGTACGTATTTCACGCTTTTAGATTTTTAAATGACGATATCTATTTTTCGCGATCAAATGAAAAGTGAAAAATTTCAAGCGCGCGAAAACGCGACGGGTAAGGAAATCTCTCCGTGTGACGTATTTCTGGTTCCCCCTCCCGCCTGGTAGGTGACCTTGATCGAGGCTCTGAGCGCTGATAGGACGCAGGATGCTAACAGGTAGCTGAGTACCTTCCTGTCTGGTAGCGCATGGCTTAAAAAAGGTTTATTAATACCTTATCAAGCGAATAAAACTTTCCGACCTTAGCCAGTTTTAATAGGTGATTATTAAGACATGTTTCCCTGAGCTCTGTGCCTCATGCATGCATTGGTAGCCTCTGACGATGCATAACTCCTATCCTCTCGTGTAGAAACTAGGTCCCTGTGACGTCACGTGGAGTGGAATCGCATGGGCGGCAATCTGGCCTTTTTCAAATGAGGTTAAAATTTGACCCTTGCCATTCGTCTAAACCGGTATTTCAAAAACCAAATAATTTGTGTATTATGAATACACTAATGGTGGGTAACGAATCGCCATCAATGCCTTTTGTTTTCTTTGATGAAGGAAACTACCCTATTGGTTGTTTACGTGACCACCAGGCTACTGGACCTCCACAGAACATCAGGACGTATCCACTTGTGCTCTTCCTAGTCTTTAAGTCACCTGCATAGTCAAGAGTCAGTATAAGCAGTCAGAGTCAAGCTTGATCTTCTTTTGTACCGAATACCCAGGTTCTCTGTATTCTTTAAATACTTCAATGTTCTTTTTACATTTTCAATGTCTGTTTTTGTTGGATTTTCTAGACTTCTGCTTTCATAGTTGACTGCAAAAGCCATGTCAGGTCTTGTTTTATTCGTCAAATATAAAAGACTACCAACCACTCCTCTGTAAGGAAACTTGAGAACACTTTTATCCCTTTCTTCGTGCTCATCAACTCTTTTCCCAATTTGAAGAGGTGTATCAGCTCCCTTGGTATTTTTCATATCGAATTTATCTAATATGTAATCTGTATACCCCTTCTGAGATAGGAAAATAGAGTCCTTAGTTTTTGTTACCTCTATGCCAATTAAAACCTTTGGATTATTTCTTGTCTTTGTTTCAAACTCCTTTCCTAAACTATCTAATAAATTGTCTAAATCAGATTCATTTTCTCCTATTATGATCCCATCATCTACGTACACAGCTAAATACAGAGTTCTGTTCTCATTTCTGAATACACACTGCTCTGATTTCAACTGAAAAAGCCCTCTGTTCAACCCGCAACCAACCGCATCCAGCGTTGATCCGTCTCGAAGTATACACCATGCGGGTTCGACCACCGATAAAAAAATATTTTAGCGATAATGCCATTCGGTCTTCCGCAGGCCGCCCTCAGCGGAGCGGTGCACCGGTCAACATAAAACCCTCTACATGTCGGATAGGCAAGATTTTTTTCTCCCTCTTGTTGTGCATACTCTTCACAAGGATCCTGCATAGGAATCTTTGAGGAGCCTGGAGGAGCACAAAACTATATCGACACATTTGACTAAAAATAGGCCCAAAAATAGCTAACATTATAAATAATTAAATATTTATATAAGAAATTCTGAAACGAACAAAAAATACTATGATATTGTGAAAAAATATGCAAACTTATCGAATTAAAATTGACAGATGAATCCCATGAAATTAAAAGAGTCATTTATTAAGTTGAATTACCCTAAAATCGACTATTTCTACGCCTCGTGCGTTTTAGGCTGAACATGCCCATGTTTGACGGGTTACACCAGTCAACATAATAATCACTCAGACCTATCAGGCACGAAATATTGTAGGCCATATCCTGTAGAATCCGAATACATCATTCAAAACATCCTCGTAAAAAGTCGAAAAAATGAGTTTTGGCCAACTTTTTTCGATTTGGGACCAGCTCTAATGGGAGTGACAAATGCTGTTTATTTCATTATTTACTATTATTTTGAAGTGTTAAGCATAGTTATTTCGTATCTTTCCTAAACATAGGATAAATGTTAACCCTAAATTAGATTACAATCACTGAGGAGCGTAGATTAGCATAACATATACCCGTCAATGGTATCACAAGCTAAATACAGCGTGAGAGCTCCTTATTGGTGACTACGGTCGTTTAAATTCCAATTGATATCTAACAATAGGGAAATTGCATACTTTTTATAAACAGTATGCTGATATACTACAGTAAACACTTAGTACAGCAATATACTTTTTTCCGCTTAAAATTCAGTTTATACCCTAGAAAATGACTCCCAAAATTCGCCCGAGTTTCGCGGGCTAAAAAATACCGCCCCCACTAATCTTTGGCTGTGACGTCATAGTTCAGTACGAGTCCAAGATCCAAGCCCAGTAACTGCAGGTTTGGAAGAGCCACGTTGCGTTTAAAGGAGAACATGGGTGAAATAAGGAAAAATTACAAGTGGTGCATTGTTCCTCTGTGCAATAACACCCCAGAAAAAAATTTCGTCTGCATTCCCACGGAGGAAATTAGAAGAAAAGCCTCGATGCATGCCGTCTGTCGGGATGAGCGTTTCGGAAAAATAAGAGTATGATAAACGGAATGATAAACCCGTGTGCTATTTGAGCGAAGATAACTTTAATATTAATAATATTTCCATATTTCATTGACTGAATAACTTGAAACATAGATTATTCGATAATTCGGCCGCCGTAGAATAAAAACTCAACTTCCGAACAAAAATCGAGATAGGTGTTTCTCGATGGTTACGATCGTTACGCGATGGACTCAAATTATTAAGGCACTTGTCAAATTTCAGTTACGGAAGGACATAGAAAATTCCATGATGTTTAAAATCAAGGGAGGAAATATGAAAATATATAGAGCAACGTTGATCCTCATGCATTCGAGTGCCAGCCAAGAAGACAGCGTTTTCTTCTACTGTCGGCGTCAAAATGATGTGCCGCTGTACTTTGCAAATTTATATCCTGGCTTCACTACATGCTATAATAATGAACTATACGTCATTTTAAAGGATATTTTATCCTAAATTCTGATTTATTTTATTACAAAAAAAATGAAAAATGTAGACACGGTCAGTGCAATAAATGACTCCGCGCACCGAAAAATTAGCCGTTTTGTCAACTTCATGAACTGTGCAACTCAACCTAGGGAAAACTACTACGTTTACAGCATTCATCTTCCACATTAATTTACACTCATCAGTGCGGATTAATAAAATGGCTTTTGGGAATTTTTCGAACTTATATTTTGTTATAAATTAATGAAAATATTTAAACATTATCTTGTCCCATGGTTTACCCCGAAAGATAAAGGAAGTTGTAGATGGAAAAAGAATGGAATCCAGAGGTGGTCACAAAAAATGAATCGCAGCATTCTTTGATTTTATTCTACGCCGTTGCTTGCTTTTCAAAAAAAAGTTGAGTCACAAGAGGAATGTTCCGCTGCCTTTGATTTGGAAACTATGGAGATAAGAATGGACATGTGTGGATCAGCAATTTCCATTTAGTTGGTTGTCAGGATAAACCAAGGATCCATTTAAAGGTTGTCAGGCCATCGTATAAAGATAGGACTGATGTGCACAACAGCTGGGGAAATGGTGTGTTTGAGGGAAAGTCAAACCCAAAGTTTCCCAAAGAATGCGCAGTTTTATGTTGCTCTTTCCCCAGTTAAAACCAAATAGAAATTGGATTGGGATGATATTTTCACCACGGGTTCCAGTGATAGTGAGAGTGCAGGTGATCACGGTCATCGTCGAAAGTCATCCCTCTAGGATTTCCGATACGGAATTTTTAAGTGACAACCGATCGCAATGACGATGAGCTCGCCTTTAGAGTAGGTTTCAGATATATCGTGAGAAAAGCTCCCAAAATGTATTAAAGACTCTGTTTGGAAAACATGCACATTTTAATGCTAATTTAGGAAGTATTTCATTTCAAAAGTAACTTATTAACACCTGAAGACCTGTTTATTATATTGATCGAAGTGCGATTGACCGATTCTTTCTGCAGAATAGGAAGTGGCTTCGGGGTTTTTAGTCACAAGATGGTAGATTGTGTTGGAAGTTCGTCTATATTATCGCTATTGATTGTCTGGCTTCCTGTCGCCCTCCAGGCAAGGTATTTTTAAGTTGAAAGTATCATCGACAGCTTCGAGGTGGAAATAAGTTCACCATAAGACTCTACCGGACTGCCAAAAGAATACACATTTCACATGAGTATACGCTTTCGCCAATATTATACGCAAGTCTCACTTTGTTATGAACTATAAAACATTACAGATGCACATCAGCTACCTTTCCATTTCTCGGCATCGACTTTCCGAGCCGACGAAGTCTACAGTTTCACTAAAATACCCTGTTATCATGATGGAATCAGTAACAGGAAGCTTGCTAGGATCAGCGTAAGAATAACCATATGCCTTCATCTTTACGCAATCTATCGCTTTCAATGGAGGAGAAATAGATCACATAATAGCCCTGAAGTCACAATGAACAACTCCGATACGTCTGCACTTCAATAAATGAATCATAACCACGCCGTCGCATGTATTCAATTATGCAACCTATACTATGGCCGTGCCGCCGTGCCTCGTACTGAACTATGACGTCACTTTTCTACCAGCCAATCATCGGGCGTTTTCGCTTCTCACTTGAATTTGAAAATTTTCGTGAACTTTGATGCATTAAATATCGCAAACCACGTCATAAAATAATAAAAAAACTTTCACCGAGGTATGCAAACATATATTTTTATATAATTTTGGGGCTATTGTTTATATCTGAAATATATGCAAGTTCCCTATTGTGCCCTCATGATCTACTCAGTTAGAGCTATATTTAGATAGCATGACTAGGACAACCTGTTTGAACAACAATTATCATTAATAAATATTCCTGAACACATTCCACGTTACTCATGTTCACTGAGTGTATGTAATTAGCTATTTCTCGAATATTCCGAGTTAGGAAATAAAATTTAAAGATCATAATAATGCATAGGCAAGGGCCATCATTACATGCATGATTATAGACATTATGGTCGCCATATTAACTTCAAATGCTATTTATAGTTAAGAAGAGTATTTTAAGAAATGTAATTGCGTAAAAATGCACAAAACAACATGTGTATTGAGCGTTTGGCTCGAAATCATAACATGATATGCTCCCAGGCCGATTTTTAGGAGCCAACACTTTTTGCCTTTCATTTGTTTTCGCAACGCAGAGCTGTGAAGAGCTCCAACTTGCTGCGATGAGTTAGCTCCGCTCCCAAGTACGCAACGCCGAGCTATGAAGGCACCCTAGGAGTTTCCTGATTGTTGCGTTTCGGTGTGGGTTTTCCCGCCTTTTTCATGGTCAAATCTTCCGACATCCGGTCATCTGCAAGAAATGCCTGCTCGACGAAAAGTTTTTTTTTATATTTTAATCTTATACTACCGATGACCTGTAAATTTAATATGACTATTCATAATTGAAGTGGACTACACTCAGTTAGTTTTTGGTCGATGTCTATGTACTATAAATACCTCTTTTTAAAGAAATTCTGCCGCCAAAGCGCATGGCTCCTATCTATGTATATCAGCCTCCCTTTACACTCAAATTTCTCTGAATTTTGCCCGGTAGGGGAATATATTATGATATCATTGGAAAGATGAAGACTTCTTCCTTGGAATGAGATAAAATTCATGGAATTCTACTTATGTTGATCGATTTTTCGTTCAAACTACCTTAAATGAGTGTCTCGATCTCAATTCATGTTATTTGGATGCAGCCGGGTCTCTATTGCTCCTTTTTTTGCCATTCTGTCCCAATAACCCCTCGTGCAACCGAGTTGGGTGCTTCCTCCCCTACGGATGTTGTGATTTTGCAGGACGCAGTGCCCCGCCGCGGCCGATTTCTCAAGTTGACCGAGTCGGAGGTGCCATTGATGCTCAGTCTCTCCAATACCTATACTTTAGTTGTGTGACAATTACTTAAGGCAATGTTTAAGTCAAAAATACAACATGTTTGATTGTGCAGCTCTTCCTTTGTCAAGATATTATTTAAATAACTCACCGCGGGGCTGCAATTCGAGTTCCACCCACACCCTTCCTTCCATCCAACGTATGAGGCTAAGTGCTATTTACATTTCTTGACCTTCTTTTAACTTTTATTTTCTCAAAGCTGCTTAGTACTGCGATTTGTTGTTGAAGTCCTTGATTTGAGTGTAGCCGTAATAAATCCATCTCTGGATTGGTGACCACAAACTTTAAGGGATGCCTCTTTCACCAATTTCACACTTCGCTCCACTGCTTGCGTGTGGCATGGGAAGTTTTTAATATCCCAATCTGGTATATTGCCTGAGTCAATAAAGGAAGCTATTTATTTATTAGCGATTCTCCGAAGAAGAGGTGGTGTAGATAGTTTGGCTACATTTCAGTTATAGTTTGATAGTTTTGCCTTTTGGTTAAGTCTGTCTGGCTTTTAATACTCTTCTTAGCCCTAGCTTTCTTATTTACCTTCTGACGTCGAAAACCATCGCCACCAATACGTTCTCTGGGTGAGCAAAGAAAAAGTTCCGCACAAAAACAGGGAATAATTCAAACAGGGAATAAGTAAAATTCTACCGAATCCTCACGAACCCCTTATCTACATCATAGCTCACCACAAGTCTTAAACTTGTAGCCACTCCATATGAGCTAACACATAGACGTGCATTGTTTTATGGACGAGACAAAAACCTAATTTTTTGTTAGTATTTACCTTCAAAACGAGTCGGCAAGTAAAAAATAGCTGCGTTTTAAGAAGTAAAGTTGTATTTGCGGCTTAATGTTAAACGATTTTTAGAGAAAATTAATGTGTGTCATCATGATGGTGGAGAAATATTTTCAAATGTTGCGACAAAGTGCTATAGCGTTACTGAGACATTGTACCATTGTCGAACGCAATTTTTTACGACGTTGTCTTAAAGTTGTGAAAACTTTAATTTATGCCCATTAGCTACCAGGTGACAGCGGGACGAAATATTGATTTTTCCCTTTGCAATGTATTGATAGGTTATTAATATTATCATAGATTAAACCGATTAAAGTAGGTTTCCATGGAGTGTTCAAGAAGTGATCTGGAAGCCTCTTTTTCCTTCCAGCACTGCCTTCTTTAATTCACTGTAAGGCCTAATCCCTTTCAATCTATCTAAAAATCCTATTCTTTTCCTTCCCCTCCCTCGTTTACCTAACATTCTACCCTCTAACACCATTTTCAACATCCCCTCCCCGCTAAGCACTCCTCCCATCCATACCTTCTGTCTCCTCCGTATCTCATCTAAAAGCTGCCTCTCCTCACCCACCATATCCAGCACTTCGTCGTTCCTTTTCTTCTCCGTCCATTTCACCTTCTCCATTCTTCTCCATACCCACATCTCGAATGCCTCCAATCTTAATGTGTTGAAAATGCTGGTGTGTGGGGAGCAAAGAAAACTCTTCTCATTTCCATGGAGTCTCTCACACAGATCCGAAATTGCGACTCATCGAAAGAATTCAGCGAAAGACTGCGGGAGAGAATATTCGCAAGGGGGAAAAACCTTCCTTATTCAGCCATGCTCTCGTCAAAAGGTTAAAAACAAGAAAATGCGAATATTGCAGCCCACGTCTCATGAGTTGGTGACCTCATTAGATTTTTGCATCGCATACTCGTTCCAAGAAACCCTTAACATGAGAGAAGGCGTCGCTCAGTACAGTGTAACAACCTCACTCTATTTCTAGGTCTGGCAGGAAAAAGGAAATGCGATGTATATTTCGCCAAGCGGGTATTACGTATTCGTTTCTCGCTTTTACATTGAAGGGCACAAATGAATGCCCGGTGGGACTCAAAAACACTTCAACGTACACCTTCTTATCTTTTGTAGAAGGCTGGTGTCCTAACACACACGCGGGGCTTCTTGCATGGGGCTTGCGAGGTACCGAACAACGTACGTTACTGATTGCTAATGCAGAACAGTAATAGAGTATAGCATGGGGAAGGTGTTTCTATAACACTTCAAGCCTCCATGTGAACTCAATGCAACGGAACCATTGCCTCTACAATGTTGCAATACATCTTATCATCGAGTCGATTAAAGGCTCGACCAATCCTGCCTTCGAATGCGAAGTGTGCGAAAGCACAGAATAATATTTATCGTAATTTTGCTCAAACTAATGCTCAATATCATTTTAAACTCAGCATCATCTTAGAAAGTTGCAGAAGGTTTCTTCTTCTTTATCATCTTAGAAAGTTTCAGTATTACTTAGGGAAGTTACAGAAACTTCGAGTCTATCGGGGAGAACACGTATTTGGAGATATTTATGGCAGAGCCCTGATAAAGCTAGGATTCGTCTAAGCGTGATGTGTGGAGGTTTTTATATCAGAAAGTGAAAGATTTGCACGTGTTAGGCCACACTTTGAATACTCGGCGATCACGTGGGATCGGGCGCAGAAAGAGTTGATCTGTGTGATCTATGAAATACAACGGAAAGCGAACAAAAAACTGCTACGAGCGAACAGAGAGCGTTCCAAAGACGCCTTTAATACACGCTCGGCGTTATTTCGCCAGAGCATATACGTTTTATTTGTGAACGACTGTTGCCCTAACACCCCCTGCCGCTCGCCTGTTGAGGCGATTTACGTACTGTATGTAGGTGTGATGGCTGTCAGAATTTCCACTGCCGAGCGGGAGGAGGCGCGCGCATCTCCCCCTAATGACATGACGCCCTTCCCATAATGCTGTTGATTAAAACGGGATGTCCCTTGCTTTCCCCCGAAACTCATCGCCGTATAGACCCTTGCTCCCTTTTATGGCCCTGGGTCGCCCCTGAGAGAGGCCAAAAATTAGAGATATTAGCGCCAGATTAAACTTTTCCGCGTCCCTAATTAGTCCCAGATTAAAGTAAGGCCAGGGGAGCGATTAGGCGATTTAGTGTTAATTAAAAGTGTAGCTGGCGCTCTCAAGATTAATGGTCGCCGAGGGAAATGGCTGGGCAGGGGGAGGGGAGGGTACAATCAATGGGCGGACGGCGGTGCACTCTAGCGGCGGCCAGACCAACTGCGACCCAGTCGACTTGAAGACGAGGGGTCTGTTCATTCCCGAATGTTCGGATGAACGATGGAAATATGACATTCATTCATTCATATCCCCGCTTTTTAATTGCTGATGACTCAGTTTTGTGCACCTTTTAACGTCTTCCGCTACGTGATCCTCCTTCGTTTTTGTAGCAAATGGAGGCATTTCAAAACTCGTATCTTTAGATTATGATGAGATTGCAAATCTAAAATAGTAAGATTAGCTTAGTTGACGCTTGGATAAGAGAATTCGTTGGAAAGCGGAAAGAGTTGAAGCGTTGATCCTCAGACTATAGACTTGGGAATTGGTCCTTATAAGAATAAATGTGTGTACAATACATCACATGCCGAGATGTTCATTAATTACGTCATAATTAGATGGAGAAATCGTACAATGCCGCCTTCGGAAACTTTGAAGGCGATCAAGGGAAATCTCCCAGAATCCTTCATCATTATTTCTTAACGTAAAATGCGAGTCTTTTTAGCTGTGCACATACATAACCACTTTTAAGTGGGTACACTCTGTCCGATGTACCGAAGAATGAATGGGTTCGGCACCCGTAAGAATAATAATTTACATTCAAATATTAAATATTTTGATTCTTTACAGTAATATCTGGAAAACAAGTAATTAGTGTAAATGAGCGAGGCATTGTCATTTACGTACACTCAAAAGATAAATGTCGCTGAGCAATAATGAAACTGTTAGTACCATAAAATCTAACAGTTTGGAGAATCTTTGTCTTTCACAAAATTGAATTTCTCAACACTACATAGACTCGATATTTAGCTCTGATCATGGGAATGTTTTAAATTACAAATCTTTGGATAAATATGTAGTTCAAGGAAACTGGTGAATGACAAGGAGGAAGCATGTTTAAAAAATGAACTTATGCCATATTGAAGTTAGAAGAAAAATGTAAACAAGTCACGCCAGACGACTTATTTATCCAACACTTAAAATTTCAACGAAACCTGTCGAGCCAAGGGCTACAAAAACCGACCGCGGAAGCGGGTTACATTTCATGGCGTCACGTAGCCTAAGTGTGGAATTAGGGTGGTTTCCTTCATCAAAGAAAACGAAAGGCATTGATTGCGATTCGTTACCCACCATTAGTGTATTCATAATACACAAATTATTTGGTTTTTGAAATACCGGTTTGGACGAATGGCAATGGTCAATTTTTATCCTCATTTGAAAAAGGCCAGATTGGCGCCCATACGATGCCACTCCACGTGACGTCACAGGGACCTAGTTTCTTTACGAATAAATATGAGTTTTACATCGTCTGAGATTACCAATGCATGCATGAGGCACAGAGCTCTGGGAAACATCTCTTAATAATCACCTATTAAAACTGGCTAAGGTCGGAAAGTTTTCTTCGTTTGATAGGGGAATAATAATCCTTATTTAAGCCAAGCGCTACCAGCTAGCAGGGTACTCTGCTACCTGCTAGCATCCTGCGTCGTATCAGCGCTCACAGCCTCGCCCCAGAGTCACCTCACTTGCGTCAGCGGGAACCAGAACGACGTCACGCGTTTTCCAGTTTCCCCGGCATTCATACTTTGCCGTCGCGTTTTCCCGCGCTTGAAAAATTTCACTTTTCATTTAATCGCGAAACATAGATAGATATCGTCATTTAAAAATCTAAAAGCGTGAAATACGTACTCCAGGAGAAATAATCTTTCGATTTAGGCAATGAAAAATAATAGGTGACCACCCTATTGATGACGAAATGTCACGTTTGGTGAGTTTCCCGAATAGTCCTTTAGTCGTAGTGATGGTTTGGTCTGCACAGAGCGAGCCGCATATCGCAGACTCTTTCGTTTTCCTTCTCAAAGTTGAATGGAGGTGGCCCTTTGAATCGTTTTGCACGACTTCTTACCCTTCTACATAATATACATTATTTTCTGAGAAATAGTTCCATTTTCACCGTTATCTGTTGGAGATTCTTCGCGCCCAAATTCTGACACATCCACATTCACCGAAATTTAAATAGTAAAATTAACCGAAGTTAGTTTTGAATCAGCTAATATTAAATTTTAACGAATAGAAATTTGAAGTCAACTTTTCCAAAAAATATAAAGGTTACCTATATGAAATGGCTGACTGATTAATTTTAATCGTTAACTTTTTGATCGCTAATCCCCATTATGGTTACTATGCGTGGAATGAATGATTACTTATCTATAATTGGTGCGAAATTTTACAAACGCGCGTTGTCGAAGTCCTTTGTTTGACGAGCTTTTTTGCCGCGTTTTGTTAAATTGAAGCATGAATAACAGAAGAAAATTTTTAATATGTAACTAGCTGGCATATTATGATGGAATGAAGAAGTTTAGCCCAGAAAAAATACCGAAGCCACTTAAGGAAGAACAACGCAACTTATTTTCTGTGGGGTTTTATTTCGGTAAGTTGCTGTCAGTTCTGCAGAGGAATGCTAGATGGCGTCCAGTACTCGTTAATTATTATATTAACGCTCCGAAGCAGCCACTTTAATGATTTTTCATCGAGTAATTTCAATTAATCCGACAATCTTTCTTCTTAAATGCGTTGAAAAGGAATTTTTATGCTTTTATCAGAGAAAATATTGAGTTTTCGCAGCTGGTGATGTGCATGTGGCTCGTTATTAAGCGCGACCTATCTATTTGGTGATAAACGACCGATAAGCGCGATCTAGCTCTTTGGTGTGAGCGACTGATGAATTGGATCACTCCGACGAACGACAGAGCCTTTTAGGCCGGTCGCGGCATAAGTCGGTCGTCGAGCACTCGCGACCGGTCGTTCGAAATTGTCGTTCGTAGTCGGTCGTTCGCGATCCAGAATGGATTTCCAGTGAAGAAAGATAAAGTGTTTTCCCGGCGAATAGACTTCGTAAACTATTCTCGGGATCGCCAATGGGTCAGGAACTGCAGAACTGCCGACGTTTTGATGTCCAACTCGGCAGTTATGCAGTTCCAGACCCGGTGGCGATTCCGAGAACATTTTACGGAGGTTTCGAGTCATTGCGACCGAAAACGATCGCTCGTGAAAGACATTTGCGAAGCCACGTGTAATCGTGGTTCTTCCTCATATAATGCTAAGGGGATATTAACTAATGGAGTACTATTCGCTTCATCTGTCGTTGGTATGAGGTATACCAAATGCCCTCCGCATAAGTCTAGTGCGCAGCCTCCGAGTCTCCAGCGGCTCCCAGCCTAATTCTCTTAACATCTGTGTAACGCTACCTGTATACCCGTGGAAGTTTTTGACGAATCTTGTAGCTTTACTTTGTACATTATTTCATTCACAGATTAAGTCTTTCGGCGCCTATAAAATTACTACGCATTCTATGTGTTTTATGACGAGTGTACTATAGTGTATTGTAGCACTCTGTCAATGTAGACCATCACGATTTCACTTTTCTTGCCTTTAACTTGTTTATGGTGATCTTGAATGTTTCAGTGTTTTACAAGGTAAAGCTATGCTAGGGCGGACATCACAACGAATTGTTCATTTTGGCCACGGCAGAAGAAGAAAAGAAGAACTGAAAATTGCGTTGATTCTCAGTTTCCCTTCTCACAAATTCGCGCGGCTTCGATACTAAAGATGAAAATATCAGAAAATAGCTGGATGAATTATCCCTGTATAATCGAATGTGAAATGGAATGAATTAATTCATTTATGAATGAAAATTCACATAGCTAAAAATGCTTAAGGATATTTCAAGACTCTACAGTTCCCTTTTCTGTATTGCGTTGTAGAAAAAACTCATCAATGTATTCTACTTAAGATATAATAGTAAATTGTGATATAAGTAGTTTTATTGCTCCAAAGAATCCATGCAGAATGTGCTCTGGTTATTCAGTTGGGAAAGTGACTTTAGGTGGGTATTAACAGCTGCCCAATTGTGCTATGGCCACCGTCAATCAGAATTAGGTTATCAACACATCTTCATTGAACATGGAGGGAGAGAAAGGAAGTATTTTAAATGATAACGGCGGTGGCGTAGCCAGGAATTTCGTTCGATGGGGGGGGGTCCAAAACCAGGGGGGAAAGTATTGAAAGAACAGGGTACTAAGTAGAGGGTTTCAAACCAATTTTAACACTTTTCATAATCGAAAAAAACTTCATTTGTCAAAGAAATATTTTGTAAATTCATAATTTTTCAATTTCCGTTTTCATTTACGAAGGAAAGAAATTGTGCTTTTATATTTAGAGGGGGGGGGGGGGTGGTGTCCGGACCCCCAGGACCTCGCTACGCCACAGTATAATGTTACAGATATAAGTTATGTAATATTGCACTCAGAGGAAAACAAACCTCATAGTTTGTCTCGTAAACAACCAAAACTATTCATATTCGATTGTTGAGTAACGGCTTTTTATTTTAGGCACGAATCTGGCAATACTTACCCATGTATGTTGGACCCCATGAATAAAATGCGTACTTTAAAACATAAGGTTAGGTTTAAGTGAAGTCAAGCGGGATATTCGTATAGATTGTTCCATAATAACTCAGTATTTCCACTGTAATTAGCAAGTGAGAGAAACCTTTATAATCATATTATATGGTTTCATATTTTAAATGCATTATCGCAGAACCTATAATGGCTTTTTAAAACCGAACATATCGAATAGGGAACTTATCGAAGCTATGCCGTTATCGAAATCAAGAACCGTATTCCAGAGCGTCACTCAAGTCCTGATTACGACTCAAACTCGACTCTCTTGCCGCGTTGCTATTACGAGACTACAAACTGAAATTAATTCGCCAAATTCCGTTGTCCACCGCCATTTTTAAAATGAAATATCTCGCGTAATATACCTCCACGTGAGATATTTTACTTTAGTATTGCTAGTTTTTGATGATCAGGAGACTATAAATGAAAATAGTTCATCTAGATATATTATTTAGTGAATAGGATGGTTTCCTATCTTTTTTATTGCCTAAATCGAAATATTATTATTTCATGAGTACGAATTTCACACTTATAGAGTTTTAAATGACGATATCTATTTTTTGCGATAAAATGAAAAATGAAAATTTTCAAGCGCGCGAAAACGCGACAGCTAAGTATGAATGCTAGGAAAACCCCGTGTGACGTAATTCTGGTTTCCGCTGCCGTAAAGTGAAGTGACCTAGGGGCGAGGCTTTGAGCGATGATACGATGCAGGATGCTAGCAGGTAGTAGAGTACCTTGCTTGCAGTTAGCGCTTGGCTTAAATAAGGATTATTAATACTTTATCAAACGAAGAAAACTTTCCGACCTTAAGACATGTTTCCCTGAAGTCTGTACCTCATGCATGCATTGGTAATCTGAGACGATGTAAAACTCCTATCTACTCGTATAGAAACTAGGTCCCTGTGACGTCACGTGGAGTGGCATCGCATGGGCATCTGGCCTTTTTCAAATGAGGATGAAATTGGCCATTGCCATTCGTCTAAACCGGTATTTATAAAACCAAACAATTTGTATATTATGAATACACTAATGGTGGGTAACGAATCGCAATCAATGCCTTTCGTTTTCTTTGATGAAGGAAACTACCCTATTATTTTCCAAAGTTTAATTATCCCAAGTGAGTTGAGTTGAAGTGAGTCTCTTAAGTACGAACTCCAACTCAAACTAAATTGGAGTTAGCTGAGCTATACTGAGGAATCGAGATTGAGTGAGGTTCTGGAATACTCCAACCACTCTCGTGTGGCGGCGGCAAAAGAGTTTTATTAGAGTAAGTAGTTTATATAGTATTTAACATTTGGAATAGTTATCCATTTCGTCGATTAAATTGATAATTATGTAAAACACATTCCACCAGGCTCGAATGGTTGCAAAATACTCGACTTATTGAACACGCACTCTAACGGGAAACACAGAAGATGTGGTTGATCACTAAGGCAACCCCATCAACAAACAGGCTGCTGCTTCTGACCACTTCCCTTTTATTTATCCATACACTAACGCCCTATCCTACCTCACCCCGGCGCGCTGCGGCCATTTTTGAAAACCGATTGCCGAAATGCGCCCTCGTGCGTGGCAGGAGCATAAATCACCAGCGCGCGCATCGGATTCCCTTGGCTACGTAGCAGAAGCATTCCCTTATGGCAGTCGTCGTCATGGGAATCAGGGGGGAAGGGAGGGGAGGGGGTGTACATGCATGGTGGTGTGGGTCTGCAGAGGTAGAGGGCGATTGCGATGCGCCCTGGCGGGAGGAATTGGAAGCGCGTGAGAGTCCGTGGTTTGCGGTGTGCCATTCCCTAAGGAACACTTTGGCCACACCGCCACGCATATCCCGAATTGACCCCCGTCAATTTCTCCCATCCCTGGCCAACACACTTCAAACTCCCAACTTCTTCGAATACACGGCTGCTGGTGCGCGACTCCTGCTGAAGAGTGGTGGGGATGCAGTGTTAGCGCCGGTGTGCAGACAAAGTCATCGGCGATACTTAAATGATACGCACTTAGACGCGTTGGATTCCAGCACTTCCCAGGCACTTCCCAGTCGATGGCCACCTTCAGAGAAAAAACTAGCTTGGGATTTTGTACATTTTCATTCGTCCCGAAAGTTTTGGAACGCGCAGTGTCATCTCTGCATGCACACGGTGCCCGTGTTTTGTTAATTCTACCCGTGAATGATGGAGTAAGACTTCTCGGAATGAAAAATAATGAGGATATGAAATGGAATTGATAAGTATGGATCGGAAAAGACCTATATGCGGCTAAGAAACCACTCAAATTCAATAGAATATGTGCGACAGTGCGCTAATATACTACTTCTGCAGAAAAAAGATAGACGGCGTCGAGTATGCGTTCTTTTTTTCCTTAAACGCTCCAAAGCTGTGAGCTAACTTTTCGTACTAAATTAAATTTATTGCTATTTTTACAAAATCCGGCCTTTAAAGACGGACAGTAGGATATTACCTACCAGTGAGCAATTAACGCAGGTGAATGCAAAAATTTAGCGAACAATTGAACAAACAAAGGTAATCGTGAAAATTAAGCTGAAAGGCTCATGGGCAACTATAAGAAATGAACGTTTACTGGAGGCCATTAATCTTTCTTCTGTGGGAGTATTCCGTGTTTTAGAAGAGAAATGACCTCATTCGTGAAGCTGCTGCTGGATCTTCAAATGCACATGCACCGCTCCAGCCAACATGATGTAAATGAGCCGTTCCCGTCGAAATGAGCCCTCATAGCCAAGGGGGCGACAAAACTGCGATATATCGTATGGAAAACCTCTTTTGTTTTGATTTTTCCGGAGCCCCAGTGGTCCAACGGCCTACCCAACATAGAGGCGCTGGTGTAGCCTGTATTTCTGAGCAGTTATGAACTGGGGGCTGCCATATTGAATCTCGCTGTAAACAAACGTGATATTGAGGCTTATTGATAGTCATTAGTGTTAAGTGCAGACTTTTTTTATTGCTTACAGTGTCCCTTACGATTTTGGAATTTGCTCGTTGAAGGATGTGAGTCTCAGTGATCTTGGTTATTGCTAAATAGGGTAGTTTCCTTCATCAAAGAAACCGAAAGGCATTGATTGCGATTCGTTACCCACAATTACTGTATTCATAATATACAAATTATTTCGTTTTAGAAATACCGGTTTAGACGAATGGCAATGGTCCATTTTTATCCTCATTTGAAAAGGGCCAGATTGGCGCCCATGCGATGCCACTCTACGTGACGTCACAGGGACCTAGTTTCTATAGGAGAAGATAGGAGTTACACATCGTCTGAGGTTACCAATGCATGCATGAGGCGCAGACCTCAGGGAAACATGTCTTAATAATCACCTATTAAAACTGGCTAAGGTCGGAAAGTTTTCTTCGTTTGATAAGGCATTAATAAACCTTTTTTAAGCCAAGCGCTGCCATCTAGGGTACTCTGCTACCTGCTAGCATCCTGCGTCCTATCAGCGCTCAGAGCCTCGATCAAGGTCACCTCACAAGGCGGGAGGGGGAACCAGAAATACGTCACACGGAGAGATTTCCTTACCCGTCGCGTTTTCGCGCGCTTGAAAATTTTCACTTTTCATTTAATCGCGAAAAATAGATATCGTCATTTAAAAATCTAAAAGCGTGAAATACGTACTCCAGGAGTAATAATCTTCCGATATAGGCAATAAAAAGTAATAGGAAACCACCCTATTGCGTGGGTATGAAATGTATTTGGTGATGAAAATGTGAGTAATTCTGTTTCCTTTATTATTCCATTTTGATTTCAACCTGTGATTAGGTAACCTTTTCTCATGTTTTCAAAAATTTATGGTGTCTTGTATTCCTTATATTTCAATATGTTTTTCATTGTACTTGCAGTTTTTCTAGTGTTCAAACTACTCATTTATCGCTAGTGCTATGCTTAGGTTTGTTTAATGCTAATAATTTTGTTGGTTATGTATGTAATTTGCTATTTCAACTCTGTCCTTTCAGCTGTTTAATTGTCATTAATTGAGCATTATTCATTAAGTGTTCTACGATGTTTACATTTCTTAAAACTTTAATCTCTTTCCTTTTGAAGTAAGAACTTAATTTCTGCTACATTGGTATAAAATATTCTTTACTTTTTTCGTTTTCTACTTTTGGAAAACTTTCTTTCGTATAAGTGATGGATATTAACTTATAAGAACCTTTCATTTTAAGACTCCTCTGCCAAGATATGTTGTATATCTTAATGGGTACTCATCATGAACAACTTCCTACGAAATAATGTCCTCCTTTCATAATTAAATAATTATCTTCCATGAAATGATATCCAAACTTGCACGCTTATTTCTAGTTAAGTGTTGTTATGGTCTATGGTTTCAGGATTAGCATTATTTTCCCTGTACCAGAGCTATTGCAAGATACATCTACCTCAAGGAAAATTGGGTCACCCTCTTTGTCTGTGGAGTGTTTACTTAAGTAATGGAATCTTTCTCCTATTACGCAAAGGCTTCTCATCTCATGTTGTCATTGATATTTGCTGCTTGTGCATCTCATGTGCTTGTAGAATGGTTAACTTCCTCAGATTTCATCTCTAGTATGTCATATTGAAATTGTTATTGTTGTATTTCTTTTGCCAGTTATTGTATCAATAAATACTAATGTCCACTGAAGTAAGTTTCCAAGATCATTATTCTTACCAACCACCAGATCGCCAGTTGACATTAATCTTGTATTACGGTTACTGCTTTAGTAACCTGGAGAAGTTCTTCAGGAAGATTTTCTTACATTCATTGCTTTTAAGTTTCTCGCAATTGCAGTATCATTATTAAGCCTGAATAGCACGCCCTATCGTGACGCGTAAAAAAAAATTGAAACACGCGCCGAGATGTGCATTCAAACTTCGCGGCAGCATTGGACCACTGGCATAGATGGCACTGATGTATCAAAACCTATACGCATTATCCATATGGGTATGTCGCACCCTTGTCATAGCGAGCCGTTACTCGCGCGCCGTTGGCGATCATTTATTGAACTTCCAAACAAATCCCGAATAGAGTAGTTTCCTTCGTCAAAGAAAACGAAATGCATTGATTGCGATTCGTTACCCACCATTAGTGTATTCATAATATACACACTATTTGGTTTTAGAAATCCCAGTTTAAACGAAGGTACCTGCTAGCAGGGTACTCTGCTACCTGCGTCGTATCAGCGCTCAAGCCTCGCCTCAAGATCACCTCACAGGGCGGCAGCGGGAACCAGAAATACGTCACACGGCCTTTTCCCATCATTCCTATTTAGCCGTCGCGTTTTCGCGCGCTTGAAAATTTTCACTTTTCGTTTAATCGCGAAAAATAGATATCGTCATTAGATAATCTAAGAGCATGAAATGCGTACTCCAGGAGTAATAATATTTCGATTTAGGCAATAAAAAAATAAAAGGAACCACCCTATTTGGGAAAAATCTATGACGCCATGCGAATGAGATGACAAATAGGGAACAAGACCTGTGAAGCACATGAAGCACTCTATATTCACTTCGCTTTGAGGTCGGATTGTAAAATAATAAGCGATAGTGAGAGCACTTCCATGAAAGTAACAAGGATTTGATGAAACTTCTGTCGCATATCCTTTGAAACACGCACTTTACATGATCCAAAGGAAAAGGGATTTCCAGGAGCCGTTTCTGAGATATTTTACGCTGAAATTAGGATAGTTTATCATGGGCTCTGGTGGAGAAATAGTTTTTTTTTTTCGAGATAGCGAAGGTGTTTGTAACAAGAAGTCGTTCAGAACACAATCATTAGAAGAACATTTTTGTGACAAATCTAAATATGTACGGGAAAGTATAAGTCCGTGATGAAATACGAAAGATTTTTCGAAAAACTGCCTGAAACTGGCAAGGCGGCCGGGAATCTTCAGTATATACTAACAATAAGATTGCAAAACGAAAACAATTACACCGATTTAGCCTAAATTACGCAAATATATTTGGTTTCCCATCTTTTAAATTCTACGTCTCACATATCTTATTCAAAAAATATTTATTTAGGATTTACCACTTAACAATAATATTGTGAACATTTGGTCTAGGTGTGTCGCCAACAGCCTAGTGTACAACGCAGTGTAGACACTAGTCAAGTTGACGACTGAAAATATCTTTAAAAAAATCATTTTTGACGTTTGCATTGTGCTGAGGTGCAAAACTGAACTCACATTTCATTCCTTATTTTGCATTTTGTTTCATTTTTTTGACGACTCTTTTGCGTATATTATAGGTAGCCCGAGTATCTCACGTGACTGCAGCCGATGCCGCTCTGACCTCCCCAAATGGACGAAAAATAATCTTAGCGGCTCTGTGTATTAAATTTAGAAATAAGTGCGTTGATAGGCCGCCGAATACGCCGCGGCGCTACGTTTTGCCTGCAGCCACCTTTTGCGACGCGCTTTCTATTGCTTTGGATGGAAGTGTCGCACATTGAAAGATCGGTAAAGGACCAAGGTCTTTTACGGACCTTGGCACACTGCATCGGGCACGCCAAAGCATAGCGAAGCGGTTTGTACTTGCTGCTTCGTCAACTTTCGTCCGTAGGACCTAAAGGCTTCAGAGAAACCGTTCTGCGCATGCGTGGGGATCGTCGCTACGAACAGTGCAGTGATTGCGACAGGCGGAATAAGTGTTTTCCTTGTGTATTCTAATTGCTTGTGTGAAAACGGCAAGCAAGGAGGATGATGTTGCCAGTGTTGATGTTGATAGACTGTTGTTATGGGAGCAAAACAACCCACCTCATTAAATTTAATTAATGAACATCTATAGCAGACGCCACGAAATATATTTGCAAGCTACGCACACCACTTTACTTTTCAGAGCGAAGCGAGCCTGTGTTCAAGTGGCCTTACCGAGCACGTGCTATGCTGCTCTTAACCATCGGCAAGGCACGGCAATGAGGCAAAAACGTGTCGCCACGCGCAGTGCCTTAAGGTACGTTTTCATAGACGCGTCAGAGGCGCACGCGCGCGACAATACGCGTCACGTATTCGCGTGAACCGTTCACATGCAAGCGAAAGCGAACCTGCGCGTAGGATGTGCTTGCGCGACATCTACGGCAAAGAAGAAATTATAAAAAAAGAAACGACACGACCGTGTGTGATTGTTGCAAACTAACTTTCAGATATATGAGTTGGAGTGTATTTCTGCGAACATATTTGAAAGGAAGAAATGGATGCAGTACTGCCATTGAATCCTGTACAAATGGAATGGAGGTTTAATGCCTTAATGGGCCTTGTTTTACTAAGAAGACGGCAATATGCAAGAAAAAGGTGGTGGGTTCGCCCAATATTTGAGGAACGCAGAAGGCAGGGAGACTACCATCATCTCCTCCAAGAGATGAGGCTTAACGACCGCGAGTCATTTTTTAATTACTTAAGAATGTCCCCAGAAATGGTTTAGTTAGAACTATCGAATTCTGATGAAATTTATCAAAATTTTCGGTCGTCATATGGCTCATTGAAAAATTTAGTAACAATTACCAAACCAATTTGATAAATTATATCAAACTGGTTTGGTAATTGATACCGAAATGGCCACAGTAGTTCGATAAAAACTATCAAAATCAAAAGATAATAAAGCATACGTAGCGTGCACATGTGAAATATTTTCAATCCATAAAACACTCTTATGATCTAAAATCAAAAAATTAATAGTTTAACGTAAGTTTATACCAAAAATATACATAAAAAAGTAAAAAAAAAACACCCCTTAGAGCAGCATCGAACGTGGACCCTCCGCATGGTAGCGTTTGGCGCTTACCACTGGGCTAAATCGGTTGCCATAACAGACGCGTACACCAACACAGTAATATTTTATTCATGTTCATAATCAACCTTTGCGTTGAAATGTGAATAAGATGTGATTAAACTTTCCCTTTGTAAGCTTAAGAGTAATACTTGATGCACACAATTGCACTAAGTAGTTACTCCATATCCATATCTAGTGCATATGCGCAAGAAAACTTTGTTTGTACGCTTTTTACATCGATCTAGAGGTGATTTTAACGTGCTGGGTGATATCCTTAGCATGGATTGCGTCTAGTATGACGACTTTAATCACGTCATTCAACATGATCGCGAATGATTATGCCTCAGGAATACCTCCAATTAAGGTTTTTATGTGTCGAAATACACAAACATCTCCTACCAGCTTTAATATCCATGATAATACGCTGTTCAATCATTGTCTTTGATGCACCGGCTTACGGATAACATTGCAATGTAAAGCAGAAATAAACAGAAAAATGAACGTAAATAAAATTAAAACTTTATCGCCATCACAAATAATAAAAACAAAATCATTTCTACCAAATTACCCGGATTTCCGAAATGATAACTTCATCAACGAAACCTCGCTGGTCGGCCATGTTTGAGATTCTACGCGTCCCACGCGTCGAAAGTTGAACATATTTCATCTCGGGAGACGCGAAGCTAGGCGAACGTACGCGATATCACACGAAGAAATCCGGGCTTCTGATTGGCTGAAAATTTCGCTTTCGCGTCGGTTCGCCTGAAACGCGTTCATGAAAACGTACTTACCTTTAGCCGGTGTGCGGCCGGCCTTTGACGAGGCTGGGGAACAATATTTTACTTTTTTTCAGTGGTCTTCAATTGTTGAGCTGGTCCTGGGCGAAATAGGCCTGCTGTTATCAAAACTGTGGTTAGTGTTCATCTACCACGTCAATTTCTTTCACAAATCGTTTGATAAGGCATTAATAATCCTTATTTAAGCCAAGCGCTACCAGCTAGCAGGGTACTCTGCTACCTGCTAGCAGCCTGCGTCGTATCAGCGCTCAAGCCTCGCCTCAAGGTCACCTCACTTGCGGCAGCGGGAACCAGAACGACGTCACACGGAGTTTTCCCATCATTCATACTTAGCCGCCGCATTTTCGCGCGCTTGATAATTTTCACTTTTCGTTTAATCGCGAAAAATAGATATCGTCATTCGAAAATCTAAAAGCGTGATATGCATGCTCCAGGAGTAATAAAAGGATTTAGGCAATAAAAAACAATAGGAAACCACCCTATTCCTCGTGTAATTGTGACCACTCTGAGCTCACAATAGCGTCGCTCATTGCTCTCCAATAGGGTGACCTCGTGCGACGCCTTAGAAGACTATCGACGCGTGCATAGCAGTCTGGTCATGCAGGAGATACTTGAGAGTTACACATGCACAGGGGCACCGACTTATAAAAAATATTGGGGGGCCCATATCCGAGGTCTTGCCCCGGGAAGACGTTAAATTCAAAGTGTGTCGCAGCACCGAAAAACTATCATGATTCACACCACCTGATTCAGTCAACCTGCTTCACCTTATAATTATTTGTTTTAACACATTGTTGAATTTATTTTAAAAGGTAACTATCGTCAAACATGGGAAATAAAAATAACCAATATATTTTTGTGATTTCACAAAGCATAATATAGCTTAATTATTTTCTTGAAATATTGAGGGGACTCCGCCCCCCCAAACGAATCTTTGAGGGGGCTCGGGCCCCCTCAGGCCCCATGGAGTCGGCGCCACTGCACATGCACTCACAATTTGCCCGAAATTTTCGCCGTAAGGCAGCCTTAGTTTCGCGCGGGTTATCTACACGGATATTTGTGGTCAATTCACGCGCATCTGTACATTTGTATAAATTAAATCACTCTTTATGGACAGTAAATAAGGTAAGATTTACCTTGAAATTCCTTCATTTGCAAATGTTGTGGTTATGACGCATGAGACAAAAAGAGGGTATCCTGAAGCTTAAAGAGTTGACGTGATAGTCAGTGGCGCTGACATAATGAGGCCTAAGGGGGCCCGAGCCCCCTCAAAAATTGGTTATGGGTGTGACGAAAAAATGTGCCAGGCTTCTCGATTTTTTCAATAGTGCCCAGATATCAGGATTCGAGTTATCAGGGCTCTGATGTTGATCATGTGACTCTTCTAAAATGCTTAAAAAACTAAAAACTCACTACTTATAAAGTTTCCTGGGACAAGATCCCCGGTTTGCCCCCCCCCCAATATTTCTTGTAAGTCGTCACCCCTGGTGATAGTGTTTAAATATCCTGACTTATTTTTTTCCTATTAAATTCTCACACTCTTTTTTTGATGCCTGGCCATTGTTTTTGTCAGTTCCATCTTTGCAGCCTCTTCGTTTGATGCTTGGCTATTGTTCAATCCGATTCGGGCCGTCTTACTCACCTGTTTTTGGCTAATGCGTGAGTCTCTTTTTCTAACTTTCCAATATGCCCGCACTGTGCCGGTTTCGCTGATTGCGAGGAATGCATCTTTGATAGTCGGTGCGTGTGCGCTTTTCAGAAAAGAATGGAGCACCATTGGAAAGTTCTAGAACGCACGGAGGGCGGATGCCGCGATGTCTTAAAAACTGCACGCATCATTTCGTCAACTCGAGGTCATTCCGTCAAGAGTCGGGGCCCACAGGGCCGTGGAAGGGAAGCTCTACGATTGACCCAGAGTAGCCGAGGGAGGGGACCACTCTTCAAACCAACAACCAACTCTCTCAAAATACACTCCTTGCGGTAAACTCCGTATCTTTCATTTCTCACCGATACTCTCCCTCCGAGCATGGGCTTTTATTAAGGCTAAAAATTAAAGCTACTTTTAGACTAAGTTTTAGGCGCAACTAATACTTTGGGGTGCTGCGGTATTGCATCCCCGCCAGGGTAAGTGGGAGTAGCTGGGGCCCTCCTCCAGAAAATTTTTAAGATTAATGGTTCCAAATGGCGAGTCTTACGGCTTTCCGAGGGATATTCGATTAATACTAACACTATTCTATAATTAATACTAATCCATTAAGTAAAATGGATTAAATTTAAAAATTTCTCTGAGTTCTGGAAGGGGGGGGGGGGTTTAAACCCCAAACCCCCCCCCCCTCACTGCGACACTGCCTCCGATAGGACCACCTTCGCCGTCCGCAATCCCTCAGCGTCAGTCAAGGTCCCTAGCCTGACTCGCCCCTTGCCGAACTTTCCACGAGAGTACACGACCGTGGATAAAAACTAAGGAAATTTTCTTATTCAGAGGCCAAAAGTTAGTGAAAGAACCAAGTCGCAGATCTAAATCAACAAAATGGCTGCTCCCCGCTGCTGTCATTATTCTGAAGAACTCGAAATTGCCACTTTGACAACTTGCTTCTCTTGCTATCTCTCTCTGTGTGTGTATTAGGAGTGTGGTCAAGAGAGTCCGAATCCTTTGCAAACTAGAGGCACTTCAACAATGGACGCTAGAGGAATCAATGGCCAATTCGTACGCGTTGCTATGGTAGAAATAAACAATAAAGGCAAATGGCAAAACATTCCGATCGACAGGTATCTAAACACGACGTGCCAATATATCGGTTTAAAACACATTATGACCTATTGGTATTGATCACTTGATAACTGGGGTAATTATTACTTAGAAATTAAAGGCAAGAAATAAACATTATTAGCAAAAATAACGTTATCTAAGAAAAATATTTTAGTATACCCATCAGAAAAAAAACCGTCCTCCTGCATTCAAGGCGATGGCAATCGATGTTTGTATATTCCGGCGTGTACATCTCGAAGGATACTCTTAAATAGTTGTTAATAGTAGTGAAGTGAACTTGTAAGCGAAGCAGACGCAGTTTGCGAACTTCCTTCTCTCTCTCTGTGGTTATTGTGTTGGAGATGGTGTGGAGGGGTTGTGTCCGCAGGAGCTTCTCTCCCTCGGGGCTAACTACGACGAGGTTGCACAGGGTAACAAGGAAGGGAGTAAGAAGGCGAGGGGGGAGGGATGTGTGTTGGGGGTGACGAGATGGATGTGGTTGCCCCGGTGATGATGTGGTGGGGTGGGGGAGAGTGGGAAGGGGTAACCCAATTAAGGCGGCGCTGCAGAAGGGGAAAGGAGCTGCTGTAGTTGTGCGGGCGATTCTTTTGTTGCTCCCCGAGATGTGTTGCTGGGTGAGAGAGTGTTGGTGGAGACATCTAACGGGGTTAGTCCTAATTATTGTGGATAACGCGCCTGCAATATTCAAGGAGGAAGACGAGGGGATAATCTGATTGGTTGGATTGCTAAACGAATCAGTCTGGCGAGGGGTGGGGTGGGGGAGAAGGCAAGAGGAGATTAGTTTGGGAGTGGAGAGTAGAATGGGGCAAGTTTTACGGGAGGAAGCATTCGACTGCGGCCGTATTGTTATGTGGGGGAGAGGCGAGAAAGTTTCGGGAAACGGACGAGAGATGGCAGTGATCACGGCAGTGAGTGGCTACCACCGCCGACTCCGAGATGAATTTTGGGGGGCGGGGGGATTCCCCTTGAGTGGATTATATTCTCCAACACTCCCGTTCTCTCACTCGGCGAGTGCGCTCTTCTTTTTTTTGTATTTCCGAAAGGAAGAAGCGGACCCTCGTGCTCCTTTTTTCGTCGATCGATCGTCTTTTGTTCTTTTTTCATCCATTCACGCCGCCTCGAAGAATTTTTTTGTTTTATTTCCGGGAAATGGTTGCTTCGTCTCTCCTTCATTCCCGTAGTTTTGGACTGCTTCGTTTTTTTTTCTCCTTCCGGGATAATTCGATTTTCGCTCAATAGATGAGTACCGTCTAATCAGCCCAAATTGCTCCTTCCTCGGGCAAAAACGGGAGCCGACATTATGATGTGTGATTGCGATTCGAGTGGCGATGCTCGTTTCTTTCAGAGATGGCGCTCTAGCCTCCGCTCCACGGCCATTCATTATTTTTGCCGCTACTTGCCTTTAGATAGAGGAAGGATTAGATGCGTGCGGGTGACGTCACTACTTTGGTCCCAACGAAAATCGTACGTCTCACCAGTGATAACGTGGTAATTTGTCACGTGACTGTCGTACGATAATCGCAATGTTGCATTTGTTTGGCGCTGAGAGAAATCATTTATGGGAAGCCTTGTGTCCACTCACAGGCGAGGAAAGTTTAAAATATTTTAATTTATTATATTTCATTTTGATAAGTGCCTGATTTTTCCTCCCAAACTCCTCAAAATATTAAAAGTCGTTTCTGCGCTGTTCAAATATTATTCCGATTCTTCCTCTGGGCTGCAAATATCATCAAATCGTTGTCCACCCAACTCGAAAATACCTCCGTTTGCACTCTTTTGGTAATCTCCGGGGCGAAAGTAGTGTCGATTGATGGACGCATTCATTCGCTATGTTGTGGGAATCATGTGTATCTACTATTTCCTTCGTGATGATCATAACCATTCAACGAATTCTGCCCTCGAATTGTGACCACAACTCGAAGGCGGGCGAAAAAGTTCGTTTAATGATATTAGTGCTCGGCAGAAATCGTAGGTGGACGCGTGTGTGAAGCAGTGCGGAAACTATAGTAACGTATTAATTGGTATAAATGCAGCGCAAGGACTGCAAACATCTCTCTGGAATGTTATCTTTTATGAATTTACTTATAGATTTTTGAATAAATGGTATTTAAAAGTTTACTAAAATGTTTTTCCTTTATACTGTGTAAGATTTACGCATCAGCACCATTATCCAACAAATGATTTCCTAACATTTGGCTTCCTCTCGATTCTACACCAGATACCTGAAGGCATTCCGTGAGATGATTGGATAAGCAACCTAAAATATTTTACGTAATAAATTCATTTGAAAAAGGTGGCAAAAGAAACATGGAAAATTCCCCCGTTGGAAACATGGTTCTGTGCTTCAGCAAGATCTTCACTCTCCCAGATTCTCTCTTGCTGATCATAATCTTCCTCTCTTTCTGTTTTTACCCATCAAAATTCTGTATTGTCAGTTTTTAGTGCTTATATTATTTATTTAAGATATCCAGCATTGGCTCAATATACTTTCTGTCTTGCTAAATAAAGCTGAAAATTATTAGCTTTTATATTATTTATTTTATATTACTTATTTTATATTATTTATTTTATATTATTTATTTTATAAATTAAGCGCTGAAAATTTCAGAAATGATGACAATCGGCACTGTTTATAGAACATCTGATTTGTACACTTGTAAAGAGGTACTAGTGATTAAAAAAAAATAATTTCAGGCACAGAGATTGATGGATGAAATGTAAAAAGAACTTGGTTTCCAAGGGATGCGAGTGAATCTCTGTTGTGTGTTCGAAAATCGAGTGGAAAATCAAGTGCACTATATCAAATATTCAATTGACCTCGTTTGATTTCCTGACCTAATTTATGAACCAAACTATGTTTAGAAAAATAATCACTTGTACCCCATGTCTTCTCCCCCCTCAATTATCTATTGAACCACTTATAACCTGATTAATCATCTAAGTAATTTACAGTGAATTTATGTACGTATATTTTGGATAGAATTTTAAAAATCTTATTTCAGATAGTTCATTTACTGCAGCTTAGTATTGAACTCAAGATACGAGGACTAAGAATCGCTATTGTTGGAACGAATGAAGTCAACAAAAAAGATGAATATGTCTTCAAAATATGCAAGTATTCTTCAATTATGAATTCACACTCTTGCATTTACCATAAAATATTCAATTTCTTGCTTGATTTGTTCGTAGCACCTTTTCCACTGAATCCTTTGTTAATCAATTACTACACATTTCTGCACATTCATTTCATTGCCAATCTTCTTTGAATTATAGTTTACCTTAACCTCGAGATTGGCATTCCATTCCAGAATGTTTTTAATGCCACCATGAACATTTTTCTTCCATAAATATTATTACTTCGTAAGAAAAAATTTCCTTACCAATCCGGAAGGTCTTTTTAATCGATTGTCCAGCATTGGATGGCGGTGATAGTCACAAAAATCATAGAGAAATGTCAAACGAAAATGAAATATTGCCCGGAGAGGTTATAAATTAGAATAATAAGAATTGAAATCTATCAGTTTAAGCTCATTCACGCCAAAGCAAGAACTATCCACGAGAAATAATGATTAGAGAATTAATCAACTATAAGCATTGTATTACTTGTAATAGATTGGCAAGTTGGAGCATAAAACCAAAAAGTACCGTGGGCCCAAATGGCATTCCGATTACTCACCACTGAAACATCTCTCAGGATTCATCCCTAATCTGGATCAATGCGAGGGATAAAGGATCAATTCCTTTATCTCTCGAATACATCGACTACCTCGTAGTGACTTTCCTCTAACACTGCATTAAAAGCAGTAACCATAAAATGCAAACGAAATTGACGAATTAGCAATACCTACAAATTATTTCAGCGCTATTTTATCAACAGATATCTGTATATATATTTGTGGAATACCTATTCTTCTCAATCTATCACATTTTCCTTACCTTGTTTTAAATTCATTATTTTTAAGCTATGATTTTCTTCTTGCGAAGAAACTTCGCAGAGCCAGTTGAAATCATTTCTCAAAACGATAATATCGGATTTATTTCTTCTCTCATGGTTATACTACTTCTTTCGTAGTATTTTATGCTAATTTGCCATATTCTTCAGAAATTTTTCACCATTTCAACCATTTCCCGTAAGCATGCGTGTTGAATAAATCGGCAATTTTGCTGTACTTTGAGGCCATATGTATACAACTCGCGGCGCTTAGCGCGCTACGCCCCTAAGAATTCCCGGATTCGGCTTCCCCGTCTCATTTTGTGGGTGCACAAACTATTTCTATAATACGAGTAATCTGACGCCGAAGTGGGCAGGCTTAGCCGGCCAAGGGGGAAAGGGAAGCCGCCGCCGCTGGAAGGATAGCCGCCACAGCCGGCTTCGCCGGCGCTCCCCTATAAACGGCTTCGCCGTTCCTAGAGGCTCCGTTCCCAAAATCCCCAGGGCCGGCTTAGACAGCAGCGCGGGAAGAGTGGCGCCTCGCGGCTTCACGGGCATATTCCTATTGTAAGTAAGTTGGGGGTGGGAGAGGTGATAGGTTGATATCGGGATATATTTAAGATTTTTTCCCAGTTGCTTCATCTCCTTACGAAATTTAATGGAATTTGATCGGCTACATTTCGAAAAATGATTTCTTTTTTAATTTCAGAAATTCTTTATTTTTATTTCGGAAATCAAGGGTGACGAAAAGGAACTGTTACTTACATACAGTGGAGGACCTTGTAACCATGCATAATAATCATATCCGTTGTCCATATGTCAAACGTGCCTCAAGGACAGCACAAAATATGGGAAAAATGTTATTTTTTCGTTAAATATATTTTCGGTCCGAATTTTCGCGACGATGCATGTAAAACCTCACTCGAAAAATAACGGGAGCTCGTGGAAACATTCATTTAAAGGCATACTTATGTAAAAACACCCGTACGACATTCATATTTTGGAAGTATTAAAGTAAATAGCAAACATCTTCCCGAATAAAATGGTATGTTTCCGCCACTTTTATTTTTTCGCCGTAATATCGGCGAAAAAAGTTATAAAAAGTTTGATTTTTCTGAAATAAAATGATTACATTCAAAGTATTCATGTTATTGAAAACTTTGAAAGAAATTGGTCAGATGATAGTGGACGAATTGTTATGTGAATCTTTTGGAAATGAACATTTTCGGTGATTTTTGGACTTGTTTAATTTTTATCTCGGTAACGGAGGGTGATGCGAACAATCTGTTATCACAATGTGATAGAAAACATGGTGAGTATAGATAATAATCATTTTCGTAATCCAACTCACGAAACTACGTCGAGGACAGTGGAAAGTATGACATTTTTTCCGTAAAATCTATTTCGGATGAGTTTTTCGTAACGTTGAACGTAAAAACTCACCTAAAAAATAGAAATACTTGATGCATTCAATAGACTTCATTGGTAATAGAAAGGACCCTTATAGCATCCTTATTTCAAGAGAAGTAAAGTAAATAGCAAAGGTCTGCCCGGAAAAATTGGGAAGTGTCCGACATATATATTTTTTCGCAGGAGAATAGATGGCAAAAGTATTAAAAATTAATTTTTCTGAATTATAATGTAGTTTTACATGTAATTGCAAATTTTAAAATAAATCTGTGGGGTAAAAGTTGACAAAATGGTGACGTATTCTTTAGGAAATGATATTTTTCGAATGTTTTTCGGAATTGTTTAATTATTATCTGGAAAACAAAGGGCGACGAAAACAATCTCCTGCCTACATACAGAAGAGGACTAAGTATGTTAGCATATGTGATATTCATTTTCGTTGTCGAACTCACAAAATTAGATCGAGGGCAGCGGAAAGTATGAAAAAATTTCCGAATTATCAATTTTTGGACGCCATTTTCACAGTAATGAACTTAAAAATAAATTGAAAAAACTGACGTTATTGAGTGACCATATACTCGTATATCAGCTGTAAAAATGCACAACGCACAATGGAGGAAGAGAGATAAATGTAATAAGAGACGCACAGTTTGTGCAGATTAAATTAAAAATCGATAAACCGTCCCCGGAAAATGTGCGCCTTCCGCCATTTTTTCATCCTAGCAACGAAGTGTGACGTGAACTTCCGGTTTTTGGATTTTTTCCTCCGGATCATTTCCGGTCGCCCACACATGTGGAAAATTTCAGCTCTCCAGCATCTATAGAAGTGATCGGGAATTTCTACCCATACCATTTTTCGCCATTTTAACCATTTCCCATAAGCAAGCGTGTTCAACAAATCGTCAATTTTGCTATACTTTCAGGCCATATATTCAACGCGCTCCCTTATAATCTCCGGATCCGACTACGCCATCTGGTTTTGTGGGTGTCCGAACAATTTTTTATGCGAGTAACGGCATCGCCGGCCAGGTGTGAGGGAAAGGTACCCTCGGCTGCGCCGTGGCAAACCCCTCGGAACGGCTTCGCCGTTTCTCGAAGCCCTGTCCACGAAGGGAAGAAGGGTAGCAGCCGCCGCAGCCGCTGAAGCCGGCTGCGTACGTTGAAGCCATATATATACACAATTGTACATTTCATCAACGCACCAGGTTATTATTTATTTTGGCAAGCAATTAAAATGTTAAGCAGTTTTAGGTTACACATACAACTAGTTGTCTTCGGGTATGAGTTGGGAGGGATAGTTTAACTGTCCTTAGAGAAAGGATAGAGTTTCGATTAGCCTTAATTATAGTATTTCTGATTCAATCACAGGTAGAGCAATATGGCGGGCGCCTGTACTTCACCTGCCAACAATGCCAACGCCCCCTCGCTCAATTGCTTCCCATCAGAAGAGCGCCCTCTCGTCTCCACGACAACCACCCCAACCCCATACATACAACCGCACCTCGTTAAGGGTTCCTCTTCCTCCCTCCGCCCCCCCCCCCCTCCGCCATTTCCCCTCTTTATAATTCCCCGATCCGCTGGCTTCCATAACTCCAAATTGCGTTTGGCCCCGGGGCCTTCTTCCCGCCTCTATGTCAATATCGGCCGATATAATCAATGAATCAATATCACCACGACGACCTCCGAAGAACCAATCCTCCCCTTACTTTTTCCTTTCGTTTCCGTCCAATCATGATCAGACACATCATCATCATCATGATCCCACCCCACCCTCCTCTTAATAACTGCCCCGATCGGCAAACACACCGCCGCGGTATTAATACATTGCTCCAAATTTCATCTCCGACCTTCGCATTTCATCTGTCGTTTCCACGTAGGTTTCTGGAGTGGCGGAGACCTCTGCACGGCCGTTCTCGGCACTACTGCGTCGCCAAGTCGAGACGTCCCATAGGCTGTTGTCTGGCCATGCGCCCGCCCCTAGGGTCTTATAGGGGGAAATAAATGCGCAGACATCATGTGTTTTTTTTTAATCTTTATAGAACGCATGAATATCGTAGGGCACTCAAGAAGAGTCCAGAGCCTTAAAGAAACAAACTGAGAGTGGCCATTATAAGTTCGTCAGAAATAAGGTGAAACGCATTGATGGAGTTGCTAGACACATCGTCCATTTATCTTAATTTTAAATTGGACATTTGAAAATAGGCAAAACCCGACGTCAAGACATTCCACTTTTACTAGCAGTGGTGCGTCAATGAATGGTGATTGGACGGCTCCACTTCGCAGTTACTATACTACGAGGAAATCTAGAGGACTTTGGTGGAGAGAGAGAGAGTGCCCTACCGTCAGCAGGCGGGACCCGAGCATCCGCCGTATTGCTCTTCCTCTGTTGAAACAGTACTTGGCTGATATAATGTAGCTGCTACGGGCAGGGGCGCAGCCAGGAATTAAGGCTGGGGGGGGGGGGGAAGGGGGGGTAGGTGCAACTAATAGCAGGGTGTTTGAGGGTGTGGAATACCCACCAGGATAAGTGGTAGGTGCTAGATTGATAAATTGCGGAATTTTAAAGATAAATGGTTCAAAATGGTGAATTTTACGGCTTTCTGAGGGATATTTTATTCATACTTACAGTATTCTATTAGTAATATCAATCCAATTAAGTAAAACGGATTAAACTTAAAAATTTCTCTGAGCTCTGGGGGAGTTTTAACCCCCAAACCCCCCCCCCCGCTCTCGCTGCGCCACTGATGTCCAGGAATAAAAGGATTTCATTCTGCAAATCCCAGACTCTCCTTATCACTTTGCCCACGCTCTACCACCTCACACGGAATTGTATCTTCATACTCTGCCTCCATATCCTCAAGCAGTGATTTGAACTGTCGATGGTTGAGAGCCCTTGCTCTGATTGTGATAATTACACTTAAAACAGGCTGCACTACATGTTTTAAGTCTAGTGCAGCTTTGCAAAGGCTTTCCTGTTGCAAAATGCAATGCAATGACAAGACGTCACTGTTTGTGCATTGTGCTCGTAACTCGTCTTTTAAAAACTTCACCATACCCAGATTTTTTCCAGTGAAAGCTGTGGCTCCATCTGCTGTAATGTTTGCCATTCTATTCCATGACAAGCCGCTTTTCTCCACACAATTTACAGCACACTCGAACAAGTCCTGACCAATGGTTGTGCATTTCATTGGTTCCATGATATTCCCCTGAGATGAAACAATTTCGATTAATTCCACGGATAAAAATTAGTAACTGCGCAGTGTATTCGTGCTCTCGTATCCAGTGCCAACGAAAACCAAACTGTTGGCTCGCGGTCTTCACCTGTTCTGCGAGTTCATCAACTATCGTAGCGTCAATGCGGTGTACTACAATCCTTCTATACAGTCAAAAGTGTCCAAAATAGCTTCCCACATCAGGACACAATACGCTTGCACAATCTACCATACACTGCTTAACAAACTCGCCAGCCGAAAAAGGTTTGTTGCGTTTAGCGAGGTTGTAGGCTATAATGAAATTGTTCTCTGAGGTACTGTCCTGAAGTATTAATTGCCTTGTAAAAATTGTTATTTGCTTCTTCAGCTTTGCAACATTCTCTGTGGCTTTTTTCTCGCGTCCTTCCTCGGAGATTTTGCAGCCAAATTCATTATGCTTTATTTCGTGGTGTCATCTCAAATTGTACTCCTTAAACACGGAAAAGGTTTCATGACACAGTAAACACGCTGCTTTATTGTTTGTATCACCAAAGAAATATTTGTGTATCCATTCTTCATTAAACACACGGGATTCATCACCAATAGGTTAGTTTCCTTCATTAAAAAAAACGAAATGCATTGATTGCGATTCGTTACCCACCATTAGGGTTTTCATAATATACAAATTATTTGGGTTTAGAAATCCCAGTTCAAGAATGGCAATGGTCAATTTTAACCGCATTTGAAAAAGGCCAGATTGGCGCCCATGCGATTCCACTCCACGTGACGTCATAGGGACCTAGTTTCTACACGAGAGGATAGGAGTTATACATCGTATGAGGTTACCAATGCATGCATGAGGCACAGAGCTCAGGGAAACATGTCTTAATAATCACCTATTAAAACTGCCTAAGGTCGGAAAGTTTCCTTCGTTTGATAAGTTATTAATAATTCTTATTTAAGCCAAGCGCTGCCTGCTAGCAGGGTACTCTGCTACATGCTAGCATCCTGCGTCGTATCAGCGCTCAAAGCCTCGCCCCAAGGTCACCTCACACGGCGACAGCGGGAACAAGAACGACGTCACGCGGAGTTTTCCCAGCATTCATACTTAGTCGTCGTGTTTTCAAGCGCTTGAAATTTTTCACTTTTCGTTTGATCGCGAAAAATAGATATCGTCATTCGAAAATCTAAGAGCGTGAAATGCGTACTCCAGGAGTAATAACCTTTCGATTTAGGCAATAAAAAAATAATAGGTAACCACCCTATTTTACGCTTTTTCGGAGTGTTCATAGCTGCACTTTATTTGAAAATTTATAAATTTTACTGTTGCAAAGACAAAATTGAAATGAAATCAATCCAACGCGTATTACTTTGGCCCAGGGAAGGTCATCCCACGATCTGGGAAATAACGACTAAATTAGGCTGAAAATATGTTGTTTATATCGACGTCATAGATGCGGATTTAGTAATGAAACGAGGTAGGTGGACACATAATAAAATAATTTTTTGAAATAACATCATAAAGTTATTCTTTCTTATTGATAATAGGCAAAAAACTTTATTATATAAGTGCAATATTTCCCTGTGAGTGTTATGACCTTCCCATGGCCAAAATGATGCCGCCACAAAACCACCGCATTGATTCCATTAGATTGGCAACGCGCATGGTCATTGACGAAGTCGTTCTAATCGAAAACACTGAACGAAATTTTTGCTGCCATAAGTATATACTGCACAGGAAGCAAATGTCAGTAAAAGGTAAGTTTTCCGAATATTTTGACGGGCGAAAAAAAAACTCTGTGGCATGTGGCCACAATGCGGGCCCGCCTCTGAATTGTACACGCAATGAATTTGAATTATAATACATTTTGATAAACGAACAAATAAACATATATATAAAACGATAAACAAATAAACATAATTTGAATTATACACGTCCAGAGATCCCACAGGAGAAGGGAACTCAAGGAATACGCGTGTCATAGATGTAAAAATGTGCGTGATTGTTTGTCGAAGCTTAATAATTATCATTTTGTCGATGGAATTTATGACTGTTTTGGCGAACTTTCTGAATGCCATTCTATTTACAGCTGGGTTTAACGGTTCCTTTTCACGGATCATTGTCACCCTTTTCAGTAAAAATACAGTTCTAAATATATGTTAATGACGAACAGTCAGGGTATGTTACCTACTCACATTACATATTTTCCATATTACCTCTTATCACGATTCGAAACGGCTTGAGCGTATGTTGGAAGTTGACGCTATTTCTATGCGTATTTCACTATTACACCCGGTAAATTAATCTTCCTCATTTTCGAGTTTTTATCCATATTCATTGCTGACAATTCGATAGTCCAGTTCCCATCCCTTTAAATAGTACATTCAAATGCGTGGTTGTTACAAGTGCCACGATGTTGTTTTCTTATATTAAAAAGAATAATTTTACAAAGAAAATAATTATTCATCACTGCCTGACGTGTGACACAATATGGTGGTTTCCTATTATTTTTTAATTGCCTAAATCGAAAGAGTTTTACTCCTGGAGTATGATTTCACGCTCTTAGATTGTCGAATTACGATATCTATTTTTTGCGATTAAATGAAAAGTGAAAATTTTCAAGCGCGCGAAAACGCGACGGCTAAGTATGAATGCCGGGAAAAGCCCGTGTGACGTCATTCTGGTTCCCGCTGTCGCCGTGAGAGGTGACCTTGGGACGAGGCTTTCAGCGCTGATACGATGCTGGCTGCTAGCAGGTAGCGCTTGGCTTAAATAAGGATTATTATTAACTTTTCAAACGAAGGAAACTTTCCGACCATGGCCAGTTTTTTAATAGGTGATTATGAGGACATGTTTCCCTGAGCTCTATGCCTCATGAATGCATTAGTAATCTCAGACGATGTAAAACTCCTATCCACTCGTATAGAAACTAGGTCCCTGTGACGTCACGTGGAGTGGAATCGCATGGGCGCCAATCTGGCCTTTTTCAAATGCGGTTAAAATTGACCATTGCTATTCGTCTAAACTGGGATTTCTAAAACAAAATTATTTGTATATTATGAATACACTAATACTAATATTAAGGAATCGCAATCAATGCATTTAGTTTTCTTTGATGAAGGAAACCAACCTATTATATTTTAGACGCGTAGTGAGGTTGGTCGATACGTTTGACATTAGTCTGAATTTGTCTTCAAAATCCCTAGATATGATATAATAGTGCTTACTGACCTCATAATTTACCAATACTTAATAGAGACATAATTTCATCGCGGAGGGGCGTTTTTAATGCCTGGAGTGCGCTTTGCACATGTCATCGCTGTCCATTTCCTCGGAATATTCTGTGCACTCGATTTCTCACGTGTTTGCCCTCCTCCCGATATTCAGCAATCTTCCTTATTGAATCATTCATTATCAATTGCATCTCCATTAGAAATCACAACGATACAACAATAAGACGCATGAGCGAAATGACAGCTAAAGCTTAACACGAAAGTGGATAGTTTAAAGTGCACTTAAGTGCACTAATATGCCCACATATGAACCAATTGGAATAAAACATTAGAAATCTCATTTATACGGCAGAAAACTATAGAGCCAAGTCATAGACGAAAAGATTTCTCCGCGGTTAAGCATTTCGAGGACAGTGTAACCTCTTTGTAAAATTTTTAACATCTGAAATGCCGTAATATGATAACACTATGAACTAAGGTCAGCCAAACGAAAGAAGAAAATATTTTGAGTGGTTTTATCTGTATAACTATTTATACACAAATTATACGTAAAATCTACCCAAAATGTCTTCGCAAAACATCTATTGGATCCTCGTGGACACTTTCAATGTTGCAAGGCAGTAATAATAATATGTTTATTATACCACTGTTTTCACTGAAAAGAGAGATACAATGTTATAAAGTCAATACGGCTTTTCTGCGCAACATTTCTTTCATAACAATGGTACGCTCGCGACCTCTAGAGATATCTTTGTATTATTATTTTCGGTATCAACTAATTTACTGTTGCCTATTAGTATAAATGTCATGATTATAATCCCGCGTAAAAACTTAAGTCCGTCATATCGGCCCATCATCATTAACGTGGATTAGCGTATGCATTTGGCCGCTACTTATTTTTTAGAATATGGTGGTTTCCTATTATTTTTTTATTTCCTAAACCGACAGATTATTGCCCCTGGAGTACGTATTTCACGCTTTTAAATTTTTAAATGGCGTTATCTATTTTTCGCGATTAAATGAAAAGTTAAAATTTTCAAGCGCGCGAAAACGCGACGCCTAAGTATGAATGCTGGGAAAACTCCGCGTGACGTCGTTCTGGTTCCCGCTGCCGCAAGTGAGGTGACCTTGGGGCGAGGCTTTGAGCGCTTATACGACGCAGAATGCCAGCAATTAGCGCTTGGCTTAAATAAGGATTATTAATACCCTATCAAACGAAGGAAACTTTCAGACCTTAGCCAGTTTTAATAGGTGATTATAAAGAGATGTTTCCCTGAGCTCTGTGCCTCATGCATTCATTGGTAATCTCAGACGATGTAAAACTCCTATCTACTCGTATAGAAACTAGGTCCCTGTGACGTCACATCATGTGAGTGGCATCGCATGGGCGCCACTCTGACCTTTTTCAAATGAGGTTAAAATTGACCGTTGCCATTCGTCTAAACCGGTATTTCTAAAACCAAACAATTTGTATATGATCACTTCAGAAATGAATTGTATTGCTATAAAAACGATTTCAGTACGAGGAACGAAAAATGCGAAATGACAATCCAGAATTGAATTTCATTGCTGCTAACACGAATTCAAGACTAAGTAAGAAAAATGCGAAATGACACTCCAAAAATGAATTTAATTGCTATAAACACGATTTCAATGCCTTTCGTTTTCTTTGACGAAGGAAACTACCATATTTCTAAATATCATTTTTATCCTATCTACGAAGTGATGAAAGTTGAAGTGTTTTATTACGTTCTGAAAATTAGTTACGGTAAAATTACTCGCACCTTTTCCCCTAGCGCCCTAACAAGTACCACGGACCGAAAATTGGAACTTTTGGTCTGAATCCCGTGAACGAAAAACGTGTAGTCCATCTGGTCCGTAATTTCGTTTTTTTTTAATGTTTTACGTATTTATCCGTAGGCGTTCATATGATATGGTCTCTCTCAATCCGTTCCACCCCCACTGCTGCGAGGTACGATTTTGAATTCCAGGTATGATCTGTCGAATGAAAAATAAACTTTTTACTCGTTATTCCGACTACAATACGCTTGATTAATCCTTGCTTTTTTATAGCTCCAACATGTGTATTATTATGATAATCCTCAGCAAGATAACGGAGAAATTTGCGTATTTTTTTACAACAAATAAATCAATTTTAGTGGTATTTTAGTGGTCGAATGAAAAATAAAATTTTTACTCGTTATTCCGTGTGCAATACGCTTGATTAATCCTTGCCGTTTTATAGCTCCAACATGTGTATTATCATAATAATCATCAGCAAGATGAAGCAGAAATTTGCGTTTTTTACCACAAATAAATCAATTTTATTGGTATAATTTATATTCTGCAAACTTTTAATACTAAATCTCGCTTTCTTATATCAAAATTGCAAATTACCGGAACGAAAACTACGGGAATAGCCAGCGCTCAAAGCTGGGGAACTTGATTTTACACGCAAAAAACGGGTAGGTACTTTTTTTTAAGAAAAAAATTGGTACTAGAAATAATATGGAGGAGAAAATTTTTAAAGCATGTGATCCAACGTAGAAATGAATTCTTTTTCGAATGCTTTGTTCAGACGCCACAACTCCTCGAACTCGGATGTCTTGATTTATTTACAGACATAAGGGTCGCTAACAATAAGTGGCAAGCCAGTCAGGGTCGTTGGCTTGCTAAAGATTTGAAGTGCGTGTACGTTGATTTGCTTATTTTATATCTGAAGATTTATTTGGGAGGGGGCGGTGTGACGCTTGCATGCTCGCGCCATGTTTTTGTCTTGTTTTGTTTCTTGGTGCTTTTCGTAAGAGCCGCGGAGTGGCAGTGGCGTCGACGAGGGTATATCCACAGATATATACTTCTGTATATATCTGTGGGTATATCAAGGTCGGTAAAAGACCGTTACGGACCTTGGGGTATATAGCCGGTCGGCGGTCTTGTGGCCAGATGATTTTCGCTTTATTGTTGAAGTTGGTGACGTAAGGCTGCCGAGGAGGTAACCGCCGAAGCAGCGAGTGATTCGCTCTTGAGGTCATTTCTTTCCTTTCCAAATCCCCAAGTGTGAGATATTTTTCTTTTCCGAGATATTTATCCTTTTATAAAATTATGAATAGTTAAAAATTGATTGGCACAAACATGAAAATCAAGTTTGAAATATTTTTTTGGCAGTGGTGCTTGTTTGCATTTGTTTGCATTTGTTTGCATTTTTTTGCATTTGTTTGCATTTGTTTGCATTTGTTTGAAGGTGGTCTCAGAATAGCTTTTTCTTGGAGGTCACCTAAAGGTTCCGTTTTTTCACGAATTATATTTTTTGCAATGTAAAATGTAATTATATTAGGAAGTCTATTACTAATTCCCAATGATGTCACGTTACATTTCTAAGTGAAGAGTGTGAGTCACTGAGGGAATTTAGGGTAGACCCTTCAACTTCCATTCAGCCGCACGCGGTCCTCTCCCCGATTCCCACCCTTCTTGCACTTCGGCCACTTGCCATTTCCACCCCTCGCCATCGAACCAACCCCAAGGGAGCCGCCAGGAACAGTTGACAATATTCCAATGCTATTTTTTTCGGAAGTTTCAAAAATTTAATTTCCATCGTGATGGATTGGAAGCCTGCTCTTGCGTTATGAGGTAGTATTTTGATTGGCCATACATGAAGACGCTTCTAACGATGCTTTTCTTTTCGAGATAGTTTCGCAGCTTACACCTTCTGTTCCTTTCTCTTCTGCTTCTTTCTCGTGTTGAATTACATGAGGGTGATCCTTAAATGATGAGTTGTTTTTGAAAACCGCTGAAAAGGCGACCAACAGGGTCCCCCCCCCAAAAGTTCGCTATATGGCATGGAAACTTGTAGTTATCTGTACAAAAGATTTATTTGGAAAAGAAATATTCATTTCACACCCACTACAAATTACAACTTTGACATTCATATCCCCCGCCATAGAACTTCTCACCTCAATAAATCATTCATGGTTACAGCGGCTAGAATATGGAAGTCACTGCCGGTAGAATTAAGAAATTTGCCATCAATACATTCATTTAAGAATAATGTATATAAGTTGTTTAATGGATAGTTCATGGCAATTCCCAGTGTAACTAGCCATGCTGACGTGATTGAGTACCGATGTGATGAGGGGAGAATATATTCTGTATTCATGATATAATTTTCTATTAGTCCTACGTTTTTATGTTACATCTGAATATTTTTCTTTGAATAAATAGTGATACTGTTTCAAATGTATTTAAAATGTCTGAAAATGTTGTGTGGCTAGATACCCGGGTATCCGCATTCGGGATGCAATTGTATGAACATGCATGTATAGGTTTATATTTTGTTTTTATTTTTAGCTTTTTTCTCTATTTTTTGCATTTACTAAGTCTTGATGCAGTATTTTTTTTCTTTGAACCTTGATTTGATGATTTTTACTGATTTGTTGTAAACCTGTAAATTATCTCATGGGCCAAATGGCTCACGCTAATAAATTACTTGCATTGAATTGAATAATGGCATTGGAAAAGTGTCAACTTAACATGATGACGCAACCGCTTGCCTCATTGGAGTTAAACCTCAGATAAAAAAGAGAATACTTAACAAACACTTGTTAATTTTTCTCCGTGAAATTTAAATAATTTGTCGTAGAAACATAACTTACATCTTATAACATAGTAAGTTTAATTTGATTTGTGTTATGATAGATGCAAATTCTTGATATAAGTTGTAGTTTTGGCCTTATTTGGCAGTTTTCAAGTAAAAACCATTGTGCGTGATACCCTCAAGGATCGCTTCAAATGCTTGAGAAGTTAATATTCTCAAAAGCATTCACAGCGCCTTCTCAGGATTGTTTTTCCAGTTAATAAATAAATTTATAATGAAGGGTCAACATCATTTTTAGACCATTAAGCAATAGGGTAGTTTCCATCATCAAAGAAAACGAAAGGTATTGATTGCGATTCATTACCCAACATTAATGTATTCATAATATGCAAATTATTTGGTTTTAGAAATCCCAGTTTAGACGAATGGCAATGGTCAATTTTAGTCTCATTTGAAAAAGGCCAGATTGGCGCCCATGCGATGCCACTCCATGTGACGTCACAGGGACCTAGTTTCTACCCGAGCAGATAGGAGTTTTACATCGTCTGAGATTACCAATGCACGCATGAGGCACAGAGCTCAGGGAAACATCTCTTAATAATCAACTGTTAAAACTGGCTAAGGTCGTAAAGTTTTCTTCGTTTGATAAGGTATTAATAATCCCTATTTAAGCCATGCGCTACCGGCTAGCAGGGTACTCTGCTACGTGCTAGCATCCTACGTCGTATCAGCGCTCAAAGCCTCGTCCCAAGGTCACCTCATTTGCGGCAGCGGGAACCAGAACGACGTCACACGGAGATTTCCCATCATTCATACTTCGCGTCGCGTTTCGGCGTCGCGTTTTCGCGCGCTTGAAATTTTTCACATTTCATTTAATCGCGAAAAATAGATATCGTGATTTAAAAATCTAAAAGCGTGAAATACGTACTCCAGGGGCAATAATCTGTCGATTTAGGAAATAAAAAAATAACAGGAAACCACCCTATTGTGTTTTTTCGATTTTCACCTGTAAGATTGCACCGATCCTCTGAAGCCATTTTAATTTCCCTTGCGTTTTCAAATTGCATGCGTAATTTAAAATTAATTTACTTAAACTTTCCTTCTTGCTGCCAACAGTTGAAATGGAGCAATAAAGAGGGGTAATGGTCGTTTGCCGAGGAGCCCCTGACGTCCGTGACAAGATTGCCTATTTTCATGGAAAATTTTAGGTTTAATCAATTGAGAATATTATCGATAAGAACAGGAAGTGTCTCGAAACCGATATAGTTGCCTCTTTATTTTTACTATTTTCTTGAACTCTATGATTCAAACAATCTATAACATTCTGTGCCATTATTTGCATAAAAGCGCATGATTATGCGACAGGATCTGAGATTTGCTGCAAAAGGCTGTCGGCGAATGCAAGTGAGCGAAACAGTGCCCCAATAAGAAAGAAACGAGCTTTTAGTGTCAATTGATGACTCGGAACTTGGAATGCGATTCGTGAGTAGAATGCGAACTAGCAGGAATAAACGTAAATTTTAGGCTGCCATCGGTAAAAGGGGGAAACATTATTTGTCAATTGTATGCAAATGCGAAATCATAAACTGAAAGAAAAAATTGGTTGTGGTATCCGAGAGTTGGATCCCACAGCCAATTTAGATGGTTGCTATGGCCCCGTCCATTTAGTTGGGCGAGGGAGCCATTTCAAATGGCTGGGCAAGAGATGGTTGTGAAAACCAACTCGTTGGATACCACTGCCCACTGCGTCGTTGGGTCTTACGTCCATCTATATTGGATTCCACAGCTTTGCGAAATTGTTGCCGTAGCGTTTAATGAATTGGTAATATTTCAGTGGATATTATTATTAATAATGACACCTGTGGAGTAGCGAGGGGGAAGGTCCGGAGTGTCCTGACCCCCCCGAAATATGAAAACACAATTACTTTCCTTCATTAATGAAAACAAAATATTGAAAAATCATGAATTTACAAAAAAATTCATAGATTATGAAAATCGTAAAGATTAGTTTAAAAGCCTCTACTTAGAACTCTGTTGATCAAAAATCCCCCCCCCCCCCCTAGTTTTGCACCACCCCGAACGAATTCCTGGCTACCCCTGCCCTGAGTGACACCATATGGGGAAATAATGTTAAAGCTAGAGTATTTATAAATTCATTCGCATCATCCATTAACTCGAAAAACGGCATTTAACTTTGTAAGACTTCGGATTTTCCCTGTGAAAGAAGTGGATAAGACGAATACATCATTACTGGGTTAATGACGTCATCGTGGAACGCGCTGATTTCCATTATCTTATACTGGAGCACCATAGTGAGCTCAAGCACTCGAGGGCAGCACAGGTGTGACCATCGTAGAATGGATCACGAATATTACAAATGAGGATCCTCAAGTCGGCCTCTAAATGTGTTGTCCACCAAAGCGCATTTAAATGGGTTTACAGAAGTCGCCACTCGCGTCGCTGACGGACAAATTGATCCGAGTTTCTTGTAATGAGGTTCGATATCCGAAATTCATATTCTGATGATGTTATCTACCAAAGTCAAAACTTTTCCATGTTATTCCTCGCTTTGTAAACGCCATATTGCAAAATATTGTAAAAAAGTGGATCGCATGGCACTCGCCGGGCCGCGGACATTTTTGAAAGCCGATTAAAATGCGACCGAAGTGGTAACAGAAATCAGCCTTCTATGGGGTGGTATTGAGCCTCCTATACGCAGTCCCCTTGGTATGGATTTATGCTTGTAGTTTCGCCGATCGTGCGTACGGTCGTAATTGTGGGAACCGTTTATGCATGAGTAACAGCAACGGTGGTTATTTCAACACGGCAAATAAGTGGTTGCTAGGTGTGACAGTGATGAAGTCGGCAATTTGCTCGCGAGAGGGCTCCTCATTCGGGGGCCTGCTTTTCTTTCGTGCATTTCCCTAATTCCCTGCTCCTCTGCTACTTCTCCATTCTTCCGCGGGGCGGCAGAGTAAACACATTTCGGGGCGTAGTGGTATCGCGTCATCCCCTTCACCTGTTTGCGGTTCGTGACCAAGTGGACACATGTGGCCCCACGCCGCTAATGGACTCCTTGACGGCGTAAACAGTCGTGTCGCTCCGAGAATCTCTTCCCAGCATTCCCCTCGCCCTCAAGTGCACGCATGTGGATCCAAACTTAGGCTCCGGGAAGGAGACGGCAAGGAAATATCATCATCATCATTCTTTAATTTTTACAGAATTCCAGTGGTGCCGACTCCATGGGGCCTGAGGGGGCCCGAGCCCCCCTAAAAATTCGTTACAGATGTGAGGAAAAAATGTGTCAGGCTTGTCGATTTTCCCCGGAGTGTCCAGATATCGAGATTCGAGTGATCAGGGTTCTAATTTTGATCATATGACTCTTCTAAAATGCTTAAAAACTTAAAATTCACTACTTATAAAATTTACCGGGGCAAGGTCCCCGGTTTGGGCCCCCCAATATCTTTTGTAAGTCGGCACACCTGCAGAATTCTCTTATTCTGCATCAGTATTCACACATTCGTAAAAATTTTACTTAAGCATCGTTGTATGTACTATTCGTGAAAATCTGAAATGCAAATTTTAGCTTCGGGAAAGAGTTGAGTTGCGCTGGTTTACGCAGCGCGATGCGTCGCGTATTAAAACTTTCGATTGCAGCTGCGAATCGCGGCCAGTGACTCACATATAAGACTGTCTGCCACCCTGCCCAACGTAAACTTAGTAGGAACCACGGCCCTAATCAGAGCTTATTTCTTCGTGAAATTACGATCGTTCTGCCGACAGCGACGCGACTGGAGGCTTTGGTAAGCTCCGAACTCTCGCAAACCCATTTAAAAGCGCGGTGGATGGGTTAAGTATAGCGAAAGGGGCGTATCCATTTCGTGATCATGGCCGTTTCTCCCCCCCTCATTACCTCTCCTCTCCTCATGTGTACGTGTGTGCCCACCCGTGTTTGTTTGTGTGAGGGTGGCGTCTCGTAATGTCCTGCCTGATGCCGCATAAATGAGACGGCAGCCGTCCGAACAGCCGATGTGATATTAGAGTGGGTCCTCTAGAGAAGGGTGGACCCTGAGCAGGCGAAGATTATGGGCGGGACGACGCTGGACTGACTTGACGCTGGTGGTCGAAATATGGGAGGATATAGTCACCCTTTCGCCGTCATCTTCCAGGGACATCGATATGGGTGAGGTCAAAATGTGCAACAAATATGAACAAATAAAATTTCCAAATGAAATGTAAGCCTTGGAATATTATCGATGAATTGTTTTTAATTAAAAGAGCCGATCAGTATTAGGGAAGTATTTTTCTTCTGTATTCAATATTTTCATACGTAACATTGCGGATGATTATAATATGGGAAAATGATGCCAGCAAATAAGCTTTAATTCGCTGATTTTATTTGTCACCACTATGCAGTATGGACGCCGTGGTGTGATCATCAGGTATAAAATCAAATGAGCCAAAGGCGCATTTCATTGAGGGACGATTGGCAGCGCTGCTGTGTCGACTCAAAATCAAACTCAAATCGTTGTCCCTGGCGACAAAGTGGTGAGCGGTGCCGAGTAACCCTCTGGAGGTTGAGCCCGTCTTCCCAACTTTCCACAGCGGATAAATCGCTATAGGGTAGTTTCCTTCATCAAAGTAATCGAAAGGCATTGATTGCGATTCGTTAACCAACATTAGTGTATTCATAATATACAAATTATTTGGTTTTAGAAATACCGATTTAGACGAATGGCAATGGTCAATTTTATCCTCATTTGAAAAAGGCCAGATTGGCGTCCATGCGATTTCACTCCACGTAACGTCACAGGGACCTAGTTTCTATACGAGTAGACAGGAGTTTTACATCGTCTGAGGTTACCAATGCATGCATGAGGCAGAGGGCTCAGGGAAACATATCTTAATAATCACTTATTAAAATTGTCTAAGGTCGGAAAGTTTCCTTCGTTTGATAGGGGAATAATAATCCCTATTTAAGCCCAGCGACCTGCTAGCAGCCTACGTCGTATCAGCGTTCAGAGCCTCGCCTCTCGGGTCACCTCACACGCCGACAGCTGGAACCAGAAATACGTCACACGGACTTTTCCCATCATTCCTACTTAGCCTTCGTGTTTTCGCGCGCTTGAAATTTTTCACTTTTCGTTTAATCGCGAAAAATAGATATCGTCATTCGAAAGTCTAAAAGCGTGAAATGCGAACTCCAACAGTAATAATCCTTCGACTCAGGCAATAAAAACATAATAGAAAACCACCCTATTGTAACGAATCCTGATGACGTAGGTAAAGGTCGTCCCGTGTGGAAGTCGTTCCAATGCAACATTTCGAAACAAAATTCCCATTCAGAGGGAAGTGTCAAAGTGCATAGCCGGATAAAGATGGTGAAAAGTCCCCACTCCCGGATTTTTCCCGTACTTGGGGTATGCGATTTGGGATCAAATTGGACAAACCTCCCCACATTTCCAGCCCACTAGAGGCCCACCAGGGCCGGCTAGATCGAATATATGATTTTCACTCTTTTTTATTATCTCGGTCAAGAAGGCATGTTTTTTATGGCGGCCAAAAAGAAAAAACGTTTTTGGAGGTGTTTTTTAATACCTTTCGGCTGGTGTATTGAAAAAATAATTTTCAGGTGGTGGAACACCGCGAAAAATGCGATTAAAAATATGCGATTTTGGCCATTTGGCTCTATGCTCTGGCCCTCCATAACACCCCTTTTTATTTGTTATAGTGTTCCACCGATTAAGGTGCTTACCACGGGGGACAGAATTGTATGGATACTGGTGCCGAAAATGGCTTCTCTGCCCTTGAAAACGCCTGAGTATGCTAAAAAGAATTTCCCGTCCTCCAACCCCCTCCGTCATTCCTTTCAAACGTTAGAATTGGTTTGATTTTACAGTAATAAACGCACCACGAGAATTTATTGAACTTCGTCAATGTCCTCCTTATCAGATATAAATTCATAGAAATTACCTCACATAACACCCCTTTTTATTTTTTATAGTATTCCACCGATTAAGGCGCCCACCACAGGGACAGAATTGTATAGATACTGGTGCCGAAAATGGTTTCAGGGCCTCCAAAAACCGCCGGAAATTCAGAATATAGATTAAGAAAATGAGCTCGATTTGAGTTTTCCCCGCGTTGTATCTACGCACAAGTGTTGTATCATTTGTGGATATACCTACCGCTACAAATTATCTCCATCCTGTTACAGCAGAAGCTAGATTGCAGGTGAAAGAAGGTTGATCATTCCTTTCAAAAATGTGGTCTGTAAGGATATTCTACATGATAAGCGGATTTTACCAATGAAATTACCACTTTCCGTATCGATTGAATAAGTATTTCCTTGCATGTTTCTAAAATTCGTCTATTTGTGGACAAAGTGGCAGATTTATCTAACCGCAGTTTGACGGTGAAACTTTGTGAATTCCATTTTCCAGACAACTGATTGTCCGCGAACTTTTACGGTTTTGTCATGGGACCAAGTAACTGAGTAACGTCGACGAGAAATTCGGATGTTAGGTCAGTTACTCAAGGGATGATAGTTTTTCTGTTCAAGCTGCAAACCGGAAACATGAACAGTACTAGTTCCCCTTTGTAAACATTCCCTATTTTTATCCTTGATGGGTTGTGGTTTATGTGGCAGGACCTTTCTTGGCCAATCAAAATGATGCTGAGTCTCTAAAATCTATCTTGCATTCGGCATATCCAATAAAAAGTTTCATGAAAAAGTGTGACATTTTGATTCTGGATAGAGGATTTCGGGATGTTGTGTCATATTTAGAAGATGATTTAGAGTTCAGTGTGCTGATGCCGACGTTGAAAGGCAAGCGAGCTCAGTTAACGACTAAAGAATCGAATCAATTGTGATTCGTGGCTAAATTAAGACGGGTAGGTAATTTTTATCTAGAATATACTTACAGCGAATGGCAACGTATGAGGCAGCATATTGACATATTACTGTGATTGTGGTAATGGAAATAGAAGAATACGGTGTTGCGCTCATATAGCAGCAACAATTTATCATTTATCCAATGGGCAGTAACAATAAAAAATCGCAAGACCGGCCGTGATTTTAACTAGAGTTGTTTTGACGGACAATATAATAACATGCATCAATAAAAAATAACCTTCAATGATGAGGACGACGAATAACCTTTCAAGACCGATTTTTATTGACACCCTGGAGCCAATATAAAATTGCATAGTGAAAATTCACCGAAAATTTATCTGTTTGCCTACATACTATTCACCAGATTTTTAAAAATTGTATGCCAACTGGAAAAAAGTTGAAACCTATTATTTTTTTTCATTTCAGCAAACAGCTAATATTAACTTATGAATAAATCCCAGTGGTTTAGCATAGGTGAGGTAATTTCAATGAATTTATATCTGATAAGGAGGACATTGAAAAGTTCAATAAATTCTCATGGTGCGTTTATTACGGTAAAATCAAACCAATTCTAACGTTTGAAAGGAGTGACGGAGGGGGTTGGAGGACGGGAAATTCTTTTTAGCATACTCAGGCGTTTTCAAGGGCAGAGAAGCCATTTTCGGCACTAGTATGCATACAATTCTGTTCCTGTGGTGGGCGCCTTAATCGGTGGAATACTGTAATAAATAAAAAGGGGTGTTATGGAGGGCCAGAGCATAGAGCCAAAATCGCATATTTTTAATCGCATTTTTTCGCGATGTTCCACCACCTAAAAATTATTTTTTCAATACACCAGCCGAAAGGTATTAAAAACACTTCCAGAAAAAGTTTTTTTCTTTCCTCTCAAACATATTTTATAAAAACATGCTTTTGAAATTTTCAAATCAACGCCATATCTTCTTGTCTCGCTCAAAGTTCTTGAAAACAATTGGAAATCTGCTTCATTAAATACGGTTTAAAATGCCGCAAACCGCATTGAAAAACATGCCTTCTTGACCGAGATAATAAAAAAAGAGTGAAAATCGTATATTCGATCTAGCCGGCCCTGGTGGGCCTCTAGTGGGCTGGAAACGTGGGGAGGTTTGTCCTATTTGATCCCAAATCGCATACCCCAAGTACGGGAAAAATCCCGGAGGGGGGACTTTTCACCCTCTCTATCCGGCTATGCCCTTTAAAAGAAATGCCATGCGCCCATGTTTCCGTTGTATCTTGTAATATCCATCTCGTCCATTTCACTCTCGTCATGTCTTACTGTCCGCCTTAGTTTTCCTTTTGCATTCAAGGTATCCACGGAGTAAAACCTCAGGCTCAATTCTTTATTGACCACTGAAAATTAAACAACTGAATGCTGATCGATACCCCTCCCCAAGTTAAGCGAAGATATTTCGCGTCTGGCCACCTCGAGGAAGACCTCTACAACCATTTTGCTCCATTTAAATACCACACGGAAATCACGCAAATTTCACTTTCTCTCAGCTCACATAATTCGGAATGGATTGCGAATTAGATGATAAATTAGTAATGTGTGTACTTGCGAACCATTTCGCCTCAAAATGCACTCCCCGTCATCACGATGGAATGCCTCCACTCCCCATCGCTCTGCATGTCTCCGTCGCCCCAGTCTCAATTCTTTATTGACCACTGAAAATTAAACAACTGAATGCTGATTGATACCCCTCCCCAAGTTAAGCGAAGATATTTCATTAATCATTAATTCGTCATTACTGGCTTCCCTTTCTTTCGTTTGCGCTGCTTCGATTGCCGATCGAGTGCCTCCTCACGTTGTGCGTTACTCACTTGTCAACCCACACCGCCCGATCGTGACGACCTCCGACGAAAAATGTAAAAAAAGGAAACTAATTGTAAGTAGGTATTTTCGAAGTTGCCTCTGGAACGCTCCGAAGGGCGGAAATAAACCCAGGGATTGGTAGGCAGGCACGAGATGGTGTCGAACTATTAGTGAATTTGGAAAGCCAACACGTTGCAAATTTATAGAATCGAAACAGCGGCAGAACGACATATGGGGATAGTAATGCCTCGTTCACATTACGATTGTCCGAGCGATCGTCCAAACGATAGTTGGCCGAACTAACAGTGTGAATGCATGTCCTGACAATAGTTGACGTAGTTCCGAACGTTGCCACTTTACGATTGTTAGGCGCTGAGAGACCGGAAACTGAAGCGACAAGAGAAAAACGAAAAGCTTGTGAAGCTCTATTTTTTTCATGGATTAGTCCTAGGAAGGAAGAATACGGGCGGAAGAAAAATTATTCAGTGAATACACGTTGAACACATTAATATCTTGTCCCCGCATACCTCAACAGCTTTTCTAACCGTCAATTTCCCGTTCACTTTAGATGTCAGCACTAGAGGGCAGCACAGGTTTTAACAATCGTTGCGTGAATGCACGATAGTTCCGACAATTGCTGGAACAATCGTAATGTGAATGAGGCATTAGCGATGCGTGCGTGTGTGGTTGCTCACGCACGCACTCCAACAATCCCGTCTCTCTCTCTGCCAGGGAATACTTTCTTTTGACGTCACTTCCGGCCTTGTCAACACCGTTTCATGTCAGCCTGCATGATCTCTTTCCAGAGGCCGTATTCTGTATTTCGTCGGCACCACCGCACCAATCGGTTTCCATTTCGACCCACCGATTGGATTTCATTCCGTACCGACCTTATACCTATGAACGCTTTTCCACAGATTCTGTAGTGTCGTTGGTATCAAAAGCAGTTGCTGTGGTTTCCCTTCCTTCCCAAACAGGGAAAAGCAGGATATAACCGAAGTTTTAAGCCATGCGACGTGTCTCCAGCAATTAAAGGTAAGTGTGGAAACAAGTGAAGACTGTAACTGCTCAATTCCCGCTGAAAGTCCCAAGGATGGAAGCAATCCGAACGTAGGTACTTTGTTGTCGTTTTATTAATCTTTTTATTTGCGGAAGTTGTGATTTAGATTAAGATAATCGATATAATGTAACTTGTCAATTTTGCTTATATAATGTGCGGTAGTAGTGGTCTGCCTACAGAAGCGAAGAAGGCAATATTACAGCAAGGAAATATAGTTAGCATGTGATGGAGATTGTTGTTGTCGGAATGCATTAATTCAATAATCCTTGAGATCGTATTTTATCTTTAAAATATTGGTTCCTGGTGTTGCTATTTGTTCATACCTGTGTAATATAGGTGTTGCTATTTGTTCATACCTGTGTAATATAGGTGTCATTAAGTGAGTTCCGTATAAATGTTGTAAATGGAAGGTTATTGTCTTATGTTTGACAAATCGTTTACTGTTGTTGGACGGGTCGGTTGAGATGTGTAGAAGAAATACATTTTTGATACGATATTGAAAAAAAACCCTTATCACTGTCAGAAAGTACCACATTCTCATAATTATTATGATGAAGTTTCAAGTTAATATATATTGGATATTTCACGATTGACATTATTTGGTCAACCAAATAGTTAAACCGTTTAGTATTAGACATCGATTGTTCCCAAATTTATTGATGACTACATCCTTAGAACGGAATTATCACCTTTAAGACGAGCCATTTACTGATTTTTCCAATCTCCAGAAGTCAATAAAGATGTCAGAAGTCAGCAAAGATGTCAGTTCCCAGAGAGAGAAATCAAGAAGGCGAGAGATGGGGCCGTGGTGGTTTTCTACGGAGTGGTCCATACATAGGTCGATAATGTTTCCTTGCGGGTAGTCCAGGAGGTGCGGAGGTCAAATTGTGAAAATCCAGTAGATGCAGAAATGAAGGTACTCGCAGCACGCAAATACTCAACAAGTGAATGACGGGGTGCGTGAAGTGTTGATGAGGGGAGAACAAAAGAAAACGTATAATGCGCACGGGTGAACTCATGCCCCGTTTACACCACGATCGTCGCGACGTTGATCCGTACGATCGTAACCTCAAAACGTCGTGTAGACGCGCAGAGTTACCATCGTAGGCCTTAGTACCTAACACTGCCGAACTTACGATGGTTAGCGCTAGTGTGCCAAGAAAAAAGAGTTAGGAAATGAAGATCGATGCATATACGATTCTTTCGCGCCGTTGCAATCTTGATACAATAACTGATATTTCATAAATAACTCTAATATATCAAAGATATATGGCAACGATTGAAGACATTATTCAGCAGGTAATGGAAGGACGTTTGGGGAAAGTTTTTTATGACGTTCTATTCACCAAATGATATCGGATATTCTGTACTTTACCAGTTTTATGCATTTCTATATTTACAGGTTAACCCATAACCATTTATCCTTACATTATACTTCACAGATGATGGAAAATAACAAACATGCACAAAATGTTAACCAATTAAATCATTGTATACAGGATTTCACAATAAAATTCGCCAGAAATAACCATAACATTTTGATGAGGACATGGAGATATCAAAACTTGTGCCGAATCAAGCCGAAATCTAAGCCTTTTCTAGTTAAATTATAACAGCAATATGTACTGTCTTTAATGCGTGAATATTCTTGAATGTTTTGACATATTCTCTCGAAGAATCTAGTTTCTTAAAGACTTCACGGACTGTTGTGACTAGTTTTAGTTTTATCTCATCATAGCTGGGAGTTGAAGACATAATTTGCTCTATGGTAATTAAAAACAAGCAGGTGAGGATTTATATAGCTATGACGGGATCCATTAAAAGTTACTAATAAAGGAGATAGGAATAATCTAAATATTAATTGATAATTTTGTAGAGGAATATGCCTTTGTTGGAGGATCCTTGGTCGTGCAAGAGTTTTCAAATTAACTAGGGAAAGAATATATGAAGCGTTGTAATCAGAAAAAGAGATTAATAAATCGCAATTATTTAATTTGAAAAATTTATTTTGGACACGTTCAATCCGGATTGAGTCGATAGTATAATAAAGTGACCAGTTAGCAAAATATTCCAATTTGGAACGTAGCAAGGAGACATATCTACTGTCTTTACCGCATGAATATTGCTAAACTTTGGACAGATTCCCATAAAGAAACCTACATTCTTAAACGTTTTACCGACAGTACGGTCTACCTTCAGTTTTAGCACATGAAAACATTAATATTCTTTTGCTTCCTAATTTCCAGGATTTCAATTTTCTCACGCAGTGTCGTCGTCAGTTGTTATCTGACACAATTCCACAACGAGGGCAGCACTGAGTTACGATGGTAACTTTTAGACGTGTAAACGTGCAGTAGTCGCAATCAACGTCGCGACGATCGTTGTGTAAACGGGGCATCATGAAAGCGACTGGTCGGTGGCCGTACCGTCACCTTTTTGGTGTACCGACGATCTCCCGTTTTCTCGTCGGTGGCGCACCGATCGCGTGCTTCAGGATACGGCCCTAGAACCCTTTAGAAAATTCCAGGCGCACCTCCCAATAAGCCCTAAACTCCTGAATCTGATACTTTTCTCTATTTCGATGACGATTTTTTAGCGCTGCGTTTTTTTTGTTAAATTCGAAGGCCAAACTTGGCTGTTTTAAGGTAATCAAGTAAATTAAAGAATGGAAGAGTCTCCTATCGCTTTTTTTATTTTACACCACCCAATGTGATAGTTTGAGTTCAAAGATCCCCCCTTTTTTTTCGTTCGTCGCGTCCTTCTCTCGAGCCAATCGTCGCCAAAATTCGACGTCTCTTCGCAGAGACGTGCATGACGTCATTAGCTCTTGCCGAACGTGTCGCCGTCGCTTCCTCGACCTTTAGCATGGGACTCGCGTGGTCCGTTCTTGTTTACGCCCTTTTTGTGAGCGATTCCTTCCCCGAACGAAAAACTCCCTCGTGAAGGAGCAGTTGATCTCTGATGACGTCACAAACTCATGCAAAGTGGGCGGTGTCTTTGGCGTTTTCCTATTTGACACTTGCGAGCGAATGGAAGAATTAGGAAGATATTTTTCCACCTGAAATTCCATTCGTTCCATGTGCCGAAATCAATTTAACCCGCACCAACACCAACAACCCTACTTCCCTCAACGGACACTTCCAAATAGCATACGTACACTTCGCATTAGCGGGCAGTCTTCTTAGGTCCCAGTAGTTAAACTTGGAATTAATGGCACTAACGCTCTCACGCCGTGTTCACTGTCACTGTAACGCTGTCGACAACGCAGCCAATGGGAAAAGGGTCTTCAGGCATGGATTAGTGCTAAATTTTTTCGGTTTTCTTATTTATAAATAGTTCAACGCCATTTCGTGTCTGTTCAAATGCACCTTCCACTGCCTGCGTCTATTTCCTATTTCCTCAGAACTTTCCAGAGGCACCTTCGAAAAGCCATACACACATCAATCCCCATATTTCCTTTTCTATATTTTTTTAATGATTTATTTTGTTATCGCTGCCTATTTCAAAATTTTCATTCCATTTCAGGAATAAAGTCGGCTGTTTTTGAATCATTAAATTTAATAATTAAAAAATAAACAAATGTAATGGGACAATTTCCATTGTGTAATGCTCGATGTGATGTACTTAGGTTGAAAAATGAAGATGAGCGCATTAATTCTCTTTGTAAGGCGAATCCTTCGCTTCCTCCTGGAGCAACTCAATCAGCAAGAGGAAAACGCCGGGATTAGAAGTCTTTGCTTGTGAATCACTTGTCGCTCTTCAGAGCCGCATGCAAGTACTCGATTGATTTGTCCCACGGTGCGAGCGGTAGCTTTAATGGGCGTCCGCGTGAGGCGTGTGTGTCGCCTTGTGAGGCAGTGTCCCTCAAGGGAGTGTCCGGCTCCCTTGTCTTGCGCCAACAGGACTCATTGATCCCCAACAAGTGTTTGCAGACGCCGAGATATAATCGTGCTTGTTACCTCCGCTCACCCCGTCGCGTGGCCTTGGACGTGAGGTCCAGCAAATCCTCAGTCAGTCCAAAGTCCTGGAAAGGAAAAACGTTCGTGAATTGGGTTCATCGGTTCAGTACACGGAAATGGCTTTTTCTGCTGAACCTGTTTTTGGCAAGGTCCAAAGCGAATTGAATTCTATGGATAAAATATCTGAGAAGCGATAATTGCAAATGATAATAAAAACAAATAGTACGTAGTGATGACCTTCCTTCCTGGAATTTCCTGGAAACTAATTCGCGATTGTCTGTGCCCGGTAATGTTTGCTGCATCTCATGTGGAAATGCGAGCTATTGGTGATACAACCGTGAAAATTGCAATAGGGTAGTTTCCTTCATCAAAGAAAACGAAAGGCATTGATTGCGATTCGTTACCCACCATTAGTGTATTCATATTAAACAAATTATTTGGTTTTTGAAACACCGGTTTAGACGAATGGCAAGGGTCAAATTTTATCCTCATTTGAAAAAAGCCAGATTGGCGCCCATGCGATTCCACTCCACGTGACGTCACAGGGACCTAGTTTCTACACGAGAGGATAGGAGTTATACATCGTCTGAGGTTACCAATGCATGCATGAGGCACAGAGCTCAGGGAAACATGTCTTAATAATCACTTACGCGTCGCGTTTTCGCGCGCTTGAAATTTTTCACTTTTCATTTAATCGCGAAAAATAGATATCGTAATTTAAAAATCTAAAAGCGTGAAATACGTACTCCAGGAGTTATAATCTTTCGATTTAGGCAATAAAAAAATAATAGGAAACCACCCTATTTTCAGTATAATTGACAGGCGTGTAAAGGAAGGATTTTTGTAAGAAGCACTTTCTGGTGTGTCTGTTAACTTATCATAGTTCTCTAATGCTGTACGTGGCAGCAAACAACTGACGATGCCTTCCAACCGCTTCACTATTTTTCCCGAAGGGAAATCAAAATACCCAAGCAAACGAAGCCGCTGAACCGCAATAGGGTGGTTTACTATTATTTTTTTATTGCTTTAATCGAAAGATTATTACTCCTGGAGTACGTAATTCACGCTTTTAGATTTTTAAATGACAACATCTATTTTTCGCGATTAAATGAAAAGTGAAAATTTTCAAGCGCGCGAAAACGAGACGCTCAAGTATGAATGTCGGGAAATATCTCCGTACGTCGTATTTCTGGTTCCCCCTCCCGCCTTGTGTGGTGACCTTGATCGAGGCTCTGAGAGCTGATAGGACGCAGGATGCTAGCGGATAGCTGAGTACCTTGCTGCACGGTAGCGCTTGGCTTAAAAAAGGTTTATTAATACCTTATCAAACGAAGAAAACTTTCCGACCTTAGCCAGTTTTAGTAGGTGATTATTAAGACATGTTTCCCTGAGCTCTGTGCCTCATGCATGCAATGGTAACCTCAGACCATGTAAAACTCCTATCTACTCGTATAGAAACTAGGTCCCTGTGACGTCATGCGGAGTGGAATCGCATGGGCGCCAATCTGGCCTTTTTCAAATGAGGATAAAATTTGACCCTTGCCATTCGTCTAAACCGGTATTTCAAAAACCAAATAATTTGTAAATTATGAATACACTAATGGTGGGTAACGAATCGCAATCAATGCCTTTCGTTTTCTTTGATGAAGGAAACTACCCTATTACATTGATGACTCCAACGAAATGATCTTTGAATTTTTCTCCTCAGAGAAAAAACTTCGAATTTCCTTAGTAAATTAAGAGATGGTTTCGCTGGTAGTGTGCCCCGTCGTCCTTCCTGGCGGGGCTGTTTTGCCCCTATCCTCTCCCCCCTGTCGCCTCCCTCCTTTCTTCCTTCCTTCCCATCCAACGCCCTCCCCGAGTGATCTGGCGTATCAATTGAATTTCTGCGTCCCGGCCCCGTTGTGTTTTATCCTTCAAAGGACCTCCCTCGGGCCCTCATTCGATGCTACACACAGTGACATATACACCCAGATTTAAGACGAAAAAAATCATTGGGCTCATTCTGGCTGACCCAAATGATTTTATGGCAATTATCACCCATGGTATTCATCCGTGCACTTGACTGCGTATAAAGTCTCTCGTCCTATGCAGTGTTTCGATAACGACCGACGGTGAATAGCGAGACTGAAATGTAAGTTTCTTTTTCTCCCGACCGTGAATTAGGGTGAGCACGGCATCCTCTCTACTCTGCTGCGACTGCAGACGACAGACCTTACTCCTTATTCGGCAAACGCAGTTTCAGATTCAGACGTCTTTCTTTCCTCGCACTATCAGGCGTAGCAACGGTTTGGCAATTGGTTCTATTAATCGCAGCACTCGCCATGACGAGTCATTGCATATTTATATTTTCCTATTGTTTTTTGCTCTTTTTTTCATTTTCACTGCAATTTTTCCCCTGATCATTTTCGAGTAGCGTTTTAATATATCGGTATCACTTTGCGAGGCACGTTTTCTTTTTTTGCATGGAGTATTGCATGTTTTTTGGGAGGTAATACCACGATTCGCGAATGCTAACGCTTTATTTTTCATTATTTACACACATTCTCGATGACAATGTGATGCAAATGTGCGTTACATATTGCATGCTGTAATTGACGAATGTTGGTCATCAGTCACCACCTGCCAAATACCCTAGAGGGAGTTCGCGTGATATTGTGTACACGCAGGACGGCTAGCACTTTTAGGTCACGTTTAGTATATTATGTTGAAGGGTCTTGGGTGTTGAAGGCAGCTTTTCGCGCCCGTTGGAGAGGGCGAGTGGGGTCCATGACAGACACACTCACACACACACTCACTCACACACCCACCCCTGTCCTTATACTCAATGCTCGCTCCTATCCCCGCGCTCAGCTTACTTAATGTTCGTGAGGGAGAAAACTCACCCCCTGCCATACACCCTGCAAGGGGCGAGAAGTATCGTGTCGAGAAGCTCTCGCAAAAAATGGGATCGTCCGCCTACTTTTCATGATTTATCATTATCGTTTTTTCAATATTGTCGATTTTCTTTTCATTGTTGTGAAAATCAAAGACATCCTCCATTTCGTTCAACTCGGTTTACGGCTAACCAAGGCTGACCGAAATGTGTGTGTTATGCCATGGCGAGTGCCACGTTGACGCAGCATTACAACTCAAGTGGTAGTACCAGTGGCAGTGGCGCCGATTCCATGGGGCCTGAGGGGACCCGAGCCCCCTCAAAAATGCGTTATCTCTGTGAGGAAAAAATGTGTCAGGCTTTTTGATTTTCCCCGGAGTGTCCAGATACCGAGATTAGAGTTATCAGGGTTCTAATGCTGATCATATGACTCTTCTAAAATGCTTAAAAAACTTAAAATCATTACTTATGAAATTTCCTGGGGCAAGATCCCCGGTTTTGGCCCCCCCAATATTTTTTGTGAGTCGGTGTCCCTGACCATTGGCGGATACAGATGGGGGGGGGGGGGGGAGCAGGGGGCGCGCCCCTCCTTGTGGGGCCACCCGTATTGCCAAAAATTGCAGAACCACAATTGTGACTTTTTTATATCATAAGACTAGCTGACCCGGCGAACTTCGTACCGCCTAACAATCAATGAACTTACATTTTACTTACACCATTTATAAATCAAGAGCGGCTGTATCGTTTTTAATCATGTTTAATTTATTATAATAAAATAAGATACCAAATTCAATAAAACTACGTAAATGAGTACCAAAATTGCTTGTCAGAAAGACATTTTCTTTATTGAATCTACATAGGGTGAATCGGAGCACGTTTACGCGGATTTTTTTCAACAAATTTTCTTACGTTTTTGCTTAAGAAATTTTGGGCATTGTGGTTTAATAAAGCAGTTCATGAAATAAAAATTATACGCATTCAGTTGTTGGCTAATTGCGTTATTAGCTGTAAAAAAATGTTTTTAGGTCCAAGTCTGTTGCATACACTTGGCCCATTCAGGGGGCAGGTTGACACGACCCCAGACCGACGCTTAACTGATGCTCAAAATCGTGCAAGAAAAGCCCCTATGGAGCAGCATTCGCATTAAATGACTTAAGGCGCGCCAGTTTTAGTATCTCTGTTTGGAAAAAATGCACTGCGTAAACGTACTGCATGCGTAAACGCACCACGGTGAGCCCTACACATTCGGGTTTAATGCCTTGCGTCAAGCACCTTCTGAGAAACAACAGTTTTTGTTTTGTTATCAGGCGCAAGATGAAGCGGATGGAGCTAAATAAATATAGCGAAGCAAAGCAGTGACGCAGCGAGGGGAGGTTTTGGGGGATAACCCCCCCCCCCCCCCCAAGAGCTTAGAGAATTTTTTTATGAAAGATTTTGTTATTAATATTAAGGGGACGGATGACTAACAAACAAAACATATTTAACTATTCACACAGCCACAAAACCCACTATTTTGAACCATTTATCTTAAAAAAATGTCTGGAGGAAGTGCCCCCACACTTCCCGCTTACCTTAGCGAGTTTTCTATACCCTACAGACCCGTAGTATTAGCTGCGCCCAAAACCCCCTATCCTAGCTACGCACTTGAAGCGAAGGAAGAAATACAGAGGATGGTTTATCAACTCGTGAAGATAGCACGTTAAATTGACCATGAGAAAATCATGGGTTTTCATTAGCACATGAGCACAAACAACACAAAAACTGAAAGACTGACCATGCCATTTTCTTTATTGTTATCACGAATTCAACACGAATTGGAAATTGAATACGTTTAAGCTCAAAAGGGCATATGAGTTGAGATCATGGAATCTTCGGAATGAGGACTTCCTAACCTTTGAATTTCCTTTGAGTAAAGTTGCGTGAATCACATTCATCACCAATTTTTTTAATCACCAAACACGTTCCGTTGGATAGCTATGGTTGGTTTATACTTCGAAAGATCATGAACACAGAAACTACATTTTTTCTGTAAATCGTGTCTTGGTAAGCCGGGTACGTCCAAGGACTTAAAATATTCAGATAGATAGTTGGTGATTTCGTCTTCGTTTGTTACACATTTAAAAGATTCGAATCCATGCAGAGTACGAACTATTTGAATTTACCTTGTTTTAGTCATCCACATCTTCGTTCTTGCTCGCTAAATCAACCATCTTTGATTCTTTTGGTGATCAATCATATTCTGGAACTCTTTGTTGATGAGCTCACTTTCCGCTGAAACTAATTTGCAATCATTTCAAGGAAATGAGTTAAAACTACTCGATTCCTCGACAGGAACACGGACATTACCGTTTGTCAACAATTGCTTGGAGATTTGTTTACAAACACGGTAGTGAAGTGTCAACTCGAGCTGGGCCACGGCTGGGCTTACAATTAGCTCGAATTAATTTTTTAAAATGTAATTTCAATTTAATTAATATTTTGAATATTTGTAGTAATTAAAATATTATTTTGTTACGAAATTCAGTTATTAAAGTTGTAAAAACAAAAAAAATTATTTAATTTGTAGTGTTGACCGACTTATCAATTGTTGTGTTACTATAACTCCTAAAAGCATGCCCATAGGAAAGAGATGAATTTTTTTGGTGAAATTATCCTTTTTTAATGGCCTATATGTTAACCCCGCCTGAGACAAATCCAAAGAACCAAATCTCATTGAAATCGGTGCAGCCGTTCTCGAGTTATAAGTGTTCTAACTAACACGATTTTCGACTTTCTTTTATATATATAGATGGCATTGTCTTGTATTTTTACAAAATCACTTTAATTAAAACCTTCTTAAACTTTGCATCTGACTTGATTATTTTTTATTAGGATAAAAGTAAACGTAACTCATGGTATCTTTTGCGCCCCCCCCCCCTTGAGTTTTTTCTGTGTCCGCTACTGATTGTGAGTGGTACACGCCATTTAAACCTAGGAACCACTCTGAAAATACAATTCATGGAGAAATTATTTACAGGGCGTTCGAATTCTCTATTTACTCGGATAAGGGATTCTCATTTTTTATCCACATACTTTAGGTATAAATTAGACATTAATAAATAAATATGTACAGTATTCGCGAAAGGGATTAAAAAATTTGAATATTCTTCGGTGAATTAGTTGGCTTGCAAAAAACCTTGGATTAAAACTAATTTCTTTATCTCAGATAATCAGTAACATCACTTTATAATAATTAGTAAAATGATTTTGATATAAAATAATATTTGTAAAATTCACCCTCTTTTAATATAATAAATATAATGTAATATATGTTTGAATAATAGATCACACATTCTTAGGTAAGGGTACCTACCTGTTATTGCAAAGGGTCGTTCTCGCCACCGTCACTGCTTCTCAGGAAATTACTTAAATATTCGAAAATATATAGAATATGTGTTTATTTATTTGGAAACCCTTTGATTATGTGTAAGATCAAACTTGAAAAGACGCCGTGTGACAGCCACACAGTATGTATCTACACCTCAATTCGTGGGACAACTGACTCATGTGAGCGACTTAAAAACAGACTTACGCTCTGAAAGCTCTCCACCTACCTCCGCCCGTCGTAGCAGACACGGTAGCAACGTCATAACTTCCGCGAAATGATTTTCAAAGCCCATCATAAAGACCATTTGGGTATTTTCGGCCTCACCGACGAAAGAGGTCATTTAGAAGTGATGTGAAGAGAAGAATCTTACGATAGGGGTTGGACATCACGTTATTGAGTCAACATTGTTAAGTTTCGATTGATTGATTAGCAAAGCGGGAAGATTGCGTTAATATTTCAAAGATTCAATCATAATAATGCGGAGGAAAATAACTTTGCGTACTTCTGCTGCGTCTACGTGACTTCTTTTACATTCCGATTAACATCCACTACCAGGTACCAGCTTTTGGAATGGGTTTCATGTACGTAAGTAATCTTTTTTGATTAAGTATTTAGTGTAAATCTTTCGGTTGGCCTCCTCTGGTTGCTCATTGGCGTAGGTAATCTGATGGTTCGAGTTCAGTTGGCTTTCAGGTGCTGCGTTCGCATGCAGCGGCAGAGAATTTTCAGAGGTCACCGGATCCCTGCTTGAGTGTTTTTTGGAGGGCACTTGAAGTACAACAGGCATTCCGTCGCATGGGACGCCGAGCCGTGGACCCCTCGGCGCCTCTATCTATGAGCAGGATAATGCCGACACGACGCCGGGTTTCTCTCCGGCCCTCTTTACCTCGTGGCGATATGGTAATAACCTCAGCCGTCGACCGCCCTACAGCCTACCATTCCACACGAGTGTAACAATTACGGCGACAGATGGAGCCCCTTACTTCCCTCTCACAATCAAAAGGAGGAGGGAGGAAGCTGTGTCGCCTTCTTCTTTTTTTTTGTTCTCCACCCATCCCCCCCTCCCCCCCTTTCAACCACAAACACACGCGCACTCAGAGAAGAGGGGGCGGAAAAATAAATCTCTTCCGTCGGCAGTCTGTTTGGGGGTGGAGACAAGTGGGAGGGGGCGTGGCCAAGGACCACCAATCAGGACGCCGCTGCCTCGCCCTCCCCTCTGCCGGCCCAGCGTGCGCTTCGCCACCCACCCCCCCGGGCAACAATGAAGAGCAAAGGGGGGAAATTCCTCACACCACTTGAAAGGGGGTGGACATCGATGTAGAAGTTCATTTATTTGCATTATGTATCTTCACCGCCTCGAAAACAGTTAAGGACGGCGTCGGAATATAGCGAAGATCACGAACACCCATGCCCGGTAATGATTAGGGCATCAGGCGGGTCTCGAAGCCGCTGCCTTCGGTATGGAAGGACTCCACGCCGTGTACCACCGTGGCGGACAATGACGGAATATAGGGCAGAATTGGGATGGATCGGCCTCTCTTAAGGGCTGCTAAAAGGAGTCCACTGTTTATGTTTCTTCTATAAGTGGATTAAAAATCGTGTATGGTACTGTTCAAGTGTTTTCTCCTGCAGATTGGCGAACAGTTGAAATGGTAGGTATTTTTCGATAATATGTTCTGCAACATGCTCCTTGTGAATTTTTACTTTTTCCGAGCACGTTCTTTGACTGTGGATGAAAGCGTTAAGGACATTATTATCACTCTCCCGGCTCCTAAGTTCTTTGATTTCGTCAGAAAATGAAATATATATTTTTCGATGTTTTCTTCATATTTTTTTTCAAATTTGTGGAGATTGGGATGGACATTTCTGTGAGTTAGGTTCAATTTTTACGACTTCGGCAATCATTATCATATCTGGACTGTTTTGTGCTATTTTAATACCGGTTATTGTCCGTCCCAACACATTTTAATTTCGCAATTTTCTGCTATTCTTTCCTGTTTGCGTTCTTAGAGTGGTAGTTGGTTTTCCGGAATCAAGTGATATGTTTTGAGCAACTGTAGGTGCATTATTTTGCGCACGTTTTCATGCCTCCTCCGGCAGTCATTTGCGCCTAGCTGATCGATCACAACAACCGTTGGTTGCGTGCTCTTGGGTTTCATTTTCGCTAATATTATTATTATTACGAAAAGAGGTGCGCAGTTGCGCGTTTGATTTTTATGTTAAATTTTGTCGAGTAAGTCTGAGGAGTTATGCCTTTTAATCCTTGCAACCAGTCACCGCCATCTTCAACTTGTATTTATATCGGTCCTTTGGTGTATCTTGAAGAGTTGTTCATTTTTTCTAGCCAAGTTTGTTTTCGTTCTTTCCCTCCCAACTTCACAAGTTCACGCCGTGTCCTCGATCAGTCTCCCGTGTCTACGTCACGCATCCCATCTGCTCTCCTCCTTTTCCTCCGTAAGTACATCCATTGTCTCACATCCTGATGCGTTGGACATTAAAGTCACTCACTCTTCTCTCCTATTCTATGTTTCCTTAGCATACATCTAGCCGTTTGTCTTGGCAATTTTTCTTATCTGCCCATTCATGTTTCGGTCACATTCAATTGCGGAATACATTTGGCGAATGTCTTTGAGGGCCGTTCAGGATTGTCTTTCGATTGGTATGTGCTCCATTTAATGCAACTCAAACGCGCCGACGACGCCACGAGATTGGAGAAAAGAAAAAAAAGAAGGAACTTAACTTCCGTAGCGTCGGAAAAAAATCTCACCTGCTCGGCTTTGAGAGAAGATGCAATTATAATTTTTTTCTTGATACGTGAGGCCGCTGTTGACTCTCGCCAGTATCTTAAATTGAAAAAAATAGCAAATGTCATCCCATGTACTTTGTTTGTACATTTTAGGAGCGGGTAAATGCCGAGAAAGGCCGACTCAAAGAGATCTGAATATTTCAAAGTGATAGATTTTGTTTTTAAAGGAGGGATAAATCACGGAAAAAGAAATGCGACAAGTGGAGCGTCTTTTTTCGTGTCGTCCTTTGTTTTTTGGGATTATTCGCGCGTAACTTATACTCTCACCTTGAAATGTTCAGGCTTCATGAAGCACACCGCTGTCAGCATTTGCGTGTATTTCAAATTTGAAAATTCCACCTTTAAATTGCATCCTCAAATGCAGTGGCGCAGCGAGGGGGGATTTTGGGGGTTAAACCCCCCCAGAGCTCAGAGAAATTTTAAAGTTTAATCCATTTTACTTAATTGGATTGATATTAATAATATAATAGAATAGTGTAAGGATGAATAAAATATCCCTCAGAAAGCCGTTAAACTCACTATATTGAACCGTTTATCGTAAAATTCCGCAATTTAATAATCTCGCACCTACCGCTGATCCTGGTGGTTATTCCACTCCCCGGTGTTAATTGCACCTTAATTGTCCTTTTGTCCTTAAATTTCCATTGCCAAACCCCCTCCAGTCTTAGTTCCTGGCTGCGCCCCTGTCCTCAGATGTGACTTTGTTGATGAGTGAGCACATGGTTGCTCGCGTGAGTCCCATCGACGCGGCCCCACTCACTAAAACGTCTCGCCCCCTCCCCTTATATCACTGCAACAATGCCCGCCCACCCCCTCCCCCAGGAGGCCACGCCCCCTTCACCCCTCCCTCCCCCCCCCCCTCGCCAATCGCCGCAGATGTGCGCAACACAATCCCCCAGACCTCGCCACTCGCCCGACCGATCGCAAACGGGGAAGAGCGCGTGCTGGCGCGAGGAGCAGACAGACACCCACGGAGACACGTGCAGCGAGCACACTGTCCGTCCTCTGCGATAGAGACAGATAGGGGCGAGGGAAGTGGAAGGGGGTGCTCACCACCGTGAAGAGGCACCGTCAAATGGCATTTCCAGGAAAAAGAGAATTCGACGTCATCTAACTGGAATTATCCAGTGGATGTGAAGTGAGCAGGCACTGCATAAAGTACACCTCCACCAACGCTATCAATCTACGAGTTTGCCCTAAAAGTTCCTCCATAGTTAGTGGTGTAGTCGCTGCTACAGTCGAAAACACTGTGGCCGGATAGCGCAGTGCAATAGAGGTGTTGTCGCTTAAAACCACCGAAAACGAGTGCCTTCCCAGTGCTAGTACAGTTCGCCACCTCATGGAGACAAGCAGTGTGTCAAGTGTGGACTGAAATACTATTATTAATCCTATTTAACCTGAAAGTTTCGCCAAAGTGTGTGTTAAAGTCGTCTGCAGACACAGACTGTGACCACGCGCGACAAACAGTGCGATTACGGTGGTGCTGTTGTTGCTAAAAAAACACCGGGTCTGGTGCAAAAATATTCTCAGGCACAGAGAACAAGGGCACTGCATAATGTGCAGACAGAGCAACGTCTATTGATTTAACAATTCTACTTGCTCCGAACATTCCGCCAAAGTGAGTGGTCTGCTTCAGGTTTGGACACTTACACTTTGGAAGAGCGCCAAGTGTGCGAAAGAACGGGCTCAAAATTCCCTCCAGCTGTAAATTGCACTTGCAGCGGAAGAACTGCATTCTGAAGAGTTGCAGTGTGCAAAGACATAAAAGACAGACTGAATGCTCAAGTGTGTTTGTTAATCATCATTCGACATAAATCTAAGTGAGGGCGGGAGTCCAATTGCCAGGCGATCTGTGTGTGGTAGAGCAATCATTTTAAAACCAAAAAAGTCGACTGCGTTGTTCGAAAGCGATCTTTCGCCAAATCTGTCTTCTACCGTTTGGACTAAAAGGCACTGAGCTAATTCTTCATTTATTTGCTGGGATGTTGCGTGTTTAACTAATGAACTAATGAAAGTGTAGAAAAACATGTCAACTTTGCCTTTCTGTGTCATGCATTGCCTTATGAAATAAAAATGTGACGGTGAACTCACGGAAGATTTTTAGCTGGAAGATTTTTTAAGTGTCATGCGGTTGATCCACAGTTGTGAGTTTTCCCAAAAATAGTAACATTATACTCAAGAGGATAGCTGTGGACGGATCGGAAAGTTGCCGCGAGAACTAAGCGAGTGAAGGAAGAAGTTACGCTGCAGACCTTCGGCTGAAAAGGGTTTTAGTTCGATTGCAGTTTCCATTTCACTTCCGTCTCCTAAAGAACAGTTTCGCTCACGAGGAACGCCGTGTACACTTAATGATGAACAAACTGAACTGGCGAGGGTATCGTAGGCTATAATCGGACGCATAGATAACTTCACAAGAGAGCTATATTTACGAACCTGTAGGTTTTCAAAGGGAACGGAGTATTTTCCAGAGGACTTCCGTGGAATTGCCGAAGAACTGAGGGCTTCCATGTTGATAATCGCTGTGGGTGTCCATCGATGCATTGAGGACTGCAGAAGGTTTCATGAGATCCGACCAAGTGCTGGGCAAAATTGAGTCCTTTTTCGAACGTTTTCTATGTGAATAAATAGGTTTCATAGGACTACTAACTCATTTACGAAGGATTTGTGGTCGATTTGTAATGAACTGAGGCCTTCGTTCGCGGTAACCGCTGTGGATGTCTAGAGCTGTATTGAGGAATGTAGAAAGTTTTCTGGAATGTTATGAATTGCATTACGAGCTTGGCATAACTCTCGAGTGTTTTATGGTATCGATAAGGTTTTCAGAGACGACCAACTCATTTTGAAAGGACTTCAGCAGACTTTTTACGATGAACTGAGGGTTAAACAAGTCGTCTCGTGAACTGTACGTGGGTTACAAGAACAACTTGATCGCGTTCGTTGCGAGTGCCGTTGGGGATGACGAGCGAACGTCGGAAATCGTTCTGCATCGAGGCCCTGCTGGCCCGCAGGGACCAAGAGGAGGACCCTTTGCGAGGGCCCGAGGCGAAGGACCGCTCGGAGGAGGAGCCAGACCCAGACGAGGACCGGGAGGCCCCCGACAGCGCGGGCGGCGATTCGCGGCTGTTCGTGGACGACGACGAGGATGAGGAGGAGGAGGTGGGGCGGAGCAGGGCGGTGGTGGCGCTGCCCCCGCCGCCCCCCCTGCCCCCCATCTCCCTGTCGGCGTCGCCCATGGTCCCGCGCCCCGGTTTCCTCGGCAACTCCGCGAGCGGTGTCCCATTGTTCGCCCACCACCCGGCCGCCCTCTACGCCGCCTTCCACGTTCAGCACCAGGCACCCGGCCAGGGCGGATCGGCCTTCCACCCCCTCGAGCACCACAAACTGGTGTCCCCGAGCAACGCGGCGGCCTCCTCGTCTTCCAGCAGCACCAACAACAACAACAACAGCAGCAGCACCGCGTCCCCGCACCGCTCGTCTGCCTCGTCGTCTTCGGCGTCGTCGTCGCCCCCGGCACCCGGCTCGCCTTCCGCATCGCCGCTGGCGCACCACGCCGCTCCCCTGGGGCACCTCGCCGCTCCCCCGCACCACCACCACCAGCACCATCCGCCGCACCCCCACCCCACCCATCATCACCACCAGCACCACCTGCAGCAGATGCAACTGGAGTGGCTCGCCAGGGCGGGAATGCTCTACCCAAGAATCCCCGATTTCGCCGGTCAGTAAACATTCAAACCACTCTTCCTAACAGTCACATATTTTAGCAACGGCCAACATGCAATATATAGCAAATGTTTGTACTATATGTTATCCCTTTTAATGCAACCGGAACAGCCATAAAGTCTGATCAGGTTAAGCTTATTCTGAAGCTGTCTCTCTCTAATCATGCGATCGTCGTGTCCTCCATCCGTTGACACCTTCGCATTCTTTTACCTCTTCCTAAATGTCCTATCTTCCTTCGCCTTTTTTTTTACTAATTCTCTTCTGGTCTCACGAAACGAAGAACATGACCTCATTTTTACCTTCATATTACGAGAGCAAAGGTACAGTTGAACCAAGTTGACGCTTTTCTAAAATTGTCTCACAGTCAATGTGTTTGAGGTACAAGTGATTCGTTCACTTTTTCACTGACAGTATCTTTTTCCGAAAGCCACGAATTTTGACTAAATTATCTCCTTATGTAGTTATCCTATAAGTGGAGAGATAATGGACGAAGCACTGTGTGGACGAATTCGCCTTGTAGTGCGACTGCCCGCACATTCGCCGGCGAGGAACTCTACAATAAGTATCGGTTCAAATGAAAAAAATGCGACAATACGTCATTTAAAGCTCAAATCAAGCAAAAAATGTTTGAAAAGTATGCTAGAATTTAAAATTTTGAAAACTTGATTACAGTTCGCCTGGAAAAATGTACTTAGTTCAGCATTGGAACTATGCAAAACGTTTTTAAACGTCCTGCGGCTTGTTTATTCTTTCGATGTACCAAAGTTTTGCGTCAAAAATGTCAGCATTATTACCATCCATGTAAATATTACGCAATCTCAGCACATTTATCCGTCCCTTATATGACGAGAAGAGAGGCACAACTAAAACTTGTAAAAACGACGGGTGGTCTGTGTCCCATGGCCTCCGAGATCAGATGATCTCAACCCTCTCTTTCTGCTTACTGTAGGACGACATGAAACAGTCCATTATGTCGGGCTTGATTGGAGTCACAAATGCATATAATCCACACTGCTGCAGTTTGGAAGGAGGCGTGGCGCTGTTGACGGTGTGGTCCTATCGCTTCACCGCAGAAGTACGTAGGGCGTGATATGGAAGGCGGATACATATTTGGAGAACTTGATGTGACTTATTAAAAAATGATCAACTCATTTCAATGTGATGCATTTCCTCCATTGTCCGTGTTTTTCTTCCGCACCACGTGTATTCAACAAGAACCCCGCTGCGGGAAATATAACTCTTCACGGAATATCGATTAGTTATTACGAATACATTTTGTTTGCGAACATGCACCTGGCAACTATTTCTATTGTTTATTCCTCCCCATCGAAAGAGCTTAGCTACAACAGAACCAAGTTAACATAATCCAAAAATTGTTCTTCAGCTTTCGCCGCTTCCTCAATTTTACTTTTTCCCTTTTTTTATCTTTTGCCAGCAAATACGCCTTTCGGCTACATTCAAACGAATTTCCCTGCCTCCTGAAATTAGCCTCGTGAAAACATGGATAATCATATTGACGAATTCTCTATCCACGAATCTCCGATTTCGCCGCTGTGTACATTTCAGTCTATCTGTTGATGTGCCCCTCCTTTACATGAAGAGAACAACAGCTGCATGTGTACCAGGTATAAGCACGCTATTATATAACCGTCTAACTAATTAAGCATTAGTTGTATCCTCAATTAGTTTAAATTTGCGCATGATTCATATGTTTACAAACAATAAATGTTATGGCAATAGTTTTTCCAGTTTTAATGTTTGAATTTCCCGTGCAAGATGGATTACATGCTGGCCATTTTCCTCCTTGATAATGCGAGAGCATTAATCGAACTGATCCATACTTACGATAACCTAAATTTGCCTCAATTCATTGTTTTATCTGTTGCTAACACATAAATATTTCGTCCAAATTCAATATTTTGTCATTTTGGGTCTCTATTAGCGTATTAAAATGGAGAATCAGTAAAAGAATTGCTGCCAACTATAATCGTAAAACGGTTCAATTGGAATATTGTTCAATTGCCCTGTATATGGTTAATGTTTCGTTGGGGTCGCTATCCTCTCTTTCCACGACACTACACAGGACTACACCTGTTCCTGGAGCGAGCACTTATTTATTAATTGGTATGGGGAGACCTCGTTGGCTCATTTACTCGCATTTGTTTTTGTGATTTTTGCGTTTTTTCTCTAGTATTTTTGAAAAAAAAATAAGCATGGAAAAACACAGAGCAATTCGTTTTCTGACTTGTGGAGTGTTAAATTTGTTTCATTTATCAAGTCATTTCATTCTCATTCATTTATTCTCATTCTCATTCATTCAATTTCACTTATCATCAGCAGCAGCGAAAATATATTATTAGTAAGCTCAATCCAAGTACGTGCCCTGATTGGAGCAAATTTACGCATCGCCTTGGGCTTCTTAAAAATATAGGTTGTTTGGGACATGAAATATGGGCAGAGTCGAGTAAATCAGTTGTAAACAATGAAACTGTCATTAAATAGCCAGATAATTGGAAATGAAAGATAATTTGAAAGAAAACGTTACATTTTTCTGCGAAATAGTTGCCAAATATAATATTCGAAGCAATTTTATTCAAGTCCATGAAAAAGAAGTTTTTCATCATTATTTATGCAGTGAAAAATAAAAATATCCTTCTCGAACAGAGCGATTGTGAGTATAGCGCTGTAAATTTTGGACATGGGCTCGGAGGAAGTTGCATTAAATTAGTTTGACTTGCAATGCGCACCACGTCATGATTTTGTTTCAATGCGAATGCAATATGATATCACGCCAATGTCTCCTCTTCTCTCTCTTCATTTATCCCTTATGTTGAGAGCCGAACCGGAGACGCATTTCTTGTGTTATCTGGACGATTCGTACGTTTCCTCAATTATTGTACGAGCGAACTAACAAACTTCCAACTATGAAGTTATTACAAATTGTCAATCTCTTTAAATGACATGACTCATTGTTTCATGAGATGTAGAGTGATTTCCGGAACTGTGAAAAATTAAGGAACTAGCTTCAGCGAACTATTTATAATAATTCGCGTTCAATTTGATTCCGTCGAGCCCCGAATGACTCACCCCAAACTGCCATCACGCATTGGCGCGCATTTGTTTGCGTTGTCATTTGAGGGTGAACCGGAAACTTAAATGTGAAATAATGCCAACCTCCCGCGTTCAAGGCTGTAAAATTCACAATTCACCCTTGCAAAAAATTCTCATGGACAGGGACTCGAACCAAGAACCTTTGGTTTTTCGGGCCTCATCGCAGACCATTACGGAAAGCCAAGAGTCCGTGGTTCGAGTCCCAGTCATGGGGAATTTTTCCCATGGCTATAGTCGCTAATTAAGCAGCAAGGCAGAATTATAGCACATTGTTTGCGGGAGGGCTTTGGCGCTGGGACGTGCTTGACAAGTGGTGGTATTGGCCTCATTGAAGTCCACATTCGATGCGTTGACACCTTGGATGGACTCCAACGTCCCCGCATCTAACACCACCAACCTCGCGTCAAATTGCCATGGAAATGAGGAATATGGATGGTGTGCGCTGTGGCCAGGAGCGCCTAAGGTCCGCGGATCGACTCCCGGTCAGGAGAATTTAACCCACTGCGGAAATTGAAGTATATGCCTAAAGGGCATAGTCGGATAAGAGGGTGGAAAGTCTCCCCTCCGGGATTTTTCCCGTACTTGGGGTATGCGATTTGGGATCAAATTGGACAAACCTCCCCACAATTTCAGCCCACTAGAGGCCCACCAGGGCCGGCTAGATCGAAAATACGATTTTCACTCTTTTTTTAATATCTCGGTCAAGTAGGCATGTTTTTTAATGCGGTTTGCGGCTTTCAAAACTTTATTTAATAGAGCGGATTTCCAATTGTTTTCAAAAACTTTAAGCAGGACAAGAAGATATGGCGTTGATTTGAAAATTTCTAACGCATGTTTTTATAAAATATGTTTGGGAGGGCCAAAAAGAAAAAACGTTTTCTGGAGGTGTTTTTTAACACCTTTCGGCTGGATATTGAAAAAATAATTTTTAGGCGGTGGAACATCACAAAAAAATGCGATTAAAAATATGCGATTTTGGCCATTTGGCTCTATGCTCTGGCCCTCCATAACACCCTTTTTTATTTATTGTAGTATTCTACCGATTAAGGCATCCACCACAGGGACAGAATTGTTTGTATACTGGTGCCGAAAATGGCTTCAGGGCCTCCAAAAACTGCCTGAATATAAGAATATAGATTAACAAAATGAGCTCGATTTGAGTTTTCCCCGCGTTGTATCTACGCACAAGTGTTGTTTCATTTGTGGATATACCGCTACAAATTATCTCCATCCTCGAAAGAGGCTATTCGGGCTTCCAGCCGGGTGGTCTCCCTCCATTCTGAGCCCACCCGGATGGAAGCCCGAATAGCCTTTTTCGAATATATTCGCCGGGAAAGCATCAGATTCTATCTCCATCCTGTTACCGTAGAAGCTAGATTGCAGGTGAGAGAAGGTTGACCATTCCTTTCAGAAATCACAAATCGACAATCAATATTTTTATATAACTAATCCAAACTAGTGTTGCCGCGAGACGAGACTTGAGCGAGTCTCGTCTCAGTCTCGTTTTCCGCACTCGGGTATCGTCTCGAGTCTCGCCTCGTGATCACCAGTCTCGTCTCGGTTTCGAGTCTCGGACTTTTCTCTGAGTTTCCCCCAGAATATATTTTGCACCATAAAAAGCCGTTTCCATTGCGTACTTAATCACTGGATCGGTACACTCAAAATAGGAAAGCCATAAATATAAATTTGAAATATTTTGATCGAATGATTTTTCTCTATCTCAGTAATTTTTTTCTAGTCCTCAAAGAGATTTTTCCAAGGGGTTTCTGGCCCCACTAAAAAAGTAAACAGCATGCTTCTGGAATAAGGTTACCTGCCGCCAACATGTATTTCCACAAATAATATAATGAACGGAGTTAGAATGAGTGGCTGATGAATAAATGCCGGTAATAGGATCCATAATGGAATTTTTAATTAAATGGACTTTTGGTCAGCAAAATAAAAGCAAATGAAAGGAATTAACGTCAAGGGAAAGCCAAAAGTAGTTATCCTTTTTTATTGTAACATTCTCAACGCCATTTAGCGACATTATGCTAAATACCCTCACTAACCTCGTAATATATATCATGCAGGAAGAGGTTCGTAGTTATTTCAGTTATCATTCGTCTTTCCCCCGAGTCGATGTGCTCTTTGACATTCGAAATTGCGCCATCATTTTCTCCTAGCGTGCAAAGTACAAGCAGGATTGCAAGTGCCGCTGGGTGATACTTAACACATATGCAAGTATAATCTAAGATATTTTTGTCGTACTTAGAAGTAAGCACTGACAATTGCCACTTTAGAAAAAAGTCAATTTTTGCTGAATATATTTTCCAAGGTTATCATCGAAAGAAACAAGGAAAAGTAGCGTTTAAACCTCTGAAGCGCGGCAAGCAGTTAATTAAATCCCATCCCGGCGGCCGGATAAAATTTAAATAATTACAACAACTTTTTGGCATGGTCTCTTTCAATAATTTATAACTTTAATGATGTACGATCAGTATCGTTGAAAATTTTTGTAAACTTGCGTAAAATAACGTGGTACAATATGATAATTCTTCAAACGATTTGAATAAATATTTATTTTTTTATATATTTCGTTCTCTGAACACAAAGGAACACAAGACGAGACGAGAAAATCTCGAGTCTCGCGGCAACTCTAATCCTTACCACAAGGGTAGATACGGCCTGAGAGGTATGGGATGTAGACTCATAGGAGAGTAATTTGTTTTGGCAGCGTGTGATTATGGGTAAACTCTTCTGGGCGTTCACACATTATTCGCCGGGGAAGTATCAAATCATATTTCAGTGCATGAATAGTTGGGGCAACAGGATCGTATTCCCAAACGCATTTACAATGTGCGCTTTTCGAATCCTTCAACATTTATTGGCCATACATATATTTTGTGTCGATACGATCACGACGGGTCGACCTCCCGTCTCAGCACTTACGACGCCAAGATTGGAACATCTCCTTACCTTACTTCCCCGAAACGCCGTGCAGGAAAAATATCCCATTGGGGATCGGTTTTGAGATATGAAATGAAAGGTAACGTGATTTTTAATCACTTTATAATCAAGGGCGCTACTCAATACATATATCGCGTGCTAGCATCAGTCGGAAAGAACAAGGACGTTCCATTGTCTCAGAGGGGTGTGATCCTCGAACAAGGGGCGGGCGGTGCAAAAACTACACCGGGTAGGAATGATAAATAGCAAAACGAGAAGCTTCGGGAAACTTAAGAATGATCGGTTGATCTAATTTCGAAAAGCAATTGGCACTAATTACTCTTAAAACACATTGAACACGTGAAAAATACAATGATACACCTTTAAGTTGATTGCGATATAAAACACAAAAAAACAATAGATAGCATAGAAAAATACTTAACCTAAGGGAACTAAGAACTAATGAGAGATGAATGACCATGAATGGAATGAAAATTAAATGAAAAATAGGTCCCAGGTGACGCTTAAACATATATAAAATGAAACAGTCATTCCCAGGCGAACGCAACGTAACTTGTGCGCGGAGGAGCCGGCCAGCTTTTAGACGACGACTGTGGAGAGAATGGGATTTTCATCGAAAGGTTTGGAGGAGTCCGGTGGCTGCAGTGCAGTCGGGAATTCTGTCGACGCTGTTCCTGTCCGCTGATGTAAGTCCCGACGTTGCTGGGCGACTTACGTGCCAGGAATCGGCATTTTCCACGCCGATTGACTTTTCAACGGGACAGTCTCATCATCTTCGGTTCGCTGACGACGAGACATTCGTCGTATTCACCCAGCCTGCACCGCTACACTTAGCATCATTTTCCCGTCATTTCCTCCCAAAAAGCAGTATTTCCTCAGTGCAAGACGGAAATCTCAAAGATTCCATCAACATAATCGCGTTCTGCCTTTCCTAAAAGTGATTGATTAGGTGTCCAGTGAACTTAAGTTATTCACGCTTTGAGTCTAACGCAGTTAATTAATTCATTCCGCCAATCAAATGGTTAAATAAGTGGTATGATATGAAACCATTGCGTTCATTCTAGTAGAGAAAATCTCGGACTGGTTAAAGTGCAGTCGTAAATCACTTCTCGAATCGGGCACGTAATCATCGTGTATCATAATTTCCCGTCCAATATATTCGCAGCTATGAGTGGGCGTGACCCTGTAACCGTTGTGTGCAATTACCTTTGATTACTTGATTTTCGCAGATTCATTTTATACTCGTTTTTATTTTTCATTTATGTTTCATAACATTTTTGTTCATTCATCCCTTTTTGCCCACATTTATACCTGTTTTAAGTTACTACTCAAAGAAGGCATTGCAATATTTCCACTGAGTTGATTTTCACGCGACGCGTTCCATTGTTGCTACAAAATTTATAAATATTTCAGGGGAAATATTGCAATGTTTTGTTTTTAAATTAATGTTGATAAATTCCGCCACATTATGCTACACATTTCATACCTTGGCTGGGCAGGCATAAGAAACGAATTATTGACAATTTTCGAAAAATCTGTGCGGAAGTCGATGTCGACATTCGAAGTAGAAGTTTACGCCTGCCAGCCCTTGTTAATTTCATGCAAAATACAGCCATGGCTTTTTGATAAGGGGTGAAAGCATTGAAGAAGAATGAGCAAAAAAGCGAGGAAAATAATAGGATAAGCTGCTTCTTGTGCATTTATGCATTATTACAACAGATTTTTGATCATATTCAAATGTTGAAGTATTCCACGGGTTAAGGCAGGCTCATGTAGAGTGTTTTGCGAGATAGTCCAGCCTGCTATGAACATCTCTCTCTTTAGTTAAGAATAAGGCGTACTCCCTTTCATTCTACATCTATACATCCTATTCTCTTCCTTCCTCTCCCTCGTTTACCCAACATTCTACCATCCAACAATATTTTCAACATCCCCTCCCCGCTAAGTACTCGCTCCATCCATACCTTCTGTCTCCTCCGTATCTCATCTAAAAGCTGCCGCTCCTCACCCACCATGTCCGGCACATGTTCACCTTCTCTACAGCCACATCTCCAACGCCTCCAGTCTCTCATCCTTTCTAAAAGTCCGCGCCGTAAAGCGCTACCTTCCAGGTCAGACTCAGACAAATAGTCTTTTCATCAAATTCTTATATAGCGATTCTCTAATGAGCTGTATCCAACTCATGAATTCCTCTTTTCCTGAGGAATTATTATTACTTCATGTGATATCATTTTTCATCTAATATGATGCCCAATTCGTTGAAATATTTGAGGCATAAAAACTTTAAATTTAAAATTTTAATACCCTACATATTTCGTACCCACAAAGACCAACCGATTCAACTCTGCTTAACAATGGACACGTCCACAAAAACGGCAATAAATGTTTGAAGCACTTGAACTATTTGATGTATCGAATATTTATAAACTCCGCTTTGACAAATTACTCCAATATAATGAAGGATTCGGTGCTTTCCGGCGAATCTTGTTGATGAAGTCTTATCTGGAAATGATCTGATTTCTCGATAAGACTTCACCCCCATGTACATTCCCATTCGTAATGACAGTTTAAAAATCGAATTTCGGACAAAGCGCTGAAGCGAAGAAAAGAAGGACTCCTGGTGATAGAGGGAGATTATTTCTTCTTCGTAATCTATCTTTCTCTATCAGTTTGGATCACTCCATCTCGCATGAATCATGGGTTTTCATTTTCTTAAATGCTTTCTTTGCAAAATCCATCCCTGATGTCATCACTGCAGAGCTGCTAAATCATTTTCGTTTCACTTGCTACAGTTTGTGAGCGTGTGCTTTGATGAAGCGGCTAGCTTTCTCAGACTTTCAGAGCTGCATGACTTGGGTCTTCTTATGATTAATCTCACCTACATGTACATTATACACTGCCAGCCACCATGGGACGTTTGGCGGCAGGCAAGTGCTCACCAGCTTGCATCATGGAACACTTCACGGAATACAAAACAAATGCATTTCATTGAGCGTGCACCCACAAACTCGCGGTTTGAGATCCACCAGGCATGCATCGAAGATATCGATGCATCACGCAAGAACAACTGAACTAATACAACTCCAACATTTTCTCTATCTCCGCTCTCGAACATAAGTAGGTGAGATGTTTAAGACATTTTGAGAGAGGATAATTATTACTGTGGTAACGATCACACGGATAAGGTTTGGGGTATAAACTGTAGAACCAACAAAGTTTTTGGCGTATTCATTGCCCTGTTCATGAGGCATATTAATCTCCGTGGTTTATTCATTGTCCTATTTACCAACTGCACCCTATCGCATCCACTCAATATATGGCCAATGAATCTCCCGAATACCTCCGTCATTCATACATCGACACGCAATTATGTCCAAGTATATATCACTGGCTTTGATTCCACAGTACCCAGCTGATTAAAGCCACGAAATTATGCTCGTGCCTCCTTGACATTTAAGTTAGAAAGCGCGGGCATCAGCGGAGTCTAGCGTCTTTGTATTAAACCCATGGATTTTCTGGTGGCTACCCTCTCCTGTGTAGTTACACAAGGAAGATACACATTATGCGTCTAATCCATCGTTTTAAAGGTATTCTACAAGGGTATAAGGTGGAATTACATGGAGCATCTTCATGAGTTATCCCAGCCAGCCTCCCCTTCCTTCAAGCACTTTCCTCTTCAATTCACAATAAGGCCTACTCTCTTTCAATCTACCTAAAAATCCTATTATTTTCCTTCCCATCCCTCGTTTCCCTAACATTCTACCCTCTAACACCGTTTTCCACATCCCCTCCTCCGCTAAGAACTCGCTCCATCCATACCTTCTGTATCCTCCGTATCTCATCTAAAACCTGCCTCTCCTCACCCACCATGTCCAGCACTTCGTCGTTCCTCCTCCTCTCCGTCCCCTTCACCTTCTCCATTCTTCTCCACGCCCACATCGATGCCTTCGGTCTTTTCTTGTCCTCCTTCCTTAGTGCCTACGTTTCCTCAACGTAAAGAGCTACACTCCAGATCAGACTCTTCACTAACCTTTTCTTTAAACTCTTACTTAACGTTCCTCTCATAAGCTCCTTTCAGTTCATGAACGCCTCCTTTACTAATCGTGCAATTATTTTCCTCATATTTTACGGCTATATTCGCTTTGTGCGTTCGCTGTGTTTGTTGGGTGTTGTTAAAATAGTTGAACATCTATTCAACTGCTCCACTTTGCAATCAAATACTGTAACTTTGATCCACACTTTCATTGCTTGCGCTGCTTTACAAAACAGCGTTTCTTTACTCTTCTTGTGATTAATTCTCATATCATATTCATCGTACTACCGTTTGAATTGCCCTTCTGCCAGTCTGCGCCTGGTATAATTTTAAAATTCGCCTTTATAGCCGTTCCCTTTGTGATCGATTCCTATCATATTTGTTCAGTATTTTCTCATTCAAGAAAAGTAAATATAGACTTAAAACTGATTATCCTGATGCACATCTCTGCCATGTATTTCTCCCGGGGAACCGACGAATAGCTTGCGTTAGGACATGGTATCGAGGACAACGTTCGATAATGTATAATTTTGCGAATTGTGCCCTTAATAATGATGATGCTAATTATAAATTGCAATACATCGACTCATCTGATTGGAGGATGCCATCGTGACGTTGGAAACTCTCGTTCACTATGCACTACAGTAAAATTACGCAGAAAACAAAAGTTAAGCGATGATAACACCTGAAATAATTGATTACCCATCCATCATAAGAAATGATATGAAATTCTCTCATCGACTGCTAGACACTCCAGACATTCTCTTTGGTTCTAACAACATTCTACAGTGGAGAATTGAATGATTATTATCAATCAAAATGGGTCGAGACATGTGGTCAGTTCTGACCTGTGGCACATGTTGGTACTTTGTTGTCTTACTCATCGAAATGTGCAGAAAAGTTTTAGTTGAACATCTTACCAACATTACACGAAACCAATTTATTGAGGTTGAGCGTCAATTCAATCGTCAAATATTTCACAAAATAGAAATGAAATCAAACGAGCGAGAACACCGCTGTATTCCGCCACGATTCCTTGCAAACTCTTCACTGCTATTTGAAAATAATGCGCAATCATTTCCTCTCTAATGAAAAAGGAAGCCATCGCAACTGGTGAGAGCGTGCATACATTTCGGTGCCTTTGAGATGGTTTGCAAGTCCATGATTTGAAAATTGATGAAGGGGTGGAAACGCGTGGGTCCCTCCGGTGTAAGTGCTGTAGGAGCCAGAGTGTTGCCTTCCCATTCTGTGGGCCCGGAATCGGATCCCGGCTGCGGTGGAGATTGTTCAGGGTCTGCCCGATCCCAGCTCGAGTGCTTTAAGGAGGACACTTAATAACAGCACTCCGTCCGTCGGATGGGACGTTAAGCAGTGGTCCCCATGGCGCCTTTCGTTAAGAGCTGGCTAATACCGACGCCGGGTTTCTCTCCACCGTTCCTTTCATACCCTTCCCTCACGGCGCAAATCACCTCAGCTGTCGGCCGCCTCCTCCAAGTACCATACCAGCAATAAACGATTTGGGCACTACATTTGAGGAAAATGGATATGGAGCAGCAGACATAAGTAAAAGGATTTTGATAGCCAAGAAGACGTTCATGAACAGGAATGATCTTATGAGAGGATCGTTATTTCGAGTTTAAAGTGATTTCGAGTTAGTGAAGAGTCCGACCTGGAGTGTAGGTGCGGAAACGTGGACACTTGGGGATAAGGACGAGAAACGACTGGAGGCCTTTCAGATGTGGGCGTGGAGAAGAGTGGAGAAGGTGAAGTGGATGGAGAGGAGGAGGAACGACGAAGTGCTGGAAATGGTGGGTGAGGAGAGGCAGCTTCTAGATGAGATACGGAGGAGACACAGTGGCGCCGACTCCATGGGGCTTGAGGGGGCCCGAGCCCCCTCAAAGATTCGTTTGGGGGGGCGGAGCCCCCTCAATAATTCAAGAAAATAATTAAGTTATATTATGCTTTGTGAAATCACAAAAAAATATTGTTAATTTTTATTTCCCATGTTTGACGATAGTTACCTTTTAAATAAATTCAACAATGTGTGTTGAAACAAATAATTATAAGGTTAAGCAGGTTAACTGAATCAAGTGGTGTGAATCATGGTAGTGTTTCGGTGCTGCGACACACTTTGGATTTAACCTCTTCCCGGGGAAAGACCTCCGATATGGGCCCCCCCAATATTTTTTATAAGTCGGCGCCCCTGAGGAGACAGAAGGTATGGATGGACGGAGTACTTAGCGGGGATGGGGATGTTGAAAACAGTGTTACAGGGAAGAATGTTAGGGAAACGAGGGAGGAGAAGGAAGAGAATGGGATTTTTAGATAGATTGAAAGGTAGTAGGCCTTATTGTGAATTGAAGAGGAAAGTGCTTGAAGGAAGGGGAGGCTGCCAGATCGCATATTAAGTATTCCATGGAAACCTACCTTAATCGGTAGAATACTTAGCTTAAAGTGGCTCATTAGTAGGTGCCTTTAGTTAAGAATGTTATTTTCGCTGTGTAGCGTTTTTGGACAATAAAGAGAATTAACAACATTAACCGATCAGCCACGCTTTTAGTAATTTTTTGAGAACAATTATACATACCATGCATTGACGTTGGTAGTTTGTTTTAAAACCCAGCGACCGCATTTGCCAAATACTTACTTTTGCCATGGAGGTTAAAATATTTTGGTACAGACAGCCTATTTATTCGACCAAGTTGATTTTCCAATTTATAAAAAATGTCCACACTTTTCTACAATTTTAATTGCTTTTAAGTGCGCAACTCGTTTCACCATGGCAACTGGCGCTGCATTGATTGGAGTTTGAGTTGTTTAGACGCATGTCGTCCTCACAGAGATTCTTTGATCGCCTGAGTGTGTGTGTGTGTGTGTGTTCGAGGTGTGGCATTTACGAGTGCCAATCATCACATCTCTTCCTTCACTCTTTAGTCAGATTATAACCTTCCCGCTGTTAAAAAAATCTCATTTCTTAAGTGTTCCTAAGACGGCTACTAAAATAACAATTGATAACATCTCATAACCTTTTTGCTTTTAAGGTTTTCGCACCGATTAGATACACTATCGCAGACGTAAGCCCGAAAAATGGAATGTAATAGTCCATCTTATAACTTTTTTCAAATAGACAAACGGCGACCAACTATTGACGGTACAAGTGATCACGGAGTAAGTTTTGCAATGTTAAAAATTGATGTAGTGTCAGGTGTAAAACCAAAACGCAATATTTAATTATTTGATAAATGCAACTTCATTAAATTGCTTTCGCACTGACTTCTTGAATACAGTTCTATTTGTATTTTCGATTTCCACGCTTGGTATCTGAGAAAACCCTTTGGCAACAATTCTGCCATTAAATTTGCCTACCTTATCATTTTCATCATATTTAAGCTGAAACGCCCATCTCGTTCTTTTCCATAGCTTCTATACATTCTTTTGCAAACGGGAGATACATGGCTTTTCGCGCAGTCTTTGGTACAATCACGTCACCTTCTTATTCATGAAATAAATTACCTCATGGACTTGGAACGTTTTCTTTCCTCATTCTTTCAGATAATCTTGGTTGTTTTGTGGAGATAACTTCATCTGCCCTAATAATCGTTTCTTTCACCGGTGGAATTTTGTGAAATTCATCATCTATCTCACTGTCCCTCCTTATATTTATGATCTCCATCCTTTTGCACTCCTGCATTAATATCTCCTTCACGGTTACCTTCCTCGCTGTCTTTAAGATTTAATGTTGTCATATCACTATTTCTTGGAACATTGACTTTTATTTGATGCATGGGAATATATTTACATTGAAAACCACATCTATGTTCACCTCTATTTTCTTTGTGGTTAAATTTCACGATCTGAATCCACAAATATTTCATTCTATTCATAGAAGAATGCACTCCCCTGCCTTCTTACATCCATGTATTTTTGTCCATGCTTGACATCCAATCACCTCGAATTTATTCAATTCTTCCCGTGTGATTTTAATTCCTCTCCAAAGTTGTTGAGGTATCTGGTAATTGTTGATGTTTATGGGCAATAATTTCTGATTGAGCGAGCTGAAATCAGAGCCCAGAAATGTTGAGAGACTCCAGTTTCTATTATCATTAACCTCACCATATCATCAAGGTGTCATCTAATTGGCTCACTCGGCGTTGCGATAGTGATAGTAAGTACATGGTTGGGAAGACTGTGGTAATGGTGATCATGTAAGGGGAAATTAATATAGACCTTCACTTCGTTTTAAATTTGGAACGCAATCATGTGAAATCGCTTACATATAGTATATTTTACCTAATGCAGACCTTAGTTGAACCCTAATTGACCTTAGCTATTGATAAAATTAACAAAATTGCAAAATCAGCCTTGACCGGCACTACCCCTGCCCTGGGGTAATGGCAGTCGGTAATGTCATATTCTACTGAATGGTTGTAAAATAAGAAACATGACGACTTTCCATGACGTAGGCTCGTTAAACTGAAATATTTATGTTTATTTTATTAAACAATTCCGCATTTAAGAAATCCCAAAAGGTTATTGAACGTATGGACATAATATGAAGTCAATGATTAAAAAATATCTTTCCATGGTAAAAAAAGGTCTAGAAAATTTAAGGGCTCTGCCTACAAAATGCTTACAAAAGTCTATGAGCTCATGGAAGCTGAAGTTAATTTTACCTTCCAGAGCACATTTGTCATAAATACCCTTCAGGAGTGTCCCATCCAGAAAATTCTCGATACGCCCCTAATGCACAAGAAGTGCACCTATACCACATTTCTCCATCTTTTCCGGTGTCTTCGCAATAAAAAGAGCTACCTTTCTACCCATTTCCGTTAAAAGTGACTCACTTTCTAATTCGTCTTCGAAAATCTTTTTCACATCAATAGATGTGTCTTGAGTCAGTTTCAAAGATTTTCCTGCTCATTTTCTTTTGCTTCTCTTCTGGCGTTTTTCTTTCTGCAATAGCAGCCGTTTTCTAACGATTGAAGATCTCTACCACATGGTGCTAGCTTTATATGTTTTCCTTACGTATTTTCTGAAGCACAGAATAAGAAATAAGTATATTAGTACTAATGGGGTAATGCCGTTCAGTTGCCAAAGTTACTGCCATTACCCAAACCACATGTTTTCATTCAGTGGCTAAAAAAATTAATATCAGTGCTTAAAACCTTAATAAAATGCTGCGTCATAGTACAATATGGCTCACCTTGTTCTTGCGAGATAAGTCTCGTCCCATGAAAAGTATACAGTAAGAAGTGATAGTGAATTAATCTACTGCCTTTCTTGTGGGGCGAAACGTCAAAACAGTCTTTCTTATACAATAGGAAATTTACGATTGGCAAGACGGCGAAAACTCCAGGATATTAACTGTCGTGAGTTTGCAGCACCAATCAGTTTGAGTCTGTGTTATCCACTTCATGAGAAATCATAGTGTCCGCAATTCCCCAGTCTCCACTACTATTGATAACCAGTGCTTAGTGCCCTTCTGCGTCAAGAAATTCTCTGGCATCCATGAAGTATCAAACCCTCGCTTTGAATTCCTTAAAATTTTCGCAAGGTTCATTCTTGTGTCCATTGATTATGGCCCCCCCACCTAATGATGCTGATTCAATGTGCACCTCTGCATCCGAATACACCAACTACAAAGAACGTGTGTTTTTTATTTACATCTTAACTTAAACTTCTTTCTTTTATTTTCTCTTTATTCTCAAAATTCACGTTGCTTATTAGAATTTCTTATTTCTTCCCAATTAATGTCTTTAATCCTTTTCCAGCACGGACAAAAAGATTTGATTGAAACTAACAAACCGGTGTGATTGGGTATTTTTGTAAAATATACTGAAACTTTGATGTAAATTATTGAGCACTTGATTTATTTTATGAAACGCTCTTGGTATATGTCATGGAACATTTTGATATTTCATATTTTGGTCCATTTTACGAAAGAGTCCGATAAAAATAACTGAATTAATTCATTACGATTCAGGGTTTGGTAACTTTCATCGAAGTTATGGTTAATTTTACAAAGGTTTTTGCTTGTTTGGTAACAATTATCAAACTCTATACTGTTAACCAAATTTGGTTTGATAAAATTTACTAATCGTGTTTCATAATCTATCGAACGGTCTGTCGTTCCTGTATTGTTTATACCAATACACGAAAACACAATTGCAGTTGAAAGTTTCTTAAACAGGCCTTACTTAAAAGAGCGGTTGGTAGAAATAATTTATTATCATTATTTGTGATGGCGATAACTTTTTAATTTTCTTTACCTTCATATTTCTATTTATTTATGCTTTCAAGTGTATAAAGTTATCCGTAAGCTGGTGCATCAAAGATAATGAATGCTAGGATACGTAGGGTAAGTGCAATTATGGGCGTTTAATTTTCAACTTTTTGCATTACGGAGATTAATTCAGTGACTAAGTTATTTAGCGCAGTTATTTTTCAAAACGTCGTGTTTTACGAGGACTCGGGCGATTCTCTCCGAAGTTTCTGCGACGTATGGCAAGAGAGCATGTGCATATGCCTTTTACTGGTGATTCTCGTCCTCCTTTCGCCCGGGTCTTCGCTTCGCCATGGCAACTCGAAGCGAAACAAACAATTTTCACCACGATTATTCTCGTTCTTTTCGCCCCGTCTATCGCTTCAGTTCGGGTAACTTCGTTCTCTTGGCGAAATACTGTTACGTAAGCAATGACGAATTACCCATAAGTCTATGGGCACGAGATAATTTCAGCGATCAACACACTGCCTCCGCAGTCCGAGACAATTGAAGAGCGTGAAGTACGTTGATAAGTTCAAATCACATTTCCAAAATATATTAGCCATGTTTTGCTTATTTCGTGAGACTATCAAATTGATACAGTAGGTATTGCTTTTTCAATATTGCTTATTCATTTGTCGTTTTCAATAGTTGTATATAAAACCGTTCTCTTTGTTTTTCATATTTTTCGTAGATGTAAACGATGAGTCCAAAAGTCACTCCGGTGAAACTTAGGGGTTAATATTTTCAATTTTAACCTAATTCAGGTGGCACAAAATTAGAGAGTTATCTGTTTCTTATGGTTTTATCACGGGAGAATATGATAAGCAGCTTATCGTACACTAATGAAATTATGTAAGGCATAATTCTCTCTCTCTTGCGAGCATAGTTTAGTTGCCATTTCGTGCATAACGCCTAGAATACTCTTACCGCTGCGTTTTTGGCGTGTCTTTATTCATGTTCTATATATTTTGGTTTCCTGTCTGCTGTTGCTGGTCTGTGATCATCTCTTTGTCTTAAGGGTTTCTTGCAATACTTCGCTATGTGAATTTGCCCACCACAGTTATAGCACCTGATATTCCTCCTTCGGTTTCCTCTCAGTTTTTATGTCGTCCTTTTTCGTATTCGTATCCACCCCCGCTTTCGTTCTGCTTATGCTGTTGGTGATTGATACCATCAATAAGGTTAATGAGGACGTATCTGCTATCACATCTTGGTCCAAGCTAAATTTCCTCGTGTTAAACTCCATAAAAACTAAATCCATTATCATTGGCAACAGCAAGGTAGTATCGAATTTAAATTTCACAGAACTGCCAATGATAATGGTCGAGGAAGTAAGTATACCTTTCTCTAACAGGGTAAAAAATTTTGGGCCTACATTAACCATGAATCTTTCTTGGAAAGAACACAACGATGAGGATATCCAACAAAATAAATGCAGTTCTACATCAATTAAAAATCCATAGAAATCTACTGCCACTTCAGCTAAAAAAGAAACTAGTTACCGCACTCATTCTCCCTCACTTTGACGACTGTAGTATTGTGTACAATGACTTAACTGTGGAGTTGAATATTAAATAACAACGTCTGTTGAACTCCTGTGTGAGATTCATATTTAATTTACGGCGAGATGAACACATTACCACTTATTTTAAAATGCTGACCTGGTTTGATCTTAAATCAAGGAGAAAATATAATATGGCTTGTTTTATGTTCAATCTCTTTAAATATGGTAGCCCTCTGTACTTAAGGGATATTTTTCTCCCCAGTTGTAAACACTCTAATGTTGTTACAAGACAAGACCCCTGTTTTTTGTATGCCCCACAGTTCCGCACAGCTACAGTTCAGAAATCATTTACTGTTGTTGTCTCAAAGCTGTGGAACGATTTGCCGAAGTAGGAAAAAGACAGTGCATTACATGATATATTTAAGAAAAGGATTGTCACCCACCTACTTTCTTGTTACCCATGAACACTGATCAGGTAATTTAATAATAATTTATCTGCTCATTGATGTGATTAATACCTGTTGTTGTGTTAGAAGTAGTAATCAAATTCTTGTTTCATTTGTTAAGCTAAATTTCCTTTTTTAAGGTTGTGTTATTTATTTCTTGGTATGTTTAATGTTCGTTTTTCTGTTAGAAAAAGAAATTATTCTTTTCCTGTTTTACTATGTTAATTCCAGTTTACCATGTTAATTGTACTGCTCACCAGTTTAACAATTTCTATGTTCCAAAGGAGCTAAAACTCCTAGAGCAATGAGTTATTTATTATTATTGTTCCATACATTAACGGCTGAAGCTTTTACCTCATCTTCGTGTCTGATGATCCGTTTCTCTTCCAGGAGTAATTTCGTTTATACCTTCTGTGGTGTCAGGTTCTCTTCATCTGTGAGAGGTGGAACGAGTCAGTCGTATGTCTCTAGCGGTAACCCCAGTGAGAAAAACATATCTATTTTTTTGCCAGAAAAAAGTATGTTTCCCTCGGCTGGTTTTCTATTCAAACCTTGAATCTTCGCCATGTATTCATTCCGTCATCGATACGGCGTCCGCTTTCTACGTGTTCACTATACATTCATTAATGCGTGAAGAAGCGTGAAGGTGGCGTATATTTCTTCCGATATTTCCCGGGCTTCTAGTATGCTAGTGCATTCACCGATATCTTCCAGGTGTTCAGTGCTTACATTCAGGATCAAAAAATGCAATGCTTTTCTGTTTAATCTCGACTGTTCTTGGTTTACATCATCTTCGGGAATAGCTATGTCTGTATCCTGGGCCGATTGCCATCCAACAAAGTTTCTCGACGTCTATTGCACTTATTGAGTCAGCTGCCACGTGAAATTATTCTTTCATCCGAGTTTTCCGCCCCTCTCCCCTTTTTCTTCATTTTCGTCTCTACGATATGCCAATTCTTTTTAACTTCTTTTCAAAGCTGCTATGTAGATTATTCCTATTTCCGCGACATTCCTCGTTTATTCTAGTTTCATATTTGGGCCGGTTGGAAATCTCATTTCTTAAGTGCTCCTTTTGCTTCCTTAGATGGCTTCTAAAACAACAATTGAAGACATCAAATGTGCTAATTTCAAATAGACGAACTGCAACCCGTTACAACAGCACGCTCACAAAGGCCTTTGAACCTTTGATCACTCACAACGCGCAAGTACGAATCCCAACTTCTTGAGACCACTGCCACGAATATTTCTCATGCGTGATCTCCACTCAGGTCGGCTCTAAATATGAGGTAGGTATTAATATTAGCCGTAGAAATTATTTACTGAATTAGTATTTGAAATGGTACTGATTTCGTAAGATTTTCATTATCAATTGGGGGAAATGCGTGATATGGGATTGGAATGACACGAGTCTCGTTTTCAGCCTTCAAAGGGATTAATATTCAATTACGGAGAGGGAGGAGATAGGGAAATGCGAGCGGTTGTTATGCGATAAGATGAACTGTGCGATAAATTGAAAACCTTTTCTGATCCACGGGGAATTATGAGACCACAGTCTGATTGCGATTGACGGAAAAAACCAATTCACCGCATATTGAAAGGCTCGAAATACATTCATTTGCTGATTTCTTTCCTTCTCCATGGAGATAGCATCCAGATTGAGATAACGACGATTCGTCCATCAAGCGCTTTTGATGACAGCTTTGACAGCCTCTTGTTAGATTACGCCCACAGATACATGGAAAGAATTTTGCCTTCCGAATCGAATTAAATTGTACTTTAACTTGAACGATAATCTCTCCTAAAGACAACCATATCTAGAGGGCTTTAGTAATACCGCCTCCAAATGTTGTCAGGTGAAGACAGGGGTCCCCATATTCGTATGTGAAAGTATGAAAATACCTTTTCAACGCATTCGCATGGAAAGTCATGAGGATGCACAAGATAAAAATCATTGTAGGGTGAATCAAATTATGTATATGTGTGAGGTAGCTTGTTATTAACAGAGGTAGCAAGGATTATTACAGCACTCGAGTGGTACTCCCTTAACAAAACTCGCACCGTCTCTCTACACACATTCCGTGCGACAGACTCTCTACACACATTCCGCGCGACTGTCTCTCTACACACATTCCGCGCGACAGACTGCGCGTCACCCTCCTTACTGGCTCTACCGTCCGAGTTCCTCGGCGTCCCCCAGAGGGGCAGCACCTGCCGGACCATTTCGAACAGCCCGTTGATGACAGTCGGCCTTTCCTGATTTCAGGGCCGTCCTCGGCCCGCTCTTGCGGCTGGCTGACCTCTTCTTCTACAGCATCGGATTCCTCTTGAATCGGCACGTTGGCTCCCTGGTCTCCGAGGCTGCATGGGGGTGGGTTGTCATCTTCTTCTACAGCATCGGGGTCCTCTTGGATCTGCTCGTGGGCTCCCTGGTCTCCGGGGCTGCATGGGGGTGGGTTGTCATCTTCTTCTACAGCATCGGGGTCGTAGTCTGGTGGGGGTTGGCACCATGGCTTCATTCGATCTGCACAAAAGACCGAATGAAACCTCCTCTGGGTTCTGGCTGCTCCTGGGATGTCTGTCAGCAAATATCTATCCCTGGGGAATACCTTCTCCACCCTGTATGGTCCCTTAAATTTGGGTGCTAGCTTTCGAGACGTTCCCGTCGCCTGGGCTTCTCGCTCGACTAACACTAACTCTCCCCGCACGTATTTTCTTGGCTCCTTGTGAGCTTCGTCAAACCTTTTCTTCTGCCTCTCCTGACATGTTACCATCCTGCCTAAAGCTTCCTTCCTAACCTCCTCTATCACTTCTTTGCTCACTTCATGTTCATCTTCCTGCAATGTCACTACAACTCGGTTCCTTAACGCATTCCGCGGGCGGTACGCGAACAACAGTTCATGTGGACTGACTCCCACCGTCTTGTTCTTCATCGAGTTCATGGCAAATTGAATGTCTTTCAAGCGCCCATCCCAATCACTTCCATCCTCCGTTGAATTCATCGTAGTGATAGCTCGAGTAATTATGGCGTTTGATCTCTCTACTTGTCCATTTGCCCTAGGCGTTGCAGTGGCGTTCTTGATGTGTTTTATCTGATGCCCCTCGCAAAATTCCTCAAATTCTCTCGACGTATATGCCGTTCCTCTATCCGAGATGATACGGTCCGGACAACCAAACAAGCTAACTATCTCACTCAAGGCCTCACAGACTGGTTTTGACCTCGTGTTTTTCACAGCTCGTAGTACTATGAACTTCGTAAAATTGTCTTGGTACGCGAGGACGTATTCACTGCCTCTTTTGCTACGAGGGAACGGTCCTAGGTTATCTATGTTAACGGTATGAAAAGGCGTACCCTCGCGCTTAGTTGGGTACAGTATTCCTTCCCTTTTCCCGCCTGGTCTCTTGTGGTACGCGCATTCGATACAGGCTGCGATATATCTCTTTATCCTTTGTCTCATCCTCGGGAACCAGAAATATCTTCTCAGGTGTTCCAGAGTCTTTTCTTCTCCGTAATGTCCCATGTCATCATGGCTCCCCTTTATGATTCTCCAAATCGCATCTCTTGGGACCACCCAACGACTTCCCCCCTCCACTCTTCGACATATTCGATGGTCTCTTACTACATAATCAGTGTGCACTTGCTTATCCTCGTTTGTCTGTGCTGGCTTTTTCAATGTCGCTTGTATTTCCTGGAGACTCGGATCTTGCAGCTGCATGGTCAACAGCCAATCCTCCTGCTGAATTCTGGTGGTGAATATTTTTGAGTCCACCATCTCAGGTTCTACCGCCTTTTGCATGCTCTCTCTTTTTGCGTAAGGCAGACGATACGGACGTGACGTCACGGGTTTGTCGTCATTCAAGTCAATGCTGATGCTGGTGAAGTTCGCCTTTCCTAACTCGCTTAAGTTTTTAGCAAAACATCCCCTGAATTTATTTACGAGGTCGCATAGTGCCCCTTCGTCTTGCGTCGTCAGGTTCTCGTTCATGTGTATCTCGTCTTTCTGGATCCGTGACTCCTCTTCCACCTTCCGCACTTGAGAATTCTTTCTTTCACTAAGGTCGGCGTTTTCTCTGGAAATGGTGAGTCTCCCAAACTCCTTTTCGACCCGAATTCCTGGTTGGTCTAAGGCACTCCGCCCTACAATGATAGCATCCTCCTGAGAATTTTCTGGGACAATTAAAACCTCTACTTCCACATTCACATCGTCTACTTTCAAGATCATTCGTTTCGTGCCAATAGCTTCACAACCCCTTGATCCAAACCCAACTAAACGCTTTTGGCTCGCCTCATATTCGACTCCTAGTTCTTGTGCAACGTCTCTTCTCAGGGTGACAACATCGCTTCCTAAATCAACGAAGCCAACCACCCTGTCGTCGTTTATCTCTATCCACTTGTGGTACTCGTCCTTTATGATGCAATTGGGTCGTGTGATTTTCCTAACGTTCCACTTTTTCTCATTCTGGGTCGTTCTCGGTGTTGCCTGCAAACAATCTTTCTGCATATGTCCCGTCTGCTTGCACCGGTAACAAATTCTCTCACGGGCAGCTTCTCGGCACTCCCTAGCGAGGTGCCCCTCTTTTCCACAATTGAAACAAACGCCCTGGGTATGTGTCCTTTCGCCCCTCACTTCCTTGACTTCAGCCCTTTTGTCAATGGTCACAGGAGGTCGATTGTGAAAGTTTGCCCTATCTCCCAATTTGGCCCTATCAGTGACACTCTCGTATCGTCTTATCTTGCGTAATAGTCCTTCTACATCTTCAAAGTCACACATAGTCAGCAGCTTCACTAGTTCCTTATCCCACATGCCATTTAGAATGTACTTGATAAGGGAGGCTTCATTTACTTCACCACGCCTAGCGATAGTCTTCATCGCGTAAACATATGACTCATGCGTCTCGCCACGCTGCATTCTTCTCTTTGTAAGACTCAAGTGCACGTCGGCTTGGTCCTCCACTGATGGGAAACAATATAATAGTCCTTTTTTGAACGCCTCCCAAGAGTGTACTTCCTCGGCTACGCTATTCAGCCATAGTTTCGCCGCTCCGCGTAACTTACTAACGGATTGGGCTAACAACATCGACTCGTCCCATCCGTAGGCTGATGCAATGCTCTCTACTCGCCTGACCCACTGTACCGCCGTGAACCCCAGGGTTAGCGAAGGTTCAAACTCCGGCAATAATTGCTCTGCTATTTCTCGATAACCCACCATACTTTTCTCAAGAACTAACGATTGCCCATTTAAAAGCTCTCGTTCACGTTCTAGAAGTTTCCTTTCTCTCTCTAGCAATTCTCTCTCGTGTTGCAAGAGCGCTTGTTCCCTCTCCGCTGCGCTTCTAAGGGCGCTACTCTCTCCGACAGGATACCGCCAATTTCCCAACGACGGTTCTCTGCCCTTAGTAGGCCACACGACAGTAGCCTCGCGCGGTTGCTCACCGGGTCCTCTTGCCTGTATATCCTCCTTAGCCTTGTCTCTCGCGGCAAACGGCGTCGACGCAGGCAGAACCCACTTAGCGGTAGCCTCTCGGTGCATCTCACTATGCTCCCTGGCCACGCCGGCCTCGCTCTCCTGCTCTCGACATGTTCCCGCCAATTCAGTCGCGTCCCTTCCTTCCGCAGAATGGACCCCGTTGAAGCTACCTACGCGACACTCGCCATCCCACGACGCATTCGTCGGACTGGTCATTGCTACACTAGAACCACACTCTCTCACCTTACTCAGTCCGCACTGGGGTTTTTGATGTTCTATCTATTGATGGCTGGATGTGCACGAACAACTCCACCGCAGCTCGCTGGTCGATCCCACTTCTGAACTGTGAGGTAGCTTCATTTATTAACAGAGGTAGCAAGGATTATTACAGCACTCGAGTGGTACTCCCTTAACAAAACTCGCACCGTCTCTCTACACACATTCCGCGCGACAGACTCTCTACACACATTCCGCGCGACTGTCTCTCTACACACATTCCGCGCGACAGACTGCGCGTCACCCTCCTTACTGGCTCTACCGTCCGAGTTCCTCGGCGTCCCCCAGAGGGGCAGCACCTGCCGGACCATTTCGAACAGCCCGTTGATGACATATGTTTAATTTTTTTTGTCAAAGATAATAATTATCAATTATGTTGATGAAATGTATGATCTTTATGCACTTTGAAAATGTAATGGTGGTCTTGGATGGCAGCAAAATTGACTACTTATGTGACTTACTCGCTCATGGGTGACACAAAAGTCGCGGCAGGTTACCATGTCGGCAGTATCAATAAACAAACACGCATCTCTTGGCTTCACTTTTCACTGGCCCATGCTTTCGTCTTTCATGGTTGTCTCAGGTGACCGTTAACTTCGTCCTTCCTCTCTTTCTTAGTGTTTCGCATCCATGAGTCGAAGGTAACGATTAGGCAGGAAAGCAGATGATAATGAACCGCTGAGGATAGCATTCAGCATGTCCAAACAGAACACTCAACCGCTAAGAAAGCACAAAAATCGAAGCGTGAGTGGAAGAATATCTTCCATGAACACCCAGCACACGCTGCTCCTGGAGGAAGCATTACTTTCCAGGCATCAGCTGGAAAAAATATTCTAAAAAATAGCAGCACGCAAAAAAGTCAATATAGAGTCACAGAACGAAAGCAGGTGGATAAGTATCACTCATATACTCACTACAGGTACAGATATGGAAGCTAAAGAGAGAGGAGTTCTTAATGAAACCTTCGGACGCCTCTGGTGTGTCGCGCACGCTTGAGGCATTGCATGGCATCCAGAGGACGCAGAAGGTGCGTCGCACACGCAGAGAGGAAGACCACGGCCATTTTAAGTCACGCTTGAGGAGGTAAACACATACCCTGTTTAAGACTTGTATTTTTTAACTTTAAGTATTCGGATTTTTTTTCAAAATTCTGGGCTGGCAAAGTACTAGGTGACACACAAAGTACGGCAGTTGCCACCCAAGAATTAGTACTTTTATGACGCCTATTTTCAATGAAGCCTATGCCGGGATGCCGCTATTGGAACTAAATTAAAGAGCGGGAAAATCGCCTGTTTTATGGAGCCTGTCGTCTTTTAGGTCGCATAATTCATTAAAGTTTGCCAAATTCATTATCGTTAGCACGCTAGGATAAAATGATGGCGTCACTTCGAATGGCGCAGGGACATCGCCTCGGCGGAAAGATAAATGATACTTGAAACAACTATGTGCCTCTCCTTGCATGAAATATCTTCCGAGGTTAGTGGGGATAGTTAGCATAATGTCGCTAAATTATGTTGAGGATATTAGAATAAAAAGGATAACTACAATTGGCTCTCCTTTGACTTTAATTTCTTTCATTTACGTTTATTTTGCTGACCAAAAGTTCATTTATTCATTTATTCCATTCTCCATTCATCATACTTTTTCCAGAAACACCTGTTAGCGACAGGTAATAAATAGTATTCCTAAGGTAATCTTATTTCAGCAGCATGCAGTCCATTCTAAAAGGGGGCAGAAAGCTCGCAAAAAATCTATTTGCAGACTTGTGCGAAATCGCTGGGAGGAAAATCATTCGCCCTGGCCGGGATTCGAACCCACATCCCTCGATTTGTGGCTAAGTTCTTTATCTGAAATGGCTAAATCACTCGGGAGGAAATCGGCGGACCCGGGTTCGAATCCCGGTCATGGCGAATGATTTTTTTCTCTGTGGATTTTTCGCACAATTTCTCCGTGGATTTCATTCTTGAAGCCTTTTCTTTGACGAGCGTGCTGCGCCTGCTCCCAGCGGGCTTCCCCCGCTCTTTCCAATGCAGTTCCACAGAGGGATAGGCGCGTTTCTAATTTTAAAATGTAGAAAAAAAGACAGGGTCGTACGTTCAACTTTATTGGAATGTTCATGTACAAATTGAGGGGAGAGGACCTCTTTAAACACAACATTGGAAGTAATTACACAATCCTCTGTTAAACGCACATGATGACTCATACTTACGTATAAACAGGAGACTTGAATGTAGAATCAGCCGCATTTTGATAAAAGTTATTTAAAGAATGTGAGATATTGTTGCAAATGAACAAATGTATCAGTTTGTGCGCCGTTAACGTCAGGAATATTTTCCGGTTTTTGGTTTTATATTTTATTTATTTATTTAAAAACCAATTTTTAGGAAACAATAGCAATATTTAGGAAGAAAGATATGCCGTCGCATGTTTTCTGATAAATTCTGTGCATTTTGGTACCTCATTTGTAGAGTTTAGTTGCGTATAAGTTGAGAAAAAGGTATCTATACAGTAGAAATAATATAGAAGATTTTATAATTGTATTTCTCTGTTTAAACGTTGAAAGTTACGGAGTGCAGAGTGTTGATTTGTCTCAGATACCTTCCAGGCTCTATAAAAAATATTTTCCCCTGGGTAACAAGAGATGACGTGTTTGCAGCCGAAACTAAAGATCCAGATGTGAGACTAATTGGCCATGTTTTCACTTTGTGATTGAAGTGAGATTACAGCAAAAGATAGCGATTAAGAATGCTCCAATTATCTTCGCAGATCATTTTGTCTTTTTCTTATCGAAACGGAATTGAGGAGTTGATGTCTTGGAGAGATAAAGGCTGAGTCTAAAAGATGACAACAGAGGGTGGACACTGCACATTGTTTAGGTCGATTTTTCAACCATTATTTAAGAAATAGAAAGGTATTTACGACTTAATTATCGTAGCAGGTTAATATTTCCACGCATCAATATATATTCAAAACAGCTTAACAGTATGGTTATAAACAATAATTCCGATTAATCTAAGTGTGATGTGAGGTTAATTTTTATTCTTAATCAATAATAGTAGAAACTGATCAACAATCGTTGCTCTCAACAATCAAATCAAATATCCTAATGGAATACATAGATGCAAATGGCAGACAGCAGTTATTCGTGTTTTTGACCGTGATCCACCAATTTTAAAAATCTGAAAAAATTAGGATTTTACTTTCAGATAGGGATAACAACAAAATATATTTTTTTCGGCGCGTCTATCGCTTCCTAAAATTTTTAGTTTAATTTTGAAAATTTCAAACTTATGTAAAAGTTTAGTTTTCGGTTAAAACATTTGAAAATAAATCGGGGTGATAGACCATAATAGTATACGAGTACACAATTTAAAATAAAAAAAAAACGGTTTTATAAAAATAAGAACTGGAGATATGGCTAAAAAACTAAAACTCGTGTTTCCATTTCTTATGGGGTTATTTTCCATTGTTGAGGTCTGAAACTTTGGGAAAACACATAATTTTGGATGCACTTTAAGTGTATATTTTTTATTTCTCAAAATATCGGGAGGCACTTTTCACCATCTTACCTGGTAGACCCTTTATTATTCTATGCATCACTCAAAATAACATCGGTGATGGTTCATTATATCAGATCCTCGTTTTACACTTTCACTCTAATGCTTAAATCTCAGATTGTTGAATGCATGTAATGTGGTTTATGCTTTTTTTACTTTGCGACATAAGGAGAGAGCATATCAATCTCATAGTGATCAGATGAGCTCATTCCGATTGTGATCTGAAAGTTCTAATCACGTCTATTTATGCTCGCGAATTTCAATGAAATAAATTCGATGGGGAATGTGGCAGCAGTTCTTGGAGCTGGAAAGTAAATGAGATTTTAAAAAGATTGCTGTAAATATCCACTTTGTTACTTCTAATGACTTCAACTCCAGCTGCTCGAAAAACCAATCCGATTACCAAGTGATGTTTTATCGTTCTAAATCCATGAGTATGACGCAAAAGACCAAAAACGATTCACCGGAACGAAGGAAGGAGAAATTTACGATAATTTTTTATCTCTTGTGATTATTAGCATACGCATCGTATTCGTCCGATAAACATTTTCCAGGGCAGCCATTAGACTCCCCTCTTATGGAAACAAACCCCAATTAATGAAACGTAGAGCAGGGAGCAGTGGCCGTGGGATTCCAGTGCATGGCGGTGGGAAGTGCTGCTTCGGAACCTAGCGGAATAAACGGGAAAATACGCGTGGGGTTTTTTTAAGCGGGAGAACAAGTCTTTTGTTGGAACCTATTATAAATTTGAAGGTAAAATGTTTGGAATGCGCGGTGTCGTAGTCATTTTTTTTCTTGTATTCTTCTTCCATTTATTTTTGTCAGCTCAAAGCGTTAATCATGAGAGAATTCATCTCAGAATGAAATATGACATGGTTGCGGCATGGAATTGAAAAGAACCAAGAGAAAATTCAATTTCAATTGTGCTGCAGTTTGCGGTTAGTTCTTCAGAAGAATCGTAGATGGCGTCCAGTGCGTGAAGCAAACTTTTCAATCAGTGATGAATCAGAGATTTAATATTTCGGTATTTTTGTCAAACGAACCGGCCTTAATTGGGGTTAGACCATGAGTGACGTCGAATGTGACTTTAGAGGCTTATTTTACGCTTAATGTGGTGGAACTGTAGCATGTAAATAAATTAGAGTTACCGGCAATTTTCTATAAATACTTTCATTTTACGTAAAGGACCGGTTTCATTACATTTTGTAAGGTATTGTGATCACTTGAAGGTATTACAATATGTATCTCAACCGGTCGTGAATTGAAATTGAAGTAAATGAGGAAAATTACCAATGAATGTAAATTCATTTATTTTCGAACGTGATATCGTATAGTGAGGGTAGTGGCACATTCTTCCCCTCAAATCGAAGCGTTGTTTGTTCATTATTTCCGTTATCTTGCTCGATGTAATTATGTACTAAATCTCTTCGCAAAAAAAATCCTGCCACAGATTGCATTTTATCGCACGCGAGAGCAAAAAAAGAATCGAAATTTTATCTCGTCAGAATTTGACCGAAAAGTTAAGCCTTTTATCCCATTAAGCCTACTTGGAGGTGATTGGATCCGTGTAAACAGAGGAAATTAATTATCTTTGCTTGTTCCTAATCTCTAGATGATAGTTCAATTTCCTCCCTGTACCATCATTATAGTTGGATCTGATCACATCAAACAATCCTATCTCACATCTTGAGAACAACGTTTCGATAATTTTTGACCCGCTTTTGAAGTACAATTAAGAAGTGTTAAGAAAAAAACGAGAAGAGTCTTTTGAAAACCTTGAGTAGAAGATAGGGATGAGGACGATGAACTGATGGAATTAGTGGGATTGCAGGCGATGAAGGATGCAGGAAAATCGGGGGAACTGCTAAAGGATTTGCCGATGAGCTGAAATAGAGCGGAGACCTGTCAACCCTAGGAATGTTGCCGATGAGTTTTAATTTCCTTGAATGCTTTCAACGCCATCCTAATGCTAAGCAGGTAATCCGTAGAAATTAATATTAATCGGCTGCTCAGATGTGCTAGCCTATTCGGTGGAGCGTATTGAGTGGCTGAGGGTCTCTGGTTCGATCACCGGGCGAAGCCAAATAAAAATTCCCTCGAGTGGTGGGTGGGAGGTAGCCTTTGGCTCGGAGCGAATGCCCGCGTCGGATTTCCATCCTTCAACTTCTCCTTCCCGAATTTTGCGAATGATCCTACCTGCCGTTTACCTCCTCCTTACACCATTCTATACTCTTTCCCACCGGAGTGGACATCACCTCTGAAAAGCGGGTCAAACCACTGTACAGTTAAAAGTTATATTTCAATTCAATTAATTTATTATCGTGGGCCATTTCACCCATGAGATAATTTAAAATTGCAAAACAATTACGTAAAAATCATTTGAGAAAGGTTAAAAAAAAAACACTACAGCAAGACTCAGTAAATGCAAAAATAGAGAAAAAAAACAAAAACAAAATATAAACGTATACATGCATTGTACATACAATTGCATCCCGAATACGGATACCCGGGTATCTAGCCACACAACATTTTCAGACATACATTTGAAACAATATCACTATTTATTCATAGAAAAATATTCAGACATATCATAAAATGTCATTATATAGTACTTGTTTTAGGTTTTCAATCCTTGAGATTGGTATTCGTAATGTACTGACCTCCGTTTCTCCTTTCTTTTAGCTGGTTCACCCCCGATATGCTTCTTAATTCCTCCTGTTCTCCTTTTGTCTGTCCCTTAAGTATTTATCACTGGTGTGTCCCACTTCTCCTCCGATTTGCCCTTCCATGATATTCCTCGCGTTATTTCTATGTCCTATCTTTCTATCCCTCTTCTCGTCCCTCTCTTTATCTCTATCTATTATCCGTCCATTCGCAAACGTAAGCATAATTATGATGATAGTAATAATAATTCCAAGTGCTTTCCCTCCGCCAATAGCAATAGAGTCAGTTATGCCAATCCTCCCCCATTCGTGACGTCACTTCCGCCTCCCTTCGCTTCTTGGGATCACTTCGCCCTCGCTTGCCGTGGGCACAAATCGAAGCACTACTCGTCCCCTCCCCCCCCCCCCCAACCACACCCTTCCTCATTGAAATCGGTTTCCGTGCCGTGCGCTCATCAACGCGAACGCAACAGACGCACGCGAGGGGGTTCAGGGGGAAAGGAGGGAGGGGGGATTTGTGCGAATGCCATGGGGTGACACAGAGCGGAATGGTCGCATTGCAGAAATGTAGTAACATGTATCGTTTGAATGTTGGTGCTGTGGCATGCGTTGGTCGAACATTGGAAGAACATTCAAACACAGGGTTTCAGTGAATAAGATATTTTGCGTAATAGCGTTGGAAGTGCAGGTTTTTGGAGCATCTATTTGACGCCTTTTTTTTTAATTTTGGAAAATTTCTGGCAAATGGCTGTGGTGCTAAATTGAATGTTTAAGGGCATTTGAGCACTTCGTTTGTTTCTATCAATGGCCGATGGCTCCAAAGACATTACCCCTCGATTTTAATTAATATTTTCTCACCGCAAAGAAATGGAAAGATGAATCCGCTTTACGAGTCGATGGTAGGGACGCAAGTGCCCTCCTAACCCCACTTACATCATCCAATGTGTCCCTTTGCACCTTCAACTGTTTATTTATACATTCGCCGCCGCCCCCCCCCCCCCCACTGATGATGATGGCATTACTGCTTTGTTGAGACGCGAGTCGATTGATAAATGAAGAGAGTGAATTCAGAATATGTGATTTTTTAAAATTATGAAATGAGTAACGCAACATTTGACAATTCAAATGAAAGCTGCACGATTTGTCCAAGACTGCTGCGGGGCGTACATAAAGCCTTACACAGGGCGGTTGGTAATTCACTGACGCGCTACCAAGGATGTTACAGAGTAACGATAAATCAATGACATTTTATTTTGCCAAGTTGCACCATTTTCGAGCCATTTGCGCTTGAAGTTAGCCAATGAGACGGCAGCGCGGGCGACTTCGAATGTCCTCAGAGAGGCGGTGTTGTCGAACTGTAAATGGTTCCTAAGCACCAGCCAGGCAAAGCGAAAAGATTGAATTTTAGTGTCGAACCAATTCGCACTTGGAGCGCCATTCGAACCAAAAATCTTCGGACTAGGAGTCCCGCCGCGTCTTGCCGCTTGCGACACCCAACACTACTTTCCTTCCTTGGTTACAGCGTATGAGTGAATCAGTCCATCCACCCTTTGTGGATGTAAGATGAATTAAACTGGGAGCCACAAGACATTCGGAGGCTAAGATTGCTTGAGCAATTGAGAATGTGTATGTTTAAGTGCGACACGTGGAACATCACCTCTGAACGTAACGATATTTCCCGTTCCGCTAGCAACGATAAATTAAGAGAGATATTTCACCAAACGGATTGCTATATGAATTCGTTTCACCCTCGGACAATGAAGGACCTCAATGAATTCTGATGCAGAAAAGTTTCTCAGGTTTTCCACCGGTTGATGTTTTCCATGTCTCCCGACGTTTCGAGCAGCGACTTGCTGTTCGAAACGTCGAAAGACATGGAAAACATCAACCGGTGGAAAACCCGACAAACTTTTCTGCATCTGATACGCCGGGAAAACCTAAGATCATACTTCACTGAATTCTATTTGGAGCTCTGTACGCGCGTGTCCTCTTTTTTTCTTCATTTTCATGTTAACGGCTGGTCTCCCAACACCCCCTGCCAATGACCTTTCGGAGATGCCATTTCCACCTACAGCCAATGAACGCGTCGATGCGAGTGGGAAGGAAGGCACTTGAATTCCCTCGCGGCCAAATCCATCGGCCATTGGGTAAATCAGGAAATCGCCTCGTTCATTATCTTCCCACTCTGGCTTGAATGGCGTTCAAATTCGCGAGGCAACTGATTCATAGGAAACGCGATGCCACTCCGATGACAACATTGTCTCCGGCGCAATGGCCAAACCTATCGCGGGTGATTATGGGAATGAAAGCCCTCCAAATGATCACTGAGACATTTATGAAGGGATAATATTGGAAAAAGAGTACGTTTACCGCAAATTCGTCTTCCTTGAGGCAAAATATGACGAGTTACTGCACGCAGCCGCACACTTTTGATGACATGCGCTTTAAAACACTCTCAATTTTTTAAATCTCTAATACATTTCGCAAAACCAAAAATTTATTTATATAAACTCTAAACATCGTAAATTCAATGTGGCAAGTCAAAACAATAATTGGTTATTGCCGAAATGTTGCAGAGATTTCTTCTCCATAGGTCTCAAAAATTTATTCTGAATTTTCGCAAAATTTTAAACTTTGTGGCTTGGCTGGCAGTTGTTAATGCTGTCTAATTTCGAAAAAAAACCGGATCTGAGACGCGGAAGTGAGTTGACCGAATCCGCCGTCCGCGAGAAATTGATCCCGAAAAAAAGTGACGATCAGGCGCACCCTAGTGAACGACGCAACAATGCAATTCACCCCCTCTCACGTAAGAGCACTGCTGCTAACTCAACCGATTCTCACCAATAATAGCATTTATTGCGTCATGTATTTAATAATGGCAAAATTGGTTTCAGTTCCATGTTCACCCTTCGCGGAAAGAGACCCAATTTATTGATTGGCTTCATCTACATATATCTATTTACTACGCCGCAAGCTGCCTAAACGGGCATTCGGCAAGGGTAAAATTAGGACAACATCCATTTGCATTTAAAAAGAGAGTGCACGTAAGAAGTTCAGCTTACCATTTATTAAAGTCCTATTTGTTATTAGGGAAAACCGAATCCGTTCGAGATATTTCTATCTTAATTTACCGTTTCCGTCGGACCTGGAAATATCACGAGGTTCCAATAAGATTTTCTCCATCTAAATACATCCTTTCTCCATTGCTCGAGAAATCTAAGCCCACCGCGCAGGCCCTTTCGCGGATCCATAAACTAATTAGCTTCATATCTATGCAACTATTTCTGTACGCCCGCGGGAGTTTTCTAAGGATCGCGCAGCTTTACGTTCGCCGATTGAGTCTCTCTGCACCGGATCCCATACGCTCGCTGCATATTTGAGGTGCGGTCAGACGGGTGCGAAATAGCACCTTCCTTTTAGTTTCTTATCCGAAAATCTTCCCACAAAACGATCGATGACTTCTAGCTTCCTCAGTGTTCTGCCACAAATATATCTTATGTATTTCCCCCACGGTGGCCTCGAGGTTATCGTAACTCCTAAATAATTCACTCCATCTATCGCCTTTATGTTCATCTACATCTAAATAATACCCTACGAGCCACCTCTAGGGTGTTTGGCAGGGGGTGATTAATCATCAGCATGCAGCATGCAATTGGACTCCCACATGCCCACCACACGGTCCAAAAAGCGTCACGTATACTAACAAATTATAGTGTCATATGCTGTTAGAAATAATAATAAAATTAAGAAACATTCATTAAATTTTACATAGGTTAGTAGGCTGCACTACAAGTCATGCAATCTATTTATGAGTTCTATCGCTGACGTTATAATCTCTTATTGAACCTGTCAAAAAGAACCTGTCTGTTCTACAATCTATCTCTCTTATTTTATTTATATGATCTGATCTTCCGTTGTATGTTGGCGTCCGTAAGATATGGTTAACTTCGTTAGAAAAGACACTGCTCTTGAATTTATCTAAAAGGTTTAGTCTACTTTTCAATCTACGGTCCGACAGAGGTTCCCATCCGAGTTTATCTAAGAGGTCAGTTACACTAACAAGACTATTGTAACGACCTATCACATACCTGGCAGCTCTTCTCTGCAAGCGTTCTAACTCTGTTATTAAGCCTTTTTCATGAGGGTCCCAAACACTGGCAGCGTATTCCAAATGTGGTCTAACGAGGGAAAAGTAGCTAATTTCTCTCACTTTGTCGTCGCACTTTCCTAATATTCTTTTAACAAAACCCATTTTACGATTAGCTTGACCGGTTATTTCTCGAATATATTTATTCCACGATAGATCATTATTGAGTCTAACTCCTAGATATTTCACGGATTCAACAGTCTTTAATTGGATACCCCGAATTATATAGCTACGTTGTAAAATGTAATGGCGATGTTGACACCATCCACAGCATATACATGGGGATAGTTAGATGACGTCCGCATGTAATGTTCCGCCTCGTTTCAATTTGCTCAGATTAAGTTCGAGTCCCCAATCTTGGCTCCACAATGAACGTTAATTCAATAGTAAAATTTCAAAGTAATGGTGATAACTAATTTCACGATAGATAGCAGTGTCGTCAGCAAATAAACGTGTTTTACCGCTAATTCGGAAGCAGAGGTCATTAATGTATATAATGAGCGAAAGGGGGCCGATTACGCTTCCCTTTCACTACATCAGCGCTAATTTCGTCAAGAACTACTGTTTGTTTACGATCAATCAGTAAGTCGCGTATGCAGTATACCACTGCTTCGTTTAATCCGCATGACTGTACTTTGTATAAAAGTTTATTGTGAGGTACCGTGTCGAAAGATTTCTTAAAATCTAGAAATAATGCGTCAACTTGTCTTTTCGATTCACTTGATTTTATAACATCGTGAAGAAAGAGCGCGAGCTGTGTTTCGCATGATCTACCTTTTCGGAAGCCGTGCTGCCAGCCATGGAGGAAGTTACGACGACTTTCTGGCTGTAGTCAACACGATTTATCCAAAAGATTGGCGAACGGTGACTGAATTCGTATTCTGATTTTCATTCGCTAGCTATTTAGCCAGAAAATCTTCGCTTCGTCCCTCTGGGAACGAAAGAGTTATGCTCGTTCTGTCTGGAGAGCATATAACGTATGTAAACATTCGCCGATAGCGAATTTCGCTATCGAAGACGGCGAAAACGGCTCTAGCGGCTTGGCGAAAGAATTGATGAAAGACCGACTCGTAATTTAGTTAACGCTATACACCATTGTTATTTTGTATTTTTTATCCCAATGAGTTTAATTGTTATTCAAAGCTTGGAATAAAATCTGAGTGTTGTTTTACTTCTCTTGTCGTTCTACGTAATTCAATAGATGGGTGCAAAAAATTCAATGCAATGGATGGGATTAAAAGTGGATTTGCATTTGAATGAACCGCGAAGCTTTTCTCTGGCAAGCGTATTGTGTAATTGTGGGAGTGATGTTATTCTGAGCATACAAATGTGTTGGATTGCCTGAGAAAACTTGTTGTTTCGGTTCTTATGGTCGTGAACGTTTCATCGGAAACAATACGAAAGAGAAAGACCGGAGTTTTGTCATATAAGAGGATGTCTCGTATAAATTGAAGAAGTGGTGTAGTGGATAGCATGGCTATCTACCAATCTTAAAGTTAAAAGGTCGGTTCCTGCAATAGTCACTTTTTTTCTCTCCACCACAAGAATAAGGTTCGCATAGTACTCGTATGCTTTCCATGTTCAGAGGCAAGTCACTTGAAGTTGTCAAAATGTTTTCTATGCAGAGGAAAATCTCTCATCAGTCGTTCAGCTCTTATAAAGACCCACTGAATTTCACTATCAGGCTTTACATTTATGTCAGACAGAGCTCTAGGAAGCAAAGGATGTGTAGTACGCTTTTATGCCGACTTTGGTGTTCATCCAAGATCAGCTAATTCTGATGATATGAGAATATTTGCCTGTATTCCTGGCTTATTCTTCCCTAAAATCTTGTTCTTGCCTTACATAATTTCATTAGCGTACGATAAGCTGCTTATCATATTCACCCGTGATAAAACCACAAGAAACAGATAATTCTCTTATTTTGTGCCACCTGAATTAGGTTAAAATTGAAAATATTAATCCCTAAGTTTCACTGGATGGACTTTTGGACTCATCGTTTACATCTACCAAAAAAGATGAAAAACAAAGACAACGGTTTTACGTTCAACTATTGAAAACGACTAATGAATAAGCAATATTGAAAAAGCAATACCTACTGTAGCAATTTGATAGTCTCACGAAATAAACAAAAAATGGCATAATATATTTTAGAAATGTGATTTGAACTTACCAACGTGCTTCGCGCTCTTCAATTGTCTCGGACTGCGGAGGCAGTGTGTTGATCGCTGAAATTATCTCGTGCCCATAGACTTATGGGTAATTCGTCATTGCTTACGTCACAGTATTTCGCCAAGAGACCGAAGTTACCCGAACTGAAGCGACAGGCGGGGCGAAAAGAACGAGAATAATCGCGGTGAAAAATTTCGCTTCGTTTCGAGTTGCCGTGGCGAAGCGAAGACCCGGAAGGGCGAAAGGAGAACGAGAATCATCGCCCAGGGCCCACGACTAGCACAACCATGATTTGATATTTCTACAGGAAGGAAAGATTTTCCTATGAGGAAGAAAAATCCTACGATTTTCCGTAGATCGTCTAGTGTAAACTGCATGCCATACTTCGTTTATGAATAGAGAGCTGCATTATTTAAAATTCTCGCGGATATTATGAAAGGAAACATTATTAAGATACACTCTTGTGTGTTCCACAGATTTTTCTGTGGAATTTCTGTTTCAGAAACTTCTGTGAAACATACAAAAGTTTTTCTTTATTATGTTTCCTGTCACCAAGTTCCACCAAATATTGCCGTCCGGCCTTAAATTGATATTATGAAATTTGCCACTGCTGTCTTCGCGGCGTTAAATACTAAATGGAAGCATGCATTACGTAGTACATTGAAAACAAAGATCATAAATTCAGTTTGCGTGCAGATGTAAATAAATTGACCAATGGCTACATTTATTTTCATAGCGCTATGCCTACCACATTTGTTTGTATTGACCATTGTTTATATGCGTATGAGGCCAATTAATATTTATCAGACCTTCCGAGTAGTGACCACCCCGACCCGGTGCGTAACTCTAAACTCCACGAAAACTCAAACATGCTTTGGCGAATGAGCTGATTGAGCCCTCAGAATGCCTTATCGAGGGAATAAAATTAAATTTACAATTTACTGCTAATGTTCTTTCCTGTGAACTTTATATCGCCATTTCAAGGGGCATTTTGATCGCATCAAATCTCAATTCCATCATCACATCTCATTGCATCATAATGTTGATAAAAAAAAGCCGCGCTCACAGCCAGAAATGCGCACTTTTAGTGCCCGTAGAATGCAACTCTTTCGTCACCTGCGCGGTTTACGCCTCGCACAAGCTGCGAATGAGTCATATATGCCCTTTTTGCATTTTGGAAGCCTTTAGACTAGAAGTATGTTAAGTAATTAGTTAAACCTAACGTGGGTATTTCCCAAACGAATTATCAACTGCCATTTTAGGAATTATTGTATCATTTGTGAGAATCATCTCGAATCCATTACCACATTTGGAAAAAATAAGGGCCGATGGTAGCAACCTTGTCGCACACTTGGAATTCCCTCATGCAATGCTTTGGACCTCATCACCCACGCTGTACGCCATTCATGAGTTGCGTATGAGCTCTCTATGCCACCTTGGAGATCCTTTCATTGCAAATAGTAATTTATAATTCATCAAAGGTAATTTTACCTTCAAACTGTTGCTCACCAACTGCTTTGGTGGGGGATGACTTTTCCTCTGCCTCGGTCCATTTCGTAGCGTGAGGTTGGCTTCAAACACGCTTTTATGGCCAAACACCCCTCCCCTCCCTCTCAATTCGCTCCATCGCCTCCCTCCATGTAATGCGCACGCAAGTGGCCGCAGTAAAGAGAGGAGCCGCGATCGTTTGGATTGTGTGCATGGAGAGTAAGTTAGGGTCGTGTCCTCGTCGTCAATATTCGCCGTCGGCCCCGTGGGAATCACGCCATTGAAGGGATGGATGTGTGATCGACGGTATATGGGTTGGGGAATGGCTCGTCGCTGCAAGCGGCCATTAATTAAGAGGGAGGGGACCTTTCAATTAAGGGAAGGCCCTCCCTTCACGAGGAAAGAAATCGCCGTCAGTTCGTCCTCTCTCGTTAACTCGCTTCCCTCCGTCCACTCACACACATTCATAAACACACGACAGCTAAGCACACACCCACCTTAAATTTGACCCACACGCTAACGATCGAATGCGGATAGGTAAATAGGTACAGGAGAGGCTATCGAATGAATGGACCTGTCGGGACCTAACGGGATACAAATGAAAAAAGGCGTTCGTTTAAGTATTCTGAAAAGCTTGAAATAAAAAAAATGATTTGATAATAGGTATTGTGTAAGAATATCATTTAGGAAGGCTAAAAGAGGGAAGGATAATCTCCTGATATGCCGGCGTTGTAGTTGTAAGATAAGAGAAAAAATACGATATAGTTGTTTACATATCGCAGAATGGGGTGACTTCGTGACAGAGGGTCTACTTTTCGTAATTTTAATCTCGCGCCGCGACCGCTCGTCTCGTGAAAGAGATGCACTGGGAATTTCATTTTGTCAGACATGCTGCGACATGTTGCAGCAGCTTCTTAGCACGTGTAGTTCTTTCTGACGCCTTTTTCCAGCAATACGATTTTTTCTCTTTCGGAAAGGGAGGGAAACTTTATATCGTGAAAACTTTTCTGTGAAAGATACATCTAAAACGGGTATGCACTTTGGTGTGTGAATATGTCGGGCAAATCATTCTAAACTATCGATTAAATCAAGCCTTGTTTGTTGAACACATGAAAAAAAAACTGCGTGCACTTTGTGTGGTTCTTTGAGACAAGCGATCTTGTCGCAAAGTCAACCTGGCACGGTAGAACGTTAAATTTTATCATGTTTCTTTTGTCTTTGCAACACTGAAAGGAAGATGAAGACTTATAAAAAGAAGTTAGGTGCAATGGCCTAGAGAAATTACTGCAACCACTAGATGTCGCCATATTTAGAGTTCTAAAACTTATTTGGCGTGCAATTTTGTCGGATTGGAAGCAATCAACGTCCGGTAGCCGGTGCACATCCGTCCCAAAAGACGACCTGACTGGTCTGTGAAGGAAAATGACGGACAAGCTGCAGGAAAACAGTAATCTCCAGTCAGGACCCAGTCAAGACTGGAATTTTTTCCGCTCAACAAAATGAAAATTCTCCGAAGACTTTCGAAGACCATCTTGGGAGAGAGGGTCAGGATCAGGAGTAGTGAGCAAAATCTGCATAGAAGAGCTAAACAAAAAGATAGAAGAGGTTACAGGATTCCCCCAAGAGAGGAAGATGCGAGGGTTCTTTGAGGTGAAAAATATCGTTTAAGGAGCACCCAGTTCATCGATTGCAAAAATCTACATCTACATAATACCCTGCGAGCCACCTATAGGGTGTTTGGCAGGGGGTGATAAATCACCAACATGCAGCATGCAAGAGGACCGCCACATGCACACCGCACGGTCATAGAAATATTACGCACAATAGCAAAATATACATGCTTATTAATAAAAAAAATTGCTAATAGTTAGTAAGTCCTAGAGCAAATACATGCAAGGTTAGAACTATGAAAAGACATGCAATGAGTGATCCTAGCGAGCGACGCCAAAATGCTGTAGCTTTGCCAAAGCATAGAATACTTTTAAATTAAATAAACATAGTTTTTGATATGTCGAAATTGTGACATTATTCTTTTAGCGTACTTTGTGACGCAGTCCCTTAATACAGTTGTTCATGTTAAAGATACGGATTTTTTTAAGACAAGATCTTTAATAGGAAGGTTGAAGGTATCTTATGACGCCATCCGTTTCAGTTTATGTTAAAAATTGATCGGCGTACGAATGAAAACGTCCAAAACTCGTCACAATGTCACCCCAAAATTCTACGGTAATGATAACCACATTGAAGTTGCTGTGTCGTAGCAAATTGCCTGTGTTGTTCCGAGGAAAAACGATTTCCCTTGCCTATCCGTCGGGCAAAATGTCGGGCTCAGTTTATCATTTCTGCCGTATGTGCGGCCTTCCCACGACATGCTTCAGACAAATCTGAGCTTCTTCAGTTCTCTGCCAAAAATATTTCTTGTATGGATGCATTCCCCACGATATATTTGTAGTAATCGCAACCCCCCAGATATTCCTCTTCAAATGAAGCCTTTACGGTAACACTTTCCACAACATGTGAATGAGAATGACTCGACGACCAAAACTGGAAATACGGGGCCGTGAATTTGTTCAGATTTAGTTCTAGTCCCCACCATTGGCTCCACGCATGCGTATCCGTTGTTTGGGTCCCATGAGAAGATTTCAAAATCATTGCGTTCCCTAATTTCGCAATAGATGGCAGCGTCGTTAGCAATTCGACGCATTGTTGAAACGCGTTGAGTCACCAAAATTTCTCCTGAGCTAATTCCTTAAATAGTACCTTTTTTCTGTAAATAGAAATATTAAATATTCGACTTTGAGGCGAACACTATGGCATATTCCCATTACCTGTTCCTCCAGACACGTTAGAAATTCCCGCAGAGCGCAAAGGCGTTGTGAGTTGTCGGGGAGCGGGCGAAGATGAGGGAGGGGGGGGGGGAGGGAAGAACAGAGTGTCATGTGGCGGAGCCATTCGTCAAAACGACACGAGCGCTCGCGGGAGGCAGTTGCAGGAGATGAGCATCGCGCGGCGTGTCCGCTTCAATTTGATGGAGCCATTAGACACGCTCGCTCGCTCATAGCAGTCTTCGCAATATTCGCGTCGTTCTTGTCACCCGCGAGACAAGTTGTTCGCCCGAGATGAAGAGGGCGACGGTCAAATGGACCCACGTTATCTCCTCGTCAAATGGGCCTCGTATGTATATGGCCAATCATTTTTTCCTGATGAGATGATGAAATGTGAACAAAATTGTTATCCGTGGAAGATGACGATGCAGATGGAGGCTTGCCGGGAGAATGGCGCCGTTAATATTAATCGCAGAATGTTCGAGGAGGCCAATTTGACCATGATGGCGTCGTCCCCCCAATTAACGTACCCATTTCTGAATTTATCGTCCAATAACATTCATTTCTGCGCCGTTCTTCAGCGAAAATATTGCCACGCGTCCACTCGAACTGAACGGCAGTTATTGTTAATGCCAACATAATAATAGTAATAAAGGAAATTGTTTTGATATACGGTTTTTTGTCTTATTTCTTAAATTACAATCGATTGGCCAGTAATTTCAAGTGATAATCCAATCCCGTGGTCTTTATTAGTTCACTTAAATTCCCTAAACAGATTATTTTTAGTTTAAGACACGGTCTCCAGCGTTACTTTGTGGAACTGCTTCATCATAAAATAAAATAAAAATACTTTTTTATATTCCAAACTTTATTTTAAATAGTACGACCCGGGTTTCTGCATGTCCTGATGATAGCATGATGTGCGGAAACCCAGGTCGTACTATTTAAAATAAAGTGTGTAATAGAACCAAGAATTTTTATTTAATTTGTATTTTTACTTTACTTTTTTGTTACGATGAGAATTGTTGTAAATAAATAATTACATATTATAATCAATTTTCGAAGTCTTAAAGGGTAGGAGATAACTCAATAACGTGGTAAGATGTTTAAGATGTCCTAAAATGCCTAAAACCTTCTCTATACTTTACGTGGATATCGTTGGTTGCAATAAAGAGATCTCTGAAGGATAGGTGAACGTGGAAGAATATCAACCGATTGTATCGTTTACCCTTCATTTCATTTCTCCGCTCGAAATCCTTTTTCGCTTCGTTTGTGGTCCATGGACTGACTACATCCACGTATTACCCCGCAAGATGCCCCAGAATGGCTTGTGTGTGGGGCTCTTTCGGCATCATCCTCATCACGAGACAACTTATCCTAACGTTTCTTCTCCATTCCGCTCTCCTCCCTTTCCACACTAACGCATTTCCTCTCTTCCGTGCCCACAATCACTTGTCCCATGCAATTCATTCGCTTGCCATTTTCCTGCCTTATCCTGTACTTTGACGACACCAGCTATTAATTAAAAGGTCAGCATAGAATGAGGGTGTTGGAGTGATTTGACTATTTGAGTAACGCCTAGCATTTTTACCATTCTTGTTTCGTTCGGTGTAAAAATTAATTCCAAAGCCCATCATATCCTTCGTTAAAACTTTCGCGGCTGCTCGTCATTGTGAATAAAACCTTTTGGGCTATGTCGCCGCCACAATTCTTGGGTGGACCCAACGTTTCCCAACCGATGCTGGTCGTTTTCTTAAGGGATTCTGTCTTTCCTTTCCTGCCTGAAGAATCCCTTGAGAAAGCGACCTGCATTGGTAGGGAAACGTTGGGGCCATCCAAGAATTGACGCGGCGACATAGCCCAAAAGTTTTCATTCATAAATCCCATCATATCCGTTCGGCAAAGACTCTCTCCTATTTAATCGAGTCTTTCGGTCCCGGAAAATTTTCTAAGTCTCTCTGAAAGGTATCTTTTTTAGGTGACTCAATCAATTTGAACCCTAACACGTTCCCTGCGAGTCTTCCACTCTTATTCGTGTCGGCCAATTCCGGAAGATGGCGCTATGCGCCGATTCCGGTGGTACAGAAAGCGAAAAGGTCGAGGAAAAAGTACTAATTATCAACACTAGCCATTTTTTCAAATACTGCTTATCGCGATGAAGATTGTTGAGTGGCTCGCACATGAGGGCGAAACTAAAAAGGTCTTCCTCTTGTGACTGGAGGTCGTCCTTTTCTTTGGTGATAAAGATGGGATGGGGGAGATTAAATAAAAGACTGCGTTCAGCGCGAAGAGGGTGGAGACGGGGAGGAGGGGGCGGGCCTTTTATTTATATGTTTGAGGAGGGAGCGCATGCATTTCCGTAAGCCCTTCGGAAACGAAAAGCTTTAATCTGCGGAAGAAGGACGCATGAGAATAATCCATCTGCGCTGCTTTTTCTTCTAGCCTGTCTCTGCAAAAGTCCCGAGTTATGGCGACTGGCAGGCAGAGTTAATGCTTGCTTAAATTTTCGGTTGGACAGATGTTAGCTGGAGGGCTGCCGCTGGCTTTGGCCCGAAGGAAAGGCGGAGCCAGCGGCGAAATGAAGGTGTGAGCGGCCGGGGAGGCAATGTGCAGAGAGGAAGCACCACTAAGTCCTTTGCCTCTTTCAATCCATTTCCATGTTTAGTACACATTCATGAGAGCGTAGGAAACTGAGAATGTGTGTCGTTCAACTACAGGATTTAAACCAATTAAATAAACCCTCCTCCCACGATGTAAGACATTAATTCCAAACGGGGGATCGGGTTGGTGTGGTGACTAGAGTGTTGCCTTCCCACCCGGCGGGCTCGGGTTGAAATCCCGGAAGTGGCAGAGAATTTTCAGAGACCCTGCTTTTTCCCTGCTTGAATGTTGTGTGGAGGACATTTCAAGGGCAACACTCCGTCCGTCGGATGGGACGTTAAGATTGGCGCCTTTCGTTAAGAGCAGGCTAACGCCGACGCCGGGTTTCTCTCCACCCTTCCTTCCACACCCTTCCCTCATGGCGCAAATGACCTCAGCTGTCGGTCGCCTCCTCCAAATACCTTACCATTCATTCCAAACTCCAACCCAATGAATTGCAAAGAAAAGCGAATCGTGAAAAACTGCTTCTAAGGAACAGAGATGGCTGCACAGGTATTACGGGAATTACACTGGAGATTTGGAGGCAACGTGCAAGATTACGTTTGCTTGAGCAATAAAGCATAGCTATCTTTCAGCGGAACGCGGAAAACATCATATTAGAATCCCACTGAACACATTTCTTGGTCCTGCAAAAACGGTAAATTAAGAGAGAGATATTTTACCGAATGAATGGAAATCGGAATAGGGTAGTTTCCTTCATCAAAGAAAACGAAATGCATTGATTGCGATTCCTTACCCACCATTAGTGTATTCATAATATACAAATTATTTGGTTTTAGAAATCACAGTTTAGACGAATGGAAATGGTCAATTTTAACCTCATTTGAAAAAGGCCAGATTGGCGCCCATGCGATGCCACTCCACGTGACGTCACAGGGACCTAATTTCTATACGAGTAGTCAGGAGTTTTACATCGTCTGAGATTGTCAATGCATGTATGAGGCACAGAGCTCAGGGATATATCTCTTAATAATCACCTATTAATACTGCCTATGGTTGGAAAGTTTCCTTCGTTTGATAAGGTATTGATAATCCTTATTTAAGCCAAGCGCTACCTGCTAGCATGGTACTCTGCTACCTGCTAACATCCTGCGTCGCATCAGCGCTCAGGGCCTTGCCCCAAGGTCACCTCACTTGCGGCAGCGGGAACCAGAACGACGTCACACGGAGTTTTCCCGGCATTCATACTAACCCGTCGTGTTTTCGCGCGCTTGAAAATTTTCACTTTTCGTTTAATCGCGAAAAATAGATATCGTCATTCGAAAATCTAAGATCGTGAAATGCGTACTCCAAGAGTAATAATCTTTCGATTTAGGGAATAAAAAAAAATAGGAAACCACCCTATTGCCGAACGATGGCTGATTTTAGGAAATGCTTCATGTCGCGCATTACCGTTTCATTTGTTAACCCCCTGCCACACTCCGATGGAGTCGGCTTCCTACGAAAGTGCATGCAGATCAGATCCATCACGTGGTCTGCGTTTTTTTCCCGTTTCAACCCCAATGGGCTGAAGCCGATACAGTATAGCGTGTGTTCTTTCGTGTCTCCTCGAGGGAAAGACACTTGTTTGCGATGCGTGCGGTCGCGAAGAGGGATTTAGATGTGTGTGTGGAGAGAGAAGAGAAAAAACGCGCGCAAATCTCCTTGCGATGGGTTTAGAAGAAAAGAGGATTAACTAATAAGTGAAGGCGCACACGCGAGAGCAAAGACGACGACACAGACATTTTTCTCATCCGCAAACAGCTCTTTTAATGAAACATTAAATCAGATTGAAAAGCATTCGCGAAAATCTATGAGAGTACATTTTTCAAGCCTACTATTGTGAAGTACTGCGCGAAAAAAGTACTCCGGAAGCATTCGCGCACAACCGTGAGAAGTTATTTACACGGTTGGCGTAATTTGCTGGGATTAAAAAAAAATATATATATATTATCCTACCTAACTCTGAGGAAGGTGGTAATGCGCCACCGAAAATTTAGTGAGCAACTCTTCTATTGTTAATATCTGCTGTAGCTGCATTTTTTGTAAAGGCATATTATTTTTTGGTACCATTGTAGTTGTCCTCACTGCTCAAATTTTCTCATTCATTCATTCATTTTTACATAATTTTATTTATACGAGAAGTAGGTACTTCGCGTGACAATGAGAGGCTAAAAAGCACGAAAGGAGACTGGTGCAAGCGCTGACCAAGTGCGCAAGAGAAATATGAAGAGGGAGGGTGTTGTGCATGGTGTCCGTGAGGAGTGAATTGCTGTTTGCCTTCAGCATGGGCGTCAGAGTCGCTAACAGCTGTTTTAATCATTAATCCGTCAACCAAAGGGGTCAATTAGGAAAGTATGTAGTCTGCCCGCCACGGTCCGTTTCAATGGAGCATTACCACGGCCTGCCTCTCCCCTCAACCTGGACCTCCCTCTCCAATTCGCATGGAGGTGAATTCCCTTTCATTCTACATCTATAAATCCTATTCTCCCCCTTCCCATCCCTCGCTCACCCAATGTTGCACCCAGTGGCGGCTTGCCCATAAGGACTCTCGGACGCCGCCCCTCCGAAGATTTGAAAAAGGAAATAAAATTAAATACCCATTCAATCATTATTATACATCTAATTAACCAAAGTGTTTTTCCAATCGCATACATCGAAAATGTGGGAAAAACACGCAAAAATAGCGCGAGAATTTCGCATTTGTAGCCGCGGAGCGCTGGCCAGAACGTCCCAATCAATCCCCATGCATTATATGAAGAGTGGTAGTGGTGGGGGCTGCTGGTTCTATGACACGTCTAAGCTTGTGCCTTATGGAAGTCTTGGAACGCCGTCCGAGCATGCGCAGAGCGAAGTATATAGTGAGATGACATCGTCGTTACGGCTGGCGGCATTATAAACTGGCGTATACTTGCTGCTGCAGAGTCACAGAATGCCCTGTTTTGGTTTAAATTTTACTACCATAAATGTTTAAATTAAATTATTTCAAATCAAACAAATTTAATACCTAGATAGCCATAAAAACTCACTTAAAATATACAAAATACTGAAAAACTTTGACCCCCCTGTGAAGTGTGCCCCCCCCCCCGAGCATTTGACTCACGAGCCGCCGCTGATTGCACCCTCTAACACTATTATCAACATCCCCTCCCCGCTGAGCACTCGCTCCATCAACCTACCATACCTTCAGTCTAACCACCTAAAAGATGCCTCTCCTCACCCACCATATCCAGCACTTCTTCGTTCCTCTCCGTCCACTTCACCTTCTCCAATTCTTCGCCACGCCTTCATCTCAAATGCTTCCAGTCTTCTCTCGAACCAAGTGTCCACGTTTTCGCAATACAAGGCTCTCCACTCCAAGTCACACTTTACACTATCCTTTACTTTTAATTCTTACATTACGATCCACTAATCAGATATTTTCTTCTCATGCAAGTGTCCATTGCTTGCGCAAACGAAGATAAAAAGTGATGAATACCGGTGACAGGCAAAACCTCTGCGATTGCATAAGGAGCGTGCACGTACGTGTGGTATAATTTCATTCAGTTTGGATTGCGAATGCCTTCTTTCAATGGTTGCTTTGTAGGAATGCTGCAGCGGCGGCGGCGGAAAAAGGCGATCGGGCGATTAGCGAGGGGAAAGCGTCGTGGCAAATGTTGTGCCTATCCGTGTCTAATCAGTCGCCTTTGGCACTTAACTATCGATCAACCAATCACCTCCCTTCTTCGCCGCTGATCGCCTCCCAATCAAGCCCGTCTGTCTGTCTGTGTCGTCTGCCTGCGATCAGCCCGCAGTGAATGACGAGGTGAAATCGACGCTTAATCCGATAGCGGAAATATCAGGCGCTAGTTAGCGCGTCGCGCGACAGGGGACAAATTGGCGCTGGTGTGCTCACGGCAACAACCATAATTCCATCGTACGCATCCCACGTCCACCCACGAGGGGGCGGGGGTTGTTTAACACCGCAAGCAAGCACAGGGGCATCAAGCAGGCAAGCGGCGCGCCCCTGGAGGGTGACTATTTCGGCCTGCCATGTTGGCTTCGTTGGCAAGCTGATTGCATCTCCCAGGATAACACATGTGTTGGTGGACCACTTTAAAATCGTCATGGCATTAAAAAATATATCGTGATAATTTTATTGATTCACTTGAACCGTGATAAATGAAGGTGTTTCAAGTATCCAACGATACAAATATAAATATAATTTAATGAAAACAGTAATTACGAGGGTGTATTGAAAAGTAAGGTCTCCAACGACGACGCTAATTCCGAACGCGAGTCGCTAGGCGAAATTTGACTATTGCACGGCATTTCTTGGTTCCTATGATATAATTCAAAACCACTGTCGTTACCATAGGCCACTCAGTCGCTGTGTAGGAGTCGTTAAGGATGAAGCTCCCGCTTAGTGCGCCCCCATTTGCGAACTACGCTAAGTCATTCGATTTTTGAAAGCGGAAATGTTTTCCCCGATAGAAATAGGGTGGTTTCCTACTATTTTTTATTGCCTAAATCGAAAGATTATTACTCCTGGAGTACGTATTTGGCCTTGATAGCAGGGTACTCTGCTACCTTTGCCAAGGTAGCAGAGTACCCTGCTAGCAGGTAGCACTTGGCTTAAATAAGGATTATTAATACCTTATCAAACGAAGGAACCTTTCCGACCTTAGGCAGTTTTAATAGGTGATTATTAAGACATGTTTCCCTGAAGTCTGTACCTCATGCATGCATTGGTAATCTCAGACGATGTAAAACTCCTATCTACTCCTATAGAAACTAGGTCGCTGTGACGTCACGTGGAGTGGCATCGCATGGGCGCCAATCTGGCCTTTTTCAAATGCGGTTAAAATATGCCAATGCCATTCGTCTTAACCGGTATTTCTAAAACCAAATAATTTGTATATTATGAATACACTAATGGTGGGCAACGAATCGCAATCAATGCATTTCGTTTTCTTTGATGAAGGAAGCTACCCTATTCGCCACCAGTTAATGGAAGCATATGTGAGAAGTGTATGGACATCAAACACTTGCGGAAATGGTGCCAGAAGTTTTCTGATCGACGGGATAATGTGATGATGAGCAGCGGTCGGGGAGGCCGAGTTTACCGGAATCAATGGCGGCTTGAATTGACAAGATGGTGCAAAACATCCGGAGAATAACCCTTAAAGAGAGATAAAGGAAGGTCTTAGTGAAGAGTGTGGTAACTTCTCATTGCAGAATATTGCGTCGGATATCTTTGATTACATCATGCCTGCCCTAGGCAGGTCATCGACGGGCACAAAAAAAGCCCGTCCACATGTGTCACGTCAAAAGATCGCCTCAATCAATGAATTCGACTGGGATATCTCCGGCAACACTCTTTACAGCCCAAAAGTTGCCCCAAGGGACTACTACCCTTTCTCCCGCTTTCAAAAAACTCCTTGGAGGACAGAGATTCAAAACAGACGAGGAAATGAAGGACGCAGTCGACAGTTGGCTTCGCAACGCGGCGGGAGAGTGGTACGACGTCATTTTGAAAAAGGTTACAAGGATGCAAAATGTAATTTCTTATCAAGGCAACTATGTAGAAAAATATCTAAATGCTCAACCTTTCCATTGATATACGCAAAGTTGAGAATAAATTCATTTTCGATTTTTTAAAAAATAGGAGACCACACTTTTTTTCATATCCCCCTCGTGTATACCCGTTATTAGTACATAGTACCAAATGATTAAAAAGGTTTTTCTTAAAAATGCATTCTTTTGCACCGATTATATTTGTTGGCCAGTTGCAAATAGAAGCAGCGTGCACCATTAATTGAATATGATTTGCGTTCCCTTTTGAGCCATTCCTACCCACAGTGAAAGGCTCTACCCGAACGAGTATATGAACTCGGAGTGGCGTCACCAACTCGTGATGAATTGGGCAATGTCACCTTTCCTTGCTTCCCACTTAATGGATGGGACAATGGCTGGCGTAGATTTTTTTTCCCTTTTCATCATCCTTCGTTCCGTTCCGTATTACCAATTACTCAAATTTTGATATCCGATCCGAGTGAACGATCTTACTTACCACGTTCAAACATGGACATATTCTAGCAGGTAGCAGAGAACCCTGCTAGAGGGTAGCGCTTGGCTTAAATAAGGATTATTATTCCCCTATCAAACGAAGGAAACTTTCCGAACTTAGGCATTTTTAATAAGTGATTATTAAGACATGTTTCCCTGAGCTCTGTGCCTCATGCATGCATTGGTAATCTCAGACGATGTAAAACTCCTATCTACTCGTATAGAAATTAGGTCCCTGTGATGTCACGTGGAGTGGAATCGCATGGGCACCAATCTGGCCTTTTTCAAATGCGGTTAAAATTGGCCAATGCCATTCGTCTAAACCGGTATTTCTAAAACAAAATAATTCGTATATTATGAATACACTAATGATGGGTAACGTATCGCAATCAATGCCTTTCGTTTTCCTTTATGAAGGAAACTACCCTATTATAATGAGCGCGTTTAACTGTAAATTACACTCGTGATGATAATGCCAATGATACTCGCGACTTATGAGTGTTTTTCCCTGAAATACTCTCTTGCAAATGAAGAGATATCGCATAGCACTCTCACATAGACGCTTTTGAGAACCGTTTGAAATGCGCCCGAGATCGGGAAAGATCCTCCTCCCGCGCGTTTCGCTGCTCCTTTTTTTCTGTATTGAGAGCATTCTGACACGAAATTCCAAAGCGACATTTCAGGGAGCAGTCCTTGTCTGAAATTCACCCTCCTCAGACTGTGCAGGGGGTGGGAGGTTTTTGGGGGGGGGGAGGGGGAAGAGGGTGGGGTGGTGGTCGTTGGGGGTGCGGTGGTTTGCTCGTTTTAATCTGGGGGGAGGGAGGGACGCAGATTGGCAAATCAGAGGGGAGCGACGCCAGCGCCATGGGGGAGTGTTGCGGAGAGAGTGGCAACTCTTCCAGCCAGGAGCCAACGGAACGGATTAGCCGGAGACTTAGAATTCGTGAAAAACGCTTCGATATAAGCTCATTTTTAACAACGGAAAAGACTCTTCAAAAGTTTCTGTCGGATACAGAGTGACGGCAGGAAAACATGCTGTTCAAATTAACTAGATATGGCTGGTGTGGACAATTGTGGATATTTTATAAATCGTGTACAAGTCCAGCCATGGCTGAATTAAGTAGTATGCGAGGTGCAGGTAGCAAAATTAAATGGATTGACTATTTATATAATTTTAAAGCTATATAAACCAGCGTTTTGTGCAACTAAATATTTTATGAATTTTGAGGTATTTACACAAATTTTTCTCCACGGCATCATAGAAATCATTTATATTAATTGGAATTTGGATTGCTTTTCAAAGTAAGGTGAATGAATTAATATGGCTGTGACAATGGTGAGCATGCACAGTTTTTTTTTAATTCCTGAAATATTAATGTCCCCACCTCAAATGTACTCGCCGAATATTTCGCGGATGAATAATGTTTTTTAGATGAGATGTGAGCCTTTAAAAATTCCTCTTCGTCGGCTGCTTGAAAATACGACGTCAGCGGCGCGTGACAACACGGCATGGTATCAACTGATGACAGAGCGAGGAGAAGTGCGTAAAAAATTGGTCGATGTAGGGGCTCAAGCGAAAATTTGGCGAAAGAGCACAATTGCTATTTTAACGGCAGGTTGCGGATTGTGAATATTGGCGTGTATGTTGGATTGACAAGGCGTTGTTGAAAGAAATATAGGGGATTATTTGGGGTGATTTGGAAAGACTTATAATAAAATAACTTGATGGCATTGACAAACAGATATTGATTTGTTTCAAAGATGAATTCTTGTGATCCTCGCGACGCAGTTACATCATTTGTTTAATGCAATAAGCGTATACGTATTCATCAAAGCAGAAGCTATGAGAGAAAATCGTGTGAAAACCATACGAATCGTGTATAGTGCCCCGTCGCTCAAATACCTCTATTGCCTCGCTGGGGAGGCTTTTTTGCTTCTGTCCCAAAGGGCAAAAATAAGAGAAGAAAGTGGTTGATGACCTAAAGAATGGCTTTAAATACATTATCAGCATTGCAAACGGGATAATTCTCTTAGGATCATTTGCACGTAAGTACACTCATGCATCAGGCCTATCGTAGGATTTTATGGAATCGCCAGTTTTTCTCGGATGGCCACCAAATTTAGGATGTATCACTTACTTCTCTTTCTAAACAACCCTAGAAGTGTACCTGTTAGGGCCCCCGCGCACAAGAGAATACACGATAAATATGACACTTTTGGCTGGGAAAACTCAATAGTTGCTATTGTTGTGTCCATAAAGATAGGTGTATGTCAGCGTAAATAGCACTTGAAACTTACTTCTGAAACTTTCGACTACTTTTTTATCACTTTTTGGAGAAAACTCTTCAAGTTACGCATGGTAGGTTACTAAGTAAATACAAAATATATTGATTTTCAGCTAGCAATGGATCTCTTTAATCTCTCTGGGCAATAAATAAATATTTATAAACGTTTGTAATATAATTTTTATCTATCGTATTATCACTTACCTGTTTTCATCAACACCACACATCGCGGTAGTGACGAAGCAATCACTGTTTTTTCAGGAAATCAGCCGCCGTAAGGGAGTCAACTAAAGGTAAACTGTCATATTGTGCCTCCTTAAATCCCTCTAAAGTCAATTTGACCTTAGAAAAAACTCCTACAAAGTTCGACGATGACTATTTACTTCAATCTCTTCGAAAACGGCTCCAATCCTTTAGCAAAGTGAATGATATACCGTGCGGTGACGTCAGAATGTGTTTCAGGTCACGTGACTTCAAGCGATATTTAAGAACTTAAATTATCATTTAATGACGCTTGTGGAGTTCTTGGAGAGGTTTGGCTTGTGCATTTGTGCTCGTGAGCTCCAGGGCACACAATCGAAGTAACGAACGACCTTGCTGCTATCCAAGCGTGGTGCAATGCATGGCACTTAAATTAAATTTGAAAAAAAAATTCTTGGAAAGGAATTTCTATTAAAAAAATACTCCCAATAACTTATGTATATGATTCAGGGTACCCAATTAGAGACTGTAGAATACGTGAAATATCTAGGAGTTAGATCAATTATGATCTATCTTGGAATGAACGTATTCGGGAAATAGCAGGTCCAGGTCATCGTATATTGGGTTTTGTTAAAAGAATATCAGGAAAATGTCAGTAAACTCGCGAATCAAATTCCAAGATAAGTAATTAGCTTCACCGTGGCCAATACACGCCTGATATTAATCGCGTGCGTTTGAAGAGTTTAATTCGTTTTCGACGCAAACAAATCGATTTGTTTCGATTCGGCCTACCGTGCCGAATGGAACCGAATGGGTGCGTGCGAGTGGATGTGTGTGTCAGGGAGTCGATTTTTCTCCGCGAATAGATGGAGGCTTAACGAAACATATATAGTTAGGAGGCCCTTTTGTTTTTTACTTTAACTGTATTGATATCGTGAGTAGAATAGAATTGACGAAAGAGGGCCGTTTCTCTAAATCAAGGTGAAATCCATCGAGAAACCATTAGCGAATCCCGTTCACTCGTTTCCTCCGCAATGGCGCTGGCGTCGAAACAATTGACTGCGCACCGGCCGCGGCTGCGGCAGTTGTCACATCTCCGTGGAGATTACGTGGGCATTATTCCGCCGCCAAACAATAGGGCGGCGCCACCTCCCTCGTCCGCCCGCGCCACGCCCCCCGCCTAATGTGACCCCGAGTGACCGCTACTCAACTGTCCACATCCAGGGAGGGGGTTGTGGGTGGGGGGGGGGGCGGAGGTCACACACGTTAGAAAGGGTTGGCTCTGTTCTGCAGCGTGGACCGAAGTGTAGATGGGCTGAGCGCCGATCTACTCCAGTGAAAAGAGCGACGAAACGCAGGACACGAAAGAGTGGATGGAAATTAAGTGCTTCTGATGACGACCCTCATTGCTAGAAGAGAAGTGGAATTATTTATTAGCACATCGTTAAATAAATACGCAGTGAAACTTTAATTGAAGGAAGAAAGTGGGTTTGAGTAAGTAGTCCATTCATTTCCATGCGAAGTCACTCTCAATTGTACGATAGTACGACTTTACCAGTTGTGCGATACAAAAAGCCTACGCGCACGAATCTATTTACTCGTAAATCAGTCTTTTGTTAGTCAAAGGACGCTGCTAACTAATGTGGGAGATATGTCGCGCCTCTCTTGCAGTTAGTCTGCGGTGAACTGAGTCGTTTCAAGCCAACACTCTTCAATCCAGGGTTATTTAAGGAGCCTATCCTCACCCTAATGTTTTTATTAAATCCAATATTTTTTTACTAACAATAATTTGTATTTGCTTAGTAGTAATAATTATGTTTTATTTGGTTCATTAAGGTAGAATATATTTATTTCACCAGAGACCACAAGATTAAGTTTATTTTCTTTATTCATGCCAAAGAGGCGAGCAAAGTATTATTTTATTTTATCTGAGTTTGGAAGAATATAACACGTCAGTTTTGTTTAAGACTGAAAAATAATTGGCGTCGTAGTATACAGTCAAAGTTTTAAAAAGGTTTCATTCATTCTGCGTTTTTTTATTTTTTCAACCCCAGACATCTAAAAATGGAATCATTACGTTTTTCACTGGTGTTTATCTTGAAATCATGATTGATAGGTTTCCTAGAACAGAACTTGTTTCTATGAACATCTCACTTGTTTGTCATTTTTTTCGGTGTATATAGGTCATCGTACAGCTGATATCCTTCGGTAACCACCAAAGTAATCTAAAGTTAAGGTTTTATACCATTTAGCACAGCATCTTGTGACCATTGCTCCATTTGGCCTCTGAATCGGTGGGGGACTTTCTTAAGAAGCGCGCTTTTGCTCTCCTGTGCCTCATTCTCTGAATTAAAGAGCAGTTTCGCTTTTATTCTCGCCAGCTTTTGGACGAAGTAAGCAATCCTCTAAAATTCTTCTCATGGATCACTAACCCGATGGCATCTGCCATCAGACTTTAACAGTTCTTTTAGCATTAAATTAGTTATTTTGCTTTGGCAACCCAGAGTACAAATTAATAATGTCCGTTTTTTCTGTCTTTATGTTTTGTTAGCATCACTATGCGATTCATCAGATCTCCATTTTAGTATATATAATATTTTCAGAGAGATTATTTAAGTATAGTGTCTCATGGCGTCTTTTGGCGTCGTGGTGTTTCTAAGCCAAGCATTAGTTTGCGTTGTACCGGTTTCAGTTTTCGCCGTGTTAAAGTAATTTCTACGAAGATATACAAATGTGATTTTTTAACGGATGATTAAATGAATGAATGAATGAGGAATATATTTTTATTAATCAATTATCTCTAACGATTTTTGCCGTAATACAAAGCTGTTGATCCATTCAGAATATACACTACAAATATAAATTTGATTAACACGTTGGATTGTTATTGCCTTTAGAAATCAATCAAAAATATGTTCATTTTTAGGGTACGCAACCAATTTCCTTTCTTCGCGCAGGCGTTGGAAAGGTATTTTCATGCCATTATTGGGGAAAATGTTGAGTCATTGTTTCCGTATTTATCCGCAATAGCCCGTGAATTTCTCCCGAGGTGGACCAATATGGCGTATCCATGGCAAGCAGCAATAGCTGGTAACGCCCTCTTCGGACTATACTTCTTGTGGTGTGGCGTGGTCGATTCCTTCATCTTTTCCTTTTTCTTTCTTCTCGGATATGACGCCAAGACGTGTCGAAGTGTAGGTAAGGGTTGCGGATCGCCCCACCCTCTGGCTGAGGGGGTTGCTAAGGGGAGGGGGGTGGTTCTTAATACGGATAAGTTGTGGTCGAGGAGGGAGTCGTAACTCGTTGCGTTGCACGACGGGAAAAAGGGGTCGCCGCCACCCGCAAGAGTTATGTCTACCCACCCCCGCTTTAATCTCTTCTCCACACCCTCCTCTCTCCGTCCCCACTTCTGACACCAAATCTTCTTTCCCCTCTCCAAGCAACGGACGAGAAGAAGAGGAAGATCGGATTGCGCACCCCACTTTTAAAGCGACGACGTTCCGTCAAATTGCGGCCATATTATAAGTTAAAGCATATTGCAACTGTCCTTCTCAAAATGGACTCGCCCTCCGTTTTCATTTTTTTTGTGGACTGCGATTGATTTTTTCCAATTAAGAGACCCATTATCATCCGTTTTATATTCGATCCGTATGTCTGCTCCTCGAGATATTTGCGGTGAAAAATAGGCAGCCTTCACCCTTTTGCAGATGAGTTGATGGCGTCATTAACTCTTACCGAGCGGTTCACCGCAACTCCTCGGGCTCGCGTGGTTCGCCATTGTTTACGCTCAGGCGAATGATTTATCATCTCAATTAGCACATCCTCTTGATGAATAAATGTTGTGACGTCATCAACTTCTAAAAGTGGACTGTGACGTCAGTCTATTCCCATCCTATACAAACCTACGAGCGAACACTGAATCGGGTGTATTTCTTTTTCCTACGTAAGAAATCTGTCTTTCCCACCGCCTGACAAATTCTTTTGGTGAATTACTATTTCTGGGCAAAGAGAACGAACGGCATTACGGCGACTTGTGTTTTAAGCTTATTTAGATCTTATTTATATTTTATTGCTCTGTCAATAGAAAGAAAATCATCAATCAATAGAAAGCTTCTTTTGTTTCACTTTGGAGGTCGAAATTTCGCACTCGCAATTTTAATTATTGTTTATGCACTAAGATAGAAAACAAGGCCCCATTTTGGGCGCTGTTGACCGTATGCCTTTTCCGTTTTGTATATAACTTCACATAGCGTTAATACAAACTTTCTTCATCATTCTCAAACGGCGAACCCCCACTGAATCTGATCCCTACCATTCTTTTCGAAAGGAAGAGGTTTTCGCAGAGCGGGTTGACTATCTGCAGGCGCTGCTTTTGTGACAAGATTTTGAAGACAAAATAATCGACGAAGTGGACTTCATGGCCTCCGACAACCACGTGCCGCAAATCATATCGACTTTACGTCTAATCAGCTGCCTGAAACTTTCTTTGAAGTGTGCAGCACTTTTATTTAAATCCACACCGAAAACAAGGACCTTTGTGTTTGTGAATATGATTGCCCTTTAAATATTACATTAACTGAAGTGCAATCATAAATAGCGGAAAATAATAGGGTAGTTTTCTTCATCAAAGAAAAAAGAAAATGCTTTGATTGCGATTCGTTACCCACCATTAGTGTATTCACAATATACAAATTATTTGGTTTTAGAAATCCCAGTTTAGGCGAATGGCAACGGTCAATTTTAACCTCATTTGAAAAAGGCCAGATTGGCGCCCATGCGATTCCACTCCACATGACGTCACCGGGACCTAGTTTCTACACGAGAGGGTAGGAGTTTTACATCGTCTGAGATTACCAATGCATGCATGAGTCACAGAGCTCAGGGAAACAACTCTTAATAATCACTTAATAATTTTGTCTAAGGTCAGAAAGTTTCCTTCGTTTGATAAGGTAGTAATTATCCATATTTAAGCCAAGCGCTACCTGCTAGCAGGGTACTCTACGCTCCTGCTAGCAGCCTGCGTCGTATCAGCGCTCAAGCCTCGCGTCAAGGTCACCTCACAGGGCGGCAGCGGGAACCAGAAATACGTCACACGGACTTTTCCCATCATTCCTGCTTACCCTACGCGTTTTCGCGCGCTTGAAAATTTTCACTTTTCGTTTTATCGCGAAAAATAGATATCGTCACTCGAAAATTTAAAAGCGTGAAATGCGTGCTCCAGGAGTAATAATCTTTCGATTTAGACAATAAAAAAATAATAGGAAACCACCCTATTCCTGCTATGACTGCTTTCTCTATCATTCGTTGGCCATCGTCTCAGGTGTCCGCTGCGCCACCTAGCGGCTACGTTGGTGAACCGTCATCGGCGTCATACGTAGGAATACCCATGATCCTTCATAAGAACACTGTGATTGTCGTTGGGATCAGGTTTTCCTGCTCTAATCATAAACGAGAAATGTCCAATGTCCAAATTTGAAAGAATGATGAGGAATTAGTATTCCAGGCATTAAATAATTTCGATTAAAGAAAAAAAATGGAATAGGAAACAAACATATTATCACTACACGCGAGAAAACATGGGTTATTTATAGTGTAGGTAAACCGTTTTTGGGAGCACTGCTGTGTGGAATGCACTTACAATACGCTAACATAAGTTTCGTTCCTCTCTCTGGGAATTATTCAGGAAACTCACTGAATGAGATTTGTCCGTATGAAGAGTTGTTCCGAGGTTAATCAAGTGGAATTATTTGTTATTAAAATTAATTATATTTGTTAATTAAAAGTCACGGAAAATATTCCATTGGCACTAAGCGCTATAGTATTGGTGGACAATTACCAGTCACTTTTAATTTACTTGGTTTAACCGTTTGTATTTGGACGGAATCTTAGCATTCCAACCTTGTTCTTTGCATTTTAAAAAATGAATAAAAATAAAACCCAATTTAAAAAAATTGAAGTATGGAAAACAGAAAATATTTCAAGGATTGATGTGCCCATTATTATTTTAAGACAGATTTTTTTACCGCACATTACTCAAATTAAAGGAATCATTAAACTGAAAGGCCGTTGATATGTGCAATGTGCATACACTCCTTGTTGACTGCACGCAGCAGTACATCCGAAAGTCTTTCATATTAATACATACAACTAATCGCTTCGAAATCTAAAAACAAAAGTGGGTTTTATCTCATTTCTAAAAATGTTTTATTTTGACCTTATCTTGACCTCGTTTAATTCACGTTAAAATATTTCTTGGAGTGCAGGTCAACGTATGTTATGCAAAAAAGTTATAGCCAACGTTTGTGTTTATTTTAAACCATCATCAGGGTTATGAAAGAAAAAACATAAGAACAATATAAAATACAAAGATAACAAAGATATACAATATTTTTACACAAATAACTTGGTGTGGTAATACCTTAGTAACATGATATCAATAAATATGTTCAAAGTTAAGGTATGCCAAAAGTTTTTGTGCATTCTGTTCTTATATATATATATATATATATTTTTTTTTTTATTATATTATTGTAAAAAACGCTATCGTAACATTTATTTATGTAAAAATATTGTATATCTTTGTTATCTTTGTATTTTACATTGTTCTTATGTTTTTTCTTTCATAGCCCTGATGATGGTTTAAAGCAAACAGAGAAGTTGGCTATAACTTTTTTGCATAACATACGTTGACCTACACTCCAAGAAATATTTTAACATAAAAATGTTTTGAAATGTGGAAAGTAGGAGGAATGTTTGTCGTTTAATCGCGAGAGGTGTACAAAGGCCAGAAGTGGTCTGCTGGAATGACCGCTGTTTTGGATGCGAATATAATTACGGAGAGCACAATTAGCAGGGGGTGGGGAAGAGTATAATGAGGGGATTGAGCAGGGGTAATCGACACTTAATTAATTTCAATTGGCCGCGTCTCAACCACTCGACTCGACTCGTTGACGGATGGCCTCTTCACTGGAGCCATTCTCCTCTCGAGAGGCAGATAATGCAAGGAAAAGACAAAGAAGAAGCGGAGAGCGTCTCCTCCGCTCTTAAGTGCCACTTCCGCGTCTTTTATCCCTTAAGGAAGGCCCGACGACGAGACTGCGTGACTCAAAGCAAATACGGATTCCAACTTTTCGCAAATATCATTTTGAAAATACTTCTTCTGCTTCCACCGTGGATTATTATCGGTACAATTTATGGAAAATACAGAAGTAAATGCATTAGGTGTATTAAGCTGTAACCCGTAAATACTAATTCGCACTCATTCTTCGATAACATGTATGAAATCATATTTCAGATCTTGCGCTGGCATGGACAGTCGCCATCTTCCTGATTTGGTGACTTAAGTAAACGCCTGTTCTCATTGCTAACTGTATGCACACGTAAACTTTGAGTGTTAGTTACGGCATTTAAATCGTTTTCTAAAGCGCCAACAATCAAATTAGCTTAATTCAGTGTTTTGATGACGAAGGAAAACGGTCGCATTTGACAATTGACAAACGACTTCAAACGTTGGAGGACACATCGATCGACTAGCGATCATCGCCGCGATTATTAATTCGTAAAATCGATGCTCATTTTTTTTAAACTCGGCGATGACCGCGATGCCTCCTAAGTTGGCGTGGGTCGTTGTTATACGTCACCAAGTGAACTCGAATGCGAATGTTTTTGATTGTTGGCGCCTGATGAATGAACTGCATGAACGAACCATATGAAACATGGTGTACCACTTTAAAATGAATTCCGTTCTTCAATTAGTTCGGATCATGGAAATGAATGGTTAGAAATGAGCGATTCGCTCGTGAGCTGTGGTGGTGTTGAAGGAGAACGTGTGGGGTGAGTGGTTGCCTCGGCAAATTGCTCGCAGCGATGAAAAAGATGAAAGCAGGAGAGATGGGATGGAAGAGGACAGCAGCGGAAGCACTTTTGGAAATGTCAATCGATTTAGTGGAGGTGAGTGCCGCTAGATGGAAGTGGTGGGGCGGGGACAAGCGGTGAGCGAGTCTCTGCTCTGAAATTCCCCCTTCCCCTCGTAAGCTTTCATCTCTGCTCAAATACTTCAACTCCCCAACGTATTTGCATAACTAGTTAAACACGAATCCATTATTGTGTGCTATCATTTTTATTTGCCTTAATGAACGTCCCAGAATTTATATATTTATTCATTTTTTTCCTCGTGAAATTTGTTTGCCGACTCTGCCGCTCTGGCGCTTCGCTCGTCGAATATTTTTCCGATGGGAGCCCTCGGAGTGGTTTCGAAAGATGAGGCAGACTTGGTTCGATCGCAAACGATTTGTTGTCGTCATTGCAAGCACTCCCTCCAATCCTTCCGATATCTCTTTGGCGTTTCCTTCTTCACTGGGCGCTAAATATTCTCTGTGGGGGTGGATAATTCTGGAGTTAGTGCATCATTGCGAAGCCAAGAGATGTCTGTTTATTGATGCGGTCACCTTAGTGATCTACCTCGTTTGTTGTATTTCTTGGAAGCGCGCATGTGAAAAGTATCCTCAACCTCCCAGGCTGCCAGAGCATTTAGAAGATATGCAAATATTCATTTCATATACATACCTTGTGGATAACCATTATTAACTTCGGCAAGAAATTGAAAATATACGCATTTTTCTATTTACATATCCGAAAGAATTTCTTCGCGCGTGTGCTGAAAAAAGGATTTCAATATCCTCATTCCAGAAAATGTTATTATTCCTTGTAATGTTTATCACAATAGCGAGCGTTCTTTTGTTCAACAACATGGCGGACCCCTGGCTTCACCTGCGAACAGCGCCAGATTTTCCTATTGGCTAACTAGGCTTCAGCCGAGGGCCTCAATACCATCAGGGACCTACATTAAAATGGTTTTCAAAATTACACTATTCTAAAAACAGTGAACACTAAAACACTGAACCGAAAACAAGGAGAAATTCTGCGCACAAACAAACGTAAGAATGTATTGGTTAAGATCTGAGATTTTGGATCATTGGGATCAAGGGAGGATCCAGAAGCTTTTTCTGGGGGAGGGAGCTGCTGACAGGCAATACATCTTCTTATATTTGAGATTAAAAACGACAATTACTATGAGAAATATGTTTATATGAAAAGTATTTCGCATATTATTTATTTAGCATACTCATTATTTCAAATGAAATTTAATGATTAAAGCTTCGTATAATATACCAAACAAAGCGAACGTAACCTAATGGTAACCGTATAAAAAATCTCGTCTTTTTTTTTTAAGCGTCTGGGGGAGGGGTTGGGGCAGGTACTCCCTTAAATTTCCCTACGATTGGGATAATTGGATCGTTTACATATTCTAGATCGAGCCAAAGTATAACTCATATGTTCATTGATTGCGATGGCAAGGAGTGACGTGTCTTATGCCACTAAGCTCTGCTTTCTTCTTGTATAATGAAAGTGCAGATTGGAATAGACATTGATTTCGATTGATATCCCGACGTTCGGTTATATTCGTGGAACTTCGGAAATATGAAACGCGTGTTAATGTTATTAGAAAAAATTCTTATTTTAGGATTGTGAACGCGATCATTTAACTCTTGTATTTTGTTTTTTTTTTCGTGGGTTCTAAACTTAAGTGAAATGTTGATAGATTATAGGAAAATATTTTTCGACAATGCCTCCATTTAGCCTTTCATAAAAAACTAATTATACCTATTATATTTCAAGAAAAAATAGTAGTTCTGTACAATATTGATTGAAAAATGATAATTCACTTTCATTGTTGAATAATGGATATTTTATTAAAAACCACTACCGTTTGAAATTATGAAATAAAAATTTATTATTTTATAAACTGACTATTATAGAAAACAACCAATTAAGAAAAATGACTTTTTGTTTTACTTAAATTTATTATTCGAAAATGAATTGTCTATAATTAAGCAAAAGAAAACATGCCAAACTTCAAATACGTAAGATGTTATTTTTTGTCTTGACATTAAACAATTGGCTTTTATTTATGCACGATAATCAATAGCACACTATTTGTTCAATATTATAATCTAAGAAGAAGTAAAATATGAGGAATCGTTGATTTCAAACGTAAGAAAAAGAAGCCACAAGAACATGAGGTCATACTGTTGTTTAGCGGCCATTGCAGGCGCTATTGATTTGGGAGCACTTATGTAGTTGTGCAGAAAATAGTTCAGAAATATTTTTAGACACCTAGAGAGAGGTACAACATGTGCAACGTTAAAACCCGCAAACCTTTCAAGGAATATGGTATTTTGAAATTTAATTATCATTATTTCATGTCAAGTAGTTAAATTTTGTTTAGTTTGGATAAAGTATTACAAATAAACATATGTCAATGATATTTTCTCTGAAAATTGGTACCTATGGGTGTACATTGAAAATTAAAGCTTTACTTACTCTTTGTTTTAATAAATTCAATTTCCAATGCAAAATAACGGGAAGTCATCCCGACCGTTATTATTCTTTGACCTTTACACGCAGGAAAGAGCGTTTAGGGGAGCAATAGCAGGGGAGGAAGCAAATCACTAAAATGACAGATTACCCAGAAGCGTAATGGCTGCCAACATGGCCGCGTTCCCTCCCACCCGCATTCGCAATTAATGAAAAGTGGATTCGGAATTATGGAATGAGGGGAGACACGGCAGCAAATAATTCTTCCTCATTCGACCTTTTTCTCATAGTTTTAAAATAAAATAAATCGTTCATGAGTTTATGACGTCAAAGGAGATTCAGCTCAGTTACTCGTTCTTCACGAACAACTCTTTGAGTGGAAGAATCTCTCACTTTTGTGTTAATGATAACAACATACCAAATATTTGCCCATAATAGGAAGGAGGCGAGTGGCGGAGAAGCGATGAGCCCCTCCGCCAGAGTATTTGACGTCATCAACTTTTCTGCGAAAGAGTTAAGGCCATCGGCTATAAAGCGCTACTGTATCGAGAAGTAGGCGACATATCGAAAATCAGAAAAATATGGGCTTATTAATCATCCATACTTAATCGCTATCGACAGTGAAATGAAAGACCCCATGGCTTTCTTTCAGCGTCTCCCTAGATTTCGTTTTCATTCGGAATGTGTCCCGCTCTCCATTTCCACATTTTCATTCCACAAACTGCCTCCCCCCACCCTTCCATTGCCCACAACTGCCTGCCCTCCGGTCACCGCAGACGCCCCAATGTGTTGACACAGGCCGCCGCGGTGCGGCGTTGGCGGCGGTCCACCCGCTGACGGGGAAAGTGAACGGATCGCCCAGGCGTTCACGAACGGCCCGCTACGATTCAGCTGCGATCAGGACGGACCCTTTCGCTGCTGCTGTTGTCTTATCTAGGTATGTATGTACTTGCCCAGAATTGAGTTGGAAGATGGATTCCGTCCAATAGGAAATAAACTCAAAATCAAAGCGCAGACGGAAGCAGTTGAGTTCCGAAATCGCACCTCGAAATGGGGGCTTGCATTTCATCGCGTTTCTTGTCTTGACACTGGAGTTTGCCAAGTGTATTTTGCCATATTAGGTGGCGCACGCCAAGCCTTTCTCGTTGTTTTGATTCCTTGGACATACCTACGGCTGCGACGGCGGTTGTGTTCAAGACGCGCTCTGATTGGCTATCCGCAAGCCATAAGGGTGAAAATTGATCATGATATTTATTATGTCCACTTTTAGAGTACTTTGGCTCCTTTACGCCTCATTGAAGACCAGTCCTTGAGCATGTCTTCTTACCTTTTCTCCCAGCCCCTTATTATCTTTACGGCTTCAAACCTCTCTCACTCTTCCTCTTGAAGATGCAGTTGGTGCCTTCACCATTGCCTCGCATGTAATAACCACAGCCGAAATCATACGCGGTCGCATAACACGGCATTCGTGGATAAGAGGCCGCTACTCTGCTCCAAGGCTTGAGGCCGTTTTTCACGGGGCACGGAATTGCGCAGGTTAGAGCTGCATTAATTTCTAAAATGGCGTGAAATTACGCAAATGCATGAACGAAATTAGAACAGGGGCTATTTTGCCGTCTCGCATCCACGCGCTCTCGCATGTGTTCTAGCAATTCACCGCTTTACACGACGCAATTTCACTGCGCCTTCGTACACACGTCAGATAGTGAAAGTACGTGCCTCGTGTAAAACGGCCTTAATAGAATGGAGACGAAGGGACAGTAATAGTCATAATAGAATTCGTGCGAGCAATGGCTATATATCAAAGGCTTCGTGATAATTGCTGATGTTAGGGCGAGTAGGTTAACCCGAAGAATGGAGATGAGAGGGAAGTGAGAAGAATACGTCTTAAGATTGGGTGGATATAAGACAATTAAGTGAGGGAAGAAATGGGGGGAACGATTTGAGGTAATGTCTATCGGGGGAAGATGAAACAGTTCATAAGTCGTTGGGGCGGAGAGACACGAGAGAACTGAAGGGCAACTCGATGACGAAAAGGAGAGATGTAAATCACGCATCAAATCTTCAGAACCATCAACGAGCGAATGTAATCCACATTCCCAAGTACAGAATCGCTTGATAGTTTTGTTGAAAAGTGACGGATCAAAGATTCCTTTTTTACTTTAGCATTCAATTTTCCGAGGCAATTAAAGAACAATTTATAATCGGTTCGTGAAAAAAATTCTAAACAGTGACGCGAAGTGTGCTTTTCGATCGTATCTTTATTTTGTCGACACTGCTCATCATGTGACAAATGACACACTATTCAGCGAGTGCAAGGAGCACGCCGTCGACCGCTGCGCCGCGGTGGCTGTTTGCTCAACTTCCCTTCCCTTATCTCCTTCTCTTTGGGGGCACCTTCTCCGCTCGGTGGGTTAAGTGGCCATTAATACATCCGAGTGTCGCTTCTCACAAGTCCATTAGCAACTGCCTCGCTCTTTTCTCCCCTCGCCGTCATCTTTTTATTTCGTATCCTCGTCATCCGCGGTCGCTCGCGTACGGACGCCTGTGGAACTAATGAAAGCTCCCCCCCCCCCCCCTCACTGGATTCAAATCATTTTCGGGAATCATTCGATCGGTCAGTAGAACCCCCCCCACCCCTGGATGAAAAGTAACTCGTAGATACCCATTGTGAATCTTTTCCGAATAGGGTGGTTTCCTATTATTTTTTAATCGCCTAAATCGAAAGATTATTACTCCTGTAGTACGTATTTCACGCTTTTAGGTTTTTAAATGATGATATCTATTTTTCGCGATTAAATTAAAATTGAAAATTTTCTAGCGCGCGAAATCGCGACGGCTAAGTATGTATGTTGGGAAAAGTCCGTGTGACGTCGTTCTGGTTCCCTCTGCCGCAAGTGAGGTGACCTTGGGGCGAGACTTAAAGCGAAGCAGCCTAGCACCACCCTTACGTCTAAAGTAATGTCTTCCATTCAATTGGTATTTTAAAGAAAAGAATATTAATCACTTTTGTTCAAGATAGGTGCGCAGCTAGGAATTAAGGCTGGGGGGTGTTAAGGTACAGCTAGGAATTGACTAATACCGGGGTGTTTGGGGGTGTGGAATACCCACCAGGATAAGCGGTAGGTGCGAGATTAATAAATTGCGGAATTTTAAGATAAACGGTTCAAAAAGGTGAGTTTTACGGCTTTCTGAGGGATATTTTATTAATTCTTACACTATTTTTATAAGTAAGTAATATTAATCCAATCGAGTAAAATTGATTAAAATTAAGCATTTCTCTGAGCTCTGGGGGGGGCATTTAACCCCCTAAATCCCCCCCCCTCGCTGCGCCAATGAATTAAATTGCATTATAATGCCAATGCCAATCATAGTATACCCAGTGAACTATTAAGTGAAAGGATGAAAGGTTCCTTCGGAATATCAAGTAAGTGGAGCCATGATGTCTGAAAATTTGCAATGTTCGGATGGTGTGCGGCTAGTGCTGAACCGCGACAACCCGGTGAAATTGTTTGAAAGCGGCGTCGATGCCATGGCAACCCAGACACCACGGGATGCAACATGTCCGTGAATGTCTGCATCCACATTCCGCGTATAAGTACATCTGCTCACTGAGTGCATATTTCCAAACATTGTTCGATTCAATGTATACTCTGCGTCAGCAAGATTCGTTTTGCCATGTTGGTTCTAATTACCTACCTAATGGTTATCGTTATATGTTCGTAGTGTGTGATTTTCACCATAAATGTTGGTGATACGAACGATTGAGCATCAATTTCGAATTTAGTGGGCAGGAATTTCAATTCAACTCAAAATCTATCGTCCTCTTGTTTTTATTATTATTTATGGTACTCTTACTTCTCTGAATAAGGTTTTTTCACTGTTGCATAGTATTAATTATCTGTGGGACATTGGCCCTTCAGTTTCATAATTTATTGCATTCATTTTATTTTTTTATTCATTTGGAAGGCGGTAGATGTTTATGATTTTAAATACAATTTTCGAGTAAAAGCCTTAACAATATTAATAAAAATTTATTCATACGTGAAATTCGGGTCCCTCTGCCGTCAGTCACGCTAATAGTCGTAAACTGATAGAATTCAGTGAGAAGGTTCATATGATAATAAATGAGCGAGTATTATCGTGGACCGAGAATCGAACCACGACCACTGTCTTTCCGGGCCACTGCATCGGCCACTAGGCTATCCATGGCATTTACACTTAGGCTTATCGCACTAGATGTGAAATATTGCACTGAGACGGTTTATAAAACCAGAGTGAAACTGTCCTCATGGATTGGTGCTTTCAGTCAGTCACTTTGAGAATAAAACGTGTCTTGTGTCGGCCTTCCAACTGTCTTCCTCAGTTCTTGCTGATCCGTGCCCGTCTTAAGTCTATGCTCCCGTCAGCCAGAGAGGAGCTTCCTCTCTTTCGCATGGGTCTTGTTTATTCAGAACGTGGGTTTGCCTTCTTGTAAGATGGCGTGTCAACAAAGGATTATGGGGCGGCCAATTGAAGGAGGTGGACACACACACGCACGGACCTTTTATTTTACTATTTGCGATGAAATGCGAGTGGGAAAAAGGAATGCATTGAGAGGTCCAACTGAAGGGAATTACGGAGAGAGCTCTTCAGATGTCTTCGTTTTAAATGCGTGAGCACCATGGAAACGGACAGCATGTAACTTTTCCCACGATGCGATTCTCGAGCTGAGAGGAAATATATGCACGTATATTCACGAGTGCGCATGCGCAGTGGCAGGGGGCTGAGGCCTATGATGCGCACCCAGTGATCTGGGCTGTTTGCCTTGGATTCCAGCGAACAGAATAATGCGCGTATTACCTCGCCTATACAAAATGTTATTTTTTGGGTGTTCGCTGTATAACTTTGTGGCAACAACCGCTCATCTTTCCCATAAGTAGACAATGGATACTTACGCCTGATAGTGATCCACTCGCCAGAACAATTTGTATTTTATGTCGAAATATACATCAAAAATTAAATCAATTAAAAAGACTGCAAATGGTGAATGTATACTTCGATAAGTATGTGCGATTACCGACTGACTGCTCGCGACTGAATTTATTTTGCTCTCCTTCGTGGTGAACTTTTCCTTGAGATTCCAAAAACACAAAAGTAATTTACCGCCCTGACGATATTCTCATATCAGACGATGGGATTTTATTGTTAACCTCAACAATACCATCAATTGTTGTAGTCTCGATCGATTTTATTAAATTCCCATGAACAAAAAAGTTAGGGTTATATTAGAACTTTTGAGCTAATTCGCGACCGTAGATTTCTTGCGTTTGACGACCAGCTATCCCCGTAAATGCATTGTGCATATGTTGTGGATGGAGATAAAGTAAAGGCGACAGAAGAAGTGAATCGTCTGGGAGGTACGGTAACCTGCTAGGTACCAACGAACTGAGGAACATTACGCAGCTAATACTCTTAACTAACCTCCTTACCGCTACAGATGCGGGGGCTTAGTTTTCTTGAGTAATTAAGAACAGATATCTTTCAGGGCAACACCGAGCGTATAATGTTACAACCTCACTCTATTTATAGGTCTGGCAGGGAAAAGGAAACACGATGTATATTTCGCCAAGCGGAAAATACGTATTCGTTTCTCGCTTTTGACATTGAAGGACACAAATGAATGCCCGGTGGGACTCAAAAACACTTCAACGTACACCTTCTTATCTTTTGTAGAAGGCTGGTGTCCTAACACACACGCGGGGCTTCTTGCATGGGGCTTGCGAGGTACCGAACAACGTACGTTACTGATTGCTAATGCAGAACAATGATAGACTATAGCATGGGGAAGGTGTCTCTATTACACTCCAAGCCTCCATGTGAACTCAATGTAACGGAACCATTGCCGCTATAATGTTGCAATGCATCTTATCATCAGGTCGATTCCTGCCTACGAATACGAAGTGTACGAAAGCTTAGAATAATGTTCTGTTGATTCGAAAAATGTTTTTTTAGTGAATGTGATAATTTGTTTCTTCAAAATGATGCCTAAGATTGTTTCGCGGCTGCTATGAAACTTGCTTATTATTTTAAAATATAGGGATGTACCTCCTTGATGGGTGAGTTGACTTGAATATACATTTGATTACGCGCCATTTATATGTATCAAAACAAAAATAATTGAAATGTAGGTCGGGGAAAAAATATCCGCTAATGACATCGAAAAGATGTTCAAGTACGATTTTACGGAAGTCTTTTATGTTTGATGCTCTGATTTCGAGCGGTCAGTGGGTTCGATTCCAGGTGAGAGTGATAATCATTTCCTTCTTATCTTCGCTGGCGTTGGTCCCATTACGAGCCATTAGTCCTATCTGCCGTACACTCCCTCCATCTCCATGTTTGCATCTCCCCCCCCATTTTCCCCTCCCCCCGCAGCACTCTCAGTGACCAATCAACACCAAGCGTCCATTTGCCCGACTACCCAGCTTACTAGCTACCGGCCTGCTGTCTGTTTGCCCTCCCATCCTACAACATCATTACCTCAGCGCAAACTCATCCTCCCGCCTTTTAATGCCAGACTGAGTGCCAACCCACCGATGAAAAAAATGAAATGCCTCAGACGCAGCGGAACTGCCGCTCCAAGTGAGGCGAGAGCATAACAAACGGCATGTCCTAGATATTTCTATTAATAAGATATTTTTATATGTAGGTACTCCTGTTGCAGGGAGAGAATAGGGTAGCTTCCTTCACCAAAGAAAACGAAAGGCATTGATTGCGATTCCTTACCCACCATTAGTGTATTCATAATATACAAATTATTTGGTTTTAGAAATTCCAGTTTATATGAATGGCAATGGTCAATTTTAATCTCGTTTGAAAAAGGCCAGATTGGCGCCCATGCAATTCCACTCCACGTGACGTCATAGGGACCTAGTTTCTACGCGAGAAGATAGGAGTTTTACATCGTCTGAGATTACTAATGCATGCATGAGTCACATAGCCCAGGGAAACATCTCTTAATAATCACCTATTAAAACTGCCTATGGTCGGAAAGTTGCCTTCGTTTGATAGGGTATTAATAATCCTTATTTAAGCCAAGCGCTACCTGCTAGCAGGGTACTCTGCTACCTGCTAGCAGCCTGCGTCGTATCAGCGCTCAAAGCCTCGCCCCAAGGTCACCTCACTTGCGGCTGCGGCAACCAGAATGACGTCACACGGGGTTTCCACAGCATTCATACTTCCCCGTCGCATTTTCGCGCGCTAGAAATTTTTCACTTTTCATTCAATCGCGAAAAATAGATATCGTCATTTAAAAATCTAAAAGCGTGAAATACGTACTCCAGGAGTAATAATCTTTCGATTCAGGCAATAAAAAAATAATAGGAAACCACCCTATTGCGGGTGAGTTCTGGCGACGCACCCGAGGGCTCGGTGGAGGGTCAGGGTGATCGACGAAGGCAGAGTACGCCGCGGAAGGAAAATCAGTTGACCCGGTGAGAAACCCGAGATACATTTCAATATTCGAAAATAGCGAATGAAATGAAACAAAGAATTCCTGCGAAGGCCTTCGTGCTGAACGGCAAATTCATTCATTTCTGTCAGAGTCAGAAAATGTTAACCTCATTCTCTCACGGCATAAACAACCAGAGAATAATTACAGGGGGGTAAAGGCAAGCACTTAAATAAAGATAAAAGTGCGCAAAATTTAATGCTGGGGTCTTGGACAATGTGCTCTCTTCATGGATGAACGTGAACCTAATTTAAGGACGAATTGGAACGTTCTGTGAATTAATCTTGATGCAATTAAAATGTTGCGGAAATTTTTAAAAAATTTAATCACTAATGTGATATTAATGTCGATAATTCAATTGTGATTAATGAAGCTGCTATATTTCATTTCTATGATTTTTTTACGGGCCGCGTTGGTTGACAGTTGGTTGACCGCGGACACCGGACCAAATTTCGCGAAATGCGTGGTCGAGAACGAGGAGTGGAGTGACCCCTGACCACCCCTGAAGCACTGCTCGGAAAAGGAGGCATGGATGTGCTTGAATTGCAATCAATAGAGAGTCTAGATATTGACCCAAACATAAGGTCCCTTTTTCACTGACCATTGCTGCTGTCCTTAGAATCGAATTTTGTCCTTCACCCTAGCCATTAGGTTTTCTTGACTTCATTCCTAGCTTTATACCCTGGTCCATCCTACAGCTAAAGTGGTATATGATGAACCATATAAAATATGATGGTTTGTGCCTTGAGGATGCCGCTACGGATAGGCGAAACTCGAGTGCGCTATGTGCTCGAGTGCTGTGGAATACGAATGTGGAACACGGGAAATGATTTTAATGTATTTTTCAATGTTATTGTGCAATTGTGTATTGACTAGAGGAATGAGTGGAGAGCTTCGTGAAAACAATCTTGGGATTGATGGCTGTTGATGATTGGGTTGGTGGGAACCGATCTCCGGCTGCGTATTCATGGTTTCATTTGTTTATTTTTTGTCCGCCCCTCCTCCTTGTCCAATCGATTCAGCGACCGAAACCGGATTCGGCAGAAATTATAAAAATCCCAGCGGACATGTTCCGCGCTGAGAGACCAATTACGAATCAAAATACGTACGAAGCCCTTAAAAAGCCTCTCCGCTGCGCGACACGGCCTTCGTTTGTTCTGCTGCCGAGTGAGCACACACGCACACGCCCTCGCGTGTGTGTTTTGTTTCGGCCGAGCGGAACGCCAACATGGCGAGAGGCGCACCGTATCTAAACAGTCTTTTGCGTCCACGCGACTCCTTCCCACGGAACCTCTCTCTCTCTCTCCTTCGGAACGAAAAAAAATAGACAAATGAGGATCGCGGGACACTCCTTAATTTGAGCGCGCGTAGAAATCGCGGGCTAGCACTCCATCTGACGCGAAAAAGGCGAACTCACTCGTGCGTAATGGGAGCCTTCATCATTTCCCTGCGCTGATACAGCACATTCTGGTCCACCGTGTTATAGGCGCGCTCAATGAAATATCTCAGTTATTATCATGACCCTAACACCTAAAGATCTATTTCTACGCACTTTCACGCAAATCGCCTCAATAGGCATGCGGCGGTTTACATAAAAACAAAACATACCTATGACATCGAACGTTGTTGGATTGATTTGATTAATGATTCCCTCCTAGAATTTATTGAAGTCTTTCATCGTTCGGGGAAAAAACGAATTCATTTACTTATCCGATGGGAAAAGTATCTCTCCTTGTTTACGTTTGACCTGTAAATGTAGTGAGGCTCTAACGCGACGTTTTCCGTGTCGCTCTGGCAGATATCAATAGGGTAGTTTCCTTCATCAAAGAAAACGAGAGGCATTGATTGCGATTCGTTACCCACCATTAGTGTATTCATAATATACAAATTATTTTGTTTTAGAAATACCGGGTTAGACGAATGGCAATGGTCCATTTTTATCCTCATTTGAAAAGGGCCAGATTGGCGCCCATGCGATGCCACTCCACGTGACGTCACAGGGACCTAGTTTCTATAGGAGAAGATAGGAGTTATACATCGTCTGAGGTTACCAATGCATGCATGAGGCAGAGAGCTCAGGGAAACATGTCTTAACAATCACTTATTAAAACTGGCTAAGGTCGGAAAGTTTTCCTCGTTTGATATGTTATTAATAATCCTTATTTAAGCCAAGCGCTACCAGCCAGCAGGGTACTAGGCTACCCGCTAGCAGCCTGCGTCGTATAAGCGCTAAGCCTCGCCTCAAGGTCACCTCGCAGGGCGGCAACGGGAACCAGAAATACGTCACGCGGAGAGACTTCCCGGCATTCATACTTAAGCGTCGCGTTTTCGCGCGCTTGAAAATTTTCACTTTTCATTTAATCGCGAAAAATAGATATCGTCATTTAAAAATCTAAAAGCGTGAAATACGTACTCCAGGAGTAATAAACTTTCGATTTAGGCAATAAAAAAATAATAGGAAACCACCCCATTGCTCAAGTGCTCTTACATCCATCCAACCAGCGCCCTGATTATGTAAATGTGACAGCGACGACGGCGAGAGATGACCACCACGTTCTCCTATCACGTTCCGCTGTATCACGCGATCATGTAAGCCACCGTCATCGCGCGTATCATACAGGTACGAGCGCGTGAGGTTGGTATCATTGAGAAATCTGAAGAGCCAATGAAATCCTTCGACACATCTCTGTCCAAGAATGCGTCGTCTGCGGAGTATTTGAAATAACAATAACAAACAACGAAAACATAAAATGGATGCAGTTCAAAGCTAAGTACTTCGCTTCGCCAATAGATAATATTATAATATAGTACTCGTATTATGGTAAAGTTATGGGGAAAGTGTTGTATTACTTTCCGATGTGTGATAACGTAATCCATTATGCTAATGCTCGCCGGGAGATGCTGCAGTCATTATATTTACTATATCGTAGAGAATGGCCAAAAAGTCGTGATCTTGGATTGAAACTAATTAATGTTGAAATGATAATGGAAGTGTAATCGCGCTAGCGATTTGAATGTAAGTAGTTAATAGTTGATTTCATCATCATCACTGGTCAACAATCCTAGGATTGGTTTGACGCAGCTCTCCACTCAGTTCTCCTAGCAGCTAATCTTTTCACTCCTACGTATTTCTTCTCTTTCACATCTCTCTTTACTTGTTCCATATATTTTGTTCGTTATATAGTTGATTTATGATGATTAAAAAATCGAAAAGGAGTTTAACGATGTTCATGGTGAAACAAAACTCAGTACTATTCCACAAACTTTTATTGTAACAGTCTACTAGTTTCGACGTTTATACCGTCATTATCAAGACTAACCCCTCTGTTAAAATAAAAGTTTGTGGAATAGTTCTGAGTTTTGCTTCATCATGAACATTTCATCGTCCCAACAGGTAACGCCCAAATCAGTTGAGTTTAACGATGTTGATATGTTGGAGAACGTACTAGGCAAATGTTGATAATTAAACTTCGATATAAAGTAATTGACGTTTAAATCACGGATGTACTTCAATTAGCAGTACTTTCCAATTTGCTGTGTGGAAATAAAGCAGCTCTATCGAATTCACTACCGTGCGCATATAACAATTGAACAACGTGGGCAACTATAAAGTCAACAGAGCACTCCAGTTGAAATAATTAAGAATTATATTGGTTTTTAATCGATTATAAGGCATTTTTAAATTAAATAAACAATAATTGTTTGCTAACATATGCATTTCGTGCTCGTTTTTATGTCAGCATATGCTTGTCACCATGGGTTTCGAACGTGATAGGCCGATGACGCTCGCAGCGTGATAAAGAGAGCGATCACGGTTTCATAATCGCTGCTATCACCTTCCGTCGTGGGAATCGCGTTGCCCCTGGCAACGACATCGCTCTCACCCTTCTCACAGTTACATAATCAGGGCGCAGGAAGCAATGCTCTCTAGCTCGTAGCCTTTTGAGTCTTCATTGGCCCCGTTTTCATTCGGGAAACAGTTGTGTGACGCATGCTGTTCGCTTATAACAGTTTTTCGCGAATAGAGCAGCTTTCTGTTGCGTTGGTTCAATTCTTTCGCCGCTTTATCCCATGCATGCTCGCTGCCTTATCGCGGTGCGGCCTGACGTGAGCCAAATAAGGGCACTTGCATAGTGAGGAGAGGTAGAGATGGATATTGAGGTGGAGGTAGTGGTAGTATCGCATAGTACAGAGGTTTACGCACGCAGCTTTCCCATTGCCTCAATCACGTCATAGCCAGTCTTTCACCGTGTGACATCAAGTATAATGATTATTTGCTTATTTGTAACATTTTTACAATATTAAGCGATAGTAATGGTGATCGTGGCGACGTGTAAGTGGTGGCTGATTAATCGTTAAGTAATCACAAATTCAGTCCTCAGCCCATAAATCAAGCGTGACAAGATCTGGGAGAATATCACCATCTGTATTTGCAACTTAAGTATTACCCAGACATATTTCAGGAAAACATTAGGATGAGCACTGAAATCATGGGCATTCATCACATGAAATGGGCCTTGAACGCTCCCAATCGCGGTTCACCAGGAGGTCGCGCGGGACCGCTTTCAAAGACAAACGAGTTTTTCTTTCGGGCGGTGTGCCGCGAGGTATATTGGCAGGCTTCTCCGTGATTGGTGCGTTCAAGGCCCGTTTCATGTGACATCCTAATGTTTTCCTGAAATTTTAAAAATGTTACAACTAAGCAAATAACCATTACACTTGATGCCACACGGCGAAAGACTGGCTCGTGATCGAGTCAATGGGAAAGCTGCGTGCGTAAACCTCTTTACTATGCGATACTACCTCTACCTCCACCTCAATATCCATCTCTACCTCTATCTCCCCCTCCATCTCTACCTCCTCACTAATCGAGTACCCCAAGGCACCCTTCTGTACACTACATTTAAACCTCTTCACAATTCGCGATCCTAGCTTCCTCCGAGCTGTGCCACAAACATTTCTAATAAGTCAATGTCGTATTTAATATGCCACGTTAATATATATACCTATCTAATATTTTATATAACAGTCATGCTCATACAGCTGACGGTGATATTTTTTTGTATTCACTACGTCGCTATCTATAATTATTTCCACCTCACAAGCATATCCAGTTTTCAAGACATAAGTTAATGGAATCCATTCGTATCGATTTGCCTGATTAAGTCAACATTTTCCGGAGAGATGTCGTGGAAGAACATATCGATTGATGAAAAAAGATATCGTATCGCCCACTACTTTTATCATAACAGCTCACAACACGGTTTCGATTACTACGCTAGTTACCGATGCCTAAATATACGTTTTGTGAAATGTGTCACCATTTAAAATGCCAGGGGTGATTGCAAATGGAGGGTTTATATGAACTAAACCTTCTGCTCTTCGTTTCCTTGCGTTCATTATGTAAATAGTACACATTTAGGTAAATGAACAGTTCTTGGGTCATTTTTTCCCGATCTATGAATTCGCATTCTATTCTTGCATTATATTTAATCTTTCTCTTAAAATCGCATTTTACATCAAATAGGGCGGCAGACAGCTGGAAGTTTTCCACGCGTATGCACGCTGTCTAGAAGCAATAGGTCAATAATAAGAGCGAGTCTTTTCTCAGTGTCTTTAGATAGTTTTAGTTAATATCTTCACTTCCAACGATTTCTCGAGATAGCTCTACGCCAGGAGGTAGAGCTGCGCGATTATTCAAAAACTGCAAAGAGCTGTTCTCCTCGTAAACGCCTATGTCATGCGAGAGAGCGATATGAGCAAAGATTAAATGCGTATTCGGCTGGATTTCGCTAGACGTGTGCACGTGGCCTCCTAGTCTTTAGCAGCTTCCATGCGCGCTACGCTGAGCTTCATTTTTTAGCAATTAAAAAAACATAAAAGTCAGAGCGACACAGAGATCATCATATTACTTAATTGGCCCCTAAGAAACGATAATTTACGATAGACGCACGATTACGATTTACGATTGGTTTAGGATTTTCGTTTATCTCTTCCGATCAATGGAGGACATTAATTAATGTTATGTGGGTATCATTTTTTCTTTCTTTGCTTAAAAGCTTGTGTCCTAGCACCCCCTGCCATTCCCCTATTGAGGCGAATTGCGGGGAAGTCCGTCGATAGCTACACCAAACACCTCGAAACTTTTTTCGTTGCATCGCGACCTAAATTACGTAATGGCGCGTCTCTATGGAAACGGGAAGGGGGCTGTCAATTACCGCCGCCACGTGATTTTGCTGTCGCTTGATACTATGGGCACCAGTCTTAAACCCGGTCTAAAGAATGACATAGCACTAAATATAAATTTGAACTAACGAAAACATTAGCTTCAAAACAGAGAGGTTTTCATTAAAAAAAAAAGCAAATTATCGTGGACTGGACTCCTTTTATGATTCTTGTGCCGAACTATTACAGGAAACTGTCCCGCGGGCACTGTGTATTGATATACGTGGGTACGTGGAATTGAGTTGTTTCTATCGCTTCGAGTTGTTCTCCGGAATTGACATTTCAATTGCACTTAATTTCCACGTTGTTGCTCATTCCGAAATATCTCCTTCCATGATTGGAAGTCTTCAACGAAATACCTCAATGGAATAAACTTCAGACGCGTTGCTAAAGTTTCACGTTAATTTTCGCGTGAATTCGAAATAGGCCAAATCTCACGCCATTTTCATTTCAGATAATTAATAGCCTTGCTCATTGTTTCTACAAACGTCGGCATTGACTTGAGGGAACTGGAATCCATCCCAATCAACACAAAGTGTTCCTCATTACGGATGATTTATTGATCAGTCATTTCTAAGAATCGTTTCTTTTGGATTTTCATAGTAAAGAGTCATTAAATGGGTCAGTCAAAATTCATGTCAGCCACTCTGATGTCTGAAGTGGCCTCTTTCAAGAATAAAATATTTCCTCAATTAGTTGTTACGCGTAGTAAGTTATAGAACCCTTATTCTCACAATGAGCTAGTTAACCAATTTTCTATCATTGCCGATGACAGCGTTTTGAGAATGAATAGATTTTCCATTTTTCTCTGCAGCACTATTTCTCGTGCTATTCGCGACAAAAAAATCAAGGGTACTAACCCTTTCGCAAATAAGTTGATGACGTCACCCATTCATCACGAGGTGTTCTGAGCAGCTCCTCGACTTCGCTCATAGGCCTCGCGTGTCTCATTGATGTTGACCTTTTTGTGGGCAACTATCTCCCTCAATGAAATGTTCTCCGTAAGTTAGCGAATGAACCGAAAGTCTTATGGCGTCACCAACTCAAGAAGTATGGCCGTGGCAATTTAAACCTTATTTTATAATTTTACAACTATGAGAGCGAATGAAGCGAGCCTATTGAAAATTGTATTCGGCCGCAAAGTCTTCGTCCATCGCCCTGCGTCCATCGAATAGGGTGGTTTCCTATTATTTTTTTATTGCCTAAATAGAAAGATTATTACTCCTGGAGTACGTATTTCACGCTCTTAGATTTTTGACTGACGACATCTATTTTTCGCGATTAAACGAAAAGTGAAAAATTTCAAGCGTGCGAAAACGTGACGGCTAAGTCTGAATGCAGGGAAAAGTCCGTGTGACGTATTTCTGGTTCCCGCTGCCGTAAGTGAGGTGACCTTGGGGCGAGGCTTTGAGCGCTGATACGACCCAGTATGCTAGCAGGTAGCAGAGTACCCTGCTAGTAGGTAGCGCTTGGCTTAAATAAGGATTATTAATACCTCATCAAACGAAGGAAACTTTTTGGCCTTAGCCAGTTTTAATAGGTGATTATTAAGAGATATTTCCCTGAAGTCTGTGCCTCATGCATGCATTGGTAATCTCAGACAATGTAAAACTCCTATCTACTCGTATAGCATCTAGGTCACGGTGACGTCACGTGGAGTGGCATCGTATTGCGCCAATCTGGCCTTTTTCAAAGGCGGTTAAAATTGACCATTGCCATTCGTCTAACCTGGGATTTCTAAAACTAAATAATTTTTATATTATGAATACAGTAATGGTGGGTAACGAATCGCAATCAATGCATTTCGTTTATCTTTGATGGAGGAAACTACCCTATTATTTCAATCCATTGAGATTTCATGATTGGGCCACCCTCACGCAGGCCGTTTTCTAGTATGTTGTCTCAATGACCGTTTTCTATGTTGTTTCGACAAATACAATTTTATTTGAAAAACTTCCCGTTGTTATTGCATTCCTTCAATTACATTCCACGCGGTAGGCGGATCTTCGGCTTTAAACTGCGAAACCTTTTCCCAAAATTTATTCGGAATTTTATCTTAGAAAGGTCGCAAAGAGATGAAAAAATGTATCATTCGCGGAATACTTTTAAATTGGAACAGAATTCTGTGGGAGATAAACGCTTAAGCTCCGAAAAATGGAAGGTGAATGTCATCTAATAAATTTCCCGTTAAGGGAAAAACCCGGCCATGTTTCCCTTCTCGTTAATGAAACAACCTTCCTTTTATTTTTATGCTCTTATTTCATTTTCGTTTTAATTTTCGGCGGAACTCTTTCTAATTAAGAGTTTTATCCGGCTCATTATAATTTGAGCGAGGGAAGCCCAGGGAACTTTGACATGGCGACTCGGATGTAGGATAAAAAAAATTGAAGAGCGTAGCGGTGGAAGATGGCGCTGTGCGCATATAATTCACGTCCAAACAGGAGACGGTCGACGAGCGCACACGGGGGGGCGCTTTTCGGAAGGGTCGAAAAAATCATCGCAAAAGGGAGGGAGGAACGAAAAGACGACGAGGATGGAGGGCGAAACGTCGAAAAAAAAGTCTCGAACGTATTTCGAGCGAACCGCATTAAATGCGCGGTAAATAAATTACGCTCTCCGCTGCTCCGTTGCTTTTCTCTCTCTCTCCCGCCCGTCCCCTTTTTCTATTCTCTTGTGTCCATCGCATTCGGAAGCACCACCCTCCGGGATAGAAATGGACAAGCTTAAGCACACCAGTGGAGGAGAGACGTCTGTCCATATTCCCCTGCCCTCTTCCCCCCCCACCCAAGGGACCCAAATCCAACCCTCTCACCCACCACCCCCTTCACACTCCAGCCAAAACCCCAGAAAGCCACATCCCAACCCTCCGTGAGCACCATAGTCGTCGTTTGTTATGCAAACCATGGTCGCCAGCGTACACTAGGGGCCGGACCACATTCAACCACCGTTCCTCCGCTGGTGGCAGCACCGGCGCTTCGCCCTCAACCGTCATCGCTCAATCATCTCCACTGCATTCCGAGTCTATGACGAAGCCGCGCCTCTATTACGTCACGCACTCGAGCAATCCGAAAATGTGGCGATTGAAGACTTGGGAAAGATAAGAAAGCGTTGTTGTTGGCTCACGGCGATATCAAGAAGATCAGATGGACGAACGAGTGACACGGATGCTGGGCATGACACCAAAGAAGGCGCTTAGATTGATGGAGCATACGTCTATTTCATTTCTATTTATTTCCAAGAACGTCGAGGGCAAAATCGGAAACGATCTCATGACCAGGACATCAAGGAATCATTCGTTTTTCCGCCGAACAATACGAGACACTACTAGATATTAATTCTATGCGTGACTCAATGGTCAAATCACTGCAACGCACACGCGAACCAAAAATAAATGTGTACTAAATGCGGGGAATCTAACATAAGAGAAGAGAGGAAACAATTCAAAGGAACTTCTACTTTTGGGGAACGCTTCCCTTCGGAAGTGACAGGGCATGAACTATGACAGCAGTGGAGAAAGCAAGAATGATGACAATTGACCGAGTTTGTGATGAGGAGGTCCTTAGAAGAGTAAGAGAGAAGACGTGAAAACCTTGATAAGAAGACGGAACAACCTTATCGACCACATCTTGAGACACGATGGCCTGCTGAAGACAATCTTCGAGGGACAAGTGGAAGGCAAGAACGGAAAAGGAAGACCTAGAACGAAATATATGGAACAAGTAAAGAAAGATGTGAAAGAGAGGAAATACGTAGGTGTGAAAAGATTAGCTGACGGGAGTATGGAGTTGAGAGCTTCATCAAACCAATCCTAGGAATGTTGACCATGTATGAGGTTCTATAATTCTAAGTACAAGAAATGAAAATGGATTATCTCATCTGTGATAAAATATATTGCATAAGTGAAAAATGCCGCACGGTGGATGAAAAGAAAGTGAGAGGTGGAAGGAGAGATTTCCAGGAGAAGGGAAATTGAAAGTGGTGGAACCACCATCGCATCTTTCGTAATCAGGTCTATCTTAGGTTTTTGTGGGCGGATCAGCGAGCATAAGATTTGAAGATTTGTGCGTGATCTTATCTCCTGATCGCCTTCCATTTCGGCTGCGCGAAGTGAAAGGATTTTCTGGATTGGGTGCAATCGCTTGCTGGACTATTATACATACATCTTGATTTTACCATAAAAATATTGAATTTTGACGAAGGAGAAAGCTGAAGCACGCGATCATGATTGACACGTCAATGAACCCGGGAAGAAAAATTAGGTGACCATCAAAATTAAATACAATATATATTAAAATATATTTATATATTACTCACCTTTGAAAGGTCTTTGGGCTTCCTTCGATATCTTATTCTTGGCTCCAAAACACACAGCAATCGTTTATTATTTCTCTAATCGATTGCTATTCACGTGGCACATTGCCATCTTACCATGGAGACTCTCAATTATGTATGTTGTGACGTCACCAGCCCCATACCTTTATTCATCATTAATGTTAAGAGCAGAAGCGTGCTTATTTATACGACCGCCATGGTGACCAAGCGCATTTATTGTGTTTTCCCGTAATTGTTAAATGAAACGTCAGTTTTGGTGAAATCGGAGGTTGTCAAAGTATTCAGAAGGCACGTTCCAATCACCCAATTCATCAATATAATGGATGATCTATAATCTTTGACTACCCAGGATGGAGTGTTCGTGCAAAATACAGTCATGAATGAATTTAAAAGCAGTCCACGGTAGAATTGCCCTGAGCACTCCGCCAGAACGCGTTCATTGAATATAGAAGTGGGAAATCATCATTTGAGAATGTTCATAGATCTTTCGTTTTAAACCCACGGAATATTATTCGATAAGGCTACGAAATTGAACATTTGAATAACTTTTAAGCCCGATTATTTTCAATCATGTAGTCACGTAGCACTAGACAAATGTGGACGTTAAATATCCGGCGCATCATGAATTAAAAAGGAACTCATGTAGAAACAATGTAGACCTAATTCAGGTAAAATGATATATTTTTCAAAATTATTTCAAAATAGAACTATTCCACAGTAATTTAAAAAAAAAATCTCTGTATTATTGCCATGTTATCCACCGATGTTGAGTGTCGGCAGTTGCGGATCTATGGGGGGGAGGGGTGGGGACTACCCCTCTCCCCTAGGGTATCCAATTTACGCTAGATAGAATGGTAATTTTTTCCGACCCCCACTACTGCTGGAATTTTTAACCCCCCCCCTTTTCCCCCTATCCTGGATCCGCCACGGAGTGTCGGTACATCTCCGCAGAACATTCTTTGAGTCATTTCGGAATAACTGCAATGGAAATGCCTTGCTCCGTTAAATTTCCTGGGAAGTCCGCTGTGAAATGATTAAAAGCATATTTTTAGGCCATGTATCCAATCCAACCAACTTTATAGGTGTGCATGTTATAAAAGGATAATCGTACTATCATTAGAGAAAATATTGAGTTTTCGTGGTCATATTTATCATTTGAGTCTGTGGATTTCTCCTTGGCCCAAGCTATAATACTGTTCGGTTTTTCTGTATTACTTAATGAAAATTGTCAGGTTCGGAGACTGTTGAATCTTCGAGTGAAGCGTTCCATGAGTTATTCATTGATTAATATAAACGATGAAAATGAACCGTTCCCGTTTCTCGCGTGCTGTGGGCGAACACTTAGGTATTGAACTGTGCGATTGTATATGTGGTGTCATCCAAATGTAGGCCGCAGGGGAAAAAATATATATCAAACTGGTGTGATAGGGAGTATTTTTGTTAAATATACTTAAACTTTGATGTAAATTATTAAGCACTTGATTTATTTTAGTAAACGCTCTTGATATATTTCAGCAAACATTTCGATAATTGATACTTTTCAATGTGCCGAAAGTTTGATAAATTTCATCAGAATTCGATAGTTCTAACTAAACTTTTTTTCCGTGCGGAATGCAGAGAATAACTCCTATGGCTTCACCTATCATCAACTGTATCGCCGTACTTCTTGAGAAATCCCTTGCACGGGAATACAGCACGCCGCTCTTGCGGATGACTGCCTTCTGATGTTTTCCTATCCCTGTCTCCGGGGGTCGGAGCTTCTTTAAACGCAAACCCGTCCCACTCTTCATCTGCTTATTAATTAAATTGTCGCACCGACTGGATTTCTTAAACCAATTATATCCTCATCGTTCAACTCCAGCCCTAATGCACTCATCCCAGCGAAACTTGTTTAAAGATGACGAGGGTAGATTAGGTAAGTCTCTCGTGTTGTTGGAAATCCGATTACGAAATTATTACATTAAAGAAAAAATGTAAGTTAATTCACTTGCGAATGTAGGTGGGGGGTAAATTTAGTGGAGATAATTATCCATCTTCATCATTTCGGCCTCAAAGCTTCATTTCCTATCCAATATTTTCTCGAACTTCTGAAACCAAAAATCACTTTATCAACGCCGCATTATGGAAATCCCCTGTTTTCATGGAACGGATCAATTCAGAAAGAAAAATCGCAAAATATTTCCCCGTTACAATGGAGGTGTATTACTCAGAACGGAAATAGCAGTTCATGATGAAAAATGCGCCGATGGAGGGGTAAAAAAGCTGGAATAAAATACAATGCATAGCACTCCAAAATAATTCCACCTTTGTAGACACATTAATTACATTTATAATAAATTTACTTTTACCATTCTAAGTACAAAATTATTTATTTTTAAACCCTATTTTAAAGTGTTTACATAGCTATCTCATTAGTAGCTTTCAAATTCATTTTATGTCATCACAAAACTATTGCATAATTAGGTCACCACGTTAACGCGGAAGCTACTAGCTACATATCGAATTGAAGAAATGTCAGCGGAAGAGAGTGATGCATAAATGGAGAAAGCGAGCAGTGAAGAAGGAGCATTTATTAATCGATAAGGTGAGAGCAATTGATGCGACAATTGCTGGAAGTCTAATCTCTCAGATATCAAAACGCTCTCAAATAATGCGTAAAGTGACGAGACAACGGAAGCAGCTATGAATGCTAGACGTCTTCTAATTGGTCATTAAATAATTCTCATTAATATTATTGTCTCTTGGCCGGATTGTTGTGTCGTATGAACGGGAGATATAAAGCGATGATTACGTCTCAACCGTCGCAGTCTCACTTGAATTGACCTCTGTGATAACGGATCCAATTGCAACAACGACAGATGAGATTAAGTTATGAGACTCGCATATAATCCATGGCGACCACTAAAAGTGGATTTGTAAGTTTATGAGTCACAATAACCGTCTCATAACTTCTCTGGCCAATTTCTCCCTATCGATTCCGATAGATATAGCAAATGGCGGACGGCTGATCAGATGTTTGGGTGATCAAATGAATAAGGATATTATTTAACGAAAAAATTCTCATTTCAGATTGAAATTTATTAAAAATCAACATAATTATATGTAATGTAGTTACACTAACGTAATAAATATGGATATTTTCAATAAAATTTCCGCTTCCTTTCATTCCAAGGGTATACGACAATGACGTAAATTTCATCACTGCTGCATGGGGCGATGTTACATAATTCAAACTCCTACGATACGAAATAAAAAAAAATTGTTATCGTCGGATAATCAGTATCCGGATGTTACGTGGCTGCCTTTTTCCTCTCGCTGATGTAATTTCTGCTCTTTTGAATGCGAAAGAGGAAATATTCGTTCCATTAATTGAGAGTGTGAACATAAAATATTTTCCCTACACTAACCCGACATTCTGTAGTCTTGAGTCGATATTTTGCAGTGCATTGATTTTCACCAGCTTTGCATATTTTTGTTTTGAAGAAAGCTGTTTCGAGTGTGTCAACTGGATTTTTCGCACAATGCGTCAACTGTGATTAACTACATTACTTTTGCTGTTTATTCGCATTTTGAGTGCAGGCGAGCGAATTAGTTTATCAATACCCATAGTTTCGTACCAGGTAGCAGAGTACCCTGCTAGCTGGTAGCGCTTGGCTTAAATAAGGATTATTAATGCCTTATCAAACGAAGGAAACTTTCCGACCTTAGGCAGTTTAAATGGGTGATTATTAAGACATGTTTCCCTGAGCTCTGACCTCATGCATGCATTGGTAATCTCAGACGATGTAAAACTACTATCCTCTCGTGTAGAAACTAGGTCCCTGATACGTCACGCGGAGTGGCATCGCATGGGCGCCAATCTAGCCTTTTTCAAATGAGGATAAAATTGACCATTGCCATTCGTCTAAACCGGTATTTCTAAAACCAAATAATTTGTATATTATGAATACACTAATGGTGAGTAACGAATCGCAATCAATGCCTTTCGTTTTCTTTGATGACGGAAACTACCCTATTGGTAAAGGGAAGTGTAACAGGAAATAAACACGTCAGCCAACATTAGAATAAAAAAACGGATTTTTCTATGGACTAAGGCGACCACCGACAGGGATAAAAGTAGGCGTTCACCCGCCCAGGGTCTTAGTGATTGCCTAAGACTATCGAAGAACCGCTTTCGGAGATATAATTACCTCCGACCTTAATTGCGAATTGGATCCTCTTCCTCTTCGGATTGTGAAAGAGTTTGATCATCTTCCGTTATCGATCCGTCATCTGCTACTTTCTCTGGCTATTCGCGGCGACGGTCAACAGCCTTTTCTGATGACGTCACAAACTCATGCCGAGCAGGTCGTCTCTCCTCGGCCTCGCGTACGGGTCTCGCGTGATTTTTTACCGTTCGTACTGTGATGTGAGTGATTTCTTCCATGGATTCACCCAGGCACTACATCATATTAACTGATAGGAGAATTAAGTTGAAATCTGCGTCAATCCAGTCTTAGGATTATTGGCCAGTGATGACGATTATGAAATGAAGATACCGAAGAAGCTGCTATTAAATTTGCTTCCATGCAAATAAAATTATCATAATAACTTTGAAATAGCGATACAAATAATTATTTACCTCTATACCACCGGCTTAAAAATGTATTGCAAAACATGGGATTGGTGAGAGAGATTAGTGGCCTGATAGTTTATCATGTTATAGTATAGATAGATAGATATCATGCCCGTATTACAATTACAGATTGAGCAGAAACGAATGTTTGTATTGAAATTTCATAATGAGCCCCTGTTGTGCAACTCTATTAATATTTCCTTTTTTTGCAGTCCACATTGTTCGTATCATTTCCCTTTTCATTCCTTATTTGAAATGAGTTCAGTAAATAGGGTTTTATTATAAGTCACTTATCAATAGTAACACACTTACCTCTAGTACGATAAAAGTATCGCATTTATTCTCTCTGGTACTCGAATTATATCACTTAATTTTCATTTTCTTCAATTATTCCTCGTAACTTTCCATTCTTCCCATATGCAATGCCTTCATACTTTACTTCACCTTGTTCATTTCTCTCAACATTTATATCGTAGGCAAAGTTCAAGTATGGATACCCAATTACTGACGTCGAGACGAAAGGGCGAAGGATTAATGAAAACATGGCACAGTTACCCGAAAATATATTTCATCCGAGTAATCAATTTACATGGATTGATTCAAATGTTATGTCTGTTGAACAATTGTTGTTTTCCACCGTTTCTTCAGCGCATTCCATGCCGAGACCAGGAGGCCGCGGTGTCGGCCCGTTATTCTGTTTAATGTGGGGATTCCCCTTCGGTTCCGGTCAGGCCTATACCACGCACCCCCGAGGTCAGAGTAGGGCCGTGACCCTCCTCTGGCCCCGCTCGTTCTCACTCACTTGCGAAAGATGTCCTCCACAGTATGAGCGATTCACGAACGGCCGCCGAGGCGGACGAAAAGGTATCTCACTCAGTGGCTCACGGAGATCACTACCCATAATGGTTGAATGCTACATGTACAGTAAGCTTGAAGCACTCGAGTCGAGTGAAAACCACTCGACTCCAATTTTCGAGTAGACGCACATCCCCACGAAATTCATATACAGGTATGTGCTATAATCTGAATCTGCTCGATGTAAATCGTTCATTCAGATGGATCTATGCTCGCCGTATTCGGCTCACTCGATTACCTACCAACGCCAACATCCACCACCAACTCCACTGTATTTAGAGCTATCGTTCATTCGGTGCGATTTCATTCATTTTGACCAAATTCGCCAGAGAATCACGATTCGATTCATTCAGTTTATTCAAATGAATCATTAATGTTGAACGACTCGTTCATGAACGACACAGTCTCAAGTGTTATGGATTCGTTCGTTCATGTGAACCGAATCTGTCCTCTCCCGATGACCCTCTTATCTTGTAGCACCGTCACGTCTTGGCTCGTACACCCCCCGCCATACACCCCCAGGGGTCCCATCCATGTATATATATATATATATCCAACCCTCCCATCTAATACAGAGCAGCAAGTCGAGAGAGAGAGAGGAGCTGTCTGCGATGGAGGGGCCGCCAGTGTTTTTGATCTGCTGCGCAAACAGCCATCTTAGTATTATCATGCGCAGATTAGCCGCCCTCTCTCGGGAGAGCAGCAATTAGCTAATTTGATTTCTCCCCCCATCCCCTCTCCTCTTTTCCTTAATTTTCCACCCTCCCACCACCTCCTACCTCAACTTCGATCCCTCCCTCCCTCCCCCTCCCATCGCTAGGATACGACTACGGATAAACAAGAGGAACAAAAAAAAAATGAATGCTCCCTGGCGCAATTGGGTGGATAACTTCGATCTTGGAAGCCTTTGGGAATGTTAGCGTGCACGAGCAATTGCGCGGGTAGACGTCTGCGCCCAACAATGAAATGGCGAAACACTTTGATCACGTGATGAGTAGATGCGTCTGATGATTGGCTGACTTCAACCATAGCGAGAGTTTGTTTACTTGTTTTTTATTTCGATTAAAGTTTAATACTCATGGAAAGAAAGAAGTATGAGCTGTTTAATATTGCGCATTTATGAGTGTTCGCTTTGCTATCTATTTCACTTTCCCATTTGTGTAGCACGGATTAGGTTGGGGTTTCATTGTTTGCCTCTGCTTTTGACCACTGTGGCGCCTGCATCGTGCGCACTTCCATTGTTTCTTCCTTCCTGTGAGACGTAAACAGTAGGTGCGTTACTAGGGCAATGTGATAGCCCTCTTGATTCATCCTGTACCTATGTACTGTATACACCAAAAAGATAATTCCGAATTACTTCAGTGTATTGCGATCCCAGGTATGATGGAAAGACCCCATTTGAGATTAGGGTTTGGGGATAAACGGTGTGATTATTTCCGTAGATTGCCGCGTTTTCGTGAGGGTAGATAGGTAGATGGTGGCGCCACACAGGAGGAGGGTTGGTAGTTGAGTTAATTGGATGGTAGCAAGGAGATCTGCGCACGCTTCTGAATACAGAATGGCTGTGTATGTGCCTGCCAACATCTTCTACCTCCTTGCCTCTTCGCTCTTAGATTGAGTTAGCGCGGAGATGTTTCCATGACTCCTCCTCGTCGCATTTGAATACTCGGGCGCTGCCAAGGAAACTGAGTGAGCGCTTCGTTAAACAGCGCCCCTGTCCTCGTTAGCCTCCTCGCCCGCCAACAATACACCTGTGCGCCTCCGGGATGCCTAGGCAATGGAAACAGGTAGAACGTGATTGGCCGCCAACGGTGGCCTTCATTAAGAACAGCTTTGGTTCCAGGGACGCCCGCTTCCCTCCTGATGGCGCCACTTGAGGAATTAAGGCTCAATTGAAATGTGCGGAGCGATGACTGGACTGCCATCTACGGGTCGAAATCAGACCTATTGCACTAACTAACAAGGGAAGGCTGCAGAAGTGGAAGGTGATTCAGTTTGGTGCGGAAGGCGAATTTAAATGGTTATTTATTACATTTTCGTTCGAACTCTTCCTTGTTTCAGACTGATTGTCGACGAGTCGACTTTGTGGAAGTCCATAGATGATATTAATTGAGACAACTCTAGTCTATTTTTCCACACTTTTTACATCTTACTCAACCGGTTTTCATGTTTACGCATCAACCTCAAGAGCTGTCTTTGACTGGTTGAGTAAGATTTAAAAATTGTAGAAAAATACTTCAGTTGTTTCAATTATTATTATCTTCCTTGATTCTTTGCAATCAACTATTTAAAAACATTTGATGAACCCAGCGATTATTACCGCCATTGACAGACGATCAGCCAAGTGTAAAAGAAAATATTTTAAATGAGTGAATTGGATAGACATAAAAGCATAATTGTTGGGAACTTTCGTGAAATATTCATGTTTAGCCAAGGAAAAAAGTTACTTTTCTGGGCCTCGAACCAGCGACCTATAGCTCCTAAGGTAATCGCATAGCAATGGTAATGAGGCAAACGCAATTGGAAGATTGATTTGATGATTTAAATTAATTAATTGCAATGAAGAAAGGAGAAGTTACTCTGAATAACTAATAGGGTAGTTTCCTTCATCAAAGAAAACGAAAGGCATTGATTGCGATTCGTTACCCACCATTAGTGTATTATTAATATACAAATTATTTGGTTTTAAAAATCCCAGTTTAGGCGAATGGCAATGGTCAATTTTAACCGCATTTGAAAAATGCCAGATTGGCGCCCATGCGATGCCACTCCACGTGACGTCACAGGGACCTAGTTTCTATACGAGAGGATAGGAGTTTTACATCGTCTGAGATTACAAATGCATGCATGAGTCACATAGCCCAGGGAAACATCTCTTAATAATCACCTATTAAAACTGCCTAATGTCGGAAAGTTTCCTTCGTTTGATAGGGTATTAATAATACTTATTTAAGCCAAGCGCTACCTGCTAGTAGGGTACTCTGCTACCTGCTAGCAGCCTGCGTCGTATCAGCGCTCAACTCGCCTCAAGGTCACCTCACAGGGCGGCAGCGGGAACCAGAATGACGTCACACGGGGTTTTCCCAGCATTCATACTTACAGCCGTCGCGTTTTCGCGCGCTTGAAAATTTTCACTTTTCATTTAATCGCGAAAAATAGATATCGTCATTTAAAAACTTAAAAGCGTGAAATATGTACTCCAGGAGTAATAATCTTTCGATTTAGGCAATAAAAAAATAATAGGAAACCACCCTATTGGAAGGAAGGAAGAATTCAACGCACACAGGAGAAGAAATGGAGTAGGGTGGTTTCCTATTATTTTTTTATTGCCTAAATCGAGAGATTATTACTCCTGGAGTACGTATTTCACGATTTTAGATTTTTAAATTACGATATCTATTTTTCGCGATTAAATGAAAAGTGAAAAATTTCAAGCGCGCGAAAACGCGACGGCTGTAAGTATGAATGCTGGGAAAACCCCGTGTGACGTCATTCTGGTTTCCGCTGCCGCCAAGTGAGGCGACCTTGGGGCGAGGCTTTGAGCGCTGATACGATGCAGGCTGCTTGCAGGTAGCAGAGTACCCTGATAGTAGGTAGCGCTTGGCTAAGGATTATTAATACCTTATCAAACTAAGGAAACTTTCCGACCATAGGCGGCTTAATCGGTGATTATTTAGAGAGAGAGCGAATATACAAACATAATTACAAATAGAAGTTCATCGGTTTCTGTCTCTTTCTTTCAACTTCTATTTAGCGCGCGAAACCACATTCTAGGTAATTATCCTTGGCATTGCATTAAAAGCTTTACCATAAAATAGAAACGATATAAATATACCTAAAAATATGTCCTCGCTATTTTACCAGCATACATATATTCCTAACTTTTTACCTTAATCAATCGCATTGCTCTTACCGCTATTTCAATTTATCCTTTTTGTGTAGCTAATGATTTTCTTCTTGAAAAGATACTTCGCTGATTCAGTTGAATTCATTTATCAAAACGACCATCGGATTTATTTCTTCTCGTGATTCTACTTCTTTCCTAGTATTATCGGAAAATATTCTGTATTCTCGAACCATTTCCACCCACATCGCTCGAACTATTCTTTTCTATTCCTGACAATAAACAACAATTGTGTGGCTATTTCGAGCGATCAAGCTAGAAACAATTGAAAGTAGATAAGCAAATCTCTCTTTCGTCGTTAGCAACGTTTCCACGTATAACACCCACAAGTCAACTATACGGAAGTCTTACAAAAGAGGTTTATTGAATACCGATGTCGAGAAGTCGTATGGGAGCCTTCCGGATGGGAGACTTGTGGAGGTCTTCCATGGAAACGACAATAAGCACGGCCCTAAATGTATTCCTTCAAAAATCTTGTGCGTATCCTAATAATATTACACAGCAGTAAAAACTAAAACACAAATATTGTGGATTCTGTATTTATTAATGCATTGGAGAGCAAACAACAAATCAAAATGCACACTTCATGCGCAACTCATCTTTTGTTTATTTCTCAATTAAAACTTCGCTATGGCAAATAACAATATTGATGAAAAATGTGTACAAGATGCAGCCAGAAGAGACAGTAGTCATTATCTTGAAATGTGCGTATTAAACGGTGCTCATTAATTAACTACGGAATAGACACCACAGAAGACAAACTTGCGACCATTTACGAGGTAAGACCTTTTTAACTATCGTTGCTGATTTCGTACGAAATATTTGGCGTAAAAATGGAGTAAAAACAGCCATTAAAAGAACCATTTGAAATAATTTCCCCTGGTTGAGGCGATTGCGCTTTTCTTATCTAAGTATCCTATGCATTATACACCTACGCTAGTGCGAACGATTGTCGTTTTTTCTGCTTTTTTGTTCTGTTGAGCAAGCAATAATATAATCGATGCAAATGAGTTCAGCCTTATTCACTAGAATGTAGCCTGACTTAAATTTACTTCCTAAGGAGTTGAGAACTTCAGCTTCTATTGATTTAGAAAAAAAATGTAGCTAGGGTGGCCATAAATGTATTGGCGTAGACCAGGATATCTTATATGTTAGTACCCCAGTAAAGTCCAAAAACCTACAGTATAATCCATGGGAATAGGTTTGTAAAATCAAAAGTAAGAATATGATTATTATTTCGGTTATTTTTTAATCTTTTTCCTCCTTCGACGAAATTACTTTTAATCACGTAAAATTTTCTTATAGTATTATTGTCAGGGTAAACGTGGGAGGTGTGTTTAATTTTAATCGTTACTTCCACTTTAAACCTATTTTACGTTTGACTGTCCTGCCAGCTCATCAAATTCACACCAAAAATATTCTTGGGCACTACCTACTTATATTTCTCGATACGTTTTTGTTTTGTTTTGCACATCGTAAAACTGGTCACAACAGCATTTAAAATTCACTCGAGCCATCGGCATTGAAATCGTTGTTTTTCACGAAGTAAAGTGATTTCTCGGACGACAGCAAGTTATTTGTGATGGTAAAAAACTCTTTCTACGGGAGCCCTACTTGTTCCTGGCAAACGCTCAGCAAATCATTACTTACTACATTACTCACAGCATATTAACAACACTAAGCAGTGGCGCAGCGAGGGGGCGTTTTGGGGGTTAAAGTCCCCCCTCCCCCCCAGAGTTCAGAGAAATATTTAAGTTTAATCCATTTTACTTAATTGGATTGATATTACTAATAGAATAGTGTAAAGATACGTGACGTGGATAGTGACGAATCCCTCAAAAGCGCTCTAAACTGGGACTTTCCCGGCCACTTGACATATATGGGCTGACCTCGAATGTCCCTCAGAAAGCCGTAAAACTCACCATTATGAACCATTCATCTTAAAATTCCGCAATTTGTTAATCTCGCTCCTACCGCTTATCCTGGTTATTCTACACCCACCTAGTAGGTAACAAGTGCTCTCACCAATGGATCAGATGGAGGCGACTGGCACTGCATTGGCTTGGACTCCTCAGCTACTGATCGTCATGGTTTAATAGGGCGCGCCGCGGCGGGCATTCAACCATGACGTTTAAGGGAACGCGGCGGAGGGGAAGCGGGCGTGGGGGGGGGGGGGTGAGGGGAAGCTGCGCTACTATGATACGTTCGGCTGCAAGCTGACGGACAGCGCCAGCGCGGTGTTCTCTCATAATGCCGCCATTTCATTTTCGTACGACAAAGTTGCTAATATGATATTTAATTCTAAACTTTTATTGCCGTATTTCGTTGTGCTTTTTGCGATAAACTTTTATTATAAAAACATAATTTCGATAATTTTTGCACGAAACCTGGACTTCGTACAGAATTTTCGGGAGCCGACGGGACGAATCCCTCAAAAGCGCTCTAAACTGGGACTTTCCCGGCCACTTGACATATATGGACTGACCTCGACTTGGAAAGGCCATCACTAGAGACAAGCACATATTTCTCTTATAAAATAGCCAGTAGTAATGAATGTTCCTTTTGAAAGTGTAATGAACTATCGAAAATTATCTTCAACCAATTTCGTTATTGAAATGATGTCTGAGCTGTGATTGGTGGATTATTTCACCAATAGGTCTGGAGATATTATGTAAAGTTAAGCCAATTTTATTCGTTGTGAACGGGGCTTTATCCAGTCATCTTAAGGTCGTAAGTTCATCGAATAAAATATTTGCGCACATTCCTCTCGAGTAGCTCCTCTGTTTTAGGACTCTCTTTTCAGTGCAGCCGTACATTTTCAGTGCCCTCTATTACGCAATTTTTTATGGACAAGAGCAAAAACGTATTTTTATCATTGAATGATTCCTGCATATGAAAATACCTATATCAAATATCTCTATGCAAATATAACTATATAATTATATATATGGAGATATTATAATTATATAATTATATAATTTTTAAACCTCAAATATTTACTGCTGTAGTTTTTTAAAAAATCCGCAAATACTACTCGATTGTCGGAAATAGTTTGAGAAATGCGATCGGACGGTCAGATTTGAAAGTTACAATGGTAAGTATTGCATCCACGCCATTCCTATACATGTATTTTACGTCCCGGCTGCAACGTTGTCGATTGTCTTTTTTTTTCTTCGGATGGCCTTATCGTCGGAGGCCTTATTTGTTCAATTTACTTCTGCTATCCCACGGACATTATCAAATTCGAGACCAACCCTTTTCGCATTTTGACATTCCTTTTTTTCGCTCCGCTGATGCTGCTGCCCTCTTTGGACTTAAAAAAAAAGAGGCAGGCTCGTTTGTCCAATGATGTACGCCGGCAAAGGGCGTGCGTGGCTAATGTAGGCAATTTGGATCCTCCAAGCCTTGAATAATCAGCGGGAACACAAGAAAAAACTACGCCATTGCTCTTTCGGCCGTTGGGGGGGGACTGCTGATTTCGGATTTTCGGACCCCCCCCCCCCACCCTTTACGTGGCCAACCCCTTCATTAATTCATTTTACGAGGACAAGGTCTACCGAGGTATCGTGGCAAATGGTTCCACCAATAGAGCACAAGAAAATATCTATTGCGTCAGAAATAAGAAAGAATTGAATTACTTTTTATCATTTAAAGAGAAGATGACGTAATAAAAATATTTCATGTCATCAGAAAATTTTGCTTTCAATGATAAAAAATGATGATGGGGAAGTTAACTAACCAATTAACGTTCACCTAACTTGCCATTATCATTTTGATTTAAATGTAAGACATAATTTTTAACATTTTGGATTATTTACGAAAAAGTTCTCAACGAACTGTTCAGATTTTTATGCTTATTTGTATTTTTATTAATCTTTCACATTTCGGCGAAATTTTCAATCGGCTTCAATAGGTTACATTGTTATTATTGATTTTCAAAGTTGCCGTTGCTAAGAAAATTTAGGGTTGGCTAATTTCATTGTTTGCGGAGTGAATTATTCGATTCTTGCGTCAATATCTTTGAGCCGTGCCTGCGTACACCAGCATCCAAATTATTCATTTAACGATGTTCATGCATTAAAGGATAGTTTTTCGCTAAGAGATAATACGACTATACCGGTTGTATTTATTTTACGTACAGATTATATTACTATACAGGTTGTATTTCGCTGACAGATTTGGGTATAAATGTTTAAATTAGACGGTACTGATCATTTTGACGGCGAAAACAGTGCGTCAGAAACAGAAACAAATGAATAACAGATTTTCGAGTGACTCTCGTTTGAGCATTCTGGTGCGTTCTTTCATTTCGTTTTTCTTTTGTTTTAAAGAGCGCATGTCTTTCGTCGCTCCAATGCATTAAACGTAACGAACTGCAATTCGCTGCTCTCTTTTTCTCGTCCATTGAAAATCGAACGGTTGTTCCACTCCATGCTAATGGAACTGATTTTTTTCCCGTAGCGGCGATTCTAATTCGAATCCAGCGAGGGACGCGAACATTTGTGTTTTTCTTTCGCCTGCACAAAGTTCAACGAATGCATCAGAATGTTGTATCGGAGGCAAAAAGTATTCGAACCAGAAGCAAACAACGAGATTCAAACAAGATCTTGAACCGTTTTGCGAAAAGGGTCGAATAACATTATATGTAGTTGCGACATGTGCAATTTGCCATTCAAACACGGATAGTTGGATAGGAAAGGGGTCGGCTCTCTGAAGAATTATCGCTCTTTCGTCTGCCGTTCGATTAATCGATCGCAGGGTGGTCAGAGCTGAACTGGAAACAATTGAATCGCTATTGACCGCAATGCACCACATGAGCAGTTGAACCCAGCAGCTGAAAACCAAACATGAACGTATTATTTTAAATGGGAAAGAGGGTCGAATTCGATTGAAAAAAATCAGTGAGTGTATTTTGAGGTGAACACGTCGTCGTCTGTTCGTTGAAGTATTTGATTTCCAAATCTCAAATCTCTCACTCCCAAATAATGTGAATTGAGGAGAAGAAATCTCTAAATTTCCCGATTTCACATGCATTTAAATGCATTGTAGAGGACTTTCTCAAGATATTCATTACGCAATTTCTTGGCTTCACTTGTGGACGGGGTATCATTAGTCAACTGTTTAGAATTCAATGGACGATAATTATTATTAATATATTCAAATTAATTTCGAATTGAACAATTATTTCATACCATAACTTAAATTAATATCGAATGGAACAATTCGATACCTTTACTGAACAAGCGCTCAACAATCATCCACCGAATCAAATCCGCCAATCTAGGAGCCCCAACAATAGGCATGCGACAAGATGGCCGCAGGGGAAGCACAAGCACTCACCTACGCAGCTTGAAGAATTAGAGGGTAGCGTTTATGCTCCGGCCAGCTGAGCCACAGCCACCTAGAGATAAGGCCCGTTCACAGGCGTGTGACGTCACTCATTGAAGTGCTAATGCCAGAGCATGGCAGAACAGAAGTAGTTGTGGTGCTGTCTGCGACGGTGGTTTAGCCGCCGAAGTGAAAAGATAATTGATACCTAATTTACTCAGTCAATAAGAAAATAGTCAGCGGGTTCCGAGAAAATACTGACACGCATCAACAAAAATATTTTTCAATCTCAAAGTTATTCGTTAATATTACGTCTTTTGGCACGTAACATATAACTTCGCCGTTCTCAAGAAAAAACTATTTATAACTAATTCATAAATTGTCGTTGTGAACTAGAAGTACTACATAACAATATTAAAATCTGAAATGACTATGTAGAGAAGGCTCTTTGCATCCAAAGAGCATTTATTATTCAACATAAAACCGTCTCGAAATTCGATAGCATAAAGTGGTGATGGCAAGTATTTGATTAAACCTGGTTGCATTCCATATACTTCCCTTGGATAAATAATTTCTTTCTGGCAGAGTAAAAGGTGTTCACACAAAGTCCCAAATGGATCTATTATTTAAGAGTGAATTCTTCTTTATTTTGACATTAAATTAGATATGCCCATGGGCTATGAAAATCTTACCGTAGAGCCTGACGAAATAAGATTTTCAATGATAGTTACTTGTGAAATTTGGTATCGTTGACACATCTGCCATTATTACTCTCGAATGCATCAAAATGCAAGCCAAAATTTACGTATAGTCCAGCCTCGGCTAATAAAACGTACCCCTCCCAGGAGCTTAAGTATTTGAAATATTATTTGGGATGAGCAAAAGTTTCAATCCCACTTCAGTAGATGTATCAATCGCATAAAAAATTTGGAAGTCCTGCCATATCACCAGCATTCACATTTGCATAAAGAACACGACATCTCTTAAATCACACCTCAGATCTTACTTAACATGCATGAAGTAATCACCACAAGGAATTTTGGCGGCAGGAAAGAAAAAAGCACAGAAGTAAAATACAAATATTTTGTATTTCCATTCGTCAATCAAAATAATACCTACAATTTTCTCTTATTACGATGAACTAATTTGGTGAAACTAATACTGGTATTTTCTTTTGAACAAAAATCATTTAAAAGAGCACTGGCAGAAGCCACAATAATTATCTTCAATAGTTTTTCAGATGAATGTCCATTGTCACATGAACCACTTATAAAAAACAAATCCACCATAGTCCCTTATGTCACTTCAACCACTATGACATTCTGTCTTCTAGATGACAGTTTCAAATGAAGTAATGGCACCCTCCTCCTATGACACTTCTAATTCAACACGAGTTATCTTCCCCATCTTCTCCCGCAAGGCCACAGGTTCTTTTCTGATGTCACTCGCTGAGAAGTGAAGATCACACGACTAAAATTAATAAATAAGAAAAAGTCATGAAAATTACTAAGTAGTTATTTCATTTCCAATTTTAGGCATTTCTGCATGAGAGATATCTAATGACTAGGCCAGTAAATATAGGAGATCATTATGTACCTTAAAGATTTTTAAAAATTTTAAACTAGACCATAAGATAATTTCAGATGATGAAAGCCGGGCATACATAAATTACGGTTCATTGCACCAATTGTAAGAGAAAAACGCAAATTTTCATTCACGGTTGTTCAGACACACCAATAACATAGTATAGCATAGTATAGAAACATACGTTTCTGACGCGACTTATGCATTTCTCATGATTAGATGCTATCCATGCAATTTATCAAGTAAATATCGTTGGTCTTACGGAATTATATATAAGCAGAAATTAATTTGAACCCAAGAACCCTAGAAATTTATGTGCTTTACCCCCTAATATAAGTTACTACGCCAAAAATAAAAGACTGGTAGTTTCATGGAAAATACCTAAGCACATAAATTATCGCGTAGATAATTCACATTGCTTTTCAACTATGAGTAACAAAAGTATAGTTAAATAAGCACTGTTTTGCTGAGTTTTAGACGCATAACACAGCAGAGGGCAAGATACTAAAGAATATTCGATGCTATAAACTTGGCAGCTATATTATAATTCCCAAGAAACTCCTTCAACCTCACGTTTACTGCACGAAATAATACAAAAAATTCAGCTAAAATACAAGAATTTCCAATTGAAATGCCGCTTCTGTATTTAATTCACCACTTTTAGTACTGTCAACATCCCCAAGACACATCTACCTTGAAATTACATCCAAATAATTACAGCTAGAAAGAGTACATACCTTAATGTTTTCCGTCGAGGTGAAATTGTCTCTTTTTATCCCCCATATACACTTCTTCTTCAGCTCAGGATCTTTTGGAAAGTTAAAAACTTGAACCTCGGGTCCACTCCTGTGGAGTTTTCTTCGCATGCCGGCACTACGCATGTGAAAGGAACTTTTTAACAAAGAGGCCTCACAAATACACGTATATGAAGTCCAGCGAATGAAATTCAATAATAAAGGAAACTTCACTACCCTCAGAAACTTAAATTTTCACCAACTAACACCACAAAAGTCCCTAAAATGTGGTAAAACGTAACGTAAATACACTCGTAAACAAAGTGGTCTCCAACGGCAGCCGGAACAACACAGCACTTCTCGTGGTGACGTCAGAGCCTCAGCCGTCGCTTGTGACGGGGCCTTTTCTCTAGGTGGCTATGGCTGAGCGCTTTCGTATTGTTTGGCACCCATATGAGCGGATTTGATTCGGTGGGGGATTGTTGAGCGGTTTTGCTGTGGAGGTGTCGAATTATTTCCTACCATAAACCTACTCCTGCTCGGATAAAGTTTATACTTTTACTAAGGGAATATTTATTTTATAATAAGTAGTGTGTATTTTATCTCTAACTTATGTTTTAATTAATGTGATTAGGCATTCCGCGCTGATTCGGACAACAATAATTCATTTACGGATGCGATTTTTATAGAAATCGGTAAAAATGAATTTCCATGGGTGGCCATTAAGCAATAAAAATATTTGGCCTCGGAAGTCTCGTGGCTCCCGCACAACAATGCTCTTTTGTTTACAGTGCGGAACGTGCATCTGCTCACATACTCTTTATCTGAACTCAAGCAGCAGTAATTTAAATGGGAGCGAATATAGCATAAGACCTCGAAAGCAACATAACACAATCTATTCAGCAATAATTTTACCTCTCAAAGTACATGGAAGCAGATCATATAAAGCAGATATACTAAAAGTATAAGCTAATAGTTTTAAAACATTTGTTAGTTTTTTTCATAAAAATTCCCAGGTTAATTGCTTGTGCATTTTGTTGATTAATTTTTCATTATGTTGTACAACATGTTACTTTGATTATAATGCTGTATTCCACATGAAAATTTCCCTGATTATGCAAAATTATAATCAGTTAAACGTTGCCAAAAATATATGGCGATATTAAAAAAAAAAACTATGACCTATTTCAAATCATATGAATCTGTCCACTATTTTTTATGTGAAGAAACGAGCGGAATAAGTTATAAAATGATGAGTATTCGCAATTGAAGAAGTTAATGTTGAGTATCGCGAAAGACTGTGGCGTGTGGTGCCGTCTTACTGCTGGCGAAGGACGTTCGATTCCTCTTCTTTGCTTTTAGTGTCAAAATGCACTCTCGTAGGTACATTAATGTATGTGAATGTATGTTTGAAGAGTGGAGGGAATGTAAGATGATGCACGGCGTAATTATGGAGAATAAGGAGAAGAGTAGGTTGAGTTGAGTTGGAGGGAAAAGGCAGGCAGTTGGGGAACTCGACTTTTAATCCTTGCATAATGGGAGACACGATTGCCTCCATTAGTACCCTAACGAGGTACCCTGGAGGAGGAGGATTCCAGGGGTGGGAACGGGGAGCAAGGGTCTCGGGATTAAGGGGGGGAGACATTTCCAGAGGGATGTGTATAAAAAAAGAAGGTCTCAAATTGGAGGGGCGGCAGGGGGGGAGGCGACCGCAAAGGGTACGCGCGCGCGCGCCCTCTATCTAGTTCATCCAATTGCCACTTTCCCAAGCAACCCTTTTTCCGGTGCCCGGCGGCGCGTTAAACGAACGGCGCTCTTCCGCTCGCAATTGTTTCTCTTCCTCTCCTTTCCTCCTCTGAGTATCGTCCTCGTTTTGAGGTGGCTGCGCCCTCTGCTGCTTGGGGAAACACATTCGCATTTTCTGAGTTTCGACTGTTTTCCAGGGGGAATCGATGGGGACTGGTGGTTTGCGAACGCTGATGTTTCCCATTGTCGAATTTCGATCCTGCTTTGGAAGCTGTCGATAGTAATTTTAAGTGGATGTTAGGCGGGTTGCGTAACTTAGGAGATCGTCGTCCGTCCGTTGATATCTCCGTGAAATTTAATATAAAACTTCTATTCTGGCGGCTTCATGCGGACCCGCATTCATATGAGTTTAGATAAAGTGACCATACGTCCCAGTTTACCCGGGACAGTCCCGTTTTCAGAGCGCTTGTCCTGGTGTCCCCACCATGTTTCCCGGGACAGGCAAATGTCCTGGTTTTTGACTTGCATTTGTGTGAAATACTGAAACTTTTATTTTGCGTCCTTTTAGAAATTTGTTGCCCTGACAAAAACAACAATAAATAATTATGCCACTAATGGTGCTAGTATCTTACTGTCTCTATCCTGATACTAAATCGACAGAATATGGAGGGGGAAAAACTGGTATCCGACATTTACGACGTGTGTCTTTATTGTAATTTCTACATGGAGTTAACACAATAGAGTGAACGTTTGAAAGTCTCCCATAGTTAAATCACCTCACCATTATAAAGGGCAATGTTTAAAATTTAAATACCCTACCCCAAAACTTTCGCGCGCGAAAATGCTTAGGTATGCTATGTGTATTGCTTTGTCCCTTCCAAGATATGGTCACTTTAGTTTTGAGATATTAGTGCAACATTTCAGGAATCGCGCATTTATCTTGTATCAAAATAATTAATCAACTTCGAAGCTAGTTCAGCAGATTTGGAGCCAGAGCCATTCGAGTACCGGAATGTATCGGAATTTCCGCCATTTTGATTTCATTATTTTGGAATGTAAGGGGGGGGGGATTGAGGGTCTTTTCCTCGGATCGCGTTTTCCGCCCGCGAATAATTCCGCCTCCGCAGCTCTTCCGGGAGCGCCTTGGAAATGGTAAAAGTACGTGAATGAGTCTTGCTCTGATTATACGTACGATAGGCGCATCGGCGCAATGGTTGAAAGGAAAGGAAGGAACCTCCCCATATCACTTGATCCATGTGATTGCGCTCTGATTGGCGAATAAACGAGAGGGAAAAAAATGAACTCTCCTCGGCGCAACTCTGTGTTGATCTTCGATCATAGAGGAAAAAAGAGTACGGGCAGGCTACATTGAAATGCCATATATCACGTGATCGATCTGAACGCTCTGATTGGCTAACCTCAACTTCGAAAGTTCGTTTTGATTTTCTTTGTTTCGAATGAATGAATATCATTGACGTAAACATTTTTATTAAGTGAGAAGGACGAAGGAGGTGTAGCCTATGAAGTGTTGAGCGAAGGTCTAGGGGTCCTAATTTCGATTCACGGACGAAGACTTCGAACAAAAAATCCTCCGAGCGTGATGTGACCTAGAGAAAGGAATTATTGGCTCCCTTAACGTCCTGAATGTGTGATATTAACACGCCTGTGGCTTATTTCGGGGTGAGCTTTACTCTTACCTATCCGAACCAACCTTGGGGTTGATTCACTGAGTGGAAGAAGAAGGAAATGCTTCAGAATTGTATCTGTTGATAGTTAATTATTTCGATAAATGTACCTATTTGCAATAATGATAATAATAAGGTAGTAAGGATTTCAGTGTTTGCATCGGTGGTCAGTTTCTGCGATGCCACCATGATCTGATTAAATTGAATCATAGTCGTTTAAAAATCACGCAAATGTGTCAAATGCGAAAATATTTTTACGCAGCCAAGTGCGATAAGAGCACGAATTAGTTCCAACAAGAACGAAAGTTTCATTGCACTTCGAAGTACATACAATCATTCTGATTAAATTGCTGCAAAGACATATCATAGTGGAAGCAGGGAAGCCGCCTTAAAGACAGTTATTCCTCCATCCGTCATGATATCATTTCATTTTCTTGGTCTGTTGTCCGTTTCGTGCCCAGCCTCTGACGACGACTCGTGAGCGACTCCGAAAGAGTGGACGAGAGTGTGGATGATTCGTTAATACAGAGATTGTCCGTCGAATTCATTCTAATCCGATAACTGGATGAAACGAGCGCTCAAGCTGCTGAGATTGGAGCGCACGGCGGCGGAGATTCACGGAACTAACTGTTACGAAGTAGATGGGGTGAGATTAGAATGGAACCAAATGGAGTTCAATTTGCGCGTCAGTTTGGATTCATCAGCGAACATTTGCACACTCAAGATGCAACACCTTTTTTTGAACATTCTACGTAACACGAAAATTGAAGTTTCATCTTTTTCGAATCGATATTTTCAACAATGAAAAACATGATTCGCATTGCCCGTGTGGAGTAGTTAACGTGAGATTTCAGTGCGCATGCGTCAATTTCAGAATTTGTAGAAAAAAAATGAGCGTGGATCCGCGCATAATTAACGACAAAATTAGCATGAGGTTTGGTCGATTCTGAGTTAACGGGAAAATTGACGTGATCTTTTCTGAAAGCGCTGTGACGTAGTCAATTGTTTATGCGTTCCATGCGCTTTCATCCAGTGATTTCTCAATTCAAGTCGAGAAATATAAAGGAAAACTATAAAATGGGGATGAGAAATAACGCAAAGCGTGTAATAATGGAATTGAATGCAGCAAACTCAGCTGAGAAACACGACTTCATGTCAATGCAGAGGACGCGCGGTTAGTACTTCAGTGGAACGATAGATGGCTTCCAGAACGCATTTTTTGTTATCATGAACGCCCCAGAGCCGTTGGGCCTATTTTTCGCTCTGTGTTAATTTCATATTTCGCAGTTTTTTCCGTTAACGGGCTTTGTAGAGTGACATTAGACCACGCTAATACAAATTTTAGTTGATTTCGGGGTGCGTGCAATTGCCTAGCAATGACGAGAGCATTGCCATGCACACACACAGCCATACGCATAAGTACACCCGTTTGAGTTGGACCTCTTAAACGGACCAAATCAATATTTGCTCTGCCTCTCTCTCTCGATCTCTCTTACGAGCTTCTTCCAAATCGAAGTTCGCCGCTGCGACGACTGCGAATCCAAGGACAATAAAGCCAAGCGGAGGAGCATTCAGTGTTGTGCAACGCCTCCCTCTTAATCCAATTAATTTACTCGCAAATTTTTACGGCAGAGGTTCTATTTTCAGTGTATTTTATTTCATCAATTTAGAGCTGTTTATTTCAAACAGTTTTCTCGTGTCTGCCACCGGTTCAGGGACTCCACGTGGAACGAACGACGTTTCGATCATTGAGCCCGGAATCTTCATCAAGGCATACGTTTTATGCAGGTTCCCTCACGGGTCAAGTGAATGGGTGTTTTTTCAGTGGAGGAAAGCATACCATCGGATCCTCCCCCATCACCCGACTAATATTATTCCGCCTGATTTCCGTTCTTCTAAAAAAAAATTGAGCCGAGATTCTTTCCTCTGCTGACCAATCACGATTCAGCGTTGGAGCGAATATATACAAGATGACAGACGAATATGACATTCATCTCGAATTGATGATAATCCAAGATTCAAGGATCGAAACGTCGGCACGTTTCGATCCTTTCCATCCTACTTTTTCCCTTTTTTTACGTAAAAAAAATGGGCTGAAAACAGGCTCCGCCATTATGTTATATATCTATGGTTATTGATGAAACAAAATCTTTAAAAACCCTTTAAATGGGAGTAAAAGAAGTGCCAATTAAGATGGTATAACACTTTTGTCGATAAAACTATCCATGAAACCACTGCACGAGGATAAAGTTGGCAATTTTCAGAAAAAATCGAGGGTGGTCGTTTTTCGCTAAATTTGTTCACTTTTGACCTCACGTATATTGCTAACGTGAAAACACAGGAAAGAAATAATCTGGAAAGTTATGCACAATTTATTTGAGAATATGTATGCGAAGTTTCAACTTCCTAGCTCAAAAAAATCGTTTCTGAGGTTTTGGCCAGCTTTTTTCGATTCTAGCCCACTGTGCGTCGGCCACAGTGGACGCCTTTACCCGGTGGGCGGCCCGAGAAATACTTCAATAGTTTGCTGAGGTAAATTTGATTTTTCGTAACGAATTGATTCGATTCAATTTCCCATTTACGTTACATTAAAGTGTGAGAAAATATGTTGCAAAACTTTTCACAAATGCTCCAAAAATAGGCCGAACTTAAATTTCATAATCTAGACACAATACTTACTTTGGTATCTCAAAAATAAAATAAAGAGATAAAAAATTATCGATCGATTTATTTCCACTTTAGTGCTAAAAAAATAACGTTCCGTACGTGAGGCACATAATCTCATCTGTTTGCTCAATCAATAGGGTAGTTTCCTTCATCAAAGAAAACGAAAGGCATTGATTGCGATTCGTTACCCACCATTAGTGTATTCATAATACACAAATTATTTGGTTTTTGAAATACCGGTTTAGACGAATGGCAAGGGTCAAATTTTATCCTCATTTGAAAAAGGCCAGATTGGCGCCCATGCGATTCCACTCCACGTGACGTCACAGGGACCTAGTTTCTACACGAGAGGATAGGAGTTATACATCGTCTGAGGTTACCAATGCATGCATGAGGCACAGAGCTCAGGGAAACATGTCTTAATAATCACCTACTAAAACTGGCTAAGGTCGGAAAGTTTTCTTCGTTTGATAAGGTATTAATAAACCTTTTTTAAGCCAAGCGCTACCATTCAGCAAGGTACTCAGCTACCCGCTGGCAGCCTGCGACGTATCAGCGCTAAGCCTCGCCTCAAGGTCACCTCACCGGGCGGGAGGGGGAACCAGAAATACGACGTACGGAGATATTTCCCGGCATTCATACTTGAGCGTCGCGTTTTCGCGCGCTTGAAAATTTTCACTTTTCATTTAATCGCGAAAAATAGATATTGTCATTTAAAAATCTAAAAGCGTGAAATACGTACTCCAGGAGTAATAATCTTTCGATTAAGGCAATAAAAAAAAAATAGGAAACCACCCTATTGCTATTGTCACCCATCCATTTGGCTATCTTTGCATAATACGTACTGATAAAAATAATCAAATCCCATTTCCTTACAATTGCGACATTTAAATGTTTAGAAAACCGCCCATTGACATGTCTGCAATAGCTCGCGTTGAATCTCTCGGGTGGACCTCTCCCACTTTATTGTGGCACTAATTTTAATGAATTTAAATGATTAACATGACCGACCAATCCTTACACCCTAATATTATGCTATTATATGCCTGAGTGGGTCATTTTGACCCAATATGATCAGGTTTGCATATTTTACTCAAAATATATATTTTTTTTAGATCACGAGATGTGGGTCAACCCACATCTCGTGATCTAAAAAAAAATATATATATATAATAAGGGGTCGTGAAGCATAAAGTTTGAATTTACTCAAAATATTTTATTCCTTCCCCGTTTATTTATTAATAATGTTTATAAAGTATTTGGGTGAGTAGTAGAAAATTTAATTAGACGAAAAATATTAAAGTTGTAGTTGTTCAACAATTTCTACGGTGCAATGGGAAACTATCTCCCACAAATTTGTGAATACGTAAGTATCAATTTTTCTCTGATGAGTTTGAGAGGAACAATGAATTTCAATGGTAAGAGGTTAAAAAAAAGTTACAACATCAGTGTGACTAAAAAATCAGTATAAAAACATGCCGTTTCACTGAATACAAGAAACGAACAGTAGAAATGCTTCAAATGGGTTATATAGTCTGGGTCAAAATGAGACGTCCGGGCACGGCAGGTATAAGTGACGAGGAAAAAATAGAAAAAATAATAATATCAGGCCTAACTTTTGCACAGCGGTAAACCAAACAAAATAATTAAAAATAATGAAATATTAGTCTAATATATTTCTTGCTTCCAAAATAATCAACATAAATATTTTCTTTTGGGTCGAATTGACTCAGCCGGGCATTCTACTGTTAAAACGCACATGAACACAATTACATATTTGATGAATGAATGAATGAATGAGGTGCTGTGGGCCGAAGAGGATCGGATCGTTCGACTCGGAATCGATTGGCCCTCTTTAGTTGTTGGGAGGGAGCGAACCCAACTCACCCCCTCACCTCCCCAAACCCCACTCCACCCATCCCCCACTCCTCCTCCACGGGGCAGGGCGGCTGCCAGCAAACTTCTTCCCAAAGTGGTGTTGGTGTTGGTGGTAGTCACCAATTCCTGCTCCTCATCCCATAAATCCTCGGCTAACTCGATTCTTGACTCCTTCCGGCGCCATTTGGACTTTTGGGCCAATTGGAAACGAGGGTTGGGGGAGGAATTCCTTTCTTTCTTCTTTGCTTTATCTTCGTCTCCTTCTTCGGAGCTGGGGACTCTGCCAACTCACGAATGAATCCCCATTTCCACTTATGTTGAGGAGCCGTTGAGTCCGACCCGTCCAAGCCTGATTTTTGCCGACGCTTAATCGCTCTTCAAAAATATCCGAGAATTGTGTCTCTTTTATTTTTTTTTAAATTCTGCCTGTTTTATATTTTTTCTTTTGTTTTTTAGCCTTAATTTAATTATGCATAATCCTGGTTTAGCTTTTTGTACAATCGTCACTGTTTATACTATATGTGCTGTTTTTTTTACTTTTTATTATTTTAATGTCAGCCCGGGATGAGTTGTCGGGGCGTCAAATTTAGTCTGACAATGAGTCAGAACAACTCCTTCTATAACCGTTACGCCATAAAAGCATAATAGTGAGACATTTGCGCACTACATTCGGCAGTCCATTCTATAGAAGAGCATTGAAAAGTTATGAATTTCGCGAATGGCGATAATAAAATTCGGATAACAGACGTCATTCTTGGAATTCGTGTTCAATGTGGTGCTCTCATAAAATTAAAAAGATAATTTTTTTACATTTCTAGATAAATAAGTTAAAGTTATTAACGCATACAAAATATGACTTCATAATTCTCAATATTCTTGATGCTACAGAGCTTCAAATTTCGCGAAAATTACTAAATTGCTAAACGCCCTGTGACGTCAGAATGCGAGTAAGCAGATTCGCTCCATGGCAATAACAAAACAATAGCGACAATAACAAACATATACGACGATACTGATTCAAAACTTGAAGGGTGTGTAAAAATAGTTGTGAATACTTTAAAAGTTTTTGCGGTGCTCTTATTGCGTAAAGGCTGACTCCGACTTCGTTGAGACGCATTCTGGAAACAATCTGAAGGTAGATTAATTCATGATTAATTATTTCTTCTCCAGTAATGAAGATTTCTTGGCGCGGAGTTTAGAAGCCGCAAAATTGAAATTTAACATAAATTAAATCAACAATCTCGTTCACTAGTAATATAAAGCTTGGTTTTTATCTCATTTAATTACTCTCATTTACTCATTGCTTTTAATGTGTACTTGGTGCAATATTGGAATGTGTGAAGTTAACGGTTTTGAGGAATAAAACGGAACATATTTGACGGCGATTTACTAAGCATTCCTGAGGTCTGGAAGAAAGGCTTCCGGGGAGTCGTAGTAGTTTGATAGCTTCAACTGTTAATAAATTTGAGCGTTTGCACTGCTGGGGCTAAGGGGACACTAGAACGTAAAGTGAGACTAATAACCATATACCGTGGCGATTGCCGTAGATGAGGAGGATGAAAAAGTATTAAGCGCTATTTCTCAATACTGCTGCATCTTCCAGTATCCATACATTCTATAAACCTGTCAATTATTCAGGATAAATATTTCACACGACTGATGATGAAATAAATATATGATGCTATGAAAAAGTGGAACTGAGAGGAACATAAATTTTTCTAAAACTGGGGCAAATAGTGTACTGGCACCGCGTAAACGTATTGTTTACTGAACTCTGACGTCACGCTCAGCCAACATGGCGATGGGTCGTTTGGAGCGCAAGATTCAAGGACAATTTTGGAATTGGAATTTTAAGAATAGTACGCAGGTTAGAGATGAACTGCTTTCGCTGTGATTTTCAGCATGAAGTATATTTTTTTATCGCATAATCATCCATTGTTAGTGGAATTCCCCAATGGTGGCTGTGGAGGGGATTTTTGTAAACCTCGGTGGTTGACGGCTCATCAAAATAAGCGGCCAACGGAGCGCAGAGAGCGCCACACAGTGGACTTTTCCGAAACTTCTGTGCGGTTCGGTTTCCTTCAGAATGGACGGACCTGTTCCCCTCTCGGATAAATATTCGAATACTCCCCGATTCGAACAGTTGAATCGGTTTTCCTCGTCTACGAACCGCCGGAACGGATTTCGGCCGATAAGGTTCTCAACATTCACATTGGAAAAATATATCGAAATAATTATTATGTGTCGCCATTATGCCATTTATACTGTCGGTGGAAATACTGTGATAAATGTAATTGGATACTGTATCTGGATGAGAGGTTCAGCATAAAAAAAACATTCAGTAGAAAAATGAAGCGGATCAGTTGGGAAAAAACGGTTCATCAAGAGAAACAGCCAGTTCAGTAGAAACAAAGTGTTTCAGTCTTCTGAACCGGTGCACCAAAGTCTCATTCGATTCTTCTCAGAAGCGTGAACTGGTTCAGGATTTCCTGGACCTCGCAGACCTATCTCCTATCACGAATCGTGGATGGAGGGGAATTGGGGGGGGGGTCTCCCCGCTCCCTAGCCTTCCCCCTGCCACCCCCCCCCCCCCCAATGTGCCGAAGGGTGGCGGAGACGCCCGAAGGAGGAGGGGGTGATCCAATTTGCTGGCCAGTTGAGAGATACGCCGCGCATAGAATGAGAGCCATCTATGTATGTAGTCCAGAAAGTCTTCCTTCATCCCCTCCAAGCAAACAAACCTCCACCGCCACTTGAAGCACTTCCTATTTCCAAAGGGCATTGATGGTGCATTCGCACCGTGGTTGGTCGCATTCACACACGTCAGCCAATTCATTCGAAACGAACAGGAAAACAGAATAATGAACACTATTGTCTCTATCGTCCAAATACACGTACGCATTGGATTGGTAGGGGTTACCGCTATTCTAGACGGCCAAAGTGTTGGCTTCCCACGCAGCGGGTTCGATCTTAAATGCCTGCTTCTCCCTTTTCTAACGACGTCACCAACTCATGGAATGTGGGTGGCCAACTTGAGGCATTATCCTTTCTTTGATCTTACGAGAGAGTGGCTGAAGGTGGAGAAGACAAATCTCTCTCCCTCCCGAATCTTTCAATGATTTGCGATTTCGAGTTCCTGATGAATTAGCCCGTTTCGCAAAAACAATTGCCACACACATTGCGCACAATGCTTCGACCAGGAGGTTTGTTGGGATCGTTGAGGTCTTCCCTACGATGCCAGTGGCGGATACAGACTGGGGGCAACACCTCCCCCCCACTTTCGCATCCGCCCGTATCGCCGAACATTGCAAAACTACAATTGTAACTTTTTTATATCATATGATGGCTTTGGCTTGTACATATGTATAATCCCTTTAAATAAAATTTTCTTATACTCTGTCTGTGACTAGATCATTTTTTATTACCATAAAAGTAAAGAAAACTGAAGATATATTTTGCGCCCCCCCTAGAGTTTTTTCTCCATCCGCTACTGTACGATGCGAGCTATCTTTCGAAAATGAACAAAGTTCCCTTTCCACTCCGATAAGCTCCATTTGATGAGAAAAAGTATGTGCGATTTTTTTCACGTGCAATGTCGTTAATGTGTACCGCATGCCGGAAATTTCTCTTTTACCTCTACGCACCAACGCCACTCATTCTGAATTACAGATGAAACGGGAAATTTGATGAATAGGGTGGTTTCCTATTATTTTTTATTGCCTAAATCGAAAAATTATTACTCCTGGAGTACGTATTTCACGCTTTTACATTTTTAAATGACGATATCTATTGTTCGCGATTAAGTGAAAAGTGAAAATTTTTAAGCGCGCGAAAACGCGACGGCTAAGTATGAATGCTGGGAAAACTCCTCATCTCATACTCTAAAATATTAGGCGATGTAAAACTCCTATCTTCTCGTATAGAAACTATGTCCCTGTGACGTCACGTGGAGTGGCATCGCATGGGCGCCAATCTGGCCTTTTTCAAATGATGATAAAATTGACCGTTGCCATTCGTCTAAACCGGTATTTCTAAAACCAAATAATTTGTATATAATGAATACACTAATGGTGGGTAACGAATCGCAATCAATGCCTTTCGTTTTCTTTGATGAAGGAAACTACCCTATTAGAATGTTTTCCACTCCTGCGATGTAAGCGTATTCATATAAAATCATACAAATCCCAATGAAAATTTTGCTAGTTTCTTCACCTGGTGTGTGTTTATGACATGCATGAAACGTTACGGGCAATATCCCATGCTCCCCTGATCTCTTAAAGACTAAGGAGCGCTTTGAATGTTGAAGATGTCATCCTTCAAACTTTCAAATTGTCGTTAGAAGACCCCGTCTTACATACACCGACACATTCCCTTGGGCCGCCGGCCTCCACGTTTTTTCTCTTCGCGCGCATGCGTGGGTTTTGCCCGTCTACTTCCCCCCCCCCTCCCATCGCCCCCGCTTCAATTACCCGTCTAGGACGTGATTGGCGGGGAAGCGAAGGAGGGTGGGGGGAGAGATCCCCAATGGATACTACGCCGTCGCCCCCAAACATGTACGAATTGGGGGGGGGGGGGCGAGGGGGAGAGGGAAAAGTTTCCCCTCCCCCCCTTCTTACACCCCTCCACACAGCCCTCCTCTTGTAATCGCCATGAATAAAAATGAACTTGGCTGACTCACTCACGCCCTCTCCAAGAATTAAGACTGATTTACACGCGATCGAGCTGGTTTATTATGACAGTGACTCAAAAACGATACAGCTTTTCTTTTGGGCTGGTTTTTCGCGTCGAACTTGACGGCTGTTAGCAGTGCTGTGGAGCCTCAGTTCGGTGGCATGGCCAGGAATTTCCTTCGGGGGGGGGGAGGGGGGTTTTTCAAAAATCAGGGGGGAAAATTTTTGAAAAACCGGGCACTAATAAATGGGTTTTAAATAAGTTTAACGCTTTTCATAATCGAAAAATCTTAATTTGTTAAAGAAACATTTTGTAAACTCCTGATTTTTCAATATTTTGTTTTCTTTTATGAAGGACAATAATTGTGTTTTTATATTTCGGGGGAGGGGGGTCCGGACCCCCCAACCCCGGCTACGCCACTGCCTCAGTTGTGCCAACATACGAGGCTTCAGATCCAAAGAAAAAACGCCGTACATGTGAGAGCGACTTGCAAGTGATAAGTCTTGCCTAAGGAATCCTATTTATCACATTTCCATGACAACCGATATTATTCCATTTTAAGATGGCTGGAGTTTAGAATCAAATCTACAGGATAAATACAAAAATTTAACTAAAAACATTTTCTGTACCTATTCTGTGTCACTACATATTTATGGTATCTTGAAACAGTGGCGCAGCGAGGGGGGGCGTTTGGGGGATAAACTCCCCCCCCCACTCAGAGCTTAAAGAAATTTTTAAGTTTAATCCAGTTTATTACGGAAGCTTCCGCTGTGAGTTAATTGTTTTTCGGGGTCATTCCGCGTTGACTCATATCGTGCGGACAAATAAAAAAATTTGAGTCAACGCGGAATGAACCCGAAAAACAATCACCACTTAATCCATTTTACTTAATTGGATTGATATTACAAATAGAATAGTGTGAGGATTGTCCCTCAGAAAGCCGTAAAAACTCAACATTTTGAACCATTTATCTTAAAATTCCGCAATTTATTGATCTCGCATCTACCGCTTATCCTGGTGGGTATTCCACACCCCCACACACCCCGGTATTAGGTACCCCCCCCCCCCCCAGCCTTAATTCCCAGCTACGCACATGTCTTGAACAAAAGTGATTAATATTCTTTTCTTTAAAACACAAATTGAATAGAAGACATTAATTTAAACGTAAGGGTGGTGTTAGGCTGCTTAAAATGACCCTTGACTGTTGGCTTATTCACCGTAGGACTAGCCCGACATTTCGAGCGAGCCATCGCACCTACATCACCAGAGTGAGATTCATTTGCGTGCGGATAGCGTCCTTCTGCCTGGAAGGAAAGTCGTTCGCCTGAATGTCGTGCTATTGAGAGTGGCTTCTACACGGCACTTTAGTGTCTGCACTATTTACGCGAACGGGCACAGACACAGTCGTTCAACGCAAGTTTCACTGAAGCTCCGGATGAAATGAGACCTCCCCACCATTTTCATCAACACAGAAGTGTCCCCAGATGGTCAACCTCAAAGGTAGGAAAACAGATGAACTGACGGTTGCGAAGGAGAAATTCTTCGTAGTGAAACGTGTATTTTTGCGCGCTTTAATTCTCCAAGTGGGTTCAAGCGCAATGTGAGGCTAGAGACATTGCTTTGTCACGTGTTTTCGAGTATTATGTCCGTATGCAATTCAAATTGCGAAAAAGTCTGTGAAAATTTCATAAAAATAAATAGAGAGAGAGAGATCATTCATCGTTAACAATGCTTGACGTCGCGCTTGCAACCATTCTGAAGATCGTGATGAAAACGTCGAGATAGCTTTTTGAATAGATTTGATTTGCGTTTTGCAGAGCAATTGGAAATAAAGGACTGATGAACATATCGAACATAAATCATTGCTCGAGTTTTAGTCCTTTTCCGGGGATTGTAGCTCGATCTTTCTCTTATAAATAAAATGAAATTTTGGCTTACGATTGATGCGTCATAAAAATTAAATTGTAAAACATGATCTCTAATTATGCACTTTGTCTGCGAAGTTACATCAACATTTGCTGATGGCGATGTATTCGTAGCCGTCGATTTTATATAATTGGTAGAATATTTGAGCACTGTAGGTCTTGTTTAGAGTATAGAGTAGACCAGTCAGTAGATCTTACGGCGGATTGATAAATTAAGGAGTAAATTCTAAAGTTATCCGCAATAAAAGCTTCTCCAGGAATCAGTACAGAGTATTGAAAAAGCAGCGTCTCAGACTCAGCATCGACAGAGATCAGGAGACCAAGGGGGGCCTCCTCTGACGGTTACATCGCACCGGGGCCGGGAACCAAGTCAGAGACTTAAACGCCCGCGCTCCCGGGGAGGGGTTTGGATGGGAAAGAAAAAGGAAAGAGGCGCCGCCGCGATAGGAGCCCGTGGACGCCTCTGGGGTGGGGGAAGGGTTAGAAGGGATGGGACGGGTTTAAACACGTCACCGTTATAGGGCCCTTTCCGGTGAGGTTTACCTCACCGGAAAGGGCCCTATAACGAAAGGCCATAGCGAAACCCGGCATTAGTCATTAATGTGCCAACGATTTTGGTGGATTTTCCTATTAAAGATAATAACCCATCGATCAAATCGTTGGATAACTCAGCATCGACAATTTATAATGCTACATCTAGTATCTTTAAGCAAGGCAAACGTCAGTTGCGTCATTATAAACCAATATCTAACGTGGTCGTCAATTGCCATACATCAAAAAGAAATTTTTTTGGGGGAAGGGAAAGTTGTTTTTTTGAATTTAATAGCAGATATTTCCAGAATCTTGATTAGTTTATAGAAAATACCGAAAGGAGAGGGTTGAAGGAGGAATTTTTACTGAACGAAAAGAAGAAATTGTAAGTGGAGCTGAGATTACTCCAGATAACGACAGAGAGGGTATTAGGCCGTCACTTAATTTTTGAAAATGATCCGATTTATGAATTCTGTGGCCTCAAAATGTGCAATTTGGTGAGAAAACAATTATTAAAAAAGTTCCAGGTTCGAGCAACGTTGGTCGCCCAAAGGCCTGAATGCAGCTATTTTGAATGTCGAGTTTTTCGACCCGGATAAAACACTTTATAGGTTGAACATAGCAGTCTCTAGACCTTTAAAATATTCAACAAATATTCAAACAAAATATTCAACCGTTTTGCCTACCTTTATTCCTTCATGGTGGAACGCTGCCTCAAAAACACTCCTTACTCCCGTGGATCTTACCTCCTTCCCCTTAAATGCTGGCAGAGTGGATCTAGAGTGAGTGATAATGACAAGTCGGGGAAAATTTGATTCATTTATCAATGCAATAGGGTAAGTTCTTTCATCAAAGAAAGCGAAAGGTATTGATGGCGATTCGTTACCCGCCATTAGCGTATTCATATTATAAAAATTATTTGGTTTTAGAAATTCCAGTTTACACGAATGGCAATGGTCAATTTTAACCTCATTTAAAAAGGCCAGATTGGCGCCCATGCGATGCCACACCACGTGACGTTTGGCTTATTTTTCAGTCTACGGTTTGACAGAGATTCCCATTATGGTGAACCTGAGTTTGGTGGCTCGAGAATGCAAATACAATTATCGATTTAGGGCATTTAACTGAACACCACACAGATTCAACGCTGATCTTAGCTACGGTTTCCGCTTGGGTAGCGATTGAATTATTTGCAGTGAAAATTACTCCTCCGGCTCGATTAATTCTATCTTTCTATCCGATTATAGTTGATCGATTTTGGGAAGTTTTCACTGCCTAATCATCATCTGTTAGCCAACTTTCTGTTCCTATTATGACGTTACACTTCGTATTATGAATGAAATAGTGGAATTCAGGAATCTTATTCCTTAAACTAAGACAATTATAAAATGCCTCGACTTTTACTTCTGAACTCTTATCTTTGCGATTTGGGAGTATTTCTGATTCACTTTTGTTGATTAAGCTATTCTTAGGCTCCATATTCCTGAAACGGCATATTTTTTTATCTCGCCATGTAAATGACTTCAGTCTAATGGTTTCTCATAATCCTTATTTGTCCCACAAACTGACCCACTACCTTCACTGCCTTTGACCCTGTGACACAAATGATATTTCTCTTCCTTAAATTTATTAGTTGTATTTTTGGAATTTGGTGAGTCTGGGTCTCAGACGCTGTTTTTTCCTTCTAGTACTCTATACCGATTTCCAAATGAACTTTTAACGCTGAAAACCTTTTAATTTTCCCTTTTATTTGTCAACCCATATGCACTCTGGAATTAATACCATTAGATAATGTAAACTTAACTATTTAAATATTTCAGGTGACAACTCGTAGAAATAATTTCGAGGAATGTGTATATAATCTTGTTGCTATTTCAATGAACGCGGAACAGTCCCAGGAGGAGAGATGGGTGGAAAAATAAATGGAATTAAATAAGCCAGATCAAAACGTCTTCATCATCTCTTAATTGAAATATAGTATGCATGTCTTACAGTATTATTATTAATTTTGGCTCACCCTGATTAGTCATAATTTAAAAAAAATGAAACCTCTAATGATATCCTCAGCCTCCGTCCTTTTTTCGGAATTTTCCCGCCTGCCATACTCATGTCTGCATCTATACATTCCTGCTGCATTCAGCCTTGTGCTGATTCGTCGAGTTTTCTCGGCGGAGAGCTTGAGAAATGGGAGATATATATTCAATTTAATTCAATTCGATTAATTTGTTATCGTGGGCCATTTGGCCCATGAGATAATTTACAAGTGCACAACAATTAAGTAAAAATCATTTGCCAAAGGTTAAAAAAAAACACTACATCAAGACTCAGTAAATGCAAAAAATAGAGAGAAAAAAACAAAAGACAAAAACAAAATATAAACCTATACAAGCATATGCATACAATTGCATCCCGAATGCGGATACCCGGGTATCTAGTCACATAACATTTTCAGACATTTTAAATAATACATTTGAAACATTATCACAATTTATTCAAAGAAAAATATTCAGGTGTCACAGAGAAACGTAGGACCAATAGAAAAGTATATCATGAATACAGAATATATTCTCTCCTCATCACATCAGTATCCAGTCATGTCAGCATGGCTAGTTACACTGGGAATTGCCATGAACTATCATTAAACAACTTATATACTTTATTCTTAAATGCATGTATTGATGGCAAATTTTTTAATTCTACTGGCACGGCAGTGAGTTCCATATTCTAGCCGCTGTAACCATGAATGATTTATAGAGGTGAGATGTTCTATGGCGGGGGATATGAATGTCAAAGTTGTGATTTGTAGTGGGGTATGAAATGAATATTTCTTTTCCAAATAAATCTTTTGTACAGATAAGGCTGTATGTTAGGCAGGTGAAATGATAAGGGCGACGTTGTTTGAATTTCATCCAGTTTAGGCGGGCATACGAACTACTAATTCGATCCCACTTTTTGAGGTCAGAAATAAACCGTACTGTCGAGTTCACTGCCACTTGTAATTTGTTGCTGTTTTCTTCGTCTATATTTGTAAGCAGGGAAGAGCAGTATTCCAGGTGTGGAAGGATTAGTGTATGTACAAGGATGGTGCGTATTTTTGGGGGTATAATATTCTTTGATCCATATAGCTGGTGATCAATATACCTAGGGTTTTCTGTTTAGTACTTTGTACTTGTTGCTTCCAAGTAAGTTGTTTATCAAATGTTACCCCAATGTTTTTTATTGCTTCTTCATAAGGTATGGTGTAGTTTCCGATTTTAATGTTGGGCAGAGATAAAATGTCTTTTTGAGCATGCAAGTAGCTTTGCCCAATTATTATGGAATTTGTTGTACATTCATTTAATCGTAGGTGGTTTTTCAGTGTCCAGGATGCCATTCGCTCAACGTCTTCATTGATCAGAGCAATTGTAGGTGTTACGTCCGGAATTGACGAGTGGCAATATATATATATGGAAATCATCAGCGTAAAGATGGTATTTACAGTGTTTTATGACTTCGGGGAGATCATTTATGAATGGCGAGCAAAGAAGAGGGCTAAGGACTGAGCCCTGAACTACGCCTCTCTGTATTGGCAGACAGGTTTCTCCCCACGGAAATATTCCGTTCACCTGCTCGAGACATGTACCTACTATTAATATTAAATCAAGCAGGCTTCTCCCGATTATTTTTAGAAATCCCATAGTTCCAGCCGTCAGTTCATGTGAATTGCACTGCCGTACCCGCGGCGAGGTTGACTCGCTCCACAAACCTATCTAGTATTTCTCGCCATGTGGTCATAGGAAGGGGGTGTATTTGGTCTGCCTCGCATCTTCCAAATGTGGTGTAGGGGGCGGCAACGTGCTCATCATTGCAGTCGGCAGCTGAATCAGCCATCGAAGCCACGCGCGATACATACACAGAGAATATAAGGGTAGGTTTTGGGTGTTTGCAGTGTCGGGACAGGTGGCCCAGAGGGAGGGTGGGGTTGCTGGGGGTGGGGGGTGGGGAGACGAGGGTGCGTTTGCGACGAATCGGTGACGGGATGGTGCTATTGTGTGCCGCTCCCTCCCTGCGATGCAAATGGCCCTGTTAAGGGATTAGGTGTTTATCCTTTCGGTGGGGGGGCTTTTAACACTTTTAACAGCGGACACATGCGCTCACGGACACGCTTTTACGCCCCCATGAATATTATTCTCTCCGCTGCACGCTTCCCCTCGCAAAACATTCCATTTATATTTATTACGGATTAATTTAATCGTGAAAAGGACCTCCCTCTGAATTATTCCGGCCGATTGGGAACGAGGTTTAAGCAAAACGTTCTTCCGCTCTTCTATCTGTATCTCTATATATTTATATGTATTCGCGGAATCGGCTCTGACAACGGGGGGAGGAGTGGTGTTGCTGACGCCCGCTCGCGGATTTTGGCGCCCGCGTCGATTTATTCGCGTGCAGTGCGAATTCTGCCTTTGCTTTTGTTTATCGCATCGCGCCTCCGGTGGTGACGTCCGTAAATAACCGCCTGTCGCGGAACATAAATAATAAAAGGCATTTGAGCGGGGGATCACGAAAAAGCTGCTTCTGCTTCCGAGCACAGTGCGCGCGCGGCGCTGCTGTTCTTTTTTTCTTTAAGCCGGAGATTTAAAACGTGTCGAACTTGTTAGCGTCCGTGACGCAAAGTAAGCTTTTTAAGAGGAATTAGGCTGATTGAGTGTCCTGTACGTGTCAGCTTGTCGCCACCAGAGGCGCTTTAGCACACACACTTCTCCCCCAACTCCAAAACAACTGCGAATCGAGGGCGGATCGAGCGTGATCAATCGAAGGGAAGAATTGTCGGCGATTGTGCGATATTCAGCGAGGTCGTTGCATTGTTATGCTCGACCTCCGATCGCATGAGCAAAAATTACGCTACGCATATAAGTATCTATGCATTATAGTGGAGGGGATAACGAGGAGAACTTGATTGAGATGATTTAACAGAACAGAGTGATTTTGAAAGAGCGTTATACTGTGAGGCGAGAATTATTACAGTTATCCCAGACGTCATCTTGGCTGCCATTATCTAGTTTTGAGAATCCATTAATTTTCTGTAATGCAGATCAACACAGCCACTCGATTCTACCATCAGCCAATCTTTTACAGCCTACATAATTCTTCCGCTTCTCATCCTTCATCAACTGCTCTATGTTATCCTTCATTTTGGACCTTCCTTCGACCTTCTTTCCATCCAAATATCCGCCAACAATTTATTTTAATGGAAACGCTCACGAATACATTGCAATAAAGAAAACACTTTAAACGGAGCAATCCTCTAACAGCTGAAAATTTAAGTCTACGCTTTTCTAGTTTCAGGGTTTTCCTCGCCTCTTCTCCTCCATTGCAGACCGATAATTTTGTTTTCTTTGCATCTATTCTGAGCTTATCCACAGCCAGCATCTTTTCCACATTTTTATGCTATCCATTCCGTTGATTTTTTCATCTACTCTCTCTGTCTCAGCAATGACTGCTGGCTGATTCATCGGAGAAACGCATAACGATTGCCACTTTTAATACATATGTGGAATATTAAAAATATCTATAGAAAATTTAAAAAAAACAATCAAGAATTTTGATGAGCATGCACTACGACTATGTACCTGTAAAAAAATTCTGGAAGTTAATTGAATAGTTATCTCTATGACCACATGGCGAAAAATACCTACTTGAAATGAAATTGGTTTGATTAAAGTTATGACTGAATTCGATTATAAAACTATGTGCCGTTGTCCTATTCGAAGTATTTACATCCAAATGAAAAACTCCCTTTCTCCACATTTTGGAAGGAAAAAATGACGAATGAATTCCATTTCGGCAGCTGTGTTTCACTATCAATTGCGATCGAAATTGAAAGATGTCCTCACGCGAATCGTTTCCTCGAGCGATAAAATCACGAACTATGAAAGGATCTCCTAGAGTCGTGAGTGAGAGGGGGGGGTGAGGGGGAGGAGAAGGTATTTCCTTTTCAGCTGATCCCTACCTTCTTCCATCGAATTCATTCGATCGATAGCGACTTCGTGTAAAATCTTGGTAAATCTCACATTTGGAGTTCTGAAAACTAGTCAAAACTAGAAATTTCCACGTATTATCATTGTAGCCATTTTAGCGAAAATTTCAATCAAATAAAGTGCAAATTTAATTTGAAAAGAAAAAACCAGTATAAAAATTATTCGAAGTCACCTTAAAATTAAGTTGAAATTGAACGATATGAAACGCTCAGAGACTTAATCAATAGGGTAGTTTCCTTCATCAAAGAAAACGAAAGGCATTGATTGCGATTCGTTATCCACCATTAGTGTATTCATAATATACAAATTATTTGGTTTTAGAAATCCCACTTTAGACGAATGTAAATCGTCAATTTTAACCTCATTTCAAAAAGGCCAGTTTGGCGCCCATGCGATGCCACTCCACGTGACGTCACAGGGACCTAGTTTCTATACTAGTAGATAGGAGTTTTACATCGTCTGAGATTACCAATGCATGCATGAGGCACAGAGCTCAGGGAAACATGTCTTAATAATCACTAATTAAAACTGCCTAATGTCGGAAAGTATTCTACGTTGGATAGGGTATTAATAATCCTTATTTAAGCCAAACGCTACCAGCTAGCACGGTACTCTGCCACCTGCTAACATCCTACGTCGTATCAGCGCTCAGAGCCTCGCCCCAATGTCACCTCACTTGCGGCAGCGGGAACCAGAACGACGTCACGCGGAGTTTTCCCGGCATTCATACAAACCCGTCGCGTTTTCGCGCGCTTGAATATTTTCACTTTTCATTTAATCGCGAAAAATAGATATCGTCATTAAAAAATCTAAAAGCGTGAAATACGTACTCCAGGAGTAATAATCTTTCGATTTAGGCAATAAAAATAATAGGAAACCACCCTATTGCAAGAAAATATTGACTATAGTTTCACGTTTAATAAGATTGAAGCTCAACCTAACTATCCATTTTGGAATTAATAGCTATACCTATCGAAATCTATGAAAATTATCTCAACTAGTATTCTCTTCATAGAGGTGACATCAATTTTTCCTTGTGGTGGCAAAAAAGTCACTCCAATTGACCTTAGCTCATTCCGCCTTCCAAATTATTATTGGAATGAATGAATTGCGGTTTCTGTGATTGTAAATGCTTCGAATGTAGTCGACAAATGCACTGATCATAGGATTTTAAGACGGTGAAGTCGCTGTTGCTGGAGCGGTGCCCCGCCTTCAACTGTTTCCCCGCTGAGTGCAGCGAGAGAGAGAGAGTCCCTTCCCAAGCATCCCGTGGGGACGGAGGCACGTGCACCACTCAATCGCCCCGGCAACCCTTTAAATAAATGCACGCCACCGGAGGCGACCCAACACTGAAGTGGTGCTTTTCTCGCGGAGGTCCACTCGCAACGTCAATGCATTCATTTATTTGAAAGTGGAGGCAAACGTCCCGAACTGGGTGCACTTGAGTGAGGGATGTGGAGCGCAGAGTGGACTAAGTAGGGTGCGTAGTGGGCGTATCAGCGGAGAATTATAGAGAGAGAAACAAAAGACATGCGATCGAATTATATCATCATGGGTAAACAATCCTCATTGCGCTTAATTCCCGTGAAATTCGTATCGCCCTGCCTTCAGAGTCGCGGGTGACAACTTGAGTGACCCCATTTAAATGCAGAGAGCAGAAGCTCATTTAGTGGTCGATTGGTCTCTATCGCCACATCAGTTTGTGTTTATCGATTGGAACGTGAGATGGAAAGTGTATTTTAAAAGTGTTCTTTCTGTAAAGCGACACAACTCAATCGCAATCTTTAGTGTTTCAGACTTCTCAGCAAGCCATTCTGCTCATATTCGGAGGAAAAAGAACACACGAACATGTGAATGCGTAAGAGCTGCTTGTCTCTCGTGGTGAAATGGTTTATTCTCTCGCAAGCGCCCATTTTGTTGGACAATCTATTCTAAGAGGGACACGGCCGCAGAATTGACTTTCTATAAGTATGTGCACAGATCCGAGCTCCGTAAGAGTTTCAGTATTGAAATTCGAAGCATTTTGGATTTGCAATATTCGTGACTAACCAGGGGACCGACAGCAGATTAGAGGGCGCCCATTTACACTTACGTATCACATAGCCTACGAGTGTTGAATTTGCCCGAAGAAAGAAGTGCGCCAGTCCTTCCTCTAAACTGAATCCCTCAGTCTGAATGGTGTGTCGCCCAGCCTCTTTCTTATCCGTAAAAAGCGATGCGATTGGACGCCTTTGAGTGGCGGACACATCTCGACTGCTTGGAGAAGGGATTTGGTCAATGCTCGGGGGGGGGGGGGGGGGGGGGGGGGGGGGGATTGAAAGAAGGGATTTCAAATGCGAATTGCGCAATGCGATGCATCGCATCGGCAGTGTCAACACCTGCCACATTCACGAAGTGAGGCGTTTCACCACCCATCTGACGGATTTGAAGTTTTCTGATTCACAGGACAGATCAATAGGGTGGTTTCCTTTTATTTTTTATTGCCTAAATCAAAAGATTATTACTCCTGGAGTACGAATTTCACAATTTTAGATTTTTTAACGACGAAATCTATTTTTCGCGATTAAACGAAAAATGAAAATTTTCAAGCGCGCGAAAACGCGACGGCAAAGTATGAATGATGGGAAAATCCCGTGTGACGTCATTCCAGTTCCCGCTGCCGGCATGTCGTTAAGAAACATGCTCGATATATATTACATCGTATCTGATAAACTTTTTGTCCCGTTTGCATGTTTTGTGAATTATTATTATTATTATCGTAAGCATTTACAATTTGGCAACTGGCCAGGTGGTAAGTAGCATCTACACCCAAAAAGAAAACACAAAATATCCACGGAGTCACATATGAACTAGACAGCGTACACATTTTAAAAATTTAATTAAAATTTCCAAAAAAAAAGTCATTTTTTCAGCTTTTTCTTAAATATTTTTACATAACCAGGAAAGGGCTGAAATAACTGTGCAGACAATCTCTTCCAATCTACAATTGTTTTATTGAGGTAGGAAATTTTTTAACATTAGTCCTCTGCGCCCGGCATTTAATGTTGAACTTGTAATCGTTCCTACCAATGACATTTGGTTTTACCACTTTATTGCTTAGATCTCTCCATGCTTTATCCCCTTTGTATATTTTATACATACCGCACAGTCGGTTTCTTTTTCTCCTACTTTCCAAAGATTCCCAACCCAGTATTTTTAACATTTCTGATACGCACTCTGTCCTCTGATGCTTGCCCAAAACTTCTTTGAACTCTCGCCAATGCCTTTATATTTCCACATCATAAGGATCCTACACCATAGAGGCACACTCTAGGATAGGCCTAACCAGTGTTTTATCAGCCATTTCCTTCGGGGGGTTGGGTAATTGATTTGGGGTGTGCCATAATGAACCAATCAATAGGCTTCATGTAGTTTATGTCATAAAGGGGATATTTATTACGCTATAAACGTAGATAATTAGCATTTAAAAATAATTTTGTACGTTTATTGAGTGAATCATATAATAATTAGGAAAGAAGAAATAGGTATTCCTCTTACTTTACATTTTTGATATCAACTAAAATATTGGTTTAAATTGTCATGTTCCACGCATTATGCCTTATTTTCCTTTTACCTATATCTTTAATAATTGTTTCATCGGCTTATTGCTATTTGCTACTTAACATTCATTGGAATGAATTTGAAGTTGGAATGGATTTAATGAATTCACACTCATGCATTATAAATCAAACTCATATAGTGGAAGGAATTTATTGGACGCTATTGCTCGTTAAATCATGCCTCTTCCAATGTAGAGCAATATGCATTTATGATGGTTATTAAAGCACATTCCATATGGTTTTGGCGCTAGTTATCACAGCGCCCGGCTCACAAAACTATCGCAATTCATGTCCGCTGACGTTATGAACGCCTATGTTTAAATAACACTTAACGTGATATGGTAACATTATTCCATAGTTTATTTACGTATTTAAAATTTCAGAATCGCTCATTTTCTTTCACATTCAGAATTACTTCCCGTGATCATCGACAGCCAGCAGACGTTGTTTAGAAAGAGTTACTATTATTTCTTCACCCAAATGTAAAAAAATGCTCATCACAGGAAAAATACTCACTCACTCATATAACAGCATAATTTGAATGAAAATTAAATTGAATTTCAGAGTCAAAATCACTAATTACAATTATCATATTATCACTTGTAGGCAAGGAAATCTGCTAGGGGAATCATCAGGGGAAATATAGGGAAAAATAGGGAAATCAGGGGAAAATAAGTGATTTCGTTGCTTTGATTTAAAATGGGCGCGTGAAAGGAAAATAAGCACCAAAAGGACATTCATTTGTATTTATCATCAACCATCCGATGTCAAAATGCCATGAGAGTAACAAACTTGCAGTGAGAATATCTATCAGAAACATACTACGCACCTTTTATTGACTTTCATGTTAAGCTATTGCAGATGTCATTGGGGAAATTTAAAGTATTTTGGTCATATTTTATGGTTTGCAGAGGAGTTGAAGGGGAGTGTATTGCCCCAATGGACACGTTATAACATTTTTGGACCATAAAGGGCGAGAAACAGATTTATACTGGACTACTATGCTCAACATATATTGTAGTGGTCACTAAGAACTTTCAATATTACGGGAACACTGTTCGAATTGAACATTCATTGGAATTTCACATTTGATGAATTCACACTCATACATACTAATCAATGTAGCAGAAACAATTCGATGCTCGCAATTACAAGTTAAATCACCCCCCTCTCAATCAATGTTTTCATGCATTTCTGATCGTTATTAAAACACAGGGTAAGTATGGTCATTTGCTCCTGAAATGTATCGATTCCTCCCTTCGCTTCTAAAATTCGGCCTCGCGGACTCCTCTGGTCGATTTTTCGAGGCATCGCTATCAAATATGCCATTAAAATTCTCCCTTCACAATCGATTTACAGAATTGCCCCAATTGCATTGACTCCCTCTACAATTCATTGATTATATCTCTTGAAGGGGTCAATTTATGTAGATCGCGAACATTCCCACTCTTAATGAAGGCCCATGGCAGAAAACTGCCCCTTATCCTTTCCAGTGTAGACTGCCTTAGTGATCCATTTGAAGTAATTATCATTTTTCGGAAATAAGACTCGTCCAATCAAATTCACGTAAATAATTTGCTTTATTCAGATAATAATATTTGCTTTAATTTAAGGACACGACATATTTTTCACCATTTGAAGACTTTCTTCAGCAATTTCACACGATAAATATCAAAGCGTATATATATTTAAAGTACTTTGGTAGCATTAAGCTGTATTAGAAATATTTTCATGAGGTATCATTATTTATAGGTATAACGCTAAGTATTTTTTTGGATTTATTTGTAGAGTATAATACACGGTGTCCCATTTATCTTGACCACCCGAAATAACTTTTTGTCCAGATGCAAATTCAAAAATGCGTCAAGCAAATGTTCATTAGCCGTCAGGGGGACATTAATCAGCATGACTGCCTTCCTTGTAGCTATGTTATTTACAAATATATGAACAGGAGGAGTTATAGGAGAGGTAATGAATTGCCGAATAAAAAATATAGGGTGCCATTTAAAAAAGACACACCGCTGTTCATATCTTTGTAAATAACAAAGCTACAAGGAAGACAGTCATGCTGATTAATGTCCCCCTGACGGCTAATGAACATTTGCTTGACACATTTTTGAATTTGCATCTGGACAAAAAGTTATTTCGGGCGTTCAATAAAATGGGACACCCTGTAAAACTTCGACTGTAAAATCAACGGACAGTAGGCCCGTATTGTCAGTCGCGCCTTCTATCGCGACCTTCTATCTAGGTGACCTTCACCTAAAAGGAAGCCAGTCAGTTCGAGAGTCCGTCCTTCTCTATTGTCGCCTTCGCCTTCGATTAGAAGGAGATATTGTTTACGTTCACGGACTGATCCGTTCACTCGGCCAGAAAAAAGCGAAGCGTTACGGAGGTAAATAAGGTTGCCGCCCATTTCGAAGTTAATTAAAATCGAATTATTCCTTGTGCCGCGACAGTGACTGTAGGTCCAATTGTTCGAGGGACAATGTTAATTATATTTTCGCTTTTCTTTGTTGCACCTGAATAGGTTGTAATTACTAATTATTGGAGTTCCCTCGCAATAACAATCAAAATTCAATCAATCGGAAAACTAATCACGCAGAAATAGACAGACGCAATCAGAATGGAGTCGAGGATGACGGCTGCGGAGAAAGATTTGCTGGTAGCGTTAGTTATTAAAAATAGGGATATACTAGAGAATAAAAGGACAGATGCTGTGACGTTGTCTGATAAGACACGATGCTGGAGAAACATTGAAGCTGAATTTAACGGAAATTCTCAAGTCGTGAAGGTAGGTAATACTAGAGTTATTGGCTGGTCGTGTACATTAGTAATCTATTGTATTACTTGCTCATAGCAATGTTGTTATTTATTGGCAAAGTGTGTTATAGTGCATTAAAATAATATATATTTTTAACTTAGTTAAATTTTTAATAAGACACAATGTTTCCGATGTAGTTTTATGCATAGCGCGTAAAAATGAAATGCCGATGATGTGCGAATAAATATATGCGGCGATTTAGGAAGTACTTTGTTTAATTGAAGTGAATTTCACTTTAATAGCGAAATTGGAAGCAACTGAGGAAGGCATGGGACAACGTGAAAACGAAGAGGAGGAAAGCCCAGGCTCAGGAAACCCAGCGGAGGTTGGCCACAGGCGGTGGGCCATTTGTACCGCCTGTGTGCGATCCCAACCCTGAGTTGGAAATAGCCATCCCATCACTGTCACACTGTGAGCAGAATGTTGGGGATATGGATGACGATCTCCTGGACTCGCCTCCTATCCCCAACGCGAGCAGTGGGCACACGGAACTGGAGTATCCAACAAGTAAGTATGTGCGATATTGCTTGTGGTAATGCATTACCTATCGTTATCGAAATTATACAATAAAATTTCTTTTTTCTTTTCAAAGTAGTCGAGGCTCCACCGTCAGATGTTCCGTGTGCCACGACAGTGATGGGAGGTCCGATAAGGACACCATCCTCCTCTGGTGGCATGACCAGAGGAGCTGCTGTAGAGAGAGAGTTGCAGGACCGGCTTGAGGGCTTGAAAACTTACAACGCACACCGCGATAAGATTCAAGCCCTCAGGCAAGAGACAGCACAAGTGGAGCTGGCCACAGCCAAGCTGGTCCATGACTTCCAACTGCGGAAAATGAAGCGAGACGAAGAGACACAGGTTCTGCAGTTGGAGGTCTTGAGACTGCAAAGGATGCAGCAGGAGCAGGCTCTGGCGCAACAAAAAAGGATGGATGACATCCAAATAAAAATTAAGGAGCAGGAGTTGCGCCAGATGATGGTTTGCTTTACCATATTTTGTTTTGTACTTTAGTGGTAGAAGTTGCCAGGGTAATAAATTATGTGAGGTATTTTAAAACAAATTTAAAAGGAATCAGAATGAAAATTTTGTTGCTCAAAGTTCATGCCTTTGCTAATGTATGTGTAAATTTAATGTCTTAACATCAATGGAAAGATGGCTTCAGGCTTCATTTATCTTTACTTTCATAACAATAATATCCATTTTTGAGACAGGCTGTGATATCGATTCCTTTCCAAGTTTACTTATTAAAGGAATATTGCATAGTTCCTTTGAAATAGATGCAAAGGATGAAGTTGCATTGAAACAAATGAAAATCAATGATTTTAGCAATATTTAAATGCATGAACATATGTTGGTTGAAGAAAGTATTTTCACTTATAATGGGATGATTTAGCAAGCAACATTTATTTAATATTAATATTTCAACTAATTCTAAATTTTCCCCATTTTTAGGAGAAGTAATGCTCCTGTTGCCACCTTTGCATGGCCAGCTCCATTCTGCTGTCCTGGAACTCTCTCTCTCTGCAGGATGTTACTGATGGTGTTCTTGTGGATCATGGCTATTTCCAATTCAGGATTCCATTTGGTTTCCTGCCGCTTACATCCTCCTCCCATGCCTTCCTCAGTTGTATAAGACCAGCATCGTACCTACTCATTCAACGTCACATAATCTGTCCTAATACTCTCTATTATATCCCTATTTATGTAACCAGCTACCTTTAAACAAATATTTTGTAAAATTCTTTTCTTATTAAATAGTACAGTAGAGAAATGCACTGAAAACTCTTTCATTCTTTGTTAATCCCTCTTTTCTACCCAGGAAAGCGGCTTTCCTTTTTCAAAACCTTTCAGCAATATATGGCAGTAAGGAAAAAATGAAAGGTAACCAAATGAACAATTTTGATAAAGAAATATGCAGTATTAGCTATATCTACTATAATCATCCAACTTAAAAGAAAAAAATCATCGTGCCAATGGTTAATGTCATCAGAAAGGGAGCCAACATGGGCCAACAAAAACACTGCAGTTAACTGTAATTTGTTTTTTATTAGAATAGAACAACCTCGATGATTTCATTAAATATAAATTCGACAATCCTCACAACTCAGCTCAGTAATACATAAGAGAAGGTGAAATCCAGTAGATAATACTCGGAAAGGGAACTTATGATGGTATAGGATTTCAGAGAGACAGTGACTGATGCACAGCTACCATGAATAGCAGTGGAATGCCTGTACCAGCAATATTAGAATCACTGATGACCATGGGGAAAAGACTTGACAGACGAGGAATTCACAGCCATCAGAAATGTTCCCATGCAACAGCTAATTTCCCTGACACAAATTCCCATTAAAAGACTAGGAGGCGAAGCAACAGGCATCGGCTTAAAGGAACAGGAATAGAAACTATGGAGATGTCTGCAAACAGCAGGGGTCCATCCATGAAGCACAATATCCATAACAGCAGCTGAAGCACATATTTGATCCTGGACAAATGTTAGGAAGACTGTGGTATCCATTACTGACTTACTTATTCACACCAGCTGTCAACCCTCCTGTAATGCAAATAGAAGAATATTAAAACACAGAAACATATTATTTCCTAGTTATTAAGTGAGGATACTTGAAAATTTCATGAATCAACTCTTCCAGAATTAGAATATATTGAAAGACAGTTAACATGAAACTTATTTATTGCAGCAAAGCCATTCACACTTACCTCTGAAAAGTGTCTCTGGATTAGTGCAGCTCTTTCTGCAGCTCCACGACCATTATGACCCCTATACACATGAACAGGAACATCAACCACAGGTATCACGCGCTCCTGATCAGGAATAGGGGCATGATGACGTACAGCTACATTATGTAGAACTGCACAAGCCAAGATCACTTTCAGGGAGGTTGACAATTTCGTCCTAAGCTTCGTTGAGAGGCATGGGAATCTCCGCTTCCAAATCCCAAATGTCCTCTCAACGATGCTCCTTGTCCTGATGTGCGAGGTGTTGTATCTAAACATAAGAAGAATTACAATATTAAACTTTCATTCAGTGATTTGGATAAAATATTATAAAGTTGTTACTTTGCATCAATAATTAGGATAGGTATAATGTTTAATGCATGTGAGGAAGGATGGATTCCCAATGCGCATGCATTAAATGAATGGCAGTATTGAAAAGGTCTTTAAGTTTACCCTATCACTACCAATAAATTGTTTTTTAATTCTAAAGATCCCATTAATGATGAAGAAATGGTAGTGTTTATTTCATGAGATGTAACACAAATGATTATAATTTTTGCTGATCAGACTGGGAGAAAATTTATCTATGGGTTGATGAAAATTTCACACATGACATAATAGTTTGGAAAATTATTATAGCTGATTGTATCATTGCTATCTATGAACTTCCACAAAGTGACATCGTCAACCATCGATCTGAGATTGTTAAGCAATATTCACTTCAAAATGTGTGTTTAGTAGGTAGTTATTTAGCATCCCTAATAAAATAATGAGTGGTAAAGTGGTAATTCAAAGTGATTACATCTAATAATTTTTCATATGCAACAAGTCTGTTAGGTATTATCTTATTCAATCATGAATGCACTTCATTCTCTTATTGGAGATCAACTTAGAATGAACTTAAACACTTGATTTTAAGTAATATCATGATCATCACAGGTTTTTCTATAGTCTGTTTAAATGTCTGTGAGAAGAACATACGAGTGAAGCATTAATTGAAATTAAAAAAACTCAAATAAACCATTAAACATTACCAATTTTTTGTTACCTATTATAAAGAATTTGTCCTTAAAAAGATTAAAACAATTAACAAGATACCAAACATGGCCTAGGATATCTTATTTCAGCAATGACTATGAGTAGGTCATCAAGCAATACTAGAGCATCAAGGATCAGATTTAAAAACACATACAGAATTTTTAGGGTCAGGAAAAGAATTACCTAATTCAAGCCCATTTCAAAAGAAAGATAAATAATATGTATTTTAATTCTATATGGTCGTAAAGAAAACTCTCAAAAAAAGTTTTAAACCAATTGTGTACCTCTTTTAAAATGGATATGAAATGCATGAACTGTTCCTTTAAGTCTAAGCATCGTAGGACTTGAATAAACCTATCTTAGCCAGGCAGTGGTACATTTACCTTGTTATCATAGAGACAATAAGTCAAAGTGTATAAGACAGTATGAATACCTTTCTGAATATAGTACTCAACTACAGCTGATATGATCTGTTTCATTTGCACTTTTCCAATAATTTTTTTTCACTATGCCATTTTATTTTTAAGCATTGTTATTGCATCTATGTAAGAGAAAAACAGCGTGCCATGGCATAAAAGGTCATCATTACCACCATTAATAAGGATTACAATTAAATAGTCTCCCTACATGCTCTAAAAAACTCTATCTAACATAATAGCATGAATGATAAATATAGATAACTGAAAAAATACGCCCAAGGTACAGAGAAACATACAAATCATAATTAATAGGAATATTTACCGCCTTTCAGGACCAGTTGTAGGATGTAAAACTGGTGTGAATAAATAAGGAAGTAATGGATGACCACTATCCCCTAGAAGGATTCCTCGCATCTGCCCAGCTTCAAATCTGTGCTTAAGCCTACTGTTATGGAATATACGTGCATCATGCACGGATCCCTGCCATCTGCAAACAATATCCATAATTTCCATGGATGGTCCCACCACAACCTACAAAGAAGACACTATGAGATTACAAAAGAAGGCAGCCTATGAATTACAAAAGGATTATTACATTATAAATGGATGCAAAAGTAATTTCTATATGTAGAAACTTAATTTCCATGTAACAGTATTGTTTTCTACAAGCAATGCAATACCTGAACGTTCATGGAGAACCATCCTTTCCTGTTCCTATAAACCTCTGCCAGGTCACCTCCAGGGCTTTTAATGGGAATGTGGGTACAGTCGATGCATCCCACCACGCCAGGAAAACTAGCCATTGCATAGAAACTATTTCTGATAGCTGCAAATTCTTCCTCTGTCGACGGTCTTTTCACCCACAACGGCAGCTTAGCAGCTAGTTCTGCACTGACATTCTAAAGTGGAATTTAAAGCACATATTTTTGTTAATAAACTACTTATACATTACTACACTTGAGGACTTTATAAGATAATTGTGATAAAAAGTATCCACATGTATCTTCTCACAATTTAATATCAAGTGTCATCCACGAAAAGTTTCAACAAAATGTAAATGTACGCGAACGAAATACACTAACATCACACTCTTCATTAGTTATAAGTTGAAATAACGATCAGGAATAGCAATAATAGATAATTACGAATACTGACAACTATTGGACAAGTAAAAACTAATCATAACGCTTTGAAAAGTAATCGGCTATATTAATATAAAAATTGATGAAGCAATGAAATCGATGCACGTAGCACAGAGTTAAAACAGACGAAAATATGTATTTTGATGTCATCACCAACTCTCTCTCTCTCTCATTAAATGTCAACAACAACTCTTTCCATTATGGTAGTGTACATACTTCTTTGAGAGCGAAAATCTCAGCATACAAAAAGGCGTAATGAAAACATAAACAACGAAAATCACTCCACACGACTGTACCTACTGTTCATAACCGGTCTCCCATGCAATACTTTACCATTAGAATTCTTTTAAATCTTTCACAAATGAGTAATTAATGCAGTTTTCTCAGGCGATGTAAGTCTGACCGTGAAATGAAAACACGCGTCAAGTTAGCCCAACAAAAGGCATCCCAATTTATTTTCTAATGTGATGTTTACCGTGTTACGTCAAGGGCAGCAGAATTCTGTTACCCGTAACTGTTCGACGAAGGAGCACAATTTGAATTGACGTTTCCTCTGTAAAGTTCGTTCCACAATTTTTAAATAGTATAAAAAAGCCATTAATGATCACAAACAACTTACCTTCAAGATCTGCGAAACAGACGGTTGAGATACTTGAAGAAGGTCAGCACAGACCAACTGCAATCGACAAAATGGTTTCTTTAGACGGGGAAAACTAACGAAAATGAATGCGAATATCATCTATGCATCATAACATTATACGTTAACACCAAACAATAATTACTACGAGTGAATTCAGGTCATTTGAAGTGCTTTGCCAATGTAAACAAAATTTCGAATAGTAAACAATACGGCTACAAGCTGAATAAATCAACCAACTCTACAATTATTTCCATCTTACAAACACGCTAAATACTACAATATCAAAAGGAAACTTTATTTCACTTACCTGAAAGCTGCCGGTGGCAAAAAATCGCAGGGCCGTCAATAATTTCAATATTGGTGGAACAGGCATTCCACGGTTGCTGATGTTTTGCAATGCTATCATGGGTAGCAGTACACAGTCACTGTTCTCTTCGAAAACCTGTACCTGGTCATAAATTCCCCTTCCGAGTAATATTCTACTGGATTTTGCCTATCTCTTATGTATCGCCGAGGTATGTAGTTATAAGGATTGTCGAAAATATATTCAATAAAATCATCGAGGTGTTCATCGCGCTCAAATAATTCCGCCATGTTATTTAGGTACTGTTGCTATGGTTGGAGACCTTCTCGTATTAGAAGCATAGCCCAGGGTATGCTTCTAATCGAAGGCCACAGTCGCCTCCTATAGGAGGAGAGGAACGTCTCTCAATATGAAATCTCTCCAGAAGGAGGGTTAGAAGGTGAAGGTCGCCTAGAAGGCGCGACTGACAATACGGGCCTAAGACCTTCCTGTCAGGCGTGAACAATGATGTGACGCCCCGACCCCTTAGTAACGATTGTCAGCAAAAGTAAACAAAATCCTCGACCTCTCTCTCTTTCTCCCCAACGATTGCTCACGAAATACTCGAACGTCCCTTGAGAGATGTCTTCGCACTGGATATGAACCCAGGACTCTTCGAACAGTAGACGACCATTCTGTCCACCATGTTCAGTTGACAGATACCAAAACTTACATATTTTTCTTCCATTCTTGAAACATCTGTCGAGGAAATTTCTCTTCGTATCGGAGAACGCATACATATATCCATTTCCCCTTCAAATCACCGCACAAAAAGAATGAACGCACCTTCCACATTGATATAAATAATGTCATTTATTTCTCGGCAGTAACGCCGCTTAAGAAAACCCAACACATTCCACTTACAAGGGGAGACCACGTACCTTGCTCCGCCTTTTTCAATGCCGTACTTTTTATGGCCTTCGGAATGGTGAACACATCCCTGAACTAGTAGTGGTTCCGTTGAATGGGCCTTAGTTTGGCTGTAATTAATTAATTTCCATGCGGTACTTTTCACCAGCCGTATATATTTCCTAAATGTCGCTCTCCTCTCCAGGCGGGTCAGGTGGTGTAATGGTAACGTGAATGACTCCCACTCAGGGGGGGGCCAATGTTCAGGGCTTCGTCATGGCAGTACATGTTGATGTCTTCATTGTGGTCATACGGCGTCAAGTTTTTCATTAATTTTAATTGCAGCGAGCATAGACATGAGACAATTTTTTATCATCATAATGGCGTTTAGGTATTTAAGCAGTGTCATTTCAAACGCGTGTCCTCCCTCGGGCCATTTCACGTTCGAACTGCCCAGCAGTGTGCTTACGTTGAAAAAAAGATCTTGCCGCATTGGAGAATGACCCGGAGGATAGGGCTGGCAATAAGACGAAGGAAATACGCGAAGAATATAATGGTGGGATGTGTCAAGGAAATATACGTCCAAGAAGTCCTAAGACGAGTGCGTGGGATGGATAAAGATGGACGCATGAAAGAAAAACAAGACGGAACTGGTTAGGGCGGCAAAAGAGAGCTATGCATCTATGTATTACCATTATAGTATACATAGATTATGCTTCCCAGCAGTCCTCAGCAGACGAGACCTGCTGTAAGCGATGCGACAAACATGTTTCTTTTTTTTAGTGGTGACCATGGCAGATTGCAACCTCGGTCGCTATGGTTTGAGGGAAACGTTCTCGGACTCGTCGATAGATGGAATTACTCTCCCTTCAGCCATGTTTACCCATCTACTCCCCTTGATCCCTCCCTCGCCCTGCGATATTCTTCTATTCGGGATATTTTCCGCTTCAGCGAGCAGCGCCCTTCCTCAACTAAAATCACCCTTCCGCAACTAATATAGCTTCATTCATTCACACGACGCCTTCACAAACTCTCCCTCGCGCAAACATACAAATAAATTCATAGGTAAGGAAAGAAAGGGATAGGAACATGTAATGGAAAAAAAACGAGGACAACGGTGTTGCGGTAGATGGAAAAATGCCTGAAATCACAAACATAGAAACACAAAAAAAGAAACACGCATACGGGTAAATAAACTTGGAAGCCGCGCCCACTAGAGCACAGCCAATCACCGTCAATCATTTTTCCTCCCTCCATCTCTACCCTCTCCTTTGCACCCTTCCTTCTACCCTCACTTTTTCTCCTCTTCTCACTTGAGAAAGATGGGCAGCGTCCCATCGAAAATTTGTAAGAAACAACCTTTCCCCGGAAGTTCCCCACTTTTATTTTTCATTTTTCTCTCCATCGCTAAGTTTTTCTATGTGCCCACCGTAGGGCAAGAAGAAGTTCATTAATATCATTTTTTTTATATATATTATATATATCAAGTGACTATCACTACACACACACAGATATCGCCCGTCGTATGTTGTGTCCCTCCTCCTGAAATATTCCGAATTTGTTCAACATTATTTATTCCCGAGGCCGCAAATTTGCGCAAACAGATCGCCTAATTGCCCTGGGGGTGGGGTGGGGTTGGGTTGGAGGGGGTGCGCGCGGGGGTGTCTGACGAGGAGGAAGGGTCGTGTGCAAGGATAAGGATAGGGGAGGATTTCCAGGGCGCCGAGTGCTTCACTTCGCATGAGAGGCGTAAGATTCAAAATGAAAGCGCAGACGGAAACAGTTGAGGTCCGATGTCGCGTCTTTGTGTTCATCGAGTTTTTTCGCATGATGCAGTGACCAAGTTAGCCAAGATATTTTTTTTCCAAAATGTATTCTTCCATTCGTAAAAAAATTCCAGCATAACCTACTTTTAAACTCACTACTCTAAACTAACCCAATTTTTTCAATATTATTAACCAATTCGAGCGACTTGAGACATGTATTTCTGGTGTTTGCTTAGAATGCTGATCTTATTTCTTAATACTTAGGTGACAGTTAGCATCATGCTAGTGTATTTGACGGTAATTGTGTGTCACAGAAATCACTTAAGACTGAATTTATTTTTCTTGGCCAAAAATCAATATTAACCGCTGGATAAATGCTTTTAAGAATATTTTTTCTGTTAAAAAGTACCGCTGCCTATGAATTCATATTGTTTGCTTAACTATACTCACATCCCACACGATTATTATTTCCAGGATTAATAATATATTCTGATTTAACTGATAAGTTGATGATATGCGTCTTGGAGCACAATTGTGAATTATTCCTCTTCATCCACTACTTGTTCATTTCGTACCCGGCTTCATATATATTGGACTCGCATTATCAGCCAACCAATGAATCTCAATAACAAATGACTGCTTACTCCTAGAATCCTAAGATGAAGGTATTCGATGCTTGCAAAAGTATTGATATTTATATAATTTTGGAAAAATATTACAGATTCATCTTTAAATATCGCGTTTGATAGTAATATGCCTTGATGTTTTCCTCTCTCTCATAATCAATTCAGGTCTTTCATGGCGTGGCATTCAGGAGGCCATTTGACGACAGCTGAGACCATTTGCGCCGCACGGGAAGGGTGGAGAGAAACCCGGCGTCGGATTATGCCTACTTTTAGCGATAGTCACCAAGGGATCACGGCCTAACGTTGGACACACTCAAGCAGGGATCTATATACATCTACATAATACCCTGCGCGCCACCTCTAGGGTGTTTGGCAGGGGGTGATCAATCACCAGCATGCAGCATGCAATTGGACTCCCACATGCACACCACACGGTCCAAGAAACGTCACGTATACTTACAAATTATACTACCATATGCTGTAGGAAATAATAATAAAATTAAGAAACATGCATTAAGTTTTACATAGGCTAGTAGGCTACACTACAAGTCATGCAATCTATTTATGAGTTCTATCACTGCCGTTATAATCTCTTATTGATCGTGGAAAAAAAAGATATTCTGAACCTGTCTGTTCTACAATCTATCTCTCTTATTTTATTTATATGATCTGATCTTCCGCTGTATGTTGGCGTCCGTAAGATATGGTTAACTTCGTCAGAAAAGACACTACTTTTGAATTTATCTCAAAGGTTTAGTCTATTTTTCAATCTACGATTCGACAGAGATTCCCATCCGAGTTTATCTAAGAGGTCAGTTACACTAACAAGACTATCGTAACGACCTTTCACATGCCTGGCAGCTTTTCTTTGCACGCGTTCTGACTCTATTATTAAGCCTTTTTCGTGAGGGTCCCAAACACTGGCAGCGTATTCTAGATGTGGTCTAACGAGGGAAAAGTAGCTAATTTCTCTCACTTTGTCGTCGCACTTTCCTAATATTCTTTTAACAAAACCCATTTTACGATTACCTTGACCGGTTATTTCTCGAATATGTTTATTCCACGATAGATCATTATTGAGTCTAACTCCTAGATATTTCACGGATTCAACAGTCTCTATTTGGATACCCCGAATTACATAGCTACGTTGTAGGGAGTTATTCTTCTTCCAGAAATTCATTACGACGCATTTTTTTCACTTTGCTGTCGTGGGATGGGGCAGTCTCTGAAAAATCACCGCCACCGCCCGAGTTTGAACCGTGGGCTGTAGGGTGAGAAGCCAGCAACACTGTAGCCACCATAACAACCCGATTCCCCATCTTGTTCATTTGCTGACCTTTTATCATTATGATAATGGTTATAACCAGTACGTGAGGAGGAATATGGGCGTAAGGTTGCTGGAATGGGACAGCTGGTTGAAGGGGACTTTACGATACATTAAGCTCGCACTGGCGACGTAAGCGAAGAGATCTAATCTATCGGAAGGATGTCCAACCGAGACCCCTGCCAATCACCTCGCTGGATGGCATTACCTATTGGACGCGCGTTTTTATGGCTCGCACGCACGAGTGAATGCGATCATTTTACCAATCGCAGCCAGTGCATATCACCATTACTGCTGTAATTGCTTACGATGCCATTTTGTCATTGAACGTAGACCTGGAATCGCGATTGGTTGAAAGAATTGGTGAGATGGAAGGGAAGGATAAGTTACGGTGCAAAAAGTCCTCCCTTTTTCTAGACTCTTCTGGTAAATATCAGTCTGAGAATACGCCGATATGGCAGCCAACTTGTCATGAATTGGTGACTGTAACTGAGAGTTACGATTCATTTTGAGGATTCGCTTCACGAGATTTGATTCATGGCGATTCATTCGACTCGTCTTCAAGAACGAAATCCTGGAAATTTACAATTTTTTGGATTGTACCAACTCCACGACGAAAGAGTAATGGTGTAAAGCAGGGGCGCAGCTAGAAATTAAGGCTAGGGGGGGGGTTTCAGGCGCAACTAATACTGGGGTGCTTGTGGTATTACATACCCGCCAGGGTTAGCGGGAGGTATGGAGGCCTTCCGCCGGAAAAAAATTTAGATAAATGGTTCAAAATGGTGATTTTTACGGCCTTCTGAGGGAAATTTAATTAATCCTCACACTATTCTATAAGCAATATTAATCCAATTAAGTAAAATAGATTAAACTTAAAAACTTCTGTGAGATCTGGGGGAGGGGGGGGTTATTCCCCAAAACCCCCCCCTCGCTGCGCCACTGGTGTATAGTGTAAGCGCCACGACGGAACACGAGATTGACATGCGCAAGGATCAATATATGTAGTAGCGGTGACCTGCTCGAATTCGTGACGTCATCAACTTATCAGGAAATGTTTAAAGTATACCGGGACTAGCCGCGGTGATAACTTTTTACGGGAGTCACCCGCACAACATCTTGTCATCTTGAACTTCTTGTCCGGTAGTGTCCGAAAATATCCACAGGGAAGAATGACGCCTCGATGGCTTAACAGGCTAAAGCATTCGACCGGAAATCGGGGGATCAGGGTTCGAATCCCGGTCAAGGCGAATGATTTTTTCTCTGTGGATCTTTCGCACTATCAGGAAATGGTTAACCCCGTCGATATTCCGTTAGGAAGAAGAGGTAGATTCTGGATCGAAAAAAAACGGAAAAATTCGGGTCCTCGTTAGCTAAAAAATCGAACATAGCCGTAGTTATTAATTGTTTTATCTGATGTGAAGCGCGACATCGCGATTATGTAATTTAGAGTACAGATGGATGAAAGGGAAAGATTAGTCATTGCGGACAAAGAATACCTTTCCAATAGTGGCATTCTCTTTCGGGAAGCTTAGCATAAGAAAACGCGACTCGTGTCTTGCCTCCCACTTTTCTTGAGTTTGCGACGTCATCAGAGGTTCGTTTCGTTGCAAATCTGAGCGCAAATCGCTCATTGTGGTAAGGAATTGAAAACCGATATTTTTTATAAATCCAACGCAATCCTATTGTCGTGTTTCCGTGGCCTTTCTTAGCCTTTTTACAGCCCTGGACGAGTCAACAACCTTGACGGTTGCCCAAATCAGTCGAAACTACCACTTTCGGAGATACTTACCCTCTTGCTTTAAACTCCATTCGGATGTCCTGTCTTCGCACAAATTGAACACAACATTACATTTAAAGATTCTTCCACTCACTAAATCTCCGCTGCCATTGCCAGCGTCTCAATGTTAGCAGGTAACTTCCAGGAAAAGGTTTCGACCCTCGATGTTGTGTCAAGGGAATTTCAAGGCTCAAACGTCCTTTTGAGTGGGTGATGTAGATGACAGCTCTTTCATTAAACCCTACTTCAGCCGATATCCATACCTACCAGTAGTACAGCCTCTTTCAACATTTATTTAAAATGGTTGATTATGTGAGGGTTTATAAATGAAGAGATTCAGAATATACTTTCTGTTAAAAGATGTGGGCATCCGGATGGACACTATTTAGTCGTGAGTGACATCACATTGGCGTGTTGGAGAAGGCTTAGCTGGTGACCCTACTGGGGAGCCGGGGGAGTGAGAGGGGTCACGTGACAGGGAGAAACAGGATCCTCTCCGGGAAAAGGGCAATTTGTCAAAAGACTGCAGCCCCACTGTTTATCGATCGATAAATCGCGCGGACTTTCCAATAACACGGGGATTTCCGACGATTCTCTTCTGTTTTTTTATCTGTTGACGCTTCCGATTTATTTAGCGAGTTCGACTTGGACAGGGAGCCAGCGGGAGTTAAGCGATTGTTGAATTTGATATTCGTCCCCCCTCCCTCCCCCCCTTCCCAATCGCATCTGGATGGGGGTGGGTTCGCCGTACGCAGTGGGGTGGTCGAAGGGAGGGAGGGAGGGTAGATAATTGTGTTGATCCAACCACCCCCACCCCGATAAGAAAATCCGTTTTTATCGAATTTCCTCTCTCTCTCTCTCTCTAGATTGGATTTGTTTCCCCCCCCCCACCTCGCCTTCCCTCCCCTAACCCACCCCCCACCCCTCCAACACAGGAGAAGAAAGGGGTGGCAATGTTCCCCCGCCTCCGTGAAAGGAGAGTCGAGGACTGCAAGCCCCTCAACTATCGCGTTTCTATTTCATGCACACAGTGGTAATAGGGTGGTTTCCTATTATTTTTTTATTGCCTAAATCGAAAGATTATTACTCCTGGAGTACGAATTTCACGCTTTTAGATTTTTAAATGACGATATCTATTTTTCGCAACAAAACGAAAAGTGAAAATTTTCAAGCGCGCGAAAACACGACGGCTAAGTATGAATGCTGGGAAAACTCCGTGTGACGTCGTTCTTGTTCCCGCTGTCGCCGTGTGAGGTGACCTTGGGGCGAGGCTTTGAGCGCTGATACGACGCAGGATGCTAGCAGGTAGCAGAGTATCCTGCTAGCAGGCAGCGCTTGGCTAAAATAAGGATTATTATTACCTTATCAAACGAAGAAAACTTTCCGACCTTAGCCAGTTTTAATAGGTGATTATTAAGACATGTTTCCCTGAGCTCTGTGCCTCATGCATGCATTGGTAATCTCAGACGATGTAAAACTCCTATCTACTCGTATAGAAACTAGGTCCCTGTGACGTCACGTGGAGTGGCATCGCATGGGCGCCAATCTGGCCTTTTTCAAACGCAGTTAAAATTGACCATTGCCATTCGTCTAAACCGGTATTTCTAAAACCAAATAATTTGTACATCATGAATACACTTATGGTGGGTAACGAATCGCAATCAATGCCTTTCGTTTTCTTTGATGAAGGAAACTACCCTATTGTAAGGAGGACAACGTAGTTCACAGGCAAAGTAATTATATTTATGAAAACTCAACCGGTTACGAAGCGTCATTCTCGACAGCTGTCCCACTCAGACAATGGAATTAATTACTCCACATTTTTACGGTCCAATATTTTCTCGTCTCGAGCGAAAGGGGCTCCATTGAGAGGTGAACAACGTCACTCTCTGCACTTTTTTCATTTTCCAGACGGCTCTTTGAGAAAGATTGAGTTTTGATATTCATCGTGAGCGAAATTACTCCGTTGCCTCTCTTAATACGAATGAAATTGATTTCCACCATGCAGACTCGTTCATCATTGACGAGATGAAGGAAATATGCTCATATGAGACAATCTAACGACGCCGCTTATGTTTGTTAATTTTATTGATAACAAAATGCCTTTCGAGAATTCAAATCTTTAGCTCAACTGAAGATTTGGGTTCGCGAACAGCTTTCAAATCTGTAATTTCAAGTTCATCTAATTCCATTATTGTTGAAGTAACAATAAATTAGTATCTATCAAAAATACGATATTATTAAAATAAATAATAATTTATATTATAATACTTAATGGGATATTTTATTACTAATAAATTTGTTGCAACAGATAGGGTGGCAATTTTGATTAGGGTACCCTCGTCCATGCATCATGTTGCAACGGAAAAACACATTTACATGAGTACAAAAGTAAACTTTACCCTGAAAATAGTGAACTTACAGAAACGGAAAACATTCCGTAGACCTCTCCAATCCTCCGATGCACCAAAGAATATTGTGTTTGTTTCGGAGGTTCTATTATGTGATCTTTCCTCCACAAATAGTTCAATTTTTAAAATTCTAATATAAAAAGCACATAAGTAATCGAAGGCCAGTATACGTGTCTGTTGGTTCCATCGGCAACACTGCATACACCACTCAACCGATTTCCACGATAATTGGCAAATGTTAATAGTTTTCAAAGTGGAATGTTTAAGTGCCATCTATTCTATCGGAACTGACCCTCAGATCCCATCGGCTATTGATTCATAAGCCAAGAATTTGAAGTTTCAATGACGGTGGTTTTTAATATTCTGCATATGGAAGTGCTTTAATTAAGAGAGTGGGTTGTGATTCTTTGATGGATGACTGAATTCGTGGCTTTGACATGTCCACGAACTAATGGGCCAGCTTTCATATGGATGGGTTGAATGCGAAAAGTATAGACAAGCAGGCAGGCGCAACTTTCTCTCGTTTTTATGACGGAATTTTCGATTGTAATTGTAAATAATTGTAAATAACCTTAATGCTAAATGGAATACTGTAAATGAGAAGTGGACGGAGAGAATAGTGTGATCCTCCGTTTGAGGAGGTGTTGATTTGGTTGGGAGCGATGGCAGCCGTTGCCACGCACACACACACAAATAAACAAACAAACAAGCGAGGGCGGGAGGAGGCGCTGTCAAACAGAGGCGTTATACACAGCTGCGTGTGTTTAAGCGCCAATATAAGCGATGGGAAAGCACACAGCAGAAACAATCCATTGAAGAGATCATTTGGAATGGTTATCAGCGCGAAGGCAGAGAGTTCTAACATATCAGAGGGAGGCAATCACAGTGCTAAGCGACCTGTAATTGGAGCGCATTCTATAATCTCTTCGGCCTTAGCGTGGGAAAGGGACTTTCGTTAAAATGGACGATTACTCGACAACACGGCCGCCGTTGTATTACACGCATAGGTACAACAAATGGGATTTGTGCTGTCGTAGAAAACTTTAACCCCGTTCACAATAACTTAACGCATCAAAACCCGGATCATTTAACCTTCTGGTAGTAAATCCTATGACGTTCGGACGTAATTCATCTGTCGGATTAAGTAACGTGACTTTTGTGTTAGCTTGGGAGATAACTTATAAAACTAAAATGTTCATTTATACTTGTGTGTATTTTTGTTTCTAGGCAACATTTCCATGTATAATCGCTCTTTTATATTACAAAACTGGAGAATATAACCATTTTTATGAATTTGTTACTTCTTGAAACATTATCAGGCTGATTTTTTGCAACTCAAAAAGGTAATACTATTTACATAGTTCAAATATTTCTCAGTCAGTCAAAATATTGTCGGACCTCTATTGTCAGTTTCATCATCTCACGGTGTGTATCAGAGGATTAATGATGCTATTCTTCAATCACAGCAAAAAACCAGTATCAATCGTGAAATTGTGTTCAGAGGACTTATGTTCGTTTATATGTTGCTTGATTGACAAAATTATCTTTCTTACTACTTACTGGTTATTTTCAGGAGAAACTCGAGCTTTTCTCAACTTAGACCTGTCCTGAGTCATTTAATTTTCTGTAAATCAACGGAAGCTATCTCTGAATTACCCTGTCTTCACTTGGGCTATTCAACGCGTACGCATAAATGGTAAAATGAAATAAAATTTTGGGAAATATCAAAATAAGAGTGGGAAGCTCAAAGGGCCTTTTATTTTATTTTAGTATGCGTAACTATCACAAAGTTAGTTCACCCACCATCAACTTCACGTACATATAAAGCTAATACCTGATTTAAAGAAAAAGGCAATTTATTCAAGGTCAGAATATGGTGAGTGGGTTTATCGCGACGAAATAAAGGTAAAAAAAAATGCTTCACGATAAGATGGGAAAAAATCAGTTAAAGAAAACAAATGGGAATCGATAAGCGCACACTCAGTCTCCTTGCGAGTTCTGCGATTGATTTGAAGAATTTCGAGACTATTGCTTTCCCTGGTGCTTAGTACGAGAATAAAACGACATCTTGAATCTTTTGTTCTGAGGTAGCAGTTACGGATTAAATTAACAGCGTCTATCGATACGCGCCTGCACCAGTAAAAAAAAAAGCTATTATAAACAGATACGAAATCATCGGAACGTCTTCGTCTGCTTTAACGTGTCAACATTACGTAACTACTTACGCCATTCGCTACAATGTCCCCACAGTGGCCTTAATTGCAGTGCTGTAGTTGGGAAAACAATTTAGGCGATACTCAAGGAATTGCCAACAGCTAAACATGTATTACACATCCGGCCGCGATTGAAATGTCAAACTCCAACTCTCATATTAGTTCCTAGCTGTGCCACGAGATAACTCTGAACAAGTAAATAATCATACATGATTTTTCTTTCTGAATTCCATTGGACAATTTACAGTATGGCTATTTTTTTACAGATTCTAAAAGGTAGTTTAATCGGTACACTTATAACGAGTTTGGATTTTGGGAGTACCGGAACAACTACAGCACTGCTTACTGGGAAGGTGGGAGGTGCGACACAACGACTTAACAAAGCCAAAAAAAAAGCATTAATAGGTTTTTGAGGCCGCTAATTACGATTTTCGAAATTTTAAAATATATCCAAATGTTTGCAAAGACTAAACATCTGTTATCGTGCTTGGGAATTCTTGAAATCTTGTCTCCTGGAAAATATACCCATTTTAGGAGATCCAATTTGCTCAATAGATTCTCGCTGCTCCAACATATGATGTTTGATGCAACTCAAGCACGATATTCATGGTGATATCAGCTGTGTACCGCTAAAATTCTTGTTTCATGCTACATTTAAAGGCCTTATGCGAGATACATTATAAGCTGGAGTGGATGTTGTCTTCATTTTTGTATTATAGCTTTTGTAGCCTGAAAACTTCTGCACGGTTTCGAACGTGCATTTTAAACGTCTCATTTCAGAAAATGACTGGAATTAGGTGTATTTGCAAAGCAACAGGTATTAGCAAACCTTGAGGCACATTTTATCATCTATTTACATTTAACTTTATCGTAAAATTTTAATTAAAATAAGAAAATTATGGGTTGTTAAACATCAAATTTTAAAAACGAATTCTATTTCCAGTTTAAAAAAACTGTAATGGGAGTAACAGCAGTGATGATATAGCTGCCTTCTGAAGTGGAGGCTCATTTGGTGTAGGCTTATTAACTTAGGCGAGCACTGAGAACGCGCTGGAAGTCTCTATTGCGTTCACTTTGAGATTAGTGCTTTACAGGCACCTCTTAGCATACTAACACTAATGGAAGTAACAGGGATTTTCCTAAAACCTTATACTTTGCTAATAGGGTAGTTTCCTTCATCAAAGAAAACGAAATGCATTGATTGCGATACCTTACGCACCATTAGTGCATTCATAGCATACAAATTATTTGGTATTATGTAATAATCCCAGTTCAGACGAATGGCAACGGTCAATTTTAACCTCATTTGAAAAAGGCCAGATTGGCGCCCATACGATTCCACTCCACGTGACGTCACAGGGACCTAGTTTCTATAAGAGTAGATAGGAGTTTTACATCGTCTGAGATTACCAATGCATGCATGAGGCACAGAGCTCAGGGAAACATCTCTTAATAATAACACATTAAAAATACCTAAGTTCGGAAAGTTTCCTTCGTTTGATAGGGTATTAATAATCCTCATTTAAGCCAAGCGCTAACTGCTAGCTGGGTACTCAGCTACCTGCTAGCATCCTGCGTCGTATTAGCGCTCAAGCCTCGCTCCTAGGTCACCTCACACGCCGACAGCTGAAACCAGAAATACGTCACACGGACTTTTCCCATCATTCCTACTTAGCCGGCGCGTTTTCGCGCGCTTGAAATTTTTCACTTTTCGTTTAATCGCGAAAAATAGATATCATCATTCAAAAATCTAAGAGCGTGAAATGCGCACTCCAGGAGCAATAATCTTTCGAAGTAGGCAATAAAAAATAATAGGAAACCACCCTATTGTCCGGAAAAAGTTCGTTTTTGAGTCTGTGGCGTATTGTCGATGTCTCTGTACCACGGAGAGCCTAAGTTAAAAAGGACTTTTTCTGATCAATCCATATGGTCCATTTGTCGCGCGCTTAGAATGAAGGAGGAGGCAGCAAACGAGGAAATTCGAGTGAAAAATCACCGCAGGCGATATGTATCGCATCAATCAGGGAAATAAGGGCGTCTGGCAAACGGAAGGAGGCTTACGATTGGAGGGAGTGGAGGATGATGGGTAATGGGGACGCATTTCTGCGGCGGATGAATATCCCTATAGGATCACAGCGGAAGGATACACATTGCGAGTGGAAATCGTTGGGATGATGATAAAAATGAGGTTGCCAGCTCTTCGCCTGCCCTAGACCCAATTTAACGAGAGAGAGAGAAAAAATAAATCCTCGTTTGAAACGGCGATGGGAAGGAAAAGACAGGTATAATGTATTCGAGGTATCATCCATGCAGGCGGCAGGAAAAAGTTGTTGGAAGAGAAAAAGATTCCGGATGAGAAAGATGAGTTGCTAAGAAAAAAATCCTCGTCATTCAACTATCACTACACAGAATTAACGGTAGAGAAAACGTCATTGGTTGACGCCATCTTTTCGTGGATTGGTGACGTCATTCATGTCCCAACTCGAAAATTTCTCCCGAAAGAACGGCTCGGTGAGGGAAATAACCACTCAAGAGAGTGTAACAAATAGCGAACCACGAGAGGCCCACGCAAAAGGAGGTCGAGGAGTAGTTGAGAAGAGGCGACTCGCCCTGATTGACCGCGTGACGTCATCAACTAATCAGATAAAGGATGAAGGCCGTTGATTTTTCGCCGTGAATAGTTCGATAAGTGTGTGAAGCATCGAAAATCGGAAAAAACACCAACATGTTCAGTTTCAACAGTCTTATCAATATAAAAAAAACACAGTGCAAACGGTCCCAATTCGTACGAATCGCTACGTACAGTGCCACGAGCGAGCTGCGGCCAATTCAAGAAGTTCATGTTTTAAATCTCGCATTAAAAATAACTCAGTGGAGTAATATTCTTAATCCTTCCGCCATCACCATTCATTCAGTATTCGTTAAATGCGATAGAAAGTTGAAAGAGAGACAATTGAATGCGGTTAAACCTCACTGAAAGAGGATGCTGCTTGCGTGTGGAACCATTGTGTGACTTGACTTCATATAACAGCGTTCATTTGAAAATTACTTAGAAATTGACTCACAAGCCAAAGTTTTACCACGACCTCAATGGCATTTCGCGCGTGAATGCTAGTTGTTTGTCCGAAGGAGGGAGAGAATCGCTCGCAACAATTGAAGTGTAACCAACAATGTAACGAACCACGCGAGTTCCATGCGCAAGGCAAAGGAGGTAGCTGAGAGGCGGCTACTCGTTCTGCATGACCTCGTGACGTCAACAACTATTTTGCGAAAAAGTGAAGGCCTTCCAGTGTCACACTTTGATTTTACGGTTCATGCAAACATTTTTTCCATTGTGAAACTCATTATATCCATAAGAGCCTGTGTAAATACGATGGAAAAGCCAATTGTTTGGGTCCCTTAGTTGATGGAGTGGAATCAATTAGACGGGCATAGTGTGAAATTTTCATAAATTTGAGGTAGACTCGGTTTTCGCGCTATTAAGAATATTTATCACTGCCGCACGGGTGGAGCTGTTTTCCCAAATAAACCTATTTCTCGCTTACAACATACGCTATCATAAATAATTTTAGTTTAAAAACGAGGCAATGGAGGAATGATCTTCAGATAAAATGCTTACTTTTATTCCGAGAATTTAGTCATGAGTTAAGACAAAACTCAAAATATTACATTGATACATAATATATTAGATATTATAAAGTTTATGAATGCAGTGTTTTCAATGTTAGTTATAGAAAACAGCACCAACCAGTAATGCATACTTTTCCATCGGTGAACAGAAAAAATGAGGAATAAATTTGAAGTAGCCACATGAAGCACATTCGCTTCACAGCTTCGTTTTTTTTTAGAAAAATAAGCGCGTACATAAAAAAACGCCAATCATCATTTTCCTGAAGACTTTTGAAAATAAAAAAAGCCCAAATCACAGCTGTTGTTGAGTTGAGTTGAGATATACTTCCTTGCTTCTGCGTCCGTCGGTGCCTTTCTTACCGCGAGTCCACTGAATCCATTCTCAGTCATATCCATTAGGCATGCCATTGATCATCTCAAGATGTCTTCTGCCGTGATTTTAGGCTTGAACTGACAAAACGTGGACTAACTAACAAAAACTCACGTGATACTATTAAACATAACTATGGCAATGCACGCTTAAAACAGTTCACCCAATATTTCCCGTCATTTCAACACCGAGCGATCTCCTTCGCGCTAATTCCTGCGCTATCTCCACCACATTCCGCGCTATTTTTCCATCAAAGCCGACATCTGGATCTATAGTTACTGGAAAATTACGATGGGAAGTGCTCCTCGGGGTTATAAGGGTGGTTTCCTATAATTTTTTATTGTCTAAATCGAAAGATAATTACACCTGGAGTGCGCATTTCACGCTTTTAGAATTTTAAATGACGATATATATTTTTCGCGATTAAATGAAAAGTGAAATTTTTCAAGCGCGCGAAAACACGACGGCTAAGTATGAATGCTGGGAAAACTCCGTGTGACTTCGTTCTTGTTCCCGCTGCCGCAAGTGAGGTGACCTTGGGGCGAGGCTTTGAGCGCTAATACGACGCAGGATGCTAGCAGGTAGCAGAGTATCCTGCTAGCAGGCAGCGCTTGGCTTTAATAAGGATTATTATTACCTTATCAAACGAAGAAAACTTTCCGACCTTAGCCAGTTTTAATAGGTGATTATTAAGACATGTTTCCCTGAGCTCTGTGCCTCATGCATGCATTGGTAATCTCAGACGATGTAAAACTCCTATCTACTCGTATAGAAACTAGGTCCCTGTGACGTCACGTGGAGTGGCATCGCATGGGCGCCAATCTGGCCTTTTTCAAACGCAGTTAAAATTGACCATTGCCATTCGTCTAAACCGGTATTTCTAAAACCAAATAATTTGTACATTATGAATACACTAATGGTGGGTAACGAATCGCAATCAATGCCTTTCGTTTTCTTTGATGAAGGAAACTACCCTATTGGCAAAATACGGATTATTCAATTGCTGTAATGCATTACTGGCGAAGGGCAGCAGTTCCAGTTGCAGAGAGAGAGAGCATTCTGTCTTCCTTGATTCACTCAAAGTCAGTGCCCCCTTAAGCCATTGCGGTGACGAGCGGGGTGGTTGGTTGGGGGGGGGGTTGGGGAGGAAACCACATGGGGGTGGGAGGTCGCCATTTATACGATCCCCCCCCTAAGACCCCATCCGGGGGGCAGCAGGGTAGCTGCGACAATCGCCACTCATTTGTTTGACTTTCCGCATTGTGTGCCCATCCTCCCTCCCCATCTATCGAACGGGGCTTATCCCCTCCTCCAGAGACCTCTGTGAATGAATGAATGAATGAATTAGAGGGAAAACAGGATCTATCTGAACTTGAAAAGAAACAAAGGACGATTGAAAATTTCGTCTCTCCGACTGCGTGCACCCCTGCTAGATAATAGATGCGTCTTCCCTCATTTTAACGCAGTTGATTCGCGATCTCATTGTCAGCCTTTCCCACTCTCTGTTGTTTTCCGCAAGATAACGGATGCACCAGATCGCAATATCCACTTTTCCGACGTTTTAACACCCTAGTTCAGTGTCTTATTCTGGCCCTTGTTGACATTGTAAGCTCGTGTGCGCCCGAGAGAGATCTTGGGGTACAAGTACATTGGCGTCTGCGCGATCCAGGAAAAAATCCTTTTTGCGTCTGATGATGAAGAAGATAGACAATATCGATTAAGATTATCGGGTTTCATTAGGTAATAAGGTGGCGTATCGTGTCTTTGCAGATGATTCCTTCGAGCCAATCGAAGAGTGACCTATATGCAACGAAAGTGATGTGAATGAGATCTTTCATTTTCTAACCTATATATAAGAGAGAAAGTCGTAAATCATTTTAGACACTACTAGATCATTTTGTAACTCGAGAACGGCTGTTCCGATTTGAATGATATTTGGTTTTTTGAATTCGTCTCTGCTCCGGATAACAGGGTAAACATTAAAAATAGTGAAAGTTCACGAAAAAACTTAATCTTGATCTGGGGATATTTTTTAGGAGTTGGCAATTCTGCAAGAGTTGTAAAGTCAGTCGAAACTACTTACTTATCGATTTATTTTGTTTGTCTATTTAATAAATGAGATTCGCAACAATATTAAAATCATTTTAATAATTAGAACATATTTAAAATATTAAAATAATACTAAAAGCATTTAATTCAAGCTTAGCCCAGCTCGAGTTAACACGTCACTACCGTGTTTGTAAACAAATCTCCAGGCAATTGTTGACAATCGAAAATAAATATGTAATAAATAGTGAATAAATAATGTTCCTTTCGACGACTCAAGCGGATTGACTTTATTTCATCGGAATTTTTGCAATTTCGTTTCATCGGAAGATGCACTCATCAAGGAAGTGTTTCCGAACATGATTGATGGCCAAAAAATTACAAATGGTTTAGACAGCGAGAAATTTTGGCGGCTAAGAACGAATATGTGGATGATTTAAACCTATTTTATTAAAATAATTTAAAAAATGATTAAAATCGTTACTGCCGCTCTTGATTTATTAATTCTGTAACCAAATTGATAATTTATTGTCAGGCGGTACGAAGTTCGCCGGGTCAGCTAGTAAATAAAAAATAACATGCTGACGCTCCTATATTTTAATACTATCGTCATTCTATAAGGAACATTGTATCATTACTTCTGTTAATCAATCGTGTATGTTAGCTGTTATTGACATTATTCCGATGCTTATGCAAGTTCGGCCGCAAGTAGCCTCCGTAAAAATGCGTTTTTTCCAAGTACAATTTGCAGAAGTTTTATCTCGGAAAAAGTTTTATTCTGTTGCTGTCCGTCATACAGTTGACGCAACAAGAAGTAAGAACTGAATTATTTCAACGACTAATTTTATCAGAAAGATGACTGTCTACTTTAACTCTATTATTTCTATAAGCAGATGTATCCACTGACAATGAGAAGGAAAGCGGCAGTTGTTGTATCTTCGTGTCTTTGCAGCTAATTACTGTCCAATCTCCGTCGAGTTAAATTCCTCCTCATTGAGTCGACAATTCTCAGAACGCCATTAGTGAGCATGGAATGAACATATTCGGCTACAGAGCCATGCCTTCGTGAAACAAACGGTGAGTCCAAAACCTATGAATCTGCAAACATCTACCTTATCTAATTCTTCTTTTCTCGCATTGACCTCCTTCCATGGATTTTTCACGTGCTGCGGGGCTGATATTATTGGTGGTCAGAGTGGTTGATTATAAGAGACCCATTGTTGCGTGTTCAAGGAGGAACAATCATCTGTCTTGTGGGGAATTGGAGCCCTTTTGTCCTGAGGCTTACCGCGTGATGAAGCAGCATTTTTTGGTCCGACGCGACGTGACCCAAACCGCATTCTTCATCGCCATCAGCAGATGTATTCGTGGAACTTGCATCTTCGCATCATTGTGTAACGCGGGAAATGGCGCTCGATGGCCATGTTTACTTTCATAAAGTCCCCTTGAGCAACGGTCTCGTGTGACAGTAATATTTACGAACTCAATCCGACGAAAGAGGCATCTAACGGTCATTGCCGAAAGTCGTGGGTAAGGTAATGGGAAAATATCAACTGAAAATAAACACGAAGAAAACCAAGATATTAGTATGCAGCAGAAGAGAAGAAGTCAAGTCTATCATTAAAATAGGGAAGCAAAAACTGATACAGGTGGATGAATTCAGTTATTTGCGAAGCAAGATATCTAGTGACGGGAGAAGCAAGAAAGAAATTATCAGCAGAGTAGCCCAGGCGAAGAGAGCATTCCACCAAAAGAGAGACCTGCTTACAGCGGGAAACTTAAATATGGAAGTAAAGAAACAATTTATAAGAACCTACATCTGGAGTATGCTCCTATAAGGAAGTGAGGCATGGACAATGACCGCAGCGGAGAAAGCAAGGATAGAGGCCTTTGAAATGTGGTGCTACAGAAGAATGATGAAAATCAAATGGATCGACCGAGTTAATAACGAGGAAGTCCTAAGAAGGGTAGGAGAGAAGAGATGCCTCATGAAAACCTTAATAAGAAGACGGAACAACCTTATAGGCCACATCTTGAGACATGATGGCCTGATGAAGACAGTCGTCGAGGGACAAGTGGTAGGCAAGAACGGAAAAGGAAGACCTCGAATGGAATACATGGAACAAGTGAAGAAGGATGTGAAAGAGAAGAAACACGTAGGTGTGAAAAGATTAGCTGATAGGAGAACTGAGTGGAGAGCTGCGTCAAACCAATCCTAGGATTGTTGACCAGTGATGAAGGTGACCGATAGATGCCTCTTCCGTTGGAGGCAGTTCGTAAATTGTCTTAAAGAGAGCCTTGGCCTTCGTCATCGAGTGAATTCGAATCAACTCCATTGTCTGTGCTTTCGTCCCATACCTACGCACTTGCTCATGTTGGTCCGTTGGAGTGGAGGGACGCGTGCCCCTGAGGGGTCGGTCGCCCCGGGCAAGAAGAGACCGGTTCGTCGCGAACGGGCCGTGGGGGGTGTTTAGGGGCGGGGGCAATATCCTGATTTCATTGCCGGGGCGATTGCTACGGGGGATGAAACCCAAACCGTTTAGCGCGGTGGTGGTGGCTGCCATTCGACCGATTCCCCTTCCGCTGTGCACTTGCAGCTGAGTGAGGGGCTGCCCACAGTGGGGGGTCTTACACCCAACTCACACCACTCACGTCAGCACGATCGTACAGACGAGACACGCATTCACACTACATTGATTGCCACCGTGCATTCCTCATGCGCCGTATCATGGTGGTTTCCTATTATTTTTTATTGCCTAAATCGAAAGATTATTACTCCTGGAGTACGTATTTCAAGCTTTTAGATTTTTAAATGACGATATCTACTTTTTCGCGATTAAACGAAAAGTGAAAATTTTCAAGCGCGCGAAAACGCGACGGCTAAGTAGGAATGCTGGGAAATGTCCGTGTGACGTCATTCTGGTTCCCGCTTTCGCCGTGTGAGGTGACCTTGAGGCTAGTCTTTAGCGCTGATACGACACAGACTGCTAGCAGGTAGCGCTTAGCTTAAATAAGGATTATTATTACCTTATCAAACGAAGGAAACCTTCCGACCATAGGCAGTTTTAATGGGAGATTATCCTGAGCTCTGTGCCTCATGCATGCATTGGTAATCTCAGACGATGTAAAACTGCTATCTACTTGTATAGAAACTAGGTCCCTGTGACGTCACATGGAGTGGCATCGCATGGGCGCAAATCAGTCCTTTTTCAAAAGAGGTTAAAATTGACCGTTGCCATTCGTCTAAACTGGGATTTCTAAAACCAAATAATTTGTATGTAATGAATACATTATTGGTGGGTAGCGAATCGCAATCAATGCAATTCGTTTTCTTTGATGAAGGAAACTACCCTATTATGAGACCAACGAGTTTTATCTTGAATTCGATCTAGTCCTTCGTAAAAACAAACTTATTCATTCGGCGAAATATCTCACCTCATTCATCGTTTCTGCTGGACCTGGTTATTCAGTGAGGTTCTTTTTTTCTGTGTAACTCTGAAATATTCGTATTCGCTTGGTCAATCTAATTGCGAGCATAGCGCGCATTCTCCGAGGCCATAGCGCCTCACAGCGTAAAGGTTTGAAAGTAACCTCCAATCGGAATAGAAGAGGATAATATTTATTTATCACCGGAAATAATAATCGTCTTAGACGTGCGCCCAAAGCAACAAGCATTATGACTTGATAGTCAGCTGCACTTTTCAGCAGAAAAAATATTAATGAAAGGATTTTTCCAGAAGTTAATATTAATATTCTGGCCAGGAAAAATGAATGCAGGTGAATTCAATTCCTTAAGAACAATCCTTTAAATTTACGATCATTCAAATAAAATAAAAGTATTCCAATTTTCACTTAACATTTATTCTTACCCAATGGGAGACAGACTTCGGTTGCCTCCATCACATACCATACCAACTCAGATCGTGCGTGGGGACTATTGTAAGCACAGTGGTAATGTGAACTACCAGAGGCTATCCAGCTCACAATTCACGCGCCCTGGGGGGGGGACTGCAGGGGGACTCCCCTCCACCTCCGTTAAAGTGACACCGCATTGTAGCCACTTGCCACCCGTGGCGCTGTTAATATATCCGAGAGTGGTGCTTTCAGAGAGAGACACCAGATGTCCTCACCTTCGCGTAGGGGTGGAGTGGGGCCGACGGGTCCACAAACGGGACCCTCGCCAATGGACCCTTATTCCTGCCCCCTTTATGTCTCTCCATTGAAAAAGGGTCCCTTCTCTGTAACCCTGGCGTACCCTTCCCCCCATACTAAGCATCTATCCCCTCATACAATATGCAGCCCATAGAATGCGCTGATTACGGGCTCATTGCCGACGGCTGACAATTACAAACGACGAGCATCCATAACTCCCAAAAGCTGTATCGCATCGAGGCGATGATTAAAATTAGACCCGGTTTATAGTGTCCATTAACCCACACACAACAGTCCCTCCCTCACAATGGCCAACTCCGCTTTGAACTCTGCACTCCAAGCACTCATTTCTCCACTTAACGGTCTATTTTGACACTGCCAACGCTCTCCCGGGAAGCACTCGAGGCATCACATGCCAGCGAAGGCATCGGGAAACACAGGAAAGCCAAGTTTCAACAAGAAAAGTGTTAAAATAAAAATAAGAAAACTTTGAAAAAGAAATCTACGAGTACAGTCTTAGATTCAGAATGTCTTTTTTCCACGATCAATAAGAGATTATAACGGCAGCGATAGAACTCATAAATAGATCGCATGACTTGTAGTGTAGCCAACTAACCTATGTAAAACTTAATGCGTGTTTTTTAATATTATTATTATTTCTAACAGCATATGGCATTATAATTTGTTAGTATACGTGACGTTTTTTGGACGGTGTGGTGTGCATGTGGGAGTCCAATTGCATGCTGCATGCTGGTGATTGATCACCCCCTGCCAAATACCCTAGAGGTGGCTCGCAGGATATTATGTAGATGTACAGCAACGATAAAAAATTTTTCTTTCGGCATTTTCTTGCACTGACACATGTCGCCCACCGCGCATTCGAAAGGGTTTACGAAAGTCACCACTCGCGGTGCTTAGGAACATAGCGACCCGAATTGCACTTCGGGGAAATTGGGCACATTTAGGGCTACAGTGGAGGCTAAGTTTGCCCGACGCCACAGATCTAAATAAAAAACGTCATGCGCGTGACAAGTGCTGTTTTAGAAAGCCTATCAACCATAATTTCAAGATTATATCAAAAGATAAATGATATTATTCCATTTTAAGATTTTATGGGTTTGGGAATAATAATATAGAATTAAATGAAAATGTATTAAAAAACGTTTGCTGTACTCCGCAACAAGACCTATTTTGCAGTCTTGAACTGTATTGATAAATATATTTGCACTGTTTTTTTTAAGAAAAAAATTCAGGGAATAAACTCTATTCCGAGTTTTTGGTAAAATGAATATCTTCCGCCCTAAATCAGTAACTAAAAAATATAAAAATATTTTTTTATTTAATTGAAGAATACGGCTGGAATATAATCTTTGACTGTAGGCTTGGAACGGGACAGTTCACTTTAGAGCCAACTCCGTGAGAGGCACGGTCGAGATGACTGCATACAAGAGGCCCAATTCGATTCCCACTGTTGCCGCTGATTTCCACTGTTGCCACTTCGGTCGCATTTTATTCGGTTTTCAAAAATGTCCGCGGCGTGGTTATGGGTACAATGCGATCCACTCTTTTTCCAATGTTTTGTAGTATAATGATTGAAAATTCGCAGAAAAGCATGAAAGAGTTATGAATTTCATAAATCAAATAATCGCTAATCCAATCTAATGCCTCGCTTGTGGTCTTCAAGCTTAATTGTTTGTGTTCGACTCGTTTCCATGGATGCGTTCTCCATCTCCATGCGTTTAAACAAGAGTGAATGCCAGGGTCAACACCGTAGCATTATTAAGTAGCATTCAAAATATACAAAAAATCATTCAGCTGCGAAACTGAATAGCACAGATTTTTCGCGCTCTTTTTTCATCGCGCTTTCAAATCTGGTGATACGAAAAGACAGGTTGCTGTGTTCGACGCGGTACCTCAAAACAAAATTTTACAGTACAATACAAATAACAGTCATGCGCTTTAAACGAAACTGCAGTTACTGGATATACGACTTCCTGTGTTACTGGATATGCTACTTATTAGTGATAGCACGTTTCATTCAAAATATTCGAAAAAAAATACGTACGACATATCAAAGGTAATTATAAAAATAGGATAAAAATTTAGGAAGCTAAAATTTAACTCCTTGGTACTTATTCAATTCAATATTCAATTGAAGCCATGATTAGCCGCAAAGTTTTCGATCAAGGTAGAGCAAATGTTTATAAAAGGAGAAGTCTGAGATTGATACGGAAGAAACATGGCGGAGGAGAAAAAGGCTGCCTTAGAATTTGTCGGTGCAGGTGAAAAGTCTTTTGCGAAGTGTTGAAAATCTGCCGTTGGAGTGTAGAGATGCGATCGCCAGGGATTCAATCGGGATTCAAGCCTTCCTTCCCCTCCCCCAACACCCCCTGACCCTAGCTGGCAATCCGGAAAAGACCCTGCACCCCCACAAACACACAAACCCTAAGGGTTCGGTGGGGTCCGCCCAACTGGCCATGTCATTATCCAATTACACGGACGAGTTGCTATTCATTGGCGCTGGGGGAGGACGGGGTGCCCTAAAAACGGGTCCCCCCCCCCCCAGAAATGTCACCACCCCTGGGGTTGTAGGCGTCCTCAGGATAGGGATGGGAAGAGGGCCAATAGAAGATATTAAATTATCATGACAATTGGGGGTGGAGATGAAGTGCTGGTTTGGGGGGGGAGGGTTCCCTGGTGGCCACATTTAGAGGGGGAGGGGGACCCCCGGTTGGTGGGGAAGGGTGACACGACTCGAGGGGAGATTCTAGCGAGTGCACGACTCAGCGGAAGACGTTTAAACTCTCGGGTGGTGCACCGGGTGAGTTGGTTAGGATGACTATCGATCAAATGTGCTCCACATTGCGGCACATTTCTATTGGGAGAAAAACGAGAAAAACGGATTTGAAGCAATTTACTTATTCAAGTATTCTTCTTGTGGTAGTGCGTTTTGCTCATAGCTTATCTCATCTTATCTTCCATCCAACTTGAATTTCCCTCTGCAATAGCCAAAGAGGCCTACTCACTTTCATTCTACGTCTACAAATTCTATTCTCTTCCTTTGATCCATTCGTTTACACAACATTCTTCCCTCTAACACCGTTGTCAACATCCCCTCCCCGCTAAGTACTCCCTCCATCCATAGCTTTCGTCTCCTCCTTATCTCATTTAGGAGCTGCCTCTCCTCACCCACCATGTCCAGCCCTTTGTCTTCCCTCTCCCTCTCCATCCACACTTCTTCACACCCTTATCTCCAACGCCTCCACTATTTCCTCCCCAACAAGACTCAATGTTCCCGCAATCAAAGGCGCTCCACTCCAAATCAGACACAAATACATATAGTATTATCTTTAAATTCTTATTTAGTGATTCTCTAGTGAACTGCATCCAGTGAATGAATTCCTCTTTTTCTGAACAATTATTATTACTTCCTATGATATCATTTTTCTTCCAATATGCTGCTCAGATAGTTGAAATATTTGGGGCATAAAAATTTCAAATTTGAAATTTTAATACCCAACATATTTTGATACTGACAAAGACCAACCGATTCAACTCAGCTTAAATATGTACTATCCACAAAAACGGTAATAAATGTTTGAAGCGCTTGAAATACTTTATGTTACGAATATTTACAAAATCCATTTTTAAATTGATCGATTGAATTCCCATTCGTAATGGCAGTTTAAAAATCGCATTTCGGACAAAGCGCTGAAGCGAAGAAAAGATGGACATATCGTGATAGAGGCGGATTCTGTCTTCTTCATAATCAATCCTCCCCTCCCTTATGTCGAAATCTTTTAAAAATTGCGATTATTGATCGGAGTTAACGACTGTATTTATTCTATGACTGTTGTGGAAATAGCAACAGTCGACGATATATTCAAATAAAGGACTTTTCGAGGGCAGAAGTCGATTGGAGACGAAAGGAGCGCAAGCGCTGGAACTCTCACAACCAGTTTCCAAGAATACAGGGCTGCCACCCGACTGGATTTTACGGAAAACGGGCTGCCTACAGGGAATTGCGCCGACATTGAAAACCCCAATATCCTCGCAAGAGAGAAATATTTTAAAACCAGCGTTTTTGAAATATCTCCATAAATCGAGAAGAACAATTACTACAGAGATAATAAACTCAGGGTCAGTGACATGGATTACGAGGCGAAGAAACATCATCCAGAATGTCGGAAATCCATTCAGGCAATCACACAAAGGTACGCAGCATAAGTGAGATGTTTATTAGAGAAGAGGCGTACGGCATGATGATAAGGAACTCTGACCTTAAGTGACTGACGCGGAGAAACCCAAAAATAATTCTGTTTTGCATATGGACACGATCTGCGACATACCCTGACAATAGGGTAGTTTCCTTCATCAAAGAAAACGAAAGGCATTGATTGCGATTCGTTACCCACCATTAGTGTATTCATAATATACAAATTATTTGGTTTTAGAAATCCCAGTTCAGACGAATGGCAATGGTCAATTTTAACCGCATTTGAAGAAGGCCAGATTGGCGCCCATGCGATGTCACTCCACGTGACGTCACAGGGACCTAGTTTCTATACGAATAGATAGGAGTTTTACATCGTCTGAGATTACCAATGCATACATGAGGCACACAGCTCTGGGAAACATCTCTTAATAATCACCTATTAAAACTTGCTAAGGTCGGAAAGTTTTCTTCGTTTGATAAGGTATTAATAATCCTTATTTAAGCCAAGCGCTACCAGCTAGCAGGGTTCTCTGCTACCTGCTAGCACCCTGCGTCGTATCAGCGCTCAGAGCCTTGCCCCCAGGTCACCTCACTTGCGGCATCGGGAACCAGAACGACGTCACACGCAGTTTTCCCATCATTCCTACTTAGCCGTCGCGTTTTCGCGCGCTTGTAAATTTTCACTTTTTATTTAATCGCGAAAAATAGATATCATCATTTAAAAGTCTAAAAGCGTGAAATACGTAATCCAGGAGTAATAATATTTCGATTTAGGCAATAAAAAATAAAAGGAAACCACCCTATTATCTTGTTTTCATCATACCAAATTTGAAAACCGTGATCCATTGAGAGTGCGTTATTCACGGGAGGCGAAGGGCGCGCTCGGCCTAATTCCTAACTTGGGCTCTAAATCGGAGGACCTATCAGACTCATTTTGGAGAATACTTCGTAAGTTCAACACGTCACCGCCTGAGGTGAGAGCGAGAAACGCTCACTTAAATGACTCATCGCCAACGGAACGGTTCATTTTAGGCCATATGTTTTAGCCGCGACCCCTTAAAAAATGGTTGTCTAAGTTTAAGTACATAGTTCACCATATTATTTGTATACATCTCGCGACCCCTTTCCTAACGGCCCGCGACCCCGCTGGGGGTCGCGACCCCCAGTTTGGGAACCGCTGAATTAGAGTATTTGGCCACGCGTCGCCTTACGTAATTCGACTTAAACTGGCGTAGCGGAAGGAGAACGACGTGCATCTCCATTTTTATTTCTCAAAAACTGTCATTTTCTGATAGGGTAGTTTCTTTCATCAAAGAAAACGTAAGGCATTGATTGCGATTCGTTACCCAGCATTAGTGTATTCATATCATACAAATTCTTTGGTTTAGGAAATTCCAGTTCAGACGAATGGCAATGGTCAATTTTATCCTCATTTGAAGAAGGCCAGATTGGCGCCCATGCGATGCCTCTCCACGTAACGTCACAGGGACCTAGTTTCTATTCGAGTAGATAGGAGTTTTACATCCAATGAGATTACCAGTGCATGCATGAGGCACAGAGCTGAGGGAAACATCTCTTAATAATGACCTATTAAAACTGGCTAACGTCGGAAAGTTTCCTTCCTTTGATAAGGTATAATCATTATTTAAGCCAAGCGCTACCTGCTAGCAGGGTACTCAGCTACCTGCTAGCAGCGTGCATCGCAGCGGCGCACATATCCCAGCCCCAAGGTCACCAAACACGGCGACAGCGGGAACAAGAACGACGTCACACGGAGTTTTCCCGGCATTCATACTTAGCCGTCGCGTTTTCGCGCGCTTGTAAATTTTCACTTTTCATTTTATCGCGAAAAATAGATATCGTCATTTAAAAATCTAAAAGCGTGAAATACGTTCTTCAGGAGTAATAATCTTTCGATTTAGGAAATAAAAAATAATAGGAAACCACCCTATTGTGTCCACTTCACAGTGCGACGGAGACGCCGCTCTTCGAAATTTCTCGATGTGGAAGGTTGTTGGACGAGGGAATGTGTCTTCGCGGGATTTTGAATGTAGAGGGATGGGCAGTGTAGGTGTGCATGAGACGTGTGTTGTGGATGCGGGGAGGGAATAGAAATAGATGTGGGAATTATGCAGTGAGGACGCCTCCATCTCAAATATCTAATTCCTTCTAATCTGCCACCCCATTAATCCATTCCTGCCCTGATATCCACTCATTAAAGACGCCATAAATCACTGTTGCATCGCAACCTTTCATTACTCTTCACTTCCGCTAAAAATCGTCCATATTGTCTCGGCACTAAAGGAAACTGATGGCTCGACGATGCTAATGCAGGAAATAGGGGCGCCTTTCTACAATAGATGTGTACGTATTGTGCACCCACGCGCAACTACACACTACGCCAATGCAAGATGCCTCTATAGGGGTGCAACCTATAGATAAACCTCTATGGGTGTGGCAGGGGGTGTTGGGACACCATTTTGCAAACAAGAGAAAAAGAAGAAAGCGAATGTGCGCTTTGGAGATATTTTACCACTGATACACTCCTCGCGTTCATTGTTGTCCTTCAATATTCGCGGAATTCCAATATCTTAACGTTCGGATAATACATTTATAAATAACAATATTTAAAATATATATTTTACATAATTTAATAAAATACATATTTTATTTTTAAAGAATTAGCAATTAATAAATAAGAATATAAGCTCGTTAATATTGTGTGCAACCAATAGATAATGCATCGCTCATTTTTCCTGTAAAAAGGTCTTCGAGGCCTGGTTGAAAGACATGTTAACACGTTAGAGTTTATGCTTATATATGCCTATGCGAGACTGAACGCACAAATGCTCCGTGTCATGCAAATTACAGCCTGTTTTGATTTGCTTCGTGCATTCTCGCATGTTCCGTTCCGGCTCACCAAAGTCGTTCGTTCATTTAGGCATTGATTGGGTGGCGCGATCGCATTTAGGCTCTGGCCCCTCAACGCCTCTTTCTTTCCAATGCCCCCAACGCCAGACACTCGTGGCGTTTTCTGAGCTGTTTTTTTTTCTCTTCGTTTCAGGCGGACACCATCACCACGGTCACCCGCATCACGGGCACCCGCACCACCACGTGGTTCACCCTGGACACGCCCTGCTCGGCAAGACGAGGAGACCTCGCACCGCATTCACGTCTCAGCAACTGCTGGAGCTGGAGAAACAATTCCGGCAGAACAAGTACCTCTCCAGGCCGAAGAGATTCGAAGTGGCCACCAGCCTCATGCTCACGGAAACCCAGGTGACCAAACATCCACTTGTCGACTGTGTCCTTTCTCCTCAACCACCGAGAAACATTCTGCTATCACATAAAAAATTAGATTAAATGCTGATCTCATTTCCCCAGTGTTAATAAATATAAATTCTCATCTTTGATCTCCACCTTTTCAAGAAAAATTTAAGAATTATCTCACCATATGACAATTTGACATAATAACTGTCATATGAATTTGAAGATATGTTTTGTTATCCAGTGTCAAACTGTCAAGGCTTTACCAAGTCGTTTAGCTACAGCTTCTATGGTTGATATTACTGTTAGAATTATTTTCCAAATCCTATTAACCTGTGTTTCCAAGTCCTGATATTTACTGTTTTTTCTGAATAGTCTTTTCATGTTTTTTGCACATGGAAAATAGCGACATCTTCGGAGAACATGTTTACCTTCACTTTACCAACTTGTGGATATAAGGTTATTAATATTTTTAATTATTATCAGTGCATTCACTGCAATTCATGATCTCTGCATATGCACTGCAGCACTCCTAGTGCATTTCCTTCACTGTCACTTCATTAAGAGCACAAGTGATGAAGCAGAACGAGTCCGTAGGTGTTAAAAGATCGGCTGACGGAAGAATTGAGCGGAGGGCTAAGACAAACCAACCACAGGATTGATGATGACCAATGTTAATAATAATATATACCTTTTATGAATTGGAAATATAGGTATGGCCAACTCTTCGCAAATCGATGAACAGGCATCTCCTGGCTTACCCTATCTACACTAACACCCTCTTCAGTAAACTCAGCGATTTTCATTTATTAACGAAGATAAAATTGGAATTCGTGCATCTTACATACGGCAAACTGGCGTATTCCAAAGCTGTCTACATCCAGATTTACATACTACGGTGTAGGCTGTCTCAATAGAGGTGTGGAAGGGGGTGTTAGGAAACCATCCGATAAGACAAATTAATAGGAAATGCGCATTTATCACAGTCTTTTATTTCTCGGGGGAACTTCCATTGATGGCTATTCTTTCTGTAAAATTCTCTTAATTTATCGTTTCTGTCGAACATTTGGTGAGGTTCTGATTCTCCGTGTCCTTCTATACTTGGCGTTGCCGAGTCTCCACGTTGCGTACGGATGACGAAGATTCTCGTCATTTAGGCGCGTCAACCTAAACAATTTTAAATCGTACAATACGTTTTCAGTTGTTGTTCGTTATTCATAATGAATTGATGCATCTTAACATTTGATTGGGTAAAGTTATATTCTAAACATTAGCTTTTTAACCATATTTAAACCAAAGGCATTGCGCCCTAATAGGCACATATTTCCAATCTCAACACATCCACCCAGAAACAGCATTCCTAGGAATTTAAATACCCCGGTACGCAACGTGTTAAGTCTCCTAGCCTACTTCGTGGAAACATTTCTTTGTTTGTTCATCGCTTTCTCTGTCGAATGGCGCAGCATTCCTTTGTATTTCCTTTTTTTCGCGGGTCGAATCATTCTGCACCGGATCCCATGTGCTCGCTGCATATTTTTAGGTTTGGCCGGACGAGTGCGCAATAGCTCCTCTCGTCCACTTTCTCATCCGAATATATATTCCCACGGCACATTCAACGAAACCATTGCTTCTTCGGGGCCCTTCGTCAAACTGAATATTCTCCACGTACTTATTCACTCGTAATTATTTGCACTGAATATGATCCTCGTGGTGGCCACGTTGTCGCAGTGCACAAATACGGCTGGGAATCAAAATGAAATTTCTTACAATCAACTTTGTGAGCGATAGTTTAGCCCGTGGAATAGGATATAATAAATTTGTCATGTTCTGGATGTGACACTTTTCAGGAAATTCTATTACAGGAATTGGCTAAAAAATATATATAGTGCCATGCGTCACAAGGAAAAACGAAGGATGTGATTCACGTTGTCTGAGAAAATATCTTCTTCGTATTTACTAAGTAAGTTAAGCCGATACATCGATCTACGCTCCTGTAAAGATTCCCATCCTAACTCGTGTAACATACTGGAAACGCTGCACTTTTTGTCGTAACAACCCATCACAAATCTGGCCGCTCTGCGCTGTACTCGATTGATTTCAGCTATTAGTCCTACCTCGTAAGTGTCCCACACGCTAGCAGCATGAAGGAGTTTGCGCCATTTAGAATAAGTATTCGAAGTGATGATAACAAACAGCTCATCGACTCCATGGAGATGTGTTGTTTGAGGGAGCTTTACTGTTACAGTTCAGCAGAAGAAACATTGATGGCGTCCTGTCCAAGCTAATTTGTTCTATGAATAATTCTATAATATTCTTCTGTTATATTCCACACTGTGATGCTAATTTCTTTGTTAGCCCTAATTTATAATCGTTGCTATTTTTTCTATCGTCTGTTTTTTTTTAGACATTTCGTTAAAGCAATGATGTATTCACTCCTTGAAAATTTTAAAGTGAAGGGCTCGTTAAGGGAATTTTCTTCGGAGACAAATATTTCGGCAACCAATTTCTAGCTTTAAAAAAAAAAACTGAACCCTAAATTACTGTATTACCTTGTAGTTCCCATGACGACCTTCCAAATTATTGCTTTTGCTCCCAAATTATCGTTTCGTCACTCCAATATGGCGGGGTGCGTTCCCAAATCCCTTATTTCATTCATTCATTCATTCCCTTTCTGAGTGTTCGTACCCGACTTCATAAGCGCTTCGGTATGAAACGAACGGCGGCAAAGGGCTCTCTTCTCGTCTCCTTCGGCGCCACGCTTTAACTTATCGCGATGAAATTTTTTTTGGGTGGTCATCCTCATTTTTCCTCGCTCATCCGACATAACTTTTGCTTCTCTTAATTGCATGAATATTTATGAAGCCGCCCTCGCTCCCTCCCTCTCTATATGTACAACAGATGGCGTTGAATCCGCACGGAGGGACAATGGCCATCTCAAATCGAGACCAAATCTGGACGAAAAAATGGCGGCGCCACTTTTCCTCCTCCGGTCCGTCTCAAAATTTGAAGCGACTGTCGAGTGTGCTAGCTCATATCTCTCTCCATAACGTTTTATGTTTGTAGTTTGACGTCGTGGAATCACGAATGAGAGAAAGAAAATTCAAATGTTAAAATGCTCAAAAATGACACTTATAATGCATGCGCGTAGAGTTTGTTTATTTTTCGAAATTTCTATTAAAAATCAAGATAAATGGGCAATTCATGAGCAATTAAAATGTCTAGCAAATCAATGAATGAGTTCCTGGATTAAATTCAACAGATTCAGGCTTCAATTGGTGGAAGTTAGACAAATTTAAATAAATAAGACACAGTAGCACTTTTCCACAAAATACGCGATGTACGCAGTAAAAATGTTTGTGGAAAAGTGCATCGATCTCTTCTTTATTAAAAAAAAAAAGTTCCTGGATTGTCCTCACGCTTGGAATATTTGTCGTTCGGTTCTCAGAGGGCCCAGAAAATATCTCAAGTCCTCTTGAATAGCCGACGATCTTCATTCGTTAAATGAACATTTTAAAAAACACACGATATCTGCACATTTATTTCCCCATAAGACTCCTAGGGAGCCTAACAATGGTGGACAACGCCTCTCCGTATGCGACGAATCGACTAGTTTGGAGAGTGCAATATAGGTGACTCTGGTGTTCTAAGGATGGTAGGGAAGGAATCGAGGGTTCCACCACACACTTCGGGTGGATGCTCTCATCGTAAATATGGCGACGAATATTCCACATATTCTCCATTGAGAGTAAAGAGACTCTCCTTTTCCAACGCAGACCCGAGGATTGCTAGTAGGACTTGTACGCTACGCTACGCTGATTTTCACGGCTTTTATTTAGTCTCAAGTTCCCAGCTGTTATGGCTGTCAACATTGTCAACATGTCAGTGTTTCATGGCAATAAGTAGTTTCAGGCGATTAATTTCTCTTTAAGGTCATGGCATATCTACGGCTTGCTTTAGTGGGGGATAAGGGCAGTTTTGTGGACTTTGTGTTTTGCGTTTTCAGAAGGGGTACAGTCACAAAGGGTTTTCAAAAGTTCGTTTTGTGTTGCCGCGAATGATTTTTTGAATCGGGGAAGGTATGATTTGAGAAGGGTGAGAAGAGGGGTTATCTTCAGGTCTTTCATGGTATTTCTGTTGGAAACAAACCAATGTGCCCCAACAAATCTTCTCACAATTACATTTTCGGCAGATTGGATTCGTTTCAGGTGCGTCGCTGCAGCGTGGAGCCAGGCCGGGGATGCGTAAGACAGGAGAGGCTTGATGCAGCTGTTGTATTGAAGAAGTTTTGTTTTGAGGCTCAGCGGCGAGGTAGATTTTAGAAGAGGTCGCAGAGCTGCGTGTATTCCTTTCGCCTTATTGATTGAGGATTTAATGCGTTCAACTTTTGTCCTCTAAATCTTCATATTTAAGGAGGTGAAGATAAGTTTCAGCGAAAAAAAAACCTTCCCCATTCATGCATTAAATCGCTAGTGGGAAATCAGGAAACGGGAAAATTATCGCCCAATTTTAAGGATTCAATGGCGTCGTTTTAATTAATAAAAGTAACTTAGACAGGCGAGAAGATAGCCTAAGTTAATCAAGAAGAGATGGTAAGTGATCCACAAATGACGCCCTCGACTGTTAGGTCACTCTCAAATGCACTGTGTCACCTAGGCAACCCTCAATAGCCAACTTCTCAATTTTTTACGTTCACACAGTGTAGCTGAGAATGAGCGAATGGATGAAACGCGTTATACGTCAGTCAATAAACTTGTGGATTATTTCCATCCCGTTTTCATTAACTCACAATAATTAATACCTAATTAACATTGTGATTTCATGTCTGGGCGAATTAGCGCATTATGCCGCTTCCAGATAATTAATTCATACTTGATTAGCGAGCCAATCATCGTATACGTATGTCGAAAGAAAGCAAGACGCGCGTGTCATTTGCGCGCGTGCATAATGTCTGCGTTGGAATCGTCAATCTATAGCGTATCTGGCGATCGTTAGCAGATAATTTAAACCCGACCATGCATCGGCTTAATTGGGTCGTGAGGACCCTCATTAGTGTTTTCCACGCCCGAATGTCCTAAATCACCCCTCAGTCATGTGACGTGATTCCTGTTTAGACAAATGAATAACGGCGGGCGCCATAGCCACGGGCAAACAGCCCCTCCGGTCACTTAGTTACTAATCCGCTACAGTGGTCATCACGCCCGATTTATTCATCTTCTTTCGTTAGTTTTCGTCGCGGCCGCCTTGTTTGTCGCTGCAATCGCGCATTTCATCGCCAATTAATTTTGACAGCGTGCATTTCGAGGGAATTAGTGATCGCCTATTTTAAATTCATGATCCTTTGTTTGTATATGCGCCCGTTGAAATGCGCGCTGGTAATGCACCATGTGATGAATGCGAAAATTGAATTGAAACGGTTTAAAGTATCGAATTAACGTGATGATGAGCCCCTAGCGGCGGAACATTAATCATCGATGTTGGCGATTGGCGAACAAAAGAGGAGAGATAGGCGCATCAGAAGGATGTATTTACCGTGGATTGAAAAAGTCTCCCAACAAATGGTGTGGCGCCATTTTCGCTATCGCTGAAAGTGCTACGCCGTCTCTTGAGGCTTATTATTCTTTGGTCCAGTTGCCATATTGAAAATACAGCACAGTGACCCTCATGGATAATATATATTTATTCACTTTTTTGATGGTGGTAGCTGCTACATGGATCTGAGAAAATGTTTGCGTTGCCATTGCCTGGTAACCAAGGATTGCGCCCGTGTTTATGGAGGTTTAGAGGTTTTAGGAGATGGCGTTAGCTGTACGTTGGCAGGGGAAACGAGAGGTCCGCCATGTTGTTCTACCTCGGATGAAGCAGAAATACACTCAGGCTGTTATGATAAATATGGCTACGATAACTCAATATTCTCTCTGATATTTGTGCGTCTGTCTTTTTTCAGCGCATACGCGAATGTAGTTAGTTGGATGTGTGACCAGAAAATATGCAATTTTTAAATATTTTTCAAAGGTAGTAATTATCCATTTTGTTGATGAAATGAATAATTGTAACTTATCTAGCTTCAGATTGCTGCGGCAGGTTCGTATTTCGGCAAAAAGGACGATTTGTGAATAACACACATCCTTTCGGGGAACATGCAATCAAACGCTTCATAAGTCACTACGGTGGCGCCATCAATAGGTAAACACGATTCACTTGGATTCAATATATTAATACACAAACGATCTCTATAGAAGCATCTGTGGGTGCTGCCATCTTAAAATATGCGTAAAATGCTGGAAGCAGATCATCACTGTAGGAGGGGTTGTTAAAATGGGAGTGTGGGGATGGGGCAGCCCCCTGCAGGCCATTGCATTGTGTTCCCGTGATGCATTTCGCCCCAATTAGCGTCGCCATGGTCCCCTTGGAAAAAGGCGCAGGTGGCGCTCCGACGCTGCGGTGGTGAAAAGTTGCACTTTCCAAGCGGGCTTCGCTCGAGAGAAAAAAAATGAACGAATGTGTTTGCATTTCGGCGTCCCTCTTTGTCTCTTCTGCGATGGGCCATACATCAACGGCGGCACGATTCGTGATATCCCCCGCACAACCATATATATATATATCCCTACAATGCGCGTGCGCCAATGTTGAAGCACCGATCAGACGAACGCGTAATCTTTTATGGCCATCCATCGACGGATCTCGCAAAAGAAACAAATATCAGGGGGCTGCAACGGGGGATAAAAATAATCGCCGGAAACGGGGATAGAATCTACATAGTACCCCGTAGAGAGCCGCCTCTAAGGTGTTTGGCAGGGAATGGTCTACAACCAACATACCATAATGTCCCCATCTGTGGACCGCATTGTGATAAAAAATATGCATATATGAATGGAAATAAAAAGACAAAAAATCATGTAGGTGTGTAATGTTTCAATCGTGCCGCGTTAATGGCCGTGAAATTCACATAAAACAAATTTATAAAGTACAGAAATATATGTAACGGTAAAAGGAAGGCATGAAATAAATCGTCCTAGTGAGTGCAACGATGATTTCCATACTTCAAAGTAAATTTTGGTTTCTTTGCAGAAATATACACCCCTAATGTATCATATATGAAGAGACAAACCTGCTCATGACCACTATTTTAATAATTTATTAATGTAAAGGAGGAACAAAAGAAGCCCTATAACACTTCCTTGAGATACACCCGAGGTTACTAATAATAGTATCCGAGTAAACTCCATTCGAAACCACCCATTGCTCGCGAAAGTTGAAGACATTCCACGACCAAGAGGAACCACCAACCACGTGGCTATCTATTAAGTTTTGTATTTAAATAATGCATTTTCACGTTTGCTGTGGTGCGAAGTACAAAATCAGCTGCCTTTGTACCGTTGTCAGCGGTATAGAAAAATTACGTTTTTCTAAAAGGGAAAATCGATTCAAATTATCTGCTATCAATAAAGCTTACTTATTGCTATTGCCAGATCTATGTAGTCCAATTGTCATAAAAATTATGTTGAAATTGTGTCAAATAATAATTGCTGACGTTAGCCATTAATTTTGCCCAAGACGTCACTTCCTACTTCCCATTTATATACCCATTTACACTTTTCGTTCGTTTCGTCACGGATCAATTATATCCGATTCAAGCAAAATTTAATATTTCCTTTCATGTGAAAATTTAAAAAAAAACATGAGGGGATGAGATCAAGGTTTTCGCGGAAAAAAATGTTTGCACAATTAAAAGAGTTTTTAATGTAGATCCTATATGCACACAAAAAATTAATGTCCCGTTTCTCTCTGTGTCCGATTTGTCGCAGGTGAAAATCTGGTTCCAGAATCGTCGCATGAAGTGGAAGCGCAGTAAAAAGGCCCAGCAGGAGGCCCGGGCGAAGGACGACGCGGACAAGCAGAGGCCCCAGAAGGCCCAGGGAGAGCCCAAGGAGGCCCTGCTGCCCAAGAGCACGACAGCGGCAGCGGGAGCGGCGGGGATGCCGGCGGATGGGGTCGGAGGAGCAGAAGGGGTGGACGTCCCCAGTGGCTCTCCCCCACTCCCACGGATGACCAACAGCGACAAGGGGGCGGCAGAATCACCCCCTCCGACCCTCCCCCCGCCCCCACCACCACCGCCCCCACCCAAGTTCACCTTCCTGGCCGACGGAGGGCGACACCGTCTCTCGATACAGGAAGGGGAGGCCCTCTACCGGCCGTACGTCGTCTGAGAGAACGCCGAAGAAACTGAAACCACGAGTTATAATAGCATGCATACAGGTCCTGACCTCTGAGATTCGATCATGTAAACAGTGGATGCGTTGCCATGGCAAAATCACGGGGAAGGGGGGCACGAGTCCGTCCCTTACAATCTCCATTCCACTTCTGGCGCACTTTATTTGGTTTTCAACACTGTCCGCGGAGAAGCGAGAGCGATCATTCAATGGAGGACATTTGCTGATGGAGAGTATTTGCTCTCGCGAGGAATGGCATTGAAATCGATTGATTCCATCATATGTAGCGACTATAAATATCGGCGAACCGGCCTATATTTATAGTTCATATCCTCGTGCAATTCCGATCGCTCTCACTTGAGTAACACGGGTGGTGGCTTTTGTAAATCCATTTAAATGCAGTGCGTGGATGCCGTGACATGTAGTGCATGAGTGACCGACTGGGGAATTGTTGCAATGTATGATGCGCGGCGAGAACAAAATATTAATCCCAATGTCAAGGCTATTTGATGGGGACACATGAGGAGTTTCCTCTCGACCACTTGCGTCACACGCCTCATGAGTCGCTGCGAGTTTGCGCATCTCGGGTCAACAAGGCGAAAGCCATGTCACGAATGGGGTCGTCATGGTTGCGAATGTAAACAGCGTGACGACAGTGGTCTGGGTTGATGTTGGGACCAAAGGCCTCAATGGTATGAGTGTATCAATGGACGCATTGTATGCTTACGAATGCATGATCGAAGGAGACAACTATAGACAAGTGATTGAAACCATTTTGGGACGAATGTTATGCTATGTGGGGGGTGGGGGGGCATCACACAGGGACCATTGGTGGCACGGAATGCGACCAAAATATTTCGAATTGAACACCACACTTAGGAAAGAAAGAGGTTGAGTGTCAATGGTGAGTGCAGCAAATGTGTACTGTAGGAAGAAGTTCAAAATACTTCATCAGCCTCGAGGAATATCCGATGGATGGAATAGACTCAATAGTTCATGGCACCAGACATTGAAAGGATAAATAAAATATTAGACTGTAGTGAGTGTGTGTGTGTGTCTGGCAGCAATTTCAACCAAGTGCCGACTGAGCTGTTCCCAGAAATAATGTATAATTGCGTAACAATGAAGGACAACGAGCTAGCATTTGTAAATAATAATTACCGCATCAAACAGTGTGATTCAAATTGTATTCATGATTATGAAAATTATGAACCTTTCCAGTGATTTTTTGGGATATTTTTCCCAATGAAGAACGACAGTAATTGGTAGTGCTACATAAGAAGGTGTTAGCTTTACAGTAAAGAACATAATGAGGAGTGATGTTGCTGGCTCCGTATTTTCGTCAGGCATTTATTAATTCCGGTTGCCAGGTAACATGTTATCCTGATGAAACACCTTTAAGGGTAACAAAATATGAGCAGAGGGACTCTTGTCTGATGGTCATTGTTTAAATGCTCCTCTCCTCCTTCCGACGCGTTCTGCGCATGCGCAGAGCACCGGGATTGAAAACAACGGTTGGCTAATATTGATTGTGACGTCATTGATTGCGTCATGAATAGGAAGGAGAAAGAAGCGAGTGACTCAATGCGATCATAAAACTCCTTATTAGAGAATCAATGGGTCGCGGGCGCAAATGCTAATAACTGTTGCAGACCATAACTGCTTCAACTTTCATAAGCACCAAAAGTCGTACTTTTTTTAATCATATTAATTTATAAAATAGGCGAATTGAGAAAGGTTGCATCTGAAGCAATTATCTAGCTCTTCGCTTTTACTTTCAGTATTAACGAATGAGTACAACATATTGTTCTTTCATAGTGTATGCAAAATCCGATGTGATCACATTTACATTTATAAAAATTCTTGCGTGAGAGAGTTCCTCTGATGAACCACTTTTTTACCAGACTGTTTTGCGTCACTTTCAGGGACCTAGAGATATATTCTCGGGATAAAAAGAAAATCATCCAAACGCAAAAAAAAAACATAGGAGTAATTCGTTTGGCTGAAATAGTGAAATGCTATCCTTTTGTCTCTCCATAGAATGATATTAAAGATACGTACGTGCCTACTCAGTCAGAGCCCATTTCACTTCCAGGACGGGTTTAGCAGAACATTTTCGCAAGAATCGCTTCAAACGTCATGTAGTGCAACTTTTTACCAACATAGTTGAGTGTAATGGTTGTAATGTTGTTAAATTACTTATATGAAAATAAACAATGCCAAATGATACTTCACTATTTACTTTATTATTTTCACTTTTTTTATTCCTCGCTATTATTTTCTCTTTTTCCTCAAGACATTGTTGATAGAAAACTAATGCTTTCAGGTGATCATTATGAACAATAACACCATTTATTTCATTCCCGGCATATATGTTGGATATGGAGGTGATGTCCTTTTGCCGTCGATTGAAACAGCCATGGGCGCAGCTAGGAATTAAGGCTAGGAGGGGTTTCAGGCGCAAATAATGCAGGGGGGATTGTGGGTGTTGCATACCCGCCAGGGTAAGCGGGAGGTGCGGAGGCCTGCCGCCGGAAAAAATAAGATAAATGGCTTAAAATGGTGATTTTTACGGCCTTGTGAGGGATATTTCATTAATTCTCACACTATTCTATAAGCAATATTAATCCAATTAAGTAAAATAGATTTAGCTTAAACATTTCTGTGAGATCTGGGTGTGGGTATTATCCCCAAAACCTCCCCCCTCGCTGCGCCACTGGAAACAGCGGCATGTTTAATCACTTGAGATCGACATCACCGCCAGCAATAAATTTCACATTGAGTTGAGCACCAATCGCATGCAATAATTTACGAACTACCTCCGAAGTAGGACCGAATTTTGGCGAAAGGCAATCATAAAAACAGTTTATTCCTACAATTTTTGAATTCAAAGTTCTAATTCAGCCGAAAATATATGCCTAATGTGTACGTATGATATTTAAATAGTGGTCAATATTACAATTATGTGAAGAGAAATCATTTAAATACGCTCCGCGTTTTCGCGCAAATGCGATGCTTCTGTTTATTGGTGGTTAATGAATTCGCTAATATGGCTGCTGTTAAAAATTCGCTGCTCGTCCTTTTTGAGTCGTCTATGATCGCTAGAACGTTGGAGATAGTCCTTAAATTGTCATCCACGAGATCGCTGTCTTTTGTCATTGAGTGAACTTAAAATCTAGTGAACTTGGCTAATATTGTTGCTTTCCAAAGCACAATTAGGATGCACCTCAGAAGGCATTGGCCGGTGGCCAAAACATTAAACCAACATTGAAATTATTAAACCCATGAATTAAATATTATTTTTGAGAAAGGTATAATATGTAACACTTGTAAATGTAATGCTTGGTTATATTAAAATCCAGATAATTGATTTTTCCGCAGAACCATATTTAAATTTGATAGAACTTATTCACGAAATAAGCGACATTTAAACATTGGACTTCTTGCAACGTAATTAACTGGAAACGCGATTACGTGCACGAAATCAAAGTTTCCAACACTAAAAGTGAAATTAGCCAGGAATCAAATAAGTGCCTTCGCCGGGATCCGGAATATCCCGTATACGAGTCAGGTATGCTGACTGCGAAACCACCCATGCATTTGTTGATGCCATTAATTTCAGACTACATGCAGAGGGCATAATGCATCTCAAGGTCTACAATGCGGCAGAGGAGACTGGGGTCGAGTCGGAGGAAATAACAGACGTTTTCCTTCCGCCATTGAAGAGAATCACTTGTTCTGCGAGTCTGTGTCTTGTTACACGCAGATATTGGAATAAGCGACCAACACTGAGCAGGGCCATTCTCTGCGACAGTTAGGGTGCCTTCACAGTTCGGCGTTGCGTTGACACCGCGGCTAGCGAGCCAATCAGAGCCCGTCTTTGAGAATTGATGACGTCACGTCTCCAGCTCGCTGCGTCGTCGCAGAAAAACTGAACCTGTCGGATTTTCTCTGCGTGAAGGCGGCAGTACGCAGACGATTTGGAATTGGTGGTTATTTATGGGAAGCTTTGGTATACAAATATGCAAGCTCTATGCAAGCTATTTAGCTCTAATGGGAGAGATAAATGCTGTTTATTTCATTAATTACTATCATTTTGAAGTGTTAAGCATAGATATTTCGTATCTTTCCTAAACATAGGATAAATGTTAACCATAAATTAGATTACTATCACTGAGGAGCGTAGATTAACATAACACATACCCGTCAATGGTATCACAAGCTAAATACAGCTTGAGAGCTCCTTGTTAGTGACTACGGTCGTTTAAATTCCAATAGATATCTAATAATTTTGCCCTCATTATCTACTCAGTTGGAGTTATTTAGATAACATGACTAGGACAATCTTTTTGAACTACATTTATCATTAATAAATATTCCTGATAACATTCCACGTTACTCATGTTCACTGACAATGAGTGTATGTAATTAGTTATTTTTCGTTATTAGTTATTAGAATATTCCGAATTAGGAAATAAAATTTAAAGATCATAATAATGCATAGGCAAGGGCCATCATCACATGCATGATTATAGACATTATGGTTGCCATATTAATTTCAAATGCTATTTATAGTTAAGAAGAATATTTTAAGAAATGGAATTGCGTAAAAGTGCACAAAACAACATATGTATTGTGCGTTTGGCTCGAAATCATAAGATAATATGCTCCCAGGCCGATTTTTAGGAGCCAACGCTTATTGCCTTTAATCTGTTTTCGCAACGCAGAGCTGTGAAGGGCTCCAACTTGCTGCGATGAGTAAGCTCCGCCCCCAAGTACGCAACGCCGAGATATGAAGGCACCCTTATTCTGTGGCTTAGCAAGAACGACCTCCGTCTCCGGTATGCCGCATCGTAGACTTGAGACGACAACACCCAGTCTAAAACATGCCTTACTAAAATATACAATGGTGGTCTAACCGGTAGCGTATCTACCTTGCGAGCGGGGGAACTGGGTTCAAATCTCTCCTCTGATAAACGATTATTTTTTATGGCCTTTTTTACTCTTTGCGTAAGTATGAACTTGAATTGTTTTTCGGCGCAGTTGAGAGGGAGGCCGCCAGTTGTCGTGGTATTCGCATTCGCGCCCTCTACGCGCGCGTCTGAGTCTGCACGTGGTCGGTGAGTGCAGCGAGCTGAGCGGAGGCGGAAGCGAAGAGAGGGCGAGTTGAAGAAGACGACGTGCATTGAAGAAGGTACGTACCCTTCATTTTTTTTATAATTCAAACTGATGCATATGTTTAGTAATTAACTCGTCGAAAGCTACCGGGATTTTCCACGACATCAGTGACGACACGGCGGCCTGAGTTTTAACTCCGAGACGCTGAGGGGGGATTGTCATACGTTTGCGAGTACTGGCTCTGATTCGGATGATGTCGCACTCACGTTAAAATACGGGCATCATTTTTGTTGCATCTGCATTTTCATGATCAGTCCTGTCGGATGGAATCCGATTCGGCTTACAAGACGTCGGCGGCTATCTCATCAATCACGCAGTCGAAAACCCGAGTAGACCACGAAACCCAGAATTTCACACAGAAGCAATTGAATTCCGAATGCACTCCAAATGAACCCAAGAAATTCCGCCTCTGGCCATCTTGGGAGGGACCCGTAGAATTCTGATGCATTTAAATCGGTTGCAACTTTGAAATCCCTTTTTCCTCTCGTCCTATGATTCAAGGGAGATTGATGTTTGTAAGACGAATTTCTTGATTCTTAGATGGCATTTTTTCATCTCAGATGCACTCCCATTTTGACGAGCGTTTTCCCGCTTCGGTTTTTCTTATTTATAGTGTTACACGAGAGTCATGTGGAGTGTATGCGTAAACACATCCCTCCATCATTATTGCACCTTGTAAGCTCCCTAAAATTGCGACAATTTACGAATTCAGGTCCAAGAAAAAGAAAAAAGGGGCCCAAGAAAGAGCCCCTGTTCCAATGTAGTGCATCCGTATGTGTGTTTGTTCCGCCGTTCACAGTCAAATGGATCGTGTGAACACGGATTTACTAAAGAAATTTTCTCTTTTTTTTATTTACAATGGTACAGTGGCGGAAAAATAACGCAAAGTTCATCGGCGTCTGAAAGCGGCCAGTTCAGGAATTACTTGTCTTCCAAAAGTTTGCCCTCGCAATGCTCTCATACAACCGGGAACTTTAAAAGCTATATGCCCCTTTCACCGGGGAAATGATCATTTCCATAGCATTGTGACATCGTGCAAAAGATTCAGCTACGAATTCTTCGCCATATTCTCCGAAGTATGCTTCGCCCTCGACTCACCTACAATAGAGTTCACTCTGGTCGGGACATCTGTGAACACTGCCAGCATATTTGGCTTTAAGACTTCCTTAGAACGCAATCGTTCCGGTAGCGTAGTGGGTAAAGTATCACGCAACGAATCAGAGGTTCCACGGGTCAAGTCCCAGTGACAGATGATTTGATGCTGCACATACACAGTGGACATTTTTCTGATCTTAAAACCTTGCAACACCTATCAGAAGGTCCAGAGGATGTTGCATGGCTATTAAATACTTAGGTACTCGCTTATTTATTTGTTGAAAGTCAACTCGTATATTGTTTAACCATATGGGAAGTTAGAACTAAAATCAAATATCTAATAACCAAACGCCAGGAAGAGACTCTTAACCAAACGGACCAAAACGAACGTACCTAGCCAAAACCAAGGCCTATTTAAGACGGAAAAAAAACCTTCTGCATCAAACATTTCGAACCTGAAGACGCCAGCTGCAACGCCGGCGAAACTGTCGTCTTGGAGATGAATCGACGCGGAGGTCAACCCGAAAATCTCGTTACGCACGCAATATGCTCAGTGAAAAATCGGAAATACATCTTCTTTAAGCAGAATTGACTCTTCAAAATCCTTAGTTGGGGCGTCATTTTGGCCAGGAAATGCATTGGGGTACTTTTTTAGGAAAATACTGTGAATGATCACTCGATAACAAACATGACTGAAATGCCGAGCCACTGTCCAACCTCAGTAATGACTCCCTCCACTCAAAACAGAAAACCATTCTCTACCTAGCAAACACCTCCTCAATAGGGTGGTATCCTTCATATTTTTATTGCCTAAATCGAAAGATTATTACTCCTGGAGAACGCATTTCACGCTCTCAGATTTTCCAATGACGATATCTATTTTTCGCGATTAAATGAAAAGGGAAAATTTTCAAGCGCGCGAAAACGCGACGGCTAAGTATGAATGCCGGGAAAACTCCGTGTGACGTCGTTCTGGTTCCCGCTGCCGCACGTGAGGTGACCTTGGGGCGAGGCTTTGAGCGCTGATACGACGCAGGATGCTAGCAGGTAGCTAAGTACCATGATAGCTGGTAGCGCTTGGCTTAAATAAGGATTATTAATACCTTATCAAACGAAGAAAACTTTCCGACCTTAGCCAGTTTTAATAAGTGATTATTGAGACATGTTTCCCTGAGCTCTGTGCCTCATGCATGCAATGGTAATCTAAGACGATGTAAAACTCCTATCTACTCGTATAGAAACTAGGTCCCTGTGACGTCACGTGGAGTGGCATCGCATGGGCGCCAATCTGGCCTTTTTCAAATGAGGATAAAAGTGACCATTGCCATTCGTCTAAACCGAAATAATTTCTAAAACAAAATTATTTGTATATTATGAGTACAGTTATGGTGGGGAACGAATCGCAATCAATGCCTTTGCTTATCTTTGATGAAGGAAACTACCCTATTGCTTATCTGTAGTAATTAGAGGTAGAGTTAAAACATGATTATGATTTGACTTCAAAGTTCGCATAACTTTACGAGCAATATTCAATGGTTCGCCATTGGCCGTGCTTAACATGACATTTCACGGCATTAAAGGAAAATTCTGAAAAAACTTACGATAAACATATGTAGGTACTAACGTCATGGCAGAATCACAATATACTTCAAACCACAGCTCATGAGCTATTTAAGACGGGCAAAAACCTTCTGCATCAAACATTTCGAACCTGAAGACGCCAGGTGCAACGCCGGCGAAACTGTCGTCTTGGAGATGCACATTCAACTAAAAAAACAATGGATTGAAATTTTCATCATTACGAATGCTGTCAATATTCAATTCATCGACTTGAACATACTTTGTACTACTATTTGGACAATAGTTGTGAATATGACCAGAAAAATTACAAAGAAAGCACACCCATGCTTTAGCGGGACAATTCCCCTGTTGATGGAATCGGCCACGCTTAGTAGCTTAGCTGCTAAGTGTGGCCGATAAGTAGCACAGCTTAGTATCTTAGCTTACTATTACCAAACGTTTGTTGAATGTTTTGTTTCCTACCGTGAAAACCAAATGACTTAAAATTAAATTCCTGGTCGTTAGTCCTCTAATATTCACGAAATCGCCTCGGCGACGGTGATGACAAATTGGACTTGTGACGTGTCTTCTTCACCACGGTAGGTGCTTTCCATTCATGTGACTCACGCGTCGACTTGTGTCGACTCACGGAGACTGGTTATAACTCTCAAATCCCTGCGCGTAATCGTTTGTTAACTTGTTTCTCAACAGTCGGCGCCACACACAGAATGGAACACGAACACCGCGACACAAGTCGACTTGTGTCGACGTGTGTCGATGAATAGAAAGCAGCATCCATCGACATCCATCGAACGCGATGCTGCAAACTCTTCCTACAGCGCAAGGGACTGTTCTTGCACCATCTCCATATCCTGCACAGTTTTAACCGCTTCGTCGAATGTCAGCTTTTTCACGGACAACAATCGCTTAGTTGCCATCGGATCTCGGAGTCCCACAACAAACTGGTCTTTTAAGGCTTCTGGCAAAAAAAGACTTAAAAATACTCTTAAGCGATAGCTTTCTGAGTTCAACGACATATTCACGTTGAAGTTATAATGTTAAAATCAAGTTGAATTCACAAGTTTGTAGTTTGATCCAGAGATGGCTCTGCGACGCCGTTTTTTGTAGTTATTATGTTACTAACGGAGTCAACAAAAGAGGGAACCTATAAAAAAAAACTAGCATCTTCAGCTCAAACAGAGTTGTTATAATGTTTCTTAAATAAATTAATGTGTTCAAGAATATTAATGTCAATAGGTTATGGACCTAGCACGCCCAGCTCACGCTAGTTGCTTTTGAATATTTAGGGAGTTGCAAGCGAGATTGTGAAAATTACGTCGAGTTTCAACATTAATAGTCAGTCAATTGGCAGTCACATTACGTCGAGTTGAAGTTTGCTGTGAAGTCTGGTTAATTCAGCGTTCTTCAAGAATGGATTTGGCGAAGCACATAAAACCCCTGGCTGGAGAGGCGGACATGCCAATTTGGAAGAGGAAATTGCGGGACTCGTTAGATTACCACGAAGGATCCCTAAATGCAATTGGTGGAAAATTGGTGACACGCGAGCCTCTGTCGCCCAATGCTACGGAAGATGAAATCAAAGAACACAAGAAGGTCAGCGATGTATTCCGTAAGGCAAATAGTTACTCAAAGTCAATCATTCCAAGTTCGGTGACTGACGTAATTTATGAGAAAATCATGGATGAAGAAACAGAGCGAGAGGCATTAAAGTCGAATTTCGAGGCGTCATTCAAAGATCAGCCGCTCAAAATATGCACCGAGTTTTTTTTTGCGTTTAGCTGGGTTAATGGAGAGGATGTTTCGATTCATGCCGCGAGGTTAAAAAAATTGTGGTCCGAGCTAAATAACGGCTTGAAAGCCAAAAATGAAAATACGCTGCCAGACCTGATTTTAGTTTGTTAAGTCTTGCAAATTTTACCGCATGAATATGAGAATTTCAGATCCAGCTGAATGTCATTGCCGAAAGATGAAGAAAATACTTTTGCTGATCACGCAGCTGTGTATGCACGAGTGAATTCAAACTTGAGCAGGTTGGGCAGTTCCACTATTTAGGCAGCACGTTAAAGGAAAACGGAAACAGTGCTAAAGACATCAGGAAGAGAATTGCATTGGCAAAGGAGGCGTTCATGAACAGGACGGAGCTAATGTGAGGGTCATTGTGTAAGAATTTAAAGGAAAGGTTAGCGAAGAGTTTGATCATTAACGGATCCCTGAGACACGCTGTCTACAAAAAAGCAACACACACGGACCGTTACCTCCACGCGCATTCCCACCATCATCCGCAACAGAAAGCATCAGTCATGAAAACACTCCTTCATAGGGCCAGAATGGTTTCTGACCAGTGCACTCTGAAGAAAGAAGAGGAGCGCGTTAAAGATACCTTCAGATAGAATGGATATTCGGAAGCCTTCATCAATCGACACGCAAGACTTCCAAAAAAACGCCCACCACAAGACTGCACGGAGAGAATGGAAGAAAACAAGCCAGTGGCCTATGCCACCATCCCATACGTCGCCGGAACATCTGAGGGAATTTCTCGCGTGCTGAGGAAAGCAGGCATTGTGACGCGGCACAGAGCTCTAAAGAAGATGAGCGACTTGTTTCCTTCCGCTAAGGACCGACTCCATCCCCTCAACGTGGAAGGCGTTTATAGAATCCCGTGCTCATGCGGGAAATCCTACGTTGGGCAGACAGGGCGCTCCGTGACTTCCCGCATTAAGGAACATAAACGGGCGATATTACATCGCGACACCGAGAAGTCGGCCTTAGCGGAGCATGCTTACTCGGAAGATGGGCATCGAATTTTAATCGACGAGACGCAGGTGATAGCCAAAGAGAAATTTTATCACCGACGACTAACTCGGGAGGCTATTGAGATTGAGAAATACCCCCAGAATTTCAACAGAGTAGACGGCGTCCAACTCAGCCAAACCTGGAAAATAATTTTCCGAAAGAAGAAACGGCGAATGTGTAACCAACAGGGTTATTTGCTAGACACGAAAGAGAGGCCGCTCGCTGCTCAAGGACAGAGCTGATAGTTCTGCTGACGTCTGCGCCGCCCTCCTCCCTCACTACTCCGGTGGATGGGGGAGGTTGGACGGGTATATTAATTGACAACCAATACCGTAATTTCATTCATCGCCTGATGATGCGCCCTGCAACGGACGCGAAAGCTTGCGAGACAATGCGCAACACGCAGCTGCACCCGGAAGCCATTAGCAAAGGGCTTTAGACTAAAAGAGGAATCTTCTTACAGCTGGAAATACAATCATAGAAGTAAGGAAACTATTTATCAGATGCTACATATGGAATATGTTTCTCTATGGAAGCGAGGCTTGAACGTTGACAGCAGCAGAGAAGTAAAGAGTGGAAGCATTCGAAACGTGGTGCTAGCGAAGAATGATGAAGATAAAATGGATCGACCTTGTAAATAACAAGAAAGTGCTAATAAGAGTGGGAGAAAAGAGAAGTCTTCTAAAAACCTTAAGCAGAGGATGGGACAACTTAGTTGGCCACATTATGAGGCACGATGGCCTGATGAAGATAATCGTCGAAGGACAAGTGGGAGGGAAAAATGGCAAGGGACGGCCCCGAATGAGTTACAAAGGACAAAGGGTTATAGAGGATGTAAAAGAGAAGAAAGACGTCGCTATGAGAAGGCTAGCGGATAGGAGGGAGGAGTGAGAGCTTCAAAAAAAACTAATCCTAGGATAGTTGCCTCACGAAGATTTTCTTATTCCCATTGATTTAGTTTCGCTTATTGAGGTAAATAACAGTAGTGAAGAGTCGAATATAAATTGCGTGATTTTACGGAGGGATCAATTTATTCATTATCGGTTTCCTCCTTGTCAGTTTGCGCTCGTTAAGTTGGGGATTACATTCGATTTGCGAGACTTATCGGAGTTGGAGATTGTGGCGTGATTTCTCATTTGAGTGCCATTTACGTCTGTTATGGAGAAGTGGGTTGGGAGGTCCCTGTTGCCATGGAGACTGAGGGAGGGGGTGGGTATGATATTTTTTAGCGGGGGCGCTGTGTAAGTGAGCCTAAAAGGTGGGATTAAGACCAGAAGAGATTACGAAAGAGAGAAGGAATCGGTCGAACCCATCGCCCGCCATATGTCAAGCCACCCTCGCCTTAATCCATTCGCGATGGCCCGAATGCGTCATTAGCGATATTCTCCGCACCCAAATTGATCCGATTTGGGCCGAAAAACAGCGAATTAACGGCTTATTTCACATTTACCTCCCCACCCCCCGTCATGCCTCGTATTTCAGCCCCAGATGTTCGAAAGGCCACAAATTGATCGCCATTTTCTAAAGGATATTCGTTTTCGCTTCGCAAGTAATACCTCGAGAATTCAATTAATCGTACTCTATGACCGGATGAAGCCGTAGCAATGTTTTTAATATAAAGTGTGTCGTGTGTGGTTAAGCCGTGTTGAAGTTCCACGAATCGCCATTCCCTACCCCGCCTTTATACTAAATTTGTGTTTCGGATACGCAGACGACCTTGATAGACCAGGGTTCAAACGTGGACAAACTTCAGCCTTGATAGACCATGCTTAGGAAATATAAGGGGTGCAAGTAAAAATTGGTGAAATAGTCCAGATAGTAAAAATTGGTGAAATAATCACCAATTTTTACCATCTGGACTACCGGAAACTTATATTGCATTTTCTCTTGAAACAGCCGTTTACAATTCCTCAAATACCTGACTGCCTCATAAAGTCTTTTTTAAAGTAATAAATAGTCAACAGAATCAAAATCTTTTGATATGTCAATGAACAATACCACGGTGTTTTTATTAGTATTTACACCCTCTTTCAGGTCAGAGCAAAATTTTATCAAGGCATCTTCTGAACGTTTGCCTTTAATTAAACTCTATTGGCTATAGACAAGTATTTCGCATCACTAAAAAATGTCGAAAGTCTGAATTTCGCAATTACATCCAGGACTTGAGAAAAGACAGGAGGAAGAGAAATAGGGGGTAATTGTTACAATCAGTATCGTCTCCTTTTTTATAAATTTGTATAATTAGAGTACCTACTTCTAAACTTCCCTGAACATTTCCTGTTTCCATGCTTGTAACAGCAATATAAGCAATAATATCATCAACTTTGTGGTTTATTTATTTGTTAACATTAGTCCTTAAATAGTCGATTCCTACGGAATTATTAGATTTTATACCTTCAATGATATCCTTGATTTTTCTGGTGGTTGTCGGTAGGAAAAAACATTGAATCCTGGGATTGGTATGAAGACAATTAATGTTGATGAATATACATGAGACGGAAATATGTACTAATTTTAATTTCATCGTAAATATGATTTAAAAAGTTGCTAAACTAGTTTGCTATTTCTTGTTGAATCGATAGAATTATATTCCACTCTGTAGTTTGAATGCTATAAATATTACATTTAAGGGTCTTGGAACCTATCATACCATCTGAGATTCTCCATTATTTGGCATTGCCATGTCAATGAGCGTTTAAGATGCACATACAATTAATAATTTTCTTTTGTTCAATGTATGTATGTCTTTCAAGACGAGATTTATAAGTTTTATAATATAGTAACAAAAGTTCTTTATACTATTGTTCACGCATCTATAAATGCATCTAATTCTTTTATTATAGTTATTTTACCAAGTGGCTCAGTAATCCATGGCTTTGCCAATGCATGATTTATTATTCCAGCGCAAACTTGAAGAATCGAAGTTAGACTTAAGCTTCCTTATAAATACGTAGGGTGCTTCATCATCTTCACTTCAACACTTCACTCCAATCCGAAGGTATCAGCGGATCATTTAAACCATTATAATCAATTTTTAAAGTGGTAAGTACTTCAATACTCTTTTGTGACTCATTTGGGAGTCGAATTCTAGGGAGCACATGGTTAGGTGATTATCTGATCAGTGGCGCCGACTCCATGGGGCCTGAGGGGGCCCGAGCCCCCTCAAAAATTCGTTATGGGTGTGAGGAATAATGTGTCAGGCTTGTCGATTTTCTTCGGAGTGTCCAGATATCGAGATTCGACTATAAAACTCACTACTTATAAAATTTCCTGGGGCAAGATCCCCGGTTTGGGCCTTCCCTATATTTTTTGTAAGTCGGCATCCCTGTATCTGATAAAACCAAATCTAATACATTTTGATCCGCTGGTTTCTCTACGGATCTAAAACATGCATTATCAATACAAGGCTATTTAAATGACGTAATTTACGTAGCAAAATTGATCGTGGAGAGATCAAAATTGGATCGCTTGTTTCTTTTATATCGCATATTTTGATGCACAATATCAAATATAATCAGACTTTGAAATTAATGCATTGCTTAAATAACTCATTGATATCATAAAGTATTTTCATGTAACAGAATTTTCATAACTCTGACAAAATTTAAAGATAAAGATAATATAATATCATTTTTAAGTGAAATTCGTAATTTGTTTCAATAAATTAATTCCAAAAAATCCAAATAATATCAAGTGACAAAAGAGAAGATTTTCAAAATGAGAAAACAAATAATAATAACAACAGTAATAATAATAAATTTAATTCCTCATAATATGTATAAAATATGTATAAAAAAGATTTGCAATTGAGACTTCATCCTTTGAGACTACCCCCTCCCGTGAGGATTCACTCATTCACAAATGATCCGAAATTTTCAATTTTCATTTGTCCCGAGCTGCATACATATTCTTTCTCTTTTTTTTTTAACTTTCATCCAACTGCTGGAGAGCAAAAATAAAAGAAAATACATCACACAGAACAAAGAGTGTCCAAACACATAGAGAAAATATAGTGTCAAAAAATGGAAATGAAGTATGCAAAGAAAGAAAAGAATGACAACACTTCCCTAGGTCCGTGCGTCACTGCTCGTGTTTTTTCGGCAGGCCCTATTTCTTAAGAAGCGAGCAAAAACTCCATCTCTACCGTTCAAAGATCACAATTTATTTCTGATTTCAGGAAATTCAAGTTACTAATTACTTTGATCAGATCAGTGAGAAAAATACTTTGGTTCCCGAATTATTTAAGAATTGTCAAATATTTTAATAATTTAAATCGAACGTTACATTTTTCGTTTTATTACTCAACTTCCTGCAATGGTTTGAAAACCAATACTTAAGCTTATTAAAATTATTTACGGCTTTACGACTTAACATTTCTACATGCGCTATTCAATAATGAAAGTTAAATGTTTACAGTTTAATTAGATCATAAATAGATTAGAATAATGACAGGAACCTTCTTTCTCATCAAAATTGTCCCACGTCCAATCCAGAGGTAGTGTCTTTTTCGCGTTTCATTTTTCGTTCTAGGGGTTCCCTCCTTCTAGGACTCGGGGTTTACTTAACATGCACAGGGTGCCGTAGCCAGGAGGGAGGTCCGGACCCCCTCCCCAGAAATATAAAAACACAATTATTGTCCTTCATAAAAGAAAAAAATATTGAAAAATCAGGAATTTACAAAATTTTTCTTTAAGATATTAAGTTTTTTTGATTATGAAAAGTGTTAAAATTAGTTTAAAACCCATTACTTAGTGCCCGGTTTTTCAAAAATTTTCCCCCCTGGTTTTGGACCCCCCCGAACGAAATTCCTGGCTACGCCACTGACTCTGACTGGGGTGGGGGGTCTGTCATCTGCCAAGCCCAAGTTCAGAATGGAGAGGTTCCTCTGCACCACCTTCGTCTCGTCTTCTCTTCCTACGGACGAATTACCCCCAGGGTCGACTTTCTTTCTTTCTTTCTTCCTCATGCAGTAACACATATCCACCTCCTCGTCCAATATCGCTGTGTTCTCCTGTGTTCTTAGTCGGTATTCTGGTTGTTCCTCTCATGAATACCGTAAATCTTATAAGTTCATTTGAGCCAAGGATCTGTTCTGAGCCATCAACACGTTTTTCTAACTGTGAGTTACTCGCACTGTTAGGTTCACATATTATCGCCTGAGTTCCTCCCTCATTGCTAAAACATGTACTCTCTGTGGTTTGGGCAGTATTTTCTTGTCAACCTGACTACTCACCGTCCATTTTGGTATTAACGAACCCCATTGCACTCTTTCAATCCGCTCCCATGCGCTGTTTCTCCTTCGAAGCTTCTTCTAGCGCGACCTGTCAATGACTAGCAATTCCTGATTCTGCTGACGAAATAACACTCATGCTTCGGCGTTTTACCTCAACACAACGCCAAATTTGTTTCTCCGATGAAATATGGTCAGTGTTATTTTTGCCACGTTTTATTATACTCGCTTTCTTGTTTGTCCTTCCGGGAAAAAATCTTGAAACTCAAATTTCGACCATTTCCTGATTAGCTAGAGCGCTGAAAATTTCCGTCCCGTTTTTTAAATTCCCGTCGAAACTCACCTTTCATTTCGTCAATCGATTCCTTTTAGGGCTGATTGTTTTGGTGTTGCCTAGGAAACGTTTGTGGAGAATGAAAGACGGAGTTAAAGAATTCATTCATTTAAAGCAGTGAGTTCCACTTGGACCTGTTTGCTTTGATATATCTTTCAGCAATTTTTCAATACATCTTTCCACCAAAGGCATGCCAAATCATATTTATATACACATAAGAAATCTCTTCATTCGAAGTTTACAGCTACCCAATAGGATCAGGAATCGCGAATCTTCCCAATGTACACCACGAAGTAATTTTTGTACATGGAATTTACTGCGACAATATGGAAAATCAGTACACTTAACTCGCACGCAATCAATTATCTCCATTAATGCTTATTTCTTGTATGCTGTCGTATGCGATCATGTTTGTTTACATTTAATTCTTATGCAGCGTTGCCAAACCGAATCTTCCGGCATCCGGTCGTCTGCAGGAAATGCCTGTTCGACGAAAAGTTTTTAAAAAATATTTTAATCTTATACTACCGGTGATCTGTAAATTTAATGTGACCAAAAATTCATAAATGAAGTGTACCACACTCAGTTTTTCGTCGATTTCTATTCACGAGAAATACTTCTTTTTAAATAAATTCTGCCGCCAAAGCGCATGGCTCCTATCTATGCCATGTAAATCAGCTTCTCTTTACACACAAATTTCTCTGAATTTTGCCTGGTAAGGGGTGTATATTATGATATCATTGGCAAGACCATGACTTTTTCTTTGTAATGAGATAAAAATCATAGTATTCTATGACGATTGATTTTTCGCTCAAACTACCTTAAGTGAATGCTAAGGCTACATATGATCCGGTTTGCGGTAACGGCACAGGCATTTTAAAAGCGGCCCTCTGCAATATATATCTGCTCTGTGTGGTGGATGCGTTCCTTTCGTTTCGTCCTTCCTCAAAGCTGCATGATCCGTCCTCGACTCCACTTTGCGATTGCGTTTGCGGGCGTTGTTCCACCGATACGTCTTTTCCAAATTGAAGTCGCCCTACTTGCCAAACCATTTCCGCCACACTTCACATCCAGCCGCTCCCTCGCTCTCCCGCCCGCCATCTATCGGACGACGTGAGCGTCTCTCTTCTGCCGTGACGGAGACGACGATTGTAATGGTGGGGGGGGTTTCAAAGGAAGGGGTGGGGGGGGAGCAGACATCCCTTGCGTCGACCTCGGGTTTTGCATGATTGGGGCGGATTGCACGGGATACGTGATGCGGGTGGCGGAATCCGCAGGAGCAGCGGATCCCTGTCTCTCTCCGCAGCGGAGGAGGATTTTATTCAATAATGAAGAAGGCATCCCTCCCCACTCCAACGATCCGATGTTTGACAGAGGGGAGCCAATCCCCAAAGGGAAGGGGGGTGGAGAGGGGGAGGAAGCTCACGGGAGACAGAGAGAGAGAGATAGAGACAAAAAAACGGAGGTCCACACATATAGAGTAGCACACACCATATCCGTGTAGCGCATGCGCAGTCAAAACGCAAAAAAATATTACAGAGTAAGAGGATTCCATAGGCGGCCGCTAGATGCGTTAATCGCCCGCAGCGCATCAGAGTCCTCTATGTGCCACTCTTAACACTACTTCGCTGTGCTGAGCCTTAGCGTCCGAGCGAGAACAGGCCTTTACAATATAACCCCCCCCCCCCCCAATTTCAATAATTAGACTACGGCCTTCACGAAGCGCGCTTATACCTTATGGTAATCTTAGATCACATAATTCAATAGATTTTCGATGTTATCACATTTTATGTGCCAATTACACTTTACTAAAATCATTATTTACGAGTGAAAGCATTTTTATAATATAGGATGAAATTGCAGACAATTATTACCAGAGGGCAATGACAAGTATCGTCGCTTTCCATTTGGTAATCGTATTCTCAAATGCCACAAATACAGCTAGAGTAGAAAACCGATCAGATTCCCGTGAATTCTGAATAACCAAAATGCGTGTATCCGAGTTCAACCAAAAATCGCCGTAGGAGGTACAACTTAGCTCTTTAAAGGGAACGCGTACAAGGAAATTCGGAGATAATAATGACGTGACTGCTCAGATGATGCGCGCACCAAGAAAGACTATTTGAGACTGAATGACGCGATGTTTTGGCTCATCCGCTCGTCTTCTCAATTCTCGTCGACGAGATCGTCGCCTCACAATGGATTGTTCGCGTCGTATATCCGCCTATCGCTCCTAGTAAACACACCAGAGTACCGCAAACAGCGCTCCACACGGTTTTTTGCCACCAGGTGTATGGGTTGGCCATCAGGAGGCTTAGCTGAAGTAGTTGCTCCTTATTAGACCAGCGATTTGGATGCTGGGCCGGAAGAAGCGAGGAATAATGAAGTGAGAGTTGCTGAGGTTGCACTTGCTAAAGGGTATCACTCCCAGGGTATGGGAAATCCAAATGCCACGAAAATTTATCGTGCATGCAGTCCACAATTGGCTCTTATTTATCCGAACTCCCACATATTTGATTCGTATGACATCATAATGTTAATCTCGTCGACACCAGTGGCGTGTTGGGGGTTAAACCCCCCTCCCCCCAGAGCTCAGAGAAATTTTTAAGTTTAATCCATTTACTTAATTGGATTGATATTACTAATATAATAGTGTAATAATTAATAAAATATCCCTCACAAAGCCGTAAAATCCACCATTTTGAACCGTGTATCTTAAAATTCCGCAATTTATTAATCTCGCACCTACCGCTTATCCTGGTGGGTATTCCACACCCCCCACACACCCCGGTATTATTTGCCCCTAACCCCCCCCCGCCCCCCACCAGCCTTAATTCCTAGCTGCGCCCCTGGTCGACACGAATACAGTCGAATGGTGAGAAATTAAGTTCTCGCTCCCTCTTCCCGCATCAATATTGCTTTGGAACAGTGAAAATTTGCTTTCCCTTCGCAACGAAAACCTTTGCAATGTGAACGATACCTCCGTGCCATAAAAGCTGTCCCTCCATGCAAAACCAGGTAAATTCAAGATCTCTGCTGGAAACCAACCTTAGCATCGTGAATCCCTGAACAACGCAAAGAAAAAATACGGTTTAATATGCTTTGCTTAAAAACTAGGGACATGAAATTAATTTCTAGTTGAAATTGAATGTATGGATATTTGTCATATTGTTCTGAAGATTTGCGTAGAAATTTATAAATAGCCAGAGTACATGTAATAGAAGACAAAGCAGCCAATTGATGTAGCGACAGCTTAAAACTGAATTAATGGCGTTAATTAGTAGAGGGTGGCGCCCTGAATCCCTTACCCCACCCTCGTCCTATAATGCGATGCTGTTTCGCCACCTGCCCCAACACACACAAACTCCCTCGCCTTGCCTTCCTCGCCCGAAACGACGCGTAAGCTCAGCAGTCAGACTTGGTGATGACTCAAAATCAGTTGAATGCTTTCTGACTCTGCCTTGAGCTATTCGTACCTGGAGACACCCCCTGCGTTCCTTAACAATTCCCCACCCTCCCATAGCTCTAAAATAAGTAAGAAGCAGTGCATCGCTTTCGGTTTTCCCCTCAGTCGTCATTCTGTAATCGTGAAGTCGTAGTCTCACAGCTGTTCGCTTGGTGTTGAGAGATGGATGGTCTGTTGCTGAAGAGTGGAGGTCTATGTCTTCATTCGTACCTAATCTGATATAAAAACAGGTTATAAAGCATGGCTCAAATCCGTATTCACTATTATCACCAATCCTTCTTTTCGTATAAATGGATGCATAGTGTCGTCGGTGCAATTTATTTTTTGGGTTACAGCTGTAGAACAATTTCCTGTTTTCCAGATTTTACGAGACAGCAGTGAATAACTCAATTAATCAGTCGTTTAGATGATAATACTCATGGTCCGCAGTGTGTTGAATATGAATTTTTGTTAGATATGTGTGTTTTGTGGAATCGCCGATGGACAGCTGAGCTCTTCCGCCGATGGACACGTCATCGAATGAAAGGTATGGAGCCTTCTCCTTTTGCACTCAATGTGAAGCTTAAACATTTTAACAGACAATTATTTGAAACCAAACTAGATGTTGCACCCAATTTTTTTGACGATGATGTGAATTATTTTACCCTAGACGGTGTCTTTTTGAAATTTTAAAATATTCGGAGATGTTTGGATTTTGAGTTTAATTTGTCAACCCTGGGATAGAATAGAATAAATTATACTTCTAATAACAGTTTAATAAATGTAAAATGCAATATTTTCCCGCATAATTCTTTGTAAAAAACATTAATTGCCATAGTTTCTACTTAGTTGAGTTATTGGTGGTGGTTATTGAGATATAGAGGTGCCATGAGATAAATAATAACCTTCGAAATCTTTTATTTTTCGCTCTAAAATATTCAACAGCCACGCGTCATTCTTAGCGGTTAAAAGGTAGGTTAACTCTGAAAAAGCAGTTAATTCTTAAAGTCTAAAACATTATGTGCATACTGAGTTGACATGGGTTGAGTGAGAATTGGTTTGCAGAGAATAGAACCGAAATACAGCATGAAAAGAGTGGGTTAGCGTGAGGAACGCATTTAGTTGGGGAAATAGATAAGCTTCTCCCGTATTCCCACTGCGCTGTCGTAACATTGACGTGATATGAGGCAGTGATGTCGGCCGTCAAGCCCCTGTTTGACCGGGTCTTCGTTCTATTTTACCGACAATAGTGATAGAATGAGGTTTTCTGAGGCTTAAAATGGCTTTCCCATCCTTCTCCATTATACAAGAGAATGTTGATTCTTTTAAATCAGGCAGCGTCACTCTGAAAATGTACATTCTCTGTTAAACATGGCTTAAGTGATTTTGGATTGTGAGGATTGAGTTGAAAAATGCTGTTGTTAGAATAGTTCCATTGGAATTAATGCTATATTTATATAAGTTACTTCTGCGTCAGTGTGCTTAACGGTAAAAACTTCACGAAAGTGTCTTAGAGTGCAAGTAACGTCCAAACCAAGTTGTCATGGGTTGAGGAAAAATGAGGGAAAGAGAAAAATGGAAAAATTGAATCATCGCAAGAAAAAAGTGGATGGTCGTGAGAGAGGTATTTGGTGGGGGGGTGTTGACCCCCCTTCAGACCCCCCTTCCCACTGCACCGTTGAAACATGAACGCACTCTAGGTAATATCCAGAATACTTTTTCTTACCGTATGAACGCATTATACTGTCGAAGATAGGAGTTTCTTCGATCTTTAAAGGTTTTCCCTATATTTGAAGCCTACAAATCACCTCTAATAGGCGGACCTCTTTATGGCACTTAGATTTCACAATAAATCACCTCTTACAGTGACTATTGTATTTTCGGGAAAATACAACCAAAGTTTGTGGTAATTTAAACCAAAATATGTTTAAACTCATTCACTGTACCATTTTTAATGCTAATAATGAATAATAAAGGCAAATAACTGTATGGTAGGTATTCATTTTTTTAATGAAAAAACTGGTTAATTCAAATGATAAAAAACATTATTTACTTGGAGAACGGATCGACGGAGAGAAATGGTATCCATGAGAAAATCCTGGAAAATTACATCTGGAGTTGATAGTAGAGGCTCCTTCATTTGCTCGTAATAAATACTTCGCAATGTATTTCGTATTACGACGGCGGCATCCTCAAGCAAGAACCTTGTGAATGCTATCTCAGAAACGAATCTGCGAATGAACAGAATTTATAAACACTAGAGGGATTTATAAACGTGTACATGAAAGACCAATGAAATAATTATGCGGACTGCATCGCCTTTTATTATTATGTCGTCCATTGGTCTTTTGATCTATGCTATTAGAATTTTGATATTTGCTCCCATTGGAAGTTCTGTATTCGTACTAATGTGGTTTTATGTTTATGCCTGAATAACTCATAAGATAAGAGATAATTTACTTTTATCGCATGGAATTACGTGCGCAATTGAATATAGGAGAGGCATCACGAGAGTAACAAATAATACACTCGCAGTATACAATAATTCAGGAAATTAATGCTATACATCCATGCAATAGCATGTAATTATTTATCAAAGACACACCACGTAGATGCGAAGAAGAAAAAGTCGCTTATATCACTAAGTGATGAATTGTATGCGAGCCTTGAATTGAATGTAAGCTATTAAGTGCTTAAAGTTGTTTGCCTGCAATTTTGAGTTTCTTTTTTTTAATCAAATCCACCATTACTTACATGCATCGATGGCCACGTGAACAGAAGTGGTAATTGCAATCAACCCTTTAAAGACCCATCTATCTTACCAATCGATTTTAATTATTTTTTGTCCATCCTGTCTATTTTACAACTTACTAAGAGGTATTATGAAAGATACCCCGAACATAAATTTTTAAAAGCGTCTTCAAGCATATTCCAAAATGAAAACAAGCCGCAAATTTTGCTATTGCTCGAAAAATAAATATAAAAATGTCCATAAAACCAAGTATAACAGTGTAATATTTATTCATCCTTTGAAGAAATGAGCATTTATTCCTGGAGAGCTAGTGTGGGGCAAAATATGGAATAAACCTCACACTCACAATAGAGGTTATGAAAATAACCAATTTTGAAAATTTACAATTAATGACCAATCTACACACAAGTCATGCGGTTCACTTTAAAAAATACTTCCACACTTTATTTACGTAACAAAAGCTATAAAAGTAATCACAGATACAAAATATAATTTTCATGATTTTATAAATCTGTTCCCAAATGGACCGTTAATAATTAAGTGTATTTTACAAGAGAGCGCTTTCATGCCCAAATGCGAACACAGTTACACTTTACATTTTTATACTTGCCACATGATGCAATCACTAATGTTCTTATAATTCCCATTTCTATTCGCATTCACCGCTATCCACTATCGTTGGCAATATTGGACATAATAAGCCATGTTATAAACGGACATTTTTGCATTTTTGCTGTCCCAAACAGATCAAAATTACAAGTATACCCTCTGCATATTACAGCTCCGTAATGTCGATTACATGTTCACACGTACCTTCGTCAATACTGCTGCCTCTTCTCTTCGTAATCGTGTTGATATTTATCGCTCTCCATATCCTTGTTCCCACGGAATGAGACGGTGACTTCAATGAACGTAGAAACGGCTGAAGCAGTCCAGACAAATATTTTAAACTCGCGAAAATATGATTTCACCGAAAGGACGGTTGGTGAGGGACTGGGATTGCGCTGGGGGGAGGTAAAGTGGAAGTAACAGTTGAATGCCGACTTGAGGAGGATCATGGGTTGACCACCCTGTTGTCATAAAGAAATGCGATGTCGTCTTTTGCGAACGTACTGACCTTTGGATAGGAATGGAATATTCCGGAATTGTTCCACGTGCATTGTGACCGTTGGCTGTTTACGAAATGTGCATCACCACCTTCACAACTATCTCTTTTCCCGCGCAAAAATGGTTATACGTGGGATGTATGTATGATATTAGGTTTTCTCGGCATATCAGTTGCAGAAAAGTTTCTCGGGTTTTCCACCGGTTGATGTCGTCCATGTCTCCCGACGTTTCGATCCGCGACTTGCTGATCATCCTCAGGGGACCTTCCGAATGCCGTTACAGTTTGATTCATATATTCCTCTCCACTCCACCTTTTCAGGCACTGTTGAGTTGTGGCGGTGTTAATTGTCCTGCATTCCAGGACTCATACCTATGAAGTCCACTTTGGCGGCTGGTGTTCAGGTTCTCCCGTTGAGGAGACTGGTCGGCAGTAGCGGTCCCAAGGATTGAGACGCGCTACACCGAGGGCTGCAATGTCATCAATTGTAGAATGTGTTGTCTTCGAAAATTTTCCTGTATATATACACTCCATCCGAGGTCAGGTGTAACGTGATTGGTTCACGCGTGTTGTGGTTTTCCCGCCATTTTTGTTGTATATAATGGAATTAATAATAATAACAATATTGGTCTCCAAACATTGCTGATTTGGAAGCCAGTGTCCCTGTTGAAGTTGTTGCGGTTGATGCGGATCTGAATGGCTTCCTTGACAAGGCGGTCCCAGTAGCCATGTGCTCGGCATAGCAGTTTCGTCTCCTTCCATTGTATGGCATGGTCCTCGCTGATGCTATGCTCCGCCACTGCAGACTTTTCCGGTTGGGCCAGCCGTAAGTACCTCTGATGTTCCTTCGTCCTAGTTGTGTTACAGGTTACACGTTATCCGCCATCGCCGAGCACGTATGGGAAGGACCAACACACAATGTGGACTTTGAAAGTGTAAAAATCATCGCTAGGGAAAAGCATTACTTCCCCCGACTCATACGAGAAGCTATCGAAATAGCGAAAACATCCACATTCAACAGGGAGGACAGCTATTCGCTCTCAAACACCTGGAAGAGACTCTTACCCAAACGGACCAATCAGAACGCACCTAGCCCAAACCAAGGCCTATATAGGACGGGAAAAAACCTGCATCAAACACTTCGTACCTGAAGACGCCAGCTGCAACGCCGGCGAAACTGTCGTCGTGAAGATGAAACGACGCGGAGGTCAACCCGAAAACCTTGCTACGCATGCTGCACCACCCTGCGAAAGTCTCCATCGGTAGCTCCAAAATTATTAATTATGTATGATATTTAACTTTTTAAATTGTTTAAGGAGAAATACATGTAACTATTATGGAGGACTGATGATAAAAATAAAAGGTAGGCATTTCACCATTGCAAGTCAAAGCCAATGGTTAAAATCAACGGGAAACTTAAAACGATAAACACGTTTTATTAAATTTGGATTTTATACGCTTGCATTTATATGGCGACAGGCATGAATAAAACAGTTGGAGAAAAAGATGACTGAATAATCGACTCACTATTGTACAATGGGCTTCAAAAGTAAATGTCTAGTTGCGACAGGCCACAGATGGTAGGCATAATTCGCTTGACATTTTTCCGCCTTGGAAAGCAGTCACGACAAGAAGAGGAAGACTCGGAGAAAATCATATTAGAACAACACTATATTTCCAGTTCCCTCAGAAACGATAATAAGAGATATTTTTTCGAATGGATGAATAATTGAATTTGTTTTCCTCCCGCACGATAAAATAATCTAATAAATTCTGGGTAGAACTTCCTTACAGCCTTTCCTTTTTATTCGTCAACGGCTGGTGTCCGAACACCCCCTGCCACACGCTTATTGATACGGCTTGCTGCGTAGTGTACAGAAGTAGAAGAGTAGGTACTGAGAAGAAGTAAAAGGGGGAAGTTGCGCCTGATATATTGTGCATAAAAGTCTACTCGTAGTCTAGACCCTATGTGGGAGGTCAATGGAAAAAATTCGCAAAGTAACCGATTTACTACCACAGATGTTTTCACCGGAAAACTCCTGATTGGTTTCACAGGATCAAATCCAGACCTCTAAGGTCTCCCCTGTCATTACACCACCAACCCTCAGCTCCCATTTCATATAACATCCCTTAAGTCATGGAACTTCCCCTTCAAGACTCTGAAACGACATTAATTTGATATGTCTTTCAAAACTAAAGTTATGCGAGCATTTATTGAAAGAACGAAATTTTAGTTGCGGTTGGTTCGGCATAGTTATAATTTCAGACATTCGAGAGAAAAGAAATAAAAAATTAAACAAAATCATATTTTGTAACAAATGAAAATGACGAGTCATTATCATTATTCAATGTTGACCTATAATTTATTGAAACATGCTAATAATGAGTGGAAACTATTGTGCATCCTAGCATAAATGTGGAAGAAGTGTACTTGGTATTTTGTGACATGCAAGGGGATTCTCACATGCTAACCACACCGCCATAAAAATGTTACACATTCTTACAAAATTTTCTTCCTCATTCATTCAAAGGTACAACTTGCCAACTACTAATGAAGGCAATCTGCTTATGAAGATAGATCGTGCAAAGCATGCTGTTAGAAATACTAGGAAAACTCAGAAACATGTATTAAGGATATACACAAATAGTTGGCTACATTACAAGTCAGCTAACCAATTCGTAAGTCCTAACGCTGCCCTTATAGTCTCTTATCGACTCGATACAGAAGAGCGAGTATCTACCCCAACTCCATATGTTCTCTTCCATCAGCTTCGCCTGGTGTGGACTCAACAGAATTTTTTTATTATTGTGTTAAATAAGAAGAAAGTTATTTTTCCCTATTATAAAACCTAGCTTATTGCTTTGCGTGCCAAATTTTTTAAATTCAGAATTTCCGTGAATTTTAAAGTATATAAAGGCTTGAGTAATCAAGTGACCATCGCCTTGTGTAGACATTTGGGGGGAAAATATGAAACAATCTTCGAACTCCATGTGAATTGGGAGGTGTTCTGTAGAATCCGTTAGCATCCGAGATCGTACAACCCGCGGACATCAGTGAAATAATGTACAAAATGAACAATCTTTGAATTAGTTCCCTAATTTAGTTCAAAGAATGTGCTGAGAACGTTCACCTTGCACATGTTCAAAGTTAGTGCAGCGGGAAACGATCTTTGCATGTTCTGAGCACGTTCTATGCACATTCATTCTGAATTAATTCAACTATGCACATACTTTGAAGTAATTCAAACTTAATTCTGCACAAACTTTCCCCACTGGGTTGTGTCAAAAACAAGTATGAGCTCAAATAAAGACGTATTACTCGAGCTGAGAAATAGATCGAAGTAAGAATGGTGCATAGGAGGCAAAAGGGACAAGTAAGCTGGGTAAATCGCAGTACACAAGTCATTCAAATTAAGCTATAATGATGATTATTCATAGTTATAGGTAAACCTATTTATCTGAATTAAGCTGAACAAAACTGTAAATCCTCGCAATGGATTAACATGACGACTATTAACTTATCACTTTGAAGCTGAAACATGCGCTTCATTCGTTGATGATTGGAACATGATTCTAAAAAGGTTTCTTGAATGTTCTCATGATACATGACCCAACCTAATGCCACCTCATTGCATAAAATTTTTGAGTATATGTTGGATATTTTTTCCTGGGAGTCTCCCTCACGGAGGAACAAAGCAGACAGAGAAATCTACGTCGAGAAAAAGTTTACATTGCCCGTGAATCACCAAATGAATGGTCACTGCGTCATTATATAGTTCTACTTTGCGAGTGCATTTGCAGAGACAATGTGAAGTAAAAGCAAAATGTAAATGACTCAAAGGCTAAAGGAAGCGAATGAACCACCAAGGATATATAAAATTAAAATGAACGAAAATTTGACTGACTTACCATATCTTAATCAGCACACCTCTCCCATGTGACCTTGTAAGGATTTCCCACAAAATCTGATTTCACGTCACGCAATCGACAGTGACAACGGATTTGCATTGCTGTAAAGAAAGAAAAATAACAAATTAAATTTCGCCTCGACTTAGTGCTCGATTAAAACGATTACTATCCTTTGTAAACCTCTAGTCACTCTATAAATATTATCTGCTAGGAAGAGGATTAAAATGTGTGAGATCTGAGTGAGCCCTACTGATAAATTTTTCAAATAGAAATAAACGGAATTAAAGAAAGTTCGAAGTTGCAATTCGATCCCCACCGACTGAGAATTTTTAAAAATTTCGTGGCCAACAGTGAACCAAGCGCTACTAGTAGTCACCAGTAGTCACCCACGCTACCATGTATTTCGCTGCAGTGTTTAGGATGCAAAATGCCACAGCAGGGTAGATTTTTCAGACCCGATACCGTAATTCACTATAAGTATTCGGTAGATGGAAGTGGGGACATTGTATTAGTTACGAGGAAAGTCCGAAGATTATTACGTTACGCGGAAAAATAATCCTCATAACTCGGCCATTCTCAGTTTAAAATGAAAAACACGTGAAGGTAACGCCCACATTTCAGGAGTTGATGACGTCATTACAGCTCCGGTAAATTTAACCGTTCAGGTGGAACCAATCATACAGGGGAAGAATTTATAACTTCTTGTTTTCTAATTTCTAATTCTAATTTCCAATTCCCTCAGAATTACGGCCCAACCTTAGTTTCTAAGAAGCGTTACATATTATGTATCAATGCACTCATTTCCTAGACCAATCCCGGGAATAGGTGGCTGCATGGTGGAATATACCAATGAAGATTGACAAAAGATATAATGTTACAGATTCTGATTCACATCACCACATAGTTACGGAATATACGAATACTTTGATTAACGATTTTTGACGCAACCAATATAATACACCGGTGAAAACTTGAAAAGACAACGTCAGTACCTGAGGGAGTCCCGAGAATCGCCGATTCAAAAGCTTACGTGGAAACCCCGGTCAAAAATTTCTGGAGCACGTCTTACGACCTCGGTTCACGCTTGCCGAGAAATAGTGAATTTAAAATTTGATAGGCGAGAGAAATTCACCACACACAAAAATGGATATTTCATACGTTGCACGTATTTTGCAAGTCCCAAAACTTGAGCTAACGAGAACGGTTCATGTAAACGAACGATGGAAACTTCCCTCCGGAAAATATATTCACGATCATCACATCGATAACGATTACATTACGTAGCCTCAAACGTCGAATAAAATATGAGAATTACTTGATAGCCTTGAAGACTATACGGGGTCACTGGTTCTCAGTACTTCGTTGAACACGATTTTCCGTAAAATTAATTTACTTTACGGGTTCCATAGTCACTCGCTACAACAATTATTTTCACATGCCTAAAGTCGAAATCACACACCATCAACACCGGAGAGGAATGTAGATAATGCAAGCTGTTAACTTCTTGGGAACACTCCCGTATTCGCCTCTTAACTCAATGCAAGTTGCCGCCAGGCTGATGAAAGATTTTCAGGAGGCGCATCGTGGGCCTCTTCGGGTGTCACGTGACAACTGCCTGCCACAATAAATAGTTCCGATAAATTAAAAAAATACAGTACAAAGCAAGCGACAGCATAAAATAAATAACTTATAAAATATTTAAATCTATTCATTTTAATATTTGATGTTGCTTATTAAATTAATAATACGTTTAGGTGCGATTAGAAAATTGATTTGTTACACGGAAGAACGAATTTTAATTTTAAGTCTTCGCGGAATAACTTTAGCGGAAAACAGTATCCTTACGCGAGTGTCGCGATGCAATTTTTCCAACAGTTTACGCGCATAGACATTCAAGAAAAATCATCCCATTGTGGGAGGGGGAAAATCTGCTTCAAAGGTCATTTATAGACGTCATCCGCAAGATTATCATCATATCACGCGAGTATTGCATTATTCCATTGCCTCTCGTAACAGTCTGCTCCGCGACGTAAAATTGGGCAGTAGTCATGGCTGTTTGACGTCGCGCCTGCCTTAATTCGACGGCCTCAGTAACTGCCCAACCCCGCCTCCTATCAAGTCTTACCCCCCTCTAGTCTAACCGTCACGAACCTTGGTATCATTTCAAGCAACTTATTTCTTCATTAGACAGCTTATAAACAAAGACCCAACCCTCTTCGTCAAGATCGCCTTCTTCCTCAGCAGTTACGGAGTTGGTGTAAGAAGACAGTGCGAAGGAGACTACGAAAGAAAGATAAAAACTCTTCGGATGGCCATTTACGTGAGTACGAAAATGTTTTACTAGCGTTAGAACAATTGATAGTATAAACTTACCTTGAAAAAGTCATGCGGGCTATTTTACGATAATGTTCGTAATTTTTTACTAGTTGTATCGGTAGGGTGGGAAGAATCGAAAAAAAGTAATAGCCATTTGTAAAATCTCGCTATTTGAGATGTGATTTTTTCATCAAAATAGCAGTTCAATTACAGAACGAAAAACTCGGTCGCTTCGAAGGCCATAACCATGGCAATGGGAATAACCATGGCAATTATGATGCGTATTCTCTTACATATATTTCTAATTTCCAATTCACCTCGCAGGGTTTCGAGTGCTTTTTGACGTACAAATGTATATGGAATCAAGTTACTCGTTTTGAGTTTCATAATGAATTATTAGAAACGAAGGGAATGAGATCAGGATAAAAATACACTTGTTGGATTTTTTGTAGCGGAGATTAAATGTTGAGAGCTACGAGGCTGCTCTAGATGGTCTCCGTGAATTATTTAAGTTGAGATTCTGGTCTTATAGCGAAAAAATGTGGAGACAATATTACTGGAGCAATAAAAGATTTTAGTGCTATATATTCGGATCAACAGCTGTGGAGATGAATGATATGAGGGCAATATAGAATCGAGTTGTAGGTGTGACCAAATATTCTTTTGGATCCTCACATTGGTACATCCGATTTTTTTAATGTGTGCTACACATATCGTACTGGATAGAATTAAAAAAATTGTAGGCAAGAAAGAATACAACAAAGCTGAAATTCAGTTCAATGGTGAAAATGCCTTCTAATTACGGCCAACATTCTTTACAGGCCCGAGGTTACCTGAAAACACTCCTTATAGAGAGAAAATTTAGATTTCAGAATGCTTTTAGAGGAAGTATGGGGTTTATTGTTGATGTTCCAAGGCCTGTACTTGATCTTGATACTTGATCAGGGAACTTGAATGACGGTAACACCGCAAGACGTCTCTTCGATTCCCCAGACTTGGCCGCTGATTTGACGGTCAATTGCATATGTAACCCATGCAATGTAAAGCAAGTGTAACATTCACGTGTGTTTGCAAATGAAATGGTTAAATACTTCATCTAAATTATATGTTTTCATAGGAAAGTGTAATGTACCATCAGAAGAAAATTAATTTTTCATAATTACAGGTATCAATGTTGACCTAATCAAACATTTTTCCATCATTTTGAGGGCAATATTAAGTGGAATAACTCTAAATTATACAGCTTTCTCGGATTGCTGCCAGAGAACTGCGGAGTTATTCACTAAGATGTATCCCTGGTATTACATAACAATCACGGTACATAAGGTGCTTCAGCATAGAAGCGATTTTGCAAAAGAGTTGATTCTTCCTATGGGACAATTATCTGAAGAAGCATTACGAGCCCAGAATAAGGACACGCGTAAATTCCGCCTGAGATTCAACAGAAAGCAATCCAGGTAAGGCAAAAATGAAGACCTTTTTAAACGACTGTTATTAACGTCTGATACATTTCTTTTCACCATCCTGGTATCAAGTCCGAGGAGACCGAAGGAAATGCCAAAAGATTAAAGAGATCTGCTGATTTTTTTAATGATTGTGTAGAAGAGGGATCAGACGCTAGTGACGGAATAAGTTCAAATCTATAAATAAAAACAAATACAATTCAGTAACTTTAAGGAAGAACAATGATGTGTGATATACAATACATCTATTCTATTTATATAGCAATTTATGATTCCGGATTGATTTTATTTGTAAGTTTAAGGTAATACGTGGATTTCCATTGATGCTATATTGAATTTTTATTTAAATATCCCTTTACGGATAGACCCAAACATTATCAAACATTTTTACAAATCATATGTATGATTTGATACTGAATTTTCATTTACTGGACATGCTGCCACGTATATTGTCTTTAAGATGGACGACCGAAAGTGAAATTTTACCTGGTCAGCTTAACTCTTCATCTTATATTTTAGAATAACATAAAATAATGAATTTAAATTTAACGGTTTTTTCATTTTCACTAAAACATTCCCCTATTGTATACATCTTGGTCCGATTAAAAAATAAAAAGCACCGGGGAAATAATCTGTTAAATACCTTCTAAGGCTGTACGCCGTCATAAAACGCCCCTTTACGCGCGACCCACCTCGGCGAGGTTCTGAATGGAAAAGGGTAACGGTAGTTGCATTTCGCGAGAACAGTTAGTTTTTCTCTCTCTTTAGTATGCCAACTCAATCTTTTAACCCTACTTTAATACCGGAAGCATATTTCTTATTCGTGGAATGGTTCCGACAAATATCCAATCCCAAGCATTTCCACTCGAGTAACGCGTTAAATGGTCAATTCGGTCGATCCATAATCCTTGCTAATGTCATCAGTATAGTGTTTTAGGACATTAATGACTAGGTTCTGTGCTTAAAATGACGATTTTCAAGAATAAAGTATCAAAAAACTTGAAACATCGACCTCGGTTACCGAGCCTCAGGGTCCCGCGGCGTGTAGCTCAGCCTTGACTCGCGATCGAAAAATCGCTCTCATTTGCTTCGTCGCAGACTTTTTTCCAAGATTTCTGCTTAGAATTCTTGAGGAATCTCTACTTTACACCGTGATGTGAGTTTCCCGAGTTATATATTTCGTAAACGAAAAATAATGTCTACTTTATGTCAAATTTCACGTGAAAAACGGGTCCGCCATTTTGCGTTGTAAAACCAGTCAAATGAGAACCAAAATCTTCAAAATTCATGGAAAGTATAGGCAAAGCATCAAGTCAAAGGGATATTGCGTTTTTTATTCCATAAAAATCATGCCAACGCAACACCACCTGCTTAAATTCAAAGGTTTCTGAAGAAAAACGAGACCGCGCGTGTTTTTAAAAAGTTGGTCATGTTTGGGCCACTGTATCTCAGTAACGGATCGTATTGATGTAAAATGGCACATACATCTATAGTTGGTAATCATTTATAAGTATTTACGCCAAGTTTGAAATCTCTATCTCAAAAAACGTCATTTTGGACTTTTGTCCAGCTTTTTTCGATTTCAGCCCACTGTGGGGCGGTCTCAATTCCTCTTCCTATCGAAATTCTAGAGAGAATGATCATATGCGAAATCCCTCATAATGAACCCTTCCTACCAGGACATTTTCTGTGTATGGCAGGAACAGTCGTTGTACATCGATGTTTATGGGGTTCATTAACTTCCATACTGACTTGGTGGTGTGCAATACTTGCCAGTGATATTACGTATGAAACCTGATATACGTTGAAGAGTGATTTTGTGGTTTTCATAAATTAGTTTTAAACATTGTTCTGTGGCTCAATATCCGCCACAATACGCAGTAGAGGAAATTGGGAATGTTCCAAGAACTTCCAGCGTGGCGCTGGCATTCGCCGTTACTAGATAAACAAGCGAGCTTGGCCAACAATGATTCAGCCAGTTCAGTCTGTACTTCGAAGTGACAATAAACGCTTCACATCAGTAAAGACACAAGTGTGTTATTTAGCCTACTAAAGCATTATTTAGCGTAGTAAATCGCTACATTGGTGACCCCGACGACAAACGACCATGGCAGACGCAGAGCAACTCCCCAAACTTCAGGCACAAATCGCGGAACTCCAGCATCAACTCGCCGTGCAGGAAACAAACCACAGACCACAGCTGGCACTTATCCAAGAACAGCAGCAAGCAACGATCTCGTCGCAGCCGGTCTCACCACCTTCATTATCCTCCCGCATCGACACTGCTGCCATCTACCGTGTCACTCCGAAACTGCCTCCTTTCTGGCCAGCCCAGCCTGAAATATGGTTAGCCCAGGTCGAAGCACAATTTTCTTTGGCCAACATCACCTCGGACAAGACTAAATACAATTACGTCGTAGGAAGCCTAGACCATCGTTTTTCCAGTGAAATTAGCGATCTTATAGTGAATGCACCGGCCGAAAATCGTTATCAAACACTGAAAAATCTATTGATGCAGCGCGTCTCTCTCTCTCCGAGGATTAACGAGTACGGCAACTCCTTACAGCGGAAGAGCTTGGAGATACCAAGCCTTCGCAACTATTACGACGCATGCGGTCCCTCATCGGCACCACAAATGTAGAGGACTCCTTCCTCCGCACATTATGGTTGCAACGCCTTCCGGTCAACGCTCAAGCCATCCTGCAATCGCAAGTTACTTCATTTTCCCTTGATGAACTAGCAGAAATGGCTGACCGCATCGTCGCCGTCGTTCCTCCTCCAACTTCACCCGCCATCCATGCAGTGCGCCATACCACTGACGATTCGGCATGGACCCAACGGGTTGAGGAACTCTCGAAGCAGCTGCAAGATATAGAAGCTCGTCTAAGAAAACATCTCCAACCACGAACTTGGATTCCGAGTAGCCCTCTACCGCTTTCCGCTCGCTCCACAGATATTTCGCAGCGCCCCGCTCAACCTGTGATGTGTTACTTCCATCGCAAATTTGGGGTCGAAGCAAGACGTTGCATCCAGCCATGCACCGCAAATGCAGTGAATCCGGTAAACTCAAACTGTGACTCGTAAAGGCGGCTACGAGTCGTTCTCTCACTGGCTGCCGCCTCTTCGTCACCGACCGCCTCTCCCAACGGCGTTTCCTCGTACACAAAGGATCGGATCTCTCAATCTACCCAGAAAAATTATGCCCCGAACAACGGACCTGCACTGACAAAGAGCTCTCTGCAGCCAATGAAGATGGATCCGTACATACGGTACTTTACTTCTACGCCTTCAATTAGGCCTCCCTCGTGACTTCCTTTGGAGATTCATCGTTGCTGACGTTACCGAGCCAATCATCGAAGCAGATTTCCTAACTCACTTTCAACTCGTTCCTAACATGGCCACCGCTCAGCTCATCGACACAATCACTGGCCATTCTACATCGGGCAATAGGGTTCGATCTTCCCAAGACAGCGTGCGCGCCCTGTCGGGCTCTTCATCCCACCACGACCTCCTGGCCGAGTGTCCTGGTATCACCCGGCCACCAGGGACTCCTCGGCAGATCCATCATCATACTAAGCACCACATACGCCTACAACCTGGACGGCCGATCTACCACCGTGCCGCACCGTCTTGCCCCGGATCGACTTTGAGATGCACAGGCAGAATTTGAGCTACTAGTACGCGAAGGCACTGTTCGTCGCTCGCACAGCTCTTACGCCTCACCACTTCACATGGCTCGCAAGAAGGATAGTAGCTGGCGACCTTGTGGTGACTACAGGTTCCTCAATGCACGTACGATACCGGACCGCTACCCCGTCCGCCATCTGAAGGATTTCTCCCACGCTCTTCAGGGATGCACCATCTTCAGCGTTATTAACTGTGCCAAGGCCTTCAATTAAATTCCGATGGCTCCCAAAGACATAGAAAAGACAGCCATAATTATACCCTTCGGCCTTTTTGAATTCCTATTTATGCCATTTGGACTTCGTAATGCCGCCCAAACATGGCAGCGCTTTATCGACGAAGGTCTAGATTTTTGCTTTCCTTACGTAGATGATATATTAGTATTTTCGCGTTCGGAGGAAGAGCGTCATCAACACCTACGGATCTTATTCCAGCGCCTTTCTGACTACGGTGTCATCGTCAACTCAGCTAAGTGTATTCTAGGATCTTCCAAGGTCTCATTTCTGGGCTTTCGCGTGAGCGCTGATGGATACACGCCGTTACCTGACAAGGTAGCTGCTATCAACGACTTCCCTTCACCGAAGACCATCAAGGATCTTCGGAGATTCCTCGGTATGCTGAATTTCTATCGCCAGCACATACCACACGCTGCATCTACACAAGCCCCTCTCAATGCACTGCTTCAAGGTCGTGATGTCAAAAACTTCACTCCAATTTGCTGGACACCTGAACTTAAGCAGAGTTTCGATGCCTCTAAAGCTGGACTCACCCAGGCTGCAACCCTGTCGCATCAAATCAACGCAGCACCTCTGGCTCTCGTATTTGATGCTAGCCAAACAGCAATTGGTGCCGTTCTACTGCAATTTTCTGAGAACTCTTGGGAACCACTCGGTTTCTTCTCTCGCAAGCTGACGCTCTCCCAGCAGAAGTGGAGCACTTACAACCGCGAACTCTACGCTGCCTACCAAGCAGTGAGGCACTTTCGACCAATGGTAGAAGCCCGCGATTTCGCTATCTTCACCGATCAATTACCCCATACTTACGCCTTTTGCCCAAGAATTAGGAGTAACGATACCTGCTCACTAAGGCAATTTAATTACCTGGAATTTATCTCACAATTCACCACGGACGTGAGGCATAACTACGGAGTGGACAATGTCGTCGCGGACTGTCTCTCCAGGGTAGAACCCATATCCACAACGGCTCCGATTGACTTCATTGCTCTCTCTCGCTCCCAAGATGACGACGAAGAACTACACAAACTATTCCAGAGCGGTGCAGCTCTTCAGCTTCACAGGAGGCCTGTACCCGGAACGAACATTTCACTGTGGTGCGACACTTCCATGCCAAATCCACGCCCCTACCTTACTCCACCATATCGTCGGCAAATTTTTGACAAAATCCACTCCCTTAGTCATCCTGGTGCAAACTCCACCATCGATATGTTTGGCCATCACCCGTCGATATGTTTGGCCATCCACGCGTAAGGACTGTCGCGCATGGGCTCGCAGCTGCCTCGCCTGCCAGCGTTGCAAGGTGTCTCGTCACATCACAACGCCACTCGGAGATTTTGTTCCGCCAACCAGGCGTTACGAACACATACACATGGACATAGTGGGACCTCTTCCGCCTTGCTACGGCTACCGTTACCTCCTAACAATTATCGACCGGTTCTCCCGCTGGCCTGTTGCAGAACCCCTAGTAGGCATCACCTCGGACTGCGTTTCTCACGCCTTTCTTCTTGGTTGGGTAGCTAACTACGGCTGTCCTAAACATATCACTTGCGACCGTGGACGACAGTTCGTGTCTTCTGTTTTCCAGTGACTTTGCTCCACTCTGGGTGCAACGCTACACCACACCACGAGCTACCATCCTCAGGCCAACGGACTCGTTGAACGACTACATCGCGTTCTCAAGGCGGCCCTCATGTGCTTTTCTTCCAACTCATGGATTTGAGGCACTACCCACAGTTCTTCTCGGCCTCCGCACAACTTGGAGAGCCGATCTGCAACCAACCCCTGCTGAACTTCCCTTCGGGGAGCAACTGCGTCTTCCCGGCGACTTCTTCGTCGACTCTGAACATCATTTGGATTCAAAGGATCTAGTATCTCAGCTGCGTGATCACATGAGTCAGCTGCGTCCGACCCCTGCGTCACGCCACATCTCCTCGCAGCGTGTCTTTATCCACAAGGACTTGACCACGTCTTCCCAGGTTTTTGTTCGCCAAGACGCTGTGCGGCCAGCCCTACAACCACCATACATGGGACCATACCCTATTCTCAGCCGCAGTAAGAAGACTTATACTCTTAACATCAATGGAAAACCTTCCACTGTTTCCATCGACCATCTCAAGCCAGCCCATCTTCTTGAGGAGGACTCTCCGCCTACTCCATCAGTGCCATCACCAGACATTACTACTCGCTCCGGCCGCACCGCCCGTCCTCCGGACCGTTTTGGGGTCGACGCTCTTCGACGCTCTCTCTCTCTCTTCCAAGGGGGGGTAGTGTGGCACAATATCCGCCACGACACGCAGTAGAGGAAATCGGGAATGTTCCAAGAATTTCCAGCGTGGCGCTGGCATTCGCCGTTACTAGATAAACAAGCGAGCTTGGCCAACAATGATTCAGCCAGTTCAGTCTGTACTTCGAAGTGAGAATAAACGCTTCACAGCAGTAAAGACAAGTGTGTTATATAGCCTACTAAAGCATTATTTAGCGTAGTAAATCGCTACAGTTCATTAATCTGTTCAAACGAATATTTGCATTGGTAACCCACCTAAAAGCAATTGCAATATTTTCAATTTTCCCAGAAATTACGTGGGTGGTTCTATCCCCACTACGTTACGACTGCGGCCTTGATTTGAATAACGGTAAAGGTAATTAAGTAACACTCTCACACATGGCTAACACCAGTGCGATGCCTCTTCAAGTGTTTATTCAAGTGTCGAATTACTCTATTTTCCGTGCCAATTTACATAAAATTCCAAAAATCATTCAAAATTCTCTGTCCATCTTGATGATTATTTTCTGCCATTTGTGTGAATATTTTCGAGACAGCAAGTTTTTGAACAAGTTGGGCTAAATGATGAAATTTATAGTGCCTGAGAAGTATTTTTTTCTGCTGCTGCTTTCCCGTTGAGCTGCAGCGATGGCTTTTTCTCTCTGGGTTTCCGTCCGGGTAGGCTCCCCAATTTCTGCCGACGTTTCGATGGACGCGTCTCACTAACAGTGTTGTGATTTTTTCTAATCACCTTTAAATTAATATCAGACTTTCAATGAAGTTATATTTATTGACTCTTAAGACGTACATTACACTGTGTCTTACAACGTACTGTCCTGCTGACATAACCGATCACGGCCGACTTCTGCTCAGTGCGCCACAGGCGCTGGTGACCAATAGGTGAAACACAGCTTTTAGCCAACCTTAGTGTGAGGCATTCATAACATCTCCCTTTCCTTCGACAAGTGATCAACCTCCACAATAAGTCGCTTAGGAGGTCTTACTGCTCGCCCAGATCTTGTTGTGTACTCAGTCATAGAGGGTTTGTTTACAATAGGTTCATTGACATCAGATGCATTTTCCTTCTCTGGGTGTTTAACATATAACCCAGGTACATTTCCAGTATCATGAGACCAATAATTCAGAGGAGATGTATTATTCTCTTTAATGTGTTGCCTGGTTCTCCTATATCTTTTCCCAAATACATCAGCAATTACATACGATCTTGGAAAACCACTTATCTCAACGATACGACCCCTTAGCCATCTTGAGTCAGGTGTTTTTTTTAGACCATATAGAATCACCAACCGACAATTCCTTTGAATTTTTGGTATTTCTACTGTAATAGTACATAGATTTCTGTGACTTGAAGTCAAGTACATCTTTCATATTTGTAACAACCTTAGGTTTAAGTACATGTCTACTGCTCAGTAAATTAGTATTCAAAGATCTTGAAAATAAAAGTTGAGCAGGTGATGGACAATTTTCCTTAATATTATTTCTTAAATGTAACAAAGCTAAATAAGGATTCGAACCACTAACATGACCTTTCTTAAACAATTTTTTACAACCTTTCAGCTAATCCATTTGAACGAGGGTAATTTGGACTAGAAATTACATGTTCAAATTTCGCACTGTTTTGCAAAATGTTTAAATTGGAAGGAATCAAACTATTTGCCACATCAGTAATCAATACAAGTGGAATTCCATTACGTGCAAATATAGATTTACGATGATCAATGACAGAACTGCTTTTCAGATCAGTCAACAAAGCTGTTTCTGTGAACTTGGAGTAATAGTAAGCAATAAGTAGATAATTTCTACATGCATAATGAAAAGTATCTGCACCTAGTTTTTGCTGAGGAAAATCAGGTACTTCATGTGGTATCATTGGCAAATTACTATTAGCATTGCTAAAACTTGCACATGCTGTGCACTGTTTGACTTTGTCCATAATTTGATAATTCATCCCAAATATAAAATATTTCTTACTCGATTTTTACAGTATTCTACTTCTAGGTAACCCTCATGTATATTTGCTAACATTTCTTTGCGTAGTGTTTCTGGAACAACTACAGCTTCATTTTTATGCAATAACCCATTTATAGTATGAAAATCATATCGCACATTCCAAAATTGTACTGCCTCAACATCCAGTGACTTTTTACAATCTGGTCACCCTTCTTGTATATATTTTTCAACAGATGTAAGCAATGCATCCTTTTCAGTTTCAGTTAGGAATTGTAACAATTTCTTATGAGAAATAGGTAACATATCAAAATTTAGCCTCACTTGAGCAACCATTTCCTCATTAAGATCATCTAAACTTGAGTCTTTTTCTTGTGAAGGACTTCTGGACAATGCATCAGCAATATGCATTTCAGATCCCGGTTTATAATGAATATCCAAATCATAACAAAGTATTTCTAACATCATCCTCTGCCATCTGGGTGGGACTGACGCTAAAGGGTTTTTAAATATGGAGACTAGAGGTCGGTGGTCTGATTCCACTCTTTCCATAAATGTACTGTCTGAAACGACAACTTGCAAATACTATTGCATACATTTCTTTCTCGATGACTGCGTAGTTACATTGCGCCTCAGTTAATGACTTGGATGCATATGCTACTGGCCTTCCCTCTTGCAGTAACACTCCAACCACTCCATAAGCTGAACTGTCCACTGACAAGACAATTGGTTTTTTAATGCCAAAATATTTAAGAACAGGATCTTCACTTATTTTATCTTTAAGTTTTTGAAAATCTACATCATGAATTGAATCCCAGATCTATATGGAGATTAACTTTTAAGAGATCTCTTAGTGACGAAGTTAATTCAGAGTAATTAGCAATGAATTTAGACAGATAATTTGTTATGCCTAGAAATCTCTGTAACTCTTTTTTATTCTGAGGTTTTTTCATTTTTTGAAATGCCTTAAATTTATTCTCATCGGGACTGATTCCTTCATATGACATTCTGTGTCCTAAAAACTTTATTTTTTCACACCAAATGAACATTTGTCCAAATTGAATTTCATCCCATCTTGTCAGGCTACTTGCAAAAAATTCCTCAGTCGCGTATCGCGTCCTTATTTCTTCATATCCTTTCCAGAGGCGCTGGTGACCAATAGGTGAAACATAGCTTTTAGCCAACGTTAGTGTGAGGCATTCATAACTCTTTGGAGACTAAACGAATTGGGATGAGTTGTAACAGTGATTTCTAAAATTAGAAGACAGTAAAAAATTACCCTTCATGTGAACTTAAATCCGGGACCCACACACTGTGAGATAACGAAGTAGCGCCTTAACACCCACGGCTACCAAGGTAGCCTTGCCTATATAGTTTCAGAAAATAACATCGGCATTCAAATCCCGAACATCACTCTCAATATGTCTCCTTGACAGCCGCATAGAAACATTAGGTCCTTTTCACACAATTATAGCAAACTACTTTTGCTTCGGGGACTTGTAAAGATTTGTTGCGCAGCCCGTCTAGCTTTGCTATCAAAGGCTGCTTATGTTCTTTTACAGAGAAGAGGTTCCAAGGAAGGATGGACGAAGGATGGTCCTACACTTGCCTTGCCGTTAATTGAGTGTAGAGGAAGGGCAGTCGGATGGCTGGGGAAGGAGTCCCAAGGAAGGGCATAACCTTCCCTTACACTCAATAGATGCTGGATGAAGGATAGACGAATGGTAAACGAAGTATTTCCCAGGAAGGGTAGAAGAAGTATAGGCCTACTCTTCCCTTAATGCAGGGTAGATTGATGGAAAGCAAAGGAGTTTTCAGGAAGGGTAGTTCAAGAAGGTTTGTCCTTCCCTTCCCTTACCCTCCACGGAGTGTAGAGCGTGGGTTGAACAAGGGTAACTATATACCCACCATGATGGCTACTACCCTTCATTTAACTTTCTTTTTACCCACAATGAGGAAGTTTATTTTTATCAGGGTGAAAAACCAATATGGAAAGTTTAAATTAATCTCTTAATTTTAATTAATTAATATTCTTTAATAACTTTACAAAAATTCTAAAATAAAATAAAATTAACTCTCTCGTTATTGTTATTCCAAATTTTTGATTGAAATTATCTTTTTGGAACTTGCTCATGGTAAAGGAAAGTAATGATAAGTTTGTTATATTTATTTAAATGTCTTCACCAATCGGTCTTGGAATTGGCACGTTGCAACTCTCCTGTCAGTTTGGTAGCCATGGGGGGGGGGAACCTCCACTAAAGCCTTTAAAAGAGATGCTTAAAAACAAGAAAGATGGCCTCAATAAATAAAATAATAATAATAAATATATTGTAAGGGTGTCGCTCGCCGTCTCGTGCCACCTCGGTTCCGCTCTCGGTGTAATGGAAGAATCGCAGAGTCACGTTCGAGTGATGGGTCCAGTATCTGAAACTCATAACACGTTGCAACCTCTCGCGTGGGATCCATCCTCGTGCATGACTCTGACACCTTACTCCGATTAACAACTTGCTCTCTCGTGGGAATTGGTCTCCGCGTATTCCTCCAACACTTTATGCCGTAACACGTTGCAGTATCTCGGCGTGGGAAGGCGTATGATGTGCATGCTCATGCGGCCTTTTCCGGCCAATAGGAAGACGCCGAGAGGGTCACGAGACGGACGCGACACGGGAGGAAGCCTCATGGAGGGAATAGGCACGGGGAGTCTTACGCTGTATCTCGGAGGAGGAGTTGGTATCTGTGCTAGTGAAAATTAAACGTGTGGAACCAGACTTGTCATATCATTCTGTCTTCTACGAACCTGGCCCTTCCTATAAGCTTAGCGCTTACAATATACTGTTTTTGAGTCCTTGAAAAAAGAACTCCCACACCTATCCGTTCGGCAAAATATCTCTCTTAATTTGTCGTTTATGTCGGACCATCATCATCAATGTGTCTCTTACTGCGGAGTTTTCGGGGTTGGTGTGTACTTTTCACTTTTGTCCTCCATGTCTTGTCGCTAGCTTCCTGCTAGATGCTCATTGTCGTTTTACAAGTTCCGCTTCGCTGGCTACTGGTAGACGTCAGAAGTGTCCTTGAATAAGTAAGCGAGCTTACTTTTCGTAAGTTTTAGTTCGTAGACCGCCGCATGACGTCAGCACTATCCTTGCGATGCGAGGGAACGCAATTTTTCTCGTGCTCGCTCGTTGATATCGCTCTATTGCAGTCGGCGATCTGTTTCTCTATGACGTCAATTATTGGTGGTAATCCACTAAATCTATAGACCTCCTCATTTTTAACATAATTTCTTATAGAGAAAATTGAACGAAGACATTTTCTTTCGTTCACCTCTGGTTTTTGAAGCGATTCCTTCCTTAATCGGCCAAACCAAGCTGCTGCAGCATACAATATTATGGGTCTCTTGTACATTGAGTACATGTAATTTAATTTCTTTTGGCGTTTCCGGCTAGTTATTATGCCAGAGACATTGGCCCTCGTCATATATGTTTTCATGATTATGTGGCTAACATGATCACTCATGATTATTTTCTCGCCGATTTTTATTCTGAGATACCTAGCGCCGCTTTGCCATTTAATGGGCTGTTGTCCGATTCTTAAGCCTCTGCCCGTGTCGATATTGGTCCCAGGTATGTGGAAGGTAACTACCTGCGTCTTAGATTGATTGAGCTGAAGCCTCCATTTTATGTACCACTTAGTGGCTTCGTCAAGTGAGTCTTGAGCATACTCTTTTGCCAGCGTCCAATTTTTACTTCTGGTCAAGAGATAAACGTCGTCGGCATATAGAGCACGGTTTGTCATCCAATTCTCATCTACAGGAAAATCTGCCATGTACAGGTTGAATAAAGTTGGGCCCAAAAGAGATACTTGCGGGACGCCTGCGGCTCTGTTTTTTTTCTTCACTTAGATTTCCATTCCAGTTGACTTGAAATGTCCTATTCTTAAGGTAGGATTCTATAAAAAGTAGTGCCCATCTAGGGAAACTCGTTAAGGCCGTATCACACTAGCGACTGCGGCCGGCGCTGCGGCTGCGACCGCGACTGCGACTGGCCCGTCGACCAATCAGAGCGAGGCAGTCGACGCTGCGACTGCGACTCCGAAGAATAGCCGACCGGCTATTCTTCTGAGTCGCAGTCGCAGTCGCAGCCAATCAGAGAGCTCCATTTCAATCTCGCGCGCTTGCGGCAGACGTGTTTGTTTGTTTTGGTTACCGTAGCGAGGGAAGTTCAAGAAGGTTATAAGATAACGCTGAGATAATTTCGGATTTTTAAAGCGAAGATGGAAGCCCAGTATATTGGATATTGCACCCGAGTACACAGGTGAATGAAAATGAAGTACGTTTTAACATATTTTAGGAACATTTTCAACAATTGCTGCTCTCTATCTATTCTTTGGGCTTTCGTAAACAAACATGCCACAAGAAGAAACGTTCATACGTGCGCATGCGCGATCGTGGCGTCGGCCGCAATGTGTGATGGGGTGCAGTCGCAGCCGCAGCCGAAATCGCGGTCGCAGCGGCGGTCGCAGTCGCTAGTGTGATACGGCCTTTAGTTCATGTTTATGCAGTAGCCCATCGTGCCATACTTTGTTGAATGCATTGCTAACATCCAGGAAGATTCCTATGGTCACCATTTTTCTCTTAAAGGATTCATCAATATATTGAAGGACCCTCTGAACTTGATGGGTTGTGGATCTTCCTCTTCTGAATCCAAACTGATCTTTTGGATGAAGGTTTATGTCGGCAATTGCCGAGGTTATGTGTGTTGCTACACATCTTTCGAATAATTTTCCCAGATTTGAAATTAAAGAGATAGGACGAAATTCGCTAGCTTTTATTTTATTTCCTCCCTTCTTTAGAATGCACTTTATTATTGCTTTTTTTCAAGTTTTCGGAAAATAACCTAATTTTTAATGACTGGTTAACTATTTCTATGAATAGTTGTTTGGCTTTGACTGGCGTTCGTTTTATGACTTCATTGGGGAGGCCATCTTCACCAGTTGCCTTCCTAGTTGAAAGGTTTTTCAGGATCTCAGTTAGAGTATCCATCGTCACGACCGGTATTTCTTCTTTGGTCATTTTTTGCCGCTATGCATCTTTGTCAAAAAAATTGGAGTTTTTAAACCGACCTTTCCAGGTGTGAAAGTCTTAGCTATGACTTCACTAATATGTTTACAGGTGCCACTATATCCACGTCACTATTTTCGATAATTGGATCCTCTTTTGACCTTTTTCTTAGTCTGTTGACAAGCTCGAATATCGATCCGTCTTTCGTGTTAAGGGGAAAGGATACTTCGGGAGAACTCCGCAATAACGGTCGCTGGCAATTAGTTCCGAAAGCGACCGCTGCAATTTGAATTCGAGGGAAGTTGAATGAGTGGAAAGGGGGCATCGAGAGCGAAGTGAAGCGTGGTAGGGGAGGAGGACTAATAATAAGCTCCTCCTCCTGCGGTGTCAGATTTCGGTCCGCTGGCGGTCGGGATCTCGGATGGCCTTGGGAGGCCTCCAGAGTTTTTTGCGTTACAAAAATGTGTTAGGTTGGGTGGTCAGCCCCTCGGTCGGTATCTTTTGCTTTGGGTATTTCCTGCATTGATTTCCTCCTGCTTTCTTTAGGGTCCCAAGATCTTTCTTCATTCTGCATTTCGGTGAATGCATGGGTGTATCGTAAATAAAAGACTGCATTATACAATTATTAAATTAGGACCCATGACGAGACTTTTTCCACGTCGGTAAGCAATACTGCACAACATAATAGATGGTAATGAGAACGCGAGAAATCGTGTATGACTTTCGTAAATTGCTGTTTCCTTTTTCTCTCTACCGCTTGTTGTAGCAGTCCATCACAAAATCCACGTTTATATTACTTCATTGATACGTATTATTGCGCACTTCATTTCTAAAGTTTTCCTAAGATGGCAACGACAGTATCATTTTATTGCAGCTGAGAGGAATCCTGGATTAACTCCATTTCAATCGCTTCAAGTCCAATGGTGAAAGGTTTTTACACGCCTTGCAAACTCCTTTTGATACTAATAAGTAGGAAAAATATATTAAAATTCTTAAATTTTTACAATGAGCGAATTTCACTAGAGACATAAGCGCGTTTATAATTACATTTTTTAAATATATTTAAATTTTATTTTTAAATCAAAATTCTTAAAGTTATTAAAGCTAAACTACCCTGAGATCCTGCCAATTTCATTTTTTTCTTAGCTATGAAGTCTGTGGTACTGTCATAAGCACTAAAATCTCAGTGCGCTGAAGAGTCATGGTATCCTCAATTTTTTTATCTCACTCATTTGAAGATACTCAGATAAAATGAAAGTCGTGGCTCAGCAGTTTATCCTTTCTGGGAGAAAACATTCGAATCGGTTCACAATTGATAGAGGGTATTTCGAGGTGGTATTAGTACCTTCGTGTATTGCGATCTCATTATCCTGTTGGAGTCCCATTTCTAAGGACATGTCCGGAAACATTTGACCCGCATGTACTTGCAAAACAATGTGGCTCGCGCGGCTGTTACCTAATAATTATTTAAATGTATAGCATATTGTAAGAACTTATGGAGAGATGGTCGTCCTTAAATTTGTTACAATTTTAATTAATTTATAAAATTGGTGGTAAAAAATGTGTCCTACACAGTTATGCCACATTTGCTATAATCCGGGAAAAGCCAGTGGCGGGGGCAGGGGACAGGGGGCGGGGGCAGGGGGCGGGGGCAGGGGGCGGCGGCAGGGGGCGGGGGCAGGGGGCTGCTGTTGGCTGTACCACGATACACAGGGATGAATATGTCACCGTATTTTGTCTCCAGAAGGTCTGTGGGCATGTAGAAAATTTAGGATAAATATTTGAGAGGAAAATGTTGGTTCAAATGAAAAAGCATCGTTTCTTGTACAATTATTTATTGTAACCAGATGCATTCTGGAATAGTTTGCTTAACATAGAGCTCACGTAAAACTCCTTTAATTTTACCATAATTTCTTTGGCCCAAAAGTGATTTTCCCTGGGTATCTTATTAATTAAAATACCATGAGGATGTCACCAAATAAAATCACAATATTTTTTATTAGATATTTCTAGCTGTCTGAATTTCGGTAGAATTATCTGCTTCTTCTGCATAGCTTATAATTTCCTTATTTTACTTCCACGAAGGTAACTCTTTTATTTTCAACTTCTTCCTCATGAGTAATATTTGTACAATGGTAGAGGCACTTGATTTCCACCAAGACTTCGCCATTAGATATTGTCCCATCAGTACTAGCAGCCAAAAAAGGTACATTTTGATCAACAAAGACACCAGCGGGCAAACATTTATTTTTGCTTGATCTCTCATATTCCCTGATGGCAGAGTTTTCATTGACATTTCCCCAATCGGTTGGCAAGTTTCCTCTGAAGGAAGGAAGCTAACCATCGTCAGCCAATTTTGATGTTTGATTTCCTAAGATTACACATACGACCAAAGAAAGAGGCTTGAACCTCTTCCACCTTTATGACCACCACGTCCCTTTGAGAATTTGATGTCTAGTTTCCTTCTCTTAATTTTCACGCAACCTTTGTTTCATTTTTACTGATGAAAGGAAATCACTCATCGAATCGTGTTTGGCCAATGTAACGTCACTTTGAACATCACGAATGAGCCCATAATGATTGTCTGGTCCCTCTGTTCGGATACGTTTATTTTTGGATGATGCAGAATCCAGACGCCTTTCCTCATATATCCCTTATCCCTTTCGGAGGAAGCAATTTTTTTTAACTCTCCTCGGCTCTTGTTCATTAGTTCTTTGTAAAAAAATTTATGTACATCGTCTTTCATATTGAAAACTACTGATGCAATGGCGCACCTAGTTTCGTAGGACCCCTTAGATATAAATTTACTCTCTGCCCTCCTATGTACGTTGCCACGTAAGAATTGTAGAATTCCGCAAGATTGTTAGTGACGTTATTTATAGTAAAAAAAATAGGGGAGTGACTAGATAAGAGACTGTTAGCATAAGCGATATCCTCCCATGAGCCGAAACTGATGAAATGAGGGATCAAGTTTTCCTCTCCTTCTTTGGGCCCTTTGCAATAACGTATGTCACATTTACTATGGTTTTCGAGGGTAATATTTCCTCTTCTTTAGCTGGGTACTCTCCATTATCTTTACATTTGAAATTCGAGGTTTTAAAATGCTCGAAGTTTCTTCATACTCATCCACACATTCATCATCATCATAAGAAATTCTACTTTCAATGCTAGGTTTACTGAAACCCTTCTGAGTGATAAGCCAGGCAAATTGCCATGTCAGGTCAGGTCTTTATCATAAAAATCTTCTTCGTCAACTCTATCAGACTCATCATAAAAGTCATCTTCTGTGGAACTGTTACCATCAATAAGAGATTTTTCATCGTCACCATTTGCTTCGGCTTCAGAGGTAGAATCCTTGCCATTATCCACTCTAAATTTCTCACCTCCAGAGATATTCTGAGCCTTTCTCCTTCCCAAGGACGTCTTCCTCACTGCCCTGTTTGTTTCCTCAGAATCATCCTCTTCTGTCCCACTTAGCTCAAATTCACAGTCTTACCCAAGTAGGTTACCGAACTGAGGTAAAGAAAACGTGTTATTAGTGTCTACATTCAAACTGGTGCATTTGAATGGCCTATATCATGGTCTATTTTTTAATACCAAACTCAAGTGCTATATCGTTCTTTCTTTAGATTAGTGTTGAAAATGCTGCGTCATGTCATTTTGGGGCAATGCCGTTCACCTTGCAATGGGCAATGCCGTGCAAGGCGCAAGGTGTACGGTTTTTCCCCGCGTTGAAAGATGAAACGATGTGTGTGCTGGCCAGGCAGTCCTCATTGCCTGGTCCTACTGGGCTGTCCAACGTTATAGTTTCTCAGCCGATGTGTCTTCGGAGAGTTTCTCCCGTCGATGAAATTAGTGAGGGTCCTTCACCTCTGTCTCTTCTTCTGCGGAAGGTCTTCCTCCTCTCCAGTAGAAGAGCACGGTCTCTTGTGCCGATCGTATGTGGTTGGTTTGGTGTCCGCTATCGTCTTGATGGCTTCGATGCTGGAGCTCTTCGCCTTCTGGAAGAAGGTCTTGGAAGTCTGCTTGAGGTAGTCCTCAATCGGCTCCATGTCCGTCAGGGCGTAGAGCAGTACTCGGTGGTAATTCCATCCAAGAGCGAGGATGGTCCTGAGCGTGGTGTTCTCTGCCACTCTGATGGGTTGGCTCCGTGTTGTGGGTATGCGGCCGCTCCACGCAGGGGCAGCATACGACAGTATTGGCCGGATGGCCATTTTATAAATCCTCAACTTCTGCTCCAAGGAGAGTAATCTCGACCGCAGCAACGGCGAAAGCAGGAATTTCCGCGTTCGTGCTCTTCGCGAGATGTTCAGGGCGTGTTGGCGGAAGGAGAGGCCTCGGTCCAGCGTCACTCCAAGATACAGCGCCTCCGTCTTCCAAGGTGCTTCCTCCGTGTCGACTAGAATCTCCCCCGGAATCGGCGTCATAGGCGTGGCGGAGAAGAAGACGGCGTTTGTCTTCTTGGCGTTGATGATTATACGCCATGTTGCGTACCACGGTAGGAGTTGGTCCACAGCCCGTTGGAGATAGGAGGCCGCCATATGGGATTTCCAGGAACGCGCCACCACTGCTGCGTCATCTGCGAACAGTGTCACGATCACGTTCCATCCGAAGTCCCGCGGAATATCTGCCGTAAAGATGTTGAACAGCAATGGTCCGAGTACCGATCCTTGGGGGACCCCGGCTCGGATGGTCTTCTTCATGGAGGTGGCTCTACCCCAGATGACGGAGAACGTCCTCTTCCTCAGGTACGCAGCGATCAGTCTCCGCTGCCAGAAGGGAAATCCAAAGCGCTTCAGCTTCAATAGGAGGCCGTCGTGCCAAACTCGGTCAAATGCTTTCTGGACGTCGAAAAAGGCAGCCGCCGCGCAGCATCTCCTATTGAAGCCTGAAGTTATGAAGTCCACCATCCGTACCAGCTGGTGAGTGGTGGAGTTGTGATCCCGGAATCCGTACTGCTCCAGTGGAAGGATGTCACGGCTCTCTGTATGCTTGAGGATGAAGGGCAGCAACGTCCTCTCCATGAGTTTCCCCAGGGTCGTAAGCAGGGAGATCGGCCTGTAGTTGGTTATGTCCAGTCGTTTCTTCCCCGGCTTCGGGATGAGGAGTACTTTGGCTGACTTCCATCTCTCCGGAAAATATCCCATTCCGAAGCAGGCCGTGAAGAGCAGAAGCAGGATGGAGGCTAGCGATGATGGCATCTGGAGAAGTGCTTCGTTCGGGATGCCGTCGTCTCCCGGGGCCTTCCTCTTCTTCAGCTTCCCCAGTGCTGCCCGTAGGTCTTCAGGGCGGAGCGTTGGTGGTTCCTCGTCCGGGAACTCCACATCAGTATCCCCCAGTTGGGGTTCTGGACCATCCGGCGCCAAGGGGTGGATCTCGGAGGAGAAGGACTGCTCTAAGTACTCCGCCGCAAAGGTCGCCTTCTCATCCTCCGTAGTTAGGAGGCCTCCAGGGGATGAAATGGGAGAGTCCTCCACCGCTCCTCGCGACTTCAGAGAGGCAGCCATTCTCCAGAGGGAGCCGTCATCCGCATCAAGCTGGGACACCTTCCGGTCCCACTCCTTCTGCCTGTGGTCCTCGATGAGAAGCCGGAGTTCAGCGCGTGCCTGCCGGAATCTCTGTCCGTCTAAAGGGGTCTTCGTCTTCTGGAATTTCCGGCGTAGGCGGTTACGCCTCTTGATTCTCCGTAAGATGAAGTCCGGAAGTGCCAGGTGATTGAAAGGGCGCCATTGGACCGTCGGTACAGCAACTTGGATCGCCTTGTTGATGGCTGCTGTAACTGAGTCGGCGACCGCGTCAATTTCCTCTTCGGTGTTGAGTGCCGGTTCTTCCGTAGGGAGAAGATCGGTCAGCTCCTGGCGGTAGAGAGTCCAATCAGCCTCCCCCGCGTTGAACGATAGTGCCCCATGTAGTATTATAATTTTTCTGAGCACTAGAACCTTAAAATGCTTATATGCATTATGAAGGACCTATGAATGAGTGAGTTGCCAATCCTACAGTACAGGCATACCTTGATAGTCCGAACACACAATAGTCGGAACACTTAAATAAACCGAACGACCTTCATTTGTCGTGTCGTTAGTTTGTCTGTATTACATATTTTTATGCTATAATAAAGCATTTAATCGCAAATAGAAAAGGATTTTCTTTGATTTTTAGTTATATGTTATCTCACTCTTCTTCAAGTAAGATAGGGGAGTAAGATAGGGTTGGTATTATTATAATTCTAATGTCAGCTGTTATGCTAGTTTTACGTATTTAGATGATGGAATAAAACTTTAAATTAAATTGTCCATGTTTGCTTTTCCCACACAGTCTTGGTAATATCAATAACAATCACCAGTTAGGGGAAATAACGCACAGAGCGGTATTGCCACAACTGCACCTCGATTATGTAAATGTGACAGCGACGACGGCGATAGATGACCATCACGTTCTCCTATCACGTTCCGCTCTATCACGCGATCATGTAAGCCACCGTCATCGCGCGTATCATACAGGTACGAGCGCGCGAGGTTGGTATCATTGAGAAATCTGAAGAGCCAATGAAATCCTTCGACACATCCCTGCCCGAGAATTCTAAAGGTGTTTTCCACCTCCGCCATCGACCTATTCTCTTGTGGCGTACCGAGCTACAGGGATAACGTCAAGCCCTTCTGCCATTACCTCTTGTTTCCGCCTCTGGTGCAGAAAGTGCATAGTGCGATTGACTGGGACCGTGAAAAAGATGCCATGAACTACTATTATATTCTTTGTCTCACAGTTATTTTCCCCATCACTTGGGGAATCGATGGAAAAATCAATTCGAGGTAATTTTTAAGCAACTGTTTCTTTTTGCGTGAACATTATACTTTATTTGAAAAAAGGGGGGTCATTTTAAAGCAACTGTTTCCTTTGGCGTGAACATGATAATTTATTTTAAATAAATGGAACTACTGCTTTGTTGTAGGCACTTTTGATAGTCAATCTGATAGGAAACATTTGAGTGGATTTCATTCTTTTTTTCTTGCTTGGGATTTGGAAGTTTAGATTAGTGTAGAGTAAGTGCTGACAAAAGATATCACTGGGATATTTTTAGTAATACAATCAGTTATTGCTAAGTTACCCCTTTGTTAGGTAGTCAAAATAAGTTTTCTTTTTCTTGAAATTAATTATCACATTCCCCGTTAAAAAAAAAACTTAATGACAGTCTTAAAAAACATGGTACCACACTAACAATGATATGAAAAAATTAAAAACAAATATTCGAATAACCTTCTTTTGATTTAATCATCAAAATAAATCCAGTATTGAAACAGTCCTCGATCGCCCAGGCCAAAGAAGGTGGTTTTTGCTGTTTGATCTGTCTCTGTCGGAGGGGCGGTGCCATCAGGCTCTGTTGGAGGTGCGGTGTTTTCAGGCTCCGGGGAAGGGTCTGGTGGAGAGTCGTAAAAACGAACTAAGATCTTTTGCCTTAAAGGTGGGGGATACACAATCAACACATCCATTGGTAAAGAATCGGAAGACAAACTGTCCGATGTTACGATATCGCTGGATGAGTCGTCAAAAATTTCGAGCGGTTTCATTTGTCTTTTGATGTTTAATTGTTTTCTGATTCCTTTCCGTCTGGGGCACCTAAAAAGTGCTTAGCACGAATCTGTGAAAGACAAGAGAAGATAATTAGCGCAGGAATCTGGAATTACGGGCAGACGAACCCCCATGCCTTTAAAGAAGACGCATTTCCCACAACATGAATAGTATTTATTTAATATTATTCTTAATATTAAAGTGGCAAGTCCATGAAGTGGTATAAATTGTTATTTTCCGGGTATATCATGCGTGACCAACACTCATTAGCTCACCTTTTCTCCCTTAAGTTTATGTTCACTTAGATGAGTATCCCTAAACGGGATAAAAATACTCGCGTTCTGTGTCGATTCGGTTTTAGCATAATTAAAATGACCACTCTTAAAGGAGAATACTTAAGTAACCACTGAAAATGTATGAGTAGTATCATAATGGTTCGTGAATTTTTCCTACATTCTATTTCAAAGTCTGTGGTCATCGGTATTATGTAATTAGTGCTTACAGCAACCACCCATTTTTAGTTCGGGAACCTTTGCTCTTCTGGTCTCTTTAATGTTACGTAACCTTTACAGCAACGTTTTTTTTATAATCTGCTGCAACCTTCCTGCTCTTAGACGTATTTTTTGTCCCTGGATTCTTTTTCCTTCCTTTCTCCTTCAGTTACTTTTTCAAAGTGTTGTTACCTTAGTGACGGTAGGCAAGTGTCGTCAATTGTTTATGCATTGTTGGAAAATAGATCGAATAGATCGATTTTATTAGCATTTTCGATTGTTATTCGCCCTTATCATGAAAGGGAATTGAATATGACTTGTTTAAATGATATCTGTTTTTGTTTAATTTCTTTTAGAATTAGATTTATGAACTTATCTGGCTGTAATTAGGGAGAACTCAGGTAATAAATGTGCCAGGTAAATGTTTAGTTTCTATCATGCCAGATTTTATAATTCCCCTTCTTTATTGACAGATGCGTGCATTTAAAATTGATTTCTCAATAGAGTCTTAGAATTTTTATTGTGAACCCTGTGAAATGAATCGTTCTCACCACGTCTTCAGTGGAATGTAATTATTTCCCTCTCAAGTATTGACCATGAATGAAAAGAATAAATCAGTCTTTTCGGTAGATTTTGAAGGATGTCAACCTATTTTAGTCGTGACCAGTCGCTTTGAAATCATTATATATTGTACGCTCTATCACTTTATTGCCGTCAAATTAAATACCTAAATATTCGCACTTGACATCCTAACTTTTCGAAAGCAAACGAAGTTTCTTAACATCGTTCAAGTTCGTTAACAGGTGATGTCGATAGCAGTAATCGGTGAAAATTTTTAGGAATTGGAGTTAAAATGTCCCCTTTGGTTTATAAATTTATGTTTTTTTATGGGTAAACGGCTTTAATAAGCTTTTACATTTAGCTTTTACTAATGCATTAGCTGAAAATCGTCCTGCTTCAATCAGTAGTAGCTATCAGTAAAACGTAGTAGTGATGCGGGCATAAATGTCTTTCTTAGGTTATAAAGTAACGATTTTTAATGAAAAAATAAAATTTATTAGCGTTTGCAAACATATATGGCTTGAAATGTCCCTATTCCTCTCGGCCAGGACGAAAGGGAATATTTAAGGGGAAAGGATACTTTGGGAGAACTCCGCGATAACGGTCGCTGGCATTTAGTTCCGAAAGCGACCGCTGCTGTTTGAATTCGAGTGGAAGGGGGCATCGAGAGCGAAGAAAATAATCGTAGGGGAGAAGGACTCACATTCATGGTGAGCTCCTCCCTCTGCGGTGTCAGATTTCGGTCCGCAGGCGGTCGGGATCTCGGATGGCCTTGGGAGGCCTCAATAGTTTTTTCTTTTACGTTGGGTGGACACTGTCCACTGGACAGTCTCTCGGTCGGTGTCTTTGATTTGAATATTTCCTGCATTGAATTCCGCTCTCTTTCTTCAGAGTCTCATGTCTTTTTTCATTCAGCGCTTCAGTTAAAGCATCGGAGTATTGTAAATAAAAAAACTGTCGTGTATAATTACTAAATTAGACTTGAGAATTATTCCACGTCGGTAATCAATACTGCACTACACCATATACATCGTAACGAGAACGCGTGAAATCTCGTATCGCTTTCGTAAATTGCTTTTTCCTTTTTCTCTCTATCGTTTGCTGTAGCAATGCATCACTAGATCAACGTCTATATTACTTTATTAATACGTATTATAGCGCACTTAATTCTTAAAGTATTCCTAATATGGCAACGACAGTATCATTTTTACTGCAGCTTAAATTACCTCTAAATTTTAAATTGACTCTATTTCGATCGCTTCAGTTCCAATGGTGAAAGGTTTTCACCCGCCTTTCAAACCCATTTTTATACTAATAAGTGGGAAAAATATCTTAAAATTCAAAAATGTTTACGAGTGAATTTCACAGGAGACAACGTGTTTATAATAGGGTGGTTTCCTATTATTTTTTTATTGCTTTAATCGAAAGATTATTACTCCTGGAGTACGTATTTCACGCTTTTAGATTTTTAAATGACAACATCTATTTTTCGCGATTAAATGAAAAGTGAAAAATTTCAAGCGCGCGAAAACGCGACGCTTAAGTATGAATGCCGGGAAATATCTCCGCACGTCGTATTTCTGGTTCCCCCTCCCGCCCGGTGAGGTGACCTTGAGGCGAGGCTTAGCGCTGATACGTCGCAGGATGCTAGCGGATAGCTGAGTACCTTGCTGGATGGTAGCGCTTGGCTTAAAAAAGGTTTATTAATACCTTATCAAACGAAGGAAACTTTCCGAACTTCGCCAGTTTTAATAGGTGATTATTAAGACATGTTTCCCTGAGCTCTGTGCCTCATGCATGCATTGGTAACCTCAGACGATGTATAACTCCTATCGTCTCGTGTAGAAACTAGGTCCCTGTGACGTCATGCGGAGTGGAATCGCATGAGCGCCAATCTGGCCTTTTTCAAATGAGGATAAAATTTGACCCTTGCCATTCGTCTAAACCGCTTTTTCAAAAACCAAATAATTTGTGTATTATGAATACACTAATGGTGGGTAACGAATCGCAATCAATGCCTTTCGTTTTCTTTGATGAAGGAAACTACCCTATTGCATTCGTTAAAATACTTATTTAGTTATTAAACCTGAACTCCCCTGGGATTTTACCAAATTAATTTTTTCTTAACTATGAAGTCTGTACTTCTGTCATCGGCACTAAAATCTCGGTAGGCAGAAGAGTCATGGTATCCTAAATTTTTTATCTCACCCATTTGAAGATTCCTGGAGAAAATGAAAGTCGTGCCTCAGCATTTTATCTTTCTTGGAGAAAAATTTCGACTTGGTTCATAATTGGTAGAGGGTATTTAGAGGTGGTATTAGTAACTTTGTATATTGCGATCTCATTACCCTGTTAGAGACCCATTTCTAAGGCTATGTCCGGAAACATTTGACCCGCATGTTACTCGCAAAACAATGTGGTTCGCGGGGCTGTTAGCTAATAATTATTTAAATGTATATTACTGTGCATATTGTAAGCGCTCAAGGAGAGAAGGTCGTACTTAAATTTTTTACAATTTTAATTAATTTATAAACTTGGTGGTGAAATAATTTGTCCTACACAGCTATGCCATATTTGCGATTATCCGGGAAAAACCAGTAGCAAGGGCAGGAGGCTGCTGTTGGCCGCACCCCCATATACAGGGATAAATATGTCACCATATTTTGTCTCCGGTAGACCTATGGGCATGTTGAAAATTAGGCATAAATATTTTAGAGTAAAGTGTTGGTTTAAATGAAAAAGCATAAAAACCAGTACATTTATTTACTGTAACCTGATGCAATCTGGCATATTTTAGGCAACATATACTTCACGTAAAACTCCTTTATTTTTCCACCATTTCTATGGCCCAAAAATGATTTTCCCTTCGCTTTCTATTAATTAAGCTGTCCCCGCACTTGGTAGATATATCAGCTTCTTCTGCGTAGCTTATAATTTCCTTCTTTTACTTTCATGAAGTTAACTCTTTTATTTCTAACTCCTTCCCTTTCTTAGGAGTATTTGTATAATTATAGGGGCTCTTGATTTCCACCAAGCCTTCGCCATCAGATATTATCCCATCAGGACCAGCAGGTAAGATTTAAGCATGGAAAAGGTGAATGAAATTAACATTTTAAAGAAACTGTAACAGCTGTTTATTGATTTTAAAAATTATTAGCTTGAAAAAATATTATTTTCCTGAAAGACTTTTGCGATTTTTGCTTGTAGAGGGGGGGGAGCTGCCCATTCTGCCCCTCGCTGGGTACGCCCATGAGTGATATCCTCCCCAATGCCGCAACTGATGAAATGAGGGATCAAATGCTCCTCTCCTTCTTTGGGCCTTTTGCAATAATATGTGTCGCATTTACTATGTAGGGGAAAGTGGGGCAAAACCGACCGGTTAACCTTTTTTCATTTAAAACTTGATCATTCTGTTGCTAATATTCTTTTAAATGTGGTTAATAGTAACATTTAATCATATAGGGTGTAGAATATTAATGTAAATGCAATTTATGATAGTAATTAAATATATTTATGATTTTTTTTCAACCATTGACAAAATGACGATTTTTCCCCATAGGTGGGGCAAAACGGATACCCATTGAATTTGCATTTACAAAACCTTTATTGTACAATTTTGAAATATTTATTTTACAAACACTCTTTTATCACGTGTGTGATATTTTTCAACATGAAATAGTAAATTAACAATATGTGAGGTTGGATATGAACTTACGTATATAAATCGCAAATGACATTGTCATCTTCTTCTTCACAATTTGAACACGCCTCGTGAGCCCATCCTTTGCAGTTCAAACATTGTATTCAACCCACTTTATTCTTGGAAATAGAATACAACTAAATGCAAAATTTGCAAGCCTCCTCGTCTCCTTCGTTACAATCATCCCTCTCTTTAAGAATATCCAATCTCTGTCGGTCCTGCCCCAGGTGAAGGTTTTACCCCTCGACACACAACATCAGAAATATGGCAATACAAGCGTATCCATAATCAACTACTCGGCTACACGGGCTTAAAACACAACTAAAAACACTAAATTATCAAATCCACTTACCGTTGGTAAATCAGATCGGCGTTATAGCTGTCGGATCCAAAACATACGTAATAAAAATCCTAAAGAAAAATTGTATAAAATTTCAAAAACTCACAGAAACTAAACGGCGGCCACTACGCAAACGGAAACAAGATCTATCTGCTGGTATTGGCGGCCGCTTCAACTAATTTTTAATGTTGGTGATTGAAAGCAAAAACTACCGGGGGATTTTAAAGGGGTCGGTTTGACCCGCCCAGTCGGTTCTGCCCCACTCTCCGCTATGCATAAACTCTTCTCGGGATACCGCGCGGGTTAAGATTGTGTAAGAGCGCCGACGTTTCGGGCACCGACTTGCTTCCCATTCACACGGCTACAATACACTATCTCACCCGCGCGGTATCCCGAGAAGAGTTTATACATGTTGTTCGCCGGGAAAGTGTAAAATCTTACATTTACTATGGTTTTCGAGGGTAATATTTCCTTATCTTTAGCCGGTTACTCTCCGAACTCCACTTAACGTAACAAATCGATTTTTTCATTCTTTACTTTTCCAGAATCCAATCAAATTCGACACTGAGGTGGAAAAACACAAGGGTCTCTCCCAGATAAGATAATTAACTGTATTCATGAAGATTTGATTACACGATTTAGATTTTTTTGCATGAATGTTAAATTCCATGGTCACTTAGAAGTATCAATAAGAAATAAAAATATTCTAATTACATATATAACTTGAAAAGTAATTTTACGAAAATTGCAGCCAAATGCCTAATTATAAAACAGTTCAAAATTGGTAGGTGTTATGACTTTAACCCAAGGCGTGATCACAAATTTTTTTCCTATCAAGAAAAAATATGAATGAATTGCTTATTCATCTACTCCCAACTGAATGGACAAATTTGATAATGGGCAATATTTGGCCCGGCAGGTATAGTATTGTCGTTGCTTTACCATTTCATATGGTGTTCCATAAATGGTAGTTTCCACGTCAGTTGGACTCACTATGTTTACACAGTCATAAAAATGATAGCTCTGCAAAGAGGAGCCGTAATAGCGTATGTGCACCCGGGAGGAATAAGATTGAAATGCAGTTTATTCGATAAAGTGTATCGTAAATATCATTACTTTCGATTAACAGCATTAATTGTTGCTAAGTTTGTTTAATAATTAATATTTAATATGCAATGTTTTCGCAACGATATTGAGCAGACGAAAACGCTCATCTATTGGCTCCTCGGTATGTGACGTCTTTCTGTTCTATCTCATCAGCGTGCAAGGTGTTTATCGTGTTATGATCGTGTTTATGATATAATAAACTGCGTGTGCATTGGAAAAGTTGGTTGATCTGATCTGTGTAAAGGGAAATACGTTTAAGTGCTTATCATGGAATCAGGGTTCGTGAAGGTTTCTTCAAATAATATCCCGAAGGTGGATGCTTCAATGATTGACCGTGCTGATTATGTTGGACTATACCTACATGCCTCGGCACGAAGTTTTAATGTTGAACTGGAGCTTTTTTTTGTTGCGTTGCCTCTCTCCATGTCACGAATTACCAGTACGTGAAAATTGAAGATTTCCATAATTTTGAAGCGGTAAACATGGGGACGGGATCTTAAACAATGAAAATGAACAATGGAATAGCGAACTGAAGGAAAGTGCGTGGTTCACAAACAACTTCATCGATAATTCAGAACCAGTCTTGAACATCTGAGATATGGAAGAGAAAAGTTGGGTCAATTGGGTCCAGCCATTCGCGGACAATTCATAAGCATGATGGAGGTCAGCAAAACCGTTGCCTAAACAGCTGGGCTGCTGAATTTGACCCGAAATACTGCTTATTGCTAGGTAAGGAGTTACAAGGAAGGCGATGAGCCCCACAAACCTGCCCTCGTGCCATTCTTAGCAAACCGAGAAAAGCATTCAGCGGGAACAATTTAGTTAGGAAATAGGCTTTTTTGAACTTCACCATTTTCGCTGACGAAAAACAGTTTCGCAGCATATAAATGCCGCTTTACACGGTGAAAGATCATTCGAAAGATCTTTCGAAAGATCATTCGAATGATCCATCATTCACCGTGTATAACGGAAATTTCCTGGAAATTTCCAGCGTGAATGATCATTCGAATGAAATTTCAGGCCTGTTCTAATTTGCTTGAATGATTTCCGTGAATGATATGAGCGCACGGCGACCATCTTGCCATTGGCATCCACCTCGGAATTTTAATATTTTATATAAAAACTTTGGAAGCATAGTAACCCACGAAATAGCCCAAATAATTAATATGTACTTTGAGAGAACATAAATTCACAAACATCAACCGTCTAAAGTGGGTAATTCGGAAATAACATTTCGGATATTTAATTAATAAAAACGTCGTTTTTCTCCTCGATTGCGTCTATATTTTGTTTAATTTACAATTATTAAACTATAGTTCATGATTTGAGCACTAAGTTTCGGGTGAGAGTCCCAATTAATCACAAAATATCTGTTTATTCGGTGAACACATTCCAGCCAACACGAGCCGCTACGTTATATCTTGGCTCACCTATGGGATCACAATATTGCCTATCTCCAATCATTCAAGGAACTCACCCGAAAGAAATTTCGAGCATGTCCTAATTTGCTTGGATGATATCAGCGCATAGCGTCCATCTTGCCATTAGCACCACCTCCGAATTTTAAGATCATATATACAAACTTTGGAAGCATATTAACTAATGCGATAGCTTAAATCATTACTATTTACTTTGAAAGAAAGTAAATTCACAAACATCATTCCTCAAAATAGAGTATTTTGGAAAAAACATTCCGGATTTTTAAAGTTCAAAATCGTCGTTTTTCTCCTCGATTGCGTCTATATTCTGTTTGATTTACAATTATCAAACTGTATTTAATGATTTGAACGCTAAAGTTTGGGGTGAGACTCCCAATTAATGACAAAATATCTGTTTATTCGGTGAACACATTCCAGCCAAAACGAGCCGTGACAACACATTGGCCCACCTAGGAAGTCACAATCTCACTGGGTTGCCTATAATTCAAGGGGCAAACCCTATAAGTTAGCCCATGAATATCACAGTCCACTTTCTTCCCCTGCTTCGATAGCAAGCAATGAGATGACACTGAGCCAACTTCATTGTAGAAAGTATGAGGATGCTGAAGCGCACTCTTTCGAAAATAGAACAGGTCGCTTCCTTTTTTCTCTTCACGTTACCTTTCTTCTCTCGCACAGGAATGACCTTTGTTCGACTACATTGTAAAGGCTGTGTACACGAAGGAACCCCAAACATAAAAACTCATGGTCGACCGGCCTTCAACCTTGAGGAGCTTTTGCTTTATGCTTATTATGTTCTTTTTTTATGGGAGCTGGACGCTGCGGCGTCAATACGGGACTGAGATAGGATTTTTCTGAACGAGTAACAATGTGCAGTTTTTCCCCAAATTATATTTTCACTAACTTTTTTATTTAATGAATCGGGAGGGAAAAGACCTCGGGCAGCCATTTGAAGAGTAAGTTCCCTTATAATCATGTTACAGAGCACACTATCTTGAAGCATAATCATCTTTGCTCTGCAGCGAAAACAACCAATTATGTATTTCGTTACGGGATTACAAAACGCACGATTTATTAAAGTGGTTTTCCGCTGTCAATACGTACCGTTCTAATTCCTCTCATTACTTAGTGCGTCATACCCCACCGAAAGTCAAAGCAATACCAAAGTATATTGAAGCGCACATGTAAACAAAGCGTTCCATCGTCTGCGAGCTCCAAAACAAATCATGTGGTGAGAAACGGTCGGAAATATCGTTAGAATCGAAATACACTATCGATGGTCGCACCAGTGCGCATCGTTTCTGCGCAGATCTTTCACCGAAATCATTCACCGAAATCTTTCACCGTTGTATAGCGGTACCGGCGAATGAATTTCTTGCGAATGATCATTCGAATGATCTTTCGAAAGATCTTTCGAATGATCTTTCACCGTGTAAAGCGGCCTTAACAAGGTAGGATAGAATTTTGGAGGCTGAAGAGTACACGTTATTGAACAAACTCTTTCATATTTAAGTAAATGAAAGGTCGTAGCACTTTTCCACAAGACTTTTTTATTCGTACAACGCGTTTCGGCTCACTGAGCCATCATCTGGTACAAGACTGGTCTTGTACCAGATGATGGCTCAGTGAGCCGAAACGCGTTGTACGAATAAAAAAGTCTTGTGGAAAAGTGCTACGACCTTTCATTTACTTAAATATGTCTAACTTCCACCAATTGAAGCCTGAATCTGTTGAACTCAAACTCTTTCATTTCGTAAATTGCGAAGACTTTTGTGCATTGTTGTGTCAATTATGATACAAGGTTATTCATAAGTGTAAGTAAGTTAGGATGCATTGGATATATCTGTGAATGACAACAGATGACCTTATGCATAGGGATATTAGATAATAATTTATGTTATTTATTGTCAATTTATGTCATTACATTTCCTATTAACCCGGTAACGCCTGGATTAAAAAGTTTGCGAGATTTTTGTGGTAATCATGTATCTAAATGTAAGGAAATTCTGAGTCAATAGGTGCAAAATTCTTTTACCACTAATAGTTACGCCAAGCGATATCATATGGTACCACCAAAATGTTTTGCATCATAACACCCCAAATTTTAGGCTCACATCAAAAAAATATACTTTATCTGAGATATACATGTTATAACAATCATAATTACATAATAAGACTTTTGTATTAACAGTACATAAGGCTTAAGCAAAGAAAATCGAAATACTTGCTCTAAAACTTTTTTTTTGCTAGTTGATAATTCCCAATTTTCAAACGGCTCTAAATGCTGTAATTCCCTCTTTATAATTGCAAACTTTTCGGAAAAGTGTTATTAAAAATATTTTAATGAATTTAAAACTCTCAAAACCACTAATAAATTACGATAAATGACAAAAAAGTTACGTTTAGCACTGCACTCCCAACTGGTACCATTCGGTACCGCTAGGCGTTAACGGGTTAAATTATTATTCGTTTAAATTTATTTAAAAGGCACAGCTAAATTTAAAAAAATAGTGTAAGCTCTACTTTAAGTAATCCTACTTTAAGTAATTTTAATTAATAAGGTGAAGATATATGCTCTGAAAGGGAGATGTTACTTATAAATTGATCATTCTGTTTCGATTTATGTCGGATTTAATGATTATTTCGTGTGCATATACTGGAGTAAAGGAGCGACTAAGATGGTAATGTTCGTGGGATCGAATCCTCGACGTTGTAAAATGACCTCACATATTATTTTTTCGTGGCGTTCATTCGTTTTTCATTTCTTTATACATTTCGAATCATTTTAAATGCGCTGCAACAGATTTATGTACTTTAAACGATAATGAGTCCCATAAAAGTTAAAAAAAAGTTGTTGGGTTGGATTAGACGTATAATTTCTATGAATGGCTAGAACATTTTGAAGGTTAGGGATTTGCAAAAGAAAGTAAAACCGTAGACCGGCGATGAAGGGGGCATAAAATATCTACGTCGATGTTAACATACTTTTTAAGACGGACCGACCAAGGGTCATATTTATCAGCTGATCATTGAATAATACATACGGGACTCGTCTCCATAAATTAGGATTTTTCTGAGCGAGAAGTAACGTGCAGTTTTGCCCAAAATTATTTTTTCACTTACTTTATAATTTACTGAATCGCAACGGAAAAGACTTCGGATAGCCATTTGAAGACTACTAGTACGTTTCCTTATGGTCATGTTCTACAGCGCACTATCTTGAAGTATAATCGTCGTTGCTCTGCAGCGAAAAAAAATTATTAAATAATTCGCTACGGGATCACAAAACGCACGATTTAATAAAGTGGTTTTCCGCTATCATATCGTACCATTCTAATTCCTCTCATTACTCAGTACGCCATACCCCACCGAAAGTCAAAGCAATACAAAAGTATGTTGAAGCGCACATGTAAACGAAGCATTCCGTCGTCTGCGACTTCCAAAACAAATCATGTGATCAGAAACGGTCGGAAATATCGTTAGAATCGAAATACACTATCGATAGTCGTACCAGTGCGCATCATTTCTGCGCAGAAAATTCGCCGAAATTATTCACCGTGTATAGCGGTGCCGGCGAATGAATTTCATTCCAATGATCATTCACCGTGTAAAGCGGCCTTAATGAACGCCTTGCTGATCTCCCGCTTCGTAAGGCGGGTGCTGGAGCACAGAGGTCTAGCCGATGCACAGTGGTCTGAAATCGAAAAAAGCTGGACAAAAGTCCAAAATGACGTTTTTTGAGATAGAGACTTCAAACTTGGCGTAAATACTTATAAATGATTACCAACTATAGATGTATGTGCCTTTTTACATCAATACGACTCGTAACCGAGATACAGTGGCCCAAACATGACCAACTTTTTAGAAATACGCGCGATCTCGTTTTTCTTCAGAAACCTTTGAGTTTAATCTGGTGGTGTTGCGTTGGCATGATTTTTATGGAATAAAAAACGCAATATTCCTTTGACCTGATGCTTTGCCTATACTTTCCATGAATTTTGAAGATTTTGGTTCTCATTTGACTGGTTTTACAACGCAAAATGGCGGACCCGTTTTTCACGTGAAATTTGACGTAAAGTAGACATTATCTTTCGTTCACGAAATATATAACTCGGGAAATTCACATTATGGTGTAAAGTAGAGATTTCTTAATAATACTAAGCAGAAATCTTGGAAAAAAGTCTGCGACGAAGGAAATGAGAGCGATTTTTCGATCGCGAGTCAAGACTGAGCTACACGCCGCGGGACCCTGAGGCTCGGTAACAGAGGTCGATGTTTCAAGTTTTTTGAAACTTTATTCGTGAAAACCGTCATTATAAGCACAGAACCTAGTCAGTATTGATCTAAAACACTATACTGATGACATTAACAAGCATTATGGATCGACCGAATTGACCATTTAACGCGTTACTCGAGTGAAAATGCTAGGGATTGGATATTTGTCGGAACCAACGTATAAGAAACATGCTTCGGGTATTGAAGTGGAGTTAAGAGATTAAGTTGGCATACTAAAGAGAGAGAAAAACAAACTGTTTCCGTGAAAGGCAACTACCGATACCCTTTTCCATTTCCAACCTCGCCGAGGTGGGTCGCGCGGAAAGGGGCGTTTTATGACGACGAACAGCCTTTGAAGGTATTTAGCGGATTCTTTCCCCAGTCTTTATCATTTTTTAATTTAACCATGAGATGTACAATAGGGGAACGTTTTAGTGTAAAGGAAAAAGTTTAAATTTAAATTCATAATTTTTTCATTATTATAAAATGTTATGTTAAATGAAGAGTTAACTTGACCAGGTAAAATTTCACTTTCGGTCGTCTAGCGCAAAGTCAATATACGTGGCAACATGTCTAATAAATGGAAATTGAAAATAAAATCATGCAAATGCATAGGAAAAATGTTTGATAATGTTTTGCTCTCTTCGTATAGGGATATTTAAATATGAATAAAATATAGCATCGATGGAAATCCACGGATTACCATAAACTTTCATATAATATCAATGCAGAATCATAAATTGGGATATAAATAGAATGGATGTATATTTGTCACACATTATTGTTCTTCCTTTACTGAATTGTATTGAATTGTATAACTGATAGTTGCTGAATTGTATTTTTTTCATTTATAGAGTTTCCACCTTCAATCCGCCGATGAACTTATTTCCTCACTAGCGTTTGTTCCTCTTCTACACTCATAAAAAATAAGATCTCTTAAATCTTTTGGCATTTCCTTTGGTCTCCTCGGAGTTGATACCAGGATGGAGGAAGTAATGTATCAGACGATAATAATAGTCGTTTGAAAAGGTCTTCATACGAGGTCTCTCTGGAGTACTTTCTGTTGAATCTCAGACGGAATTTACGGGTGTCCTTATTCCGGGCTCCAAATGCCCCCTCAGATAATTGTCCCATAGGAAGAGTCAACTCTTTTGCAAAATCGCTTCTATGCAGATGCATCTTATGTACCGTGGTTGTTACATAATACCAGGGATACATCTAAGCGAATAACTCCGCAGTTCTCTGGCAGTAGTCCGAGAAAGCTATATAATTTAAAGTTATGCCACTTGATATTGCCCTCAGAATGATGGAAAAATGTTTAATGAGGTCAAAGTTGATAGCTGGAATCATGAAAAATTAATTTTCTTCTGATGGTGCATTACATTTTCTTATGAAAACATACAATTTAGATAAATTATATTACCATTTCATATGCAAATATGCGTGAATGTTACATATGCTTTACAGTGCATGGTTTGCATATGCTATTACAGTCGACATTTACTCAATTACCCGTCTAATCATCGGTCAAGTTTGGGGAATCGAAGAAACGCATCGCGATGTTACCGTCATTCATGTTCCCTGATAAAGGCCTTGGAATATGAACAATAAACCCCATCTTTCCTCTAAAATCATTCTAAAATATAAATTTTCTGTTCACAAGGAGTGTTTTCAGATTTCCTCGGGCCTGTAAAGAATGTTGGCCGTAATAAAAAGGCATTTTCACCATTGAATTAGATTCCAGATTTGTTGTATTCTTTCTTGCCTGCAACTTTATTAATTATATCCTGTACGATAAAAAAATCGGATGTAGCAATGTGAGGTTGATAATCCAAAAGATATTTGATCACACCTACAAGTCGATTCTATATTGCCTTCAAATCATTCACCACCGTAGCTGTTGATCCGAAGATGTAGCACTAAAATATTTCCTTATTTCGTCAATATTGTCTCCACATTTTTTCATAATAGGACGAGAATCTCAACTTAAGTCGTTCACGGAGACCATCTTTAGCAGCCTCGTAGCTCTCAACATTTAATCTCCGCTACAAAAAATCCAAAAAGTGTATTTTTTTGCCTGGTGTCATTTCCTTCGTTTGTAATAATTCATAATGAAACTCAAAACGAGTAACTTGGTTTGAATCCATTTGTACGTCAAAAAGCGCTCGAAATCCTACGAGGTGAATTGAAAATTATAAATATAAGTTAAGGAACACGCATCATAATTGCCATGGTTACTGAGTGACAAAAATAGTAAAAATCGATAGGTAATTAAAATATATCATTAAAAATGAACTAAAACAACTCATCTTTGAAAAGGAAAGAATAAATAAACTTACTGTTTAAAATTTAAGCTGGAAAATCACTGCGACGTCAAACTCCGAGAAAAGGTAGAATTTCAGAAAAACCCGCAAGAAATCAATAGGCAAAACGAACTTGACAATCACACTACTGCACGACACAACACTAGGAGAACAAGCTCGACACTACTTCACCTTTTCCAAAATAAGACTGCAAGTTGACACGTATTTTTGCTCAGGAAAGGGAAAAACCCTTGAGGAAGAATCCGCTAAATACCTTCAAAGGCTGTTCGTCGTCATAAAACGCCCCTTTCCGCGCGACCCACCTCGGCGAGGTTGGAAATGGAAAAGGGTATCGGTAGTTGCCTTTCACGGAAACAGTTTGTTTTTCTCTCTCTTTAGTATGCCAACTTAATCTCTTAACTCCACTTCAATACCCGAAGCATGTTTCTTATACGTTGGTTCCGACAAATATCCAATCCCTAGCATTTTCACTCGAGTAACGCGTTAAATGGTCAATTCGGTCGATCCATAATGCTTGTTAATGTCATCAGTATAGTGTTTTAGATCAATACTGACTAGGTTCTGTGCTTATAATGACGGTTTTCACGAATAAAGTTTCAAAAAACTTGAAACATCGACCTCTGTTACCGAGCCTCAGGGTCCCGCGGCGTGTAGCTCAGTCTTGACTCGCGATCGAAAAATCGCTCTCATTTCCTTCGTCGCAGACTTTTTTCCAAGATTTCTGCTTAGTATTATTAAGAAATCTCTACTTTACACCATAATGTGAATTTCCCGAGTTATATATTTCGTGAACGAAAGATAATGTCTACTTTACGTCAAATTTCACGTGAAAAACGGGTCCGCCATTTTGCGTTGTAAAACCAGTCAAATGAGAACCAAAATCTTCAAAATTCATGGAAAGTATAGGCAAAGCATCAGGTCAAAGGAATATTGCGTTTTTTATTCCATAAAAATCATGCCAACGCAACACCACCAGATTAAACTCAAAGGTTTCTGAAGAAAAACGAGATCGCGCGTATTTCTAAAAAGTTGGTCATGTTTGGGCCACTGTATCTCGGTTACGAGTCGTATTGATGTAAAAAGGCACATACATCTATAGTTGGTAATCATTTATAAGTATTTACGCCAAGTTTGAAGTCTCTATCTCAAAAAACGTCATTTTGGACTTTTGTCCAGCTTTTTTCGATTTCAGACCACTGTGCATCGGCTAGACCTCTGTGCTCCAGCACCCGCCTTACGAAGCGGGAGATCAGCAAGGCGTTCATTAAGGCCGCTTTACACGGTGAATGATCATTGGAATGAAATTCATTCGCCGGCACCGCTATACACGGTGAATAATTTCGGCGAATTTTCTGCGCAGAAATGATGCGCACTGGTACGACTATCGATAGTGTATTTCGATTCTAACGATATTTCCGACCGTTTCTGATCACATGATTTGTTTTGGAAGTCGCAGACGACGGAATGCTTCGTTTACATGTGCGCTTCAACATACTTTTGTATTGCTTTGACTTTCGGTGGGGTATGGCGTACTGAGTAATGAGAGGAATTAGAATGGTACGATATGATAGCGGAAAACCACTTTATTAAATCGTGCGTTTTGTGATCCCGTAGCGAATTATTTAATAATTTTTTTTCGCTGCAGAGCAACGACGATTATACTTCAAGATAGTGCGCTGTAGAACATGACCATAAGGAAACGTACTAGTAGTCTTCAAATGGCTATCCGAAGTCTTTTCCGTTGCGATTCAGTAAATTATAAAGTAAGTGAAAAAATAATTTTGGGCAAAACTGCACGTTACTTCTCGCTCAGAAAAATCCTAATTTATGGAGACGAGTCCCGTATGTATTATTCAATGATCAGCTGATAAATATGACCCTTGGTCGGTCCGTCTTAAAAAGTATGTTAACATCGACGTAGATATTTTATGCCCCCTTCATCGCCGGTCTACGGTTTTACTTTCTTTTGCAAATCCCTAACCTTCAAAATGTTCTAGCCATTCATAGAAATTATACGTCTAATCCAACCCAACAACTTTTTTTTAACTTTTATGGGACTCATTATCGTTTAAAGTACATAAATCTGTTGCAGCGCATTTAAAATGATTCGAAATGTATAAAGAAATGAAAAACGAATGAACGCCACGAAAAAATAATATGTGAGGTCATTTTACAACGTCGAGGATTCGATCCCACGAACATTACCATCTTAGTCGCTCCTTTACTCCAGTATATGCACACGAAATAATCATTAAATCCGACATAAATCGAAACAGAATGATCAATTTATAAGTAACATCTCCCTTTCAGAGCATATATCTTCACCCATAAACGAAATATTTTCGGTGAGTATAATCAAGATAAACAGAAAGAGTAAGGGAAACTAAAATTCCTCGAGAATCAGAAGTGGCGCCACAAACTTTGTCCTAAAACTTTTGAAAGTGACTGTATATTGCTTATAGACGACTGGTGTTTGTTTACTACGCTTTTCCTAACTTACTTTCGTGTCTGTTTGTCTGTGTCTGTTACGGTGGAATTTAGTAACTCAATTTTATCACACTTAGCGACTAGATAGAGCATCGAAAGTTTATATCTAGCTCAGAACTCGATGACAATGCAACTTACTTACTCTTTTATCACGATCGGAACAGTATTTCGTGTAATATTTAGGAATCAAAATTAAATCTGGAGTTGTGGTCACCAAAATGCAGGCGCTGCAGTCAGGCCGGAAAAATTTGTCCTTATTTCTGCTCCGTGGTGTAGTGCATAGGCGGATCCAGGGGGGGGGGGGGCACGGGGGCACGTGCCCCCCCCAGACCCTTAAAAATATGCTAGATTTTTAATACGGTCCCATTATCATTTCGTTCGTTTTGTATAACAAGGTATCCTTGTGCCCCCCCCTGAACAAAATTCTGGATACGGCCTTGCTTGTGCCCCTCCCAGAAAGAAATCCTGGATCCGCCCCTGGTGTAGTGGTAACGGTGGGGAGCTATGTTGCTCTAATAATCGAGTTCGTATCCCGTGGGAGTTTTGTTTATATTTTTTACAACGTTTTTTCTTAACTTACTTTCATGTTGAATGTTGTTCAAAATATTAGCGCATTTTTCAGAAAATTTTTATAAAAATGATGTGTTATGAAATTTTAAGAAATATCTGAAAATTTTATTCATAATGTAAAATAAATTTGCGTATACTTATTCAATGAAAACTATCCTGTCTGAAAAATGTATTCATAATGTAAAATAAAATTGCGTATGCTGATTCAACTGAAACTATTCCATTGTATTATTGAAAGATTTAAATCATATAAAACTAAAAAGAAGAAAATAATATTATAAATTGAAATTTTTAAAAACAACGTTTTTTTCGCCAACTATAAAGAAGAAAATAAATTTCTCTGTCCATATCTGAGTCTCGATATGAATTGTTATTCAAATGGTGACGTGCATACTTTATGACAATCATTACGACCAAAACGAAAAACGTTGGGCTTATGTAACATTGCATTTAGTATTTACAATAGGTGACATTACTCATAAAAATTCTTACCAAACTGCGATTTGATTTACCAACCATATTCTTATCTAAAATCAACACATTCGCATAGTTGAAGACTTAGCTGATCTTTGAGAACTATAACAGAATAAAAAACGCTCAGATATTAAATCTTCAAACATTGCGTGTCAGGTAACGACACATTCATGCATAATTGCTGAATACTTAAACAGTAACTGATGACTTCTTGAATATTAACATAAACAATCAACTCATTAGGTGCTCATTTCTAATACGTTCAGATGTTGAGTACTGAGCATTACCTTCTCATTCAATGTAAACTGAATTTTAAATAACCTTAATAATAGAGAATATTATCAATTAGTAGCAGATACTATCAATTTACATAACGATGGAAAACCCAACTGTAAATGATATTAATCCAATTTCAATTTATTTCAAGCACTAAATGCAACCTTACATGCGCCCAACGTATTTCGTTTTGGTCTTAACGATTGTCATAAAGTGTGTATGTCACCATTTGAGTAACAATTCATATCGAGACTCAGATATGGGCAGAGAAATTTATTTTCTTCTTTTTAGTTGGCGAAAAAAACGTTTTTATTTATTTTTTAGTTTATAATATTATTATTATTGAAATATAGCTATGGCCTCGTAAAGTGAAGATAATGTGTGCTTGTGAAATGCATTGATGTTGGTCAGCAGTCTTTGACTTTAGGTGCGAAATCGCTTAATCCTGATCAAATAATTAATTACGTTCAGTACAAGTGGAGACTCTGTCGACTGTTATGAACTCCAGATATGTCAATGCAATAGAAAACCTCATGAAATGAATTTTATTTTCTAGTCAGCAAAGGATGGCCGCTTTGATGCTCCATCTAATGCAGCATTACGTACAAGAAATGTTCGGGAATGTTTAAGCATAAAGTCAATACTTATTAGCGGACGGTCCCTGAAATTGCACGCGTACACACAAATGCTTTGACGTAATTTTAGTCGATAAAAATTAATTGATTCAAAGTTAGTTTATGGGAGCGTAAGTTTTGGAAACTACCTCGTAAAATATTGATGACATTGATCGCAATATTCAGAGCCACCGTCAAAAAAATCACAGAAACCACCTGTGTACACTGAAACAGCGCTATTCAAGCGATCACCTTTCCAAAGCTTCGATTTTTGGGCGCCACGTGTGAAGGTTTTTCGTTTGGATTCGCGAATATTCTGGCTTTGTTCGGCTGGATTTGCAAAGGCAGTAACAGAGAGTTTTGTTGGGAGCGGAGACAGATGCAATATAGAGTGAAGTGTGTGTGCAGAAAAGACGCAGTTACCGAAATGGCCGCGCCGCGTCGCCGCCGTCCAAGGAAAGAGAGAGAGAGAAAGAAAGGAAGAGAGAGAATGGTTAACAATCAGTCCGTGAGTGGAGTCGGAAAGTGGCGCCAGCAATTCGCCGCTGGAGGCAGCACCGTCGGCCCTTCGCGTTTATCTGCCGCACATTACCGCATAATTCTGCAGCGAGAGAAAGGGATACAGAGAGGGGTGGGTGGAAGGGGGAAGAAGGGGAGGGGGGGCTAAGTGTGTCGGCAAGAGAGGGATTTACCTTTATATTTTTTTAGCGAGTCCATTTTTTCGCACGGAGTGGAACGAGGAGGAAAGATTGGAAAAGGAAGCAAAAAAAAGAAGTGCCGGCTGCTCCCTCCCGAGTAATAGAATTTAACTGGGGGTGTATGTAAAAAAGGGGAAGGGATTTTTGGTTGGCGCTATAAACTAACCGTGGAATCACGGACGGGGCAGGGTTTGTCGAGGCGGCATATTTACATAACTTATACTACGTGTCGTTCATTTCAAAGCGATGCCCAAAAAAAAAAATAAGCGAGAGAACAGCCGACGCAACGATTCCTTCTTTTTCTTCTACGCTGCGTGCATGATAATTCCCTCTCTTCTGCTCCCCGAATAAAAATGGTGTCGTTTATTCTGCCGTTACTCTTAGCTGATGGCTCATAAAGATGGAAATAATTCTTACGCTATGTTGGTCTCGTAATTCCATGCGAGCATAATTCATTGCCGGAAACTCCTCGCTGCTGTTTGCCGCCTGGGACGTACGAGGCAACATATTTCCCTTCCGCATATTTCAACAGGGGAAACTCATTTTAATACATTTCCCTTCTTTATTAGCAGTTTTCATTTTGACTATTAAAGAATAAAATTATTCGGATATCCCAAGGTTTTTTTATTCCATTTTTCTATGACAAACCTTCCCAAAACAATAGTTGATCTGAACGCATTTTCGGGCTTCTGCCGGGTTAAAAAACTCATCATCTCCAACGTTTGGACGCGATAGCTTCTCGTCGTCTTCGGGGCAGACTGATGCAGTGATGGAACAGTCCCCGAAGACGATGAACAACTTCGAAATGTTGAGGATGATGGAGTTTTTTGGACCCGTGCGGAAGCCCGAGAAATATTCAGTGTTCACCAAGGTTTGAAGCTCTAGAAATGTTGTGATGAAGGTGAAGATCAAATGGATGATGAATAACGTGAGCAATGAGGACATCTTAAGGAGAGGGCGATGGCAGATAAGGGCTTCGAAATCATTACCCTAGTAGCACCAAAAGGATTATATCTGTATATTTTTTAGATTTCGATATACATCGGTACACAGGTTTGTAAATCTGTGAATTATACATATTTTATACATGTCCGATGATCTATGGTCTTTGATGTATACCAGAATCTTAAAAATATACAAATAATGTCCTTACGGTGTAACCAGGGATCATCAGACATGTATAAGATATATATAATATACAGATTTACGACGAGTTATACGTATTTAATCTATATAAAATCCATACTATGGCAGCAGATATAATACGTATAATATCTAGATATTATCTGCGTGGTGGAGGACATTTGCATGTATTTTATACAGATATAATATGTATATAGTGTATACGATGATACGTATAAAATCTAGATATAATCCTTTTGGTGCTACTAGGGTAAGGGCACAGGTCGGAGCAATTGAATCGGCTACATCACGAGACACGATGATCTGATGAAGATAATATGTTTGAAGGGCAGGTAGTAAAGGAAAAGGGTATAAAAAGGCCAAGGTAGAAATTCAAGGAGCAAGTGCAGAAGTGCGTTAAGAATTACGTAGGTGTTGAAAGTTTATCTGACGGGGGAATTGAAAGCATGGCTGCGTCATCTCAAACTTAGGATCACTGATGGCTGTTGCTTCGAATGCCCGAACCTCGCCCCAGGACCCGTCCGTCGTGACTTGCAGATGCTTTCGTATCGGGACAAGCGCCCAGTCTCTCTCAGTGCTCGCTCTGTTACCTGTGCTACGCACTGCTATACTAACGCTCGCGTCTTTAGCACTCGCGGCTAATACGCCCGCAGCATGCCTCCCAAGGCACGCCGCGCCGGGGGGCCGCAGCAGAGGCCGGAGTCGTTCGCGCTCCCGCTCTCCACGGCATGGATCACCATCGCCTACACTGATACTCAATACGTCCCCGACAGGGTCGCACGTATCTTCGGAACCATCCACCCTCCTGAACACGAGGGTCCAGCCAGCTGCATCCTGTAGGTCAAGTTTGCACAGGAACGACTCCTCCGGGATCATGCCCACCGCCTGAGCGGCGTCTTCTAGGCGGAATTTGGGTTTATTATAAAATTCAGTCTATGGACTGAGGTCGTGAATTAACCGATGGCCACCAGATGATTTTGGTATAAGGTAAGCCTTAAAGGCACACTTTGGCTTCTCCCGTACGAGGATACGGCGGGAAACAATGCACTCAAGCACTTGGACTAGGTCTTCCGAAGGGGTTGACCGTGGGAACACATATGGGGCGTTAGTGGGCTTTGGGATATTCGCCCCGAAAAGAACGAGATTCAGGACGTGCTCTTCGTCATATGGGTACACTTTCACACGCGGTAAAATCTCAAATTCAGGGCTAACCGCTATTTGTTGAGGTGGTGGTCGTTGGAGAAGCTCCTCCAAGGGCAGCATGTCTGGCCCATCTAGGGGGGGGATGAACCCGAATCCGGGTCCCCCGGAAACAGTGTCCTCTGGGACGTCGACGTCTTCGGAGTCCGGGTCCTCGGTTGTCCGGCTGCGCTGTGAGGCGACGGAGGCGGTGTCATCGTCGTCGTCACCCGGCGACTCCTCAGAGTCGGCGTCCGAGAGGGAGAGGCTGAGGGCGACCGGGTCATCGGGCTCCCTAGAGTCGTGCCAGCGGAGCAACTCATTGATTACCGGGTTCGTCCTCAGCCTCCCGGTCCACGTATTCCGATGGGCTCGGAGCCGGAGAGCCCGGCAGGTATAGCACGGGCGGTAACGTGGACTGCGGAGCAAGCAGAGCCGGTGTCTTAGCGGTGCCTGGTTGGGGCGAGGTTCGACCTGCCGCGCCGCGCCGTCGACCTCGGAATCGGGAGGGCTGGCTGGTGTTTCGCGAGGAAGCCGAGGTGCTGGGAGCTCGCTATCTTATTGCGGGCATTTCCATAGGCTGCGTGCACCAATCGTGCACCAATCTTATTATTGTTTATAACATTGAGGACAGGTGTCACGAACGTCTTTTTCCCGTTTCTAGTACGTTATAGCGAATAGCTCCACCGTTGCCATTCGTTTACATGGCTAATTTACGTTCCCCGCACACCCGCTGTGGTCTTCTTGCGCCCTTTGGGCCAAATTCCAGATCGTCTCTGGAGTCTTGATCCCGATGCAAACTCCACTCCGGAGCAGCCACGTTGGCATTACGAGACCTCACTCCGTTACCAACTCACATGTAGTAGTCGCCAAGATGGCCGCCGTCATCGCATCCTACAAATCGTGCATCAAGAGGACTGCAAAAAATGTAAATTACAGCTATTGGCAGGGACTTATATTTAAAACATGATAGGAAATTATCTGCAATAGGGTGGTTTCCTATTATTTTTTATTGCCTCAATCGAAAGACTATTACTCCTGGAGTACGCATTTCACGTTCTTAGATTTTCGAATGACGAGATCTATTTTTCGCGATTAAACGAAAAGTGAAAATTTTCAAGCGCGCGAAAACACGACGGCTAAGTTTGAATGCCGGGAAACTCCCTTATGACGTCGTTCTGGTTCCCGCTGCCGCAAGTGAGGTGACCTTGGGGCGAGGCTCTGAGTGCTGATGCGACGCAGGATGCTAGCAGGTAGCAGATTACCCTTCTAGCTGGTAGCGATTGGCTTAAATAAGGATTATTATTCCCCTATCAAACGAAGGAACCTTTCCGAACTTAGGTAATTTTTATGGGTGATTATTATGAGATATTTCCCTGAGGTCTGTGCCTCATGCATGCATTGGTAATCTCAGGCGAGGTGAAACTCCTATCCTCAAGTTTAGAAACTAGGTCCCTGTGACGTCACGTGGAGTGGAATCGCATGGGCGCAAATCTGGCCTTTTTCAAATGAGGTTAAAATTGACCATTGCCATTTGTTTAAACCGGGATTTCTAAAACCAAATAATTTGTATATTATGAAAACCCTAATGGTGGGTAATGAATAGTAATCAATGCATTTCGTTACTTTGATGAAGTAAACTACCCTATTATTAAATACTAGGTACTCATGCCTAACCCCTGAGTGTAGTAACGCATGTGAAAAACTAGAGCTTTTTCCAATTTCGTAATGCGAGCGTCTCCTTTCATAATCATGAAAATCCCTATGAAAATTGCATCCACGTGCGGGACACACCATCTTGGATTCTTACCAAAAAGATATTATCTTATTGTACACATGCAAAATTTATGTACGAATTTATCACTTCTAAATTTATAAGTCAATACAATTAACTTTGAATCGTTGCGGCCGTTTCACGTGCACATTGAAATGAATCCTGAAACAACATTTTTCATATGCATAAGAACTTGAGCTATAATTCTTTCGTGATGTATGTTTTGTAATGATTCTGGGTAAGAGTTCAGTCGATTTAAAATCTTTTATTGAGAACAAAATGATTGACGTTGATAAAATCTTCACGGGAAATCAGGCGGGTAAGGATGGACATTGCTGCCTGGACATTGCCGGCAGCAATTGCCATCCTGACTCGGCTGATTTCCCGCTAAGATTTTATCAACAGCATTCGCTGAGAAAGAACCAAATCCTTCTTCAAAAAGAATGACGTTAAAATAACAAAAAATCTTATTGATTTTCAAAAAGCGATAGCATGTTTTCTTTAATTTCTAATGAATATCGTTCATTCAAGAAGAGTTTATATATTTTCCAGATCTGGTAAGAACCGAACAGCAAACATCTGAAGCATGTCAACTGTGGAAAGGAGTGAAAAATATTTATGCAGTTATAAAAAATATTTGCTGCTAACAAACTCTTCATTTCTATTAATTTTCAAATGGAAACTTTAAAATAAACGAAATCCTCACGTCACGACAACAATAATTCCATTGTCCCTTGTGGCAACAGAGTCCGCCATTGGTGATGTGTCAACCAATGGTGAACTGCGATTATTCCACTTGGAAGTTATTTTGAGGCAATGTAGATGACTCTGTTTGGTTATTTTGTTAGCGCCACCGTTAATTTTGTGGCAATGTTTTGAACTAATATCCATTTTATATTTTATTTTGTTGAAAACTCGAGAGATATCGATCATATTGAGCTGAAATTTGCTTGCTCTTTCTCATAAAGCACTGTTACAGTTCACTGGCAAGTCGATTAAAAATAGAGTTCAAAATTCCATCATAAAAGGCTGGTGGAAAATGAAGTTTATACAAACGTTAGATTAAAACGAAAATCAGTCGGTCTATAATATTTATCAGCTCCAAATTTGTTTGCTCAGAGATATAGCTTTTCGCTGAAATATGTCGTCGAGCTCGTAAATACCTGATTCTTTGTGTTGATAAACGGCGATTGAATATATCATCTGTTACCATTTATGAATTATTAACTTTTGATGGGAGAGTGGCTTTGCAGTAGGTATAAATCTTGCCGAAATGCGGATTTTGCGTCCGAAAATTCCAGCCCACAATATTCCGAAAAACTCCTTAAATTTGTTATTCGCTCGCATCTGCACTTCCGGAAATATCGGTCGCTCCTCCGTCCGCTATAAAAAAATCCACATTCGCATGAAGCAGAGAGAGAGGCCAAATTAATTACCAACAATGAACAAAAATGCTGTTTTTGTTTATCTCCGTTGCTATTCCAACGAGGCATATTTCTCATCCCCTTGCAGATTTATCGCCGCAGCCTTTTTCCCACGGACTTCGCACTACAAAAGCCACCCACTCAAGGGGCGCTATTTCAGGTTTGTGGATCGCTATCCGAGGAGAGATCTTCATGCGGATTTTCTCTTTTGCATCAAATTCGAGCAATGGGGTTTTTTGCTGTCATTGTCATCAGTCAATCAATCCACGTGACCCACTTCATCATCATTCTTCAGTAAAGTTAGCGTAATTTATTTTATACCATGCGTTTATGAGTTGCATCAGGGACTCATCAGATGCAAAGATACGAAATCGCCCAAGATACGTCAGTATTAATGATAAAAAGGTCGCTATTCTATCCTAAAAGCATTAGACGAGAAAGTAGTGCGTGAAAAGTATTTTATTGCCAATGCCAAAAAGAAGTAGAGTAGCGGCATCTTTAAGGCATGCATTTTTAAAGTGCATTGGAGACACATCAGACGTACAAAGCGAGTTTGGTGTACAGCAGCACAATGAAGAAGAGGGAGGTAAGAAGTGCAAGACCGAAAGGTAGACGCAGCAACTACGCGAAGAATATAATGGACAGTTTTCTTAAAGTCACTCAATATTCGGCAAACAGAGCATGAGGCCCAGATGTTGAAAATATGATCATTGAAAGCTTAAGCGAATCATTATAATATACGCTATTTGTTAATTCATCCATGCGTGATCATTTGAGTTGTTGTCCGAAAATGGATGATTATGTGATATAAAAACATCCTTCGTGCTGAAAATTACAATGAAAGCAGCTCTTCTCTAACTTGCGTATTGTTCGTAAAATTCCAATTTAAAAATTGTCTATGAATCTTTCGCTCCAAACGACCCATCGCCATGTTGGCTGAGCGTGACGTCAGAGTCCAGTAAGCAATACCTTTTCGTGGTGCCAGTAAAGAGTAGACTATTTGTCCCAGTTTTAGAAAAACCTATGTATCTTTCTGTAAAATTTATTTTTTTATATGTCAATTTCATCATCAGTCATGTGAAGTATTTATCCTGAATAATTGACAGGTTTAAAGAATGTATGCATACTGGAAGATGCAGTACAGTCTTGACAAATAGCGCTTATTACTTTTTCATCATCCTTATCTACGGCGATTTCCACGTTATTAGAAATTTACTAAATTAATCTACCTTTAGAGTGTTCCCAGAATGCGTCTTTTCGAAGTCGGAGTCAACCATTGCGCAATACACACACCGTAAAACTATTGAACTATTCACATTTGTTTCCACACACCCTTTAAGTTATGAATCAGTATCATCGTAGATGTTTGTTATCGTCGTTACTGTTTTGTTATTGCCATGGAGCGAGTCTGTTTACTCGCATTCTGACGTCACAGGGCGTTCTTGTAGCGCGAAAGAAATTAGTAATTTTTGCTAACCTTGAAGCTCTCTACCAACAAGTGTGTTGAGAATTATGGAGTCATATTTCGCATACGCTGATAAATTTAACTTACTTATCTAAACGTGTAAAAAAATTACCTTTTTAATTTTATGAGAGCACCCCATTGACAATTGTTTTTGCTCACAGTTATCCAGGAGTTTCACGAAATAGCAAAGAGGAGTTTCTTGACGACCAAGTCTGTGCGTGTCTAGCCAAAATGAGAAATAGTATGGAATAAAATGAGAAGGAATGACGGAAAACGGGCCGAGGACAACCTTTTTTAAATTTCATTTAAATGTTTACGTGAGCTTGTGTGTGCTGCTCTCTCGAATGACGTCCTGGGGGTTGAAAAGGGGATAAATTGGGGTGAGGTGGTGGTGGTGGTGGCATATTTACAAAAGGGGGACGAGTACGCCAACAAGGGTCAGCAAATGAGGTTTATAAGTTCCTCTTCAAATAATAAAAATACAAAACCCACGCGCCGACGGAAGCATGAGATTCCAGACACGCCTACAAATAATATCTATTACATTCCACGAAGTAACGCCAGAACTGGTTTTAATTGGTGGATGTTGACTCAGTCGAGCATTGACTGCTATTGCGCTCGCTATGCAGGAATCGATTCAGGACGTGGTCGACCTTCACACGATCGATTGCGCCTTATTTATGCGTAGATGTGGACTCCCTTAGATATGGACGCTATTGCTACCAACCAATAAATAAAATACCCTTGGCTCAATCTGCTGTCGGATGTGCTGTCGCCCATTGCTCATTCATTACAAAAGTTGGTCCTCGTGTAACTTACGGCATAGCGATCCGAATGTCACGGGAAAATGCAATGGAATTGGGGAAAATAAGGGATATTGATATTGGTGACTACTGTAACGTCTGATTTTTTTTTGAAGTTGTTATTTTGGTTGTGAAGGGTTTGTTTGGGAGAGGGGATTGTTGAGAGAGATGTGAAAAAGGAGAGGGTTTTGTGGAGTATTGTGGAGAGAATTGAAGTAAATAAAAAAGGTTATGAAAATTAATTGTCTTACGTTAAACTACATAATCAATCGATTTCATGACTTTCTAATGATGTGCAAATACTCCAATGCGAAGGCTGGAAGGAATTGAATCCTTCTCCACTGACCACTCAACGCCACCCTGCGGACATTTTTGGCAACCAATCGAAATTCAGTGAACCTGGCAACGGATATCGCCATAGGGACAACGCCTCAGACTGGAGGAATCTCCTTGAAGTGGTCGGTCCTCTTGATGGCGCAAGTTGAAACCCATTCATTCAGAGGCGGAATCCCCCTACAGTTACGCCGCCCGCAACACGGAGGAAGCCCTATCGGTGACATATCCAGAAGGATATATTATTTGGCCTCTGCTGTAAAAGTTTTGCGAAAATCATTGCGAAATACACCAAAAGTCGTCTTTCAAATCTGTAATTCTAACATCTCAAGCACACATCTTTGGGATATTTATTTTTAGCCAGTAAATAAATAATAATTACAAACAAATAAACGTCATCATGCATCCTCCGTGTGATGTGATATTCGTGCTGTATGTATATCAGTTTCCTTCCCTGGAGAGATCGCTTCTCAAACGCCGCTTCATACGTCAGCTGTCTTTCTTCTTCCTCCCCCCTCCCCCGAGCTCCGATTCCCCCCTCCACTCTGTCAGAGCGCCACCTATTCATGAATTCCGCTGTCGCACATCTCACGACACACACACGCCACCTGCTCATCCACTCAAAGTACACACACACACGGGCATAGACAATGAAAAATAGACGGACAGGAATAAAGAAAGGGTTGACTAGACGAGTGCTGTGGACTTGTAGATAATAAGGCCTCGTGGCTCTGTGACTATCCTCCGCTAGACGCCCTTTGGAAGAGAGGCGAATTCCACTGGAAAATGCATATTCTTCCAATTCATTTTCTATTTTCACGAGCGACACGAACACCACATACTTCTTCTTTATGCTTTGCCTTGTAACTGTGGCCATTTCAACGACGACTTCACTAAACGAAGACATTTTACTCCTTCCGTTATCCAAGTGAACTTTTCAAACATCCCTATGCTAACATCATCATAGCTCTCACACTCGAGATGTGCAATATTACAAAACTATTATGGTTAATTAACACGAGTAAGGATAATTGATCGATTATCAGGTGCTTGGTGAGCAAAACTGAATTTGACTCTTCGGCTCGCGGAGTTGATGTGGTAAGTATTCAGAAATGACCATGATGAATGAAAAAATGACAATGATGAAATCTCTCTCTCACCAAAAGTTGCAATTTAATTTTTAAAAAGGATGCCGAAGGGTGATGGACGCAGAGTTGAGTTGCGACAAATGCTCCTCGACCACACGTCATGGACTTTTCCCGGTGAATAATATTCAGGCATTGCTCTCATCTCCTCGCCACCAAGCAGCCGATTTGCGATTCTCAAAACATAATTGCCTAGTTCCTGACTAATCACGTTTTCCCTAATAGAGTAGCCTTAGCGGTGTTGCTGACATGCTAGAGAGAGAGAGAGGGAGAGGGGCAAAAGGAAGCATGCAGCAGTAAAAGAGTCAAGCGTGTTGGAGTGGAATTTTTCCATGAATAAATAAATACTTTAATAAAAATTTTTCACGATTATAAAATTAATTTCGACTATGTGACTACATTATTGTCATGTACCTTGAATATGACGTAATAACATGGAATCCTTGGTCGTAATAAATTTTACAGTCGCAGGAATAGAAGGATCAACAATTTTACTATTTCCACATACTAATTTATTGAGACCGACCATGGTTTTGTTACAGAGTAACATTATCAAGGTGATCACCTTGGCCAACCTCAACCATGGTCGGTTTCAATAAATTACTACATATGTGGAATTAGCAAAGTTGTTGATCCTTCTATTCCTGCGATTATGGATTTCCACCAAGTTACGCCCGCTACTATTAATTAAATTTTACAATCGTGGAAAATTCCAAGTATTTATTTCAATAATAATCATGTGCTACAGCATGTATCACAGCCAAAAATGATGTATATTATGGGGTAAGAACGCATTTGGATACATTTTTTAAGACCCCTCATCCATTGGGGATGGAACGGGAGTGGTTGTTCTAGAGTTATTAATTTTAAATCGTATTTTCACGCCAGAATATTAAGCATGGCATCGGAACGAGTAGGCTGGTGACGGCAGTGAGTTTTAAATTTTACAAACAGGAGTAAAGAAAATGGCGTCGACGTTCAAGATGGCGGCAATTTTCGTAATTGCTTGATTTTAATGCTTCTATTTAAGTGCTAGCGTGTCGCTTAACACTACAACCGCCACAGGAATCTTATTGATCCTTTTTCGATTCGAGATACTGCCGTTCGAAAACGGTGGATCGTAGAGTCATTTGAACATTTTAAGGCTTCTTATCATGTTGTACTGCATACATGGGCGTAGAAGCAGGATGTTCTTACAGCCATGTATGGAGCCAGATTTATCTTAAGCAGCTGCATAGATGCAAGGAATATTGTATTTTGGCGAATGGAAGGCTCTTCTGCGATGTAATTTCTGAAAAAAGAAAGTTCTAGACTGTCCTTTGTGGAATTGTAGTGAAGGAGAATAATTGTTACTCACAATGAGTACGTCGTTGTAGAATACGAGTGGGTGCAGCTATGTTAGAGGGGGTCAATTTGATCCGTTGTTAAGGAGGCCGTCCGAAACCGTCCGTTCTATAGTGGTCATGTATATTGCAGGTCACTTTTAATACGCTCGTGATGTCAAAAATATATCTCATTAGATGTGTCACGCTGTATTCCGGCTCTCTCTACAAAGAGTGAGAGACGGCCAATGGCGTGCGGAGTGTGCGAATGGATGGCGCGGGCGTCGCTCGTCTTTTTTTTCGCCTGTGGATCGAGCAAATAGAGAGGAGGATCATGGTCTGCGAAAGGGAAGAAGATGGAAGCGAGCAGGAGAGCGCTGAGGGAATACATAAGACATTTCTCCGTATTGCGTGGAATGGGGTAGGGGTGGTTTCCATGGAAATCGTTTGATTGATGGCAAGGGGAGGGGGAGGCTCGCAAAATGGCGGTCTGGGATTACGCGAAAAAGAAAAGAGACGTCCGCACGATAGGATTCGGATGGTCGCGAGCCAGATTCGGCGTCGAAAGTCGACTGGATATTTCGCGGGGTAACATTGAAAAATATTCCTCAAGAAATACAGGCAGTTTCTTATTTGAAAAAAAGAAAGCATATAAAACACCTAAATTGTCCTGTTTGATTACGATGCACATCTATTTCGAGAAAGAGAGCAGTCGTTGTACCCAAAAACAGCAAACTTATTCACTTCATCGTGTTTCCAGTTTTTTCTTGAATAAAGAATGCGCAGTGTTTTACTTATCCTCAGCGATTACATCATTTTCCACGGTAATAGCGTCAGTTAGAGATCACTGATATTTCTGGAAGGGGTCTTACCTACATCTCATATTGTTGGTTGTTGGAACCAGACGTCCGCCATATTGTTCTACCGCGAGTGAAGCAGAAAATACATTGGCTAGTCCGGTAAATACGGCTACGAAAACTGGATATTTTCTCCACAGTGAGACAATCCCTCCTCTTCAAAAAATAGCATTCCGAAAAAGTCTTACAAATTCACACGTATAAATGTTTACTTGCTCGTAAAAAGAAATAATGCTCGATGAAATTTATAACTGTATGGCGTATTATCTGAATGCTTCGTCTACCTCGGAATGGAGAGCATTGACGATTTCATCAATTCTCACGCTTTCGTAAAAAACGATAAAGCGTCGGACCAATATGGCAGCCACATCAATAAACCGACATCTGATAAGTACGCTTTTATTCACAAAACCCTTCCCTAAAGACTCGTGCCATAACACCCACCGCCACACACCTCTTTGGGTGGCTTGTGGCGTTAGATATATAAACTCGTCTATTAACTGCAAGACCCGTGACAATAAATAAAACCCGAGTTTTTAATAACTCATTCAATAGTTGCGGAGACCATTTCCTAGATGTGTAAAGAACGTTCAGTTGCCATCAAAACCTATCTTAAATAAAGTGTACGCCAATTCAATAATTTCCATCCATTGTATGTTTATGGATATTCAGCATACTTCGGCTTTGCAATAGGTCCATAAAAACATCATGCATTGGAACTGTGGATGTGCTATGATAATATACACATGTAACGACTAAAACATAACGATGTCTAAATTCTAACAACACGTATCTCAAAATTTGGCCGGTCTGAGTTAATACTTCTAATACTTTTAATAAAAAATAAAATTCAAGCATAAAAAAACCTCTTCGTTTGCAAATGTATGTTTCTTTTTCAGTTTTATGTATTTTTTGTTTTTAATTTCAATTAAGATTTTATACAAATAGAAAAATAAATAGTTTATAAAATTAGATAAAATAAATGTAAAATTAGAAAATAAAATAATTAGAAAATTAGAAAAATAAAACAAAATTTTGCTCTCCTGAAAATTTGCTGTTTTACGTGTTGTTAGAACTTAGCCATCGATAAATTTTTTTACTGTCATCGGCACTATTTTAATAATAACAAATTTAGTGAGTGAGTACTTTTAAACCAATCTATTCAAACTTGCGATGGGTGGTTCTATTATTTATCCCACTTTATCGCAGTTGTTGAATAAATTAAAAATTAACATTTTTTTCATTCGATTGAATCAGTTTTTCACACTATGAGTGATTAAGAAATCAGTTGGATAAAGTGAAATCTTAAGATATTGCTAATTATTTTGCACTAATGTTGAGAGCTGACGAGTTTCTCGGAGTTTCTCATTACTGTTAACACATTCCAAAGGATGAAAAGCATTCCGATTCTCTCATTGCGAGTAAGCACCACATTTGGTGAGTGCATATCCGTTGGAATGCGTTTCGGAGGTAGTGAAGGGTCTTAAGCTCAATGGTGGATGTTCCAATTTCCTCGAAAGCACCGATGCGGGATAAGTTCCTCCGATGAATGGCCGCCATTACGCTGCCGCCCGTCGTCCTTGGCAACGAAAAACATCGGCCATCACAACACGAGCATTCGTCAAGGGAAAATGATTTTGGCCGCCATTCCAAGAATCACAAATCCTCGAGACGAAGAGAAGCCAAGAGATTTCGCAATGAAGAGCTTGCCTGGGATTCGTGAACCACAGATATTTGATCAACCTTGAGCTGTGTGATATATATTTATAGCGTGGCCTGTTAACGCGTGTAAAATTCATAATAATTGCCATTGGGAAGAGTTGCAGTGAGATTCTATTCGCGAATCATTGGCTCTCCAGCTCACGGTGCACACCACTACGCTGTCCGGGTTCTTTGATTCCCTCGATATAGGCCAGAGGTTCGATTCCCGTTATAGGGAAATTTGTACTCATGACGATTGTTGTGAGCCCTAAGTAGGACCAAGAAGTCCCCAGTGAAGATTGTGTATATATCTCTAAATAATATGGTTTCGAGTCTCCTTTTAACCCTCCGGATTCACTATAATTTAAATGAGAAATCAACTCTTGGACCCGGTGGGATACCCGATAACTCTCCATGCCAAATCTTATGCCTGGAAGCAAGGTTTACTGACGCCACTACAATAGGAAGGTGGCGACCGTTCGTTTCAGCACAAGATCTCAAATACGAAACTGCTATTGCTGAATAAGTGGGAAGTGTATGTGGTAATATTTTAATATGGCGCAGTTATGCACCTATTGCTTTGAACCATCGTTTTCAAAAATTGTTCAAATAAGCTCAATTGCACAGTGGCGCTTCCAGCGGACGGCAAGGGAAAGAAGAAACAGAGGAATATCCCTGACCAGATCCGTTTCTCGTCTTTTTCCCCCCTCCCCGTATTTGGCGCGGAATGTATTCTGGAGAGGGTTTTGAGTGCGCCCTTAAGTGGATAGCGGCTGTAAACACGAGCAAGAAAGAAGAAGGGCGATGAGCGCATTACCGAAATTTCCGCTTGGCGCTGCTGTCATTTGATCCATTTCCTGGGAATGGAGGCTCTCCCCCCGCCTCCGAACGAAAGAAGCAGCTTGATTCATGTTCCCTGGGAAGGGGGGGGGTGGGGCAAGGGGTGAGGAGGGGTCCCCCCCCCACCCTCCCTATACCCTGGCAACCTCGTTTTCCGGCAGACTGATCCCGCCACCCTTGCGATGGAAAAAGAAGGAAAGGGTCGCTCGCGTGGTTGGGGGTGGAGGCAAGGGTTCCTGCTGCTGCTGCCAACGGAATAAAAGGGTATGGGGGAGGAGGAATGAGGGGAGGGATGCATATATATCTATATAAGGGGGTGTACATACATACATTATATATATATATATACCTGAAATAGGCATGAGTTGTCCGTTTTTTTCCTTTCCTTTTTTCGTTGCCTTGGATTCGTCTTTTGAGAGTAGCAGTTATGGGAAACGAATGAAAAAAACCGGAAGGAATGTATTCGCTGATTTTACCTCGGGGTTGTGGGTGTTAACATGAGCGCAATGTCTATTTGCGCAGTGGCTGAAAGCTGAAGAATAATGATTACACAAATCACGTGACTTCGTAATAGTAGTCTTTACTCAGGCCCGATATCACAATAAATAGTTTTTGGTATAAGTAATTGTATATTTTCTGAATTTCGCAGTCTCTAACCCTTGTTTCATTATCGATAGTCGAAATTAGGAGGGATGCTGTGGCCTTGGCTACGATCATGGTGGAGGAAGAACGTTGTCCATAAAAATCTAAAATTGTTGGGATATTTTCTGTACCTATCAGTTTATTTCCTGATAATTATTGACTGCCCCCGCCAAAGGAATAGTATTTCATTGTATGGGTGAATCGGGATCCTGAGTTCTCCTTTCACAGTGCGTCTTAGGATTCGTCCGTAGAGAGGATCGCTGATGGCCATGGGAAGCTACCAAACAAATCGGAGGTGATTTTATCACTGGTTTATCGTCTGGAGGATCGGATTGGAGTCGTGGATAGAGTAATGGCTTCCCAGGCAGTCAGCCCTGGATCGAATTCAGGCGATTATCACTATTATTACAACAGTATTCTACCGATTAAGGCTTGTTTCTATGCAGTACTTGTAATGCATTCTGGCAGCCTCGTCTTCTTTCATGCAGTAGCGCAGCGAAGGGGGGGTTTTGGGGGTTAAACCCCCCCCCCCCAAGAGCTCAGAGAAATTTTTAATTCCAGCTCGGCCAATGCTCAAGACGAGCGGCGCGTCGGAAATAAATTCACACGTGCGTGATTTGTGCACTCGTCCCGAAAATCGGGTGATCGCCTGTACTATCAACAGGAAAGGGTTGCGCGGGATGAAGTCGCCTGTTGGGTCTATGGGTGTTGTCTCCTCGCCTACCGATCTGTTGAGTTTTCCCCGTTGACGACCCACTTTAATCAAAACTCAAGTATACACTCCAAACATGGTGTTGCATTTTTATAAATCTGTGGTCAAAGATATTTTATCACCAATAGGAAAACTAAATGAATATATAATTAAATAGAGAATGAATATTGAATGCATTAATCCATTTACAATAGGGCCATTCCATGTCAGTTTATCCAAGCATGACATCCACCAACAAGGATTTGGATAAAACTTGCCAATTTTCATCCTTCCATGCAGGATTAAAACCATGTAAAATTACTCTTGCATATTCCCACTAAGTTTTTCTCATGGCCACTGGAAGTTTGGGTAAAACTGTACTTTTTCATTGAATACAAATTTTCGCCAAGGGCTCTTGTATCTCCAGAGGTAAATAACTTATTGTAGTCTCACTTTGCATCCAATTTACAAATTTTGAACTGATATCAAGCCCACTTCTTAACGTATAAAATGAGGAAGTTGATAACCCAGTTAGCTGATCGTAAACAAAAGTTCTCGAAATGTAAGGTAGCACGGGCAAAATAACTGCCCTCTGTACCTATAGAAAGTATGAATTTTGCCCGATTGAGGCTTAGTCCACCTTTGCCGCCGCCCGCGAAGTACCTTAAGTATTGCGCTGCAGCACTTTTATTTCAGCGTTGGCTGCGCTGAAGTTCATTTTCAAATCTGAAAAGGTACTAATAATGAAAAACACTTTGTTACTTCCACAAAATTCACAGAGTTTCTATTTTATTACCGGTATCGGCTATTACGCCATTTTTACATGTATTTGAAAATCCAACTCATCCCTCGCCTCTCTTACTATCGCCTCAGCTTACACGTTCAAAAGCAGCGGCGATAGAGGACAGCCTTGCCTCATTCCTCAGCCACGTGTATCGTTTGAGCCTCAGTGTACTTCTGCTTCACCTGCTGTTGAACCATGGCTTCTCCTGCCAACAATCGTAACGACTTAAGGTAATGCTTGTTTGTCTTCATCGCAAGCATACATGTTTAGGAAAACAGTGATACTGAAATATTATGATACTTTATATACGATACTTTATATATAATTAGTGACACTGAATTTTTTCTGATATTTTTGTCGATTTTTATTATATTTTAATGCCATACCTCTCCATCATCATCAAGTTAAGCTGCTTGTGATTGTTTCCAGAATATTTTAGTATTCTATAATATCAATCGCATATTTCTATTCTTAAAGTATGCGTAATAAACTCTTTCCCCTTGCGGGAAAAATGGGCACCATGCCATCCTGAGAAGTTTATAGAGCCGACGCAGCATTCACACCAGTGCTCATTAGGAAAATAAAGATGTCTTTTAACAGTTGGGAATATATGTGAAGAAGTTAGAAACATATTTGGAGAATGCTTCTCTATTGTATAGTGAGGCATGGACGATGACAGCAGCGGAGAAAACGAGGTTGAAAGATTCCGAAGTGTGGTGTTTCAGAAGAATGATCAAATTGATAGATAGCTTGTGAAATGCGGAAGTTCTGAGACGAGTAGGAGAGAAGTCTTTTTGAAGACCTACTTGGTAGAAGATGAGACACATGAGGTCGATAACCTACATCATGGGTTATCGACCGTGAAGGCCGTTTTACACGTACACGGAATTGCGCAATCGGACGTACGTGCGAAGGCGGAATCAAAATTGCGTTGTGTAAAGCGGTGAATTGCTAGAACACATGCGAGAATGCGTGGATGCGAGAAGGGAAAATAGCCCGTTCTAATTTCATTCATGCATTCGCGCAATTCCACGTCATTTTAGAAATTAATGCAGTTCTAACCTGCGCAATTCCGTGCCCCGTGTAAAACGGCCTTGAGTAAAACCAGGGGCGCAGCTAGGAATTAAGGCGGGGGGAGGGGGCGGGGTGGTTCAGGCGCAACTAATACCGGGGTGTGTGGGGGTATGGAATTAGGGTACCATCAGGATAAGCGGTAGGTGCGAGATTAATAAATTGTGGAATTTTAAGATAAATGGTTCAAAATGGTGAGTTTTACGGCTTTCTGAGGGATATTTTATTAATCCTTACACCATTCTATTTATAATATCAATCCAATAAGTAAAATGGATTAAAATCAAAAATTTCTCTGAGCTCAGGGGGGGGGTTTATCCCCCAAAACCCCCCTCGCTGCCTCCCACTGAATGGGAGAGCTTCTCGCTGAGTGTGTTAAGAAGCAGACGGCAGAATATGCAGAGGAGGAACGAACGGATGGAAGTGCATTTGAGTACGTATATCGGAGTGAAGGACCTAGCACATTTGATTCATCCAAACGGCTGGCCATTAAATCACTCCTCGGGTGTTGCAGGGGGAGGGGAGGGGTGTGAATGAGGAGTGGGGGTGGGTCACCCCTCCCTTCCATTGCCGTGGGGGTGTGAGCAATGAGCCCCGAGTGCAGATGGGGAGGGGAAATGATGGAATGCGTCGGATATAACGACGAGGCGCATCCCAAGTACATCAATGACCTCCGGACGACTCCTCTTAGCAAGTGAACTCTCGCACACACTTCGCTCGCGCCATTACTACATAACTACGCTCATCGCGAAAGCTTACGGCAATGCGCAGTGGATGACTTTGGTGACGGGAAAGAGACTATTGTATTGCAAAGACGCGTTGCACCCGATATTATATTTTTATTAATTTAATGCAGTCCGACAACAACACAATGTCAATCGCAAAGGACTCATAATAACATTATTTCGTGGATTATTTTCTTAAACTTCCAAGCTCTCATGTTGTAATTTCTATGGTGTGAATTGAGTGACATTTTGTCCGAATTTTCCTTCATACCGATCCTCAAATGTTTACAATTGCAATCACGCAGGGGTGCATCGCCAATACATCTCCCTCGCTATTGTCTTAAACTCATGTCGGATGTGATCTAGTTTGAAAAAATGAAGAGATCGTATTCAGATCCGTTGCTCACTTGTTCAGTTAGTTGCAACGATCAATCGACGGCCAATCGACCCTTTCGCGAGCGAGTTGGTGGCGTCATAAACTCTTACCCCATACCTTGAGAGCCCCTGCTTCCCTCCTAAGGCGTGTTTCTCCCGTCGCTCATTGTGGCTTGCACTGTTTTTAGCGAATCCCATCCCTTATCAAAGGGTTCACTCTGAACAAATTAGTGAACCAAAACTTCGATGACGCCACCAACTCATGAGAAGAGAAGCTGGCGACGACTTTCGCAGTTTTTTATTGAACACGGAGACGCAGGCTAAATGAGGGCGATTTTTAAGATGTCAATATGCAACTGTACTTTTCCGCAATGGGGAACATGCATGAAATTTGTTGTTCATGCTAGTGAGTCTCATTGAATAGATAATTTTCTCACGAGTCCAAATATATAAGCCAAAACTCTCCTTGTACTCCACAAACGTCATCAAATGCTTATTAAAAGTGGTAGAATATCGCTTAATGTCACGTGACCTGAAACGCCTTCTGGCGTCATCGCACGGTACACCATTCACTTCGCTAAGAGAGTAGAAGGCCAGAGTCTTGATTGCAATATATCGAAGTGAAAAATCATCGACGAGCTTTGTAGTAGTTCCTCAAAGGACAAGTTGACTTAAGAGGGATTTAAGAAAGCACAATACGACAGTTTAATTTTGGTCGACTCCCTTATGGCGGCTGATTTTCTGAAAAATAGTGATTGCTTCCAAATCTCACGAAACAATCCCCTTCATTTGTTTCAATAACGCCTTGGCAACCCAGCATATTCACAATCTGCCGTTAAAACAGCGATTATTTTCGCCATATTTGCATTTGAGCCCCTGCATGGACCGATTTTCTATCCACTTCCTCAGTCTGTCATTACTGGATACCGTGCCGTGACGTCACGCTCCGATGACGTCGCATTTTCAAGCAGCCGAAGAAGATTAATTTTCTAAGACTCATAACTCAGCTAAAAAACTTTATTCATCCGCGAAAGTTTCGGCGGGTACATTTGAGGTAGGGACCTTCTTATTCTAGTACTTTGAAAAAATTGTGCTTGTTCCCGATTATTTCAATGCGTAGGGTGTGTGTCATCTGTTGCAATTACAGCACAGTACACGAGAATTTTATCATTAATTCATTTCAGGAAAGGGAGGCGGTGAGAAAGATGAAGAGAAGCAGCTGGGTGGGAGGAGAAGAAGGAGAGGGGGAGAAAAGAATAAAGGATCGAGGAGAATTTGCGGGGAAAATGGAATGTGTGGTCATGGGGAGAGGCGAAAGGGTTGATGGGTGAGAAAGGGGAGTAAGGGGCCAGAATAGTCAGGGCCCGAGGAAAATGGTCAACGCGAGAAGAACGGACGGAGACTTGATATTATCATCGCCCTAACTCCCCTCCGTTCAAATGTTAACTACGAATTTCTGATCTCAGCGTGTCACTCGCAGCAGAAATTGAACCTTCCAATGAGTCATCATCTTGTGGTGGTCTGCCCGTCAGCAGGTCCCCCGCGCCAATGCTGTCTCCATTCCATCCTGTCTCCGGCCATCTCCTTAAAGTCTCCATATCTTCCAATTTTAACGTTATCAATAAACTTCAGCCTTCTTCTTCCCCTTCTTCTGACCCCTTCCACCGATCCCTCCAAAGCTACTTTCAAAATTCCATTCCCTCTCATTAAATGTCCCAGCCAGTTATTCCCTTCCGTCTTTTTATTTTGTCCATCAACGTTCTTTTCTCATCTAACCTGTTTAACACTTGCTCATTCCTAACTTTGTCCGTCCACCGTATTCCCTCCATCTTCCTCCAAACCCACATCTCAAACGCCCCAATCCTGTCCCTGTCTCTCTTCCCCATCGTCCATATCTCACATCCATACATATGCGCACTCCACACATAGCATTTCACCAATCTCTTCCTCAATTTTAATTCCAGTGCCTTGTTACACAAGGCTCTCTTCTTCTTCTCGAAAACTTCTTTCGCCATTCCTATCCTTCTTTTTATTTCCCCTATACTTTTACAGTCTTTAGTTACCCCAATATAAAAATATATCCAATGAGTATTCATATAAATTTAAAATGAACAATAAGGGGTCAATCTTCCACATTCTAACGATAGAGCATTCCCTTTTGACGTAATCTCGAACTGAAGTCTTCCGAATTCGCGATGGGTTCTCTAAACGTATAATATTTCGTCACATTCCTTTGCGGAATATTGTTGGTGGTGGAATTGTTTGGTTTTCAAGTGAGCCACTTCGAATCGAAGACCGATATTCATTCGGAGGCTCCTTTCTCCAGAGGGGTCGATATGTTACTTCTGTAAAGCAATGTGGTTCGAGTAAGAACTAGGGCTGGGAGTTTCCATTCATTTTGAGGATTCGGTTCACGTGATTTGAATCACGGCAGTGATTCGATTCTTCTAATCGTTCATAATGGACGAAATTCGGAGAAATTCACGATTCTTTGGATGGAATCTAATCTATGACGCATATCTGGTAGATCGAAGTGATTCGCGATTAAATGATAGATGAGCGTTCAAGGAAACCCGTACATTTCATCTCTATTAAAGCCGAGTGCATGCCGAACTAACAAGGGAAGACCGCGTACCTTGCTCCGCCTTTTTCAATGCCGTACTTTTTATGGCCTTCGGAATGGTGAACACATCTCTGAACTGGTTGTGGTTCCGTAGAAAGGGCCTTAGTTTGGCTGTAATTAATTAATTTTCATGCGGTATTTTTCACAAGCCTTATATAATTTCAAAATTTCGCATCACTTATCAGGTGGGGTAGTGGTAGCGTGCGTGAATTCCACCAAGGCGACCAGGGTTCGGGGCTTCGTCGTGGCAGTTTATTTTGTGGTCTTCATTGTGATCACACGGCGCTAAGTTTACCATTAATTTTAATGCAGCAAGCATAGGCATCAAGCAATTTTTTTATCATCATAATGGCGTTTAGGTATTTAAGCAGTGAAATTTAGGAATTATATACGGCTTGTAAAAAATACCGCGTGAAAATTAATTAATTACAGCCAAACTAAGGCCCAATCAACGAAACCACTACTAGTTCAGAGAGGTGTTCACCATTCCGAAGGCCATAAAAAGTACGGCATTGAAAAAGGCGGAGCAAGGTACGTGGTCTCCCCTTGCAAGTCAAAACGGCGATAAGTATTGGTTCCTTTCGGCAGCCAACCTTTCATGCCCACAACCCGTCCTTCAAAGGTGGAAAACAAAGCCAAACATCTATTCACCCTCGTAATTCCCTCTCTCTTCACGGTTCTCACAAAAGTGCTGAATCCGCTGAACATGAATCGTTCGTTTGGTTGCGTTCGGCAGATCCTTTTGGCAGCTTAATCGCTCGATTCTCCATCATCGCAACCAATTCAATGGATTTGGATTTGTCGTTCTTTCGTTGCGGATTTTTTCGTTTATTTTGAGCGATATCACCAGAATCACGATTCAATCCATTCGTTTTATTCCAATGAATCGTTCGTTTTTAACGGATCATTCAAGAACGACACAGCTCTAGCGAAAACCTTTGTGGAATGAGAAGAGTGATAATTTTGGCGTCGAGTGCGAAAGAGAGAGAGGAGAAGGGGGATGTTTTAGAGGGTGGGTGGGGGTTGGCAGGGGCTAGTGGGGGTGCGGAATGGGGGTCTTCTACTTCGGGACAGATCTCATCCGCGTAAAAGCCACTTTACTCCCCCTTCCCCTTCCACTGACTCTTAACCCCCTCGCAACCAACCCCACTACCCCCTATCCCCCTTCCCCCCCCCCCCCCCCCCGAAACGAAAAATCTCCGCTCGCCTCCCGACGAGAATCACCGCAACTCACTTGTTTCCGCCTCGTGTGCGCCCCCTTCCTCGTATGTAGTTCCTCGGTCCCCCGCCCTCGCCACCACCGTCGCCTCCCAGTCTGCAGAGAGCGTCGAAATGCTCCGCAAAGCGGCCATCTTACCCTCACCCCCTCCCTTATTTCTCTCTTCTGATTGGCTGAGAGACTGCTACTGGAACAACAAATGTGAGCAGACGAAATCGCTCTCCACTTAATTGGATTCGTGTGACGCAACAAAGACGCCTGCCTGCATTGTTCGAGTCGACCCTCCTCCCCCCAACAAACGCATCGGAGAATCGCTCTACGAATACTGTCCGGCTTCAGTTAGAAACTATTCCGATACATTTCAGTATCGGTTATTGAGTAGCGATTACTTTCAACTCACTGCAATTTGTCGCTGTGCGCAAATTCATAATGCACTGACTCCTCCTTCGATATACTCCATGCACGTACACTGACCATTCCTTGCACTTACCAGCGAACCCTAGCTGAATCGTCTGAAGGGAAGCATATCCGCAGTATTTGCGTTTACTATGCTCTCTATACGTCAGTTTTTCATCATAGATTCACCTCTGAATAGGCGAGAACATATTCCTACGTAGGAATTACAAATACTTGGACTCATCTCTAAAATAAATGTATAATAATTGCGTTGACAATTTTCGATGACTGAGCCTCAGTCCATTTCTCAATATTATGCATTACTCACTCTTGACCGATTGTCATTTGTCTTTTTTTGACGCATTACCTACTCCCCAAATTTTATACCACCAAATTGAATTAAATTTTCTGCTTCAAGCCAATTAAATGCGTCACTAAAGAATTATAGATCGGAGAAAAATCTACCAAGCCCCCAATTGATTCGTTTTCCCCCTAACATTGTTTACGCGCAATGAAATCTGAGTGATACGCCCGCCTCCAAATGAAGCCGAGAAATTGCGCGTCTGGCCATCTAGAGAAGGACCTTGCAATCCACTTAAGTATCTCATGGGAATGAGGCATCTTTGAATAGGTTTTTCTTAGCTCATATATTTCGTATGAAATTGCGACACGGAAGATGATATATTATTTGGATCCATCACGACAGTTTTTTTCGCCTCAAAATACGATCAGATATTCTTTCAATCGACCTTGCCTCATTTAACAATTAATATATAACGGATGGAAGTTGGCCATGTTTATAAGTCCCGGAATGTTAAAGTACGAATCGATTGAGGTCTTGAATCGATCTATTTGCGAAGTTGAAGTACTTTGAAGAAGTTTTAACATGGTAGGAATCGCTTGCTGTGGTTGCATCGCAAGCGGCAAGCATTGATTGAAACAAGAGCTCAAATAATATATTTACACCCTTTGTAATTAATTAATTATGAGGCCGAATGTTAATTCAAATTGCTCTTAAATAAGACGAGTCTGCGATGTTTTCTATTTCGCCTCAGTCCTTCCTTTCTTCGTTTTTCCTCTTCCAACACGAAGCGTATATTGTCAATCGCTGGGACACTTCTCAGTCGATAATACTAGCATCGAGATATCGTTTTTGAGCTGATTCTGCTCAGGAGTCAACTTCGAAACGTAAACGAAGATTAATAGTTTTTAATGCTCTGTCAGTGTGCTTGGACGTAGTGAAGCCAGCTGTGTAATAGAGAATGAATGAGGAAGGCAGCGAGCATTAGCGGAGTGTAAGGATATCAGTTGTATACGTCGCGAGAACAAGTTCAAGATAGTGGCGCTGTTGTAGACCCCTCCCTTCCCTCCGTTTGCAAATTAGATTCTGCTGATTAGTTTAACGAGAGTGTCGGATTCGCATTTAACGGAAGTTTGCGAGACGACACCGCAGCGAGACTGTCATTTGTCATGCGCCGAAGGTCGTAGTTACTCCTGAGAATCAGCCCCCACGACGTCTTTTGTCGGAATTAATTCCGCGGCGCGACGCCAGGTGGCAGGGAGAGAGAAATGTGCTAATTTGGAAGCAGCGCTCCTGGGATGAGTAATCGGATGAAATAGGTTGAACGCCGCAAGACGAAGCAGAAGAAGAAGGAGAAGTTTTAATTTGTCTAGTGGAGGGTTGGGTCGCCTTTAACGAATTACTGAAATTTCACCTGGCTGTAAACGGCGAAGAAGAGGAACAATAGGCACTCGTCGTGAATCAAATATACATCAATTCCTAAGTTATAGAGTGAGTGTTAGTCAGGGGCCCGTACTTAAAGACTCCAGCAGAGTATTGACTGCATTATAATGACAGTAACGAAGGCATCACTGCGAAACGTATTCGGTGGTACCTATTTATTTTTCTGTCCAACGGCACGAAGCACGTTTGCTTCCTGCCCTGATAATTTGCTTCAATTTGGTCCAGGAGGATGTTAAGTCTTTTCACAATATAGAATGGAAAAGAAAATGAAATTTATTATTCCGGGACAAGTTTGTCCCTTAGGAACATATATGGTTATAAATATAATAGAGTCAGAAATATTACAAGAATAAGTAGATTTACATTATACATCGATTTCACAGAATGCGACTAAATATATGACAGAGTAGAACAAAAATATGCATATGTATATATAATTATCAGCACGACAAACGTATGAACTCATAAATCCATCTGATTTTATTGACTTTAGCATCAGCACAATAATCAGTTAAGTTGCAATATTCAGTTTACATGTATGTATCAATATTTCATAATATTTCTTTTTGAATTGTTTTACATTTTTAGATTTTTTTAAATCGCATGACAATTTATTCCATATTTCGCAGGAGGTGGTATAGAAAGATCTAGCGTAAATGGATGTTCTATGGTATGGTATATAGAGTTCTTCCATATGGCGTGTCGGGCGTTTATTTGTTTTAGCATTATACGGTATATTTTTGTATAAATATATTTCATGACCCGATTTCAAAATTATATTTTAACTGCTCAAGGCAGCATACAATAAGCATGGAAGCATATCGATTGCCTTAAATAATACCCAAAGCGTGTTTTAGCGAAGATTCTTTATGTAGAATGACCTCTCTCACTCCTACACATTTATCCTTCGCCTCCAGCATCCACTTCCGACAGATGCGACTCTAGCGGTGGCTCCCCGCGTTATAAAAACCGTTAAAAAGGTCATTTCAAATCGGGCGTCCAGCATTCTCTCACGTTGATTGGTTTGGATAATCTAGGATAGAGTAGAACCCGAGCTAAGCCACAATGCATACGAACTCCTTGGGCGGGCTCGCGGGGTTACTCTCCTGGGCCGAGGTCTGAAGCGTTAGCTTATCACCTCTGCACCGCAGAAGGGGGAGGACTGGAAGGAGCAAGGAAGGAGGCGCCGCCGCGATAGGAGCCCGACGACGCCTCCAAGGAAAGGACGGGGAAGGAAGGACGGGACGAGGAATCCTGCACCGTCACAAAGGCGGGCAGGTCCTACTATTAGCGAAACCAAGCAATACGCAATTAATATACTACCAATTTTAGTAGATTTTCCTATGAGGAAGAAAAATCTATCGATCAAATCGGTAGATCGAGCTAAGCCACAGCTACCGTACTCTTCCATTAATATGTATTTGCGTGAGTTCCTCAGAGGCAAAGGGAGCGATGTAAAGGGGTTGTCAACAAGGAACGCCAGGTGACGTCCTGGTATTAGCAGATGCATATACCGCCGCCACTATCGTTATCGACACTGAGGCGTCTCAAGAATGACATTAATCTTCACTATGGCAGAGTTGAAAATCGCTCACAATCAGTGATTCAACCCGAGGGTTATATTGGATAGGTGGGGGTAGAACTCACCCCAGACTACGCCTTAGGTATGTGAATGTCAAGATAAAATGGTTGGTGGGGTCAGTTATTTCCCCTTGATCGCAACACTTCGCACCAGTCGCAGGCTCAATTTGGGATTTGAACCTGGGTCGCCTCGATCGGCGTCCAATCACTCCAATTGCCATGCCATAATCCATCCCCCAGTCGGGACTAATCAGGTCAGCGACGTGAAGCGTGCGATCTTCAGCGGCTGGAATGCCATCTGCAGGAGTGGCTCCGAAGCGATAAGTATCTCGCTCCTTTTATTAGAAGAGTCCAAATGGTGCCAAAGCGTTACATGGAAGCAGACACAGAGAAAGAAAAGAAAAGATGGCGACGAAAGAGACAATTTTATTCCCCGGTCGTAGCAGTCGTTTGCTATCGAATAGATTCGAAGCATAAACAAGGATCGAGGCAACGCAGGTAAGACGCTTCAAAATTACCACACGTTTCAAAAAGAATTACTACAGCATTACGCAACCCCAACTTACCTTGGATAATCCTCTTTAAGTCACTTTGCAGTGTCCTGTAAGTCTCTAAATCCTGAGCGGATATAATCGTGAGGCCACTCAGAGTTCGATTCCATGAATTCATAGGCTCGTTGCAATGAGAAAAAAAAAGTGCCATGCTCTCATATTGTATCGGGGGATATCGCTGAATGTTAAGATGGATCCAAATGAGCCATGATTACGATTAAATCGAAATGCTTAAATGTGATAATTTTGTCAAGCCAAGACTGTGAAAACGAATGCCTCCAGTCAAATGGGATAATCTGCTTTCGGAAGAGAGGCCATAATTTGACTTGCTCCGTTCCCGACACAGTGAGGCAATGAGGATCTGTATAACTTGGAGAGATAAAAATAGATTTCGTTGATATTTGGATACAAAAGAATCTGACTTTTGATTAAATCGGTATCCTGGAATTTTATAATTTAGTCGTGCTAAAACAGTGAAATCGCCCACCACAGGGTACGGTGGAGGGGGAGGGCAGTCAAATGGGTCTGCTTTCGGGAGAGAGGTCGTAATTTGACTTGCTCCATGCCATCAGTAAGACAATGAGGATCTGTTTGCATTGAAAGAGGACTTCCGATGATCGGAACGAGGGAGGGGAGGAACAGACAAACAAATCACGCAACCCCCACCTCCACCCCCTGCAACGCCAATCGCCATTTCAACCCCCCCCCCCCCTCCCTGCGCTCCGCACGAGACGTCGTAGATGGCGCTGAGGAAATCAGGGGGGGCATTAGACGCCGTAAGATGCGATCCGCCAGCCAAGATGAGAACTCGGAAATCGCCCCTTTCCCCCCACCCCACCCCCCCGATGCCACGGATACCCTCTTCCGCTCCCCCTTCCCCCCTCCCCCCCCACACCAGCCGCCGCTATGAATGTATTCATGAGATTGGCTGGTGCTGCCGCCCCTGGAATTCGAGATGAGGGAAGCGGAGGCAGGGCCGTTTTGTAAGGGTGGCGCCGCAGGGGGAGGGGATGGCGGTGGCTTCTTAATGCCCACCCCAATCTACAAATCTCTCGCCGTTCACGCCAACCCTCCTCCTCCATCATGTATCTACTGAACACACTTCACTGCGAAAGCTTACGGCGTCTAGGTGCGCACACGAACTGCATGGATTCCGATAATACAGGAGAAATAAAGAGAGCCGTAATTTTCCACTATCAACAGCTTCAACCCTTTCGGAAATAAGTTGATGACGTCACGTGCTCATCCCCATCTATTGTCACGTGATCGTCGGTTCCGTGCGAGGCCCTCGCGTGGTGTGCAGTTGCTGTGTACCTTCTTTTGAGCGATTCCTTCCCTCAATTCCTAGCTATTTAATGAACCGCTAATGACGTCACCAACTCATGAAAAGAAGGCAGTGTCAACTTAAGTGCTGTATTACTTTTGAATAATGAGAGATTCCCTCGATTAGCTCGATTGAGTGTTTTTTATCGAAACTTATCTTCTTCCGTCTGAAGTCTGTAGATGCATCAGGGGTCTCCCTTGCAATATCCCGTCAATAGGCCACCCGCAACACTGAGTAGCTTTCACTGGTGGCCTAACCTTTTGGATAGTTATTTCCCGTATATTACATTTACATATGTATACTATATACGATTTTATTGGTGATATTATTACTATTATTTATTCAAATCACTGCGAATTCCTCTAGAGCAAGTGGTACTGCAGGTTCTCGTAAAAAACGTCATTTGAGTCGAATTAATTACAAACGAAATCATCGGAAATTAAAATATCTCCCATTAATTCTATAGATGGTATTCATCGATTTCAATGTATGCTTGCATCATATTTCTTCCTGAATGCGTGTATTCTGCAACGATGATATTTCTAACGACTCGTTCCATTCTATAAATGTTCCGTAGGGTAATGAGAAATCATTAACAATTGCTTTTTGTTAGCTTTTTGAAATTGATACCATGTTAGATTTTATTCACCCCAGGTGTCAAAGTAAAATCCTCCAAGAACGAGGTCGCCAAGGGAAACTAATTGGCCTCCCCTTATGTTTGAAATGCTCACGCCTTTGGATTAGTTCGAGTTGAGCTCAACCCTCACCAATGCGAACTGGCTGAGCGAGCGACTGAGTCTCTTCGCCTACCATCTACCGGATCCTTTTTATTAATTTCAATGTCAAGTCTTGGCTTACGGCTCCGTTGCGCGCTACCCATGTTGAATCCTGACAATTAATCTGACGTTTGATGCTAACTACTCAGCAACGGTTGCTATCGACGAGTTTTTTGTGCGTTGCATGTTACCTCAGATGAAATAAAGGCAGTTTTTTTTATGTTCAGCAACAAGAGAGAGATAGATGTTTTTCATCGTTTTTCAAATGGCTCGCGACTCAATCCCTTGGCTCAGGCGCCGCAATCTCCTCTGACTGTTTCTCTCCCTGTGCTTTCCACACCTTCCCTCCGCACCGCTCAACCAGAGCTGACGTAAGCTTCCGCGATGACCACCGTTAACTCCGCGGAGATTCTCCAAGTGTCCGCTGCGGTGGCAGCAGCGTCGCATCTGTGGGTGGGTTGGTTGGGGGGGTGCAATCAGGCCGATTAAGGGATGGACCAATGGTCCACGCGAGATAGGGAGGGGGGATTCGATACGATACAATCGAAGCGGAGACTGTGGCGACCAGCAAGAGGGGGCAAATCGTCGTCTTCAAATGCGTCGTCGACGGGGGAGTCGTGATCAGAGACAGCACACGAAGAACCTTCCATTTTCTCCATAATTTGCAAGTAATCTCATCAAACCTCCGTAAAGAGTGCATTCATTTTCTCTAGCGCTTATGTAAAAGGAATATTTATTCATACGATCATCTAGAACTAAACTACGCCCATATGAAATGGTATAACTCTTAAAATTCATCAATTTTATTAGTATTACAATCCGGTTGTCAAGGACAGTGGCGCAGCGAGGGGGTGTTTTGGGGGATAAACCCCCCCCCCCCAGAGCTCAGACAAATTTATAATTTTAATCCATTTTACGTGATTGGATTGATATTGCTAAAAAAAATAGTGTAATGATGAATAAAATATCCCTCAGGAAGACGTAAAACTCACCATTTTGAACCATTTATCTTAAAATTACGCAATTTATTAATCTCGCACCTACCGCTTATCCTGGTGGTACTCTTATTCCATACCCCCACACACCCCGGTATTAGTTGCGCCTGAACCCACCCGCCCCCTCTCCCCGCCTTATTTCTTAGCTGCGCCCCTGGTTTTACTTAAGGCCGTTTTACACGGGGCACGGAATTGCGCTTATCCTGGCGGGTATAGTATACCCCCACACACCCAGGTATTACATGCACCTAAACCCCTCCAGCCTTAATTCCTAGCTCCGCCCCTGGTCAAGGAAGCCTACTATTGTTGATTTCAGAGGATTTGGAATGATTTTTCAGCTAAATCATCCCTTTTCGGCAATTGAGGGGAGTCTTGAATGGAAGAATTCTATAATTTATTTAAATTTATCCACGTGATCAATGAACCCCAGCGTTCTTGTCTTGAGTTAGAGTGGTTTTAAAAAACGAAATGTGTGAACTGCCTGCCCCCAGCCCAATGCCTAGCCTACGAACCGCGAGGGAGGGCCCTTCATGGGCCCCTAGGCCACCATAACAATGTGTTCTAGGGTGCGTAAACATTCCCCTTTCGTTGCCCTTTCAATGCGTTAATGCGGCGATCGTGGCAATGGTGAACGAATGCCTCGCGAGAGCGGGAATGGCATTGCATTTCAGAGTCAACATTACTTTTTATTTCTTGCAAAACATGTAATTTCTTATAAATATTTTATTTTATATTTTAAATATCCTTTAAACAATTTTTTTGTCATTACTTTTGCTATAAGTCAGTTCAAAGAGGAAGACTTAAAGTTCGTCCGTTGAATGCGAGGGAAAGTGCGAAGGATTGAGATTAGGAATGGAAGATGATTAAATGTTACGAATGGGAAGATGCGATGCCACGTGACAGAATATTACGATGACGACACATACGACTGTGGCTGCGATCCAAATATGGCTGAGTGGATGAATACGGCAATAGGGTGGTTTCCTTTTATTTTTTTATTGTCTAAATCGAAATATTACTCCTGGAGTACGCATTTCACACTTTTAGATTTTTAAATGACGATATGTATTTTTCGAGATTAAATGAAAAGTGAACATTTTCAAGCGCGCGAAAACGCGACAGCTAAGTATGAATGCCGGGAAAATCCCGTGTGACGTCATTCTGGTTCCCGCTGCCGCAAAGTGAGGTGACCTAGGGGCGAGGACATGTGCGCCGCTAGGCGCAGGCTGTTGAGGCATGCTGCTAGCAGGTAGCAGAGTACCCTGCTAGCAGGTAGCGCTTGGCTTAATTATGGATTATTAATACCTTATCAAACGAGGGAAACTTTCCGACCACAGCCAGTTTTAATGTGTAATTATTAAGACATGTTTCCGTCACGTGGAGTGGCATCGCATGGGCGCCAATCTGGCCTTTTTCAAGTAAGGTTAAAATTGACCATTGCCATTCGCCTAAACTGGGATTTCTAAAACCAAATAATTTGTATATTGTGAATACACTAATGGTGGGTAACGAATCGCAATCAATGCCTTTCGTTTTCTTTGATGAAGGAAACTACCCTATTCGATGGACTCTCCTTGAAGACAGGTGATGTTTTCCAACCTTGGAGACTGGTCTCTCGCTTGTGAAGGAAAACACGTCTCATTGGTCTCTTGTATTCTCACATATACATACAACACTTTTAGAAGCTATCAATTTAAATGAAAAATGTATACATGATATGTGTGGTGGAACTGAATTGTTCAAATTCGTGCAGAAATGTTTATTGTGATTCATCTACGTACAATAAAATACCATCGGAAGTTTTTAGTTCCGATTAGTTAGAGCTTTTAGTTAGAGCTTTTACACATATTAATTTCGCTGGGAGTCTTTACTTAGAGGCTTTGAATACTTACGCTATATAGAACAGATACATCTTTCAGAGTCACATGGAGAGAATAATTTTGAAACCTTGCTAAATTTTTCGGTCCGAAAGAAACGATAAATTAAGATAGATATAAATTTCCGATCTGTTTGCTGTTTAAATGCGTTCTTTCCCAGAAAGTGGCGAAGCACTTGAATGAATGCCACATGTATCAAAGGACTCTATTGCGGTCATTTTTCAATTATTTAATTTATGGTTGAAATTTTAATGACATTTAATTCTTTTTAAATAGGTAAACGGATTTTGTTCTAACACCATCCGCCCCACGCCTCTTTTTAAGCTTGTTACAAAAATATATTTTTTAGTCTAAGTTTTTTTAGGTTTTAATAGTTTTTTTTAGTTATTTTTTAAGTTTGTTTCTCTTAATTAGGTTGCTTGCGAGACAGTGCATGATGATGAATTACAAATGTTTATTGAGAATGGTGAATTGATCTTTCTGCTTCCATCGAAGCGCTGCGTAAAATAAGTGTGCCCTTACCACAACCAAATTTGACTTTGTTTAAAACATGTTTTTTGTACGTAGGACCAATGGTTTTAATTTGTTACCCCAGTTATGCTTTATTTCAAAGTTTTTGAAAAAGTTTTTGCAAAATGCACATTCTTGGCTTCTCACTAAAGAAAGTGTTGAACAAATATTGTTATAAAATATTGATGTAAATGAATTATAAATACTACTCTAGTATTTTTTTTCATGTATGCACTTAAGCTTTGTTAGTATAGATTATCAAGGTAACACAAAATGAGCTACACTATGTGTAAAGCATTATGTATTATTATTTTGGATGGTAGCCTCAAACAGTTTATCCTTCGCGGCTACCTAAAATTACTCAATTTTGCTATTGTCATGTAATTTGTGTGTGGAGTAATAAAATTATTTATTATTATTATTGAAAACCGATATGGATGCTTCTCGATCGACAGCACGAATGAGAACTCCACGAAAGAGAGCGGAGGTCTCTTCAATATAGTCTCGAACGCCCGCAGGAGTACACGTACATAATAAAGGTGGAAATCGAAGGCAAATCAGTCGAATATTTCACATCAAAAGGAAAGAGAGTCGGACGACCTTCGGGTTGGACATTAACAGAACCAATGAATTCATCAATTTCCTGAAAATCGTTTTGTGAACACCAGAAATGAAATATGTCAATCGAATCCCTCTCCGACCGTCGAACGTAATCGAAAATGATATTCCGTTCAAATTACATACGATCGCAGCTGCAGCGATTTGTTTGATCGAAATTAGAGGGTGTATTTTTTTCCTTCGATTGATGCGATAATGACCGATCAGATTGGAAAGAGGAAATGGCCTTTTTATTTCCACTTTTTTTAATTCAACCCGCAATGATAATAGTATTAACCGTTTTGGAAAGCAAACGTGGCCGTAGGGTATTCCCTTTTCTTCATTTGATTCGGAAAGGAGTCGACAATTATCGCGCTTCTTTTTTTTCTCCATCTTCTTCTTCAAACTCCTTAAAAAGAGGGCGTTCGTAACGACCGAAGAGGGAGGGAGGGAGGGGGGTGTGGAAGGAGTCTCTCTATTGATTGGTTCCCATCCCCCGGAAGTGTAATCCGTAGGCAGGCAGTCGTAATTGGATGGGAACACAAGATTTGGAAGGGAAATGACGAAAGGACCGGGATCTTCAGCGCCATCTGCTGAGAGGGGCGGGAAGGAGGAGGGGAGGGAAGGAGAGAGATGATTGCCATGGCGACGGATATGACACGGAGGGGAGGGAGGGGGAGGAGTTGAACCATTGGAGAACACGTCGAATGAGCGCTATGTGAATGCCGATCATAAACGATAATATCTCGCATGTGGAGAGTTGCTACTGTCTTCAAGTTGTAGAATTGTAACATATTGCAAATTGAAACGCACTCGAAACTGACGTCATTTGACAACCGGTGGCGTTGGTTGACATTTATGCAAAATGAATTGAAAGTGGTCGTGTAACATTATATATTATGTACTTATGGAAATTTTCCCGTATGTTTCGATTTCCAAGATATATTTTGCCGCTGTTATCATCAACACTTACGTGTTCCAAGAGTATCAATACGCTTGGTGGCTAGCGGAGGTCGGGAAACAAAAGAAATGGCGTTTGCGATATGGAATTACATTCGTTTTTCAACAACAATAAGCGTCGCGCAACATCTCCATCTTATGTACCACAAGCGTCACCGCCAGTCATACACTGGCAGCGTAACAAATGAAGACGACAGCGTTTCGACGCGTGTAACCAAGGCAACGGACGATTAAAATCCCTCAAGCCGCGGATTAAGTCGAAGTTAAAATCTATAATGAATTCGTTCTTGATGCAATTGGGCCTGTCAAATGGGAAACTGCTTTTAAGGCAGAGGGCGTCATTCGCCCGCTCCATTACGTACGTCAGGCCAGGGGGACTAGATAAAGAGCCAGTCCGTCCTGCAAAAACGCGAATTCTGCCGTATTACCCCATTTGAAGACATTTTAATCAGTTTTCAGAGATTTCCGAAGCGTGGCGTTGATTGCAAAGTGATCCTTTAATTCCCTGTATTGAATGGGAACTGAAATTAACAATCGTGACGAATAGCAAATCTGTGAATTTGATGGACCACATCATCACGAATATAAATATTGTTTGTAATAATAGCTTAAATCTCCGTGAAATTCGGATCGCTCTACCCGTCAGCGACGCGAGTGGCGACTTTCGTAAATTCATTAAAATGCGCGTTGGGATGCAACGCATTCGAAGAGTCCCTTCCATTGGAGAGAGAATCCGTCCGTTAAAAGAAGTCGTGGAGGATGACGAGGAGACGGCAAGGAATTATGTTGCATGTGAGGGCATTGGGGGACTGAATTATCACGAAACATGGATGCATGGCGAATGCGCCATCTACCTACAATGCCAGCGTGAACGCTATCGATATTCACATGTAAACAATGAAAATTTTCGGAGACATTCTCATTTTAGTTTCATAGTATTGCTCGTGCATTGATATATCGAGAAATATGTTCTTTTATCATCTTTTGAATGAATTTCTATAATAATGAAAAATAACTTTTCGGCAATTATCTATGAAAAACAATTGACAGTTAAACAAACGAAAGACGTGCATTATTGTTAAAAGAAACTTTTATTTCATGATAATGTGACAGAGTTTCACCATTTGATTGGTTTCACGAATACGAATTCACAGCAAACAATCAGCACAGAGTTCACATGTGAGATCGCGAATCGGTTCTGCTGCCAACACACACACACAAGCTACGACCTATTCACTCACTAATGCTCTACGCCCAATTCTCGCTCTCCAATTTTATCTTTTTGTCAATCGCGATACGTTTTGAAAAATGAAGAGACTCCTACATTTCCTTTTCTCGTTCGTCGGCCCTTATACTTTCGCGGATACGCTGATGACGTCACGAGCTCATTCCGAGCGGGTCACCGTGTCTCAAACACTGGGGGATTCGCGTCGCATCGACCTCTCTTGGCCCTTTATTATTGTTTACGCTTCCGTGACCGATTCCTTCCTTCAGAGCGCGGTTCTCCGTGGACTAGTTGATGAACTCAAATGACGTCACCAGCTCATGAAAAGTGGGCTGCAACGTTCGTTAGCGTTTCGTATTTTAAACTGCGACATTCTCCCCTCCCTGCTTTTGTTCATTAGAGCGTCTGTAATCAACGTGAAGTGCAATTCAATGCCTGTCTGCTGTGTCTCAGAGTACCTTCATAGCTGAAGAAATGTATTGGAGCATCGCCACCTTAATGCAGCTTTATTTTGAAGGAATATCGACCGGTTTAAGCACCCTCAAATCATTATCAAGAGGACACACTAACAATAAAACACTTGGAAGAAAGGCGGCAAGGAAAACTGCTTCGTTCCATTGTGCTGCTAAAATACATAAAATGATTCGCTACCTGTAATGACAAGGCGCCTTTGTTATTATCGGTAACAGTGTCGGCGATAAACATAAACCAATGGTTGATATGGCATTTCCTCTGGATAATGACACTGTAGGGTCGAAACCGGTCGAGTTTTACAAAGTGTCCCATTTATATATTTGTTTATGCAGCCATGAACTCTTCAAAGTTCCGCTGAGTAAACTCGCAAAGCATTGAGGAGAAGAGCTGAGTGTGCTTGCGCCAAGTTGCTCGTAAAGGCCCTTTTTTGGTTTCGCAAATGGCGGGGCTCAGTGCCTTCACGTCATTCGCGCTGGTTAGGCACTCGGAGAGTGTTGAACGCAAAGTGCGGCTCGAAATGGCCGAGACGACGACGCTCACAAAATGTCTCCCTCTCTCCAAACGACACCCTCATAAAGCGCACTGCTCGACACGGTGCTGCCTCCAGTGGACAAAGAGATAATTAGAAGGGATGGAAGAAGTCATTACTCTCCTTTAGGTCCATCTGACGACAAACACATTCGACTCCCATCGTGCATTAGGAGAATGATAATGGCTAAGTTTAGGCGTTCGCTATCTCTCTCTCTCTCTCTAAAGGAGCCTGCTTATTGACGCAGCTGCCATGGTGATCTTCCGCGTTTGCGTTGTTTCGCCTAAGCGTGCGAGTGAAATAATTATTCAATTTTGCAGCAATCCGAGACTATCATAGCATTCTGAAGGTTCATCAATGCATTTATGAGTGGCGGCTCTGAAACCCAAAGCCGAGGCCGATATTGAAACAATGAATTATTAAAATACAAAATGGATGCAGTCAGCAAATTTAATGCTTTTAAATTGATATTTTTAAATTCTGAATCGTCTCCCTCGTAATGAGTATACATCAATATTTAGTTGGAAGTCAAATTTTTCATCAAAATAAAGAACATTTATTTTCAAACATTAGGCAGTCAATCAGACCCTTTACATACATCATGTCATCTGGGTTGTTGCCAATAATCTTACAACAATTACACGCCTTCGTAAGTTGTTCGTGATCACTAGAATGCGTTGCGACGTCAGAGGAAGTGCAGGAGCGCAATTAAGCAAAAATCTGCACATGACACATGCCAAGTGAATGCATTGACCTAAAGACGCGATGGATCTGATTGGCTGACAAATACGATCGCTTTTGCTTCCATATTGTTTATCGCGGTCGGGAATTTTATTTCTAATTAATGTTATTCTCATTCAGAGGGAAGCACGTCAGGATTAATTCAAATACATATCTCAATTCAAGCAGTCGTGTGTTTATAATCTGAGGTTTCAGGCGAGATGGAGTGGAAACGTGACATAATGAAAAATGTACCTGACGATGCTGAAAAGCGAAACCGGTAGTATTAACAAATTTAAAATTGTGGAAATTGCTCCTGCTTTTTCATTTTTCAGTCGTGTGTTAGTAAGAAGTAGGTGTGGTAGGCTGAGTCCCACCTCCAGCATTTATATGAGACCTTTATTGTTCGGAGAATGAACGAATTTCTATACCATTCCCTTCGCAATCCCAATCCCTCTTTGTTTATCGGATTTGTCGGACCTGAAATATGGAGACGCTCTGATCTGATGATCCCCCTGTCACTCTCTAAGTTATCTATTTTAACTGCTCAAAAAATCTAGATGTAGCGAATTGCCTCCGAGTTCTCGGCATAATTCGTGTAAAACCTGAGCACCACTCTCTGTTCGCTCCCATCGGACTACAAATAAAATCTTTTTTGAAGCATTGTATTTTTTATTGTTTCCATTCGCCATTATTAACACGGAAGTTGCTGTTTCATTTTTGGCCTTGTCTTTTGACTACTATGCAGCCTCGGCCTCTTTTGTTTATTATTCCCCCTGAAGCGAAACCATCTCCATGGTGACGGGAAGGAGGGTAATAGCTCCGGAAACGGGCGCAAGTTAGCGACACTTGGTTGAGGGTGGGGTGGGTAAAAGGCAGTTACGGAGACCGACCACCGCAGACCTATCTAGCGGCACTATATGCAAATAGCAGTTTGGCCTCTTGATTTTCCCTTAATGTCCTCGCTTGTGCTCTTTATTATCGGCTGGAGGTAGCTTTCTCCAACCCTCGGCCTTTAAGGAAGACTCTCCCGCAATCGCCTTACATCTAACATCACGAATCATTCCATATAACCCCTCACTTAAACTAGTGACCAGCAGAACTGCAGACTGCTTAGCAGGCAGACTGTGGCTGGTGTGCCATCAAGGTAAAACTTGTTGTGCTAAGTACGGCATATTGGTTTAAACGCTTACCATTTCAAAGGGGAAAAATATTCTCAACAAAATGCACTGAATTCACTGTTTTAGCATCCATTGAGTCTTCACTATATTTTTATAAACATATTTTCCCTCTACCTGTAAAGAAACACGTTTTTTTGTTTTTCTCTGCGCCATCTGCTGCTAACTTTCTAAAACTAAACCAAATCACGAGGACAGAAAGTTAATATTAAAAACACCAAATTTCATTTCTATGGCGTGAGCCTTGAGAAAGAAAAGAAATAAATGGTCATAAAATGAGTGACTGATTCGCTACAAAATTAATGTATCGTACAATGATGCGGAAAGTACGGTCCCATGGACCAAATACGGCTCGTTGCCTAAAATTTTCTATCCAGCCCAATTGACTGTATTCCTATTTTGACCAATTAAAACAGAATATAATAAAATGAATATATTTTCCTCTTTTTCCTTCTCTTTTGTCTTATATCAGTCATGGCGCACATATTTATTGACTTATCTTAGATTCGGGAGAAACCACATTGAGAATGAGAGACTCTGACTGTGGACAACTTTTTCGGAACACAAAAATCAGCGCAAAAATAAAATAATTCTGTAAAAGGTATTATAAATATTTTGAAATAAACGATATGTTACGACATAATCCTAACTTCTCAGGAAGCAAATGTGGCCACGGATTTTTTCCATAACTAATAATCATAAATGAATATAATTTGGACCAAATGAATAATATTTGGAACTCAAACACTGATACATTGTTAGATAATTTCAAATTCGAAGAAATAATGCTCTCACAGGTTAATGGCATAAACATTTATTAAAAAGCCCCTTAATTGAGGAGTTCAACTTTTATGTGAGATGACACATTCGTCATCATCATCATATTCAGTCGCCAATCCTTTTGACGTAAGTCTCCATTCAATTCTCCCTTGAGATTTGCTTCTTTTAAATGCTTCATCACCGAAAGCCATTCCACCAAATTCACTGTATAGTCGATGGTGACAAAGATTTATCAATGAAGAGACCCATTTGACGATCCTTTGCCAACTTTCCCTAGCGCGGAGAAAAATCGGCTTCTTTGACCGTTTCGCAGATAAATTTGATGACGTCAGCGACTCTTACCAAGCAGTTCGCCGCTTTCCATCTACTCTTTGAATCCTCACGAATCGGACTCAGGTGGTTCGTTGTAGTTTACACACTTGTGAGGGATACCTTCCTGCTATAGGGCCGTCCTCAATGTCGTCACCAACTCATGAAAAGTGAGCGATAAAATTAGTTTATTTTTTCTTTAAACCACGACGCAAAGGCTGAATCAGGAATAGTTTAATTTATTGAATTACAAGTTGTAATTACAATCAAGACTCTTCTTGCAAATCCTATGTATTTTCCAACAGATGTGAATAATGGTTTTCCTTAATTTAAATTCTCATTGAAAATTTCCCTATTCTCACCAGAGGTCTTGATTTTCGCGTTGATAGGACATATTACGATTCCATTCCCCGAAATTTTTACTCATATTATTATATTAAAAATACGCGTCTAATATGTAAAATTCTCGTGTCACAGTTTTTTGTAGACAAACTCCTCCGAAACGGCTGGACAGATTTCTATGAAATTTTATATGTTTGTTCAGTAGGACTGAGAATATGTTGTTAACTAATTTTCATTAGTCCACAGGGCTCACTTAAGGGCCCAGAATTGGGCCCTTAACCATTTCCTTAAGAAATACATGTAAATATCGTCATTAATGCCTGCAGACCTACCTTCTCTTGCATATTATAATTACCGTAGAACGGGGTGAAAAGAAACATTGGGGTGAATGGAAACGAAACTTCTTTTTTTATGTATAATCTACTTCCTACATAACTATGGGTAAATGACGGCAACTATTATTTTTTTAGATTGGTACAATTTTGGCTGAAAGTGAAATAATGGTTTGTTTGGTTGGCAGCACTGGTTCCTGTTTGTTTGCCATGTTGAATTTTACCACGTGATCCTTGTTTTTTTTATCCACTTTGAACTTTCCAGGTAAGACAGAATACGTAGTGTTCTTAAAAGTAAATAGCTGTAAAAAACATAGTTTAATTATTCATATAAAAGATTCAGGCTTATTTTAAGCTTTAATTTTAACAATATTATTTCAAAAATTATTCATATTTTTTAGGTTAGGTTTTCAGAATTTATGGGGTGAATAGAAACAAATCATTTTTTAGTGTTTTATTCACCCCGCAAGAAAAAATTTTCAAAGATGACCGGTCTGGTCTCACAATTTATTTATCATATTTTAAAATAGTTGAATATGGTAATTGTCTACCTATTCAATTTGTTTACTTACAGTTATGTAACTTCTTTTGTTTATGTACTGAATCAAATCATTATGTTGAGAAATAAATTTGTATTTATCCATTACAAATTAAAAATACCATATTTAACTGTTTCCATTCACCCCCCAATCCTTTCAATAGAAAAAAACATTACATTGAAGTACTGTTTCTATTCACCCCCATTTGCGGGGTGAATAGAAACACCATTTTTTTCTTTAAAATCAAATAAAATTAAAAAATTAAATACTATTAACAAATAGGTCTAACAGAGACCTGTGTTTGGGCAAAAATTTGTTTATATGGAACAACTACAAATATGCAAAATTTCAAACCGAAGTTGAAAATTGTTTCTATTCACCCCGTTTTACCGTAGTGATGATGGTCAAATGTAGTTGAAAAATATACCATTGGAAAGGAAAATAAGCACAAATTCTTATTCTTACATTCGAATTTCGTTTTTCACGTGGTTTACGGTGAATTCTGAAAAAATGCCTTCATAAAAATCTTGAAGTTTAAGTGTTTTTGGCTTACTGTCCCCTTGACGACCGTCAGTATTGTCGATGTTGCTTGAAATCTCTTTTTATCACAAGAAATTTTGGACGGCAATTTCCAAGTAGAAGATTTATTACAGCCACGAATCCCTATTATTCCGTCAAATGTTCCAATTGAATTGAAACGGGTTCAACCTCCAATTAGATTGGTATTCGCAATGAAAATAAATAATTCTCAAGGCCAATCGATATCTGTTTGTGGCCTAGATATGGACACACCGTGTTTTTCACACGGAAAATTATACATGGCATGTACACGCGTGGGTAAACCATCCAGTTTGTTTGTGTTTACTAAAGATGGACTTACTAAATAGAAGCATTGCACTAAGAGACTGATAATGTTCCTTTTTTAACCGTCATAATTTGTGAGATAGATATAATTTGAAATGCATTGATTACTAGCAGGCCATCCGGTGTTTCTCGGGAAGTATAGTACCTAGAGAAGTGGCAAACTTGGAACTGGGAATTCATGGCACAGGATTTTTAGAAAAGAACAAAGCAGGTATGATGATGGTATACATATATAACAGCAAACAATCGAAACAATGATTCCCATATATCGCGCGCGTGATCAACTTATACCACGCTCCACAACAATGATAGTTGTGTGGGTCCGTACGTGCGTAGACCGAAAACGACGTTTGTACCGATAATATAAATAGTTAAGTGTAGAATCCCTTTAATTATGTTTTACCTGAGTGTGTCAAAGGTTGTGTTTACCCAGCAGGATTACCAACCACAGAAGTTGTATGACGTGACGCAACTAATGGTAGTGAAATAAGGACGCGTCGGACTCAACCAGAAGTAGCTTTAGGAGCATGAGATGCCCCAACGAACTAACTATGGTTGACAAACAGACATCCTCTTTTATATATTTATAGAGGATAATAAAAGTACAATGAATTACAAAGATGAATGTTTAGAGTTTTGATATTTGTATTGGTCATCATCGTTCACAGCGCGCCAGCTTTTAAGTTATTGAATGATAAAGTTGCCATGAAGTTGTTGAATGGCGCATAAGGCATTGCAAATTACGTAACTGTCGCTCTTCCTACTCTTTCATTTTATAAATTGCTGCAATAAATTGCTATTTTGTGCGTGAGTGAACTTGGCCCCATTTTCCCGTGGCATTTGACCATTTGGACGGAGAGGCCCGATTCAACAATGGATGATTATCCTACTACGCAGTACACTATACAGCACCCCCTCACGTCCCATGACAGTAATACGTAATGCACAATACAGCACCACAGCACGTCAACCCAAGTGTTGTTCTACGAGTATTGCAATAATGGAGAAATCTCTTGTCGTCCATTGACAGTGTTGCCACCCACCACATATCTAAATTGGTTTGCTAAAGCGCCAATCGCGTCGCTCACGAGAAGTGCGATCCGAATTTCACCGAAATATAAGCTGTAATTAGGGCTGTTGACACGAAGCTATATTCGTGATGAGGTGATGTATACAATTCATTACTTTTCAGTGCAATTCCACGACATTATACATATAGTTCAGTTCAGTTCAACGTTTTTATTCACGAGCCAACATTACATAAAATTTGAAATAACAACAGAACAATAACAATAAAGCTCGTAAAGCTGTTATAGGCTTGCGCCTCTTCGGCATTACTGGGGTTGAATCACTGGTACGGGAGTGGTGTTGGCCCGGCATTCGCCCTATGGAGGTGGGAAACCCGTAAAACCACCGTCAGACCACCACGGTTCAAATAAAATATATATAATAAACTCAAAAACAGTAGCCACCAACAAGCCAATGTAAATTACGGTGGTAACTTAACAATATATAGACTCTGAATAGATCTCTATCATTATACATATAATAAATATTGACAATAAATGATCGCTCTCTCTTCAACGTCACGCTGCGGAAATTTTTGAAAACCTATTAATTAGCGCCCAAATAGCAACAAAAAAGAGCTTCAACATTACTGGTTCGATATATATCGACATGATTGCTCGACCGCTATCTCTCATATCGAACAATCGAGGGGTCGAACGACCTTGCAAAGTCATGGATTGGTTAATAGTTCCCAAGTAGTTTTCATCCGGAAAATTAGAGAACAAATTTAATCGCAACATGGCCTTCTACTTACAGCACCCCACTTCGACATAATTCTGTTTGTTTGCTCCCCCGTCGCCGATGTTATCTAAACTCTCCACATAAATGTGTATATGTATGTGTGTGTTCATTACTATCTGTGTCAAAACTTATATTTTTGTGTTATTAGTATTGAATATTTCACATTTTTTGTATAAATATCTACTACTTGTTAGCATAGCAATAATCTCCATAATGCCATATTTTTGTCAAAATGCCTTTTATTAAGAGTAGAACATTTCCTGTATTTTCTAATTTTTGCTCCTATAGGTTTTACCTAGAGCATAATAAAAAAATATTCATATATACCTATTTTGATAAATATAAAATATATATTATCTAAAGTATTTGGGTAAAATGTATACTTATATGTTTGATAATTAAAATTCGTTGAGGTGCGTTATCTGAGGCGTTGTTATTCCAGTGTTTTGCGTTGTGGTGCACCCTACGAAGGGTCCGCAACCCTTTCCCACCCCCTCGATGGCTTCTACCCTTCGAGCCCACACAGGAGGGGAGCCGGGACGTGAAGCGCGATCGAAAAGTTGCCTTCATTTTTGCACCCGCAAACTTCTTTCCAAGATTTCTGTATTTTACTCTTAGTTTATCTCTTGTAAATACTCTGATGAAAAATAGGAGGACTTATATTTCTCAAACTAAAGATAATGTTCACTTCATGACAGGTATTGCCATAAAAAAGAGTCCGCCAGTTTTTGCCATTATCCCACACCAATATTAACCAAAATATTAAAAAATTATTTAAAATGTAGATTAAGTAAGGTATCACCGGAGTATGTGATTTTTTTTATTTTATTAACATCCTTATAAAACTCTACCATCAGCTCAACTTCTAATTTTTTCCGAGAAAAACGGGATCGGGCGTGCTTTTGGAAATTTGGTCATACTTGGTCCTCCGTATTATAGCAACGGGTGGGATCATGAAAAATGGCTTATTTTATCATGATTACCAATTCTTTTTTGAGAATATACACCAAAAATCAAGTCTCTACCTCAAATAAAGCAATTTTGGACCTTTCTTCGGCTTTTTCCGATTTCAGACCACTGCGGAGCGGGGAGCTCCCTACCAAAACCGACCGCCCTGACTGCAATTCTAAATTTCGAATCTACGAAATGCAACAAAATATTATTGTTTGCATCGTACTCCTGCCGATAAAGCGATCAAGTAGGTACGGTTTTAAATCGTGTCTTTGCGATAGAAATTAAAGATCGTGTTACCTTTGCTGAAATGTGGCTGTGTAACTCTGGAAAGTGGCAACGGCGCTCTGGAAGGAGTAAGTTATCCCGCTTTTTGAGTGAGATTCGAACATGATTGGACCATCTCGTACTGTCCATCTACCCGCCCAGGATTCAGTTACTTTACGGAGAAGCTGATTGTGAATGATACGCGCAGAGTTGAAATGAACCATCTTGGGTACAGTGGGTGATGGATTAATGCCTACCGATAAAATATTTATTGGTTTTGACAGACAGGTGCTAGGCTTGACAAAATTCTGACGAGTGCCTTGTGGTACTGCAAATAAACCCCTATCCCAGCGTATCTCCTCATCATGTCAATTTAGAAGTTTCCGTTTCTCTGGTGAATGTTGTGATTACCTCCTATTAGTTTGCTACACCTCCTCGCGTTGATTTGCAGAAAAGTTATTTGGGATTCCAAAATTTATAGATTTTCAGCCAGCATGGATATATTTTATGTATTATATTGAAGAATACAATATAGAATAGAATATAAATAGATTCATCATGTGTGAAGAAATTACTTCGAATTTGATGATGATAATGACGCGAGCGCTTGAGGAATCAAAAAAGGCCATTTGAGATTGAATGTTAGAGATATGAATCAATTGCTAATTTTCCAATTTAATATTATTATTTATCAAAATGTGCTCATCTGCATTGGACGGCGTTATTTGGCCGAATGCCCGGCGCCATGTGTAGCCGATTAGGATGAGAGTTCTCAGTATTAGTGCGAATTGATGTATTTGGGAATTTATTTCAGGTATTTTAGTTTCAGTTTTGTTCTTCCTAACTTTATAGTGTAATTCACGCGCTCACCAGCAGTCCTTGCTTCAATTTTTCATCCCTTTACTCTGAAAAGGCGCACACTCATCCCTTTATACTCTTGATAAGTCATTTTATTCCCGATGCTTCAAATTTTATTTATTCCCCAATGCCTCTTTTGGTGCCACGCCTCGTGGATGCTGAGATGGTGGTTTTTTTTTATACCCACCGAATAAATGAGAAATTATTTTATTAAATGATTGTTAATAACTTTTTTATTATGTATACATATTATCCTTGATCTGAGCATCTTCCCGGAAATCAGGAGGTCCGTGGTTCGGTTCCCGGGTAAGGTGAAGATTTTCCATGTTTGTTTCGGCCTTTATTCCACTTCCGCGCGCGCCATCGTTGTGTCATCGTCGAGCGTTCATGTTCTTGTCTCTTTGTCAAGTTTTGTTCAAGACGTTTCAGGAGGACGACCCACTATTCCCAATGAAAGAGAATGGACTCTGCCGTTGAAATTAGTCCCTCATCCCGTTGAAACGTCTGAAAATAATAGAGTAGTTTCCTTCATTAAAGAAATCGAAAGGCAATAATTGCGATTCGTTGCCACCATTAGTGTATTAATAGTATGCAAATTATTTGGCTTTAGAAATCCCAGTTTAAACGAATGGCAATGGTCATTTTTTATCCTCATTTGAAAAAGGCCAGATTGGCGCCCATGCGATGCCACTCCACGTGACGTCACAGGGACCTAGTTTCTATACGAGTAGATAGGAGTGTTTCATCGTCTGAGATTACCAATGCATGCATGAGGCACAGAGCTCAGGGAAACATGTCTTAATAATCACCTATTAAAACTGGCTAAGGTCGGAAAGTTTTCTTCGTTTGATAAGGTATTAATAATCCTTATTTAAGCCTAGCGCTAATTGCTAGAAGGGTACTCTGCTACCTGCTAGCATCCTGCGTCGTATCAGTGCTCAAAGCCTCGCCCCAAGGTCACCTCACTGGCGGAAGCGGGAACCAGAACGACGTCACAAGGAGTTTTCCCAGCATTCATACTTAGCCGTCGCGTTTTCGCCCGCTTGAAATTTTTCACTTTTCATTTAATCGCGAAAAATAGATATCGTCATTTAAAAATCTAAAAGCGTGAAATACGTACTCCAGGAGTAATAATCTTTCGATTTAGGGAATAAAAAAAATAGGAAACCATCCTATTCTGCGCGTGTCCCTTACTCAGTCTCTCCACGCAGAGGACCAGATCGCTTGTTCTCTTGGTAACAGCATCGTGAAAATGTGATAATCTCGCCATTACTCTCTCTCTGCGAAATTCTAAAATAAAAACTGCTGTGGATGATCGGGAAACGTTACATCACTTTTTCATGAATTAGGTTCGGAGACACTCAAGAATCGGAAGCTTCGTGATAGGCTAAGATCCTTTGTGAATAGATATATTTCAGAGCGAAAAAAAGGGATACAGCAATTGAGAACTTCAATATCGATGGCTAAGTTCTAACATCACGTATCTCAAAAATATCAAATTTTCAGGAGAGCAAAAAAAACGATTAATTTCTTTTATTTGCACACTGAAATTAAAATCGAAATGTTCATCAAACTGGAAAAGGAAGCATTCGTTTGAAATGAAGAGTTGTTATTTGCTTGTATTTTAATTTTTTTTAAATGTTATTACACTTTGTTTAAGATGCCTGTCTCAAACCGGCCGAATTTGAGATACGTGTTGTCGATATGTTTCCAGGTCCTTATTATTACGCAAGACATTATCCTTATTTTTTCGTTTCCTGTGGAAGTGATATTGTTTTGCGTAACGGATAGATAGGCGTAGGAATGAGTTTTTCCCTTGGACGAAAATGGACTTCAAGGATTGCTAAGTTGGAACTCAGCAGTGGAACCACTCCAAAATATATGCCATATGTTTTTGTAAACAGCGCCCCCTACAAAACTCCCATTGAGGAGGATTGTGACCTAGTATGTAAATGTAGATGATAAGAAGGCCAAAGAATCCCAAAGTTCTCGGGTGAACGGAGGTAACTAAATAGGCATTGCGGCTGGAATCTGTCAATTTCTATCGGGAGAGGAGGACATTTAAAAGGGCAAACTTTGTAATTAATTTGTTCTCGGCTTTGATCCTTTGCGCAAACAAACCCGCATTAATATCTCACCGCTGATTTGCGTGGTTACATTCTCAGTCGCAGGGGTACCAACCGACTGATTTCATCCTCTCCCTTTAATGATCTTTGTTCTTCGGACACAATTTATCGCGGATGACGTAGCTACGGCACTTACGGAATCGCGGGGTCGGAAATCCCAGGCATATACATTTGTTTACAGCGTACCCATGGCAGCGAAGTCTCCGCTGCTGCGCTAAGCTCTCTTAAGCGCCTCTTTTCGAAAAAAATCAAGACAATCTTCGGTAAACGCGTCGAGTACATATTGGCGCGATTGCTAACGATGTTTACGAACTGAAACACTTGACACCGTAATTAAAAGAATGATTAACTGCTGGTGTTGCTCTAAACCTGAGGGCAATGGAAGCGTGACAGAGACCTGAGTAGTCTAGTGAGTAGCCTCACTTGGAGTGCGCTGTGAGGCACCATTATGACGCAGGATTGCTCGAATTACGGCCATTTTGGGTGAAATTAATCACAGAAAACTATGGAGACTAGAGCGAAGGGAGACGAGAATTGTCTACGTAAAATAGGTACTTCCAGTGGCGGTTTTGGGGGATAACCCCCCCCCCCCCCCCATAGCTCAGCGAAATTTTTAAGTTTAATCCATTCTACTTAATTGGATTGATATCACTAATAGAATAGTGTAAGTTTTAATAAATTATCACTCAGAAAGCCGTAAAAAATCACCATTTTGAACCACTTATCTTTAAAATTCCGCAATTTATTAATCTCGCACCTACCGCTTATCCTGGTGGGTATTCCATACCCCCACACACCCCGGTATTATTTGCACCTAAATCCCCCCCAGCCTTAATTACCAACTGCGCCCATGAGTATTTCTCTGTATCTAACCATGCTACTTCTTTCAAAAGTTATAAATTATAATTTCAAGTTGTTAAATTTCGATGGTGACATTACGTTGTATGATCCATGACGTTGTTGTTTACTAACAATCACCTGGGGATATCTTCATAGAATAACGCGCGGATACATTAAGTCTATTGAAAAAAATGACTCTGTTGGCTCGAGATGGTTATTTCAGTCGTTGCGATTATATTTTCAAGAACGTCTAATTTCCGACATTGGAGGAATTACGATTGACGATTGTTTTCTACACGTTTTAAGTGGTCAAATGGGGTACAAAGTGGTTCGCAAATGGTATTCTCTTTAGATTAATCAAAAGTCTTCAATATTCCCTTTTCCACAAGAACGTATTCTTGGTATTCGTTTCCTCGCTACTAAGGAAATAAAATTTATCACATCTTCATGAGGAAAACTAATTGCGCAAGTATACATATTGATGCATCTTGTTCACGGCCCGTCAGACCATTCTGCATATTTTTTCGGTGTTGTGTTTAAAATTACATTGATGACATTACCACGCTTTCTCTTTAATGATTTGCCATGGAAAACATGGATACGGGTATGACCACATTATTAGAGCTTAAAATATGAATTTGTAAACTTGAGCTACCCTATAGAACTAAAACTACATTTAAAAACACAAGACACTAATTTTTTTAAGGCCTCATACGAAAAAATTATCAACTTATTTCCGACACGTGTACGAGCGTTTAGTTAAAAGACAGAGCTTTCAAATTTTCAACTGAAGATGTGATGATTCGGTTAAATCTCACGACTTTTAAAAGTCCACGACCATACAACCATTGAAATTTGTTTTTCAAAATTAAAATGGGGTAACCTCCTTATAATTTTTATTTTTTATGCTTCAATATTGATTGCATGCAGTGTAGTGTTCGACGTGAAAATCGATTTTTCTTTGTCGACATAATATCCATCCTCGTATGATTTCGCTGCCGAACATGCAATATTTCTATGCTCGCAATTATTCTCTGAGTAGGAGCGCCCACATCTACTAGCGCATTAACGAAGATAGGTACAATATCTATTCATAAATTTGGTGCATAAAATGCCATGCAAACTTAATCGCAGCGTTATGCACCATGCTTTTGTTAATATTTCGATGACCGCTGCATCTGTTTACGTGCGGTTTCGTCGCACTTGGTATATTCCGGATCTATAGTGCATCCCAAAGCGTAAGTGAATTAGTACCAACCTACTACATTCACACTAAGGTGGTATACTTGAATTCTACCGTTTCGCAAGTTTTAAATCAAATATAAACGCAATGGAATGTCATTTGTAATTTTTTTTTAAATGCGAAATTAAAAATTAATTATTAGCAAATGAACTGGCTCTGATTAAATATGAATCATCCAATAAAGGTGCATTCAAAAGAACTTTGGCAATAGCTTGGATGGTGAAATTGATAGCGTTCATTGATAAACAAACAGTCGCACAAACCTTCATTTTCAAGTCTCTCCTCTGCACCAGCTGATTGAACTATCATTGGCTCAGTTTCCATGGTGATCGGTCGATCGGTCAACTTCGCCAACGTTTCTTCGACGTTTCAACTCAACTTGTTTTACTTCGACAATTTCATTTCATGACTTGTAAACCATGGTAGGCGTCGCCATTTAACCAATCACTAAGGAAAACAAATTTGTCGTGTGAAAAACAGCGAAATGAGACTCTCCATTCATTAAATCAGTGCTGATGGACTGTCATCACCGAACATTACTAAATTTTATATTGATTTTTCGCCAATTTGATTATTTTGAATAAACAAAAATCAGACCGCTATCGTTAATTTTTCCTTGGCTGCGTGAAGGCTTCTAATTGACTCCACCCATTAATATCTCCTTCCCCTTCATTCTAACTGAAGTCAGCTGCTAGCAGTCAATTACAATCCTCACCCCTGTGTTTTTATGTGATTGGATCGATGAAAAATGACAAAAAAAATAAATTTGATTACTCGTCAACCCAAATAGGAAGGGGAATATCTCGCCATGAAGCTTAACGAAGGCAATTCATTAAATTCACTTTTATTTCCCTCCAGAGAGAAAATATTGGACACCAGTCATACTCGTACACGAATTTCCAATAGTGCCCACAGCACCAAATTAATTGATTTGGTAATTTCCAACAGATGTCTCCTTCGTTGGAGGCAGTTTGTAAATCGTCATTATGATATCGCTGTCCTACGTTATCAAGTGAGTTCAAAATCGAGTTATCTGGATTTTTTTCAGCTTCGGAAATGGCGTAAGAGAGAATCAATGTCGACGTATAACTACTTTGCAGTTTCGTTTCATCGAAAGATGAGCTCACCAACAAAGTGACCCCGAACCTGAGTGATAACCAGATAAATCACAAACGTTTGAGTGAGCGAGAAATTTTGGCGGCTAAGAACGAAGATGTTGATGACTTAAACGTAAAAACTAGTCTAGAGAGAACACCTCTATGTGTTCTATGTCCGGGCCTGCTCTCCGGCTGTGGCGCTGTGCGCACGATTTGGACTGCTTGTGGCATCATATGCTCAGCAGTCCAGCAACACCTTATCCAGTAGTGTCCGAAAAATATCCACATGGAAGAATGACGCCTCGGTAGCTTAACTGGCTAAAGCACTCGAGCGGAAATCGGGGGATCCGGGTTCGAATCCCGGACAAGGCGAATGATTTTTTTCTCTGTGGATCTTTGCACAACTAACAGCCGATGGTGGGCTCGGTGTTCATGAGGGTTCGATCCTAAACCAACTAAAACTATGCAATGGAACGTGTTTGGCGATAAACTTTGATAGTCAATGTGATTCACGCGACTATGCTCAAAGGAAAATACGAGTATGAGGAAGTTCTCATTGCGATTATTCCCATGATCGCAACCGATAAGCTTTTCGAATAGGGTAGTTTCCTCCATCAAAGGAAACGAAAGGCATCGATTGCGATTCGTTACCCACCATTCGTGCATTCATAATATACAAATTATTTGGTTTTAGAATTCCCAGTTTAGACAAATGTTAATGGTCAATTTTAACCTCATTAAAAAAAGGCCAGATTGGCGTCCATGCGATGCCACTCCACGTGACGTCACAGGGACCTAGTTTCTATACGATTAGGTAGGAGTTTTACATCGTCTGATATTACCAATGAATGCATGAGGCACAGAGATCAGGGAACCATGTCTTAATAATCACCTATTAAAACTGGCTTAGGTCAGAAAGTTTTCTTCGTTTGATAAGGTATTAATAATCATTATTTAAGCCAAGCGCTACCTGCTAGCATCCCACGTCGTATCAGCGCTCTAAGCCTCGCCCTAAGGTCACCTCACTTGCGGCAGCGGGAACCATAACGACGTCACAAGGAGTTTTCCCAGCATTCATACTTAGCCGTCGCGTTTTCGCGCGCTTGCAAATTTTCGCCTTTCATTTAATCGCGAAAAATAGATATAGTCATTTAAAAATCTAAAAGTGTGAATTACGTACTCTAGGAGTGATAATCTTGTGATTTAGGCAATAATAGGAAACCACCCTATTAAAAACGAATTCAATCTTCAATTCGTGTTGCATTCGCGACGACGATTAACAAATCACAAGGTGAGTGTTTTTGGTCTGAATATAGAAAACCCATGTTTTTCTCATGGTAAAATATGTTTGGCATGTTCACGTGTTGGTAAACCATCCGATTTATTTCTTCTTGCGCCTGATAATAAAACAAAATCTGTTGTACATCAGAAGGTACTTGACTCAAGAGAACAATGCCGAATGTGTTGAGTACATCGGGGCACTTTTACGCAGTGCACTTTAATACCTAGTTATAACTAGCGCGCCACAAGTTATGAAATATTAATACTACTCCCTAGGGGCTGTTTTCACGAGATTTTAAGCGTCAGTCAAGCATCGCCCTAGCGTTCCCTAAAGTTGCACCAAGAACGAGGCAAGTTTACGCAACAGACTTGGATCTTTTGGATACTATTAGTTATAAGACCACAAGTCTAAAATTTCGTAAGTAAAGACATAAAAATTAGAAAATTCATTGAAAAAAATTCACATATACGTGTACTCGTCTGCCTTATGTAGATTGAATAAAGAAAATGTATTATAAGAAGCCACTGTAAGACATATTTTTGTAGTTTTTTTATTTTTTTATTACAAGTGAAAAATTATAAAAACCAAGTAAAGCCGCTCTTGATTTATCAATGGCGTAACTAAACTGTTCATTGTATATTAAGCCTGAATCACACGAACATTTTATCCGTCATTTCCGAGTGATGACTATCGCGATCACTAGAGTGATCACTCGCAAATGATCGTCGCCGGCAATTGTTTTTCGCGATCACTCTAAAGATGAGGATTTCCATCACTTTTTTTCATCACTCATCCGGTCGCTTTTTCCGTCGCTTTTTCCGTCGCTACAACCCAATATCCACCAATCAGAACGCATTCCCGTATGGAGCGATTGCAGCGCTACGTTTGACTATCGTGGGAACGACATATATAAACATAAACACGCTATATATTTTCGTGATGCGGGTCCCATGACAACTAGCTGTGATATCGAAAGTGATGCGAAAAGCGACGGCGGGAGTGACCGTGTGATTCAGATACTTAAATGATCACTAGAGCGATCACTTAAATTCCCGTCGCGAAAAGTGATCACTATCGCGAAAGAAAATGATCGAGTAATTCAGGCTTTATAGGGTACGAAGTTCACCTGGTCAAATAGTAGGTATATATATGCATAATCTTCCAATTGCCATCTCTATTTTTCTCTTTCTCCTTTGGCAGCACCAACTCATTATCACATTTATTCATGTAATCTCTATTCATTTCGCTGATCATAATCATAATTTTTTGTACTTAATTAAACACCTCAATCATGTTTAATAAACTCACCACTGCGTTTTCTATCAGCATTGAAACCTCATGAGTTTCAGGGATTGGAAATGCGATATGGATGCTTATTATATTTATCGGACATTGATGGTGGTTTTTCCATGTCTCTGCGAATAATAAATAAATCTTCCCTGCTTCTTTGACGAGAAACTTCGGATGGTTACATTTTATTCGTTTTTGTTGTTTTTTCGTTCAAAGAATAATGTGATTTCATCAAACTTTTTATCGCTCAGACCGTTACTTTTTTATGTTCCGTTTAAGGGGTTTAGCAGGGTCGGACCCTTGTCGTGGCGCGTGTGTGTTTAGGGGTACCAGAAGGTAATCCCAATCGGTCAGTGTCCAACCGCTGACAGCTGACCCCATCCCTTAGGGGACATCTCGGCCGGACACTTGTCTCCATGGACACAGAGTGAGTGAGTGAGTGCGTTGGCGTGGCGCCACCTGAGGGACACCGCTGAGACGAATGAGGCGCCACCCTGCGGCGATCATCGGAATTAAAACACGCGCCAGAGGCACAGATCGAGGAGGGAACGGATTCGGGGTGCGCGGACTCTTTTTCTCACGGCCTCCCCCGTCACTTAATCGAACGACGACGCTGTCATCTATCGCGAAATTAGTGATCACTCTATGAAATTCTATCATCTGACTTAAACAACGTTCATTTGTGGAGCCAGGAGTGGGGACTCGAACTTAATCTGAGCAAATGCATGGCGGTACATTTCTTGCGGAATCCGTCCAACTGTAACCATGATTATGCATTGGATGGTATTAACATAAAGGCAGCAGACGAAGTGAAGTACCTGGGAGTTACGATAACCTCGAACCTTACGTGGGGAACACATATAAAGAATATTTGTGGCATAGCCCTGATGAAATTAGGATTCGTCAAGCGTATTGTGGGAAGATTTTCGGATGAGAAAGTAAAAGAAAGGTGCTATTTCGCTCTCGTCCAACCGCACCTTGAATATGCAGCGAGCGCATGGGATCCAGTGGAGAAAGACTTAATCCGCGAACTGAATAAAATACAAAGGAAGACTGCACGTTTCGTCAAAAACTGTTACGGGCGTACAGACAGTGTTACCCAGATGTTAAGCGAATTAGGTTGGAAGCCGTTGGAGACTCGGAGGCTGCGCGCTAGGCTTAGATTGCTTGAACAATTGAGAATGGATATCTTTAAGAGCGATACAGAGAACATAATATTGGAGCCACACTATCTTTCCAGGTCCGATAGAAGCGATAAATTAAGGGAGATGTTTTGCCGAACGGATAGATATGGGAATTCGTTTTTCCCCCGAACCATAAAGGACTTCAATAGACGCTAGTCCCAACTTCGTTAGAGCACTTCATTTTTTTTTTGCTGTAAACGGCTGGTGTCCTAACACCCCCTGCCACACGACTTTTAGGCTTTTAGGCTTGCGGGGTATTATGTAAATGTAGATGTAGATGAGAGTTGCGATAAAAATTCAAACCCACGGCGTGGAACACATGCGAGGAATATTCGAGACTGGGCTCTGAAGGTGCGAATATTCGTCTGGAGGTGTGTTTTACGGAGATTTTATTCGGATGGAAGTGTGGAATAGCGAAATAGAGGAGCTATTTCGCACTCATCGCCTGTGGTAATTTGGGATCAGCCGCGGAGAGATTTGTCAAAATAAAAAAGGAAAACTCCGCCATTCGTCAAAAAACTACTTCGGGTGAACATAAAGCGTGACTCAGATCTTAAACGAAGATGGCTGCGTGCCGCTACGCTCTAGGCTTCGTTTGGTTGGACTGTATGTTTGAGCGTGACACGGAGAACGTCTTATTTGAATCAGTTTCACTACATTTCCATTTACAACCGAAACGATGTAATAATAGAGGTATATCTGCAGTTTAAAAGTCGTATTTCTGATTTTACACTGAAGCGAACAGTAGCCATTTGTCAAATTAATTAAAACATGCCAGCACTCACTGCTATCCATTGCAATATTTGTTTACATTCGTTTTGTGTATGATTTACAACACTCAGTGCCTTAAGTAATAAAAAGAAATTTTGCGTTACAATTGTGTAGATGGTATTAGTTATATAACTATGCGTTCATACATGCAATCGTGCTATTACGTACTTAATATAAAGTCCTGACGGAAGCCTTAAAAGAGGAGAGAAGAGAAAATGATCTCGTGACATCATGCTATTAATCGAAAGATTTTTTCGGTCAGCCATCTTTAAAGTCGTCGCTATGCTATCGACGATAAACATGAACATTCAACACTCATGATTTAGGATCTGTGACGTCAGTGGACCTCTTCGCTCCTCACTTAACTGAAAACGATGGAGCGCTGGTCGTATTGCTTTCACTGCTCAGAGAGGGCAGCAGTTGAATCGAAGGCCTAGCTCATAAATCATGGCCGACTACATGCTCTACTCATGGACTATTCACAAGGTGAAGCAGCGCCAAATTGTGACGTAAAGAGGGTGCAGTTTGAGGTGAAAAAACTGTCGAAAGGTATGCAAGAGATATCCATATTCCAGGTGGAAATCTCATTCAAAATGTATGAACTGAGGAAAGAAATCTAAACGGCATGATTATCCATCTATTGAAATGGATCGCAAGTCTGATATTCTTCTCAAGATAGTGAGATATAATATTTCCTTCGCTTCATTATGGGAGGGGCATTCAATTGTTTACAGTTCATTGTTGTTTCTCGTATCTCGATTCGTAATTTAAGTAACAATCATACCTCATATTATTTAAAATACGAAACAGTAAATGTTTTACGTCAGGATTTCCTCTCGTGAGAAGCTTGAATTATGGCTGACAAATCGCCACTCATCGGCTGGACGCTTGCATCGCCTTCATTTGTCAGTGCCTATGTTTATTTGTGGGGGGACTTCCCGCGAGGGAGGGATTTGGAATAGTTGGAGCGACCAGTGGACTGCTTCGGACCATTTGGGACGACAAAGAGAGAGGTCGCCATGACGGACTGCGTAATCCGATCGTAACTTGTTTACACAGAGACAAAGCACCATCCAACCCCAACGCCCCAAAAGCAGCTGGGTTGCGCTTCTCGAGTTTATTTTTTTTGTATTTCGAATGTTTCGCCGCGTTTTAAGAAGATTGGTGCGACACATGTGGTAGAAAATAATCACGGATAAACGTTTATAAGGTCCAAAGAGAACTATACCAAAAGGAAATGTTTTCGAAAAACTATGTCCTTAATATCGATGTGAAATAAGCCGCGAACGGATCTCATTTTTACACATTATTGGAGGTGAAGAGCGAAGCGTCGGAGATTGTGAGTGGTAAGATGGTGGGTTTGCCATTTTACTAAGAAGTAACAGTGCTTTAAAAATAATATCAATTTAAATTAACAAGGGAAAGTGTCGAAGTTACAAATTAATTAGACTTCACATTCGCTCGCCGATGAGCATGGACCACCACGGGAAGGGCCTTTCTTTTATGGTCAACCTCTCATAATAGGGTAGTTTCCTTCATCAAAGAAAACGAAATGCATTGATTGCGATTCGTTACCCACCATTAGTGTATTCATAATATACAAATTATTTTGTTTTAGAAATCCCACTTTATACGAATGTTAATCGTCAATTTTATCCTCATTTGAAAAAGGCCAGATTGGCGCCCATGCGATTCCACTCCACGTGACGTCACAGGGACCTAGTTTCTACATGAGAGGGTAGGAGTTTTACATCGTCTGAGATTACCAATGCATGCATGAGGCACTGAGCTCAGGGAAACATCTCTTAATAATCACCAATTAAAACTGGCTAGGGTCGGAAAGTTTTCTTCGTTTGATAAGGTATTAATAATCCCTATTTAAGCCAAGCGCTATCACCTAGCAGGGTACTCAGCTACCTGCTGGCAGCCTGCGTCATATCAGCGCTCAAGCCTCGCCCCAAAGTCACCTCACATACCGACAACTGGAACCAGAAATACGTCACACGGACTTTTCCCAGCGTTCATACTTAGCCGTCGCGTTTTCGCGCGCTTGAAATTTTTCACTTTTCGTTTAATCGCGAAAAATAGATATCGTCATTCGAAAATCTATGAGCGTGAAATGCGCATTCCAGGAGTAATAATCTTTCGATTTAGGCAATAAAACAATAACAGGAAACCACCCTATTTCTGTCGGCTGTTTCTTCGTCACGCTCGTTTTTTTCAAATGGTCACATTAGAAATCAGCATTAATTCCATTTCCACTGGAAAAACGAGGGTATTTTGAATTTATTACGATATTAAAATATTTTTTCACAAAAATACAATGTTTATCTGAGGATCTAAAAAAAATAAAGTCAAGTAAAGTTCTTTGAGGCTGACAGAGCCTCTAAATTAATTGCTTCATGCTATACAGCGAAAAGCATTGGGTGCATGTTCGACTATTAAACTCAATTTATGCTTAACGTCATAGCATTATGAAACTACGGCATACAATGAACTATGGTAAATGACATTTCAATCGATGTAATGTATAATTTGAGTACTGCAGAGGAACATTCGTCCAACGTTTTTCGTTGAAGCAAATGATTTAGAGACTATGTCAGGCTCATGGAAATTTTTTTTATTGTTTTTAGTGCCTTAAAAAAGCTTTCTTTTGTGAATATCGAGTTTAAACCAATTTTAACTAAAATATTTTTCGTGAAATTGTTCACATGTAATTAACACTGAAAATTTGACTTTTCAAAAATTGCGTTGTGTAAAGGTCGGCTGCCAGGCTATGTTGCAAGCAAACAATACTCTTCCAATGTACGATTTTTATTATGTACAAAAATCGGTTTACACTTGAGGTGGCAGTTCTCTCTAGCACAGCGTTCTGCTAGCACCTTCTCATATATTTCTGCCTCTCGAGGTGGCTTCTCCGCTGGTCTTATATACGCTGGATATACTGCTTTTGGTTCGATGCGGCAGCCTCGCCGCGTTGACCGGGCTCGCCTGGTTGCCCGCGCTGATCAGCGTCGGTGCGTTGTACTTCCTGTTTGACTCGCCGCAATACCCCCTTGGCAGTGACAAAACCTATGTTTTGAACGAGAGAAGAAAGCATAAGGAAAATGTACAAGGTAAACAAAAAAATAAAAAAGTAGTTTAATGGACTTGTTAGCGGTCCGGGAAGTGGACTCTTCTCCCGTAACGTGTTGTTGTCTCTGGTTGCCTTTGTAAACGATCGTCCTTGCTGCCCTTGCTACCTTCGCCCGCTGGAGGTGACGTCTTGGGGTCCGCGTCGTCGGCGAAAACATATGCCGGCTTCAACCGTTCGATGCTGATCGAGCTATCCTTCCCCTTACAGCGGACTATGAAATACTTAGGGTATCTCCGGATGACTTTAAAAGGCCCATCGTACGGAGGCTCTTGTATGCCCTTCGCCGAACCCCTCCTAACGAAAACATTCGGAGAAGTGGCCAAGTCTTTAAAAACGAAGGTTTGCCTTTCCCCATGTCGTATCAATTTCGATGGCCTCAATTTCTGCATTCGCCGTCTGAGGATGTCGACGTACGTGGAGGTGTCGACGGTCTGCGGCTGCGGTGATAGGAATTCCCCAGGTAGGCGCAAGGTCTCGCCGTAGACCAGTTCAGCCGCCGTTCCACCGATGTCGTCCTTCCACGCCGCACGCATTCCCAGGAGAACCGCTGGAAGTGACTCCACCCACCATTGATCCGCATGGCACTTAATTGCTGCTTTCAACTGGCGGTGCAGTCGCTCGACGAGACCATTAGCTGCGGGATGAAACGCCGTTGTTCTGAGGTGCTGAGTTCCTGTCAGACGAGTTAAAGATTTGAAAAGGCATGACTCGAATTGACTTCCCCTGTCCGTTGTGACTCTCAAAGGCATACCGAACCTGGAAATCCAACCACCGAAAAATGCCATGGCCACTGTGTCTGCTTTGATGTCTTCAATAGGAAAAGCATCGGGCCATCTGGAAAAACGATCTATGCAAGTTAAACAGTAGCGAAAACCACGGGAAACCGGCAGGGGGCCAATGAGATCTATGTGAATATGCTCAAATCGCGAAGAAGGTAACTTAAATTCGCCTAGAGGTGAATTCACGTGCCTCGTAATTTTTGAACGCTGACAGGTGATGCAACTCCGCGCCCATACTCTGCAATCTCTCTTGACTCCTGGCCACACAAATCGCTGCGTAACAAGCTTCGTAGTTGACTTGATACCTGGATGTGCGAGGCCGTGGACGGTGTTGAATGCTTGGCGGCGGAATTCTTCTGTGACGTAGGGTCGAGCAGTCTGCGTGAAAATGTTGCAGAAAATGCTCTCATCGCAATCTGGAATCTGAACTCGCTTCAGCTGGAGCGAAGTGTTGGACGCTAGTAATTGTTGTAGCTCTTGGTCTTCCACCTGGGATCGGGAGAGCGCTTGATAATCTATTGCTGCAGACACCTCGTCGATTCTGGACAAAGCATCTGCCACCACGTTCTCCTTTCCTGTCACGTGACGTGTGTCGGTGGTGAACTGGCTGATAAAATCCAAATGACGAAATTGTCGCGGAGTAACTTTATCGGCGTTCTGGCGGAAAGCAAAAATGAGAGGTTTATGATCCGTAAAAATAACGAAATGACGCCCCTCGACCATGTGACGAAAATATTTTACGGATTCGTAGACTGCGAGCAATTCTCTGTCGTAAGCGCTGTACTTTCTCTGCGCCGGGCTCATTTTCTTCGAAAAGAAAGCAAGTGGCTGCCATCCGTTGGAGTTCCGCTGCTGTAGGGCTGCGCTGAGGGTACAATCGGATGCATCCGTCACAATCGCCAAAATAGCTTCGGGGTCGGGATGCGCCAGCAACGCTGCCCGAGTCAGACTGGTCTTGCATGCATCAAATGCCTGCTGTGCTTCCGTAGTCCACTCGATTGGTGCCTGCCCTTTTAAATTTGGTCTTTTCAGTAGCTCAGTCATTGGCGCTTGGATGGCTGCTGCGTTTGGAATAAATCGGCGGTAAAAATTGATCATCCCCAAGAATCGCCGAAGTTGCTTCGCTGTTCCAGGCAACGGAAAAGATGATAGCGCTTTTACTTTGTCTTCCATTGGCTTGATGCCTTCCTTGGAAATGGCATAGCCTAAAAAATTAATAGCAGGCTTTCCGAAAATACATTTGGCGGGGTTAATCAAAATGCCTTCCTTCTTCAATCGCTCGAACAATTCCCTCAGGTGCTTTCTTCATGCTGCTGCTCCGAATCGGATGCTACCAAAATATCATCAATGTGGACGTAGCAGAAGTTCAAACCGCGGATCGTTTCGTCCATAAAGCGCTGGAATGTTTGTGCCGCATTCCTCAAACCAAAACCCATGAAAGGAAACTCGTACTAGCCAAATGGAGTTGTTATTGCTGTCTTGGCGATGTCCTCTTGAGCGACCGGAATTTGATTGTAGGCACGTACCAAGTCAATTTTTGAAAATACTGCCTTCCCAAAAAGGGAGTTGGCTACGTCTTCTATGTGCGGGACTGGGTAGCGGTCCGGAATAGTCCTGGCGTTGAGGGCTCTATAATCTCCACATGGCCGCCATTCCACCCCTCTCTTTGGCACCATATGCAAGGGCGAACTCCAGTTGCTTTGCGATGGGCGTGCGACTCCCATCTTTATCATTGCTTCGAACTCCTTTTTTGCTGCTTTCAAACGGTCGGGTGCTAGTCGTCTGGGCTTGGAGCACACGGGTGGGCCTGGCGTTGTCCTTATATAATGCTCCGTGGTGTGCTTGGGTGTCGAAAAAACTCCTATCGGTCGAGTAATTTCCGGAAACTCCCTCAATAATCGGTGGTACATAGAGTTGCCCGTTACTACTTTTATCTGCCCCACCGTGCCTTGTGCCGGGTGACCGGGAGTAGAGAGAGAGGTAATGTTATCCAAAAGTCGCCTATTTTTAATGTCGACGATTAGACCGTAAAAACTTAAGAAGTTTGCTCCGATTATAGGTCTGTCGACGTCTGCAATAACAAAATTCCACACAAAAACGCGCCTAAGGCCAAAATCTAAGTTAAGCGTCACGAAACCGTAAGTTGCGATTCGTGACCCATTGGCAGCACTTAGCTCGTACGAAGTCTTAAAACGGGGACCCTTAATGCGCCTCCGCGGATAGACGCAGAGATCGGCACCTGTGTCTATCAAGAATTGTTCGTTTGTTCTTGCGTTGGTCATGAAGAGGCGGCCTTTAATGGGGCTGTGCTCGCTAGCCGCTATAAACGAGGGCCCTGGTCGTTTTCCTGAGAATACGAACAAGGAGATGAGCATTTCCTAGCCTTCGAACCAAAACGCCAGTGATACCAACAGAGGCCCTTGTTCCTCTCCTCCGGATCTCGTTTTCGCGAAAGAGAACGCGATCTGCTTCGGCGTGGCTTCCTGGTGTCGGTCGTCAGGGCTGCCAGCTGCTTCGCCAGGTCGTCAATTTTCTTCTCAAGCGTTGCGATACGGGGCCCGTCTTGTAGGCTAGCGATATGGTGCTTAGGGGTGACCTCATGTACCTTGTCTGCCAACAGAGCTATCTTTTCAAGTTCTTCGTCACCTTAGGTTGCCAGTATTGCTTGCATGGATGCTGGTAAGCGACCTAACCAGAGGGTTTTTAAAAAAGTATTTGGCACTGCAGGGCCGGCAGTGGTCCGTAATTGCCTCAAAAATTGTGAAGGTGTCCGGTCCCCCATCTCCTCGCGCTCTAACAATTGTCGGATTCTTTGCTCTTGCGAGGCCGAAAGTCTTCGAATGAGTTCAGATTTTACCCTATCGTACTTTCCCTTGGAGGGCGGATCGGTAATGATATCCTCCACTTCTAGGGCGTATCTATTCTCTAGGTGTGAGACAACATACCAAAATTTCGTGTCGTCTTGCGTGATCCCGCGCAGTCGGAATTGTCCCTCCAGTTGCGCAAACCACAGGGCTGGTTTTTCAGGCCAAAAAGGTGGGACTCGAACGGCGACTCGGTCCAGCATGCTTCCTGCGGGGGCTGATTCGGCTCCAATAGCAGTCCCAGGGTCCGGCATCACGTCGGGGTCACCAATGTAAAGGTCGGCTGCCAGGCTATGTTGCAAGCAAACAATACTCTTCCAATGTACGATTTTTATTATGTACAAAAATCGGTTTACACTTGAGGTGGCAGTTCTCTCTAGCACAGCGTTCTGCTAGCACCTTCTCATATATTTCTGCCTCTCGCGGTGGCTTCTCCGCTGGTCTTATATACGCTGGATATACTGCTTTTGGTTCGATGCGGCAGCCTCGCCGCGTTGACCGGGCTCGCCTGGTTGCCCGCGCTGATCAGCGTCGGTGCGTTGTACTTCCTGTTTGACTCGCCACAGTTGTGAATTTCGTACCTCTTATCTTTCTTATCTTTCCATTTTATCTCCTTCTTCTTTTTCACTTTTCCTATTTCTCTTCTGCTTCTTTTTATTGCAAAAACAAATTTGTTGTTATGATATTCAATCATTCTTATCTCTTTTAATGATCGCAGCGACGCCATCGAATTTTGGTGGCCATTTGTTTAAACAAGTCTTCCTATTAAATTTTAAACGAATAGATAGGTATAAATAGAAAATTAAGTGTTTCGACAATTTTTCGAGTCGATGACTTTTTGTCGTATCTCGTCTCGTTCACCCGAAACATTTGTGGTCGGAAATCTATTTAATAGTATATCGATACATTATTTTAAATTAAGAAAATAAGCAATAAATAGGAGTCGCCATCAGGGTTGATTGATTTAAATCACTTCGATTTAAATCATGATGTAAATCACGATTTAAATCACTCGATTTTTATTTCAAAAAATCAGGTGATTTAAATCAAAATGTGATCTATATGTTTGATTTTTAAAGAGTCAAAAAAAGGAAGCTGTACGTGTATAATTTTGATTTTTATGTCTTAATTCATACAATGATTTGACAATTACCAGCACAATGGTTGCTGTTAAATATAAATGATACTGTAGGAATGCATGTAACATGAAAATTTTTAAAAATCTTACATTTCAGTTTTTTAATAGAAAATACAATTAGCGCAAAGAAAATCATCAGTAAAATTGACAGATAATAAATTGAGCCACATTTAATTCTTAGAAAAATTCCATGACCTGCGTCAATTTTTAATGATAGTGAGTGTAAGTGAGTAGTCGGTCTGTCAGCCCAAAGTAAATGTGGGATCAAGGAAAAAATTGTTTTTTCTTCTAATTACAAGGGGAAGGCAGTGTCACATAAATGAAGGCACAATAAAGGAAAAATACAACATTCGACAATTAGATTGAACAAAAATTTTACAACGGAGTTGCATATTTTACAGCATGAAGAGCAAATATAAGTTGTCATGCAATATAATGATTTAGCAAATTACAAACAAAGTGAGTGATATAGGATATTAATAAATACCTCATGTCACTCACTAATCATGGCTAACAAGTGTTTTCATATTGAGAAGTTCTAATATACAAAAAGAAAACCATGTACTTATCATATAGTATTCCTATCAACACTGTGCAATGAGGACACCTACATTGGATGGCTATCATTTAAATGCTTCTATAAGACAACTAACGTTGCAGCTTTATTGTGTCCTAATTTATTCTGCAATTTTGAATGAACTAATTTAAAAGTGGAAAAGACTTTCCTCTCCAGCTGATGATGCTGGGAAAATGAAAAGCTGTTCAATTATTCTTACGATAGAATTTCCTTGGTGCTTATCTGGTTTAGAGTATGTTGCCTCTTATTGTTTCTGCAAATGATCATTCTCCAATAAGCTGCCCAATAAATTAGTTTTGCAAATAACTGAATTTTTGGTGAATGGAGAATCATAAAGATACTGTTACATTTTGTATTTTTGGGTATTGGAGGGGTGAAGACTTCATATTGCATCACATAGCTAGTTGGGGCCAGAGATCACCTTACTTCGTCTCCATCTTGATTTTTTTACTGCTGAGATCACATTACCTATACATTGTACTGCTTGAGCATTGCCATTTCAACCCATACTACTGGTTCATGGTTCACAGTCGAAGGCTTTGGTTAGAATACTAGTGTATCCATTGAAAATAAATTGTTTTCTGATTTAACTTCTAAGCGTAAGCATCGTACAAAGTTGCAATTACAGAATTTTTCTAAACTTCATATGCTTTAGAACCGCGTAATATGTATAGCACATTTGATTCTTCCAATGACAATTTTGTATTATGCTGGCCTAATTTGTAATTTGATACCATTTGCATTTCCATAGTTCTCTCCCCTGATTGACTAAATGTTGTATTAAGTTTAGAGTCTGTTGCCTCTTATTGTTTCAGCAAACGATCATTCTTCATTATGCTGCCCAAATAGTTAGTTTTGTAATTAACTGAATTAGTTTTGGAATTTTCGGTATGGCAGAGAAGCGAATCGAAGGTTTCAAATGCATTACATAAGCACTATATATATACTGCCCCACCTTACAGTGATAGCAAAGATATCCATAACTTCTTAGAATTTGGGTTTAATTTTTTAGGAAAAATTAATATTGTGTTTGATATACGACAAAAGTCATGATAAAATGAAAATACGCCGGTCACCGTGTTGCTTTTTGAGTTATTAGCAAATGATTGCCGTACTTGAGTGAAATCACACTGCATGAAAATGGCGCCAATGTCCCCTCAAATAGATAGGAAAAGTGTAAATTAAAAAAATTAAGGATCGAATTGTCCATTTCATATGAATACCTAGTTTTATACTATTTATTTCAATATCAATCGATGCCGTATATGTGGCGAGACATTTTTTTCCCTTACGCGAGGGTTAAAGCTATTAATCAAAGAGTTACTAACTTAGAAATTAATGAACTTTACCTTTGCACCGACATTGAAAAAAAATACATCGCGATTAGATGGCCCACAACAAGATGTATCTAAAATATTGTCCAATTAGAGAATTAAATTTAAAACATGTTGATTTCCCAAGCAAATATTCAGCCAGCTACATCGATAGGGCTGCCTGAATCCTAAAGTAATTAGGGAAAGCCTACCAGAGTATCGCGGTAGATTAAAAGAAGACCTGAAAAAATATCGCGATCAGATGGCTTACAACAAGATGTATCTAAAATATTGTCAAAATTAGAGAATGAATTTTTAAACATGTTGACCTGTTGTTCAACCAGCTACTTCAATAGGGCTGCCTGCTGATCGTACAGTAATTAGGGAAAGCCAACTAGAATATCACGGTAGATTAGAAGAAGAGCTGGAAGTGTTTTTGACAATCTCTGTTTCCTTACTTAGATGGACGAATCTGCCTGAGAATAATTACGTGTATTTGGTGTCACAACAATTGGAGGGGCAGGCAGGCAGATACGGTTGAATAACATGAGGGGCCTACCCTTAGCGAAAGAACTGTTGGATTTTAGCAGTTACAGTTGGATTTTAACAGTAACTGTTGGGTTTCATCAGTTACTGCTGGAAATTATTAACCGAAACGCAGCCTAAGGGCATGAGGGCTGGCGCGATTGTAATCCAGAAATATAAAATTTTTAAAATACTGAATCCTCAAGAGGACAGTAGTTCTGCTTTGCCATGTATGATTGAGTAACTCAATGATAAAACGAGGCCGTTGGTGAGAGTGTCTAATCCGAAGACTTTTGACGAATTAAGGGATCTCATTAGGCAACTAGAGGAGGAGTATATGAAGATCAAGACTTCTCCAGACGAAAACGTTACTCATCGAGAAACTGGCCTTCGCAGGAAATGCTTTGGTTGTGGGAAAACTGGTCACGTACGAGATCGTTGCCCGGAAAACTATTGAGGGGCCATTCTGTCCTGGAGGAGAATGTCCCTGGGTTCAACGCCACTAACTCCCAGGTTTAAAGTAGTACAAAAATTAACCAATGGATCACTAAGGATACAATTGGACATATTGGGATTGACCAGCAGGACGGTCCCCGACCAGCCATAACGATCTGCGTCAAAAATAAAACTTATAAAGCCATTTTAGATTTCCAAGCAAGTAAAAAATTTATATCGGATAGAATAATGAACGATTTTGATGATATTTAAATTAGGGATGAGTCGATTCCACTTTTTTTCGATTCCGATTCCAATTTCGATTCCTTCAAATCGATTCCCGATTCTCGATTCCGATTCCATCGATTCTTAATCCTTCTAAAATGTGGGATATTGATTTAACTGTAGCATTGCTGTCATTAAACTTTAAAAATTGAACGGAATAAAATGACTAGGGATGGTCGGATCAAGTATTTTTTTCGGATCCAGATTCGGATCGAATCCTTGATTTTTGGAGCCAGATCTTTCGGATCGGATATTTTCGGAACCAAATGCATTTTAAAATTCAAGCTATTAAACAAAGTATAATTATTCAAGACAATTCTGGGTACATATAATCAAAGGAATGCTTTTTAAATTTTCATACACATTTTTATATTTTTATAAATTAAAGATCATATTATAGGCTTTCAAGTTGTTTTTTAAAAACATCTTTACATGCTCAGGACCTAAACTGTTACGATTGGATTTGGAAATAAAAATAGGAAAAATCTTAGGGTGAACCACTGACCATGGTCAGTGGTTCACCCTAAGATTTTAAAACACTTTCAAAATAAACAAACTCCATTCTTGTAGCACTCTGGTACATTCAATTGATATTTCCCAGACAAAAAATTTGAATCAATCAAACAATTTAGCTTAACTTCCCGGACAAACACTTAAAAATAATCATCCTGGCCCAGTGCAAATCGATTCAGGCAGAGAGGTTACCTTCATAGTCTCCGATGTTATTTAACATGTGTCAAACTTCAGGACAAAGTAAGTAATAAGCATTTTTTTAGTTTTGTCCAAAATAATTTTTGGCCCAAGATATATTCCTCCGAACATGGACCCATGGGTGCTACTTTTCACATTAGATTTCGGACAAAATACTAAAATGCTCATATCTAAGCAAGAGTTCAAGATATTTTGCTAATTTCAGTTTTATTTGAAAGATAATAATTTTCTAACGATACCTTGGGACAAAAAAAGCAGTAACACACCAACATCTGAAGAAGGTGCAACGAGAACACATTGCAGAAGAGTAGGGACGGATAGAAGCTGCACGTTAAGTGCTTCACTTTGATTTTGCTGAGACCTGGTCAGTGATTCTACCACAAGAAGTTCAAGGATATCACTGGAGTAACGACCAAGTTTAAATTTTTACAGGAGTGACATATTTTCAGAACAAGGCCACAAGTGTAGCAGTTATAAGTGATGGCAGAGGACATGAATCAGCACATGCATTGTTGGCAATTAACAAAATTCTTCAACCACTGCAATCACAGGTAGAAAATATCATAATTATTTCCGATGGTGCCGCTAGTCACTTCAAAAACCTTACCAACTATTTGAACTGGCAATGTTTAGGGATTAGAATTTTTGAGAAAAAATGTTTTTATGAAAAATTTCAGCAAGAGAATGTGGACACAAATTTTCAATTTAAATTTAATCACAAAATTATAACCTTTAAAAAAAAACAGAAATAAGTATATTATCTTGAACCGTTCCTGAGCATTTTAGTATTTTGTCCAAAATCACAAGTGAAAAATAGCACCCGCAGGTCCATGTTGGGTGGAATGTATCTCGGGCCACAAATGTTTTTGGACAAAACAAAAAATACTTACCACTTACTTTGTCTTCAAGTTCGACGTATGTTAAATTCAATAACATACGAGGTATGAAGGTAAGATTTTTTCTTAGGCTGCCTGAAGGATATGGACTACTCCTACTACATTCTAATTCAAAAAGTTAAAAACAAAGTACATGTACATGATGCAAGAATGCTAATAACTGTAGCAAAGCAATATAAAATTAATTGAACATTAACTTATTATTTGTCCTTTCTGAAGCACTCTGGTACAACCATTTTGATATTTCTCGGACAAACAACTTGCCCTCGTGAAGTCCCTTCCTCCGGGCAGAAACTGTAAAGATAAAGGAAATGCTATCATTACTCCCTGGGGTATATAGGAAAAATGCTTGAAAATTATATTAAACTCCTGAAGCATTTAATTTAGGAATAGGTTCCTCTATTCAGTTTAGGGTATTTGGTTTTCCCCAGAGAAATAAGTCAAAAGATGAAGTTATTACTCCATGGGGTAATACAAATTACCTAAAATTTCGTTGCATTCCAAATACCTTAATAACAAACCTCCCCTATCATCACATTTACTGATGTACCACAAAACTGCATCAGGAGTTTTATACGGGAGAAAATTTAAAAAAATGAAATTGGCACTTCTTCAAGTCTTCACAAGATTGGGTGACCCTTGACTTTCACGAAAATGTAGTAAACACCCAAAATTCTCTCTTGCCTCACTAATTCCATTCATTAAAATTATACTTTTGCTGGCTTCCCTTGGTCTATGTTGTGTTGATGTTAGGTTGACTATTATATCCGTAGCGATAAACAATGAATAAAACGAGACAGCAACACGTCACTAGTACATTAACTGCATTATCAATATGCCTAAAATTTCTACAGCAGAACCACTTTCCAAGCTTAAAATTTGTATGCATGCATCGATTAAATCATTGAATGTCAGCACTTACCTGAAACAACAGCCGTGGGTTCTAGAGTTGACACGGGAGCTTGTAGCACAGATGACCTGAGAATCTATTAAGGCTCACTAAATATCGCAGAATGGTAGGAAATAATACAGTATTTCACTGTCGCAGCCGTAGTTTAACAACAACGAAGAGTCCAAAATCACAACGAAGCCGGGGTCAAAATCGTGAGAATAGTCCAAACCAAATGAAGCAGGGGGCAAAACCGAGAGAAAAAGAATCCAACACGGCGAGGGGTCAAAGCAATCTATAAAGCGAACCAGAAAATATGAAGAATAACTCTATCTACCTTCTCAGCACTTCTCATAACGAGGTATCAGGAAAGTGAGTTTTAGCAAGTTCGACGATACGTATTCCATCGTTCTTTTGTTTTCCGGGCGGGTCTGTATACAAGACGTTTGAATGCAACTGCAATACAATTGTACTACAAAAATCGGTACAATTTGTAAGGGTACAAAAGATTTACCATTTGTATACAAATGGTTGTGCTGTCTGGGCAGTGGCGTAGCGAGAGGGGGAAATCCGGAGGATCCGGACCCCCCAAAATATAAAAACAAAATTACTTTCCTTCATAAAAGGAAACAAAATGTTTAAATATCATGAATTTACAAAAATGAAAAAAAATGAATCTTTGAAAAATGAAGTTTTTTCTATTATGAACGGTGTTAAAATTAGTAAACGGACGAGGATGGTTTTCTGAAATCTGCGACGTAGTTACTTTTGACTTGGTTATTATCCTACGACGCTGAGATTCCCCCGATGATTCTTCAATCTCTAGGGAAGAGTCACCCTACGCGCCAGTCTTATTTTGCCTTTTTTTATTTTCCACGGCTGAAATTCTCTCACGTGACCTCTGCGAGAGCTTTCAAACAAAACGGTTCAAGAATCGCATGCGACGACGCATTTGAAGAGAGAATCGGAACTCTTTCCACCCTTATGGATCATTACATTCACTGAAGCTATTATTTAAAATTTCGGATCCAGATCCGATGTCTTCCGCGACTTTGGATCCGATGTATCCGATGAAGGGCAATATCCGCGGATATTTGGATCCGAGGTATCCGATCCGACCATTCCTAAAATAACAATAGCCGTGGTGGCTACATTGTCGTTTGGCCGCGGTGGCCAAACAATAATGTAGCGTTCATTGCGTCCATACATACCAGAGCAGCCTGGCGGGTGCGCGGTGGCGGCCGAACGCAACCTGTCGAGTCCGCCCGGAGACCGCGGCGGCTTGTGCCGAGCAAGTTTCAACATTCTCAAGGGTTGAATTGATGAAACTGGGCTATATAAACGTGAATGTGTCTAAATTTTTTATTATTGACGCAGACGCGTGTTAGTCTAAAAATTTTATGTAAAAAAACCGCTCTCTGCGCGTATTTATATGAAACTTTTTTTCATAGGTGAACTCGCTCTCTGCACGTTTTTATTATCATCAGACTTCAAATATCATTCGAAAATATAAAATAAAATATTTCGATCTATTATGCGTTAAACTGGTGGTGCAGATGAATTCTCCGATGATGATTCATAATCGCAATGATTTGTCGCCGTGACCAGCGGTTATTAAAAGAACGAAAAACGTATGCATTGCTTCCCGATCCCATGGTTTCCAATTTTTTTTCTCTGAGAGTTGCTCATGAACACGCGCCATTTCAGGGTTCGTTAGTTTGTCGCTCTTGTCGACATATTCATGTTTCCGAGGCCTCTCAGGTATGTTCGTCGCAGCACCCGCGTGCCGGGCGTATCCTCCGCGCGGGCAAGGCTGACACCGCGGCTGCTTGGGTGTGAGGCAGCCTTTATGCCCCAAGCTTATAGTTTATGCTCAAAACATTTATCTTCCTGGAATCGATGGAATCGGAATCGACTTTAGGCGATCGATTCTCGATTCCGATTCCATGCCCGGGAATCGGTGGAATCGAGAATCGACATTTGGAATCGACTCATCCCTAATTTAAATTTATCCTAGCAACAGAGTTATCGGTGCCGCAAATGATGTGCTTCACAGAGTTCAAGGCCGAACATTCCTTAGAGCAAAGTGTTCCAACATAGTCATTGACATCCCTGCATTAATTATTAAGGATTTGATCAGCGATGGCCTTGGCCATGACTTCTTCACTAAATATGAGCATTGGTTTCCACCGTAAAACATTAAATTATTTACAAGAGTATTGAACTCATTAAACATAGGCTATATCCCATGAATCCTGACAAGAAAGCATTTTTATACAAGAAAATACAGGAAATGTAGAGAAATGGATTAATTGAACAATCGACTTCTCATTGGGTTTCGCCAGTTGTGCTGCCAAAAAAGAAAAACGGGGATTACAGGCTTTCTGTTGAATTTAGAAAGCTTAATTTTCAGAATGTGATTGATGCCTATCCCATGCCTGATTTTAAGGATTTGAAGAAAGTTAGTGGTGCCTAGATATTCAGCACTCTCGACTTAAATTCAGGGTTTTGGCGGGTGGAGATGGAAGAAGGCTCAAGAGAAATGACTTTCTTTGCTTCTCCTCGTGGTCTCTACCAATTCCGGGTCATGCCATTCAGATTGAAAAATGCTCCCACCACTTTTATTAGGTTAATGGATGAGGTACTCTCCGGATATATTGGTATTTTTTGTCAACAAGTTTTCCTAGATGACATTCTTGTCTATAATAGAAACGGATGTTAAGAACATCTTACGCAACTATCTTAAGTACTGGAAATAGTGAGGATCCATGGAATAACTTGCCAGTTGAAGAAATGCCACTTTGTTAACCCCAAGGTGCAATACCTCGGACATTTTTTAACTCCTGAAGGTCTAGAAAGGCAACCTTAAAAGAATAAGGCTATTTATAAATACAATTAACCAAAAACTAAGAAGCAAGTTTGTCAGTTTTTGGGACTTTGTGGTTGGTACAGTATTTTTGAACCTCATTTTGAAGTAAAAGCTGCTCCACGGACTGATTGACTCATTAAGACAGATCCCTTCAAATGGACTGAACGTGAACAAAGAGTCTTTGAACAGATCAAGGAAAGCATTTGTAATGCTCCAAGGTTGGCACACCCAGACCCTCGCAGGAAATGAAATTTACAGACAGATGCCAGCGATCTTGGATTTGGAGCTGTATTCTTTGAAGAGAATGAACGGGGCGAGAGGAGGATTTTCGAGAATGCTAGAAGGATGATATCATCAACAGAGATGAATTACTACACAGCTGAGAAGGAGGCTTTGGCGGCAGTCTGGGCTAATGGGAAATTTCGAGGCTATCTTGAAGGGAGGACATTCCATCTTTACACTGACAACTCATCTCTTAAAATGCCTAAATGAAGTGACTGGAACAAAATCGAAGGCTAGTGGAGAGGGTTGTTCCGGAGTTAAGAAAACCGAAGGAAGACTTACCTGTTCTTTTGGCTTCTACTGGGGAAAGTAAATCTTTAATTATGGGCATTATTAGGAGATGGCATAATAGGTAATGGTAGGGCCTGTAAGGAGATGAAATCTTCGGTTGGCCAACGCTGCACTGATAGTAGAAGTGTTCCTGCTACTTTCAAGATGCGTTATAAGAATCGTAGTCTCGAGGACGATTTTCTTTTATATGTCTCCCATAACTCGGATCAGTCACCGGTGCTTATGGTGCCAAGATCTGAAGCTAGGGCCATATTAGAGAAGTTCCAAAATGAGCCGGGAGCTGGGCATCCAGGACAGGAGGAAACATACTTATCAATTCGTCGACGGTTCTTCTGGATGCATATTCGCCAAGACGTAAAAAGGTATGTACAAGAGTGTCCAGTATGTGCATGCACCAAGACTAGTGACCAGAAGGCCAGTACCAGCGCAAGAAGAAGACGACCATATCAACCCTGGGAAGTTTTGGCTCAATAGCTGATGGGACCTTATCCTCGGACGGCACGTGGGAAGGCTGGTATCCTGGTTGTCACCGATTTGTTCACTAAGTGGGTAGAAGCCTTTCCTGTACCCTAGGCAACTTCGGAGGTAATACTCCATCTTCTGAAGACTGAGGTGTTCAGTCGGTATGGCTATCCCAGATGTCTTCTCGCCGACAACGGGTCTCAGTGCACTTCAAGGCGATGGATTCAAGCATTAGAGGCATGGGTAATGTAACACAGGACATCGACTGTTAATCATCATCAGGAAAACCCCACTGAGAGAAGGACCCAGAAATTGAAGAAGATATTTGCGGATGCACCTCTCGGACGAGAAGTATAAGAGGTGGGACCAGCACCTACATGAGTCTCTTTTTGCCATTAGACTGCGAGTCAACCGCCTCACTGCCTACACTCCGGCATAGCTATTTTGGGAAGACCGATTCGAGCACTGGTGACTGGGGAATCGAGGCTGTTGAAGATAGAGGATATCCCCTATATGGATTGGGTCGAGAATGATCAGGAAAATTTTCACCGTATGCACAGAGAAGCAACCAAGCGCTCTAAAAAAAGGAAGCTGAAGCAGTAGACCAGGTTACTGAAGAAGATTTGCAGCCTGGACAGCTAGTACTGCGGAGGAACCACGGACACAGCATGTTCACTTATTGCTAAACCATCCGATTTATTTGTTCTTGCGCCTGATAATAAAACAAAAACTGTTGTATATAAGAGCTTACATGACTCAAGAATGTGTTGACCGAATGTGTTGGGTAGACCGGGGCACTTTTACGCAGTGTACTTTTCCGTACCGAGTTATAACTGGCGCGAGTTATAACTTTTTTTACGCTTAAAAACTCAAAAAGTCCAGCTATTGAATGCATTAAATTTTGACTTTTAACTGTACGACCAAAAGTCTAAAATTTCACAATTAAAAACAAAAAAAATTCAAAAATTCATTGAAATGAATCCGCATATACGTGCCCCCTTTTGCCTGATGTAGATTGAATAAAGCAAATGTTTTTATAACAAGCCATTGTAATACATATTTATGTTGTTTTATTTTTCTTTTATTATTATAAGTGAAAAATTATAAAAACTAGTACAGCCGCTCTTTACATATCAATAGTGTAACTAAACTCTTCACTGATCATTAGGCGGTACGAAGTTCGCCGGGGCAGCTATTGATGTGTAAAACCCTCAATAACTTGTAGTATCAAAGTTGCCATGGAAAAAACGATAATTGGTTGTTGATGATTTTGATGGAGAAGAGAGAACACGGAAATTAATAATTTTTGTACGCCAGATATTAAGGGGAAAAATCAATAAATAAACATAATAAACTGTAAGTAGTGGTAACAAAAATTAATTCAATCGCTGCGTTAGGATGTCTTCCTCTCCGTCCACTTCACCATCTCCATTCTTCTGCTCACCCGCATCTCAAACGCCTCAAGTCTTTTCTACCCCTCTTTCCTATGTGTCCATATTTCCGAACCGTTAAGCCCTACACTTCACCAAACCTTCTCACAGTGGAATGGTTAGTTCGAAACGTTATATGATGGCGTAAAGTATTTCCACAGTGACAATGCGACGCAAAAAGACCAGGAGAGAGAATAGTGCTGTTACGATATGTTCTGTAGTGTTCTAGTACGAGTGTGTTCTACAGAAAGGAGTTGGTAAACTCACCAAGCAGTTTTTTTTAGAGTAAATTGAGTGATTGCCGCTTGACAGGATTAGAAGCCGATTGACATTCATTATCGTTTTCACGCTGCTATGAACATCACTTTTACGTAAGTGCAGAGTTTTAACTTATCATTTAAGGCCCAGCGCACACGGAGCGACTATTTTGTGACCACAGTTGGGAACCAGTTGCGTCTGCAACCAGTTTGCAACTGAAATAAAACTTCTGTCCGCACACGGGTGTAATGACAAAGGGCTGGTTGTAAATCAGTTTCGTCTATTGTGCAATCAGTGGAGTGTTTATTTAGTGCGGTACGTGTTGCTTTTTAGCCCTTGCCTTGGCTGTCAGAGCTTACTATCACAGAGTCAGGCGAAGAAGATGCTGTGAACTGTTATCAATACCAAAGACTCAAAGACTTTAGATAGTTTGTATTTGTTCAGGACTTCATGCTTCTCTACTGCTCCAAAGAGCTTCATGTTGAGTTCTTGATCATTCACTTTGAGATCGACACTATACGGCCGTCAAAATACCACCAAAACACCACGTGGTCTCGTGCAACTGAAGTCTGCAACGCAACAGCAACCGCGGGCCCACGGTTGCATGTGACTGGTTTCAGACTGTTTTGAGATCGTCAAAAACCAGTTGCGTCGTGTGCGCCTCCCCACTCAAATACAATGTCGAGGTCACAAAACAGTTGCGCGCGCAACTGGTTTGCAACGGTAGCTGTAAAACAGTCACACCGTGTGCGCTGGGCCTCGTGTGCGAGTAGACGACGCCACAATGGGACGCACCAATGGGTGGGTATGCGAACACAAGGCGAATTTATAGTTAAACTAAAGACTAGCCAGACTAAAAATGATTTAAATGCTATTACATGGAGACCTTTTGAAACCACATCCGACCCAGTGCAATAAATGTCATGGGAGTACCTCGCGCATTCAAATATATTCTTTTCCATATGTATTTATCACTGCATCTGTTTTACACCTGTGTGCTGCCACGGCCGTCTTTAAACAGGCCGGAGGGATGATATTTGGCAACAACGCGGATGAGGCCTGTTTATTATTTGTTTATCATTCTACAACAGTGGACTCGTGGTGAATAAGATACTCGACATGACTCGTTTGAAGTTAATTTTCTTCCTCTAAACCCTATTTTTGCAGGAGATGACGTTAGAAGATTCATTTTTAACCTATCATATTAGCTGTAGTCGAAGGTAAGTTATTTATTTGTAAGTTGAAGCGTTGGAAGATGATGAGCTAATACTCAATCAGTTAGACCTCCTGGAAATTATGAGCAAACCAATATTAATCACTGCCGAGGAATATTCGGGTCTCAATTACGTTTGTGGGTATGCTGTCAGGAAGGCATTGCAGCACTTAACCATTGATATATGTGCATGTTCATGTATTTCAAATGAGGGTAGTGAAGATGCCTATTTCAAAGACTTTACACGGCACACGGAATTGCGCAATCTGACGTACGTGCGAAGGCGCAATCAAAATTGCGTCGTGTAAAGCGGTGAATTGCTAGAACGTATGCGAGAATGCGTGGACGCGAGACGGCAAAATAGCCCATGTTCTATTTTCGTTAGAACAGGGGCTATTTTGCCGTCTCTACTTACTACTTCCTCGGCACCACAGCCCGGAATGGGCTTTGGCCTCCGTCAAGACGCCTGTCCATTCTCTCCTGTTCTGCACTTTCTCCCACCATCTGACAATCCTCATAGCCTTTATGTCTTCTCCACATCCTGCATCCATCTTTTCCTCGGTCTTCCTCTTTTTCTCATTCCATCCATATTTCCATGTAGAATCTTCTTAGGCATCCTTTCTTCACTCATTCTTTTTACATGACCTAGCCAAGCTAGCCGTTGGGTCTTCACAAATCTCACTACGTCTTCGCCTCGGATAATATTTTCTATTTCCTTGTTTGTTCTTATCCTCCAAGTTACCCCATCTGTCACGGGACCATATATCTTTCGCAAAATCTTCCGTTCAAATATCCGCGGAGCTTGCTCGTTTCCAGCGGAGATGCTCCACGTTTCTGCTCCATATGTCACGACCGGTCTGATAAGTGTCTTATAGATCTTGAATTTCATGGAAGATAGAAGAGTTGACTTCAGGAGCTATACTATTAGCAAAGTAAGTCCTATTTCCAGCCATTATCCTCTTGTTGATCTCTTCTGTCATTGAGTTCTTACAGTTTAAATTAGTACCGAGTTAGCTGAAATATTTCACATTTTCAAAGTTGTACTGCCCAAATATAACGTTTTGAGTCCATCTTCTGTCTTCCGTGGTCGACATTTTCATGTATTTCGTTTTTCTCTCATTGATTCTGAGCCCTATATTCTTACTCTTTTGTTCTAAGATTTTGAATATTTCTTTCAGAGAATCCATATTCCGTGCCATTAGAACTATGTCGTCGGCATAGGCACATGCCTGAGTAGATTTATGCACAATTGACCCCTCTAACTCCAGTTCTTTCATGGCTTCATGTAGACACAGATTTAATGGTACCTATTGATGATAGAGAATCTCCTTGTCTTACTCCAGTTGTTATCTTAAAGGCTTCACTATTCTTGCCCCCGATATAGGCCTTAGCTTGAGATCCTTCCATAGTCATATTTACCAACTTAATTAGTTTTTTTTGGTATTCCAAATCCCTCCAATGCCTTCAACATTTTTCTTCTATTGACGCTATCAAAAGCTTGCTTGAAATCAATGAAAAGCATATGTAGGTCAATGTTGCACTCATAACATTTCTCCATGCATGCATGTCTCATTACAAAGATTTGGTTGGTTTTTCCTCTTCCCGGCATGAAGCCACATTGGTATTCACCAAGGATTACTTCAGCATACGTGTTAAGTCTCCTCTGCAGTATACAAGAAAGTATCTTGTAAGTGACATTTAGTAATGTGATTCCCCTATAGTTGCTGCATTGCAATTTATCTCCTTTCTTGAATATAGGGCAAATTAAACCAATCTTCCATTTCTCAGGCATCTCTTCTTTCTCCCATATTTCACATATCAGTATATGTAGGTTCTTTGTTAATTTTTTTCCTCCATGCTTGATTAACTCCGGTACAATTTGATCTTCCCCTGGAGCTCTCCCATTCCGCTGCCGTTTTAACGACTCCTCCACCTCCTCACTTGATGTCCTACTAATACTGGTGTCCACCCTCATGTCCAACATTTCTCCATCCTCCTCATCTATCTCATTGGCATTCAGCAATTCCTTAAAGTACTCGGCCCATCTTCCCATTACTTCTTCCTCTGTTCCAACCAACCTCCCATTCTTATCCTTCTTCTTGGTTGTTCTTGGTTGAAATTTATTTGTCATCCGTTTGATTGCCTGGTATAACTTTCTACTTTCATTTTGTGTGTTCAGTACCTCAATCTTTTCCACATACCCTTTTAAGTACTGTTTTTTTCTTTTTTCGTAGTATTTTATTTGCTTGTCTTCTGCTTTCTTTATATCTTTCGACATTTTGTCTTGTCTCTTTCTGGATGGTGTTCCTTCGATCTATATTCTTCCCTTCTATGGCTTTTCTGCACTTATTATCTAACCATTCTTCATTCCTTGTTCTCTTTCTTTCTCCTATGGTCTCCTTTGAAGCCTCTTCCATGGCCTTCTTTATATTAAGCCATTTTCTCTCTATCGAATCATTTACACTCAGGTTCTCTGCTCCTTCTTCTAGTTTCTTACCCAGGATTTCCTGGTATTGGGCTACAATTTTGCCGTCTCGCATCTGTTCTAGCAATTCACCGCTTTACACGACGCAATTTTGATTGCGCCTTCGCACGTACGTCAGATTGCGCAATTCCATGTACCGTGTAAAACGGACTTATTTCTCCTTGTATGTCTGTAATAAGCGTTGGTCTTCATGCATTGGCCATTATGATGACTCTAGAAGAACCCAAGTATGAGGCTACATTTCTTAAAATTATCATCCTTGACGATAATTTAAGAGGAATTTATGAAGACAGCTGTTTTCAGTGCAATGTACCGAACAGTTATTTTTTTGCAAGATTTATTAAATCTCTGACAAATGTATTTCTAAATAATTATACTTAAGTGAGGAATAACAGATTGGATGTCGCTAGACACACTTCCAATAAGAGAAAATACTCTACAATTATGTGACAGCTTTCAATTCGGTGACTATATATTTCAATAAAATCATCTGTTTTATACATAACTAATTTGTATCATTCCTGTCTGCTCCTGCTTCATAATCAGCAATGGATGCACGATTATCCCGTGGTAAGTAAAACAGCAGTTTTTTTAGTGGATTTCCTTGCCTCAAAGCGATTTCTTTTGCCGATATTCTACGCCGAAACAATAGACTTGGTCGCAGGTGAGAGCAGTCCCGCAGGCCTCCTAGATGACGGGCGCGCGACGTTGCCAATTCGGTCACTCCGGCCTGTTTAAAGACGGCCGTGGTGCTGTCCACATAGTTGGACTGATCCACCTGGTTGAGTTTGTGAGAACTGCTTTTATCTTGAGGTGAAGGCGTATGACGGAACAAGGTCGGGAAATTGATAGATAATGAATCCGCGTTGGAATGAAGGAAGGTGTGTGTATGAAGGGTCAACCAAAGACGATAAAGCGTCCAAGTTAATTGACGATCGTAAGGCGAGATAATTAATCGAAAGGGAAAGAGTGGACCGCTAAGCCAACAAATGATGTATATTGACAGCCGATGGGGACTATGGGATACCTAAAGATAATGGAATCTATCTCCCCTCGCCAATGCATTGTTGATCTTGTAGATGGAGCGCGTGACGAGCTAGACAGTCGAACATCGGAGGGGGAATCGATCGATTCATCGATTATATCCGCGATGCGATAGCGTAGGTAGAACTTTGCCACGAGTCACGCGGCCCTGGCGGATTTATCGGCTTAACTTCAAGCAAAGCGTCGCGAATTCAGAAGTTAAGAAGACTTCCTAGTATAGGTTGAAACGACTGCATCTATTAGCAATAATGAAGCTGTTTCCTATTATATTATTGCTTAAATCGAAAGATTATTACTCCTAGAATAAGTATTTCACGCTTTTATATTTTTAACTGACAATATCTGTTTTCCGCGATTCAATGAAAAGTGAAAAATTTCAAGCGCGCGAAAACACGTCTAAGTATGAATGCTGGGAAAAGCCCGTGTGACGTCTGGCTTTTGCTGTTTGAGGCCACCTGGGTGCGAGGCTATGAACGTCACTGCGATGCAGGCTGCTTGCTGCCGAGCTTGGTGGTAACGTAGAATACCCTGCTATAGAGCGTTCCACATTTAGTTGACAGTACGGGCCTTATGGATAACAGTGTTGCCAAGCTTCCGCTCCGCCGGCAGGCATCCTAACAGCGTATGCAACCACACATAAATTGGCGCCAAAATGGTATAGTTCAAAAAGGAGTTAGGGATCGCACGAAAGACGGCGTATATTAAGGAATCTTTTAGCGTAAATTACAATAACTTTGATGCAATATAAAAGGAAAAGTCTTTTGTTATTTTTTGTATGCACTTATTCAATGCACAAGCTGAATAATGAAAATTCTGTAATGTAAAAAATAACAATAAATTGAAGGATAATAAAAATTATCACCATTCCTGAATGAGACAAATTTTCTGTTCCTTCCATATTATGCAATATTTTTTGGCTCTGGCTAGTATTACATGAAAGGCGATGTTGTATAAGGCATCATCAATCTTTAATTTTTCCAAATTTTCCCGTATTTGGTTTATTGTAAATTAAAGATCTCTTTTCAAGCTGACATCTTCAAAGCTACTTTCCTTAATGTTTTCTTTCCTCCACCGTGTATTGAGCTAGGATTCCAATTTCTCGAGTAACAAGAGGCATGATCTACCACTATAATTGATCCTTCGGGTAAGTTTGCAAGAAGTGAGTGCTCAAACCATCTCTCGTAACACTCGCCACCCACTTTTCTTCATGCTCATCCATTGAGTTCTTTATGTACAGAAACGCATGCGATGCTCCTTTTATGAACCCATTTTCCGTTCCTGCGTGTATAATTGCAAATCGTCCTCCTCGGGAAGTGGGGGCCAAGCCCAGTATTTAGTCCAGCAAGGAAAGCTTGACGCGGATTTTCTAATTGTTTATTTCGCAAACTAATGTTCACTATTTGTCCAACATCGATCCAACTTTCGCCTGTGAATACACTCGTCCTGTGTTCGCGACGATATTTTTTTAGCTGCCTTAAATAATTAATTGTGCCTCCAAGGAATAATATCATCCCTTTCGATAAGGATGATTCCTTTCCCCCTGCCTACACGAAGCCTATGTCCAAAAGAAGACGATATAGTGTTGTCCTTTTGTAATCTGGGCGAATACTATCCATATTTACCGAGTTTAAGATGGATTTTAAAGTCGGAGGAATATTTTTCACGAAGGATTCATGTACCTTCCTTCTAGTTCCCGATCTCACAAAATCGTCGAAAATCACTGCTCTCGAATTTTTGTAAGGCTGTCTTATTTCTTTAGTTTTTGAAGGAGTTACCAATGGACCACTGGAGCTTTCCTTTCTCACTCTTTAAACAGCGGACTCCGAGCACCCGGTAGCCTTCGAAGCTTCTCGGCAGGCCTCACTAATGCTGAGAGATTTCCTGAAGTACGAGAAGACTTTGAGCACCAACTGTCTTTCGTGGCTTATGAGCTTCTCACCTTTTCTCCTCTTCTTTGTATCGGACATATTGATTGGGCGTGTTACAGCAGAGATAAGTGTAAAACACACTTCACAATTTTCAAATTCAGCAGACCACACAACACTTGTTCACTCCAAAAAAATGCAATGACAACCTGAACACCTTCGTAAATTCTTCCCACGGCCCCTTCGGCTAGGGACGATTCTGGGGCAGGTTTTATGGTACCCTATGAAAGGAACTCAGAAAAAAACCCAAGCCCCCTTTTGTAAAAGGCGTGCTCTGGATGGGGTAGTGTTTTGCACAGATTATGAGATATTCTCTTTTTGGTTTCTGCGGTGGGACCGAAACACCCAAGGCGAAAGCGTCTTATTTCCAAGCCGCTTGCCTACTTTCGTGTATCAATGTATTCAGATAAAAACACTGCTGTAACGACGTATGAGTATTCTCTGTTTAGGATATGAAACGAATAGATAAATACATTTCATAGTATGCATTGACAAAAAACTCCTTTTCCGCCCGAGAATTTTCCCCGCAAGAAAAAGCGAGAAGCCCGGCCCAGCGGCGCCGTAATATTTTTTCTCAAGATCAAAACCTTGTAACTCGCTTCAGATTTGATGTAAGTTAATGAAATTTTCACCAAAAATAACTTTGTAATTTTCTTTACATTTGATACGCAGCATATAGGGACCTATGACGTAAGAAACGTAAGTTAGTAAGCGACTACTTTGTACCTTGCAAAAATCAAAATTTTCTTGTCCTAAAGGGTGTTACGTCGGCATAACAACATTTTAACTCAATCATTGTAAAATTGGTGAAGACCATCAAAGAGAAAATAGTACGAAAAATTATGTGCAGAAGATTCAACTCAATACAGACAGTGGTCAGGCAGCAATTGCGAGAAGAAGATTGAGTAAAATAATTCGCGTTTCTGACGGAAATTTAAGGAAATATTTTTTATAGCTTTTGCTATAATTTTTATCGAAAAACTGTTGGCACTAATGAATGCAGCATCTCTTCCTACATAGGAATGCAATTTTTAATCAGTGTGTAGCGCAACATTAATTTTCGTGCTGTTATTGACAACACCGCGCTCCTGGCCTTATGGAGATTAACATGGGAAACGATTCTCCATAAGATCCCATACTGTCAACTAAATGTGGAACGCTCTATAGCAGGTAGCGCTTGGCTTAAATAAGGATCATTAAAACCTTTTCAAATGAAGGATACTTTCCGACCTTCTGCAGTTTGAATAGGTTATTATTAAGAGATGTATCCCTGAGCTCTGTGCCTCATGCATACATCAGTAATCTTAGACGATGTAAATCTCCTATGTACTCGTAAGGAAAGCATCTAGGTCCCTGCGACGTCACGTGGAGTGGCATCGCATGGGCGCCAATCTGGCCTTTTTCAAATGAGGTTAAAATTGACCATTAACATTCGTTTAAACTGGGATTTCTAAAACCAAATGCTCTTTGTAATTTTGAGCAGATTTCGATAAATTTTAAGGCCGATTATTTGAGACGTTGCTTCTTTCGTTTATACAAAAAAATTATGCTTCAAAGTCGAACGGGGTGCTCTCATAACATTAAAAAGGTTTTTTTCACATATCTACATAAGTAAGTTAGAGTTATTAACGTATGCAAAATAAGACGTCATAACAAAAAGGCCTGAAAATTTTGAGACCTCTAGGTGAACCCCTGACCCTCGCTCAAATGTAATTTAGGGGGGGAGGGTCAAAATTCGAAATATATAATATTTTATAGTCATTCCCTATAGATTTTGCCGAGTTACTGCCCTTCTTAAGCAAATTTTTGTGCATTTTGACGTAACTGCCACCGTTTAGCCACAAAATGCCTAATTTGAGTCCGCGCCCGCGAAGAAAATATTCCAACGCCCACGCAGCGTCGCGGATACAAGAGCAGCAAGCCGATCCCGTCCCCTCCCCGCTCGCTTTTCCCCCTCCCACGCCTCGAATACAGCAAAATTCATCCCGCATGTGCTGCTAGGAGGGCGTTTATCTTTGATAATATAAATCGGAAGATGGTAGAAGGTAAAAAAGGATGCGTTGTGAGACGACTTGTCCCTTATTTGGCGCCTCGCCGGCGTTAAACAAATCGATATTACGAACTTTTAGAGGAGAGATTAAATCTTTTTATAACCGAGAACGCAGGAAATGAGCCTACGGTCTATGAAGAGGCCACTCGAGTGGCTATAAAGGTGTGTCAACTATGTTGACGCGCTTCTCATCCATTATGAATGTGACTAAATGGATTTAGCGGTACCACAGGAAGTACTATAACTTACGGAAAATTAGAATAGGCCAAAAGTAGGGTTTTATTGAAGTGTAAAACTCAAACAATTTTAAAGGAACAATTTAAATTATTCGATATTTTTGCGTGTAAGTGCATGGAGGAGTATAAGCTTCCCCCAATGAAGAAGTATTTTGAGAGACAAGATGACGAAAAGAAAGATGATGGCTGCTGGATTGAATCCTAAAGAAACTCGATAACTGAGGAAAAAAAGGGAATCATCGGAGAGCGATGAGTCAACATCGTCAATTCTTGCACGGGAAAATAGTATCAAAAATTTTCTTCATCAATTCATCCGAATAAAATTAAACACGAGAAATTAGCCGATTTGTATCTCTACTTTCCTCATGAAATAAACATTAAGGACTATAAACTCAAATTGGAACTTCTTCGGGGAAAATGCGTCTGCCAACTGTGATAGAGGTATATGCAAGAACCAATCAACAGCAATGATCGTTCCCGCAACTTTAGCTGATGCAAAAGTCATAACTTCGTAAGATACATCAAAGCTAGTGTACCAGAATCTATTACGTAGACAGAAAAAGATGCTAATTACTGTGAATAAGAAAAGAGAGGTGTCATCAAAGGGCTGCATTTTATTGATATGAAAGACGATGAAAGTCTGATGAAAAAAGGCAAGAGGACTTATCAATACAAATTTAGAGGGGAATGTGTGGTGTTAGTTGCAGAAACAGGGTCCCACTTTTGGAGGTTTGCCTCCCCCGTCGGAGGATTAGCAAAAGTTATAAAATCTGCGATTATCGATTCCTTTCCGAGTGAAAAGTAGATACACAAAATTAAAAAGGATTTGATTATGATGGTACCAAGCGAATACTGCCCAAAAAGGAGGCATCATCCCTTTGCTATAAGCATAATTCCAACATCCCTTGCAGTAAACTCTTCTCGGGATTCCCACCGGGTTAATTTTTCCATAATGGCCAACATTTAAAGCTCCGACTCGGGGCTCATCCTAAGGGATAAATTTTGTTAAACCCTGAAAAGATTTTACCCACATCATTCGCCGGGAAAGCATCAAATCGTATTTCATCCCTTACAGTGGTCTATTTGCTAATTGCACTATGTTGACTTGGATTTGCGACATGAACATTGGGAGGATAATCTAGGGACCCAATTTGCGTTGCTGCAAGGATGCGTTTGGCGACCAATCCGAGATTTTTTTAATTGCTGGATATTAATATCGACGTAAAGGACTACCCGCTGATGATATATTGGAGAGCGACTCCGGTTCCTACGGATATATCTGAGCTTAGCGCTGTGGAAATTAAAAATCTATTTATGAACGTTCAAATTTGAATTCAATTATTCCTTTTATTATACATGCGGACGGGAGATTCGCGAAAGAATTTACCAAAACTTTGTTGACAGCAGCGAAAGACGATGAATGACACTGACATAAGAAATACAGACTGGAAAGCAGATAATTAGGTAATTCTTTCGTGATTTTCCTCACCGAAAGATGCTGAAACATCAAATATTAGTAAGACTAACGAAGAAAGACGCACTTGGTGTGAATTTTGGTGCATTTTGGTCGTGGGAGAGGCGAGCGGGGAGGGGACGCGAGCGGCCTTCACCCAAAATCCATTTAGTCACAGCTATCGGACAATACCGGAATAGAAGTGCATATCCTAAGTTCCCACACCTTCATAGCCAATCGAGAGGCCTCTTCATAGACCGTAGGCTCATTTCCTGCGTTCTCGGTTATAAAAAGATTTAATCTCTCCTCTAAAAGTTCGTAATATCGATTTGTTTAACGCCGGCGAGGCGCCAAATAGGGGACAAGTCGTCTTACAACGCATCCTTTTTTACCTTCTACCATCTTCCGATTTATATTATCAAAGATAAACGCCCTCCTAGCAGCACATGCGGGATGAATTTTGCTGTATTCGAGGCGTGGGAGGGGGAAAAGCGAGCGGGGAGGGGACGGGATCGGCTTGCTGCTCTTGTATCCGCGACGCTGCGTGGGCGTTGGAATATTTTCTTCGCGGGCGCGGACTCAAATTAGGCATTTTGTGGCTAAACGGTGGCAGATACGTCAAAATGCACAAAAATTTGCTCTATAAGGGCCGTAACTCGGCAAAATCTATAGGGAATGGCCATAAAATATTATATTTTTCGAATTTTGACCCTCCCCCCCCTAAATTGCATTTGAGCGAGGGTCAGGGGTTCACCTAGAGGTCTCAAATTTTTCAGGCCTTATTTTTGATCGGTCCCACAACTTTTTTTCATTGGGCCAGATGGATTTGAAAAAAAATCGATTTTTGCGATCCGCCCTATTATGCATGGTTGCTTATTTCTTCTCCAGTTATGAAGATTTCTGTTGCGGAGTTGAGAAGCCGTGAAATTGAAATGTAACATTAATTAAATCAAAAATCTCGTTCGCTTGTCATCTAAAGCTTGGTTTGTATCTCATTTAACTACTGCCATTTACTCATTGCTGTTAATGTGTACTTGGTGCAATATTGGAATATGCGAAGTTAACGTTTAGGAGAAATACAATGTATCATATTTGACGCCGATTTAGGTACTTAGCATTCCTAGGGTCTGGGAGAGAGACATACGGTGATTCAACAGTTGGATAGGGTCAACTGACATAAATTTGAGCGTTTGCACTGCTGGGGCTAAGGTGACACCAGATGTGAAAATCGAAAGTAGATACAGAGGATGAAAAAATAATGAGAGCTATTTGTCAAGACTGTGCTACATTTCCCAGTTTGCATGCATTCTTTTAGCCTGTCAATTATTCAGGATAAATATTTAACATGACTGATGATAAAATTAACATATAACGCTATGAAAAAAAATAAATTGTACGAAGAGACTCATGGTTTTTTCTAAAACTGGGAAAATAGTCTACTGGCACCACGTAAACGTATTGTTTACTGGACTCTGACGAAACGCTCAGCCAACATGGCGATGGGTCGTTTGGAGCGCAAGATTAATAAGTTTACAATTGTCAAAGTGTAATTTTACGAATAATACGCAGGTTAGAGAATAACTGCTTTCACTGAAATTTTTAGAATGAAGGCGATTTTTTATCGCGTATTAATCCATATTTTCAGTGGAATTCCCCAATGGGTATTTGAATAAAATAGAAGTCCTGAACGCATTCAAAAGTGCATTGTCATTAAGCATCATTTGCTTACCTATCGAGCTCATTTTTGTTTTAAAAACGCCTTTTATGTCTAAGAAAAAACATTGTCAAAGTTGACACAGTTTTTTTATTTTTAAGCACTTTTGAATCTTATGTTTCGCTTCCCATTCGATTCAAAACTTTTTGTTGTAGTAATTAGTGAAAATAATGAATAATTACTCCTAAATAAATATTTTTTCCACATTCTAATCTCATTTTCCAAATTATTGACCCTCAATGCTTTCCCTCTCTCCCCCTAATCGCCAATTTTGGTGTTTTTTTTAAACGGCTGTCACCTGGAAATTTAAGAGCTTTCGGCTTGTAACCCTTCACATTGGTCTACAATAATAGGGTGGTTTCCTGTTATTTTTTATTGTCTAAATCGAAAGATTATTACTCTTGGAGTACGTAGTTCACTTTTTTAGATATATTGATTATTAAGAGATGTTTCCCTGAGCTCTGTGCCTCATGCATGCATTGGTAATCTCAGACGATGTAAAACTCCTGTCTACTCGTATAGCATCTACGTCCCTGTGACGTCACGTGGAGTGGAATCGCATGGGCGCCAATCTGGCCTTTTTCAAATGAGGATAAAATTGACCATTCCCATTCGTCTAAACCGGTCTTTCTAAAACCAAATAATTTGTATATTATGAATACACTGATGGTGGGTAACGAATCGCAATCAATGCCTTTCCTTGTCTTTGATGAAGGAAACTACCCTATTGTATTTTTTAGAAATGTCGTGGATCTCCGCACTTTTCATGGGAGCCTGCACGATTTGGATGGAATATGTGGATCTTTCTATTGTGTAGGTGCAATCTCTGTCGATAGATGGCTCTACCACCGCCTCAACGCATCGAATCGCCGCTTGGCACTTGCTATCTGCGCAAATAGAGGAGGAATAGTCTTTATTGGAAGAGGTCAATCCAGCCCTCATATCAATATATATCCATTCTCTTCTCTAATTCGACCAGATTCCGTGCCCGTCATCGATATTAATGAATAATATCACTCGGCTGATATATATAAATGCGGAGGTGGCGTTGATCATCAGAGTTCGATAAACATTTGCCTAACTGAGTCAATAGATAGCCGGATCCCACCTCTGGTCAATCATATCGGTGCCTACACTCACAGATCCTCTTCTTAATCCACGCACGGGAGAAGCAATAAACGGTCACTCGTCGCGATATAATCGACAGTTGGCGAGATTTCGATTCGCGGGGCATCTGCCGATTCGCGACTAATCGCCGAGATGAGTCAAGTGAGGATTTCACCGCCTCGCGCCGCGATGATTAAATTTTCCCAAGATATGAACGAATCAATCGCCATTCGGAATCAGGCGACGACGAAATCGATGGACCACTCTATGAATGACGATGGACATCATTCGATAGCGACAAATAATTAATCATTCATTTGTTTACTACGGCTAGAAGTCGCCGGAAGGTTACCGTGGAGAGGGATGAAACCATAGAAGTTTCTGGAAGAGCTCGTCAGAGAAAGAGATCCTAGATCCTATGGTTTTGTGTAATGGGCATGAGTCGGTTACATTGGTCGCATATTTCGTACTGCACCTGCGAGTGGATTGGGGGGAGGGAGGCTGGGGAATTTGACAGCGCGATTCTAATGCAGCATTCTTTGTTCGGCGTTAAATCGAATTGGTTCGTATTTAGTGCTCATTCCGTCCAGTTCCTCCCTTTTTTCCGTTGCAATTCACTATTTCAAATTGTAAAATCAGCCTATTTCCGATTGCCATCAAGGAAATATTTCATCTTGAATATTTCGTGCACATATGAATATTTCAAATGAATTTTCAACCGTTTTATTTTTTGAGCGGATTTGACTTATTTGAATTATTCTTCTAACACAGCCGACCTGTAAAGTAACAGTTATTTTTCCTGCGCACTTTTGGACCATAAAAACTCCACGATTCAACGAAGTCTGTTTTTTTAATGGTTTCTAGGTCAGCCGTAGGTGAAGAGTATTTAAAAAGAGTCAAATACACTTTAAAAAACATAACAGTGGAAAACTCCATTGAAGTATTCATGACAAGCGAAGGAAAAAAATACTCATCTTTGGGGTTCGAACCAATCTTGCATAAGAGTATAATGGGCTAACCATTGGGCCGATCGCCCTGCAAATGAGAGGGAACAGTGGCGGATACAGAGAAAATTCAAGGGGGGGGGCGCAAAAGACATCTTGAGTTACCTTTACTTTTATCGCAATAAAAAATAATCAAGTCACATGCAGAGCTTCAGAAATTTTAACTAAAGTGATTTAACACACATTCAAGACAATGCCATCTTATGATATAAAAAAGTTAAAATTATGGTTCTGCTATGTTTGGCAATACGGGTGGCCCCGCAAAGGGGGGGCGCGCGCCCCCTGCGCCCCCCATCTGTATCCGCCACCGAGAGGGAATGACAATCCGTAGGCTGTGTTTACGATTTTAGATAATCAACTGCAATGAAATAAGGAGGTGTTGGCTGGATTGCAGTGGAGTAACTAGGAATATGCTTTGGGGAGGGATGGGAAAGGAGGACCTCCCACCCACCACCCCACCCCCCTTTTAGGAAAATTTTGGAAAAATGGCATGCCTGCAAATACATTTTACATAATTTTAACACTTAAAATTAGGGTTTCAGTAAAAGGTTACGTTAAAGTTTACTATATGCCAAAACTAGACAATAGTTTTTAATATTATTTTTATTTCTCTGAGCCTTTGGGGGGGACCTATCCCCCTCACCCCCCCCCCCCCCATAGTTACACCACTGCTGGATTGAATAAATACCAAGTAACCATTTAAATATGCCTTCTGCACCAAGTAACAATTACGGCATTCAAATCAACGAGCCAACTTTCCCACCCTCACATTGCAAGGAAAAAGTCCCAAAACACTCTAGCTGGCATGGTGGAGCCTTGATCAGCCAAGAGGCCGTTTGTGAATTGTAAAAGTGAAGCCAGCAGGACCCTGTTTATAAATGTGGTCGCCATGGTGATTCCCACGACCTCACGTGTTGAAAAAATCATCAATTTTGATGGAATCCGAGGCTGCCGAAGCATTCGGACGGTACTGCGTCACAAATATAAATATCGTCAACATGTGATCGGTATAACAGTAAAATAACTTATACAAGGCTTAAAAATTTAACTGATAGAATAAATGAATGGAGAACTGCGTGAAATCAATATTCGAAGCGTTATCCAGACGGCTCAGGAATTTGACGTATACGAGGGTTCACCATCAAGATACAAGAAATCGCGCATAGGAAGTTAGTGAAAAGGTTTTGTGTCTTTATATCCTTTAATGACGAAAGAAATATATTAAAATGATACAAGGGGACTAGCAAATTCATACGCATCGATAAAATTGTATCATATACGCCCTGATTTCCTGAAAACTCGTGATTTAACATATGACACACTGGTATACAGTTCATACATGGATACTTATATACCCTTCGTACATGATTCGTATCCAGCCTGGGCCTATTTTCTCTCTCGGATGGCCACTGAGAAAGAAAGCCCGATCGCAAGAGACGGCATTTGCTCTGACGTCAGTCGTCGGCACGAGTAGTGTTTTGTTGTTCCGGCTGCCGTTAGAACCGACGTTGTTTACGAGTGAATTTACGCTACGTTTTACCACATTTTAGGGATTTCTGTGGTTAAGTTGGTGAAAATTGGATTTTTTAAGGATAGCGATGTTTCCTTTATTCCTGAATTTCATTCTAAGTGGATGCGGAAAGCAGTGCGACGTGCAAAGACAGGGAAGGCTCCTAAAAATTGAGGGCCGGATCATTTCCAGATTTTGATTTTTGAAATTAATTTTGTTGCTTACAATGTGAATAAGTTCTCGAGTATGGATCTCAATCTCTTATATTCCCACTTGCTTTATAATTTTCGCCTCTATTCAGTCTTATGATTTCGGATGCGGATGGTAACTGAAATTGGCCCTTAAGATTTACCAAGGTCGCGGTCCGTTTCACGCTTCAAGCTACTTCAAGCGCCTCAGGTCGGTCCGTTTCACGCTTTGGAGGGCTCTGAAGCACAGGAGGTGGGGCCCGGGAGCGAGCATAAATTATCAACTTTGATAGCTCCAAACGCCCCAGCATTTACGTGAAGTGTTTGGAGCGAATGCGATATATCGTTTGCAATCATTCGAGAAATTGCGCCAATTTCCCATGATATTGGGTGCTTTCCAATCACCTTGCGCAGATCAGCTCACATCGCAACAGAACGGAACACACTAGCGCAAACTGAAACAGACGATTGGAACGCATCTGCACCGTTGTGTTTACAAATGGCGGACCGTTCGGCGGCAAAAGTTGAATGTTCAAATGACCTGATGCTTCTGACCTGACCTTCGAAACATAAATTATGAACACAATTGGTCGTCTATTTCATTTTGTATTTAATAAATGCATTAATAAGTGTCAATTGAAAGAAAATAATGGAATTATTGCTACTTAATAATCAAATATCGCCGTAGAGCTGCGCCTTGGTTCTCTATGTTGTTTTTTGCGCCTTAAACATTTCAGAGCTTCCGTTCACCTGACTTGCTTTCCAGCTGTTTAGTTACTAATAATTTACATCGACGTTTATTGATCACATCGACGAATCATTTCGTTTCCTTCAAGGAGATCGACGTATTCTTTCAACACATTAGAAGAGTAGTAGCTCACCTTGCCCCTTTGGTCAGTCTTCCTGCTTCAAATTATTGATATGTTTTATGTATTTGAATATGTAAATAACTTGGCATGAGCGCGTGCTTGTTTATTAGTATAAACTTTTTTTAATATATCAGAAACTATCGGCAGTGTATTTCCGTCCTCCGTGATGGAGAACCAACTGGTTCTGGATTATGTGATGCAACCCATGTCGAGTAGCAGCAGCAGCAGTGACGATGAATGGGAAAACATGAGTAGTTCATGTAAGAATAGTAATTAATGATCTTTTATCGATAGCTGCATTATTTAGTAATCGGTTAGCGATCGGCCATTTCCTTATATCCTTGAGTTAATTATAAAAATGTGGATTTAACTGATGCGACCATTCTGAAAGCATTCAAATTCGAAAATTTTAATTTAAAGCTTCCGATGAGAATGAGGGGGAAGCTGACCACGATGCAATTTTCCCCTTGTTCGAGCTGCTTCTACGTGGCAGAAGAAAGGTGCGCGTCCACAATTTCCTTGCCACAGCACACGGCTACGATGATGAGCAGTTCCGTAGTCACTTTCGGCTGAGACGCATAACTGCATATCGTTTGATAGGTGAGCATCAAGACTGCAATTATTGTACGAAGAATATCAGAGCATATTATAGAGCCAAATTCAGTAGTATAAAATAATATTTTCTTCCTTCAGACGACCTTCAAGCAAGTGGATCAATTCCACACCATCCAGATGGCATGGCTAAAATTTCATCGGAGCTAAGTTTCCTCCTGACCCTGTGGTATTTATCTAATACTGAGCCTCTGAGAACCATTGCAGATAGGTTCGATATTTCTATATCTTCTTCATTTAGAGTCATAAAACGTGTTGTGGACTGGCTCAACAGCATTATAAATGACCAAATCAAATGGCCACGAGGAAATCGAATCGCAGCAGTTGAGCAGGGTTTTGAGGACCTGAGGGGCATTCGTGGGTGTATAGGAGCAATTGATGGGACCCATATTGCTATTAAAAAACCCCTGGAAAATGCCATGGATTACTGCAATAGGAAAAATTTTTTTTCTATAATTCTGCAGGGTATTGTGGATAACAACATGAGATTCACAAATGTAGTGTGTGGGGAGCCAGGATCACTCCATGACGCTAGAGTCCTCAGGAGGTCGGAGGTTTTCAGGTTTGCAGAGGAGGAAGTTGAGGAATTGTTTCCTGGCGATAAATTCATCATTGGAGATTCTGCCTACCCTTCCCTGCAATGGCTTGTGCCTCCCTTTAAGGATAATGGTGCTCTTTCTCCCCAACATTTAGAATTTAATTTTCTGCATTCTTCGACAAGAATGGTTGTCGAGAAAGCGTTTGGTCTCCTCAAAGGTCGCTTTCGACGTTTAAAATACTTAGAAATATCAAACATCCAGATGATGACCAAAATAGTTTTAAGCTGCTGTGTGCTGCATAACATATGCCTAGAGGAAGGGGAAGATGAGGATTTTATGATAGATGAGGAAGATGCAGGCATGAATATTGAGGGTCATGCTGATGGTCATGCTGAGGGGATTAATCCTTTGCAGGTGGATAGGAGGATGAACCTTTTCCGGCAAATGTTTCCTCAGTGATTGTATTTTTGGATTTATTATTATTTTGTAAATTTGGATAGTTACGAATCACCTGGGCCAGATGGTATTCCACCAATATTTCTTCAGAATCACTGGCATTTTCACTCACCTTGCTCTTCAACCATTCATTAGATAATGGTCTTTTACCCTCTTACCGGAAATTCAGCCACATTACACCAATATTTAAGACTGGTGATAAAGCTGAAAACTCCGCTTTGCCGGTGGCAAGCCCGGGGCCTGTCTCTCAAGGGACAGAAAGGAGGAGTAACAACCTCATAAGAAAACCTGGGTCCATCTGGCCTGGATGGTAGCACCCTGTAAGGGCCCCTTGCCAGGGTTACTGTGAAGTCTTCAATGGCAGTGAAGGTGGAGAAGATGGACTTCAGTAAGGCTGTACTGGCGGAAGAGGCAACCCGACTGACATGGACATTGACAGCAGTTGGAAGAATGGTGAAGATAAAATCCATTTGATAAGGTCATCAATAAATTTTCTGATTTGAAAAATAAAATACATTATACATAGAATTAAAAAATATAAAACCCGGATTAAACAGAAAAACAACCAAAAGAGTAATATTTAATGGCAAGATATCACAAAAAATGGTTATGTAATATAAATAATTGTGCCTTCACTTGGGGATATGAATATCTCTCACCTTCTTTGGCTCCATTGGGGAAATAAAATAATACAACTGTGAAACAAAAAAAATAAAACTTGACTTTTCCAAATATAGCAACTTAATCATTGCTGTTAAGGCTCCCCTTTTTTGTGAGAAGGTTCTGCAGGAGCCTAATTTTTTCCCTCTCTACCTGCATCCTTTCCCTGTGCCTATCCCTCCTCTCATCTTCCTTTCTTTGCTCATTTAACCTTTTCTCCTCGACCATGGCCTCCCAAATTTCTAATTTTTTCTTTTTCAGTTCCATCCTCTCTCTTTGTATCATCATCAATTGTTCATTGATGACCTTCTGCCTGTCATCCTTCTCCTCGCATCTCTTCAAATGATGCAGCCACTGCTGTTCCAGCTGAGACCTTGTTCTTGCTGCTTTAGTCCCACTGCCATGGGGAGGTTTCTTTTTCATCACATCCACAACATTCGTCCTGGCTCTTTCACCTCCCTCTGCATTAGTGGAAAGCATTTCCTTAGTTAATGCGGAAGTTCCAGGCTCAACAGCAAAGTGAGATGAGGGGAGCCTAGGCTCCAATGATGTGAGAGGAACATTTGTGGCCTTAGCAGAGCGGATGGGATTGGCCATCAGAGATGACCCTCCCACATATGAGGAGCATACATTATTCCTATGGCCAAATATCTCCTGAAATTGGTCAAAATACTTAAACCTCATGGGTGCTCTTCCAGAGGCATGAGGTCCCATATTGTCAACACATTTTTTATATCGGGCAAGTAAATTATTGAATTTGTTTCTCGCCTGTGATGCAGTTACCTTTCAAAAATAAAAACAAAAAGGAATGATTGACAGAATTCAACTAGAATTATCATTATTAATGAGTACAAAATGGAAAATTAGATAACCTTGTGGCCAAGGTCACTCATCTGCGCAGACAGATTTTCCCAAAATTTAGGCCTTTTCTTAACAGAATTAAGCTCATCTGATTTTGCTTCATATGCAGTAATTAATGCCAATACGGCAGGCTCTGGCCAATCAAATTCTGTAAAGTAAGGCATAATACACAAATGTTTTGGGCTATGATGCAAATAATTAGGATCAAAATTAGAGCAAAGAGTGTAACACCATTAACACCTACTATCTGTAACTTGACATTCCTGTGCCGTGTCTGCCTTTTCCCCTTCCACATGTGGAATTGGAGTGAGTGCACTCACTTCTTCTTCAGGAAAGAATAAGATGTTAGTATTTTCTTCGAGGAAAATTTGTTTCCTTCCAAGGAAGCATCCGTGGGTCAATAATTCCCCCATTTCTCCTGTAAGGCTGCAGTGCCGGCAGGTATACTTTACTTCGCATTTCTGGATTGAGATACATATACAACTTATTCACATCACGCAGGTAAAGCCGTAAAAAATGTTAGCACCGTATAATAAATCTGCCGCTTTTAAAGTAATTTTGCAGTACTGAATTACAATTAAGGGAATGCAAATATAACGTCACTTGAACATTGAAGGATACTTTGTATATAATTCGCTCAGCTTTAAGGATATCCATGTAAGTTAATGAAATAAATCAGCTTAGAATCTAAGCAATATAACAATTTCGTTTAGCTTACATTTTCCATTTCTAACTCTTTTGATGAGGCCAATTACTCGAGAAAATCTCCTCTTGCTGACGCCTTTTGTTCTATTGTTAGCAATGTTATGCTTCATTATTTAATTATGTTTGACGAAAAAAATATTATGCTTCCCAAATTACGAGGTTAATCTTATCTAATACATTAGACCAAATTATTGTTTATTATTCTCAAATGATCATCATATTTATGTTTGAGATGGTGGAATTCATTTTCCGTCAGCAAAATATCTTCCCGCCATCATAATTTTCGTCTGCTAGCGCAGACGAACAACGGTGCAGGATGTGTTTCCATCTGTTTAGCGCAGATGACGTCACAGGTGCGATTGGAACACGCTCTGAGCTAAACAGTTTCAAACAGATCAGCGCAGATACGTGATTGGAAAGCACCCATTATCACGGTTACTATGCACTGGTGAGATAAATAAATAAAGCTGTGGAATTGAAGACATTACCATCGTAGCTGAGAAAGGTTTTGGTTAATAATTGAAAGTAATGGAGAGAAAAATAATATTAAATGTGCATGCCCGATCGGTTAAAGGAAGCCGCCATGCCGTGAAGGGCCATCAAAATCTGCAGAAAGTAAGTGAATACAAACGATGAATTATTTCAAGAGATGTTAATGACTTTAGCGTTATAGTTATTTATGATGTTTCTATTTAATAGTGTGTTTACTGTGACGATACTTTAGTTTATTGAATTAATTAGCTTAGAAGTCCCTAAAGTAACATTATTTCTTGTGGTAATCTCTTTCAATTCATTTTTCCCAAGCAATGCCAAAGAAGAGGCGAGTCGATGTAATAATTGAGGAGTTCATTAAAAATATCAACCAGGAAAAGGAAAATAACAAGCGGGAGCGCGAAATAGAGAGGGAAGAAAGAAAAAAGGCGACGGAGGAGAGGGAAACAATTAGATGAAGAGAAGCGTCAAAGGCCCGAGGAGAAAATGGAATTGTAAAGAACAGTGATAGATTTGATGAAGAAACTAATTTTTTTAAATCAGTGACATTTTTTGTATGGGTTTTCATAATATTTTTAACGTAATTGATATGAAATAAGTAAGAAGAGTTTCAATGTATTTTTATAATAAGTTCTTGTAATTTGTTATTGTTTTATAATTATAATGTATTTAATTTCTTAGATGTATAAATGTAATTAGTGCTGAGGTAATTCATAATCATGATTATCTGCCTTTTATTCACCCCTCTCATCCTAATTATGTTTTCATTAAATTTAATCGATACTCTTTCCACGTCAATTGGAGCTACATCGGGCTCTTCGCCTCCACTTTCTTCACAATTATTATGGAGCGCACAACAAGCCAAGATGAATACCGTTATCTGTTCCACATATAATTAATTTCAATTTGTCTCTTACTTTTTTATCATTCATTACTTTTTGAGCCTTCGAAAACTTAGCATTGAAGAGTTTCTGATGCAAAGTCATCCCGCAATGTAGTTCATCTTTTCGTTTCGCATCAAGACCCGTAAAATCACTGAATCTCTGAATACAAATACTCATTGATTCCATTAGCAGAGTCTGCAATGATGTGGGTATCATTGGGAAGGGATTCCTCTTGATGGCTCAAATGTAAGAGAGCCGTGATTTTTTTAACACCCGCTCGTCATGAACGGTAGCTGCATTGCTCGCCATACGATTGATTTATTATTTTAAATAAGATCAGGCTTATCAATGACAATAGAACGTTAGTGCACTGTAATTCCCCACCACATTTTCTACGTAAGATAGAATCCGTGGCTTCAATGCCAGATTTCCCCTCGCCTCCATCATTTTAATGGCATAAATTACTAATAAATCCACCTCATCGACGTTTCCCAATTCCTCCTCACTCTCACTTGTACTAGCGTCATCACTCGTATCCGATTCGCCATCAAGAATATTTGTTAGGAATTGGAAAAAAAAACATTCCATTTCCGTGCGATTGAAGGTAAGATCGAGATGTCTGATTGATAACATGTTTATAAACAAACTCTTTCATTCAACAACTCCCTAGCAACCCAAGTCGAAATGCCCGCCGTTCTGAAATGCCGGTCCGTTTCACCGTCTTGCTTGAAGCGCTTCAAAGCGAAGGAATGAAACGGACCGGCCTTCAGAGCGGTGTCGCTTCAAATCGCTTGAAGCGTGAAACGGACCGCGACCCAAGTAAGTAGTTAAGGATGCCGCATGCTGAGGATACATGATTTAGCCTTTTGGATCTCATTTTTCGCCAAGTAATTTAAATGGTCGAGTAAGTTGGAGTTTTTCGTAGTGATTAGATTTCGTGAGAGAGTATTGTTTAACTCTTTGAGAACTTCCAATTCCAAATGTTCTTTGCTGCTAATGGCGATAGCTAGATTGTGTTTCTTTCGATATATTTTCCGGTCGTAAGGGCTACGATTTATCTAACATTTCGACCTAATGTATGTCGATTGAGACCAGTCTGAGCACTGTATTCCTGCGCGCTTCGTATTCCTTCGTATGCACTTCGTAGCGGACGTTTAAATGCTTCGTACGCGCTTCGTCAACAGACCATAAATGGATTGTATCCGTTGACGAAAAGCGACGGAGCGGCATAGTATCCCCTTGGTCAATGGATACTATGTTTCTAGATACGAATTAGATACGGAGGGTGCCGTGCCTTCTGGGTAACAACTGATGATGATAGTCAATTTGAAGTATTCAAATTTTTACGCCACGCATTCATCGACTTTTCTTCGCGCACGTCTTGAAAATTATTTTTCCTTCCGTCATTATAGGACATATTGAGTTTTGGTGGCCGTGTTTATATCAATAAACTGTGTATCGCTGCTTCACTTGAGGTAGAACAAAATGGCGAACTCCTTGATACGCCCGCCAACAATCAAAAGCATAGACGACGCACTCTCCAGAAACATCTGTGATCTCTAACCGACACATCTCCCATGGTTAAAAGATCTGATCACAGATAATAATTAGTAAAATGCTAAGCTTTTTCGAGGAAATAAAGAACTTCGAAACAAAAATAAGAGAAAAATATTGATATTGAAAGGGTTCAAATACAACTTTTCTTCTTGCAATAAACATGTGATAAAACAAGAAAATGGAGGAGTTAAATATTCCTTCCTTTTTTTAAAACGTAACCGTCTTAATTTTGACGAGTTTCCATTGATTCACACTACTCCTAGAAATACAACCATAAGCATAGACCAATAGAAGGTATGGATTACATTTGCAGCCAACGCACTTTCAGCAGACCTTTATGGAGGCAAAAGCCCACTCGTAGGAGTCGCATTCTTTTCTTCGTTTGTTTTGCGGTTGACGATCGTTTCGTGAGCCTCTACGAGTGAGCGGAAGGATGGCGCTTTGCGATTGGAGAATTCGGGATCGTAGCAATTGTTGTTGTTGTTATTTATCAGGTCCAAGACGAGGAGGATTTCGACGAGGCTCCGATTGCTTCCTGCTTGAGCCCAGCCGCGTGTCTTTGTTTTCTTGGCTGCACGCGTGCGCCCCCACGAGCACGATTAGATGTTAGAGGGACGAAACGCGCGAGAATTGTGGGACTGATGCTCAAATGGCGGGGTTTAAGTCACCCTGCGGCGTTATCTACTTCTTCTCCGCATGGATGTGCAAAATTGGTTGAAACAGGCAGCAGCAATATAGTTAATTGTACCTATATTTAAATATTTGGAAAACCTAATAATATAAAATAAAGTTGCGTTTTAAAATGGTATAAAAATCATTTTTCCACTTCACAGTTCATAAAACTACAGCAAAGATAACTCGTGTTTTGCGTTTTCTTTTCCACTTTTACCCCATGTAAGTCATTGACGTGAAGGCACGGGAAACAAATGACTGCAGTATGTTATTTAAATATAACTAGAGAATCTTTATTCGCAGTTCTAACTTCCAAGCTAAAAAAAACGCTGTTGAGGTTTCCGTCAGCTTTATCCGATTTCATCCCCACTGCGCGACATTACTTCCTGCTTGCGCCCAGTCGCGTGTCTTTGTTTTCTTGGTAGGGCTCGTGCCAGATTAGATTGGAGGCTCGGACGCGTGATATCGATATAGGAGCACGTTGGATCGAATCGCATAGTCCGCTGCCAAACCCCAAGGCTACTCACTCGAAGACATGAGGCGGCTAAACCACACAAACGCCAATCTCGGTAATTTGATTTTTTTGTCATTTACTCAACCGGTAAAGGAAGGAAATCTGCAGAGAGTTGTTTGCTGTGCGCGCTGCGTAATTTAATCTGACTGCTATATCCATTATTGTTTTTGGAGAGCACGTTAGTTATTCCTCCTATAGGGTGGTTTCCTTTTATTTTTTTATTGCCTAAATCAAAATATTATTACTCCTGGAGTACGCATTTCACACTTTTAGATTTTTAAATGACGATATCTATTTCTCGCGATGTAATGAACAGTGAAATTTTTCAAGCGCGCGAAAACGCGACGGCTAAGTATGAATGCGGGGAAAAGCCCGTGTGACGTCATTCTGGTTCCCGCTGCCGCAAAGTGAGGTGACCTTGGGGCGAGTATTAGTGCGCCGCTAGGCGCAGGCTGCTGATGGTAGCTGAGTACCCTGCTAGCACGTAGCGCTTGGCTTAAATATGGATTATTACTACCTTATCTAACGAAGGAAACTTTCCGACCATAGGCAGTTTTAATAGGTGATTATTAATGCATGTTTTCCTGAGCTCTGTTCCTCAGCGTGCGTTGGTAATCTCAGACGATGTAAAACTCCTATCTACTCGTATAGAAACTTGGTCACGTGGAGTGACGTCACGTGGAGTGGCATCGCATGGGCGCCAATCTGGCCTTTTTCAAATGCGGTTAAAATTGACCATTGCCATTCGCCTAAACTGGAATTTCTAAAAACAAATAATTTGTATATTATGAATACACTAATGGTGGGTAAGGAATCGCAATCAATGCCTTTCGTTTTCTTTGATGAAGGAAACTACCCTATTATTGGCAGCTGAAGTCAGAAATCTGTCGTATTGTTCTACCACGGGCAAAATTCACAGGCCCTTATGATGAATATACCTGTGGCTTACGAGACTCAACATTTCCTCTGAAGATACCACAACCCTTTTCAAGAAAGTAAATACTCTTGATTGCTGAATCGATGTAGGTAATTGTAAGCCTAATTCGTGTCATCCTGGACTCTAACGACTTCCAGCCTACTGTAGTAATCCTTGAAAGTGGTGTTGAGAAACAGTGTCAGTGTTGCGTGATTTCCGCCGCGTTCACATGGAGCGCAATTCCCGAGGCCAACATGGCTGCTTGCGCTATTTCGTGGTTCAAATTGTTGACAATTGAGCATTACCCAGTTGGACAATGAACTTTTCGTCGCCAAACGCTCATTTTCAATGGGTTTTCTGAACTCACCAAACCCTTCGCTGAAGGGAGGAGCGGAGCGAATTCTGCCGATAAATAAACTGTAATCAGAGCCGAAATGTGTGTTCCAGATTATCGAATCGAAAGGTTAAAAGACTCGAATCGAAAACTTTTTTTTAATGATATTCCGCTCGAGTCTCTTCTGCAAACATTATGTATGTACGAATTCTTTTGTATTCCCTTTTTATTATATTATTTTAAAAATAAAAATTGCTTGTAACATTTTATTTATTTATTTATCAATATTGTACACATTTTTTTTTTCATTTAAAGCCCTAAGGATGGTTGACAAATAAACCGAAACGTCGGCAAAACACATTTGCATCATTTGGCCTAAACTCCAGGAACTTTTGATCATTACTAAAAACAAATGAATCGCTCTGGAGTCTTCGCCGCACTGAGAACATCTATTGAAAAGCGCGCGGACAGCATAAATGGCGACCGTAAATGTAGATGGCGACGTAAACGTAGTTTCTAGCATAGTTCTTTAGATTTTTATTCTCAGCACCACTCATTCTCGACGCTTGTAACACACCCGATGAAAAGTGGCTTGTTTTTGAAGTCGCGATGAAAGTCGGAACTAAGTAAAAATCAGGAATAGATCTTTCGAGAATAAGTAGGATTCCAAAGAAAGATGGCCAAATATTATTATTTTTAATTCAATAACCACTCCTGCATGTGAGCTGTAAAATCTTACGCAGGGATTCTAAGACTCTTGTAGATTAATATTGAGAATTGTATGTCCACATACGTTACCTTAGACTGCCACCTGGTAGCGGTGGAAAGGCTTGTTGGTTTCAATGACCCCTTGAGAGGACTTCGTGTAAATTACTCTCACAAAGTAGGATAGCCAATAATAGACGAAAGGAAGTGCACGAGAAGGTGTAACTAAAAAGAAATAGTGTTGGAGTGGACGCGAGATAGCCAACCAGCTACCTCTTCCCTGAAAACATGGAACGAAATTAAATTGCGCTCGGAAACTCATTCCACTGGAACTGGCGTCTAAGGGTGGGTGAATTGCTATAAAATGTTACAATTAAGTTGTAATCATCAGTGGTCAATCCCAAGATTGGTTTGACGCGGCTCCCTACTTAATTCTCATCCTATCAGCTAGGTTGTACCGTCGTAAATTTTCTATTTTATCGAGCGTCAGTTCCGACCAGTTGGTGTGAATCCACACTCCTCCCATTGATATTTCACTGATTGAGAGTACTTATAGGGAAATTTAAATCAGTGAAGATAAAAGTAAACATGGGGTCTCACAATCAGTAAGAAGCCGGGTAGAAGGGTAATGAGCAAAGGTGGCTCTGAGGATAATAAAATAGGTTTTTAAAGGGAAAAACTGAGCCGTTGTGTAAGGCAAGGATGTCTGTTGTCAGCTATTGCCTTTGCAATTAACCTTGCATGTCAAGGAGACGGAAGAGAGGAATGGGAAGAGTAAGATGTGTGCATTAAAGTAGGAGGTTCGATTTAAAGCCTGCCACGTTGGCGGATGAGCAGGCTTTCGTTAGCCAGTCGGCGTAGGGTTTGCAGTCGTTGGTTTATATGTGATGACTAGGGGCACCGAATTTTCGCGAACCGCGAAACGCGAAATATAACGCGAAATTTTCAAGGTTGCGCGAAATTCACTTGGTTCCACGAAATTTCGCGTTTAAGCACTTTTTCTGCGAATTTGGCGCGATATTTTCCACCGTTGCCGGTAAAAAATACACCGTTACTTTAAGTTTTCTTAAAAAACCGGTATCAAGAACCGAGCGCATAAAGTCGGTGCTTTGGAACCGGCTCGGAACTGTTGCGAGGATTTGAATTTGGCACCCAAATCCGAAATGGTTCGCAGCGTATTCAAGGCCAAAAAGTAAAAAAAAATTTGAAAATGCATATATTACTTTCCGATTGCATGGCGTCAATGTCTTTCTTCTTTTGAGAGTTGCTCCCTAGCACGCGCATTTAAGGGGTCGTCAATTTGTCACTCTCGCCAAAATTGTAACATTCTGTAGTCGCTGCCACGTAGGCCGCTTTCAAACAAGCTGACTTTTCGCCTGCAGCCGGCCACGGCACGGTGACGTTCTTTCAACTCACTATAGGTCTATGGATGTCTTCAAACGAGTCGAATCAAACAGTTGCGTTGACGGCAAGGCGCCCATTTCAATCCGGCCCGGCGATGCTCCGTCTACGGCGTGAAATATAGGCTATGCTACATTGAGGCCGCTTTCAGACGAAACGACTTTTCACCGGCCGCCGTTCACGTGAAATTCGGGCGGCTTTCAGACGAAACGACTTTCTGCAGCGCCGTGTGCTGTGCCGTGAACGGCACCAGCGGGAAATCGTTTCGTCTGAGAGTGGTGTTAAGATTGATTCATGTGTATATACAGCAATTCTGCGATATACGAGCAAGATGCGTTTCGAGAGCCTATTCGTAAGTTGATAAACCTATGCAAGCCGTCGAGAAGTGTGGTTATCCTGCAGAATGCAACCCCGCATTACAATTTTACGTTAATTCATGGCCGCTTAGTTTATGAATGTTGTCGCTGTACCGGCGTGTTGAGCAGTTTATTGTTGAGGTTATAAGAACTGCGAGAGTGAAGCATGCAAATCAGTTGTCAATTTAAGTAACAATTTAAGCTAGTTACATCACAGAATGTATTTTAATCTCACTTAGAAGTTACAAAAAAAACCTGGAGAAAGAACCAGTGGCTGCCTGATGTACATAATGAGACATGTCGGTCGATCATGCATTCTTAACAATGTGTTATTTAACTTTTTTACTTGGTAAATAAAATTATGGAGGCGATCTTGAGTTTTTTTAACAGACCTTTCTTGTTAATTAACATTTTTCGTGAAATTATTTTCATTCACTTCTTGTGGTTGTTTAATTACCTGAATTAATGGGAAATTTAAATAGAGTTCATCCTTGGAACCGAGTATCGAGAACTGATGGGGGAGAACCAGAACGGTACCGAGAGCCGAAAAAATTTAAGAACCGAATCAACCTTAATTTATAGAATTCCTTTACCCTAGCCAGCAATGCACAGTTTGGAAAAGAAAATGAATCTTCGCTTAATAGTCTCAAAAAATCTGTGAAACTTTCCATGTGTGAGGTCCTGAAGCAAATAGGATAAAGACTAATATCAAGTTGTCATTCCTTGTATACAGTGACCCAGGGAGGAACATTATTACAGCCATGGGAAGATTATTTAACTAAAGGTGTATATTGACAACTGATGTGATGGACTTAAGCACACTTGTTGCTAATGTCCTCATATAATCATTAACAGAAACTCAAGAACTTTTTGGCTATTCTGCTGTGAAGGATTCTGTTGGATCAGTTCAGGAAGAAGGAAAAGCATTTTCAGTACTTCCACGAATTCTGGCCTTTTAAAATGATTTTTCCCATTTTGTAGAAAATTGTGTGAAAACCCTGTGGATACCTGTGGCAAATGTAGATGCAGGAAGAGGATTTTCCATGCATGGAAATATAAATAAAAGAACCACTAAACTTCCAAAAATGTATAATTAAAGTCAAGTTTTACCAATGGATCTCAATTCTAGTAAAATAAGGATTCAGCCAATTTTAAATTCCAGAGTGTGAATAATCTCAGAGGGCATATTAAAAAAATATAGATAATAGGGTAGTTTCCTTCATCAAAGAAAACAAAAGGCATTGATGGCGATTCGTTACCCACCAGTAGTGTATTCATAATACACAAATTATTTGGTTTTTGAAATACCGGTTTAGACGAATTGCAAGGGTCAAATTTTATCCTCATTTGAAAAAGGCCAGATTGGCGCCCATGCGATTCCACTCCACGTGACGTCACAGGGACCTAGTTTCTACACGAGAGGATAGGAGTTATGCATCGTCAGAGGCTACCAATGCATGCATGAGTCACAGAGCTCAGGGAAACATGTCTTAATAATCACCTATTAAAACTGGCTAAGGTCGGAAAGTTTTCTTCGCTTGATAAGGTATTAATAAACCTTTTTTAAGCCATGCGCTACCAGACAGGAAGGTACTCAGCTACCCGTTAGCATCCTGCGTCCTATCAGCGCTCAGAGCCTCGATCAAGGTCACCTACCAGGCGGGAGGGGGAACCAGAAATGCGTCGTACGGACTTTTTCCCTTCATTCCTACTTACGCGTCGCGTTTTCGCGCGCTTGAAATTTTTCACTTTTCATTTGATCGCGAAAAATAGATATCGTCATTTAAAAATCTAAAAGCGTGAAATACGTACTCCAGGAGTAATAATCTTTCGATTTAGGCAATAAAAAAATAATAGGAAACCACCCTATTGACAAACACATATGTAATTGCATGTGTTGATATTATATTTTTTGTGTAAGACCTTAAAGACTTTTGTTATCAATTTGTTAAGTAAAAACTATAAGTTTTTTACATCATGCAGGCCAATGAGACAATGAAATTTAGACCAATCAAAAATATTCCCCATGTATATAAATCCCGCATTTGTCATGCGGTATGCGGTTGAAATACATACATACATAGCAAAAAGTGTTTATGATGTGTATGTAACAAATGCTTAACTTATTCCTTTAGCATTTGCTTTGACCCTTCTTTGTCATGGTTTTTACCATTAAAAATATATTTAAGATGCCAATAAGCATTTTTGTTGGTGATTACTGTTCTTGGGATAAAAAACAATATTTGTGACGAGCGAATTTTTATGACGAAACTGTATTTTTTTATGACGAAATTGCAGTTTTATGACGAAATTTTAAACCGAAATTGACAGATTTTTATGACGAAATTCACAGTTTTTATTCACCGATAATCTTTGCCTCTAGTGATGACTAAACAGCGAGAGCCGTCTGGCCATGTCGACAATATCCGAGGGTCCCGAGCTAAGGGGGCTACACAACGCTCGCATCTACCGTGAAACAAATATGAAAGATAATAAAGGCTCAGTTAACTTGAACCCAAGTTTTTTTTGCTATTGAAACATTCCAACGTTTTCCTCGACATTCAGTTTTAATAACGATAAATATTTAATTGTATTGGTGAGTGGATTTTTAATACATGCATGTAATATGTACCATATCCATTCATATTGTGTTGAGAGAAATAGGGCGATGTATATAGGTATACTACGTTTTCGATTAATGTTATTGCACAAATGCATTGGTGTGAATATAAGTAGGAGAGCGTCCGCCGTGCTCAACTAGAAACAGAATTAATACCAATTTAATTCACTTTAATTGAGTGTGTAGAACTTAAATTCGTGAGTGGAATCAGTGGTGGGAAGTGAATTAGCTGCTGGAGCAGGAGTGGAGAGGGAGGGGGGGTGGATTGCAGAGAGAGGGTTGATTAAAACACGCGCAATTCCAACTTATTCCTCCCGCGAGAAGAAAACACGGTCGCCGAATGGTGGGTGGGTGTTAGTTGGGAGAGTGCGAGTGGCAGCACAGCGTCGGAGGAAAGCACATTTGAATCCATGGGGAAACACGCTTCGATGACGATCCAAGCGCCACGCAGGCGATGAGTAAGTGAACTACTATCCCCGGCGTTCTTCGTCATCATCTTTCCGCCATTATTTGAAATTGCACAGGCGTGAGTGAAATTGCTCTATTAAATCAACGGCTAATATCATTTAAATTTAATTTATTTCCCCTTCATATAAGACATGAAAGGGCATAGAAAAAATTGCAAATTAATAAACGCGCGAGGTTAAGACTCCAGTGCCCAATTGCGGCGTTCACAGAAATAAAATACACAGTGACCCGGTTTAATTATCGCGGGGTTTGATCAATTGTGAATCCACAGGAAAATTCCCGTGATGTTCTTGAAACGCTGAAGGTCGTTTATTGCTCTATGTGCGCCAACGCTAACCGTGAATCATTTGTTTTCCCTCCCCTCCCATTCTGTAAATGATTCATTTCAACGCCACTTTTCGAATATTTAATCCTATTTTTCTGAACGGCTGCCAAAGCACCCTCCACCAGCATGTCGAGCTTTTTCCGATTTCATCCCCACTAAATTTTATTTCATCTATATGCTTAAGCTGTAGACTTATTCTTTTTTTAACCATTGACGTGCAATAGGGTGGTTTCCTATTATTTTTTTATCGCCTAAATCGAAAGATTATTACTCCTGCAGTACGTATTTCACGCTTTTAAAATTTTAAATGACGATATCTATTTTCCGCGATTAAATGAAAAGTGAAAATGTTCAAGCGCGCGAAAACGCGACGGCTAAGTATGAATGATGGGATGTGACGTCATTCTGGTTCCCGCTGCCGTAAAGTGAGGTGACCTTGGGGCGAGTATTAGTGCGCCGCTGAGATGCAGGCTGCTAGCAGGTAGCAGAGTACCCTGCTAGCTGGTAGCGCTTGGCTTAAATAAGGATTATTAATACCCTATCAAACGAAGGAAACTTTCCGACCATCGGTAATTTTAATAGGTGATTATTAATAGATGTTTCCCTGAGCTCTGTGCCTCATGCATGCATTGGTAACCTCAGACGATGTAAAACTCCTATCTGCTCGTATAGTAACTAGGTCCCTGTGACGTCACGTGGAGTGGCATCGCATGGGCGCCAATCTGGCTTTATTCAAATGAGGATAACTTGATACCATTGCCGTTCGTCTAAACCGGTATTTTTAAAACCAAATAATTTGTATATTATGAATACACTAATGGTGGGTAACGAATCGCAGTCAATGCATTTCGTTTTCTTTGACGAAGGAAACTACCCTATTCGCGTGACAAAATATGTGTCTCCTCCCTCTTGCTCTCCCTCCCTCTCCTCCCTCTTCCGCTTTTGGAATGAGAGCGAGCGAGCGTTTATCGACTCCCTTAAAGAGGTCTCGCGCTGTCGTCTGCTGCACATCGCACCCCATTGCAACCACCCCCATCCAACCCCCGAACAGCAACACAGCCGGATTGGTCGAAGCGAGAGACGGAGAGTGAGAGAGTGTGGGAGGGCAATTAGGAGAGGCATTAGCACGCACTGAGTTTCTCGTTTCCCCGTGGGAGGCATTTGCAGCAGCCACCGAGCGACGCCGTCGGCCTGGAGAGAGAGTTGTGGACCCAAGGGAGGGGGGGCCTTGTGGGACCCATTGGCAGGACAGAACAATAACGAGGAGAGAAGACGCCCTCTCTCGAGCAGATTGGGAACACCCTCGCAAAGGCTGGGCGATTCATCTGCGAAACATCTTTTTGTTGCCTTTGCATCTTCATACCTACATAAAATCCCATCGGTTTTTAGAAATCCCTCTTCGCACCTTTTCAGGAGACTTCTTATCCCTTCACCATTGACGTGAAATATTTGATACACTACCAGTGACATGCGGTCTGGGAGACCGCAATAAAACAATGATTCGTAAAACGTCGCAAAGTCATTTTTATTGCTTAGTTTGCTGTTTCTTTGACTTCTCAACTATTATAAAACTTATATATTATATTTTGAATTCCAAATACGAACCAACTTTTTCAGTAAAAATTGTTATTTGGAACAGGATCAAAAAACTGATATCAAAAACACTTGAGTTATTTTTATTATGGTACTTTTTTAAATCAAGTACTTAATTATCCACGTTATGCAACCAGAAATGCTTCCTTATAAATTGTTAATTATTATTGTTAGTTATTATTGTTGTTATTATTCTTGAAAAATCACTAGGAATTGTTTTAACAACTCTTTGATTCATTTCCACCAGCATTACGTTTATTGGTTTTTCCAATTTAGTGGCGTGAGGTCTCACAGACCGCTTCTCAAATTCAGTTGAAAATGTTCAGAAATAAATAATAAGAACGTTAAATTTTAAGTGTGCTATATGTCCTTATTATACAAAATCATGACGCTAACGAGGATTATAGATATTTTGAAACAGCAATTTTGAAATGAAAATATACAAACTTGGAAACTTTTCACAGGAAAATTTATTGGTACGACGCGTTTCGACGCTGAGGCGTCATTATCAAGTACCAATAAATTTTCCTGTGGAAAGTTTCCAAGTTTGTATATTTTCATTTCAACATGGATTTTCACAAAGTTAAAGCCGAATCAATTGAATTCAGCACTTTTGAAAATATCTATTCATAATTTTAGAAACGCAGCGGTCTCTCAGACTGCACGTTACCGGTTAATTAAGGGTTAAGCAACAAATATACCTGATTAGGGAGAAATTAACCCCAATTCTACTGTCAATAGATAGCATCTAACGATTTGATCGTTGGATTATTCTTCCTCGTAGAATAATCCCCCAAGGTCGTTAGAATATTAATTGCATATTGCTTGGTTTCGCTAATAGTAGGACCTGCCCGCCTTTGTGACGGTGCAGGATTCCTCGTCCCGTCCTTCCTTCCCCGTCCTTTCCCTGAGGCGTCGTCGGGCTCTAATCGCGGCGATGCCTCTATCCTTTGTTCCTATCTGTCCTCCCCCTCTCGAGAGGCTCGGGCGTATAAGTCTCTGACTTGGTTCCCGGTCCTCGAGAGGTATCCTTGCGGGGATCCGCCCTGGACCCCCGAACACATTGTCAATAGATAGCCTTCCCACTGTCCCTATCCGGGATTTTTCTTCCTCATAGAAAAATCTCCCCGGGATGGTGGCAGAGAAATTGCGTACGCATGGTTTCGCTAGGTAGGGCCCCCTTTGCTTCCATAGTACTGGGGTGCTTTATCCCTACTCCCACTTCCTTCCAGCCCTTTCCCATCCCTGGAGGCGTCGGCGGGCTCCGATCGCGACGGCGCTTCCATCCTTTTTCCTTCCCGTCCAGCCCCTCCCCGGGTGATCGGGCGAATAAGCCACGGGCTTGGGTCCCGGCCCCGGAGGTTGTAACCCCAAGAGGGTTCCCCTTGAACCCTCATGATTCCTGTCAATAGATAGCCTTAAAAGTGGTGCATCGATGCGGCAAACAGAAAAATGGGCTGAAATGTCGTTTCTGTGCGCACAATGAAGTAATTATTAGCATCTATATATTATGCATGCCATCAGTCAGCGAAAAAAAGAAAATATTTAATACGCCGTAAAAATAATAAAGTGAAAGGAGCGGTCTTTGAGATATTGCTCGTCAAACTCGGGTGACATTTTTTTACAACGCATGGTGAATAGATTTCTTGAACTGAAACTGAGAAAAATTAGGTTTTTGTTTTAAATAATGATTGTGAAGGGGAACTTTGGGAGGGCAGATTAAAACGGAGACATCGTATCCGAATTATGGAAGCAGAGATTATTTAGTGGACTTTCAAAATCACAGTCCCAGTTTCAATATAGTGAGTGTTGTGGTGGGGAGGCTTCATTCCCCGTGGAGCCGGGTTCAAATGTCTACGGTGGCTTCAAATGTCCGGGATCAATTATTTTTCAGAGACTGTCCGCCGACCCCTGCTTGTATGGCTTGTGGAGGGTACTTCGAGCGCGATTGTAAACTGTAAAGTATTATAATTACAAGTTAAAAATGTAGTTAGACATGAAATTAAGTCTTTAACTTTTATAAAATTTTAATTTTAATTAGTTAGAATTTCAAATCGAGTGATCAAAACTAACTTCCATTAATTTATTCGTTAAATTTAGGTGAATATGTTTGAATTAGGGCGCGAAGCTTGTCAGTGATTCGGATACGATGTGCATAGGAACAGAGAACTTGAGGAATAAACTTGAAATGTTTTTTGATTAAATCTTTCGCGGCTCATAGTAATAAATTTGACTCACGGTTATGACAAACGACAAACATCCTGAAATTGAAAGCTCTTCTGTTGATCGCGAGTCATTTTTGACCTCTTTTACATTTACTCACTTCACTTCCCCTCGAGCTATGCTCATGAAAATTGGCATACTCATCGCAAAAGGTCGTATTTTTGTTGAGTGATAGAAAAAATTACAATTTTGGCCTTTTGACCTTGCAATGTGGGTCCAAACCAAAATCTAAAATTTGCCTTGCGTGGTTTCAATGTTAAAAAAATTCGATGTAGAAAAAAAGCCAAGAAAAACAAAAAAAAACACGAAACGAAAGTTAAACCGTTAACCCAAAAAGGTCACAGTCAAGGTCAAAGGGGTGGCAAAAAGTAGGCATCCAAGGCTGCTATTCTGGATAAGCGTTGCAAAAAATAGCACATGCTATTCTGCGGGTCATTATTGCAACGACCCCGTATTCTGAATGAAGCGTAGTAATAATTTTGTTCGGAATAGCAGCATGCTATTTCTTGCGCGAGCTATTTGGAAGCTCCGCCTCTTCCCGTATGAAAAACTTTCTGAACAGTTTTCGCAACCAATGAGGGAGAAAATATTTTATAAAATTTTCTGTATTTTACGGAATATTGACTTGCAATTATAAAAAATTGCTTTATTTACATTTAAAAATTATATTAAAATCTTGGATTTATATAATACGCTTTGAAAATCTCATTTAGGAAATCAGCTGTTTGTTGTGGCTGTGATAGATTTCACAATGGCTTCAGACAGGTGGGTTAGATTGTAATTTGATTATGATAATGATGATTTATCGGGCATGAATATTGAATCAATTACCTGTATCCGATCGGTTGTTTAACGTGATTACGACCTCGCATAGCATAGTTTCGTAATTGTCTTAGGCTTCGAAGTCTGTTCGTTGCATGTCAAAATAAATATGTATCAACTTTTATTGCTTTGCTCGTGACGATATAGCTTTACTGTATGAACTAAAAGCTTCCGTTTCTAATACTAGCTTTATATTATATGACTCCCTTATTTCAGTATTCATTCTCTGTTTAGGAAATGAAGTAGGTGGCAACGTCACAGCTGTGCTTTCATGTATTATGATGGAATAGTATCGATACTTCAGCTGCAGATTTGGAAAAAGCAGAGGGAGGTGATGGTGAATTTGAGGATGGATGGAACAGCTGTGAAAAAGTGAATCTAGCAATAGTGAATCGTGTGGAAAGTGCTGTTGTGTCAGTTATTATTGTTTTCGTATCAGCTGATTTTAATGTACTCACTGAAATTTTTGATAGACCCTGAACTGTGCCGATATACTGAAACTTAATTGTGTGAATAACTTACTTGCCTATAGAGGAAACAATTTGTATTGAATTCCACTATATTGCATTGCATTCCACTATAATGAATATTGCATTAATGATGTACATGGATATTCCATTAAACGTTTGTGGCGAATCATATTTGTTCGGAAACTTTATTGGTGTTCGGAGAAATCCTTTGTTTTCAAGCAAGTAATTCATGTCGACTGCCCGTGTTATAAGTTTGTAAATTTTAAGTTTTAATTGTAGAAGGTAGCGAATAGTGGGGAAAATAATTTCGACTCGTTGCATATGTATTTGTATATACTGTCCAATTGAGGAAATGGACGGCTGATCAAAGTATATGGTATTATTATGGTAATATATGGTTTTCATTGAAAGCTATAACTATTATTATATTTGGCGAGTTAGTGTGTTAACACAAGCTTGAAAATTTTCAAGAATCGACCGGATAGCCTACATTGAGGATATTTTTAGTAGCTAGTCAAATGATGAAATAAAATTATGAATAAAACACGTAAAATTTGGGGTAATCGTAGTAATTCTTTGCATTAATTGTTATTGTTTTCGTACTGTCGATGAAGCAAGCTTGTGCTTCATATATTAAGCGCGAATGTTAATTTCTACCCAATTCACTTAACTAGTTAAATATTCATCACTTATGCTCCCATTATTTAATTAAAATAAAGCTGATATCATTTTATTTTTGGCTATTATTCCATTTTTCAATGCTTGATAAGGTTACTTTAACCTCAGAAAAACAATTCGACATCGCAATGCGCACGTTTTCTGGGTTGCAATACCGAATAGCTCGGCCTCGAAGACCGGGTAATATTATTGCAACCCTGCCGGTTGCAATTTGCCGTTCAGAATAGTGAATTGCTACGGGCCTATGCTATTCTGAGAATTACGTCTTCCGGTGTAGTAAAAACACGAATTGCAACCGTTCTGAATACCAAATAGCATAGGCGTTGCAATACGCTATATTATAGCAACATCGGTTGCAATATCGGAGAATAGCATAATGCTATTCCACTGGGGGAAGAGGGGACCATTCAACGTTAAGTATTTGTTAAATGCGGCAGTGTCCACTCTCGGCAATGTCCCGTAGTCAGCGGGACTGATTGTGAGTGGAGTTAGGGTTTAGAAATGGAGCCATTGAGTGCCTCTGACTTAGTATTTGAGGGGATTTATAATGCCCAGAATACCCCCTGTCCTTCCAGAGCACACCGAACGTTGGCAAAGAACTTAGCACAGACTTGAATAGATTAAATCTCTAGATAAATTAAAACTATTATAATAGGGTTGTTCACCATATTTTTTTTATTTAAGAAATCGAAAGATCGTGCTTCAGAAGGAGCAATGACAATAATATTATGCTATTTTCTTCATTGTACATGTTTAGAGAAGGCTTTAAACAGTGACAAATTTTACGTTACGCCAAAAAGCCCTACTTCCATCTTGAATTGGTGTGTGACGTCACAAGCCTGTAGATGCCCTACTGCAGTGTTTGAAGTGGCTCAGCAGGGTTATTCCACTTTTTTTAAAAGATCTCCAGCGCCTGCCGCCAGATCAGTGTTTAAAGAAAATCCAAATTTATCCTTTAATAAGAGTAATAATAAGCAAAATTACCCTTACTTGTACATATTTATTGCTCATCATATCACAAATAGCACTACAACGCACACATTTCACGAGCTGTCTTTTTGATACGTATAATCAGTATCATCCAAATCAACTGATTCAATAAAAAACTTGGCTCACAATAAATATAAAACACTATTATGTAACACTAATAAAACACGACAATCGGTTTTCCAATCACTCTGCACACACAAAAGAATTTGCACTCCTTGAAGTTCGTAAGGATTCTCCACACCTCACTTACCACTCATCACTAACGACTTAGAATCAGATTACGTTATTTTGCATTGACATTACGAAGACAATGAAATGAATAGGCTGAAACAAATTATTAAACTGGCTAAACCAGTTATTGTAACATCAAAAAACTTCGAATTTCACTTTCACTATTACCGTAACCAAAATATGACCAAAACAAACAACAGCGCAACGAAATTCGTGAAATGTAAACACTGACGAATGCTCCAAATGAATTGGCAATAGGTAATAAAATCAAACAGAACTTAGAGGCGAACAAACGAATGAAAATTAATATACGTTCGATGTATCCTCTAAGTACAACTAGCTCAAATATGAAACATATCCTTCGCAATAGTTAGATACCTTAGATCGAAATGTATAGGGTTGATTGAACCAGCATGGAAGAAATAAATAATTTCGTCGAAGATGTTACATTCACAACTCACTTCACTTGTCGCTTCACTCTTTACTTCATCGTCTATATGCAATCAATTCACTCAGGGGTACATTAAGGGCACAAATTTTGTTCACTTGCACTAGCGGCAAAATGAAAGTTCACTGCACGTAGGTAGTTTCCTTGCAAATGCAGCTATACAAAACTTTCAATTCCTGTCAACAATTACACTACATACGTTGCCTGCCTAACTTGAAGAATGGATTTTATGTCGCCTTGATCCATCCGGAAGCTTCATGCACAACATAGGCCATTTCAAAATAAGGAATAACCTTGGCAAATGTCCAGTCGGCATGCAGAGTGCTCAGCTTGGCATCGAGCGATCGAGGGTACAGGCCAGCCGTACAGGCTTGTTTCGTCATCACCTCTATTTCAAGATGGCGGACCGTTTTTGGCGGCGTTTAAAATTGTTCGAATTTTGATTGCTAATAATTCCATCATTACTTTTTCAACGCATCTGTCATTCATCCCAATCAAAATGAAATTACATCAGAAGTGATATACATTCGTTTTTTTAGACCGTTCTGATAGGCTTGAACAACCCTACTAGGATGGAGAATGATGAGTTAGCGACTACAATAGATGTGGATGAGAGCTCTGTGCTGGGTGTTGAAATGTTCCTTCAGGAGCAAGTGTGTTGGATGGATTGAGAAGGAGTGAATTTGGTCCGCCCCGTCTCTTTGGGAACCACTGTTGGGGAGCGCCCTCCCCCCCCCCTCCCCCCACCCCCGTACGGTGGGGAAGTTAAGCCGATTGTACCCACCCCAAGGGATAACACGCCAACCCCCAACAGATTCAGCGAAACAAAGGAATCTACATGTGCGCCAACACACGATCGGCTGCAGAGTGATCGCCAGCACACCTATTCCTTGAGCACACCACGCGGTCATAAAAAGTGCACCTGAATACAACAAAACAATACGCTTGGGTGTGGCTTATGTCTTTAATTAATTTTTCATCATGGATTTAATCCTATTAAAATATGCCATGCGGAGTAGAATCAATGTAGTAGAGAAATGAGGTCGATAGTTAAACATTTAGAGGTTGCAAAAAACGTACCGACATGCATTTTCTCAGATTTAGAAATAGTGCGTCAACTTGTCTTATCGATTCACCAGATTTGAGAACGCCATGAAGAAAGAGCGCGAGTTGTGTTTCGCAAGATCTACCTATTTGGAAGCCGTGCTGACAGCCGTGGAGGAATTTGCGACTGTCCAAGAAAATCATGATATTGCTAACGACGACATTCTCTAGTATCTTATAATCGATGTTAGTGACATTGGATGATAGATGCCTGGGTCATGTCGGTTTCCCTGTGAGTGAGCGAAAACTGGAATTAAACTATTTCGGCAAATCAATTAGTGAGTAAAGCATTTCAACTATTTGGGCAGCGTATTAGAGGAAAACGGATACAGTAGTAAGGTAATCATGAAGAGAACTGCGTTAGCAAAGGAGGCGTTTATGAACAGGAAGGAGCTTTTGAGAGGATCGTCATTTAAGAGTTCAAAGAACAGATGACGTGTCTGACAGTAGCGCTTTACGTTACGGAAACGTGGGCACTCAGGAAGGAGGACGAGAGATGACTGGAGGCATTCGAGACGTGGGTATGGAGAAGAATGGAGAAGGTGAAATGGACAGAGAGGAGGAACGACGAAGTGCTGGACATGGTGGGTGAGGAGAGGCAACCTTTAGATGAGATACGGAGCAGGCAGAAGATGGAGCGAGTACCTACTTAGCGGGGAGGGGATGTTGAAAATGGTGTTAGAGGGTAGAATGTTAGGGAAACGAGGGAGGGAGGGAGAAGGAAAAGAATAGGATTTTTAGATAGAAAGAAAGAGGACGTGAAGTGTCGTCTTCCATCTATTAATTGGGATACTTACACTGTAAAGCCGAATTTAATGAGTAGAGAAATCAGCGAGATCTTACTCAAAGTAATCACTCTCTCTCGTTTAAGTAGTTGACTAGCCTACGAGAGGAAATAAGATATTAGACCTTTTAGCACTAAGCCATTCTAAGTTTATTAAATAAATCCATATAATTGATGGTATAAGTGGCCACAGAGTAATTTTTGCAACGTTAAAAATTGATGTAGTGTCAACTGTAAAAACAAATCGCAATATTTACTTATTTGATAACCGCAACTTCAATTAAATTTGGCGAGATTGTCTATGACTCCTACACAAAATTCGTGGCTAAAACAGAGGATAAAATCACAGACGTAACATGGAAACACTTCTTGGAAATTCTGCGCCAAGGAATCAACGAATATATTCCGCAAAAACTGAAATGTGATAATGAAGAACCACGCAGTTACAACATCGATATCAGAAGGGACCTTAGGAAAAGGAGAAAACTATTCAACTTGTACAAAAAGTCCATTAACTTAGGTAATAAATCGAAGGAACTTGAAGCAAAAGAAAGTTACGCTGCACAACGCTCAATAACCAAGATTCAATGCCAACTGCAATGTGAAAGTTCAAGAAAAAAGTACTCGGTGAATTACTCGAAGAAAATCCGTGATCCTTTTGGTCATATGCGAGAGAGCTTCTGGAAAAATCTTCAACCGTATATTCGTTATTGGACAGAGATGGTACACTTGTCACCGAAAATATTGACAAAGCTAACACTTTAAATTCCCACTTCGAGAGTGTATACACTACTGACGATACTCATTTCAATTTAGACATCCCATATACTGAGGAATCGATGGAAGAAATATCTATACAGCGTGATGGGATAACTAAACAACTAAAATCGATTAAGATTGGTAAATCTCCGGGTCCGGAGGGAATACCCGCGCGTGTCCTCAAGGAGTTAGCTCCACAGATCGCACCTTACTTAGAGATCATATTCAAGAAGTCCCTATCTGAAGGAAAGTTACCGCTAGACTAGAAAATTGCAAGCGTTATACCGATATTCAAAAAGGGAAACAGACATGACCCAGGCAACTATCGTCCAATCTCATTAACCATGATTGTAGGCAAGATAATTGTGCATGTCATTATTAGCAATATCATGACTTTCTTGGACAGTCGTAGCTTCCTCCATGGCTGTCAGCACGAATTCCAAAAAGGTAGATCATGCAAAACACGCGCTCTTTCTTCACGACGTTCTCAAATGTGGTGAATCGATAAGACAAGTTGACGCGCTATTTCTAAATCTGAGCAAATGCATGTCGGTACGTATTTTGCAGAGTTCGTCCAACTATAACCATGTTTATGCTGTGGATGGTATTAACATGACGGAAACAGAGGAAGTGAAGTACCAGGGAGTTACAATAACCTCGAACCTCTCGTGGGACAGTGGCGCAGCGAGGGAAGGGTTTTGGGGAATAAACTCCCCCCCAGAGCTCAGAGACATTTTTTAGTTTAATCCATTTCACTTATTTGTATCAGTATTACTTAAAGAATAGTGTTAGCATTAAACTAGTATTCCTCAGAAAGCCGTAAAACTCGCCATTTTCAACCATTATTCTTAAAAAAAATTCTGGAGGAGGGCCCCCGCAACTCCTGCTTACCCTTGTGGGTATGCCATACCCCAAACACCCGTAGTTATTAGTTGCGCCTAAAACCCCCCCTAGCCTTAATTCTTAGCTGCGCACCTGTCGTGGGGAACACATAAAAGGAATGTTTGCGGCATAGTCCTGAAGAAATTAGGATTCATCAAGCGTATTGTGGGAAGATTTTCGGATGAGAAAGTAAAAGAAAGGTGTAATTTCGCACTCGTCCGACCGCACCTTGAATATGAAGCGAGCGTATGGGATCCGGTGCAGAAAGGCTTTTCCCCCGAACCATTAAGGCCTTTAATAAATTCTAGTCGTAACTTCGTTAGAGAACTTCATATTTATGATTAAAAGGCTGGTGTCCTAAGACCCCCGGCCACGCGCCTTTTGGGCGGCTTGCTGGGTATTATGTAGATGTACCCTCACTTGCGCACTCTGAGCCATAGACAGATCACAAATGAGGCGCATATCCCTCCAATCCACGCCTATTTTCTTGGGAATATCCATTAACGACACAGGTTCCACTATATCAAATGCTTTTTCAAAATCCATGAAGCAGGTGAACACATACTGGTTATATTCTAGGCTTCTTTACGTTGGGGACCTCTTTACAACGTCTCAAGGAGACTAACCTTTTCTGAAAGCAAACTGATCTTCGCCCAAATACTCCTTTGCCCTCACCTCCATTCGTCTGTTTAATAACCAGTACCACTTTCGCAGCGTGCGATATTAGGCTAATAGTCCTATATTCTTTGCATTATTGAGATTTCTTGTTTTTGGTGTATAAATTGGAGCCGCTTCCACGAAACTCTTCGACCAACATCTCTCTTCGTAAATTCTACGCACTAATAGGGTGGTTTCCTATTATTTTTTTATTGCCTAAATCGAAAGATTATTACTCCTGGAGTACGTATTTCACGCTTTTAGATTTTTAAATGACGATATCTATTTTTCGCGATTAAATGAAAAGGGAAAATTTTCAAGCGCGCGAAAACGCGACGGGTAAGTATGAATGCCTTGGAAAACTCCCTTGTGACGTCGTTCTGGTTCCCGCTGCCGCAAGTGAGGTGACCTTGGAGCGAGGCTCTGAGCGCTGGTGCGACGCAGGATGCTAGCAGGTAACAGAGTACCATGCTAGCTGGTAGCGCTTGGCTTAAATTAGGATTATTAATACCTCATCAAACGAAGAAAACTTTCCGACCTTAGCCAGTTTTAATAGGTGATTATTAAGACATGTTTCCCTGAGCTCTGTGCCTCATGCATGCATTGGTAATCTCAGACGATGTAAAACTCCTATCTACTCGTATAGAAACTAGGTCCCTGTGACGTCACGTGGAGTGGCATCGTATGGACGCTACTCTGGCCTTTTTCAAATGCGGTTACAATTGGCCATTGCCTTTCGTCTAAACCGGTATTTCTAAAACGAAATAATTTGTATATTATGACTACACTAATGGTGGGTAACGAATCGCAATCAATGCCTTTCGTTTTCTTTGATGAAGGAATCTACCCTATTCGAAAAGCCTTCTCCTACACTCCCTCCCTATATTCCTCAGTAGCTCACACAGGATATTGTCCATATCCACTGCTTTTCCTAACTTTCATATCATGAAAGGCTCTCTCGATTTCTGGGTCTAAGGTCCCCAACCTAAGATTATCCCTCCTCCACTTCGCTTTCCTCCTCTATAGTCACCGTAATCGATTATTTATTTGCCTATACATCCTTTTGCCCTGGTCTATGTCTACGTTCTTCCACATCCTTCTCTCCTCCATTTTTTCTACCGTTGCCTCCGTAATCCACGGCTTCATTACTCTCCTAAGTTGCCAACGTAGGCAGATGTCTTTTGGGCCGCTTTGACTATTCCTGTTTTAATCTTATCGTAACCTTTATAGTCGGCAAATCTCCAATATCCCGGATATTGTTTTCCACTAGTTCTTGATATTCTCTCTTAATAGTCCACTTCATTGCTTCTACTTTCCATTTCCTCGCCTTCCAAACTTTCATAAGTCTTTTAAATCTTACGTTGCATTTCATAAGCTGTAGGTTGTGGTCTGAATCCGCATCCTCCCCAGGGAATCTGCGCGAGTTTTTCACACTATTCCTAAACCTCTGTATCAAAATGATGCAGTTTATCTGATATATCCCCTCACCCCCTGGACTTTTCCGTATATACCTTCGCTCTTTATGATGATTGAACCACACGTTTGCGATGAATAACTTCATTCTCTTGCCAAATTCTGCTGTTTTCTCTCCCCTGTCATTCCGCATTCCCAATCCAACGATTGTAATATATAAAATATGCAATATTAGTAAAGTTTTAGAAATAAATTATTGAATATTTATATTTAATGTAGCCTGATATAATTTACAATTGTTTCAGAGGCGAAATATAGCAGCAAAAAAAGTAGTAAATGAAATATTTCGTTCAAATCTATTGTTAGCACATTACAAATGGGTGAGCTGAAAAACGATTTTTTTTCGAGGTCATATTTGTCTTATGTGAACAAAATTGGACCAATAAAATAGGTTTCAGGTTCGAATTTTTTAATCGGATAGTAATAATCACTGCAAACGGAGCTCTAAAGATTCAGATTATTTGACAAATCTGGCAGATTTGGGGAAAAAGCAGCGATGAATTGCCATAATCATTTCAGCACGACGACTTTAATTTTCATCACTATGAAAACGAATTTTATATCTTATTTTATGATAGTATAAAGATGCGTGCGAATTTACAGAAAATTATCAGTTTGGGCAACCCGCATACAATCCAAGCCCCTCCCGAAGGCATTTTGCCCATGGGAGAAGATGGACAGGGATGGATAAAGCAAGAGGGAAATAGTAGAAATGTCCGAGCAAAGAGGGCATTCCTCAAAAAGTGGAGTCTCTTAACAGCTGAAAATATAATTTTGTTAATTAGATATGCAATTCAATAGGACTTACGATTGGAATATGCTTCTTCAAGAAAGTGAGGCGATGGAGCAACAGGGAAATCAATGCTGAAATCTTTCCGAATTTGGTGTTACTAGCTAATGATGAACCTCAAATGGATTGATTTTTCGAGTAATGAGGAAATCTTAAGGAGAAGACGAGAGAAGAAGTCTTTTAAAAACCACATGAAAAAGATGGGGCAACTGTATTGGCCACATAATTGGACGCAATGACCTGATAAGACCCGGAGGCAGACGATGGAGGCGAAACGACAGAGCTGTGGCGTGGCCAGGAATTTCGTTCGGGGGGTCCAAAACCAGGGGGGAATTTTTTTAAAAACAGGGTACTAAGAAATGGGTTTTAAAATAATTTAAATACTTTTCAAAATCGAAAAAACATCATTTGTTAAAGAAATATTTTCTAAATTAATGATTTTTAAATATTTTGTTTTATTTTATGATAGAAAATAATTGTGTTTTTATATTTCGGGGAGGGGGGTCCGGACCCCTTGGACCTTCCCCCTGGCTACGCCACTGCGACAGAGGAAGGCGTAAGTGGAAACGTACAGATTTAGTGATGAAGGATACAAAACAGAAAAAAATATGTTCGTGTTCACCCCTATGACTAGATGTTAGAAGAATTGAGTGGAGAGCTACATCAAAAAAATCCTGGGATTAAAAACTGATGATAATTAAGAGAAAAAATATATTTTATATTGAATTGAATGATAAACAATCGAGCTAGATGTAAAAAAATAATTTTAAATGTACTGTTCTGAGGTCGATCAAGCAGATCAAGTTCCCGCGAGGTTATGCGCGCATGCGCTGTTAGAGTTGTGGGCGGCTCGTCTCGGCTAATGCGAGAATGTGCGAGAAATCTTCCACCGGTGTGCGCAGCGAGGAATGATGGCCTTCTAAAATTTGTGTGCATTGCTTTTAAATCCGTTGCATCTGTAGTTTTATAATCGTATCCAGCCATGTCGATGCCAGGAACTTTGGCTTTTGACGAATATGGACGTCCTTTTATAATAATTCGGGACCAAGATAAGCAGAAGAGGTTAACCGGTCTAGATGCGATCAAGGTATTTACTTGTATGATTTCGCACGTGTGATTTTAAAGTCATAGAAGTATTTCTATTGCAATTTTTATTTGATTTTGGTGATTGCGTATCAATTTTGACGTATGAAATTTATATTTCCTCAGTTGATTTCATGGTTATCTCTCTTATGTCTCTTAATTCCGTTCAGTCACATATTCTGGCTGGCAGGGCCATTGCGAATACCCTGAAAACTTCGCTTGGACCCAAAGGCCTGGATAAAATGATGGTTTCTCCCGATGGGGATGTCACTGTAACTAATGATGGAGCAACTATCCTCAAGCTCATGGATGTTGATCATGAAATAGCTAAGCTAATGGTTCAACTGTCGCAGTCTCAGGATGATGAAATTGGTGATGGAACCACAGGTGTTGTCGGTTAGTATCCGTTTAATGAAACTAGAGGGTCCCTGATATACCCGCAAACATTAATTAGTGTGCTTACTCTGCGTTGATCTTGCTCGTTAAACGATTAAGATTTCTTTTGAGAACGCCGCACTCCTATTGTTCGGAGAAAAGAATGCATTTTTTATAAGTCTTGGATGCACTAAGACACTACTCTTTTCCATGTGGAAAAATAGTAGCAACATGTTAGTGCGAAATTAAAATTCATTCTGAACCATTGGAAAATCTCTTTGATAGATTTACATACTGATATGAATGTGACAATCCCCAAGGCATTCGTTTTCTGTATTAGAATCGTACATATTAGTAAATAATGTTGTTTCCTCCTGATGTTCATAAGTGTACCTAATGCCTAATTAAACATGAACATAGAGTTACTATCGTTAATTCCTGAATTTAAACCAATACCTTCAGTCACATGTTAAACATTATATGCATCAAAGCGTTCTCAAGGGCTTTTTTATCTATTCCCTTTTCAAAGTTACCTTGATTACGCTGTTTACTCCTCAATTAGGTGGTTTAAGAGTGTGATAGCAATGATTCCATCGTTGTTTACTACCGCAAGTAGTGCTCCATTTTTTGAAGTTACGCATTGTCCCTGTAGTTCTTGCTGGTTCTCTGTTGGAGCAAGCGGATTTGTTGCTGGACAAGGGTATACACCCCATCCGCATAGCAGATGGTTTTGAATTGGCTGCTCAGTGTGCTGTGAAACATCTGGACTCCATTGCGGATTCCTTCCCTGTTGATGCCAACAACCTGGAGCCATTAATTCAAACTGCGATGACGACTCTTGGATCAAAGATGTAAGTTGTTCACTGTCAATTGGGTCGTTTCCTTTGTTAATCAAAATCTATTGATTGCATTTTGTCTTCCACCATGTTTGTTGATTATGCGTTGCTGGCTCGAATTAAAAAAATCCGAGTAAATTTAAATGTTTATGATAATATTACTTTCCGAGGGTCTTTCAAGAGGAAAGATGGGAAACGCATCAAGAATTACTTACGTCTGTAGGAGAAAATGTCATGTTAATAATTTGCAAATATGCCACTCAGCAGTATTGTAATTAATGAAGGAATACATTTACTCAAAGCTTATGCTCTTTTGTTCATTTAAAACTCCAAACATGTTTTGAAACCCAGATTAGCCAAAAAGAATAAATACTGATACATTAGCATAATTCATTTTTAGAAAGCGTAGGTATTATCCAATTAATTTGAATATTATGGGCAACAGTGGTGGCATGGTGTAGATGTTTCTGGGAGTGAGAATTCAAATAATGATTAACATGTATATTTCTTTTTCTAGTGTGTTATGTCTATGGAATTCAGTGTTCTCATTTTTTAATTGTTCAGCGATAAGAATGCATTTTTGATAAGTCTTGGATGCACTATGACACTACTCTTTTCCATGTGGAAAAATAGTAGCAACATGTTAGTGCGAAATTAAAATTCATTCTGAACCATTGGAAAATCTCTTTGATAGATTTACATACTGATATGAATGTGACAGATTATCTATTGGGCCATTTAACACAGGGTGACTCGTTGTGAACTGTGTTCATTTTTCGGTGCCTTTATGAACAAACCCAGTAAGTGAAGCAAAGATTTAAAGCCTTGTAGTTTAGATGGTGGTGTGGTGTGCCTCAGTCTTACTTAGACTTTGGCAAGGAAGAGCAATAGCGATGAAATCTCATCTTCATTGGCACTTTCTGAGTTTTTCTTTTCACTGTCATCAAGGCTTTCATGTTCCACTTCAAATTTCAATGGTAGCCTTTCAAACTGCATGTGTGACTTGAATTATTTTTCGTTACTCACAAGGAACATTCACGAAGTGTCCTCCGCCGATTTCGTTCAAATTTGGTGGGATGGTAGTGTTCCATAATTAATGGGAATTTGCAAAATTTCCCGTGCCCTTAAGCCCTGTGAGCCGAGATATCTGCATCCAAAGTTGCGCGCCGGCCACCCTTTTTGAGGCGAGGGGCCCCTCACTACGGGCCGGCAGCGAGGCGTCTCTGCCGGCAAGCGCTCGGGGGAAGGCCTGGGAGCGGTCCGGGCGTCAGCGGTCTACCATCCTCTCGCTGACAAGAAGCGGAGGAAAGATTGAAATTATGGATTTTTAAGGCATTCAAGAATGAAAATCACCGTAGCCCAGTTTCCTTAGAATTCATAAATGATAAATGCTGATAATTTTCCCGTGGTCGATTGACAAATTTCCATAAGAAATAATAAATTTAGTTCAAAGGATGCGTACTCTCTGTACACCTGCCGGGAATTTAACCCTGCCAGCAAATTAAGTTGCATATCCACTCTTAATGTCGTAAAGGGCAAAATTAATGTTACTCATAGCGAATTTAACGTTATAGCATTTAGCTCCATGCAGATTTGCGTATTAAGTAAATGACATACTTAATCATTTAGTTTTGTAGTAAATAAGAAACATTCCACATGAATTTTGGGGGAAGGCGCCTCCAAGAATTTTCGGAGTAACAAATAATTAGATACCGCATCCTATATTCCTTCATTTCTTTAATATCAGGCAAGGAGTACCTTCACCTCTTGAAGACTGGAAAATCAGGGTAAATTGAAGTCTTTGAGAGGGTATGGTCTCCTTTTGTTGTGAACGGACACCGGTCGTCTACGACGTAATAATTTCCTCTAACCCTGCAGTGAATGCCGGTGCATTAAGAAATGTCTCAACTTTTTTCTCATTCTCTTTTGAGTCCATTGAACTTATTTACGCACAATGGCGAGGAACTACATACTCATGCGCCAGATTTTACCTTCTAGGTGGATTGAAATCCGTTTTCGTGACTGTGACAATGCCGAACAGTCGAAGACCATCGACACTCATTAGCTTGGGTGCCACCAGTAGCCACTGACCCAACGCCGCGGGGGCTCTCCCTTCGGTCTTTTTTTGCAGTTATAATAGGGACGGGAAACATAAAAAACGCACAATGAGAAGGCGCCCACTTCCTTTCAAATGTTTCCCTCACGTTCACAGTTTTCCCCACCCTCAAGAACTCCCACAAATGGTGCCTTGACCTTCGAGTATCCCCAGGCCTATAGAAAATATTCCTTTTAGCTTGAGGAAAAACCCAATCGTTTACCCTCACCCCGTGAAGGAATAGACAAAACCCTACCTTTAGCACAAGCCACTCTTTTTTTCTCTTTCTGGAAGAATTTACCAACATTCCGTTATTTTAAAGGTGCCATTAACCAAATAAAGTTAAGATACCCGAATTTCTCATGAGTGATTTGATTCAAACACTTCCGATCACTTTCAAATAATGTATTCCGATTATCGAGTTTATAACTGTTTATCGAGTCCTGAACTATGAACCTCGTGGAAGTCTCTTCCTTGCGCAACTCCAAATGATACCCAGCCATCAAAAATCCTTAAGTTTTCCGTTTTAATTTAAAATGCATACAATGCTAGGCAAAAATTCACCCAAAAACTGTCCGCAATAAAAATAATTGAAACAATGAAATCCCATTCAGAAGTGAAATAGGGCACAAATTTTTCTAATTTTTTAGCGAAAAATGGTGAAAACATTGATACTCAAAATAATTATGAATCAATCATCTATTCAATAGATAAAATAATAACAAAAATGGCGATCTATAGTATTTTATTTTTCACAGTTGTGATTTTCATTGAAAAAATGGTGAAAACAGCATTTGTTTGCACAGATAGCGCATCTGATGAATGTCAAAAAGTTGCACCCTTGTTCTTCAACTATAATTTCACATCTATCCTTCATAATATTACTATCGAAACAATAGTCAACAGGTGTAATATGCACTTCTGGTCTTTCATTCGTGTATCCCGCTCGAAACCAGGAATAGCGAATGAAATTTTTAAACAAAGGAGCAGAGAATTGTGAGTGAGTCAGAGATTGAAGTTTCAAAATATTATTTCTTTGAAATAAATTTAAGTCTATTTGGTCCAGCAACACACGGTCGGAGAATTTTCTCACGAAATTCTTCCACATACGGAAAAAATACACATCCAACGGCTGTATGATGCCTGTAGTTTTGGGCGGTATTTGCTGCATTTCAAAGTGAAATGATCCTGTCTTCATGGAAAGAATTCCTTCCCTATCATTAAAGGCACTCCACGAGTCCACCAAGAGAATTGTATCCTTTTTTAAAGTTGGAAACAGCACTTTACCAAAATACTCTTCGAGCAAAATGGTTTTCGTCAACAAACCGGAATTAGAAGCTACGACGTGAAGATTTGGAGCTTCAAACACAGAAACATTTTTTGGAAAAATTCCACCTTTCTCCTGCAGGCAAATAAATAAAGGAGACAGAAGTTCACCATCCATCGAGATCGTCGGCTGTATGGTATAGGAATGGGTCGTCGCTCCTAGGGACTGCACCGTTGACTCCACCGTTTTCACTCCTCGGAAATGCAAGGTTCGTCCCGAGTGTAATTCTTTTTTAAACCCACTCTGGTCAGTATTTAATAGAAAATAATTTGGCTTCTGGGCCAATAATAGCCGGATATCGTTTACAAAAGCATGTGCCTTTTCGGATGTCTTTTGCCAGTCAAAGTTCTGTTTCCGAGAAACAACTTTGGTAACTTTCCTAGACACTATATTATATGATTTTTTAAACTTCCACAACCATCCTGATGAAGCAGAAAAATTTTCTAAGGGATTAGTCATTTTGCCATTATCCTCATACGCCCACCTTCGTAAGTCACTGTCGTGCACTATCAGGAAATCTTCTTTTGCTCTTCTAAATCTTTCTATTAAGCATGAAGAAATTGCGTTTAATTTCTCCCTCCGAGAGCCAGCCTGATTAATTTGCTCCTCAAACCGGACAAGCTGTTTTCTTGAGGTCACGAACCTAAAACGGTGCCTCACAGTATCTATCTTTAGTGGCCCAGTTTTTCCGGACCGCCAATATTCCACTGCCATCTTCTTCTGTGACATACTAACATCACCCACTTTCTTCCTTTTCAATGGAGATGGCTCGTACGATGTCGAAGAAGAAGGAGAAACATCGTCTCCATTTCCATCTGGACTGTCGCATTCATCTTCGCTTACTACTTCCTCCTCTTCCGTCCTCCCTTCGAAGTCAAAAATTAGATCCTCCTCTACCACACAGGATGATCCTTCGCTTTCCACACAGGACTTCAAGGAATCTGAAAATGGGAAAATTGTATTACAACAGGGGAAAATAAAGAATGGATGGGATGCGATTAACTTCACCGTAGTAAGAAAAACAAGGAAAAATTAATGAAACTTACCAGCTAAAATTTCCGCCAACTCGATTTCGTAATCAGTTGGTTCTTCTGTGGAAATCCATGCAGTAAACTTGCTGTCCAATATTTTTACTACATTCCTAGGATTAATCACCATTTCAATGAAAATAAAAGGAACGGCTTTGCAGGTCACGCGTCTACAAAATCTCTCGCTTGTTCGTTCTCGTTCGGAGTTCACTTCGCAAATGGTGTAGAAAAAGCATTTTTGCTGATTTAAACAGAGGTACCGAAGACGGCGACGTCATTCGCCAGATGGAGAAGACCTTTTGGTTTTCCCATTCAGTCAACAATAGTTGAGGGTGGAAGGAATGGGTTTTATGACTCCTCTCAAACCTTTCTGAAAATCTTTACTAGAAGCAGGAGCCGGCAAGGGTATGTGTACAAATTTAAGCTATTCAAAAATTCCTCGAAAACATTGCCCATCGTTTAGTCCTCGGATCACCCACCGCTTCTTTCGTCTGTGGGAAGATAGTAAGTAGACCGCTGACGCCCGGACCGCTCCCAGGCCTTCCCCCGAGCGCTTGCCGGCAGAGACGCCTCGCTGCCGGCCCGTAGTGAGGGGCCCCTCGCCTCAAAAAGGGTGGCCGGCGCGCAACTTTGGATGCAGATATCTCGGCTCACAGGGCTTAAGGGCACGGGAAATTTTGCAAATTCCCATTAATTATGGAACACTACCATCCCACCAAATTTGAACGAAATCGGCGGAGGACACTTCGTGAATGTTCCTTGTCAGAACCTTAGTACAATAATTTTACTTAATCAATGCCTTCAGGCTTTACTCTCTAAAACTTTTTCACTGTGGGAAAAGATAATACTTAAATTGTAATCTTAAAGGCTTAATATTTATATCAAATGGGCACAACCCATGTTTTGTTATATCATCCAGAGGCTGATTACAACTACATTTATTACGTTAATTCGTTGATTAAGTGCAGAGGGTAGGGATTAGGGACATAGGTAGTGGAAGTTTTGGGAAGGGTTAGTCTTTGTCTGGATACCTCCCAGCAAGCTGCCTCAAGGGGGACGTCGCAATTCATTCCGCTCACAGAAGAAAAAGGATATGCGTGTACTCATTTAGCATTTATTAAATTCCTTAATGGCTTGAGGGGAAAGTATTATCCTATGCCTATCATCCATGTGGCAAAAAATCTATCTTTAATATAATTCTCGTGTCTATCAGACCTCGATACATACTGAGGTTCTAAGATGATGTTCTTAGAAAGGCAACTACTAATTCCTCAGGAAATCTAAGCCTCCAAGTCTCCAGCAGCTCATTGCATAATTTTTTTTAATAAGTAGGGGTAAATTGAGTGCAGAACTATGTTTGAATAAAAAGAGGTAATGTTTACTAGTTTCAAGCATGGCCATAGCTCCACCATCCCTATTTGCTATTTTCAGGGCTCAAACTACAGCATGAAAGTAGATTTTTAATTTCCTTTGGCTTTAATCGATTAGAATGAGTGTAGAAGTGCAGGAAAAAGGCTAGTACTGACTCATGAAAATACTCTAGTATAGCTTGAATTTTATTTGTTGGTGGGCTAGTTGTAGCACGTGATCAAAGTGCTCCATTATGATGTAGCCCAAGGAAAATACATTTGGACATAATTTTGCAAAGCATAAGGTGAGTTGAAGTAAGAGGAGAAGGCTTACTGCATGTGTTAGAAAGTGCTTTTTGGGATTTACGATTGAAATTTTCACTAAAACGTACTGGTTGCCTATATTTAGGTAGCAGAGCCTATTCCAGCCAAGCACCACCATCCACAACACACTTAACTCACGAATGCCTGATGCCAAGCATGTTCTAACCCCCATCGTATGTTTCCTTGGCGTTGAAGAAGAAGGGATGGAGTGGTGGTGACGTTGTCATTGTATTTCACAGTGCAATTCAAGGAAACGGTCTTATCTCAGTCCATTCTATCCCTCCCCTCAACACACACTTTGTGTATAAATGCTGAGGTAATCATGATCATTCACCCGAAGATGTAACAATGCTATGGAGAACAGGTTGCACCATGAAATATTGGTAGTGAACCTTGCAAAATATAATACTTCTTTAACTTTTCATCACTTAATTTCATTCGATATATGGTGTTGAATAATTTCAACTCGATGATGTGTCAGCTAATTCGGTAGTTGAAATTTTAGAATAAGAAGCACTCATGGATGTTGTGTCAGCTACTTGTCACATTTTAAGCTACCCCTGCCCTTATTACAATATAATTGAAAGTATACGGATTAGTCATTGACTTATGAAGAAAAACCCTTTCTAGCCCCACGTAAATGGATGAAATTGAATGGATTTCTTTCTTCTTGAACTTTACACATGACCTGCTTACGCGAGTGAAGTGAATCTTTTAGGGGTTGGCTAAGTGAAGAAACAGGGAACCCTTCTTATCTCAATCATTAATGTTTTTCAAATCTAAATTTTCCTAAACCTGTAAATTTCTGTGGGACAATAAAAAGAACATTTTTGGTGTGTTTGCTAACTCCTGGTTTTGTGTTCTTTAAACTCTGTGAAGGTCATTGCATGTTATGACTGGTGTTGACAATGGGAACTGTAAGACCTAAGCTGTAAGGAAAGCTGTAAGCGTCATCTCCTGCGGAAAATGTGAGCCAAAAATTCAAAATCAAGGTGCAAACGAGAACAGTTGAGTTCTGATATCATGCCTCGTACTCGAGAATTGTGCTTTCATTTTTTATTGTTTGATGCTGAAGTTAGCATAGCCTTTTTTTCTTATGTATTTTTCCTGTCGCTCAGTTTTTTTCTTTTACTCTGCACACCTAATTTCTCATCATTTTTTCTTTTCTCATTAGTGCCTTTTTATATTAAATTCTTACTTGCAATAATGTTAAGTGTTCTTTGGTCATCATCTACATCTACATAATACCCCGCGAGCCGCCTAAAAGGCGTGTGGCAGGGGGTGTTAGGACACCAGCCGTTTACAACTATTAAAAAAAAAAAGTGCTCTAATGAGGTTGGGACTAGCGTTTATTAAAGTCCTTAATGGTTCGGGGGAAAAACGAATTCGCATATCTATCCGTTCGGCAAAACATCTCTCTTAATTTATCGCTTCTATCAGACCTGGTGATATAGTGTGGCTCTAATAATATGTTCTCTGTGTCTCTCTTAAAGATATCCATTCTCAATTGTTCAAGCAATCTAAGCCTAGCGTGCAGCCAGTTATCCGTTAAGCCTTAACATTATTTTCCCTATATTTGAGTATATATGAGCTTTATATTTGCCAATTTTTGTATAGTTTTCATTTTTTGGAGGTGCGGATGTGGTCAGTTGAATTGATAAACTCTCACTTGGTTTGGCGGGAGACTTGGCTGACAGCAGTCGTGCTCGAGATGCACTCTGATTGGCTAGATGGAGGAATGAACTTGCCCATCTTTCTAACAGAATATGCCTCTTGTCCATTGTGGCATTGAGTAGCATACATATGGGTTAAATTTCTTCACTATTTCAACCTTTTTTTCCTTTTATTTATTTACCTCATTGGTAAAATTCCATGGAAACACACAACATCTACACAAAACTTGTAGAATGTATTTTCTTCCTTGACGATGGCTTTCCTTACGCCCACAGAGTAAACAAATGCCACCGCCAGATGGCCCAGATAGCCGTTGATGCTGTGTTGGCCGTGGCTGACATGGAGAATAAGGACGTAAATTTTGAGCTCATCAAAGTTGAAGGGAAGGTGGGTGGCCGGTTGGAAGACACTGTCCTCGTCCGTGGTGTCATCGTTGACAAGGACTTCTCTCATCCTCAGATGCCCAAGGTAAGAGCACTCTTTGCACTATATTATAGGTCCAATTATATATACATCCAATTATAGGTTTTGTCGAACGACGTACATGGGACCCTCACTTATAATAATTAACATTTCTGAAGGGAATTTTTTGTTTGTTGCATAAGAATTATTTTGGGTGAGGAATCCGTTTAAAGAGCATCAATGCATGTGAGTGTTACCATGTTAAAAAGTTTCATTAAAAAATAAGGCATATTAATTCTTAATTGGTGATATTGTGCAACAGGAGCCAAAATCAGTGAAATTTTCTTCAGCACTGGCAAAATCAGTTCTTGACCGTGCAGGAAGTCCATCATAGGTCAAACACTTTTTAAAGCGGGGGTCCATTGTATAGCAGCCACCAATTTTGAAAGCTGTAATATCCTCTTCATCAACAGTCATTAATAATTCTAAGATTGGTTCATTGCAGCTCTCCACTCAATCCTCCCATTCACTAATCTTTTCACATCTTCGTTATTCTTGTCTTTCACATCCTTCTTTACCCACTCCTGATATATTTTTTAGTCTCCGTCTTCCTTTTCTATGTTGTCCATCTACTTGCCACTTTCTTTATTAGGCCATCTTTTCTCAAGGTACAGTCGGTTTGTAATCAGGCAACATTTTCAGTTCTGCCTAGAATATCAGGAATGCATCACTATTCATGGCATTTGAGCATGCAGCCATTCGAGCTGCCTGTCCTTGATTTTACTATCGGTGGTTGAAAAAAATATTTCAATTATTTGCAGTTGCTGAAGGACGTGAAATTGGCAATTTTGACGTGTCCGTTTGAGCCACCCAAGCCGAAGACAAAGCATAAGTTGGACGTAACATCTGTGGAAGATTACAGAGCTCTCCGGAAGTATGAAGCTGAAAAATTCTCAGACATGGTGCAACAGGTATGGGCACATTGTTTTTTTTTTGTCTCAGAGTGAGTGTTGTAAACCCTGGGCTGTATGGCTCCCAATCATCTCAATGTTTTCAGATTATCTGGGCTATTTTCTCCTCCTCCCTGCGCACACAATTTCAGAGAACAAGGCATAATGGGGATCTGTTGATTGGGCCTAGCTACGTACCACCTCGCAAGCCACCTTAATTGCATTACAACTCTCTACTAGAGGCTCATTAATTTCTGCGAGTATTGCATTCCCTTAATGAAGGTTCTCCCCAAAGGAGTAAGTGAACCAGATCGCGTCAATAATGGTGTCACCAACTCATGGCAAGTGGGCTCCAATTTTGACATTTCCTTATTTTAAATCACAAAAGAATGGTGGGGAAGGTATGCCTTTATAACGTCCACTGTTTTGTCGCCCCTCTGTTGCCTCCCTAGGTCATAATTCCCCATAAGTTCTCTATAAGGTAAAGTTTGGATGTATAAGCCTACATGTTTTTCATCTTAAGTTGCTAGTGGTCAGATCACAAGGTGATGCCATAAGACTTCCAAGTAGAAATATTTCTGTGTGATAACTTGAAAATTATTTAGAAGTTGAGGATATGAATGATATCCATTTGGTCATATGACCAGATTTATTCACATCTATTGAGATATGAGTCAACATTTATTCATAATTATGAGTAGGAATTTTACTCAGCCGCGATTTGGCTGTAATTAACTGCCAGGACAAAAAGAATTAACCACTGCCACTTCCCTTGCCTGTGTAAAGTGGATTGGGGTATTGGGAATTGGACCCCATAATGTACCCCAAAGTGGATTATTGGTGTGGTGGTGAACCAGCCTGTGAAATGTTTTTCTTTTGTTGGTTGGCTGTTAATTGAATGTTGCTTCACAGTGTTGTTGTTGGTTTGCAGGTGAAAGATGCTGGTGCCACGTTGGCCATCTGCCAGTGGGGTTTCGACGACGAGGCCAATCACCTGCTCCTCCAAAGGAATCTGCCAGCTGTACGGTGGGTCGGAGGACCAGAAATTGAGGTTGGTCTCGCTTTCTCTCTCAAATTGGTCACTCACGTGGACTGAAAGACTTTCCTTCCCTCTGAGAAAATTGGGTATCTGTGTTCCCCTCCCATGTTGTTACAGTCATTGGCAAACTGCAGTCTGTGTTTGAATATTTTTGCATGAAGACTTCCGGAGAATATCCTTGTGTACATTTACGCTTTTCTTATTGAAGTGTAACATTGGTTGAAAAAGAAGGAAAATATCAGAAAAGGAGAAGTGTTGGACCAGGGTGTTTGCTGATCTTGCTAGTGTTTTGGAAAAAATGTTTTTTTACCCTGACAGTGTCTGACAAAAACACACAAGGAATCAAAAAAGGAAAGCTTGTAGCATGGCTATGGATTGAGTAATGTAATTTAAAAGTGATGGATGGTTGGTTTCATACAGGTCTGTGGAAGTGCAGGGTTAAAGTTGGGGCTGGGAGTCAGGGAAATATAGTCGGTTATAGTGCGATTGGGAAAACTGGAGTGGTGAGGTGGATATGGGGTGGAGCATGTGGCAGTGTGTTACTGAGAGGTGGGGGTTTTGTTTCCGTGCTTGTTGGGTGGCTTCATTTCACAATGCAATTTGATGTGTTTTTCCAAAAAAATCTTGTATTTGACTGCTTGCCTATTGCTGAGAAGTTGGGGAAATTTTATTAAAATTTGGACTGAAAATTGGGGAAATAGTGTCGGACACTGGTATGAATCCTGTGATCCAAGCCAGCAACAAATTCTATGGCAGATTATTGCATTGTCTCAGTTAACATATCTAATAGGTCTGTGGCTTCATAAGTTTGAATTATGGGTTTGTTTTACTAATGTTCTTGTGCCGTGGGTTGGGATATGAGTTTGAAATTAGAAGGATCCACACTTATCCATTTTTTATCCTACACCTACTTCTCCACCTTTCTCTGCAAAAAATTGCAGGATTTCATTCTTGAAAGTTCATGGCAAGGAGGAAGGAAAAGTACGTCCACAGCAGTGAAAGGGTTAATTAGCGATATCTTTTGCTGGATTGTGAGGTCTGATTGAATGATCCCGTGTTGTGTCCCTGTGGCATTGATGCTCCCTGTGGGACTTGAAAGTGGTGTAAAGAGTTGTGTGTTGCATAGTTGAATTCCATTGGTACCTCCCATGGACCAATGATCAGACACTATGCAAAATTAACGATTTTCTCAACCTATTTTGTTCTTGCTTTTATACAAGGATGAGTAATGAGGAAATTACAACCATATGTCTTTTTGTTATCTTCTTTTCACGTGATAAGACGTTGCATTTTCACATTTATTTTCTGTTCTCTTATTTTTGTGTGGTTTGTGATTTTTGTATGCTGTCTCTCTTTTAGATATAACTTGTTGACATTCTATGTGATGAAGATTATTTACCTTTGGTGTATAAGAAGTCTAATCATTCTTCATTTTATTATGTATTTGTTTTTTTACTGGTGCATCAGTTTGGAAAGATTTTTTGTATTGTTATTTCACTACTCGGGTGTTAAGATTAAGCGATCGCTTTGTTTATAATGGTGAATTGTTATCATGGATTTTTTTCCTGGTGTACTCTCTCCCTTTCTCTATTTCCTAAATATCATGAGAAAATATTATCATTATGGGACCCCTCTGCCCATCACGAATGAAATTCGAGGCGTCCAATGACCAAGATAACCTGGAGTGCTCAGGGAAATTTCATATTTTGAAGAAAGGGAGATTCTGCAAGTGTCCTGGAAAAGTCTTATTTTTGACTATTGCTGCAGAAACGAGCCTCATGCTTTCATGCACTCCTCCTGTAGCAAAGTCAAAAATAAATTAATTTTCTTTTAATTGCTGCTCTAATATCTGTTGCCCTATTGTAGCTTGCTTGATGTTTTCCCTCAATTTGGTCATCCATTGCAAGCGTGTTTAGGTGTATTTCTGTGATCAGCACCATATTTCACCCAAAGTGGTGTCAAGCCCCCAATACAGTCCTCCCCCTAAGTCTTGAGGTTGGAATTTTGGAGAAAAATCTTTAGTTCAGTGTAAGGTTTCAAACTTATGACGCTCAGCATTATGGGTGTTGGTGGTGTTGGACCGAATTTTCTTGCTATCAGATCAACAAATAATGTGCCCAATGTGTAATGGATGTTTTAAGATGCAATCTATTTCATAAAAAGCCTTAAACCCTTTAATTGGCTGCCTATTTTTTCACTATTATTCTGAAGAATGCTAGGGCTGTTTCGGCAAATTTGTAGGTTTGCACTAATATTCATGTAAAGTGTAATATGCATTTAAAGAAACTAATTCTTCTGTTCTCAATACTTATGGGTATGTTGAAGCATGGCAGATAATAAAAAAATAGGTATAGAAGCTAAGTGAAGCACAAAAAATAAAAGGTGTGATTTTAAGAAAACCCAGGCGATAGATCAGCCTGCCGGCACTGTAATGGTCAATATGTTTTCTCGGCACTTTATCTCACGTCAATCTTCTGCAATGAATAATTTTATTGCTCCATTCCTCTGTATGTTTTTCAAGCAAGAAGGGAAAAAGTGTTTTTTCGGTAATGCATTTTTGAATGATTTCGAAGCCTTGATTCTAATGCTTTGATTGAACTTTCATTAGAAATTGCCCAGTCGTAACTTTTCTTGTCTATGTAATGTTTTCTGTATAGTGTGCATTGTTGTCTTCTCGTGGTGTCTCAGGTGATAGAGCTCACGAAAACAGTAAGATTTTCTATATTGGTTTGATATTGGTGTCAGTTTTACTTTGAGATTCCCCTATCTTTGCTGCTGATTTTGGATTTAAAAAATTTGAACAAAAATAATGAATTGAGAATGCTCAAGTTCAACCGCAGCTGATCCATTAAGCCATCATGCCTTAGCCAGGAAAAAGATCCATTTCTCCACGTAAATAATCGTGATTATGAATTAAGTCACTCTGCTTCAAAATATCTACCAGCACAAGGCAATCAAAAGCTTTTAACTGTGTAAATGTAGGTTGTCTGCTGCTTTTGCATGGGGTGGGATATATGACAGATCAGTATTAAGATTAATTTTAAAAATGAAATGGCAATTGAAATGCAATTAGAGCAAGTTCTTTCACAAATTGTAGTGTGTTGGGGTGGTTTCAAAAGTACTTAGCCGGAAGAAATGATGGAGCACAAGAATCGTCCCAATGGCTGCAAGCGAGCTTTGAATTCTGGCCATCATTTTTCAAAATTGGTGGATTTCAAAGTGAACATGATAGAAATTGACTCTGGTTTCCAATTATTCACAAGTTAACAAAAAAATGAACATTTTATTCTTCCATTGAAAATGATTGAATGGCAAATAATTTCTTCCCCTTGCCATGAATTGTATCTCAATGGTGATTTTCGGGTTGCCTAATTAGTTACTCAAGTCACTTACACCTGATTATTGTCTTCCTTTGACTTTATTCCTGGAGATTTTGGGCAAAAAAGGGGGAAATTAGTTGAAATTGTGTAATTTGTGCCTCCGAAAGAAACTTTTCTTGATATTTACATTTAGGATTGTGCAGCACTCTCCTTACTGGTAAACAAGGGAATTCCTTTGGAAAACTTGGAAATGTCATGGAATTTTATAATTGATAGTACACGTGGGACACCCTGATCATACCATTCCTTTGGTTTGTTATTTGTTGTCTTTCGCATGTTGTCTTGTATGTTTTCTTTTGTCCTTTCGTAGTGTTAAATTTTTTATCCTTTTTGCAGTTGATTGCCATAGCAACTGGTGGGCGTATTGTTCCTCGCTTTGAAGAGTTGACCCCTGAGAAGCTGGGCCACGCTGGCGTTGTGAAGGAACTGCAGTTTGGCACCACCAAGGACAGAATGCTCGTGATTGAAGAATGTCAGAACTCGAGGGCCGTCACTATCTTTATCCGTGGTGGGAACAAAATGGTGAGAACTTCTTCCGTAATTCCTTGGTCAGCCTTAGAGTATAATCGTGCGAAAGATCCACAGAGAAAAAATCATTCGCCTTGACCGGGATCTTGTCCGGTAGTGTCCGAAAATATCCACAGGGAAGAATGACGCCTCGGTAGCTTAACTGGCTAAAGCACTCAACCGGAAATCGGGGGATCCGGGTTCGTATCCCGGTCAAGGCAAATGATTTTTTCTCTGTGGATCTTTCGCACGATTGTGCATTGCGGGTGACTCCTGTAAAAGTTATCACCGCGGCTAGTCCCGGTATACTTTGAACTTAGAGTATAACTTGGCAAAAGAGGAAACAGCTATTGTGTGTCATGGATGAGGATCTTGTGGGGCTTCTAGTCAGTGTTAAAGCAGGTATATACATGTCACTAAGAGACATAGATTGGGATTTTTGTGGGTTAGCTATGGTACCTGAGCATTTTCTTAGCGTGAAGGGTCCATTGTGTCAGTTACCAATCAGTGGTCATTCTGAGAGACAATGTCCTCCATAAGAGCCAGCAGGTCCCTCTATCAGATCGAGGTTCCACGGTATTGTACGGCCTTTTGTTGAGTGTTTTCATTCCACATTGCATTTGGCATTCTATGTTGCGCAGTGTATACTACCATCCTCAACGAAAGAGGAAATGACCACCATGCTTCATGACGCTCTCCTCCTCTGTCCTATGTCCTCTCTCCCTTTTACTCACGGACCTCACCTCTCCTCAGCCTCCTCCTTACCCGTTGAACTTACCTCCATGCTGCCTGCTTGTGCCCCTGGCCTCTAAAAATCTTGGAAAGCTCTGGTTAAACACCCGACTCCCTCCCTCTACCCTCTCTTGAATCCTATTCCCCTGTCATGGGATAGCTCTGGTTGGCTCAACTGACAGGCAGTGCACGCGATATTTCCACTGATTGGTGAAATGCTTTATGCATGTTAAAATAAAGTTCTGTTGGAAGTACAAGTTCTGATTATTCCACCATGAATATTCAACGTTAAAGATGTAATCCCTCTCTTTTTCAGATAATTGAGGAAGCCAAGCGTAGTCTTCACGATGCTCTTTGTGTTGTGCGCAATCTGATTCAAGATAACAGAGTGGTGTATGGCGGTGGTGCAGCCGAAATTTCCTGTGCCATTGCTACTTCTCAGGAAGCTGACAAGGTAATCATTTGTGTTGTTTTTTTTCCTTAACGTGTGAAATCGCACTACGAGCCCTCGAGGAATAAATATCGGGGGGAAGAATCCAGATGGTTTGTTTTTGTTTCCTGTGGTTCTTTATGACAGATCTGGATCCAAAGGGGAACTGCCCCGAAAGAATTTGTGCTAAGCCCAATTTAAAAATTTGAGTGCATTCATGGTGTACAGTGAGTCCATCGCAAGCAATGCCAGTAAATAAGGGCCATGGCCGCACTCAGTGGCTCCAGGTAAGATATAATCCATGTGGGATCTTTCAAACTCTAAATACTGTGTGGGATGGACCAATCAAATAAAAAATAATATGGGTACCAGGTGAGGCATCGAGACGGCTAAGTAGTGAATCGCCTATCTTCTCTTTATTTCCTCATGTCTTGAAATTGTGTCTATATGTTTGTTTGTTTGTGATGAAATTGTCACAGGCAACCCTGATAACTTTTCACTGGAAAATTATTTATTGGTATGATGCGTTTCGACGCTGAGGCGTCATTCAAGTACGCCTCAGCCTCGAAATACGTCATACCAATAAATAATTTTCCAGTGAAAAGTTAGCCGGGGTTGTGTATTTTCATTTCAACATGGATTTTCACAAAGTAAAAGCCGACTCGATTGAATTGTCACGGACATCTAAACTCAATGCTCGCCTGACTAGACTATCTGGTGCTTGTGTGACACTATTTGTAATTTCGAAAGGCATAGTTGAATTCCATTGGTTTATTTCATGGACCATTGATCAGACACTATGCAAAAATAAGAATTTTCTCAGTATATTTCGTTCTTGCTTATCAATAACAAGAATGATTCACTGAGAAAATAACATTGATTTTTCTCTTCATGATCTTCTTTTTGCATTTAGCATGATTTGAAGTATGCTGCGTTATGATGCAGACCTTCAGTTTATTACTGAACAAAATGTTTCCCCATCGCCATGGCCACACTCTCAGTGGCTCCAGGGAAGATGTAACCCATTTGGGATCTTTCATGCTTTACAAGATAGAATATCTCCTCCTCTTTGGACCTAAAGCATTCCAAAAATATTTCCTGTGTTTAATGTCCTTTCAGTGTATAAATGAACTTACGGTCGAACTTGGGTCGTAAAAATTTTGGCAATGTGGAAGGATGAGTCTCGGCTTTCAGGCACTCCTGTGTGTTGAGTTGTCCATAGGTGACGACAGTTTCTCCAGCCATCCTGCTGGCGTCTTCAGGTCAGAAGCAGCGATGCAGCAAGAGGCAGGTGGTGGATTGAAGCAGGATGGATGGATGAAGGAACTGTCGTCACCTATGGACAACTCAATGCGGAGGAATGCCAGAAAGCCAATACTCACATGGAGAAATGTCGGGGAAACGTTAGGTCTAGCGTGGAAGGATATACTATATCTATCTGAATATAGTTCCCCCTTTTTTTTCCAAAAATGTCCATTGTAAAAGTAAAGGGGGACTATGTTCAAAAGCACTTTTTAAATTTTTTCCTGAAACTGAAGCCTCAAAATTAAGGTGGGGACTATATTTGGAGAAATAATGGTAACTGAATGTTGAAGGCATAACTTAATGGAATTTTGTCACAGGCATGACAAAATCCTGAAAAGTGAGTGCTCCAATCTGAGTTAAGAGGTGTCAAATTGCACTTCCTTGTACAACTTGACATTTTGAGAGCCCCCAACAGTATTAATGTCAAACTTCATTCTTGTGTGTGTTGTTTCCCGTTATGAATATTTTGTTTTCCCTTTTCCCAGATTTCATCGTTGGAACAGTATGCATTCCGTGCATTTTCTGATGCCCTGGAGAGCATTCCAATGGCCCTAGCCGAGAATTCTGGACTCTCACCGATTCATACGTTGACGGCCGTGAAAGCCCGACAGATTGCTGAGAAGAACCCAGCATTGGGAATAGACTGTATGCTTAAAAACACCATTGGTGAGTATGCCTCGTCTCTGTGCATTGAGCTTGGTATTATTAGTCTGGATTAAAATGCACTTATTTCCAGTCTTGTGGTGTGATCAGTTTCTCGTGATGTTTCATGGGCCCTGCATACCACTTGGATGTGCCGGAGTGGGTGTCACTGTGCTGTGCGTATGATTGGTGGATTTGGGAAATGTGGGCGGGATTGAAAAGTGTATGCTGACATTTGAGTGTTGTTTTTCTGGAGTCCATCTCTATTGAAGTTTGATTATTGATTTCTAATTTTGATGGAATCCTGATACAGTCAGGCTTTAAATTTGCTTTAAAAAACTAGTTGATAGGCTGGAAAGAAGTTCAATTTTATGTGCTGCGAAGGCCTCAACCACGGATTGATGTTAGTCGTTCAATTTGTCCCATGCCCATATGGCCCAGCGAGCGTGGGTCCATCTATAATGCAACAGTGAAAATTGCCTTGGTATTGTCAAAACTACTTGGGTTCCAGAACTTTCAGAGTGTTGTTATAGGGAGAGGGGGGGTGCCCCTCGATTGCAGCACGTATATGTACGAGAGAGAAAGAGAGGGTAGTGTCAGGGGCATTATCTCGGGAGAGGAGAGGCAGTGCGGTTTGAGGTCCTCCTTAGGAGCTGGTTGTTACTTCATTTATAGGGAACTAGTAATTTATTTCCGATAAGAAATAGTTTCAGAATGCAGTAGGATAGTCATTTTCCCTGATTCTCTGCCGCCCCCACGAGTCAGGAGGCCCCCCTACTCGACTGTTGCCCTGGCATGTCTCTCTACGTCCCATTGAAGGCGTCGGGGTGTGACAAACTATTGGACTTCTGTTGTTCTAGTATCTGATGTTGTTGTTGGGGCACGTCATTTGTTTCCGTGCAATGTAACTGTGGGAAGTTTGGTAATGGTTTAAAGTATTTTACTTTAAAATCCAGTTCTTCCTTGGACTGTTGAAAACTAGTGACTGGAATCTGTGAATTAATCTTGTATTTCTCAAATAGAGCAAGAAATTTGAAAATTTTCTCTGCAAGGCATTATCATTTTATAATTGATATCAACTGTCAATTCAGCAGTGCATGCATTTGTGTTAAATGGGTGCCTTTCATTTTATTGTGATTCTAGATATTCCTCCTCAGAGAGTCTGGAAATGATGTGAGAACCTATTTTCGGCACTGAAATTACTTGCCTTGTTCTTTGGAAATGATATGTTACAACACAGGAATGAAAATTAAATTTTTATTTTCCTTTCAATTCTATGTTGTTCTAAACATTTACTTTGAAAATATATTTTAATGCTATTTTACTTGGTTGTAACAAAACTAAAGGGAGTATTCTTCATCTGCGTATTATCAGCAAGCTGCCTAAAAGGCGTGTGGCAGGGGGTGTTAGGACACCAGCCGTTTACAACTGATAAAAAAAATGAAGTGCTCTAACGAAGTTGGGACTAGCGTTTATTTAAGTCCTTTATGGTTCGTAGGAAAAATGAATTCCCATATCTATCCGTTCGGCGAAACATCTCTCTTAATTTATCGCTTCTGTCGGACCTGGAAATGTATTGTAGCTCTAATATTATGTTCTTTGTGTCGCTCTTAAAGATATCCATTCTCAATTGTTCAAACAACCTAAGCCTACCATGCAGCGTCCGAGTCTCCAGCGGCTCCCAGTCTTAATTCTTTTAACATCTGGGTAATGCTGTCTGTATGCCCATAGCAGTCCTTGACGAATCGCACTGCTTTCCTTTGTATTTTATTCTGTTCACGGATTAAGGCTTTCTCAACTGGGAGGTGCCATTTTTTTTGTAGAGGGTGTACAAGTAATATACCAACATAGGGTACCCATAAATAGGAAAAATAACATTTTATTGCAGAATTATCACAGAAGTATCTTTTGCCTAAACAGCCGATATTAATTTGCAAAATGTGAGCAAAACAAATTCGGCATTGAGGAGTTTCTTCTTGTTGTTGATGTGATCTGTATCATCTCAGCATTTCTATTTTATAATTGTCACTAAGGTTAGCCATTTCATTTATTTTGTATGGATTGATTCAGTTTGCAATCCCATTGTGCTAACAGTAAACATGGGGTGCAACATGGAAGTGTTAATTGGAATCATTGCTGTATCCATAAGTGCTGGTAACCAGGAGTGTGGAAAGTTGAAAACTGGTAGGATCATTTTATTTAGGCTACGTGTTGAAAAATTAAATGCCCTGGTAAAAGATGGGGTGAATTGAGTCAACTAGCGATGAGTGTAGCCCCATCTGCCTTATGTGACAATGAAGTTGCTATCTCTTCATACCTAGGTTCGTGCTGGTGGGGAAAATATGAATGGGGGCTGTGAGTTGTGGAAATTAGACAATGACCTGGGAAGTAAATACTTAGGGAGTGCAGCAAAAATATTGCAATTGTGGTTGGAAGGAAGGAACTTGGCTGCGTTTTGAGTGATGAATTGCATGTCCTGTTGCTGTGGTGGCGGGGCTTGGTTATGCTTGACTTCAGTTCTACTAACGGTCTTTATTTTTCAGTGTGTGTCCCTTGTTGCATTTTTCTTAAATACCTTTGACTGCTTTGCCATTCACATAAAATCAGGGAAATGGATAGTTGATATGGCCCTGCGATTCCATGTTTCAATAATGGGCTACATTTAGTACCCACAGTTAGACTCATTGTTCATTTTTGTGATGTTTTTTTATAATTTATTTGTCGTGACCCAAGACTGCACGTTGACACTACTGTCAGCTTTGACATAGCGCACAGTAGACAAATATGTGCTATATAAATATGCACTCTGAACCATTGGAAAATCTTTTTGCCATAGATTGACAGACTGATATGAGTGCAACAATTTTATATTGACTTGTGTTCCATGCCATATGTTAGCCTATGGCTTGAATTGCTCAGTGCTATAACTTGTGCTAGGTTAAGTGCTCTGTTATGCCTAGAGGTATACATATCTGCTGAAAATATAGTGTTTGTACCCAAGTGATCTTGTAAAGAACTGGCGCCATCACAGTTCTTCAAAAAGTCAGAACGAGATTAAATGAACGTGTAAAATATTACATTTAATGCAATGTCACACTCCAGTCTCTCCAGTTCCCTTGTGCCGTATTCAACCGCATGCAAGGCCACGGCAGTAATTGCGCATTTGCGATATGAAATATACAATTAAAAGTAGTAAGTAACATTTCCCAGAATTTACGAAAGATTTACCATTGTAGAATCTTCTAAAATTTATAGAGTTCTTTTTTTCCTGCCGCTGATCGTTGTCTAAAATGCTGGAGCAGACATTCAAGTAAACTTGAAAAATTCCTTGGCAGCAGGTAGATTAAATAGTTTCATTTTAAGAAGGGCATTCTAATGGAAACAATTAGCCCAGTGTAGCATTGTATATTTTAAAAATGCAAATGTCTATGTGCTTTAGCATCTGATTTTAGAAAGTTCGTAGAAAACTTAGAAGGACCGTGAACTCATGAACCACAATACGGATAAACCACAGCTGGATAATTGGAAGTCTACTGTATGTTTAAATAAAGAGGTGAACTTCTTGTATATTACTTTATTTTGTTTTCTTTTCAGATATGAAGGAGCAGCATGTGATTGAGACATTGCATAGCAAGAAGCAGCAAATATTGTTGGCCACGCAGTTGGTCAAGATGATCTTGAAGATAGATGACATTAGGTCTCCCATGGACCACAGCATGGGCCTGTGATCCTAACATGTGTTTCGGGAAGATCCCTGTAAAATGTCTATGTGCAGACTTTGCGTGTGTACTCTCTTTCCGAGTTCATGGGATGAATATTGCACAAACATGTTTATTTTGTAGCCTTGTTAACATGTCCCATGCCTTGAGATAATCTCACTGGAAATTAACCACCTTAGCAGTTGATTTGCCCTTCAGGTGATATGAAGAAGCTGTTATTAGCCTCCAAGTGGATTGCATTTTATGAAACAAGAAATGAATTCTTCAACTCTTGGCTTCTTTCGCTTGATGGCACTGCATGCTATTTTTTTTAATACTTATTAATATTTTTCTTACTGTCCCTGATTCAATTGTCTTTCAAAAATTGCTCTTTACTAATAATAGCATTTTTGGTGATATTTCCAATTCAAAGTTACATGAAGATAGACCATAAATGAAACCATATACTGTATTATTTATTTTTTCTGCAGATGTCGGAATTAAAAATCTTTAATGCTTTATATTTTATGCCTCATTTTCTTCCTACTCTTCCAAGTGTATTTCTAAAGTGGTTTTCATGCTGTTGAGTGGGTTATGTAATTTGTTTGCTGCTGTAGCTATTCCAGTGATGCAGGAGTTAGTCATTTGAATGTTGGTTTTGCTGTAGAGGTGATTTTGCTGCCATACTGTGCTATGGCATTTGAATGTCATTTTTCGCCTACAACTTGGGGCTCTTAAATGCCCAGAGGAAAGAATGATTATGGACAGGTAGGTCTATAGCAAGGCAAATACAGAAGGAAATTCGGGAGCAGAGATTAGGGAGGGAGTGGAATAGGTGCCCTCTACATCATCCTCACAATATTCGACTACAAGGCTGGATTGCATATGGAAGAGTGTTAAGCACACAGTGGAAGCTCTTATTCGTGCGTGCGGAGTACAATGAGAATCATGTCATAATGAGTGATTGGCTGGTGAAAAAGTCTCCATTGGTCTTTGAAAGAGGTTCCTCCACTCAATTTTTCGTCCAGGTAATTTTTTTCTCCCTTATGACGCTGGTTGGGCCCAGTTGGTATGAAGTTTTACCCCAAGAGATATCATCTGAAGATTGTTCAAGGAAATCATTTTGAATGGTTAATTTTTTCTTTTTCGGGTTCGTTCATTGGGGTAAGATGTGCTCAACGTTGCACCACAAAAATTTCAGTGGGATGTGAGACCCTCATAAACTACCCCTCATACTTTTTGATCTTGGGCATTATTAAAAATCTATCTCTAGTTGTCCATCATTTGCAGTCCCCGTGCTATCCCTTCCTCTATGCCAGAGTGGGTGATAACTACCTACAGTAATCCCCCAACCCAGAGGGAGGCAGGGGTGCTGCCAGGAATTAGGGCTGGGGGGGGAGGGGGGTTAGGTGCATCTAAACTCTGTTCATTTTATGTCTGCGGGTGAGCTGGTGTGGCCAAAGCAAGTGGAGATGAGGGGAGGGAAAGTTTCTCGACAGGTGACTTTGCCAATCAGCAAACAGTGGACGTGGCCTCAGTCAGTCGCCCACAGATCTCCGCCGACTGAACGTCGTGAATCTGCTCGTGGAGCAGTGTTGCCATACCTCACGCGTTCTACTTGTGTGTGACTAAGTATGCCTTCCACCAACGGTGCCGCATTCTGTGCGGTAGCTGACAATGTCATGGGCTTCTGTGAAAGGATTATCCCCAATGCCTTCCAAGTGAGTAGGTACATTGTCTCGGTGCCGGGGCCAAAATACCTGTGGCCACCTATGACACACGTTTTCAGTGACAAAGTAGGGTGGCTATGTATATTTGGCAACATAATGTTCGCTCCTCTCTCTCTCGGTACTACCCCTCCCCTATCAGCAAAGCCACCCGAGAGTGTCCGGGCTCTCACGAAAGCTCACCTGCAGACATAAAATGAACAGATTATAATATTGGGGTGTGTGGGGGTATGGAATACCCTCCAGGATAACCGGTATGTGTGATATTAATAAATTGTGGAATTTTAAGATTGTTCAAAATGGTGAGTTTTATAGCTTTCTGAGGGATATTTTATTAATCATTACACTATTCTATTAGTAATATCAATCCAATTTAGTAAAATGGATTAAACTTAAAAATTCTCTGAGCCCTGGGGGGGGCAAAACCCCCCCCTCGCTGCGCCACTGCAGACAGGGACTCCCTATCTCAGCCAGTGGTGGCCGGCAGCAATCTTGGGTAGCACCTCAACTTCCACACATCTCAAACTCCTACATTACCTACCAACCAGTTCCATCGCTGCTCCATTTACTCCCAACTCAAACAGCCTAGATTCTGCCCCAGCAGCAGTTGGAGGAAGCAATCACAAGGATCTTGTGAGGATAAATTCTAAGCTTAAATTTTAACCTCTGCTCTCTTCCACCACACTTTGTCTTCAATCTTTATCCTGTTTCTCCATTTTCCCATATTACTCATCCTGCTGATAGGAACGAACAGCATTGGACACATTCAGAGAGAGAGAGCTACTGCAATAGCTGAGGCATTTCCCCTCTATGAATGCAAGCGCATATTTACAGCTTAAATGGCAATGTGGACTCGCATTCATTTCTCTGCAAGTGGTCTTTTCAAATGCTGCCTGGGCACACATCACCGATTTGAAGTGGCTCAAATATTATTATTAGATGTTTCTGGATGATCAATATCCTCTGCCATGCCCTACCTACTTGTTAGCACACACTCAACTTTTTACACTCGGGAAAGCACTAGTTTCTGGTGAAATTTTGTCTGGTTCTTGTTCTGTCTTTTTTCCAGAAAAATTTTGCTGACCTATTCCAATTGGAAATTCTCCTATTGGCTTTCTTAATTGTGCTGTTACCTCACTGCAAATGTGAATATATGGGTTTGTGAAGGCATCCACTTATTGTTTTTTGGGCAGCACGATCCAAATTGCACGGAATAATGATCCTAAAGTATTGGCCTTGTAGCCAAAATTTATATCCGTTATTCTGTGATCTTCAAATTCTTAACTCTTTGAAGCAATTCCTCATTACCGTAAACATGCATTATCGGTAGAATGATATAACTTTGTCCATTGTTTTACCTCATTCAAATCGGTACAAGACTGCAGCCAGCGTGAGATATCTAGGGGTGCAAAATCCATTACCCCAAATAATCTGCAATTTATATTTAGAAATATTTCATGCGATGGGCTAGAGGAGAGGAAAGTGCGGTGAATTTGTTCAAGCATCAAAGTTGGCAAGCTAACCGGCAGTGTTCGAGTCGAAAAACCTAAAAAATGTATTAATGCGGAGAACTCGAAATGGGTTGACTCGCACCCCTGCAATTTCACTGCAATATCTGCCATCATTGCCACTGTAATGTGAGGCAAAGACGCCATTTTACGGTAGTCCTCCATTTTGATAACATGATGGTAATTTAGAGTATTGGAAGTTGTAAAGGTGAATAAGAATTTAATTTATTTCCAAAAGCATTACACAATCAAAAAATATGCATGTATGCATATGTGTCATATCAAGTATATTTAATAATGGCATAAAAAATTCATAGAGTTATTCTAGTTACTCTCGTAAATTAGCTATCGACCGTTCCCAAAGATGACAAATCTCCAGAAAAATGTTCATTTACAGCATTTAACTTTCTCTACACTTCACGTAACTTGACTCTGTTTTCTGACGTTTGTTGCTAACATCCTGGGAAAAAAACGGAAGCATGGGAGCCGACAAGCTATCCTGTGCACCTTTCCATGAATGAAAAATTTAAGTCTCTTGTTCAGTAAAACTCAAACTTTAAATAGGTTTGATTCGCCCATCAGCATTTTGCCAGCCATTGGCCATGATGGCGGCATGTGAAACACCGTTGCCATTTCATGTCGGTCGTCCATTTTGATGACGTTATTTGACTATTGGAAGCTGAGAAGGTGAATAAATATTGCAGTAATCAATTTAAAAACTGCCAGTTCATGCAAATTAGCTAGTAATCATTCTTTGTAGTGAAAAATATTCAAAAAAATATCAATAAATAGTTTTTCAACTCTCCACAACTGGTAACTTGACTCTGTTTTTGTGTGACGTCTGCTGCAAAGTGCATTCGGATTGGTTATGAGCGTTATCACATGACCAGAAATGTTTTAAGTGGTACCAATGATGCCAAGTTTCAGGCAATTGTTTAATAGTTGGATGCAACTTAAATTCCGCTGCCTCCAACTACTCGGTAAGCGTTAGAATATGAGAGGTTTTAGCTGTTCTATTTTTCCCAAGGCATTGAATATATGTACTCAAAGCATCATAGCCGGTGGGATGACACTAAAGAACCTTTTTCTCGGTGAATACTGTAATTAACTTTTTGCAATAGATTGTGCTTGAATAGTGTTCATCATTATAATGTATTATATTCGCTTTTTTTAAATATTAATGTAACAAAATTCTCTGTCTGAAATTTTGATTTTATATTTGAATGAATTTCCTTGAGTTGTTGGAAGCTCTACTTTTTAATATCATAGATTGATGTGATTTTATCAGCATGAATATCGTTAAATTCAAATTAATTCTCTAATGTATATTTTGAAAATTTCAATTGTTCGCTTTACCGCTGTGTTTTTGTGGCTTGCGCACATGAGCATCGCAAGTTTTGATCCGCATTGGCGGTGCACACATGTGATGTGCAATTGACTGTCAAAACATGAATTATGCGGCGAATGGAATAAAATATTTTTCACTGTTGTAAATATTTACCCATGTAAGTGCTCAACAAGTCGCCCTATTAAGGATGAGCAGCAGATCCTGTCTGGCTAGTTTTGCCGCCAAACTGAAAGAACTGCTCGGTGTAGCCACGAGAAAGCAAGGCTTTCGATTAATCCTCGCATTTTATGGTTCTATTAATTTAGGAAATGGTGCATAAGGAAGATAATCGTAAGAAAGACAGACATATGGACGCAGATATGTCCCTTTCTCTAGTATGTGAAGACGAACCACTCTCTGAAGCTCAATTAATGGTGATTAAGAAGCAAGAAGATGAGATCAAACGCGTAAGTAGCCATTTATTTAATATAATCGTAATTTTGCCTTTTTAGTACGTTTGGAAGTGATGAAACTCTGTTTTTGATTTGGGTTCGAAGTGCGAGACTTTTAAAATTCAATTTTAGTTCAACTTTTTGTGGTTCCCAAATTTTCAACCATAGCAGTGTTTAGGAATGTTTTCCCATTTTCGTGGGAAATATTCGGGATAGTTATCACTGTATATATTCTGATGGATTTTTGTATCCATCTTGCCATTCAATATTCAATCGCCTTTCTAATTTTAACATAGTTTGTGTTATTTGTGGACAGTGGTTTTTGTTTGTGATTGAAAGCGGTGCCGTGCTTCATACAGCGCTTAAATTATTGTAATTTTGTGGTAATTATATATTTTCTATCAACATAATCGTCATCTACACTTACTTGCCGATGAAACACAATGTGTTAGTATTCACTCGAAAGTCATGTTGCATATCTTCGCCAGCGTTTGATGTTTTGGGTGTAGGGTTAGTAGAGCTTGGTGTAGAGTGCGAGAAATTTCATGTTAAGGCTCCTACATAGCACAAAGTATCTATAAAATATCGAATACCTGTTGTGCTAATATCAATTAAATATCTTTTCCTTTGTCCAAGAGATATCTTGAGCAGATATTTTCTAAACATTCAATTGAAAATTTGACCCTCTGGATATATATAATGACTCGATTACGATATGTTTCGGTATCAAAAGGGTGTATTTTTCAACCTACAGCCTGCAGTCGTTTGCTTCAGAGTCTTTTGCTTCTTTCTAAAACGGGCGTCCTCCTCCAAATTCCAATTGGAGTTTCCAAAGAGGCATACAATTTCCTCTTACTTTTCTCAAAGTAGTCTTCAACAATATCAAATTGTATGCTGAAGAGGTCTTGCAGTACCTATAGGTCTTGAAGAATTTTAAATGCAAATTTTTGCCGAAGTATTTCTACACTTTCATCAGGGCTATGAATGGATATGAGTACGTCATATTGATGCATATAAGGCGTGAAGGTTATTACATTTTTTTACCGCTGTAAAGTAAAAAGAATTTACTTAGTTGTAAATTAATTAAATAGAAGAGACTAGAAATTTTTAAATGCATTTTTTTGCATTGAATGGAATTTGTTTATTGGTGGTTACTAAGCTGATACAGTTCATAGTGACATATCAGTTTTTATTAATTAAATAAGAATACATTTTGCTTAAAATGTTGATGCTTGCTCTTTTATCTCAAATATATTTTTTTAATATGCATAATTTCTTTGAATAATCTTTTTGTAAAATTACTTTCAGTATTTATAATTCTGCTATTCTTGATGGCAATGCAATAGCCATGCTTTCATAGAATAGATCTAGACATCTAGTAGATATCTGACAAACAAGTTTTCGTAACTTTTAATCACTTTTATAAACTTATGCCAGAATAGTTGCCTTTTCTTTTATGGTGCAGGTGTGTACTATGAATTCACCGAAAAGCATAGCAGTCACATTATTTTCTAGATGAGGGAATTTTTTGGCTAATTGCAGTGGACATACACAGGGGATCCAGCGACAGAGAAAATCAGGAATTATATGTGATTTTTCAGTCCCAGGAATTTTGCATGAATTATTCTTGAATGCTTGCTCCAACCGGAAATTCCATTTCACACAAAAATTTTACCAGTTAAACATTCATTTTCGGGCCTGAAATGAGTTTATCCTAATTTTAAGTGCAGTAGCTCAGTAGAATTTTTACAACCGCATCAAAATGTGGAAGAAGAAGAAGACGAATGAATTTCTGAGCCAAAAAATTCATCAAATTATAGTGTAACAAAAAAAAATAAAATTCATTTCAAAACATTGTGAAAACAAACCAATGTGTAGCAACTGTGAGCAATTGGTGCGCAATGAACATAATGACGTGAAACGTGTAAATGAAAAGTGCCAAAAGCTTTGGGGGGGTTGCCTATCCTGGACTTATTGATGAAATTTTGTTTATTCCGTCTATCAATAAGTTGTGATGTTGTTACAGTGACTCGTATAACAAGTAAATAATAATGCAATGCATCTCTTATGTTAATTAATTCTAAATTGAATGTATTTCCACCCGAGACTAATTCTTTGGAGAATGAATCGTAATTTTTTCATATTACAAATTTTGGCTACTAATTATGACCTGTAAATTTTTCATTTATGAACATTAAAAATTATTTTAAAAACATGGATTTTGTATGAAAAGGCTCTCTTTGAAAAAAAACCAATGATATTTATGCTGGCAGATTAGCCCACTTGAGCAAAAAGAAAAATGAACAAGGAGAGTCCATTGGGCCCTGCCTGCCCGCTTACGTTGGAAATGTGAGGTGTCTGGATAAGGGTTATATTTTTGAAGACAATGTGTGCTCACTCACCTATTCCCTGTTCTTGTAAATACATAAATATAATGTAATTTGAAAGTAATTAAGTAAATTTGGGTATTTTAAAATTCTTTTCCATCACAGTAATCATGTAAAATTAACCTGAATTTTTTTTAAATTTCCCTGAAAAACAGGGTATTATGCATGAATTTTTTCTGCTTTGATTGGCTGGACAGCCTGCATATGCAATGGAAGTCGTCGCTCAAAAAAGATATTTTCGAGACATCTAGTAGATATTTAAAATATCCAAGATGTTGAAGACATGCTGTAGATGTCTAGTTGATTTTGTGTGCTATGTGGGATCCCATTTAATCCCCAGGTGAACACAAATTATGCTATGAATGTGTAGGTACTAGATACTCATGCCAAATACTAGGCTTAGTAGATAAAATCTAAGTCTGCCAAAAGTATTAATGTCTTAATTGCATTGTCTTTTATACCTGTATTTCCCTCAGTCCTATTGTACGTTATGAACCCTCTCCTATTTACAGTGATGCTACTCTTTATGTATATCGGAGTAAATTTGGTTAATTGGGATCTATGGTTACTCAAATATTATGCGGGATGCACACACACTGCTCCATAGGATAAAGTTGAATACACTTATGTATTCGTATGTAGTTTCATCACCAAAATATTATGCAAGCCCCAGTGTTCTGATAACTCAATGCTGTGGCTTTGCCATCCGGTCCTTACTATGGCATAGTTACTTGGAGATCCACCCCCTTGCTGATAGATTTTTACTTAATACAAAAGAAGGTAATAAGAACAATATGCTATATAAAGTATCATGTTCATTGTTGCCCTCTAATTAAGACTCTTTAAATATTAACTGCTCTTTGTTTGTGTGTTTGTCTTTGTGTTGTTTTGGAAAAAGCAGACGAAGCAAATTACACTTGGAATGACACTTTCCATGTACAGGCATCCCCCGAGTTACGTATGTCTCGACTTACGTAAATCCGTACTTACGTAAGCGATAACCGTATTTCAAATGATTACGTTAATTTTCGAATGCGAGCGCGAAGAAGTAGATATTCGCTCGTACAACCTATGGTAGAAAAAATATCGAATAGTTATAGAGTTTTATATGTGCTACAAATAACAAAGTGACCCATTTTTGTCATACCTCGAAGGAAATTTCATTAATTTCTGTAGAAAAATCGCTTATAAATCCCAAGTCAGCAATCAACGTGAAAATTTGCAGTTCTAGCGATGAATGTGGTGGCGTATGTGGTTACGCTCATTCCTGTATGATACAACTTGTTATAAAGCAATCTCTGAAGCGCCAACGCAAAGGTTCGACTTACGTAAATTTCGACTTACGCATAGTCTGCCGGAACGCATCTCTTACGTAACTCGGGGGATGCCTGTAAAGGATAGGTGAAGAAGTAGTGACATTCATTTGAACTCAACATTCTCAGCTCTTACATTCAAGGTTGTGATTTCATGTTCACTAAATTGAAAAATGCTATTAATTATTGTATAAAAACCTGCATTCAAAAAAATTATGGAAAGTTGTCATATATCATAATGTGTTAAGTATGTCATTTTTCCTAATAACTTATCACTTATCATATATCCTATGTGCTACTGAGTAAAAATTGCTGTTTACCATTATTCTTTCATACATTCTCCTACCTGATGCACTAGAAAGTTTGTAGGCAGTATAAATCTCACTAAAACTATTACCGGCCTCGGTGGCGGCGGGGTAACGTCCTCGCCTCCCAAACAAGAGGTCGCGGGTTCGAGTCCCGCCTGGGTAGGGTTCCCCGGTCCAGGGCATGGTCGTTTGTGTATGTTTACTTGTTACATTTGTTGAACACCCCGGTGTAAAATGGCCAATAAGAGCTGTATCCGGTGGTTAGAGAATAAAAATAAAATAAAAATAAAAGGGTGAGGGTTTTAAATATAAAAAGAGAGAAACTCAATATTACTACCCAATGGAAGTACTAGCCTAACCTATTGGAATATATGAGAGTTAGCTCAACTGGTTACCATGTCCTAAACTGTCTAAACTATTCCCGAAGACTGAGATAAAGCCAGCGTTCTACAGCTTGAGAACCTTAGGCAGCTTGTTGTGCAATACCAAAGACAAAATCAGTGATATGAAGCGGAGTGGCGTATATCAACTTGTGTGTCGTGATTGCAATGGCACCTATATTGGCAAAACCGGAAGAAACTTCGACATTCGGATTAAAGAGCATCGATCATGTTTTATAAACAACAACCACTCCTCAAACTTTGCCAGACATCTCCTAGAATGTGGTCATGAAAGTAATTTTGATCCAAAAATTCTCCTCAAAGTCAGCAACGGCGCCAGACTCGACGCCTTGGAGCAGCTAGAAATTCTTCGAGGCCAAAATTCACCGTCGGTAATGTTAGTGAACGAACAATTGTATTCTTTGAATTCCCCCATTCTCAATGTGTTTTCTCAACCATACCCCCCTCCTCCCCCTCTAAGTTTCCCTCACAACCCTGACCACTCTCCCCTTCCTCCCCCGCCTACATACTCCACCTCCCCTCCCATTTCTACTGGCCCCCAACTTGACGCTGCCAACCAATCCCCCTTAACCTCCCCACCCTAGCACCCAATCCTTGACGCTGTTAACCATTCCCCTATTATCTCCTCCACCCCCCCACGCCTCATAAGTGGAAACTGTTATACCAAAAGTGCCTGATGATGATACCATGTATTGAAACCGGTCGCAGTATTAATTAAATTGTGGAACCTGCCATTGTCTTCCTTTTTGTTTCATCATGGTTACCATGTCTTAAGGCCTGGTCACATGGTACATTAACATGCACGAGTTATGTAATGTCTGTTTGCATGAATGACTTTTGTGGACTGGAACGGAACATGTACGATAGCATGAACCAAATTAGAACAGGTTCTATTTTCCATTCATGCACTCGTTGAGTGGTTCCACGGTGCATATTTGTGTTCATTCATGCATTCATACATTTAGACATTAACTCGTTCGTGTTAATGTATTGTGTAACCAGGCCTATAGAGATGGGACCACTTGTATATTTTTCCAACTGGTGGGACCTAGTCACCTCAAGATAGACAAAGTAATCCAGTGCTGAAAAAAAGTCAACCCAAATGAAGGGACTCAAATAAAAACCTGTTGACCTGGACACCTGACATATTATATGACAGTTCCTCTCCACGTTGAAAGAACACTGGTGAACTTGACTTGGTCAGTTTGCTGTGGTGAAACCGTAAAAGATTCAAGAGATAATATAAAGAAATAATTTTAATATTTCTCAGGCATTACCTTTCCCTGGGCTACAACCTTGTCGTGGTGGAAAGGCTTGCGTGTTCCTATGACCCCTAAAGCCGCACTGTCGGGATTAATGCTAAATTATTCCCGGTAGGGCCGCCCATAAGGATAGTAAGAAAAGATTTTCAAACTAGTAGGTGGGATCTATGAGGAGGGATGTTGGCTGGAGGATTTTGTGAAGACGGTTTTAATTCCACTACCAAAAAAGAAGAAAGCTGTGGAATGCTGAGATTATAGGACTATTAGCCTTATATCGCACGCGGCGAAAGTGGTACTGAGGATATTGAACAGACGAATGGAGGCGAGGAAAATGAGTATTTGAGCAAAGATCAGTTTCGTTTTAGAAAAGAGAAGTCAACTCGTGACGCATTAACAATAATGAGGTCCCTGGTGGAGAGGAACCTAGAATATGACCAGGACGTGTATGCCTGCTTTGTGGATTTTGAAAAAGCATTTGACAGAGTGAACTGAGTAAAGTTAATGGATATTCTCAAGAAAATAGGTGTAGATTGGAGGGATAGGCGACTAATTTGTAATCTTTATATGGCCCAGACTGTGCAAGTGAGGGTAGCGGACGGAGAATCTGGGTGGGCAAGCATTGGCCGAGGTGTGAGGCAAGGCTGTCCTCTATCGCCACTGCTATTTAACGTGTATGCTGAGGAGATGGTAAGGGAAGCGTGGGATGAGTTAAAAGCTGGGATAAAAGTGGGAGGAATGATGTTCAAATCAGTGAGTTTCGCGGATGATCAGGCGTTGATCAGCCAGTCAGCGAGGGGGCTTCAGGCTCTAGTGGATGCGTTATACGAGCATTGCGAGGAGTATGGGATGAGGATTAATCATAAGAAAACTAAGGCTATGCGGTTTTGTAAAGCATCACAAGCGAGGAATGTGAGACTCAAGATAAAGATGGGTGGTGAAAAACTTGAGCAAGTTGAGCAGTTCAACTATTTAGGCAGCACGTTAAAGGAAAACAGATACAGTAGTAAGGACATTAGGAAAAGAATTGCATTAGCGAAGGAGGCTTTCATGAACAGGAAGGAGCTTCTGAAAGGTTTGTTATGTAAAAGTTAAAAGAAAAGGTTTGTGAAGAGTTTGATCTGGAGTGTAGCTCTCCACTGTGCGGAAATGTGGACACTGAGGAAAGAAGACAAGAGAAGATTGGAGGCATTCAAGATGTGGGTATGGAGAAGAATGGAGAGGGTGAAATGGACGGAGAGGAAAAGGAACGACCAAGTGCTGGATACGGTTGGCGAGGAGAGGCAGCTTTTAGATGAGGAACGGAGGAGACAAAATGTATGGATGGAAGGAGTACTTAGCGGGGAGGGGATGTTGAAAATGGTGTTAGAGGGTAGAATGTTAGGGAAATGAGGGAGGGGAAGGAAAAGAATAGGATTTTTAGATAGAATGAAAGGGAATCGGCCTTACAGTGAATTGAAGAAGGCAGCGCTGGAAGGAAAGGGAGACTCCCAAATCACTTCTTTAGTACCCCATGGAAACCTACCTTAATCGGTAGAATACTCTAATAATAATAATCAGGCATTAAACAAATGCAATTTCTGTAGTCCTCGAGTATGTTGCATTGACTATTTTTCCCTTGCCAGGTGGTGTCTGTGCTGGATAGACTTCATCAAACCCACACTGTCGTCGAGAAGGGGCAGAATGTTTGTGCTTTGGTGCCCAAAGACCATCCCACCATTCCCAAAGTACCTGGTAGACCGATTTTGCCGAATCCAGCCACTCCACCGACGGCAGTCGTCCAGGAGCCTCCGAGAGTGGGCCAGGCATTCCATCAGCCCCAGTTACCCGTCCCACCCCTCATCCTCTCAAATGCTCCAGCCAACGTCAGACCTGTTGCTGCTCCAAACACATACCAACTGCTCATGGATCGACGCCTCAACCTGATTGTGGGTGCTGTTACATCCCCTCAGCCCATCCCTGGTGAGTGAGATTCCATTCGGACAGCAATAAAATTTTATTCTTTTATTTCAAACGTTAATTTCCTGAAGTGACGTGCTCTGCAACTTAGTGGGTCTTCCTTTCCTTTGAACATGTTGTATATTAGTTGGAAGGATTAGTGCTTTCTGTACTGCTTTCATAGAGTCAATATTTTTTCATGCACTAGACATTTTTACGACTATTTTGAAGTAGTGATAATATAATTCATTTTAATGGTATCGAACTTTCTTTCCAGGTACTCCTGTTATCCAGGGAACGACTACAATAGCAAAGACCCAGTTGGTAAGTTTAGCCACAAATCGTAATGCTCATCATCACAAAAGGTGCCATAGTAGCATAAATATCACACTAGATTTCATGTCAGTGCATCTAGCCCATGACACAGACCAACTTCATGGTCTGCATTCCTTGAGAGTTTTTTTTTTTTATTGTGAAGAGTGAATAGGAAGATAAATTATTAAGCAACTCTCATATTACTCGATTATTTTTATTTTCTTGCTTAGACGTGTTTGGTGTTTTTCGGCCATGGTGTCTGCCGTCAAATGCTTTCTATTCACGCAACTCACGGACATCCAGTATGCTGCCGACTGCTTTCTGCCGCCCGAGGAACAAAAGAAGATCAAGCATTCGCGAATGTTAATGTCACAGTATTTTCACTGAAATGAAGTACTTATTTATCAAACAACCGTTTAGCACATGAATTTCAGACTGAGCACTCCATGGTAACTTCATTTCTAACAGATCGCCAGCGATTTCAGAGATTAGGGACTCTTGGTGAAGGTTTTCCAGCACTGGAAACTCGCTATGGCGATTGCCAACACCAATAGGGCCTCGTAAAAATGAATTTTTTTTACATGCTTATTATAGGGTCAATTGACGGTGCCTCGGCTATCTCTTGTAATGGTGGGGGTCTCGCAATAGTCTGTACTCGCTGTAACGAGGTTACACTGTATTTGGATATCACAAGCATTCCTTATAGCAAGTGGGATTTTCTGAGGATTATGAGCTCTCATCAAACCAAGCTTTCTCTGTAATTGACAGTGGACAGACACTAGGCCGGCCCTTATTTTTCAGAATTGCGAAAAGTTATGTTTTCTTAGTCTCAAAATGATCCAAATGAGGTTTATATTCACTTATAAAAATTTGGTTACTTTAAAATAACGGTAACCCGTGCCCCAAGGGCCCTAAGTACTGAGGACCCTCCATTGAGTTTTTTGGAGTATAAAAAGTGCTATTCCTATGTAAAACTTAAAAGTAAAACTCTTTTGGGCCGATTTTCTGTTTGTTTTGACCTATCTCTAAGCGTTTACGAGATATCGTCCGTCGTAATGCAATCCACCCCCCAGGGCGCCACCCCGCACCGAGGCGTCGCTGAGGTACGGCCCGCACCACTTACTAGACACTTCCCCTCCACCCCCTCTCCTCCCTCGACAAAGTCTTTGCTCCCACTGGCAACATCTAGCCTCTGAAGAAATGTGCTTACGCTAGAAAGAATGTAATTCCAATGACAATATTTCCAATCCAATTGATCAATTTATTTTCACGCTGGTAATGAATATTAGTAGATATCAACCAAATTAAAATAAATTTTCAGAGTACTTCTAATCTTTCACTGACACCGCATATTTGGCAATTAAAGTGTCTTTGCGCACGTTAGGGGTTGTGCTGCGATGAAAATTCGCACTTAGTAATAAATTTTGAAAGCTTTCTTCCTTAACCCTTTTGCTGCTTCAATAGATTTTTCATCGGTTCCATTATTTTGCCTATTATCCAGAAAAAAATGAATTGAATCATTCATTTGACGTCGCTGAATGTCGCCGCACGAATGGACGTAGTTCCGCTAGAATTTCGAGCAGATGACAGCACCTACGATCGAAGGGAGGGTTTTTCGAAAACGTAGATATTTACCCGCATGTCGTGTTGAAAGGAAAAGTTTTTTGAAAGTCGTGGAATATCCCCCCATGTCGCAGGCAATAACCATAATGTTTTTTGCGGGTATTCCCGCTTGTAGCAGCAAAAGGGTTAACTGACTTAAAACCTTGAATTTGTTTCATACCTCTCTGTGCACAATCATTTACCACTTGAGGGCCCCGAATAATTTTCAAATCGTCCTTGGATGTTCATCCCATCCTCGCATTTGCGCATCAAAGAATGGAGTGCATATTTACAATGTATTAAATAGTTTTCTCGAATTAGTGGTAACAAAATTTGATATAGATACCTTAGTCATGTCTTAATGTTTAAAAAAATGCCTTCTTCGGTGGATCATATTTTCCCTCACATGTCCTCATGCGGAGTATCACGTTTTCCTTTCCATACCTATAAAAGGATCCGTCAAAGAATGCCAGGCCTACAACTCCTCACTCAGGTACCACAAGTGGTTTGAAAACATCTTTTGTACTGCTTTCGCTATGTCCAGGTTAACACTTTCGTAATTAACAAATCTTCTTAGGAACTGCGGGTCACTGTTGGGAGCAGATGCACCACAAGGAGCGTAGGACTACATCTTTTTCTTTCTTCTTAAATATATTGAAATCTATCCACTAATAACTCCCATTTCGTGCTATTCTTTGATTGCGTAAGAATTTTACTTCCTCAGCCCAAGCACATTTATCCGAGAGATAAGCTGCACTTTCCTCCTCGTGCGTCAAAAACTCAATGGTACCGCTCCTTGCAATGTCAAACAAATCATCAAGTTTTGTTATGACTTCATATCCAATGTATTTCGCGCTCTCTCTTTATTTCGTCGCACGTACATCCATTCTTTGCGTAATTTTTCTAACTTTTCGATCGCTTTATTTTCCGTTGTAATCTTCTCTGTTGTAATGTTCAGGAGTTCTCGTTTTGTACCATGGATGAAATGCATTTCTTACGGTTTTTCTCGTACTAAGTCTCATGTATTTCGAACCCATTAGGTGATAGCGAAAACACACAGTACTATACTCACTGTAGGTAACTTTCAGCTAAGTTTTTCTTCACTTATTTTCCAACGAGTTCAACGCTTGGATTTAGTCTTGATTTCATGCCTTTCCCTGTTGGCCTATTCTTAAAATGAACGTCACGTGTATTCATGATAAACGAGTTATTTCGCCATCATTCGCCTTACATCCTAAAAAACTTAGCACTTCCTATCCTTTGCACGCTATACACTAGAACTATCTCTCCACTGTCCGTGAACTGGCTCCCACGTTTCTTCTTCCTTGAATATTTCTATCTACTGTTGGAGCCTTGGAAGCCTTGCTCATCTCCTTCATTCCTTTATGATTTACAGACACAATTGTATCGCATGCTTATAATATTTTGTACATAAAGAGCCTTTTGGAACTTGCTAGAATGGTTCGCGGCCGTATGGTGGCAGCAAATTAAGGTTTAAGGGGTCGGTACCCACTGCATAGGATGGCACTAAAGGGTTAAAATTGACATTGTGGGCTTAAACAACATTAATCATGACACAAGAGGAACAGCCTGTTCAATTCTATTCCACTACCATGTAAATATTGTCATCAGGAGGAAAGTCTTTGTCGAGGGAGGGGAGGGGGTGGAGGGGTAGTCTCTAGTAAGTGCTGTGGGCCGTACCTCAGCGGCGCCGTGGTGCGGGGTGGTGCCCTAGGGGGTGGATTGCATTACGACGGACGATATCTCGTAAACGCTTAGAGATAGGTGAAAACAAATAGAAAATCGGCCCTAAAGGGCTTTACTTATACGTTTTATATAGGAATAGCACTTTTTATACTCCAATAAACTCAATGGAGGGTCCTCAGTACTTAGGGCCCTTGGGGCACGGGTTGCCGTTATTTTAAAGTAACCAAATTTTTATATGTGAATATAAACCTCATTTGGATCATTTTGAGACTAGGAAAACATAACTTTTCGCAATTCTGAAAAATAAGGGCCGGCCTAGTGGACACCCTAATAAGTGTGTGTGAACATTGCAATATCCACGCTGGGGGTTAGCTGAGTGGGTACATATTTTGACATTTGGTGTTTTGCAGGGTGCTTCCAACATGGGTGGTCCCATGGTGATCCCCCAGTCAGCAATTGTCGTCAGCTCGGAACCCGGCACCTGTCCAATGGTTCAGCGAGTGGTGAAGATGACATCGGCCGGGGGTGTGCCTACCGTCTTGAACACGCAATCTAGCGCACAGGTGCCCATCATGAGCCAAATACCGAACCCAAATGCTGTGGTTGGCACCACTGCTTCCTCACGTGAGCCATTTCTTTTTTATAATCGTCTTGTACACTAATTACCATAGCTTTCCACTCATGCACTCAGTGATTATGATATCAATACTAAAACAGATCCAGTGAGAGAAAGGCAGTCTGGCTAACAGTGAAGTATGGCGTTCCTGCTCAAGTCCTTGTCCCTCTGCTAATACATAGTTAAATCCTTCCTCTTCAGGTAAAAATTGATTTTAAAAGACACTATATGCATTGTATAAAAGTTAATACATATCATAGTATTATTGGTTACTGTTGATTGCAAAATAAACTGCTCCGAAACTTTTTGGGCCGAAAGCTCTTCCGGATGTTTGAAGTGCTGCAAGGGTATGTTTCTTAGGACACTAAAATTCTTCGTGCGAGACAGCTGTTACATATCTGGTGAAAAAGTTCTCTATAGCAAACTCTTATTAATACGCGCAATGTTATTATGAAGCTCTCATTATTATGAAGTTCTCATTATTACGAAGCAAATCTTAGGTCCCGACAGAAAGGCCTATCCAATCTATGGTATAGGAAACGTTATTACGAAATCACAAACCTCAGTCCTGGTCCCAACAGTTACAAAATGAACTTTAATACAAAGTTCCTTCGAATAAGCAACAGCATTAGGTGGGTATACACTACGCTAAGTTTCTAATAACTGCGCCACATGTAAGTTCTCCTCGTTTAATGTGCTCAAGAGCGTCAATTTCGTATTTTTTCTAATATACACGTAACATCATATAATAAGCTTCATTCCTGTGGAGTCATGGTGACCCACCCATAACCGCTCGTAAATTGGATGTACAGTTAGTCCTCTTCCTGGGAACATTTGAATTACGAACTTTCAGAGATACAAACATTCAAAATTTTCAAATTTTGAATTTGGTGCCTTTCGATTTGGCCGATGCTACGTGGTGTGACGTGGAGTAACTTGGACTTTGGGCATAACCTGAACAAAGTATCATTGAATCAGGGGTAAAGTTTAGAACTGTTCAGCATTTCTCCATTCTTCCTTTCCACGGAGAGCGTTTTTTTTTTTGGCTCCGGCTGCATCACATACCCAACTAGATTAATTCGTCACAATCGTGAGTTAGCGCACCTTTGTGATGCAGTGTTGCATTCTGCAGGATAACCATACTCCTCGATGCCTTGCATGCAGTCCGGCCGGGGAGAGTTGTCCGATGACAGTGCAAAAGGAGAACCCTTTGCCAGCACGGTTTGCTGCCAATCACTGCCCTCAAAATGCACCTCGCATCCTCGCCTAGTCATGCAACGTTGTCAACTGCACATGAACCACCAAAACAAGCCCTTTCTTCGAATCTCCAAAAGAAGGGATTCTTCCTTTGGACCCTTCACGCTCGTCGTCCCTTCCTGCTCCTTTCATCACGGAACCCTTTTGTTTGCAAGTGACGTGGGCATTTTGCTATCTTACTTGGCAACCTACTCCGGACTAGACCATCCTCCCTGTCTTCATGCAACTGGTGGCCGGACTGTTGGTTTGTCAACTTACAAACAAGATCTAGGAATGCGTCTAGTTCGTACATCGATGACTTTCGGGAAGATATGAACCATCGATTGCGTTATGTCACATTCTTCTATTGAGAAACTGAAATGAATTTTCCTGTTTTTATATATTTCTGCATAATTTAGTCGCGTTTATTACATCGACGATTTATTATCTTCAACGATTCCTAAAAGAAACGTTCATACAAATTTTGTTATAATGAACGTCTGGTTTTTCGGTCCCGTGAACTTCGGAATAACGAGAGTCTACTGCATAGTATCTTTAATTGTGCTTGTGACAAGTTTCAATTGCGTTGAGCTGAACTGTGTTTCGTAATAATCGTCAAGTTGATAGCAATGTTTTTTACTTACTCAAGAGGGATCAAGGGAGGGAGGGGTGAACGAGATGAAGAGGGGATGGTTTTTTCACTGCCAATTTCTGCGCTAATTATAGCTTAAATTTTCTTATTTGTTAATTCAAGAAAATTAACTCAAATTTTGGACATTTTCAAGGGAAAAATATGATTAAAATAAATTTTGTAATCTCTATCTGCAAGCATATATATCTTGTTACATTTCAAAATATCAACTTCAATAAAAACCTGACCCAGTGCAAATCCCGAGAAAACTTCACTGCATATCAAATTAAAATTTTTGTGGATTCCATCGCACAACAAATGAATTATCTTAAAAAAGCCATCAAAGAAGGATTTATACGTCAACACAGAAATGTCTACTTTAAGAGGTAATGACTAGAAAATGAGAAATTAGTTCTTGGGTGGTTACGTGTTCTTTAGGACTTGCCACCAATATTTCCCCTCCCAAATGATCGAGGCCTCCTGAGGGTGGAATCATCCCTCTGCACCTCATAACGGCCGTGTCTGTGGGTTCCAGAGGGTGGGGCCATTCCTGTTGGACCTGCTCTCTTTCAAGCCTTACATTGGTACATTCTACTGTTTGCCGCGAGTTTCCTTATCTTTATCCCCTCTCAAATTTCATGGGTTCTATTCTTGCATAGGTTTATGCGGGTGATGGTTTTGATGAATGCACTCACTCATGGTGAAATCAAGGCTTCTCCCCTTTGATCTGAAGGGAAAACATGACTGTTGTCACTCATAAAACGACAAACTCTGCTGGAGAAACATGGCTTCTATAGTGCTTTTGTAGTTTCCCCTATATTCACTTTATTGTACGTTTGATATTTAATTTCATTAACCCCCCCGTCCAATGATCCAATTCCTTTCTTTTTTATGAAAGCAGTTTCCGCTTTTTTGCCTCCTTTTACACTGTGTTTAATGTCATGGAGTTGACTTTTGGGGTTCACTATTGTTTTTATGACATTTTTTCCTAGAATATTACGCTCTGGTCAGTCACATTCTTGGATGCACGGCAGGAAAGCACTTTGCTGGTTCTGTTCCTTCCATTGGTATCCTCCATTTTTTCCCTTGATGGTGGGGTCAATATTGCTTTTTCTGTAGCCATTGTCACTTAAAATCTTACCTAATGTTTACATTTCACTGGATTGCTGTTTGCTATCTTTTAAATTAAAAGAATTGTTCTAAGGAATACTTGTCTTCTGTCTTTCCATTATGCTATTTTGTGAGGAAGTTAGAGCATCTTCCTTCCTTGTTGTGAATGGGCTTCCTTGTAATGAATTGTGTGTGTGCCCAATATTTTTGCTTTCAGGCCCGATTGCTCCAAAATACCCCATTGCTGTTAATATTCCACCGTCGCCTCACGTGGCCTCTCCCACCCCTCCCTCCGATTCTCCATCGACCCCTGCCACTGCGTCTGCCACTGCATCAGAGGAAAATCGGCCGGCTCAATCTCAGGTGGGTCTCTCTCTCTCGCTCAACTTTGCCTCTGAAATATATTGCCGGTGAATAGTTTACAATTTTTTCTCTCGGTGCTAAAGAAATGGCTCCTGGAAAAAGGGAGAGTCGATTTATGGGTAACTTATTTGTCTTTGGATTTTCATGATTTTTCATTGCATTTTATTTTTTTGCAAGTGAAGGCTATGTTTGTTTTGATATAAACTAAAATTGTCAGCAAGGCCACTGCGCATAACATGCCATTTCAAAGCATAATGAGTCACTCACCTAAATCCTTTCTATCGCCCTGATTACATTTCACGGTATGAAATAATATGCTCTATCTGTTCAATATACCTTGTGAATAATTTTCATAATTTCTGTTTTCAGGATCAGACCAAACTCAATGGGAAGTTATTTCCCTCTCTTCTGGTTACCTTGAAGCCGTGTTTGCAGTCCAAAGAATTCACCACTTCTGTCTGCACAAAGTTGAGATCTGAGTTGGGTAAGCTCCTCACCCTTGTTTCTTCTGGAGTGTGTGTTTGTTTGAGTGAAACTAGTACTTACTCTCCGTGTGACTCCTTGCAGTACAGTAAAAGTCTGATATATTGTGTACAGCCTAAAGCGAGTGATTTTTGTGTGTTGCTTGGTCTATGAGGAGAAGCAGAGGGAAATCATCCTCCATCCAAAGGGTGCTAGTGTGTGCACCCTGTTGCACTTGTTTGTGGACATGTGGAGGCACACTGCATTCGCCTGTTTTATTTATAGCTATTGGGATGTGCGAGGTTAGTGGTTTGGCACTATCTGTGGGTCAACAGAGTGGCTGGTGATGCTAAACCTCCGTAGGTCTTCTAATGTGAGCTTTAACCCTTGTACTGCCCCCATATAATATATTGGCCCTCGCTGGCTGAGCGAAAACTGCCAGGGGCCGATTTATCGGCCTGAATTATTTCACTTTTATTTTCGTGATTGTGGCCTTTTCAACGGCTGTAATTTATGCAAACCCCCATGATCTATCTTTGCTTATAAGATATAAGTATATCTTAAGAATTGGGGAAAAAATCGAGACATTAAATAAAATTAAGTAGCTGAAAAATTTTTAAATGTGAAATGTTGCTAATTCTGGAAAATAGCCTTTGCAGTCTTCATACATCCTGAAATGGGCTGGCAGTAAAAGGGTTAATATTATAACATTAGTGGCTGTGGCCCTTCAAAAGAAGGCAAAGTGGGCATGTAGAGTGCTGAAAATGCAAATATTGTGTGGTAATAAATGGATGAATGAAGTGCTTGTCGATCTTCATCGCACATGCTTTTGTTTTCAGACAAAGAGCTGAAGAAGGTGCTGCTCCTCTTCCCCAGTGAGTTGACCGAGTGGTTGATCCAACAAGGGTTGATTCGTGCTGAGCAGAAATGCCACACTCATCTGGATAGCCTGTTTCAACCTATACCATTCAAGCTTGGAATCTACTCAGATTCATCGAAATTCCCCAACAGGTAGAGCCAGTGGTGAAATGCCAGTCTATTCAAAGAACTAGAAAATTTATTTTTAGCTCTTGACAAAATATTTATTAGCTTAATGGGACTGTGGCATTTATGAAAACAAGAATAACTTACCGGATGTCATCTAGCATTCTTCTGCAGAAGTAAATGAAAACTGCTGCACAATTTGTATCGAAATTTTGTTGAGTTCATTCTTGGTTGCTTCAATGTCTTCTCCAAAGTTTTTGTGTCAATTTCACATTTTATCATAATGTTATTTTTCATCTTAAGATGCTTTCATCCGTGATTCAGGGTTTGAGCTAGCCTTGAGTCACCCTTGCCTGCACACACGGCCACGTGCATGATAAATAAATTAATAAATAACTCTACGTGTTTGAAAATGTCTCGCTAATTTTCCCATTTATTGAAATTTTGTCAGTTGATGAATTCAAATTCCGCTGTTAACATATTTTCTGCCATTAGCATTTGGGTCCATAATCTGATGGCCAGTCCTCCTTATGGTTTACTAGCTGACCCAACAAACGTTGTTCCGCCTAATTATCAATGAACAGTTCAGCTACACTATTTATAAATCAAGAGAGGCTGTACTGATTTTAATAATTTTTGACTTATTATAATAAATTAGGAAATAAATTCAATGAAATTACCATTTGTTATAAACAGTGTTGGCTTGTTAGAAACATATCTTCTTTATTCAATCCACATAGGGTAGACCGGGGCACGCATATATTTCAATGAATTTTTTTATTTTTCATGCCTTACCTTTGGAAATTTTAGACATAGTGGTTTTATGAAGCAGCTAATAACGTCAAAATTTTATGCTTTCAGTTGTTGGCCTCTTTTCATTTTTAACTGTAGAAAATGTATTTAGATCACAGTCTTGCCCCGTTCCTGGGGGCAATGCAATGCTAGACCAGTGCTGTCATCTGATCGGACATGTCCAGTGATGATTTGGCCTTATTGTAGTGCAATATTACTTTCAATTCTGTAACCTTATCGCAAGGAATGGTCGGATTGGGTTTGTTAGATCCAAATATCCATGTATGTACACTTCACCGGATAATGAAATCAAATCCTAATTCTCTGAAGAAATTGAACTGAATTTTAAATTTTTGCTTTTGAACCAAAATTTTAAATTGATGCTTTGAAGAATGCAGCAGCCTGTAAGATGGAGTTGAAAGAGTTCTGATTCTCTCTTTGCATGTGCCGATGCAATGCGATGCTTGCCCTACTCATGTACCATTTCGTTTAAAATCTCTTGGATGGGTTAAGTAACAGAATTTCATCTGTGGAAAATTTTAGGGCAAAATACGACAGGCACATACTAGCGTGAATCCTCCTAAGAGATTGAACAACCTCAAGGAGAAGCTCAGTGCTGTAGGTTAGTACAGTGGAAGCTGGTTTAGCGAATATTAGTGACGTTTTTAGCGAGGTAACAAGGATGGCATTATAGCGTGTGAAAGCCTTTCTTTTGCCAAATAGCCTATATTTTACAAGTAAAATAAGTCAGATAAAGCGAAGCCAAACAGTTCCTTTCAGAGTATAGGCTCAGAATTATGGCATATATTTCTCGAGGGTGATGCGCTGCTGAGTAAACGTTAACTATTGTGGTTTGTATTATCTGTTTATTAAAATAAAAATTTAAGATGTGTGCCATATCACCAACACCAGAAGTCAGTTATGCATTGTAAGTCTTTCAACCTGGTGTTTAAGGAATCATGGAAGGTATTTTTTTGCTGTACAGCTGGCTGTAGAAGTGTTCTTAGGAAAAAGGTCAGTGCCTGCATTGTGTAGAAACTTCAACAGAGGGACAAATAGGAATATTGTTGCAACCGTGATTAAGTTTCATGTCATTTTCTTTTTCTCTGTATGATTGATGATTTGCTCAATAGTACATGTCAACTTCACAGCTACATTCTATCGCCTTGACTGATTTGCAGTGGTGGTTACGTGTGGGTGTCGGACTGCTGTGGTCAGCGCCACCTCTCCGTCTTCTCGGGCTCGCTGTTTGAGGGCGTCCCTCACACCCCCAAGACAATGCTGAAGCTCATCTACCACTGGGCGTGCCAGACGAGCCCCACCAACATTGCACAGTGGGTGCAAGTGGACATGAACTACATCAAGTCGTTCAATGCATCCATGCGGGCTGTCTGCACGTGCGTGGTGCACGAGAAACTCAAGGCTCTTGGCGGGTGGCAGCGGGAGGTGGAGGTGGCCATCATGACGCTTGGAACTAGCACCAATGATGGCAAACTGAAGCAGGTGTGCCTTCTCCCGTAAATACCCTCCAGTGAGGGGTAATTACCCACTTGTACTACTCTCGTGATTTCTGGGCTTATTCAGCATCAATTCCCGTTGGAAAAAAATTCCCCTGTACTCTGAATTGAACCATGGATCTTGGCTATCATCGCTACTGAACGCACCACTCTGCTATCCAGGTTCCTGAATGGCAATGGCAATGTTATGCATGAATCTCACCTTTGTTCATGCTGCAAGCTTCAAATATACTGCATACAGTGCAACCTCGATAAAAGAGACCCCACGGTGCTCAAATAAACTCTGGCTATAGCGAATTGTCGCTTGACCGGAAGTGGAGCAAATAAGAGCCGAGAAACCCATTGTCCACACTTGTGTAGGAACAGGATTGGTTCGGCAAGGGAGACATTTCTATCCAATAAACGCAAGCATAAGTCCAGACGAAAGGTGATGTTTTTGTTGCATCACTAAATTTCCTTGCCTAAATAATAGCCATTCAATTTATAAGCACCGTACTAAATAAAAGTCATGCAAAGCATTGCTTTGTCAACATTATCCCAATGCACAACCAACGAAGCCATTTATTTAAGTTGTGCATTTACTTGATCAATCTATTATTTTGATATTTTCCACTGAAAATTCAAACAATTGCTGATAGAACAGTGTCATGGTTATTTAAAGCCTCAAATGCACACATTGGCATTTGTTTATTGTTCCTGTACGTTACGTGGCAGTTATGTGAAATGACGTATTGCATTTGTTTTTGCAGACGAAAATGGTGGAAAGTGGTAGAACGATCCTGTCTCGGAAGACTTTTTCCATCACTCAATGTAATATCTTTATTATCTATGCTAAAAAGTCTGCCGAACATTCTTAATGATGTGATTAAAATTGCCTATGTTTCAAAAAATTTCCATTTTTGAGTGTTGAGAGCGACATCATTGAAAGAATACATTGAGTGTATCCACGACACTGCAATAAAAACAATTTGAATTAAAATTGGTAATATATGAAAAAATTAGAGATGTGCGAATAGTATCCGCGAATACTCGAATACCTCGAATAATAGAAAGTATTCGATATTCGAGATCTCGAATAGTTATGCCAAAGGTACCGTCTCGAATACCTCGAATACTTTGAATTTCGCGTCATACACTGTCGCTCGCACGTCGTTGGTAGTTGACTCGGAAAAATGAGAACTCAAGTCGTCTAGTGCATGCAGCGCCGTTTTAGGCAAGCTGACGAAATACATCAAATTCACGGGTTCGAGCGGTGAAAAGAGTTCGACGTGGGGAACCGAAATTGATCTGATGAAAAAAATCCGAAAATCCCAGGTGTCCCCTATCAGGAGAACCTCAGTTCCGTGGGATAGCAATATTGGCGCATTTCCCACGATCCGCTATCCCCATCCATTCAGCGTTCGCCCCACCCCCTCAGACGATTTCCTCTTCCCCGAAAACAAAAAAAAGGTCCCGGCTCGTGCAGGGATCGTATTACGAAGACCTCAGCTTTGAAAAAAATATCATACATCTTTTGATAAAATGAGAGGAGGTGTTTGCCGTGTGTCCTTTGTGGCTAATAATGACAGGCACTTATTTTGAATCTTCCCCAGGAGATGAAACTACCATAGGGAGGAACTCAGTGCTGTGGGATAGTGGCATTGGCGCATTTCCCACGATCTGCTATCCCTCTCCATTCAGCATTTGCCTCACCCACTCTTGACGATTTCTTCTTCTCCGAAATCAAACAAAAGATCCCAGCTCGCGCAGGGATTGTATTACAAAAACCTTAGCTTCAAAAAATATCAAGTTACGCGAGAAAAATAAAAACGTGTCTCGCACCCACCCCCTTTTCTCACCCACTGACCTTTTTCTACCTACCTGCTTCGAATTTCCCCCTTTCTCGAGGTCAACTGCTGCATGAGTCATCTACTAGCCCGAAAGGTGTCTAACAATGACTTTCGGCAATTATTATTACACCTTTATTGGATTGAAATATTAGTAATGTGCGCGTAATTTAAAAAAGAATAAGACCAAACACGACATATTTCTGACTTTATTTAAGCATTTTGCGCATGAAAATAAATACCGGGAAGAAGAAGAAATACGAAGGAGGCGTAATGCTCAAATAGGGTGGTTTCCTATTATTTTTTATTGCCTAAATCGAAATATTAATACTCCTGAAGTACGTATTTAACGCTTTTAGAATTTTATAAGACGTTATCTATTTTTCGCGATTAAATTAAAAGTGAAAATTTTCAAGCGCGCGAAAACGCAACGGGTAAGTATGAATGCCGGGAAAAACTCCGCGTGACGTCGTTCTGGTTCCCGCTGCCGCAAGTGAGGTGACCTTGGGGCGAGGCTCTGAGCGCTATTACGACGCAGGATGCTAGCAGGTAGCCGAGTACCATGCTAGCTGGTAGCGCTTGGCTTAAATAAGGGTTATTAATACCTTATCAAACAGACTGTGTGATTATTAAGACATGTTTCCCTGAGCTCTGTGCCTCATGCATGCATTGGTAACCTCACACGATGTAAAACTCCGATCCTCTCGTGTAGAAACTAGGTCCCTGTGATGTCACGTGGAGTGGCACCGCATAGGCGCCAATCTGGCCTTTTTCAAATGAGGTAAAATTGAACATTGCCATTAGTCTAAACCGGTATTTCTAGAACGAAATAATTTGTATATTATGAATACACTAATGGTGGGTAACGAATCACAATCAATACCTTTCGTTTTCTTCAATGAAGGAAACTACCCTATTGTTTACATAAAATTAAAATATTCCATTAATCAGCTAAATTCCTGTTTGAATCCTTTAAAGGCAATCACAATTACTCGCCAAAATCTTGGGTTTCCTGCTGCATAGGCGACCTAGTCAAACATTTTCACATTCATCGTTTAGTATTCGAGGTATTCGAAATTCGAGGTATTCGAATATTCGAGCAATGATTTAATATTCGAATTCGATATTCGAATTCGAGAAATCTACTATTCGACCCATCCCTAGAAAAAATATTAACTTCATATTTTAATACAGAAAATATAATTTAGGTTTTCAGTGGAATTCTCCATAACTGAGATTAATGACTCTTGGTGAAGATTTTCCGTCAATGGAGACTCTCGCTATGGCGAGTGCGAACACCAAAAGTGCCTCGTAGAAATGGATATTTTTCACATGTTAATCATAGTGTCAATTGACGGCGCTCCTGCTATTTCTCGTAATGGCAGGTGTCTCCTATTAGCACGAACTCGCTTTAACGCGGTTCCCCTGTACTGTGAAACCTGTTTGCAACAAATCCTCATACTGCAAAATTTTAGGGAAACCTCCCCATTTCAAAGTCAATGGCCCAGTCCCATATGCACCCTAAAGGCAATGCCTGTTAAGAAATAAACTTCTCCAACTACGAAAACTCTGAACAATGAGGTCTTCACTTGGGCCCCTACCAGGAAAAGGGTACCTCTATTAAAAAAATTGAAAAAGAACAAGGTATTTTGTTTCCAACTAATTTTTTCCAACAATATTAATGTAATAAGCTGGAAGTATAGTGGAACCGCATTAAAGCGAAACCTTTCGGTGTTGACACTCGCCATAGCGAGGGTTTCCATTGCCATAGAGCCTTCACCAAGAGTCCCAAATCTCTGTAATTTCTTGCGACCTGTTGGAAATGAAGTTAACATGGAGTGCTCAGTCTCAAATTCACGTTGTAAACTGTTGTTCGTTAAATATGTAGTTCATTTGGTAAAAATATTACGGAATTAACATTCGTGAAATTTCGATCTTCTTTTGTTCCTCGGGCGTCAGAAAGCAGTCAACAGCATAACCGCATGTCCATGAGTTGTGTGAAAAGAGAGCATTTGAGGGTGAACACCATGGCCAAAGATCACGAAACATGTCTGAGTTAGAAAATGAAAATAATAGATCAACATGAAAGTGGCATAATTAATCCGTCTTCCTATTCGCTCGTCATAATTTAAAAAAAATAAGAGAAAATTAGGTCTGCCGTGGTGCGGGAGGACGAACCATCATAGCAAAAGTGCTTGAGCAGAACGTGGAGAAATAGAAGCTTTGCTTTGCTTTCAACTGCTGTGCGGGATGCAAAAAATTGAGGGATCAGGTTCTTTTATGTGTTTTTATTCCTTGTATTAATAACGTTAGACAGAGAAGGCAATAGTGTAAGCATTCGAAACGTGGCGTTTACCGAAGAGTGATGAAGATAAAATGGATTGAACGTGTAAGTAACGAGGGAGTGTTAAGAAGAGTGGGAGAATAGAGAAATTTCCTAAAAACCTTAAACAGAAGACGGGACATCATTTTGAGTCACACTGGCCTGATGAAGACAATCGTGGAAGGGCAGGTGGACAGGGAAGAAGGGCAAGGGACGGTCCCGAATGAGTTACACAGGACAAAAGGTTATAAAGGATGTGAAAGAGTAATTTCGCTGTGAAAAGGCTAGCGGATGGGAGAGAGGAATGGAGAGCTGCGTCAAACCAACCCTAGGATTGTCGATTAATGATGTTGACGAAAGAATTCATGTTCAAAACCAAAACCATGGTGCTTCACCCAAGGTTGCTAGGAGACCTTACTGTTCAATCCCCTGATTATGTATTAATGTTTATGATTAATTTTTCCTTGAACTTGAACGTTAACCTCGTGGTCTCTCTGACCCTCTAGGTGAAGGTTGAGATTCTGGGTGTTCTGGATAAGGAGAAAAATTTGGTGCGCCTGTTGGCGGTAGAGCCGACCAAGAAGACGTCCAACACACCTCCTTCTCTCAAACGTGACTACAACCAGATCTTGGGGCCATTGATGAGCTGGGTCGACAAGAAGAGCATCATTGTCACCGACCTGTCTATTGACCAGAGCTGTCTCAACGAGCTGGGATTCATGAATGTGAGGCAGACCTCTCCGGCGGCACCCAGTGGCAGAAACTTAAAAATTGTTGAGTATCTCAGCACGTCCATCCCTCGATCTTTCCAGGTATGTATGTGGTTTATTGATTGCCTTTAATTGATTGAGTCTATAATAGGAAGTGCTACTACTCGAAATGTCAAATTCTTGAATACAGGTATCCCTCACGAATTTGCTTCAATAAAATTCTGCTGCAACGCGTCTGGGCCTCAAAGATTGCTCTCACTTAGTTCAAGCAATATTTGTGCTTGACCTTGACCACACAACCTGATTAAACTCTCATTTTACCTCTTCATGAGGAAGGGAAAAGTATTGAGGAAAGATAGAGCATCAATTACCTCAATGTATGTATTCATGAATTCATTGACTCTGTAAAAGATACTAATCGTTTGGATGGATGGATAACTTGTGTCATGTCAGTAGTAGGGAAGCACACGGATTTTTTACATATGAATTCACAACTGATAGTAATGTGGAGTCAGCTGACAATAAGTGCTTACGACCCTTTCCATGCCTCGATAGTGGCACAGCGAGGGGGGCCTGAGGCTTCCGACCTTCCTCACCCCTCCCCCAAAATATAAAAACACAATTATGCACTTTGCGTCATAAAAGAAAACAAAATATTGAAAGATCATGAACTTACGAAAGACTTCTTCTCTACAAAATGGAGCTTTTTATCGATTTTGGAAAAGTGTTAAAATTAGTTTAAAAACCTCTACATAGTACCCTGTTTTTCAAAACTTTCCCCCCTGGTTTTGGACCCCCTACCAAAACAAAATTGATGGCTACCCCACTGCCTTGATAGGCTGCGATTAGAGAAATGGAAGTTGTACCTAATCAAATGAATAATGAGTATTGAGTTTTATCCTTTCTAGACATTAGACAATATATTTTTGGAGGATTTTTTTTCTGTGATATTTTGGCAAATTGTTGCATATTTTAGTTTCTAATTTCTCTCTTTGGGGGCTTTCATATTTAATGCCTATATCCTTAAGTTAATTTAACTTTCAGTACTAGAGATAGCGCATTCCACATCTACAACAGTTATCTACCAAATGTCTCAAGCCACAAACAAAGTGACTTATTCATTGTTGATGCCATGTGAGAATACATTTTGACTATTGATTTGTTACCATGAATACATTTAAAAATTTTGTGAATTTATTTATATAAATTTTTCCTTTTTCATTTTATTTTATAATATTAGGTAGCTGCCCATAATTGCATGAATGAATGTATCATTAAATTATGAGCAATAAATAAATGATGAATCACAGGTTCTGGCACATTCATGGCATAAAGAAGTGGATATAAAGTGTGCTTATCTATCTAAAGAGACTAAGTAAATCAGATGCCAAGATATACAGCGCCAGAATTTTAACTTAGATGATTATCAATGCACTGTCATTTCAAAGAATAAATTTGCTCTTGTGGCACTTTATTAGTTTTTTCCATCAGAAAATACCTCCATCTTCAGTATAGTAATGCAATTTGAGTTAGCAATAAAAGTGCCGCTGTACATCCACTCATAGGAGTAAATGTGGCACCTGACATGGTTTTTGATCAAATATTATGTTGTAATGTCCATTGTTGTGAAGGGGACTTTGGGTACCAGTCGATAGTTTTTTAAATTAAAAGTTATGACTATTATGGAATGCACATCCAGGAACTGATTTAAATTATTAGTTTGGCTTTGAAATTTTTCTCAACTTCTCTTTTTGTTTCCATCTGATGAAAGTCCTTTCTTTCAGAATGTGCTGCCTATGCTTAACCGTGTGACCATTCAACAGTTCCTGGATGAGATTTCGTGGAGAGAGAAATTTGGTCCTTCGCCGATGCAAGCATTCAAAAATTTGGTCACTCATATAGCAGAATTAACCAAATTAGAATTAGGTAAGTGTTTTCACTTAATTTGATCAGTTGCATTGTAATTATCAATGAAAAGGTTTCCTTTTGAAAAAGTAAAACAGCATTCGAATTGTCTTAAGCATGTTGGCATGTGGCATTCTTGTTTGTTGCTCAGCAATGACGATGTACAGCATTCTAGAAGAATAGGGTAGTTTCCTTCATCAAAGAAATCATAATCCATTAATTGCAGGTTGTGCCCCAGCATTGATGTGACAATTACATGCCAGTGACTGAAATTGAGAAGTCCCAGTTCACTTGTCAATCAAAGGTCAAATTTAACCTTATTTGATAAAGGTCAGAATGGCATTCATTACAGTCATTGACCGTATTATGTCTTATGTTAATGGCATTCTTTTTTATGATAGGTCTTCCTCTCGAAGTGAGGAAAGTCATTACCCCCCTACACAAATAGTGTTTCTGTTGAGTTCAATGGTTAAGAATCATTGTGTCATGGTTGTTGGAGATTTTTAGAAAGGACAAAAATTGCAATAAGATGTACACCCAACCCCTCCCTCTCTATTTACCTGAGGAACTAGAGGTCGTAACAGGTCAGGGAAAACTCTTGGATTCTCATCCATGACTCTTAGGGAAGATTCATGTCCAGGACGAGCAAATCAAAATGACCATAGCACGATTTCGGCTGGATGAGGGCTTGCATCCTAGTCTTTCGCCTTAGCTAATAAACTTGCCTTTGAAAGTACAGCAGTCTCCCAATTATACGGCTGCGGTTTATCCGATTTGTGGATTATATCTGTGCATGAGTTCATATCCCTTCAACGCTTTCCGCAGTTTCTATAGAAAAATATAATCGGACGCAAAAGCACCAGGATGTTTGCATTTTAATGCAAAGCTACACTGGGCTTATTATATCCATTAGAGTCCCCTTTTTAAAATGGAATTATTTCATTTACTTGCTCACAAAGAATGTATCGAGTTTATGTGGATGTCTAATCAAGCAATCCATGCAACGATTAGCAGCAGGAAAAAAACTCTTGATTAATTTTAGACTATTTTTTAGAGATGTGCGAATAGTATCCGCGAATACTCGAATACCTCGAATACTAGAAAGTATTCGATATTCGAGATCTCGAATAGTTATGCCAAAGGTGCCGTCTCGAATACCTCGAATACTTTGAATTTCGCGTCATACACTGTTGCTTGCACGTCGTTGGTAGTTGACTCGGAAAAATGGAGAGAACTCTATTCTTTTAGTGCATGCAGCGCCGTTTTAGGCAAGTTGACGAACTACATCAAATTTTCGGGTTAGAGAGCGGCGAAAAGAGTTCGACGTGGGGAACCGAAATTGATCGGGTAAAAAAATCCGAAAATCCCAGGTGTCCCCCATCAGGAGTACCTCAGTGCCGTGGGAGAGCAACATTGGCGTATTTCCCAGGATCTGCTATCCCCCTCCATTCAGCATTCGCCTCAGCCACTCTCACGATTTCCGCTTCTCCGAAATAAAAAAAAGGTCCCAGCTCGTGCAGTAGGGCGGATCGCAAAAATCGATTTTTTTCAAATCCATCTGGCCCAATGAAAAAAAGTTGTGGGACCGATATGAAGACGCCTCTCGAGTGGCTATGAAGGTGTGCGAACTATGGTGATGCGCTTCTCTTCCATTATGAATGTGACTAAATAGATTTAGCGGTACCACAGGAAGTACTAAAACTTACGGAAAATCGTAATAGGCCAAAAGTGGGGTTTTATTAAAGTATAAGACTCAAACAATTTTAAAGGAGCATTTTAAAATATGCGATATTTTTGCGTGTAAGTGCATGGAGGAGCATAAGGTTCCCCCAATGAGAAGTATTTTGAGAGACAATCTGACGAAAAGAAAGATGATGGCTGCTGGATTGAACCCTAAAGAAACTCGACAACTTAGGATAAAAGGGAATCGCAGGCGAGCGTTGAGTCATCATCGTCAATTCCTGCACGGGAAAATAGTATCAAAAGTTTTCTTCATCAATTCATCCGAAGAAAATTAAAATGGCGAGAAATTAGCCGATTTGTATCTCTACTTTCCTCATGAAATAAACATAAAGGACTATAACCTCAAATTGGAACTTCTTCGGGGAAAATGCGTCTGCCAACTGTGATAGAGGTATATGCAAGAACCAAGCAACAGCAATGCTCGTTCCCGCAACTTTAGCTGACGCAAAAGTCATAACTTCTTAAGATATATCAAAGCGAGTGTACCGGAATTACTTACGTAGACAGAAAAATATGCTAATTACTGTGAATAAGAAAAGAGAGGTGTCATCAAAGGGTCTCATTTTATTGGAATGAAAGACTATACTCTTGTCTGATGAAAAAAGGGAAGAGGACTTATCAATACAAGTTTATAGGGGAATGTGTGGTGTTAGTTGAAGAAACAGGGTCCCACTTTTGGAGGTTTGTCTCCCCCGTCGGAGGATTAGCAAAAGTTATAAAGTCTGCGATTATCGATTCTTTTCCGAGTGAAAATTATATACACAGAATTAAAAAGGATTTGATTATGATGGTACCAAGCGAATACCGCCCAAAAAGGAGGCATCATCCCTCTGCTATAAGCATAATTCCAACATCCCTTGCAGTGTGGGTAGACTCTTCTCGGGATTCCCACCGGGTTAATTTTTCCATAATGGCCAACATTTCAAGCTCCGACTGGGGGCTCATCCTAAGAGATAAATTTTGTTGAACCCCAAAAAGAGTTTACCCACATCATTCGCCGGGAAGGCATCAAATCGTATTTCATCCCTTACAGTGGTCTATTTGCTTATTGCACTATGTTGACTTGGATTTGCGACATAAACGTTGGTAGGGTAATCTAGGGACCCAATATGCGTTTCCGCAAGGATGCGTTTTGCGACCAATCCGAGATATTTTTTAATTGCTGGATTTTAATACCGACGTAAAGTACTACCCGCTGATGGTATAGTGGAGAGAGACTCCGGTTCCTTTGGCTATATCCGAGCTTAGCGCTGTGGAATTTAAAAATCTATTGATAAAAGTTCAAATTTAAATTTCAATATTCCTTTTATTATACATACGGACGAGAGATTCAAGAAAGAATTTACCAAAACTTTGTTGACAGCAGCAAAAGACAAGGAATGACAATAACATAAGAAATACAGACTGGAAAGCAGGTAATTGAATAATTCCTTCGTGATTGTTCCTCACTGGACGATGCTGATAAATCAAATATTAGTAAGACTAACGAAGAAAGACGCACTTGGTGTGAATTTTGCTGCATCTGGGGCGTTCGAGAGGGGAGCGGGGAGGGTACGCCGGCGGCCTTCACCCTTATACAGTGGAACTTGGTTAGTACGTTCCTCCTTAGTACGTTTTCCTCCTTAGTACGACGATTTCTCTCGGTCCCGGTACCATCGGAACAAAATACAGGTAAAAGTATTTGGTTAGTACGTTTGAAAAAATTGCGCTTTCCTGGTTAGTACGCTCAATTGCTAGCCGTGACGCAACCCGCAATTCGTTCTCCAGTATCTTCTTAAGGGTCGTAAAGCTCCGAATTCATGATTTAATTTATTATTACTAGCCATAAAAATTCTTGCATTCATTCTACATATCTTTCTTCGACCGTGATTTATCCAAATGCATTTCTCAATTGTTATGACGCGATGAATAATAAAATATGGCCATTTATCAGGAATGTCTGACTATGCAAAACTTCAGCCAATGAGAAGCCGCAATTTTCCCCACCCCGAGCTCCTCACCTTCTATTGCCTCTGCAGTGCCCACTGCGCACAAATTTCACGAGTGGGTTGCTATTGCACGATTTATCATGATGAAGAAATGAGTCTTATCCAATTCCCACTTTATCTAAAGCAGTACTGCACGACGTCAATGCTACGTAGTTCGTGCGTATTTGACTGCTGCTGCGGGAGCAGACGATGCTCTGGATCTCCACGCGAAGCTTAGCTCAAAAATACTTGATCTCGGCACGAAAGCAGACGACATTAAACAAATTTTAAAAGTAAATTTCGACTGTATAATATAAAATATTCTTGTAATTACCTCGTAATCTAATAATCTTGCGTGTTATTATTCGATATATCGATCGCTATAACAATCGATATGGCTTTATTCCAGAAGCGCGAATGTGTACGGCTGTTGCCGTAATTTAAGGTTAATATAATTTTGTCCAATTTTTATGATGTTTAAAAATAACCCGTTGACATACTCAGGGTTGTTTTATATTCACCGAGTATGCAGTGACAAAAAAGAAATGACTTAGCTATACTTGTCCTCTTTCTATAAATACATGAAAGACGCCGTTTTCATGTAATTGTCTTCGTGAAATCTATGAAACATTGTGATTTTTTATTCACATGGTATTGTTTTTCAATGTAGCGCCCATTTTCTTTATTTTAAAGGTGAAAAGAGTTCAGGAAGGCGATCCTACGAGAACTACCGATAGTAATTGTAATTGTGACGACTTTTCCACAGATTGCAATTACCCCGACTGCTATTTTTTACTTTCCTCGTTAGCACGTTTTCCTGGTTAGTACGTTCATTTTTTGCGGTCCCTTAAGAAACGTACTAAACAGGTTCCACTGTACATCCATTTAGTCACAGCTGTCGGACAATACCGGAATAGAAGTGCATAACCTAAGTTCCCAAACCTTCATAGCCACTCGAGAGGCGTCTTCAAGACCGTAGTCTCCTTTCCTGCGTTCGCGATGTAAAAATATTTCATCACTTCTCTAAAAGTTGGTAACATCGATTTGTTTAACGCCGACGAGGCGCCAAAGAAGGGATTAGTCGTCTCACTACGCATCGTTTTTTACCGTCTACCATCTTCTGATTTATATTATGAAAGATAAACGAACTCCTAGCAGCATGCGCTGGATGAATTTTGCTGTGTTAGAGGCGTGGGAGGGGGAGAAGCGAGCGTGGAGGGGAAGGGATCGGCCTGCGGCTCTGGTATCCGCGACGCTGCGTGGGCGTTGGAATATTTTCTTCGCGGACGCGGACTCAAATTAGGCATTTTGTGGCTAAACAGTGGCAGATACGTCAAAATGCACGAAATTTTTGCTCTGAAAGGGCAGTAACTCGGCAGAGTCTATTGGGAATGACCATAAAATATTATATTTTTCGAATTTTGACCCTCCCCCCCTAAATTGCATTTGAGCGAGGGTCAGGGGTTCACGTACAGGTCTCAAATTTTTCAGGCCTTATTTTTGATCGGTCCCACAACTTTTTTTCATTGGGCCAGATGGATTTGAAAAAAATCGATTTTTGCGATCCGCCCTATCGTGCAGGGATCATATTACGAAGACCTTAGCTTCGAACAAATATCAAGTTACCGGAAAATAATAGAATCGCGTTTCACCCTTCACTCTTTCTGCCCCACTGACCATTTTCCCGCATCCATCTTTTGATAAAAATAAGACAAGGTGTTTACCATGTGCACTTTGTGGCTAATAACTACAGGCACTTTTGAATCTTCCCCAGGAGATGAAACCACCATAGGGAGAAACTCAGTGCCGTGGGATAGTGACATTGGCGCATTTCCCACGATCCGCTATCCCCCTCCATTCAGCGTTCACCCCACCCCCTCCGACGATTTCCTCTTCTCCGAAATCAAACAAAAGGTCCTGGCTCGCGCAGGGATAGTATTACGAAGACCTTAGCTTCGAAAATAAAATCAAGTTACGCGAGAAAAATAAAATTGGTCTCGCGCCCACCCCCTTTTCTCACCCACTGACCTTTTTCTACCAACCTGCTTCGAATTTCCCCCTTTCTGGAGGTCAACTGCTGCATGAGTCATCTACTAGCCCGAAAGGTGTCTAACAATGACTTTCGGCAATTATTATTACACCTTCATTGGATTGAAATATTAGTAATGTGCGCGTAATTTAAAAAAGAATAAGACCAAACACGACATATTTCTGACTTTATTTAAGCATTTTACGCAAGAAAATAAATGCCGGAAAGACGAAGAAATACGACGGAGGCATAGCATTTTGGCGTAATGCTCAAATAGGGCGCTTTCCTATTATTTTTTTATTGCCTAAATCGAAATATTAGTACTCCTGGAGTACGTATTTAACGCTTTTAGATTTTTATAAGACGATATCTTTTTTTCGCGATTAAATTAAAAGTGAAAATTTTCAAGCGCGCGGGTAAGTATGATTGCCGGGAAAACTCCGCGTGACGTCGTCTGCTTCCCGCTGCCGCGAGTGAGGTGACCTTGGGGCGAGGCTCTGAGCGCTAATACGACGCAGGATGCTAGCAGGTAGCCGAGTACCATGCTAGCAGGTAGCGCTTGGCTTAAATAAGGATTATTAATACCTTATCAAACGAAGAAAACTTTCCGAATTTAGTCAGTTTTAATAAGTGATTATTAAGACATGTTTCCCCTAGCTCTGTGCCTCACGCATGCATTGGTAACCTCAGACAATGTAAAACTCCTACCCTCTCCTGTATAAACAAGGTCCCTGTGATGTCACGAGGAGTGGCATCGCATGGGCGCCGATCTGGCCTTTTTCAAATGAGGATAAAATTGACCATTGCCATTGATCTAAACCGGTATTTCTAGAACCAAATAATATGTATATTATGAATACACCAATGGTGGTTAACGAATCACAATCAATGCCTTTTGTTTTCTTTAATGAAGGAAACTACCCTATTGTTTACATAAAATTAAAATATTCCATTAATCAGCTAAATTCCTGTTTGAATCCTTTAAAGGCAATCACAATTACTCGCCAAAATCTCAGGTTTCCTGCTGCATAGGCGACCTAGTCAAACATTTTCACATTCATCGTTTAGTATTCGAGGTATTCGAATATTCGAGCAATGATTTGATATTCGAATTCGATATTCGAATTCGAGAAATCTACTATTCGACCCATCCCTACTATTTTTCATTGATTAGCCAATCAAAAATTAAGATGTTATCTGCAATCTTAAATTGTATACAGTAAACTCTCGATCGTACAAAGCAGGATATTACGAAATTTTTGATAATACGAAGTGAAATTGTGGTCCTGGTGAAAAGCCTATGGCAAATACATGTTGCTATTCGATAATACAAAGTTTTGATAGTACGAATGTTTTGAAATTACGACCATTGGGCTCAGTCCTCAGAGGCAAATGGAATTCTTTTATACGAACTACGGCAAAAAATTTATCAACGAAGCTAGTTATTCTGGCGAAAGCAGCAAAAAAATCAGTGCTTCTGACTGTGATGCACCAAAGTGTGAAATCGTAAATGATAGTCCAACTTTGAAGGGAAAGGGTTTGCCTAAAAACTAACGGTAGGAATAGAGGAGAAATAGGAGTTGAGTTAAAATATTGTGGCTGGCAAAGTTTCCCTATTTGTGTGCATACTCGTAAACATCACCGCGACAATACTTCGTAGTTTAACATGTGAGGAAGGTGACGTGGCATTTCTTATACTCCTACGTAAACCCCACATAATTGAATCATACCAAGAAAATGCTGCAAGTCCATAAAAATTCTCAATTTTCAACGTTCTTCCTGGTAAATAAGCGACCACTTTCCACATCAACAGTTGGAAATATGAGGAAGGAAGAGAATTAAGTCACTCAATGATAGAGGAAATATTTTTCATTTAAAAATTTTAATTTTGGAAACAATGTTACATTTTGGAGGAGGGAAAGGTTGGAGAAAATACTGTAGTTGTCAGCGATTTGAATTGACTTGACTCTTCGTTTTATTAAACCTGGTGGGGGGGTGTAGTAAGGATATCACAGATGATATAATACTTTACACATAAGCCCATATTGAGGGTGAAATGGCTTCTCAATTTCCAATTTGAATGGGAATTTGATGATTCTGTGCAATAAGTTTTCGCATAATTACCTAGCTATCTATCCATGAGGGATTCGGTGTCTGACTGTCTTTCGTCCTGGAAGCCCTGAATTGCAAGGTATGGGCTTGAACTAAATTCATGAGAGAATGTGCGAAGGGCTTCCGTCGATGCCTAGCGAGTGTCTAAGTAGCAAGCAGTGGAGTAGAAGTAGTGGCCGGGACTAGACATGACAGCAGTGACGACGAAGATGAAAGTGAGGAGGAGTATCTTAAATATTGGGCTCTATTTACCACCAATTTATTTTGCAGGCTACTCGTGATGAAGAGGCACTTCCACCTCTAACCATGAAATTTCTTGTAGCACTCCTACCTGTTCCCCCATTCCGAGAGATCTTTCTTTCCAAAACCTTTGTTTACTTTCTCCTGCGGCCTTTTGCCGATATTCCTGACACTCAACTTACGCATCCCAAACCCCCCTCCACTAGCATCTCTCCCTTTCCCTAGCATTTCCCACCCTTCTCTGGTGACGGAGCTTGAGTGCAATAATAGATCAAATTTAACTGCTATAATAGTTACTCCGAATAATCTCTGAGAACTTTAATGTTTATTTCCCTGGCAAACTGGAATCTGAGGTGAAATTGGCTGTGATTGGCAGAGTCAAGCAAATATGTATTGCAGTGATTAATGATTTACAGAAGAGTGTGACAAAAGTGGGGGCAGTGAAGATTTTTGTTGGGGTATTTCAATTTTGGAATCTTGTAGCAACCATGGTAGAATATTAAATTTCAAATTGTTTCATCTCTTTCAGATCATACAATGATGGCCTTGCTCAACAAGATCTCAAATGACCCATTCCAGAATTGGGAGTACAAGAATCTGTGCAAGAAGCCAGTTGTTCTCCCAACTCCGAGTCCCATGGTTAACGTCCTCCCCATCCCCAATCCTGAGGTATGTGCGTGCGTACATTATATCGTAGAGGTTATTTGATATAGTTGTGTTCTTCGTAGGTCATTATTTAGCTCATTTTCTAATTCTTATTCATCAAGCATAGAAATAAGTTCAGCCTAGCAAATATAGTGTGAAAATTCCACAGACGAAAAATCACCCAAATCCAGTAAAAACACCTTGTATTGGTCTGTGTCAGTTTATCAAAGATTAAAGAATGGGTATGTACAATATAGAGAATATGAGTAAGGAGATATGATCAAAAATTAAAGCTCTACGGATTAATAATCTTTGTTATTGTATTGAATTATTGGATTATATTTACCTTTAAAAAATTGGAGTGAACAAATTCATTTTTTGACTGAATTTTAAGTTAACTGAAGTAAATTATGTTTTTCCATGTGTATATTGTAATCACTTTTTGTTTGATGTGTCATTGTAGACCCCATATTTTCACTTTTACCTTTCTGATGCTAGTTCACATGTGGGTGTGTTCATTGTAAAGAAATATCTGTCAAAAAAATGTTGGTATATTTTAAGATTTTTTAATTTATTAGACTATTAAAATAAAAATAAAATAGTAAAATTTCCATGCAATGATCGAAAGGAGGGTAGAGTAAGGGGAAATTAAGATTATTGTGAGGGAATAATGGCGTGTGATTTTGAATTCAGGGATCTTGCAATGGGGATGTTCTTAATATTAATTGTGCTGTCCTTTTGATGTCATAATGTGTTTTCATTTGCAGCCGAGTGACGCCCCTGTCTCGATGATCGACCGACTACCTCAGAGCATAAGACAAGTAGGTTCTATTTTGGTGGAAACAGGCTCATACTTGCCTTTAAGTCTATGCTTAAAAAATGTAACGTATTGATAAGTCTATCAAAAGAAATGGAGGAAACTAAAAGTTACATTAATCAATAACTTTTGAGTCTTCATTTTTACTTACATGTAAATACAAAGCACTGCATGAAACAAGCATTGTTTCAAGGTGATCTTCACCCTTATTGTCCTTCTAAATTATTTGATGGTGATGGTTCATGTTGAAGAAAGTGCTCCTTGACCCTGCTTTATTCTAACTATATTATGTTATGTTATCATTCCTGTTTTTTTTAATGACTTATCTAAGGATCATAGTGTTGCTCCTCTCCAAGGAGTAGTGGACAGAGTTCCGTCCCAGATTCACCTTTGTCGATAGTTGATTTGAATTCATTGCAGTGATTTAAGCAAAATTGAGGTTGTTTGAGGGATAATGAAAGTGTGGTTGTGCTGTGGAGTGTTTTAAAAGTTTTCCAAATGTATATGGGTGTGGGTATTTTTGGTTATAGTCTTTCCTAAATTAATATGCACTGTTTTTAATTTGCGTTTTTGATTTGCATCTCTCAGATCAAATTTTGGCTAACCAAACAGCTTTCTCATCTCTGTGGTCTGCTTAAACAATTGCAAACATGATTTGTGTACATTTTTCTTAAATAAACATGTGGCATCATTACGTTGTGAGGTGGAGAAATTGAGGGAAGAGAAATTGGATGCATTGGAGGTTGCTCTGTCCCTACAAAGATGGACTCGGTACCACCATACGAAGTCATTTTGTCATGAAAATAATTGCATTTCATTTCTTTTGGTATCGTTAGCTACATTCTGTGATATTTGATCTTAGAATTGCAAAAAAAAGTTCATTGTATGCATGCATTTGATCATCAGTGTTAGCCACCAGCACTAGGTGATTAAGCTCTTTCAATGGAACTGTTTCTGAACTGTGGGGTGCCACTGCCCATTAAAATGTCTCCATGTAGATAATGATTCTTTGTCTCCAGTCTTATGCTCTTAGGTGGTGACCTTTATATCATGAATGCAGTCTTTATCTAGGGGTATGCAATGCTTGATGTCATTTGTGCTTAAAATGAAAAAGTGGCCTACAATTGTCTCGAAGGAGAGACATTGGAGTGGGTGGAATTCATTCATATTGGCCTGTAGCAAACAGGTGTCCACAAACCTGGAGAACGTAGAACACTCACAGAACTTGGGTCTTCTGGAAAAACTCAGGCTATTGGCTGAAAGTTGCAGAAAAATTGGTTTATGATGCATGCTGCATCTGGGGAAGTTAAGTCCAATGGGTTGAATCTTCAGAGTGCATGCGATGGAAAGCCAAAAATAATTAATTTTTTCTAAATTTTGGTTTAATTTTCCCAGGAAACCATATCTCTATTACATAATGGAATCTCTCCTTCCAATAAATTACCATGAAAAGAATTTACTGGTAGGATATTGCGTACTTGATATCTGTCACTTAATCAAATATTTACTGCTTGTAATTGGAACCTAATTAGCAGAACTGTTTGTTTACTGGGCTTCATTTCTAGGTCACTGTGACTTCTAACTGAAGTATATCATGGTGTTAAAATCTCTGTCATATTGAGCACATTTATTGCATTAATTCTGCTGAATCTTTTAGAGGAGGTGCCATATTTCTCCGAATGTAGTCCCCCTATGAATAAAATCACCCCCCCCCCCCCTAATTTTGAGGCTTCAGTGTCGGGAAAAAAATTAAAAAATGCGTTTGAATATAGTCCCCCCCCCTTTACAATTACCACGGGGATTTTTGGAAAAAAAGGTGGGACTATATTCAGATACATATACATATACAGTAATTAAAAATGTCTGTGGTGGTATTATTTCGAAAGGTGAAGGTAATAATAATAATAATAATAATAATAATAAATTCGTTTATTTCGTGGGCCTGTGGCCTATGAGAAAACCATTGCACAACTTTCACATGTTAAGCATGATATTACATTCCCAAAAGAAAATTAAAAAAAAATAAAAAGAAAAACATAAGATACACTTGTTGCGGACAGCCGCCAACTTACAAACAATTAGGCAAAAACAATACCAACGAAAGGAGAAACAGTTTCCAAAATGGAGATACTTTAGTTTCCCCTCCTTGGTGACATCATATTCATAAGGAAAAACAAAAAATGAAAAGAAATACAAAACATTTAATCGTTGTAAACCGCCGACAGCACACAGACAATACGGCAAAACAACAGCAACACAAGGGAAAACATCATACTGCGGAGTAACTGACCAACCATCGCAAGAAATCAAGGCGATAATTTAATATAACAATAGTGTCAGACAAACAGTATTAAAAAAAACAAAAAAAGTAAATAACAACTTAGTATGACACTCAAATTTAACATAATTTTACACTCAATTTTCTGCAACCATATGTTAGAGCCATTCGATTTAACACCGTTCTAATTTTACTTCAATCAGTTTTAGACAGACAGCATTTTAGGGTTATTTATTATGATATCGTACACCTGGGTTTTGAAGGCATGTATGGATTTAGTATTTCTAATTTTGGATGGTAGGGAGTTCCATACTCTAGAGGCGATTATTGTGAAGGATTTAGTTACGTGAAGTGTGCTATGTTGAGGGATGTGAAGATCTACGGAGTGATTCCTAGTGGATACTGCATGTAGATCTTTTTTCCAGGTAAATCTAGCAGCTAGGTAAACGGGATTACGAGTGGATAAAATTTTATAGGCAAGCAGGATCACATGGTATAAACGACGCTGTTTTAGTTTCAGCCAACGTAATCGAACGTAAGTATCAGATATCCTATCCCATTTTTTAGGTCATAAATGTAGCGCATTGAAGAGTTCATTGTTATTTGCAATTTGTTGTTACTTTCTTCGCAGAGATTAGTAAACAGAGAGGAGCAGTAGTCAAGGTGAGGAAAAATTAGTGACTGAACCAAGGTGGTTCGAATTTTGGGCGGAACTATGTTCTTGGTTCTATACAATTGATGTAGTATGCTCAGACATTTCTGTTTTGTGACATGGACTTGTTTTTTCCACTTGAGTTCCTTATCAAATATTATACCAAGGTTTTTAACCGTTTCTTCGTACGGTATTACACGATTTTCTAATTGAATTTTTCCAAGAGCGGATTCATCAATTTGAGTAATAAGATGTCTAGGACCAAATATAATAGCTTTAGTTTTTTTTTCATTGAGTTGCAGTTGGTTTTTCCTCATCCAGGAAGCTATTCTTTGGATATCATTATTGATTAATGTTATGGTGGAAGATAGATCTGATACTGCCGTATGACAATAAATCTGGAAGTCATCCGCGTAGAGATGGTATTTACAATGCATTAGAACCTCAGGAAGGTCATTTATAAACAAGGAAAATAGCAGGGGGCTTAAGACTGAACCTTGGATTACCCCTCTGCGGTTATACGTCCAGTTGGATCTGGTGTTGTTTGTTCCGATGACTGATTGAGTACGGTTGCTTAGGTAAGACCGAAACCATTTTACAGTACTCGAAGAGAGATTGTACTTAATAAGCTTACAGAGTAGTATTTCGTGGTTTACCATGTCGAAGGCTTTAGATAGGTCAAATAGTACCAGTATTGTGACCTCGCGCCTGTCCATTGCTCCTCTGATATCCTCGGTGATATTTAACAAGGCAGTTAGAGTGCTGAATCCAGTTCGAAAGCCAGATTGGTAATTAATTAGTATATCATTTTCAATAATATATTTATTCAGTTGTTCGTAGACCACACGCTCACATATCTTGGCAAAAGTACATAGGATACCTATTGGTCTATAATCTGATGGATTAGAGGGTTCATAGCACTTCGGGATTGGATGAATTAGAGAATGCTTCCAAATGCAGGGATATTGTGCGGTTTGGAGGGATGAATCAAAGATGTTTAAAAGAGCAGGAAGAATAGCCGGGAGGGCATTCTTTATTATTACAATATTTAGTTCATCGTAGCCTGTAGCATTAGTTGTGATAGCTGTACATGCTTTCATAACTGAGGAGATAGATACGTGAGAGAAATAGAACTGGTTTCTCTTAGGGCCATTCGGGGCGTTATTCTCTATGGGTGGAGTAACATAAGTAACGTTTTCGTGACGAATGTCTCCCGATGAGTAATAATTGTTGAGGATGTCTAAGTTTATATTTATAGGAGCTCTATTTTTTGATGATATCACACCGAGATTGCGAACAGTTTTCCACATTGTTCTTGAATCTGCACGTTTTCTTATGGCGTTTTCACAGTAGTCCCTTTTGGCTTTACGAACCATGTCCTTGACTCTATTTCGAATTTCTTTATATTCAGCAAAAATAGTTGGACTCTTGGAACGTCTGTATAAAGCCCTTAATTCATTCCTTTTCTTTATTTTAGCCTTTATGTCGAGAGTAAACCATGGTGTAGGAGGGTGGGTGACACGAACTGTCCTCAGAGGAACATATGCATTGAAAGCAGTTAGAAGTAGTGAGTTAAGCGCCTCAACTTTTTCGTCGATTGTTTCAAGTTCCTCAATAATACACCAGTTAATGTTAGACAGTTCTTCAAAAAAATTTTCCTGATTAAATGATTTATAGTCTCTGAAGGTGACTAATTTTGGCTCAAATATAGGGGTTTTCATATTATAGTTAATGTATACCTGATCGTGACAAGAGAGAGGTGGGTCAGGTGATTGTCCGTAGGACGACACTTTTTTGAGATCGTCGACAAGAATTAGATCCAGGGTGGTACTTGTTGTTTTTGTGTGACAGGTGGGCGTCAGGGGGATAATACTAAGATTGCTGCACTCGATAATATTCAAAAGGATGTCACTGCGTACATTTCTGGTCGACATGTCGATGTTAAAGTCTCCCATTATTACCACATTGTCATACATAGGGATCTTGCTGGCCAACATAATTTCAAAGTCAGACAAGTTATTGGACTTTGGTGGATTATAAACCACTCCAATCAGCATTTTACTGTGGTTGTTGATTATTTCAACAAGGATATATTCTAGCATAACCTCACAGGAGTTGGTAGAGCGACCAACCCGTTTTGATTTCAATGATGAATGTATATACAGTCCAACTCCTCCCCCACGTTTCGTTTCTCTATCATTCCTGTATAACGTAAAGTCAGGAAGTGAAACCACATTTGATGTAACCGAAGGTTTTAGCCACGTCTCACTCACTCCGATTACATGAACAACATTAGTATGATAGTACAGTTTAAATTCTTCGAAATGAGCGAGCAGTGACTGCGCGTTAACGTGCGACAATTTTAATAAACCTGAGGAAGTTGGATGATTCCTGTACATACTATGTTAATCTTCATGTATTGTTGATTGAGATCACTTTGGTTCCATGCTGGATGAGGTTTTCCGTCTCTCCATCCAACATTTTCATGATGAGCGTATCGCTTGGAAGGAGAGATGGCAAACCTTAACACCCATAAGGTGCATATGCAGCCTATCTAGACCATGCTGGGAAAGCATAAGACTTCTCTCAGGCATTAACATGTGAGCTGAAGATAGAATGTGTAGGTTCATTAAAGCCCCTCCAATTGGGGTAGCTTGTGTATCCTGATTGCCTGATATCCTTGTGTATTGAGTTTCTATCATCTTAAGGTGCTACATACAACATTAAAATGAGTTGACAACTATCCCCATGTTCAGCAATTTCTACCCTACGAGCTGTATTGAGTCAAAATTGCACATGTTTAGGACCATATACCACCCCAGTGGAAAACATATTGTTTCCCCTGGAAATGTCATTGTGGAATTTTTCAATTGCTACATAGTGGGGACGCGCTGATATTTCAAGTATGTACTTGTGATCATTTGTGGCAGGTGGATACACCGCCACCCTTGAAGAAGGGTCGCAAGCGGCTTGCAGACCCCGAGGCTCCTACGGCAGCCCCGGCACCTGTCGAAGCACCCAAAAAGCCGAGGCAGCAGACGGTCCTTCAGGAGTATTACTACGGCCGCATTAAAGGCCGTTCCAAGGAAGAGCTGGAAAAGGAGGAAGCGGAGCTGAGGGCCGCAGCGGGAGCCAACGATCCCGTGGAATTTCAGGTGAGACCAAGCGGGTATTTTGACTGTATGTATGATTTGGGTAGAAGACACCTGAAGATGATGCAAAATGCATTAAAACTGGTCAGGAGATTTAACTATTTGTGGAACGTTGCGAGTGACTTTTATATTAAATGGCTTAATGTGTCAAAACCAGTCACAAAGAAACCTATGAGGAATTATGAAGTTTTCGCTCTCATTTAAAGGACAGCTCTGTTAATGTTGAAACTAAGCATAGAAAATTAAAGCTCACTTATTTCTGTGTTCATGCACTGTTCTGATGTTAAGAGTCTGACAGTTACAAGTTAGCCCTTGGGTATTTTAACCCTCAATCAATGGGATGTGCTAGCTTGCACAGGCACTTTAATCATGACAGCCATCCATCGGCCTCCGTTTCAGCATGGGGTGGGTAATACCTGAAGTTATCTCAATTTATCATAATTTTTATTTGTTTTCATACTGGCCATGAAAATATGCATGCACAAAAACAAAAATAGACTTAAAGCTCGGCAGTGTATATAAATTAAATAGTTTCTGTTCTGCACAATCCGTTCAGGTAGATATAGCAGCCCTCTTCTTTGGGAATTGCATCCAAAGCTTCTAATGTGATGCTATTCCGTGATATTTTGAAATATATTTTACATAATATTCTAGTTAAAATGTGATGAGTTTAAATGTTCACTTTAATTAGTAATAATATTTGTTGTCCACTTGAAAATGCTTTGTTTCATCATATTTCAGTTTGTTTTTGATCTAAATGTTTATGAGAATACTTGTGATTTACTTCCAATTAATTATTTGCAGTGCTGTGTTTGCCGTCGAACCTTCCACAACAACCTGCTGTTTATGCGCCACTTGATGAAACACACACAAAATAAGGGCAATGTTGACCCAGCTGACGACACGCCTGTCTGCAACTATTGTCTTCGCACCTTTGTCACCCCTTACATCTTGGAGAGCCACGTCAAAGATGTATGTATGCCCTATTCATCATTTTCTCTTTCTCGGTTCAAATTGACCTTTGTTGAGGACAATTGTCCTGGCTAAGAGAGAACCCTTTGTGTGAGTAACGGGCAAGAATAATTTTAGGCCAATTAACAATAGTTTTTTTATTTGTTTATACATATGTTGTCGAATAACATTTACACGTTAGAAAATGAAGTTTATTTGAAATAGCCTTCCAGATAAAAATCAACGTTATTTTGAAGTGCATGTACATATGTATTAATTTGTGTTAAAACATAAGCACCCCTTTCTCACCAACAAACTACACTGGAACCCCGATCTGTCGTTGATTGTTTTCCTGCATTCATCGTTTGCCGTTCCTGATCCCAAACAAAGTTCCATACAGACAATTAATTTTTTCCAGCATCTATCGTTCCCCGAAGTATCGTTTTCCCGCATTGATCGTTTGAAGATCATGGTCCCATCTTATAATTTTCCCGCATCCATCGTTTGATGAAAATGAGATGAGTTGTTTACGATGTGTTATATGCAGGTAATGACGACAGACACATAGTTTGAGTCTTCTCCAGGAGATTGAACTACCATGGGGAGAAGCTGAGTGCCGTGGGATAGTAACATTAGAGCATTTCACGAGATCCACTATCCCCTTCCATTCAGCACTAGCCCCCTCTGATGCTTTCCTCTTCTCCAAAGTTAAACAAAAGGTCCCAGCTCGCACAGGGATCATATTACGAAGACCTTAGCTTAGAAAGAAAATATCAATTTACACGAGAACTATAGAAACGTGTTTCACGCCTCTCCCATTCTCGCCCATTAAACTTTTTCAGCATACCTGCTTCAAAGTTCCCAGTATCTGTAGGTCAACTACTGCATGAATCACCTATTAGCCCAAAAGGTGTCTAGCAATTAATTTCGGCTATTGGTATTATACTTCTATTACATTGAAGTATTTTTAATGTGCACATAATTCAAAAAAGATTGAGACCAAACACGACATATTTGTAACGTTATTTAAGCATTATAAGCAAGGAAATAATTGGAAAAATATAGTGGCGATGATTTCTGGCAAAACTCAATGTCCTCACAACTGAGCTTCTCGGCAGTTGATGCGGCATTTTTTTTCTCTGAAAACAGGGCATCAGTTTACAATTTGCGAGTTATACTACTATAAGTCTCACTTGTCAGAGTTATTGACGAAGGGATATCTTCTCAGAATATATTGTTCCTCCCTACTAGCAATCTGAATTCATGTGCTCATCTGGCACTACGCTACTTATTATTAGAAATGATTGGGTAAGCTGCCTTCTCTATAGGACAAAAAATTTCATTGCGCAGTCACATGGTCATGCTTCACCCTCTGCAATATGCTCTGCTTACGCCATACATGATAGCATTAGTGCCGGGCTTCAACTCATGCGAGTGGTTCCGTACTTTCCAGGGTGGGTTGACTTCAAACTAGCGAGTGTTTTCCGTGTGGGGTTATTCAATCAGGTTTCATTTTTATTAGTTTTATTTTTATTCGTGTTCAGACCATGGCCCTTCCAAAGAAACAACTGAGAATTTTAAAAGATGGACTGAAAATAATTGAAGATGAAGATAAGAATTCAGGAAAGAAGCGTGTGAACATTGCAGAATGCCTCGGGTTGTCCACTAGCACATGGCGGTAGGGGTAGAGCGAGCTACCTGCTGAAAATAATAAGTTGGATGAAGCCGAGGATCAGGTGGGCATCCCTGTTGACGATTAATATAACATTGTTCATGTTTTACACATTTCCTCAATTATATTAAAAATATATTTATTAGAAAGGAACATTTCAAATAATAAACTATTTTTGGCCTTTGTGATCCATCTCACAACCAATCACTGCGTTGGCGAAAGCGGTTGTTTTAGGCATAGCATGCACATTACTTTCGTAAATGCATGCACTTGAAATGACATTTGATGGATAAAAATTTTACATCAGACAGAAACCCATAATAGCAGTGCAAATGCTGAGTGGAGTGCAAACATTTTTCAGTGAGGTGGCGTGTTCCTTTAGGATATTTGAAAGAGATATAAGTCAAATCAACAATATGACCTAAGTGTTTCGATAAAGTACAAGTATTCCTGTAATCAGCTAAAATCTTGTTTGAATCCTTTAATGAATATCATAATTACTTGTCAAAATCCTGCATTTCCTGGGACATAGGTACCTTCATTTTCCTGTGTTCATCTCTTTTTTCATCCATCCCCCTGAAAAGCAATAGATCGAGGTTCCACTGTAGTTATTTGAAAAAAGTATCTATAATATATCTCTGGCCTCAAACCTTTTACAAGCTGTCATCGTGGTAAACTATCTGGAATATGTTTCACTTGTCTTGCAGTGAAATACTGGAACATCTCTTACAATAGAAAATGACATTTTTCTTCATTCTTGGTCGTGAATGAAAGAATACAATCAGTCTCGTGACCATTATTGATGGCTTAATTAATGTGCACCAAAAGGAATGACACACACATAGCTGTAGCTGACTTGTGGGAGACAGATCGGCTACCTCAGAGACGTGTGTATTTGGTAATTTACGTTACTACAAGGATGAGGAAATAATTCGTAAAACAATGGCAATGAAATGCCATTATCTCGTAGGCTACAAGGGCACACCTGTGGATGAATTTTAATACTAAAAGCCTCTATCAATGAAGAAATATCCCTGTAGACAAAAGAGAAAATGACTATCACTCAATGAGTTGTTTATGCAATCACTGCTGTTGTGACCTATCTTTCCATTTGATTATAAATAATAATATGTATTTTTTGTAAATATCTTATTGCAGAGGATGTTAGACACATTATGAAAAAGTTCAGTAGAATAATAAATGATTTTATGGTGCCAAAGAAAGAAGAATATTAATGCATAGATGGAACAATCAGATGGATTTACATTTACACAATAATAATTCTTATCTTGAAGGGGAACTTTATACAGTAAACTCTTGATTTTACGAAGCAGGATTTTACGAAGTTTTCGATTATACGAAGTGATATTGCGGTCCCGGTGAAAAGCCTATGCTAAATACATGGCGCTATTCGATTATACGAAGTTTCGATTATACGAAATTTTTTGAATTTACGAACCTCGGCTCGGTCCCTAGGAACAAATGGCATTCGTTTATACGAACTACGGCGAAAAATTTGTCAACAAAACTAGTTACGCCGGCGTAAGTAGCTAAAAAATCAGCGCTTTCAACTGTGGTCCATCAAAAGTGCGAAATCGTAAATGATAATGCAACTTTGGAGAGAAATGGGTCGCCAAAAACCTCACTGTGGGAATTTAGGGGGAGTAGGAGTTCAGTTAAAATATCGCGGCTGACATTATGCCCCTATTTACGTGCCTGTTCGTAAACATAGCATCGACAATAATTCGTAGTTTAACATGCCAGGAAGGTCGCGCGGAGTATTTCGTACACCCCTAATTAACCCTTTGCACTGCTGTGAACGTACAACGAAGACTACTTGACTACTTTTCGCCGAAGCACTTCGAAGGGTCCCTAATCCGGGACCCTTTCCTCGACGAGCTCACCCTCGCTGGCCCCTGAAACTGGGCTATTTTTAATGCATTACCTGACGCAACCCTGGGTTTCAAAGGGCAAAGGTGCCATGGGGGGAAAAGAGTAAAGTGCGTGTTACTGTGGGGCTGTGCGTCAACCAAACGGGCACGGACAAAATAAGCCCGATGTCATTGGGAAATTTGAAAGGCCACGGTGCTTAAAACATGTAAAATTGGAAGCCCTCCCCGTTTTTTACCATGCAAATAAAAACAGCTGGATGACCCGAGAAATTTTCCAGCAAACGGTTATACGTCTACAGAGAAAAATTGCTGGAGAGAACAGCAAAATTGTTTTAATAATGGATAATGCCACCGTTCATAAATACGTGGAGGATCTAAAATTGGCTAATGTTCGAGTCCTCTTTATACCCGCGAACTCGACTAGCAAGTCCCAGCCCTTGGACCAAGGCATTATCCAGGATTTTAAAGTCCTGTACCGGAAGAAGCTTGAGCGGTATTACTTGCGATGGATCGGTATGTATACATTCATCTATTTTGCTCATGTGCGTTTGGATATCGATTTAGATATTTTTATTCATGATTATCATTCTTTCAAATCTATTTGCTACTTTTATAAATGGGAACAGAAATTAATAACATCCCGAAATGGACGTTGATACATGCAATCCGCACCATAATATCTTTTCGTGTATATATTGGCCTTTGTGAATGAACAACTTAAATATCTTAAGTATTGGGCTCTATTTACCGCCAATTTATATTTCAGGCTTCTCGTAATGAAGACGCACTTCCAAGTCTAACCATGAACTTTCTTCTCACGCACTTCCCCGTTCTCCCATGCTGGGGTTCTGTCTTTCAAAAGCCTTTGTCCCTTCCCTTCTGCCGCCTTTGGCTGATCTTGCTGACACCCACCTTACGCATCCCAAACCCCTCCTTCCCCAGCATTTCCCATTCACTCCCTCCCTAAGGTGACTGAGCTTGTGTGCGTCCGAAAAAAATACATACGGCCCCCAAAAGTAGACTGAGGCAGAGCTGAAGGCCATTTCCCCACCCTTCTTTGTCCTGCCCCCTTCACCAGTCCTTGTGATGACCACACTTCTTCCTCAAGGCAATCCCCATCCCACTCTTATTCACCCCACCCACTGGGAACGTTCCCCGATTGTGGAGAAGGGCATGGTTCATCTTTACCTGCAACTGGGGGAAGTTATTCACCGGAGAGAGGCGGAAGAAGTATCTTCCACTATCGGGAAAATGGTGCCGCGCTTATATTTGTCTCTCTTCTTCTCAGCTGACTTTTCAATTGAAATTATTTTCTTTACTCTTTCCACACTATATTTATTTACGATTATGGCGCGACTATTTTTAGTGCTAAAACTAAGAAAATCTTTTCTCTATGTCAATGATCCTTTGCATAACTTTCAACACGGCGGAGAAAGGAACACGAAAACTAAATGAGGTGACGGTACAGGTTTTTGCATGTCATTTTTTGGGAATTCACGCTAGTGAACCAATACTTAACCACGTTGAGAAATGATAAAACGTCTCTTGTAGGAAAACTATCAATGTGGATAATAACGTTTCTATCTATATTTCTCCGATACTGTAAGATGTTTCTCCTGTCGTTTTCCGGTTGGAACCTTGCTCCTGTCGGCATAAAAGGAGAGAAACATACTATATGAACAGATCACCTCACACCCGGTATGAAGAATACAGTCCTGATGAAGAATTAAGTCTTTTATGGCAACGTCTGCGAAGATGATGGAACACAGTAGTCGGACGGAGAACTCAAACAGAATTTACTGCAAATATTCGCCAGAAGATAATCACATCCTACGTTATTTATGATTGTAATTGAATCTCAGTGAAAATAGAGCACATTCTGCTGAAAATACGAAGTAACTCGAAATATTAATTTACGAAGGTTATTTTGGAAACGGGCTAAGACCCTTGTTTTTCTTTTTTTCTCGTCACTGAGCGATAGAGGGCGACATAAATGGCGGTTAGGCCGGCTGCCGCTAAAATTCCGTGGGTGTCAGAAACAAATATCTATCTTTTGCATACTTAATAGTAGCTATTGGCTCCTAACCACAAATTTATTACTGTAAATTCTTATAATAAACATTGCAATTCATTATTTGATTACGTTTTCTAAACTGGTCGGGAATTTCTTTAGCGATCGTTGATGTTGAAGTATGAACAAGAAATGGGAATTTTATGGTGGTATAATTATTTAACGATTTTTCACATCATAAATCGATAGCAAAAAGCCTTTTCTATGAATTATACCGAAAACATTTAAATAAGACCACTAAAGACAAAAAACGGCGGAAGAAACAAAAGCGAACATTTTTTTCGTGACTTATGAAAAAGGTTTGAATTTACGAAACTCGATTTTACGAAGTGCCAATTTTCCGGTCCCACTGACTTCGTAAAATCAAGAGTTTACTGTACTTCCTTTTTATGGATGGGTCGGTTATTTGATTTTATCGTTCTTGGTATTGGTCCGGTCCTCCCCCATCAGTTCTCGGTTTTCGATTCTTGGTTCCAAGGATGAATTCTTATTATCTGAATTAATTCAGCCATAAGAAGTGAATGAAAATAATTTCCATAAAAATATGTAAATAAGCAGGAAATCTATGTTAAAAAAAAACTTAAGATTGTCTGCATAGTTTTATTTGCCAAGTAAAAAAGTTAAATTAACACATTGTTAAAGAATGCATGATCAACCTGTATGTCACATTACATCTGGCAGCCACTGTTTCTTTCTCCGGGTTTTGTTTTGAAAAATTCAACATTTTTACCTTGTCTGAGTCTAATCTTTTCTTTATTTTTTTTTTTTTACATTAATATTGCCTGCAATGCTGAACAAGCATTCTCTGAAAACAGTAGCAGTCGATGTTGATTTTGTAGGGCCGCACGAAATATGCTTGGAGCACAGTTTACATTCTGCATTTATAGTTAGTGTAACATCAGGATCAATAGTGAGACTCATCTGATGACATCACTCGTTAATTTGTTGTAACTTGTGTGTCAGTACAAAATATATTCTGTATTCTGCAATATATCTTAAATTCTTACTTAAATTGACAGCTTATTTGCATACCTCACTGTCACAGTTCTTATAACCTCAGCACTAAACTGTTCAACACCATGGTACAGCGACACCACAGCCAAACTGATCAGCCACGGCTTACCCTTGCGCAGTAAATACGTCTGCGGTGCAGGTGCCACTGCGCGCACACTGCGGCCACAGCTGCAGAAATGTTACAATGTTGGTGAGAGCGACAAAGCAATGAACCCTTAAATGTGCGTGCTAACGATGAAACTCAAAAGAAAATGAAATGGACACCATGCGATGGGAAAGTAATTTTATGAGTTTTAAAATCTTTATTAAAATTATTCTCCTACATTAGAGTTCTATCGAGTTTCCCCAGGTCCATATTGCTGACATTATGCGATCGGTTCTGAATACCGGTTCTATAGGCCAAGAACCAGCAGTACCGAGAACCGGGTGGCGGAACACACCCATCTCTATTCCTATTCAATGAAACCATAGAATGATTTGCTTTCTGTGTAGGTTTGATGACTTGGAAGGTTATTGTTAATTCTGTGGAGTAAATCTCAAGGATTTAAATTTTTCTTTTTTCCCTGTTTGATCTAGTAGTCCTAGTTGATTAATTATGTAAGCAGATTATTCCTATTTCTAGTTACATAATTGTGATCATCACATTCAGGTAAAAATTATTGCCACTATTGCTCTAAATAGTTTTATCTTGTTGAATTGAATGGATTAACATGAGACAAAGATAAAAAAGAAAAATGAAAGAGAAAAAGCACAAAATGTTTTTGAAATGAAAAGTGTTTGATATGAGTGTATTAAGTACAATTATTTATGCAAGACATTGACTGCCTTGTCTATTTTTCCAGGCTCACATAGTGAAGAAGGGTCAGTTGGCATGCAGGATTTGCAACATAGAGTTCTTCAGCTCATCCAAACTCATTGAGCACATGCATGCGTTGCACGTTGAATTGGAACTCCCATACTCATGCAAAGTGTGCGGCTATCGATCGTCCATGCACCGAGATGTAGTCGACCATTTCCACGAGGTATGTTATGCAGCAAGACCAGGAAATCAGAGGGAATTTTATTTTTACCTGTGGTGTACCGAATGAAATTTATTTTCACTGGGAGAAATATCATATTGACTTTGAAGATGATGCATTTTGATGAACTTTTAGTTTCCTTGTTTGCTTTATTTTTATTGCATGATACACTGAAATATTTCTTTTAAATTATAGTAATTATTGATGGACTTGAGTAAAATCCAAGTGTATGGCAATGACAATCATGTGAGGATCAAGTGTAATCGACGTGTGATGTTTTTCAGCTTCATGATGGGAGCAGGAAGTTGCAGTGCCCCTTTTGTCTGCAAGTGGTCACGTTGTCTGGGAGGGGTAAGCTGGCAGTCCACAACGTGTTCCTGTTCTTCCAGCACATTCAGGTATTTTGTACTTCTTTCTCTTCGCTCATTCTGCCACCAATCCGTGTGTGGATCTGTGGATCTCCAAATTCCCCTTGGTGGGGAATATTTTGACAATGTCTAATGCTGACTTAATGGCACAGTCAATTGTTCACCTATTTTCAAGGATAGCTCAAATTATCAGTTAAATAAATTGTCAATGAAACTATTGCCTACCGTCTGTAAAGAATATAACTCAGATGTAAGAAAATCAGCTACAGTGAAAAATGTTATAAGTAGTGATGGGTCGGTTCAATTCCTAGATTCTTGGCCAAGAACCGGAATCGAAAATGAGTACTTGCCAAGGTGAAAAATCGATTCTGATTCGAGTAGTACTTCAAACCACAAATTTATGTACGACCGTGTTTCCAACAGTCATTTGAATTTTCGCGCCACGTAATCGTAATAACAAAACCCATTACATGTAGATTCTAAGTGGCACACCACTTCTGAAGGAGCAAACACAGACTAGAGAGCCTGTGACAGGTATATGGTCAAGACATGGGCGTACCCAGTGAGGGGCAGGGGGGGCAGTTGCCCCCCCTCCCCCAGAAGCAAAAATTGCCAAAGTCTTTAAGCAAAATCAGTATTGAATTGAAATGAAAGTATTCAACAAATTATCTTTAAACCCACAAAAATTATATATATTAGTATAAGATGTGTAACTAAAATAAAACTATTTTTTCAAGGAAATAATCTCATAAATCCCTTGGCTTGCCCCCACCTAGACTACGGTTGCCCCCCTAGTTGTGATTCTGGGTACGCCCTTTGGTCAAGATACGGTGATGCATTTGGAAAAGTACCCAAAGTCACCGAAGCAAACACTGTTGAAGCTGAAGTGGAAGCGTATTTATCAGAGATGAATGCACCACCAAATTCCTTCCCTGGGAAATACTTGAAGACTTGTATATCGTACCCAAGGCTGAAAGGATTAGCGAAAACGTTTCTTGGCATACCGCCATTCACTGTGTTCAGTGAAAGACTTTTTAGTTCAGAAGGAAAAATATGTGATGTAAATCGAAATGTTAGAATCTGGATCGGAATCGTTAAAATTTTGGAATCGACCCATCACTAGTTATAAGCTATGCTCATCAGAATTGAGATCAACTGCATTATTTTTAGATGATATTTTATGCTGAAATATGTATAGAAATTGAGTGTTTTTTTTTATTCAAAAGGAAAGCAAATGATACAGAGCAAATTGATTTGTATTCGCCAAGAAATGTGCTTCGCAAATAATTTTAATCATTGCCAGCATTTAACACATTTTTTAATTGTCTTTGATACTTATTGTACTTTGACTTTACAAAGTCTCCTTCTAAGAGTCCGCTTTGATAACCCTTAGGAAAAAGGTTGGGTAGTTATTAGGGATGGACGGATCCAGGATTTTCAGAGATCTTTCGGATTGGATATTTTCGGATCCAAATTTATTTTCCTGCGATTCCTGCCATTAAACGAAGTAATTATTCAAGTTTATTCTGGGTACGTACAATCGAAGGAATGCTTTTTAGATTTTCATACCAATTTTAATATTTTTATAAATTAAAAATCATTTTTATAGGCTTTCAAGTTGTTTTTTTAAACATCTTTACATGCTCAGGACCTAAACTGTTACGCTTGGGTTTGGAAATGAAAATAGGAAAAATCTTAGGATAAACCACTGACCAGTGGCGTAGGACAAGAATCGCATGCGACGGCGCATTCGAAGATAGAATCGGAACTCTTTTGACCCTTATGGGGCTTATGCTATTACAGTGGAACTTGGTTAGTACGTTCCTCGTTAGTACGTTTTCCTCCTTAGTACGACGATTTCTCTCGGTCCCGGTACCATCCGAACAAAATACAGGTAAAAGTATTTGGTTAGTACGTTTGAAAAAAATTGCGCTTTCCTGGTTAGTACGCTCAATTGCTTGCCGTGACGCAACCCGCAATTCGTTCTCTATTATCTTCTTTAGGGTCGTAAACCTCCGAATTCATGATTTAATTTATTATTATTAGCCATTGACATTCTTGCATTCATTCAACATCCCTTTCTTGGACTGTGATTTATCCAAACGCATTTCTCAATCCTAGTGACGTGATGAATAATAAAATGCGGCCATTTATCAGGAATGTCTGACTAACTAAACTATTGCCTCTGCAGTGCCCACTGCGCACAAATTTCGCGAGTGGGCAATTGTTGCTATTGCACGAGTTATCATGATGAAGAAATGAGTCTTATCCAAATCCCACTTTATCTAAAGCAGTACTGCAGAAACTCGACGTCTAGGCAGTTTAGGCTCTGGAGTACATGCGTATTTACTTGACTACTGCTGCGGGAGCAGACGATGCTCTGGATCTCCACGCGAAGCTTAGCTTAAAAATACTTGATTTCGGCACGAAAGCAGACGACATTAGACTTTTTTAAGTATATTTCAACTGTATAATAAAAAATCTTCTCGTAATTACGTCGTAATCTAATAATATTGCGTGTTATTAATCGATATATCGATCGATATGATTTCATTCAAGAAGCGAATGTGCACGGCTGTCGCCGTAGTTAAAGGTTAATATAATTTTGTCCAATTTTTATGATGTTTAAAAACAACCCGTTGACATACTCAGGGTTGTTGCTATATCCTCCGAGTATGCTGTGACAAAAAAGGAATGACTTAGCTTTACTTGCCCTCTTTCTATAAATATATATAGGATAAATCACGGAAGATAGACGCCGTTTTCATGTAATTGTCTTCGGGAAATCTACGAAACATTGTGATTTTTATTCACATGGTATTGTTTTTCAATGTAGCGCTCATTTTAAAGGTGAAAAGAGTTCAGGAAGGCGATCCTACGAGAACTAGGTACCGATAGTAGATGTAATTATGACGACTTTTCCACAGATTGCAATTACCCCGACTGCTATTATTTACTTTCCTCGTTAGCACGTTTTCCTGGTTAGTACGTTCATTTTTTGCGGTCCCTTCAGAAACATACTAAACAAGTTCCACTGTATTTAAAATTTCGGATCCAGATGCAATGTCTTCCGTGAATTTGGATCCGATGTATCCGATGAAGGGCAATATCCGTGGATATTTGGATCCGAGGTATCTGATCCGACCATCCCCAGTAGTTATTCCCAATCCTTTACAACCAATGATCTGATAGAAGAAGCCGATGTAAGTGGGGTTGACAGTACTACTCTTTGTGTGATTTAATGCAATTGTCATCGATTCTACTTCTTAGTATGATTTAAAGGCATGGAAAGTGTTGTATGTACTTATACTCATCATTGAACCCATAGAGAGAGTTAATTTACAATTGTTGAACTCAGCATTACAGCCCCAATTCCTCACATCTTAATTTGTGAATTAAAAAGGTCGCTGCACTTAAGCACAGTTTACATGGCACGGTGATCAATCAATCCTAACCATTATCATCTTTTGTAGAATCCATGAATTCACAAATTTATCTCTTAATTGAATTTCCCCTGTAGGTAGTTAATTTTTCGAGGCTCTGTGAACTATGTGGTACTTATTTTTAACTATTCTCATTGGCATTGTGTGTCAAAAATTGTATATGGTTTATTGTTCTGCTGTTGTATGTCAAAATCTGTCAAGAAAAATTTATGGATCATGGATGAAGTGTTTAGAGCTCATTGAAGGCAGTACAGCAGGCTCCTTATTATCCGGCTGTGGTGTATCTGTGCCGCAGATTATCCGTGCATTATTTTCACTGTCGCTCAATATTTTCTGCGATCTTTATAAAAAAAATAAAATCCGACGCAAAATCACCGGCATCACTTCACAATCACGGCGTTAATGCTAGGATACAACGGGCTTATATTTCCATTAGAATCCCCTTCGTAAAATGGAAGCGATCACATGCTAGCTGCATTCACAGGAGCACCATCTTCCTGTTTGCCAAGCCTTGTAGTGCACGACCGCCCTCCATGATGACGGATACACGTCCCGCAGCAGTTGCAACCCGGGTAGCTTGTGCGAGAGGTGACTACGTGGCATGGTGCCTTATAGTATTGTTTCCAACGTCGAGCAGTGTTTTTTAAGCATTCGTGCAAACCACTTTTCTGTACCCGTGATCACAAAGCCATGGATGTGTGGTTATCGATACGAGGTCTTATATGGAGCATTAACAATATGAGTACAACCATGTTACGGCCACTAAAAAGATCGTGAACTGGCAAGAAATCTCTAAATGAATCTGGGAAGCACTCTTAAGTAATATAATAACTGCATAAATAATAATGTATTGTTTGTTTTATGTAAATTATGAACATTACAAGAGAAATAAAGTGAAAGTTTGGGTTATCTTTGTTTTCCGATTATTCGTTCCGTCTCTTGCCATCATCATTAGCCCATTCGGATAATCGGGAGTCTACTGTCAAGACTTAAAAATTGTTGAGGGACAAGTTAACTTTAAGAAAAAGAGGAATGAAGTACGTCACAAGCTAGGAAAGCAAGAGTTTTTTGAATGAAGACTATCTATGAAGATCTGCAGAACAACCTCTCACTGTGTAAAGTGGAAGCTGCTTTCTGGATAGTGGGGAACCACTTTGAGGGGCAAAGCGGTGGGTGCAGTCCTATCAGGAGCGAGGATGGAGATCCCTTGATTGATTGAAAAGGAAGAGGGATGGAAGGAGTGCCGGGAAGAGCTGTGCAAGAGAAAGTCTTGCTCAGCAAATACATAGTTTAGGAGGAAAGTAAAGTTTGAAAGGATGATATGGGAGCTTCAATCTTAAGATCTGGATCAGATGCCTCTGTGAAGGACCTAGGGATGAATAAAGCATCTGGAATTGATGATATTCTGACCTTATGCTGGGGAAAAGACATTAGCTCAGCTTCACCAAATCATCTTCGACATGTATTTAAGGACCACTTGTCAAATGACTCATGCGTGGAAGATATTAACAAGAATACTGGAGATCAAAATGGAAAGCAGAGTAGTTCGTGGATTCAGATTTAGGAAAGAAAGGGGTCACTAGAGGCCCTTGATTGCCCTTTGCTTGGTTGGCCCTTGGTTGGAAAAAGGCATTCCTGAAAAATGGGAGTTATCTAACAGCTGGAAATATACTACATACAGTGGAAGCCCCTTATAACGAGTACGGGATATAGCGACAAGCTCGAATAAGCGACAGCTACCCAAGGAACCATTTTAAACCCTATGATTTAAATGTAAAATAAATTCGTATTAGCGATAATGGCTCGATTCCTCTCTTGCTCCATTCGCAATTACGACAGGTTGACTTTTTGACCACGTGCCACATCTCTGGAATTCAATGCTTTTAAAACGGCATTTTTTCCGCCAACGTCGACGTCTACATGTTCCGTATTCTCCTATTCTTCTTTCCTCAATAAATTTCTCGAGTACACATTTCATTGCTCTTTTGTCATCTCCCTCCCGCGCCTCCGCAGTGAGGTTAAAAATTATTCCGCCCGTCTGCTAGCACCATGGTTGGTAAACGCAAGTCCTTGGATTTAAAAACCAAAATGAGAATTATTGCAGATTGTGAAAGTGGAGAGTGTTCAAAGAGTGAAATAGCGAGGCGATTTGGAATTAATACATCGATATTGTTCACTATTTTAAAGAAAAAAGAACAAATTCGTTCGTCAGTGCTTAAAGAAGGCCGTCCAAGCACTCAAAAAACACCTGCGGCCCGGAGAGCATCCGCAGCTAGAAACTGCTCTTTTCTCGTGGTTTTGCCAGCAAAGAGCCGCAGGGATTCCTATCACCGGCCCAATGATGAAGGCTAAAGCTGAGTATTTGTGTGAGAGGCTTGGTGAAGACAATTTTAAGTGCTCGGATGGATGGTTTGCACGATTTAAAAATAGGAAGGGGATATCCCTCGTCAAACTATCCGGTGAATCATCAAGTGTTGACGTTAATGCTGTGGAAGGCTGGGCTCCGGTCCTTAAAGACTATTTGGACAATTACAGCCCCTGCGATATTTACAACGCGGATGAGACGGGCATATATTTTAACCTTCTCCCGGGCAAAACTCTCGCCACTCGAACGGACCCCTGCAAAGGAGGGAAGAAAAGTAAAGACCGCGTAACTGTTCTTTTATGCGCCAATATGGATGGTTCAGATAAGTTAAAACCGTTCATGGTGGGGAAATCCGCCCATCCCCGATGTTTTAAGGGAGTTAAAACTCTCCCTTGCACTTACGAAGCAAATAAAAATGCTTGGATGACGGCTGCTATCTTCACGCAGTGGTTACGAGCGTTTGATGCCAGGATTGGTGGAAGGAATAAAAAAGTACTATTATTCATTGACAATTGCCCAGCCCACCCACTAATAGAACTAAGAAACGTTAAAATTGTGTTAATGCCGCCTAACACTACAAGCGTTCTTCACGTTCTTCAGTTCCAGTCAGCATTCCTATCAAAAAGTGTGCGCTACTGCCGCTAGAGGTCTCTACGTCCGCTGATATTGCGTCTGATTGCGTGAATCTCTACGAAACATAAATATTGCTAGACAGACAAAGAGTGGACTTCATTTATCATTTGTCCTTCTATTTATTTGAAACAGTTTTTCACCCTTTCCACCGAAGATAATTGATATGACTAATATGCTTTTAGATGCCGTAATGCTGTTCGGTTTCATGATTCCGATAGCATTTGAGTCGGCTGTTTTGAAACACGATAGTAAACCATTCATACAGGCAGACTTGAAGCATAAGAAGATTACTTCCACCTTCATTTCGCCGTTAACCTGAAAAAGATAGAATTGCAATGCTCATGTGGAACCCTAAAATTTTATCACGCTCCTTTCGTCACCCAATTGCAGCAGCCACCCATCATTTTCATTACTACTCGGAAAGATAGAAGGTATGAAATTTTGAACAGATTCCGAAGTTTTAGCATTTAATAGTCTGATGCATAGCCATAACTGGTAGTTATGACATGTATATTTGGAGCATCCAAGAAATAAGGATAATAACAGCTCATAATGCACAGTTCAGTACGAGTGAGTCTGAAGCTGGGACTTTTAAAATCGACTTCTTAATGCCTCGGCATATAGCATCCTGCATTATTACATATGATTTGATCATAGATTGCAAGTGAATATGATCATTAGTGAATTAAATGTTCAAAATAATGATTTAAAACGGCTATCATGCTGCAATTTTCGCCTCTCGGCAGAAACAGCCGTGGTGACGCCTGATGAGTGATTTTTTTGTCTCGATGTAATTGCATTCGGTAACAACGACAACTCACTATAGCGACAGATTTCTCTGTTCCCAACAGCTGTCGTTATAAGGGGCTTCCACTGTATAAGCATTGAAGTTAGGAAGTACACCCATGTCTCGTATAGCGCAATTTCGATTAGCGCAATTTCGATATAGCGCAAATTCGTTCCTCGGGGAAACATTGCAACGCAGTGTAGCCTATTCAAAAATCTTAAACGCTCTCGTGATAAAACGTGAACTTGCGCTAAGTACACACGAAATTTCTATCAATTTACGCATATTAATATTATTTCTTGCCTCAAATCTTCTTTTTTGTTTATATATTAATCGAAATTCATTGCTGTGCAATTGCCAAAAGTATTACTCGTCATTGGGTCCAGATAGCCGGCCTACCGAAGATTTATCTCGTCTCCTAAACAGAATGATAATAATAATTTAGATCGTTAATCAAGCGTGAGGCTAGTGGAAATGATTTTTTTTTCAGCAATACGGTTTGAGACGTATTTTTGCCGTCGTAGGTTACCGGGCGATTGACTTCCAGGTAGAGGGTCTACGCTAAAGCCTTCAAGGTCATCGGTATTCACGGCGGAGAAATGGAGCGGTGGCCGAGTTGCGCATGAATAGCATCAACACATAAAAGGGTCCGCTATAGAGTCTCAAACACAATGGCTTCGTTCCCTCCCCGCAGTCATAGGCCTTCTGCGTCTCAGGAATACAGTTCAGCAGAAGAAGGAGATTTAGATAGAGCCATACAGAGTAAAAACCAAGGGAATATGGCAAAAAATAGGAATGCGTGTAGAAAAATCAAGAATTTATTAAGAAAAACTATAAATCTAGAAGAGGTCAATTGCTTTGAAAATGGAGAGCGTCAAAGCGATATTGCGCGGAAGTTTAAACTCACGATGCCTTATTCTGAATAAAGACGAAGCTAAAATATCAGTGACCTCAGCCGCACCAACTTCAACCAAGCGGTCTACACATACGGAAAGTTCATGGTGAATCAGTACAAAAAGACGATTGGTAATCGCTCCGAGACATTTAGTGAAAGCTCCGGTTGGTTCCAGAATTTAAAGGGCAAGCAGGTATTTTCAGTGCGGCGATATCAGGTGAATCTGCAAGTGTTGACAGCGCAGCCACCACAACATTTTCTGATGAACTCCAAGCTGTGATTGAAAGTGGCTCCTTTCCCCTTCAACTAGTTTTTAGTGTTGACGAGACGATATTCTTTTGGAAAAGAATGCATTCTCGTTCATTCATTTTCAGGGAAGGAAAACCTCGGTCAGGTTTCAAGGCATTTAAAGACTTTCACGTAGCTGCTAATGACTCTGAGGACTTTAAATTAAAATGATTTATCATTCATAAACTTCGCTAGCTATGAAATAGCATTCAAAGTAGCATTTGCCTGTCACTTCGATGAGCAACAAAAGGGCCTGGGTGACACAATAGTTGTTTTTAGACTAGTTTGAAAAATCGTCAACTGCCGGCAACGCATTACGATCCCCTGAGATAGCAGATGTTAGCCCACCCGCACGACAGGATGGAATTTCGAAAGCACGTAAGAATTTTTTTTAACGTGAATAAAAGTCTTTGAATGCGTGAATACAATCTTTAAAGATGTTTTAAACTATAAAAATTTATAGAAATAATGTTTTCTAAGGCTATTTATGGGAATATATATGTTTTAGAGGAAATTCAATACCCAAGACCTATGCTACCAGGAATGCATCCCTATCTTCCCTATGTTAAAACGCTCTCGTATTACGCAAATTCGTATAGCGCAAAGACCCCAAGGAACGCATCCCTTGCGCTATACGAGACATGGGTGTAATATATGGGGGCTTGCAGGTGGAGTGTGCCTCTTTATGGTTGTGAAGCATGCACGATAACTGCAGCAAAGAAATCAAGGCTGGAATCTTTCAAAATGTGGTGTTATGGAAGAACATCGAATCTATAGATTGTGTGAGTAATACAGAAGTTTTAAGAAGATTAGCAGAGAATAAAAGTCTTTTGAAAATATGGGGTTTAAGATGGGACAATTTCATTGGCCATATTATGAGACATGACCGTTGCGAATGAAAATTAGCATTGAATGGTAAATGTAGGCTACGGATCAGAGCTGGTGGATGTGGAGCACAAGTATTATGCAAGTGTGAAAAGTTAAGTGGAAACGAGAATCGAGTGTAGAGCTGTGTCAAACCAATCTTAGGATTGTTATGGACCAGTGATGGTGATGATCATAACTAATGGAATGAACACTTTTTTCCTGCAGAAACACGTTGCCCAGTCTCCGAGCAATAAGTGTGACAAGTGCATCCTGAGATTTGCCACAAAAGGAAACGTACTTGAACACCTGGCTCGCGACCACGGCTCATGCAAGGGGAAACCAGGTAAGTGAAATTCAATAAATGCAATATTTGTATTGGTGATGGTGGTAACTTATCCATAAACTGGGGAATATACGCAAAGAAAAAATTGGAATGTACATATATTCGACATATTTTTTACTCCTTAATTTTCATGTCTTGGAATACTTCACTCAGAAATGTATTTTGTGGAGTATGAGTCAATGGGAAATGAGCTTCCTGCTAGTTATCACACAAACCTTCTAATGGTGGGTAAACAACCTCATGTACGGAAAAACTTTACATGCCAATGCCTATTCTACTCTCTAAAGATGATTGACCAATCAATGGAAGAGCTGCCCCCATTTTTCGCAGATGCATTTGCCCTGATTTAATTGCCACAAGTCTTTTCCTGTCTTAGAATATTTGATTCAGAAATTTTTTCACAAAGTGTGGCTCAATAGGTAATGACCCTCCCGCAAGTTATCACAGCTAGCAGTTATTGGTGATTGTACATACTGCATAGTCTTTTTGTGAGTGACTCCCTCTGCTGCTATCAGTGCCTCATTTGGCTGTGGCTGTCATGCAGGCTGTGAGCCACTCGACTTGTAGGCTATGTGGTATGCTTCTGTTGTATGAGCAATGAAGAACAGGTTCTTTTCAGAGCGACATATCATCAGCAAATTGAGTATCATCGCTGAACCTCATTATGTCTAGGTCCAACATAAATGATAATTTTAGAGATATTTTGCCAAACAGGTAGGTATAGGAATTTGTTTTTCACCTGAGCAGAAAAGGTCTTTAATAAATGCTCGGTGAGGGTTGATACACATCATTTATGATGAGATTTTTAATGTACTCGTAGAGCACAGAAAAGAAAATCAACCTAGCGATAATATTTCTTTTTTAGTTTTAATTTTCAAATACAGCAGTGCAAAACAAATTGTGGGCAACCCTATTGTCACGTACATTTAGGTAATTCTGATGCTCTGGAACTGCATCATTCATTTCATAGCCTGATCCATCAGTGTGCCTAAACACCAGTTCCATCTGATTCCTTCATTGCTAATTTACTGACAAACAGATTATCCAGGTTATACATAATTTTGAAATGGCTGGCTGGTGCTCTAACACCCCATCCCTCCCCACCTCTTTTTAAGGGGGCTAGCGTGTACATTTGCACGTGACCTCTTGATTGATTGCTTTTTCGTCAGGCCTGACGCGACTGCAGTTCAAAGGGGAGAGCATCGTGATGCCAGTGCCAGACCCTGCGCCCACACCCGCACCTCTGCCCTCGCCTGCCCTCCACAGGAAGCCTGTGGTGGACTTGGTGGCCCCTGGCACCTCTGTGGCCCCGACCAGCAGGCCGTCTCTGCCAGTGGCTGCTGGGCCCAACGGGAAGGGGAAGGGGCAGGCCGCCAAAGGCAAATATCCCACAATGGACTTCTCTCCCCTCTTCGGACTCCCCCAGGAAGAAATCAAGATTAAGAAGTATGACTTGGGAACAGTATTAAGGTGCTATGAATGCAAGGAAGATATTTATCAAGAAAAGCATTTCATGTGAGTACAATTGACATTTTCAAGCATATTGGATTGAAACTTCTGCTTTCCAGCTTTCCTCCTTTCAATTTTATCATCTGGACAATCATCCCAACCTGTCACATTTTTAAACAATCTCCTTAATTTCCTTCTTCTATACTTCATTATGGGTGCTATGAAAGATGCATTTAGTGCAAGTACAAAGGACATTCGCACTGCTGCATTTCATTATATGGTAGAGGTTCCTTAAGATCTACTTTAGGGCTAGTTCCATTCCTATCATACGTTAACAAGTTCAATCTTTCTTCATCTGGAAATGACAAAATTATGCCAATTTTATATGCTGAATACACCACAGTAATAGTTATTCTAATTTTGACCAATCCTTAATTGACCGATCTGTGGTGGTCACTGATAAGATTAGTATATAATAATTTCCTAATTTTGAACTGCAATAAAAGTAACTTGATACATTTTATATACAGTGGTTGGTTAAACATGCAGTGTTGTGATTTTTGATCTCATGTATAGTCTTAATGTCTTCATGCCTTGAGGGATATAAGACAATGTTCCATATGAGGAAATGTGCAATAGGAATCATAGCCAAGGAGGGCAACAGAGTTGAAATACAGTGGAACTTGTTTAGTACGTTTCTGAAGGGACCACAAAAAATGAACGTACTAACCAGGAAAACGTGCTAATGAGGAAAGTAAAAAATAACAGTCGGGGTAACTGCAATCTGTGGAAAAGTCGTCATAATAACAATTACTATCGGTAGTTCTTGTAGGATCGCCTTCCTGAACTCTTTTCACCTTTAAAATAAAGAAAATGGGCGCTACATTGAAAAACAATACCATGTGAATAAAAATCACAATGTTTCATAGATTTCCCGAAGACAATTACAAGAAAACGGCGTCTTTCTCCCGTGATTTATCCTATATGTATTTATAGAAAGAGGACAAGTAAAGCTAAGTCATTTCTTTTTTGTCACAGCATACTCGGAGAATATAACAACAACCCTGAGTATGTCAACGGGTTGTTTTTAAACATCATAAAAATTGGACAAAATTATATTAACCTTAAATTATGGCAACAGCCGTACACATTCGCTTCTGGAATAAAGCCATATCGATTGTTATATCGATCGATATCTCTAATAGTAACACGCAAGATTATTAGATTACGACGTAATTACAAGAAGATTTTATATTATACAGTTGAAATTTACTTTAAAAATTTGTTTAATGTCGTCTGCTTTCGTGCCGAGATCAAGTATTTTTAAGCTAAGCTTCGCGTGGAGATCCAGAGCATCGTCTGCTCCCGCAGCTGCTAACATAAACTTATGGGTAATTATCAAATTCTCGTGTTGGAGGTACCACTTAGAATATTTTGCCATAAATAATAACTGATTGTGAACGATAACTCCTAAATTTAATATTAGTATAACTGCAGCTAATGTTATACGTACAGAGAATGTGGTTATCATGGAAAAACTACTTGGCGTTAACTTCATGGTCAATTTTCTGCTAGTGTGCATGACTCGCATGTGGAGAGGCCCTTCAGGCTGTGGGCTTACCGGCAGGGGTCGCCTACCTAACGACCAACTCCAGAACGTAATGCAGGGTGGCCTTATACTCCGTCATGAAACTGCTTATCTCATTTCCAAGTTTCTAACACGGGTCATTATGAAGGGTCAAAAATGTTTTGGGAACGACTTCTTGTGAAAAGGGATTGACGTGTCCGATATAAAAATATCTGCAAGGCTCCTGAGCTTGAAGCAATCGGCTATTTCACTCATGGATTAAAAAAAATATAATTTTGGAAAACAAAGCTTATACCTGGGAAAATGGCATCTGAAGAAATGTGTTTTAAACAAAATGCTGATTCTCACTGCTCCAAAATGAGTGCATTTGGATAAATGATGTCTGTAGAATTCCTCTTCATGACAGTTGGAGCTCAAAGAATGAAAAAGTAGGCAATGGTATTCTGGGAAGGAAAGTAAACAATTATCATTTGTGTGACACACATTTTTCATAACCTGCGGATCTCCTTGGGTGGATTTTAAGTAATTTGGCATGTGCCATTTGCACTGTGTAACTTCAACCCATTTCCACTCCTCTCCCAATTAAGTGTGGAAAGTTAAGGGAATAGACGTTGTACATTGATGCTGTGAATTCTGTTTGGCTAAATCACCACATCTAGGCATCCTAGTCAGGTAATGAAATGTTTTGCAGAAGAAACTGTTAAATTAGTTGACAAGCTCTCACAAGATTAGTATGAAGACAGTGAGGCTCGGAGACAACAATTAAACCACTTATGTTTGATAAGGGTATTTTCGGCTGTGCCACTTTAAAAATGGAAATTTTGAAAAACTCAGGAAATCATTCAATTTTTTATATTTCCTGGTTATCAATCTTCTACTGCATTATTGAAAAATAGGAAAATAGCCTATTTTCACGTTAATGATGGGGAACAGGATGCAGTTACAGTAGACTCTCGTCATTACAAAGTTCGCGGGACTGAAAAACCAAAGTTTCGTAATAACGTAGTTCGTAAGAACGTTTCTTTTAGGAATCGATGAAAAAAAAACTGTATATAATATGCATGATTAAATTTGACAAGAAATTTATATAACCAGAAAATTTGTTTCAGTTTCTCAATAGAAGAATGTGGCATAATGCAATCGATGGTTCAATTCTTCCCGAATACTGTAAGACATCGATATACGAACTAGATGCGTTCCGAGACCTTGTTCGTAAGTTGTTAAACCTACAGCCCGGCCGCTGAGGGTTGCCCGAAGATAGGGAGAATGGCCTAGTCCAGAGTAGGGTGCAAGGTTGCTAAGTAAGAGTGCGAAACGCCCACGTCACTTGTAAACAAAAGGGTTCCGTGAAGAAATTAGCCAGAAGGAATGATGAGGGTGAAGGACCCAAAGGAAGAATCCCTCCTTTTGGAGATTCGAAGAAAGGGGTTGTTTTCGTGGTTCAGGCTTATTTCGGTGCTCCATATGCATGTGACAACGTTGCATAGCTTCAAGGACTACGGTTATTCTGCAGAATGCTACACTGCATCACAATTGTGCTCTCTAACTCACGATTGCGACAAACTAATCTAGCTGGGCGTGCGAGGCATCCGGAGCTAAAAAATAGCTCTCCGCGGTAAGGAAGAACGGGTGAAATGCTGAACAGTTCCTAACTTCACACCGGATTCAATGACACTTTGTTCAGATTATGCCCAAAGTGTGAGTTCCTCTACGTCACACCGTGTCGCATCGGCCAAATTGAAAGGCACCAAATTTGAAATTTGAAAATTTTGAGTGCTCATATCTCTGAAAGTTTGTGAATCGAATGTGCATAGGAACTGTGCGTCCGATTAACAAGTAGTTATGAGTGGGTCACCATGATTCCACAGGAACAATGCTTATTATATGATGTTGAGTACGTACAGAAGAAAGAGCCATAATTGATGCTCTTGGGCTCAGTACAGTAGGAGAACTTAAACGTGGCACATTATTAAAACTTAGCATAGTGTATATGAGCGTTTCTACGCGTCACTGACTGACCGTTACACCCTGTTTTTGTTCATGTATTTCCCCTTTGACTTAATACAAATCAATTTAGGAACTTTCTGGAGGATTACACCAAAAACAAGTTAGTGAAAGCATACACTGGCTATGGTACCAATCTGTGACCCCAGTAGAAACGGAGATTTTAAACTTCAAAGTCGTCGTCACTGACTGACAAAAATGAAACTCCGTTTTGTGACGTTGTCACATTTCTTCGCATTGCTCTGAAATTATGCAAGATAAAGAAAATCCACGAAATACGTAAAATAGTTCTAAGTGTTGCCCAAACGTATGCAAAATCGTAACTTTGTGTAAGTAATGGTTTCCTCTCTTTGGCCATAAAAATGGAGCGTCACTGACTGAGGGGAATTGTCACTGACTGACACATGTGATTTGATGCGTGTTAACTTTTCTTTTTCATGGAATGAGCATTGCAAAATATATCTATATTGAACACAGAAATTTATTTAAAAGAAACAATAGAGTTGCATAGCCAGGAGTATGTCCAGGGGGTCCGGACCCCCCCCCCTCCGAAATTATTTTCACAAAAGAAAAACACAATTATTTTCCTTCAGAAAAAAGTGTTAAAATTAGTTTAGAACCCTCTACCTAGTACCCTGTTTTTAAAACATTTTTCCCCTGTGTTAGACCCCCCCTGAACGAAATTCCTGGCTACCCCACTGAAACATAAGCACATAGTATGTATTTTATCCAGTAATTTTGCTTCGATTTCTATATTCTCGCTTAAAATGGTGAGTACTCCTAGCACTATGATCTATTGCGTAAGGAGACATCTTAATTATATTTATAGCAACTAACTCCACATGGTGAACAAAGAGTGTGTTCCGAATGGGTGAAATGCCATGTCCAGCATTTCATTGGAGCCTGAAATGCCGTGTACAGGAATATCTGCAAATTTTATTTTAATGCTGTTTTAATTACACACTCATACTGCATTTATTACAGGAGAACCCGACTTAAAAGCTTCCCAGGTCATGTTTCTGCCTTTGCCCCCAACTACATCAACACCACCCTTTCCATGATCTGTTACGACTTCATTGCCGCTCTCTATTCTTCCTGTTTAATTCCTCGCGTTCACCTCTTTACTTTTTCCTCTCACGATGCTCGCGCTGTCTCTCTGCTCCCGTCTTTGCCATCTTAATAAATCCTGACATATGTTACAATTAAGGATTTCAGATCTCAACAATCATTCTGCTCCTATGTCCCGCTATCACAACAAACGTACCGAAGCGACGCGACGACAATGAAGGTAACGGTGATACGCGGCATGCCGAAGTCAACAATTGGCAAAAAAATAAAATATTCCGCTGCATAAACAATTTACCAAGAAAAATAAAACTGATATAACATTATTACTCGAGGAACATATTATGCCACGAATTTAGTGTACCAGTCGGGGCCAATGAAGCGCACGCACCAAAATTTGAAACTTGAGCAATACCACAGGTTAAAATGTCAGTCAGTGACGGCCCTCAGGTACAAAAACGGTGAATGCTGGGGAATTTGTTTATTCTCATCTTTCATCCTTGGGATGGACTTGATTTGGATACGAAACGATTTATCTCCCGCATCCCTCGATATTGGTCAGCGGAAAAAAATGTATGTCAATCGTCACTGACTGACACCAAAACGACGCACTGTTGCGTTACATTCCTCTGCATGACCATGTGGCTTTCAAGTATTGATGAAATGGATTGGTAAGACACAGTCATGATTGGGGAGAATGGTTAACTGTAAATTTTCATAGAAAAATCTTATCTTAGTGCGAAATCTTCAGTAATATAATGGCTCTGTAAACGGAATCATTTGCTCATGTGATACGAGAGCTCAATTCCGCGGCGTTTTCGTAAAAAATGGTTGGAGTATGGGGATAAACAGGTACGGATTATTAAAATTTGGAATATTTACACCATGTCAGGACTTTGAACGGTCCATTTACCTCAAATTGAATTTTTGAACCCTAGTATGACAGTTACGTAGAAACGCTCATATCCACCTAAATGCTTATTGCTTTACAAATTGCTTATTCGTGTAACTGTGTAATAAAGTTCATTTTGTAACTGCCGGGACCAGGACAGATTTGTATTTTCGAAATAACAAAGATGTCTTGATAACGTTTCTTTTACTATAGATTGGATAGGCCTTTTCGTCGGGACCAACTATTTGCTTCTTAATAACAAGAACTTCATAAAAACGTTCATACAAATGAGAGTACTGTAATAGATTTGGATTTCTTTGATGAAGGACTATTACCTCTCGGGTGTTGATGGCAGTATTTTGAATCTTTTGCAGGACAAACATGACATGCCTACAGTGTCGTTTCTCGACGTGCTGCGTGAAGGCGCTGCAGATGCATGCCGATGAGTTTCACGCCCCAGCGGAGCAGAAAATGTTGGCCGAGATCAAAGTGGAGGATGGGAAGAAGGGGAAGTTGGCTGTGGCCATGTACTGCATCTGCGGCTTTGGATCCCTCTCTGGCAACGCTCTTGGTGAGTTGTAATCCTCTGCTGACAATCAATTTTTGTGTGGGCATTAACGAGGATATTCATTGCTATGATGTCCTTATGAAAGGAGAGACTTCAACAGGTTCATTTGGTCAAAGAAGCAGCTCTGGAGCTTTCCAGCTGTGAACGTGCACAGAGTGGTCAGCCATATTCCCAAGGGGCAGGACCCTCACTCAGAGGTCACGGTGGGATAAAATATGTGGATCGCTTAAGTAAAGAACCCACTCCAACCAAGGCAAACAGGCTTCACACTTAAGTCAAATGGGAAGCTCCAAAAAATTCCCCTCGGCATTTCTGAAGTTTATCGATTGGGTTGGTTCACAAGCAATAAACGGTTAAAAGTAGAAAGTAGATTTTGGTAAAGCAAGTAATGTCAATTACCTCCAAGATGTCAAAGCCTTAATATATATTCAATGGGCATATTTATTTATTTTGAATGTCATGGCTACTTCGTTATTTGTGGCGTTTGAGTATTTGACAGTTGGCCTTTCGTAATAATAATGAAGAAAGACGTTCATAAATCTGGAATTTCCTGCAGGTGACTGTGTTTCGTGAAATGACATGTGTTTGTCTTTTTCTGCTGCAGCCACTCACCTTGTGAAGAGCGAATGTCGCACGGCTTACGCCAGCGTCGAGGCTTCGAAAGAGCTGGAGAGGCAGTCTGCATCCTTCCCTCCTCTGGTCACCCTCGACGACCAAGCTGACCAGGACCCCTCGGACCAGATGATGAAGGCGTATGCCGAGCGTATGACATCGTCGTCTTCGGCTGCGTCCCCTGCTCCTGCCGCTGGTGCCTCTGCTGCAAGAACCAATGGTACCTCTCAACTGGTGGCGCTGGCCAATATCCATTCCTCTCTGCCCTGATGCCCATTCACTTGCTGTGATTTTGTGAAGCTACATTTATTCCCCTTATTCTTCTGCCATAAACCACCGTACCACCAAATGCCTAGTAAAAATAGAAATGCACAATTTGGGAAATTGCATTGCCATTCTGTTGCACTGATCATTTTTTTTTTTTTTTTCGATAAAAAATTATTTTCCAAGCAGACAGTCAAACAGCAAGTGTAAACGATAGATTGTGGGCCAATCTCTCATCAGCATTGCAGTCACAGCTTACAACTATTTCTTATTTGTGTTTCTGTTTCATGCAAAGTGGTTTAATGTCAATGCCCTTGTTGGTAGAAATCCTTCTTTATTTTCTTATTTTCCCCTGTAATTGTTGGAAGTGCTGTGGGATCAATTACTAAGATTAAGTGGCAGCTTGTTAGTGCTTTTCAGAATATTTTATTTTTGTTAGTATATGGTTGGTGAAACTCAATTTTTGATTGAATTTATGGGAGATTGCAGGGTCTTTGGAAGCTCTCATTGCCAAGAAGAAGAAAGGAATGTAATCATATCAATAAATGCATGGTGATTGCACTTTTGTAGATTTTATGTATTCACATTTTGCAAAAATTAAGGTCTATTTTCATTGTTATGGAGCTTAACTTCAATATCTTTAGGGTAGCTGTTCAATTTGTACCTACATTTACTGAATGTTGATTCTTAGGGCCTTAATAACTTCCACGAATTGTAGTAGAAAGGAGGTTGGTGCCATCAATTGTTTATTTCTAAAATTGTTGTGAATCAGTAGTTATGACTGTGATGATAAATTTATTAAGAAAGATGCAGGTGATGTTAATTTAATAATTACAGAGGCAAAAACCATGAACCATTTTGAAAAGTTGTGTCATGAAAGTTTAACTATGGATAGTTGGTGCAAGAAGGAGCCAAAATTACAAATGACGTTCAGGTAGAAAACTCACCATTTTTAAACCACGGAAACTTTGAGCCAAGCACTCTTAATTGACCACAAGTTTCACTGTTGCCAGATGCCCTGGTCAACTCATGACTTGAATGATCTGCCTGCCGATGTGTCCAAGGCATCCACTAACGGGGAAAACTTGGCGGCCAATCAAAGAGCTTTGCTCAAAATTTCTGCTGTTTAAAAATGGTGTTTTTTCGACCTAAACGTTAGTAATTTTGTTTCCTGCTGGCATCAGCTATCGAGGGCTAAAATTTCACGATGCTATTTTTTTCTGCCCTGTATAATAATAATTCAATGTCAGTGTATACAATGCTAGATGCAGCTGCTGCAATGACTCTTATTTAACGCGTTCACTGCCATGGATTTTCAGACGAATTCACCCATTGTGCCAAAGTGTATTTCTTTTCCCTTTTGCTTTAATACTTGTATCCTTTCCATCTGAGTTTCCGAGTGCAGTCCGCCATGCATGCAGTGTCATCTTCACGTCATATACTTGGCACTAAATCAGCTGTGACCAACAGGGTGCTATGACATGTCAAAAAAGTGATTCAGTTTTGAGTCATTATGACTGATGCGGCAGTGAGCGTGTTAAAATAATTATAGATTAATGTCTCTTAGTTAATTTAATTAATCTATTTTTATGCTACGTTACTTAACGTAAAGTGACTAACTAAAATCCAATGACAGCATACCGTGGCAAATACATTCAATGTACGAAGTTATTCTTCATTTCATTTGGTATATTAATTGTTTGAGTTGCAATTACTGGCTGTTATGTTGATGTAGATTTTAAGGATTTGAATCATGAACTGATCAAGAAAAATCCAACCTTTCCAATCTCAAATCTTTTCTAAGATTCGTGGGATTCGAGTATTTGTGGATTTGAATGGCCCATCTCCAGTTATGTTACTGAAGGATTTTCAAATTTTTGCCGTGATTAGTCTTGAATTTCCATTCCACGAATTGGTGCACACCCCACAGCTTGAAATGAATTATTTATCGATGACACTCACTTTTACATTTTCACTTGACTGATTTGGTCGCTATTCATATCAAGAAGTTTGCTATGAATGTGTATGTAGGCTTAGCATTCAATGGAATCGCGTGGAAGGGAAGGAAGTGCGCATCCTTTAAGTGAGGAAATATTCAAGAGATGTTCGCAATATAATCTGAAGCAGACTCTGCGTTGCGGCCAGGGCGTGCGTTGACAGTGCGTAGATGCAGCAGCATTGCTTTCCCCCCTTACCCTCCACTCACCCCCCCTCCCCTTAGCATTATGCAATTGACGTAAAAACTCCAAGATTTAAAGTCATTCGCAAATGACAATTTTGTTATGGTGAAGCTTCCCTTGGAATTAACTTGCATTTTCATTGTGACCAATGAAATTTTTTTGTTATTTGACATTTTTTGAAATCAGTGATCATTTTGACAACTGCAGCTCTACTCTAATTGTAGGTGAGATGTTGGAGAGAGGTGAGATGTAGTTTGCAGAAAGTGTTTTAGATTGTGTTTGTTATGAAGCATTTAGTGTTGCTTTTGGGAAACGCTGCATCCGAGTCATTTTCTCTCAATGTTTTCCTCCTCCTATTTACCTACGTACAACCTAACCATATCAAGAGAAATATGAATATGCTCCACGTCTCATTCTTTAGTCAGGGTATAAATGTTTGTTGACCTATTGTTGTGCTGATTTGAATTTTTTCTAGCATACGTTGACTGTTGGGGTTTTTAAAGGGTCGGGATTCATTTCCAAACTCAGCTCTCCGTTGTTACCATCCTCCTGATTGAAATTACTCAATGGCTTGGTGGAGTTGGTCCCGATGGTTGTTGTTCCATCTTGGCTGTTACGGAAGTATTTCAAGTATTATGTATATCCAGGGCTTGAGTAATGATGTTAAGCCACTGCCAACAGTGAATTTTGAAGATTTATGATATGTTTAGGGTGGTATGATCGTATTTTAGCAGTTTTCAGTGGTACATAGGTACAGAACTAAATGAAGCAATACTCTAAGCTTCATCTTCAATTTCAGACATGATAATGAAATTCCTGAAATTAATGAAAATAATTTCTACATGTTATTGACTTCTGAGCAAAAGTGTATGTGTTTGACGTAGTTACAATCAGCAATTACAGTTTCCACACAGCATTGCAGGAAGTACTCAGAAATACACCTTTAGGATGGCCGTGTCTGTCAGTGGCAGAATATGTATGTCGAATAGTCCCCATTTCTACAATTCGTGGTCCAGTGGTGGGTCTCGTTGTTCTTCTCTCCAGCTGGTCTTCTGCTGAGCCATGAGAAAACTTTCCTCGTACTCACAATAATTTTGAGTTTATGCTTGAAAACATGATTTTCAAACTTGATGATATATCAAACTACAGTAAAACTTTGATTTTACGCAGTTGGAGGGACCGAAATATGGGCACTGTGTAAAATCAAAGTGTGTAAAATTAAGATTTGGTATTGAGGAGAAGTATAGATTTCAGGATAACACTTGCTCATTATTTTTAGAACCCTTAGTCATACATTTTGTATAGTTCTGATTTGAGCCAGAACCGGATCCAGAAAAAGTCTCATATGTGAGGCATTACGGTAAAAGAGCATGACATCCTTTTCAATCGCATCAGATATATGTTTCCTGGATTCAATTACTCATTTGGGGGCAAGAATATGAAGCCTAATAATCTTATTTACTCACAAGCAACACCACTGATGACGTGTTACCTTAAGAGAAACAATGTTGCATTCCTGAACAATGTTTCCAATGGTTGAATAACATGGTAGAATAGCTAGCATTTCTGGCACTAAGATTACTTCTGTTACCCAGAAGAAATTTCGGAATGGTGATACTAAATGCTTGCAGGGAAGCTAATTTTCGAAAATATTCTCATTAAAAGCAGTTTTCAGGAAATCCGTTGAACCAACTGCAGACAAACAAAGATTGGAGGTTGAAGAAATGAGATATCTGAGGATAGTCATCCAAATTAACCCCTTTATCAGGGAGCAAAATTTCGCTTATACATCACAAAGGCTTTACATCCTGTGGGCCTGGGTTCAAGTCCTGGCAGTAGCAGAAACTTACCAGAGATCCCTACTTGAGTGTAATTTGGAGGGCACTTCCAGTGCACCACTCTGTCCATCAGATGGGACATTAAGTCCTGGTCCCTTTTGAGCCTATCATTACAACCTGGCTAATGCCAACATAGGGTTCCAATACCCCCAGCCCTTACTTCATGGCGCTAATGACCCCAGCTGTCAGTTACCTCCTTCCAAATAGCATACCATAGATAATACGGAGCACACAGGACCCGGGATACTCGGAAATTTAGATTTTTCCGGTGTTTAGATCACTTTTTTAAAGTGAGCTATTTAAATAACCGCGCAACTACCGTCATGCCGCCAGTGATGAATAAAAAAATATCAATAGTCCGGAACAATCTTCCTTCTTTATAATTTTTACGCATTAAAATAGAATTTTCCCGTGAAATTTTAGCATTAGTAGATAGAATCTACCGGGTATAGCTTCTCTGTCTGCATTCTTCCGCGAATTCAGCGCCGGGACCTTCGACTCACAAGCCGTGTGACTTAACGTAATATTTTGCTTCCCCATATCTGATAACAACACCGAACACTTTTTGTATTTCGATTTAATGGTACTAAGCCAGTCATGAGTTTAAAGGGACTGCCTTATCACTCATGTCTTGAATTTGACTTCAATGACGACGCGAGTTATTCTCCAAGGGCATTAACTCCCGTTCCGTTAAAAATAAACGCTTGCCACCTAGCGGAGTTAAGCTAATAGCTATTCAAATTCCAACCATGTTTCATTTAAACCCACTGACAATGAGATACAAGTTGAATCAGCTCTAATAAGGGCGCCGCGCAATCAACTTTCCCTCGCCTCCATTCGTCCCGCAGATGTGGGGTTAGCCCGCGGAATGAGACACCGTATGCTGCTTTTACCATCGTAATGAATCACCATTGACTTACGTCCATACTAGAAGTACGACTATCTTTTTTGGATCACCTTGGAAGCCAAAATTGTGGCACGGGAGGATTTTTAACGGCTCATTTCGCCGTTATATTTCGCTGGGGCGAAGGAGAACATAAGCGTTCGCAAAATTCTAGAAAACCTTCTGTTAGGGATAGATATTCCGTAGTTCTTAATTCCGGATTAACGATCGTCTACTGTAATTACAATAAATATGTTATAATCAGCGTCGATCAATAAGTCGAATAATAAACAAAAGGTGATAATGTTAATATCTCCGGCGATCATCCGTCGCATACACGGGGATAGCCGTATATTTTAGTTATCGATATCCTTCTACGGCAAATTTAAACTAAGAGCGATATTCGCGTTCGTAAAGGAGCCTGAAATATTACTCAGAGGGCGTAGGGTGAAGCAATAATTAGATTCGCGATGTTTTTAGATTCACGCTCAACAGCGCGACGTCATTTCAACCATTCTTGTATTCATTTTTGCAACTCATTTAGACGAATAAATAACCTAACTTCATATTGCTCCAGTCGGCATTTTCCAAACAAGTCGAAAGACTACTGCGTAAAATCAAGATTAGCGGCCTCTTTGGGGCTGAGGTTATGCTGCGCAAAATCGAAAAACTGTGTAAAATCAAGAAAAGATGTAAAATCGAAGTTTCACCATTGCAATTCCCTATGCTTTCCGGCCGGACTTGAGTGTCGATGCGTAAAAACGAGACTTGATGTAAAATCGAAGTGCGTAAAATCGAAGTTTTACTGTATGTACTTCTGTTATGGTAAAGGAGATAATAAAAATAATTTAATTGATTGTAAGCATTGGGGTGAAATGGGAATGGATTTGGGGAAGCTGTGTTGCTTTAGAATCAAACAATTGTGTGCTTGTCTTCCATTGAGTGTGCTCAGTCGCAATTGATTCTCGGTTTAGAAGCAATAGAACTTCCTTTAGGCCTAACCAAAGGTCATTGTCTGTGGTTTTTATGTAAATATTTCATGAGCTAATGCATTTCTTTTGTTCACCAAGGTGCTGGGAAGCTTTGAATATTTTGCAGTTTTTTAAATGGGTTCTTGTGATCTGCGTAAACATTCTGTTTTTTAGACTTTCATTAGACACCAGTGGATTCTTTGTGAGAAATTGTATTCTGTCCTTGCTACTGTCTGATTTCTTTCATTTTCTGTCGTTTCCTCTCCTGAGTTATGCTTGTGCGTTTTACTCTTTTGCTTTGTTTGGCCATTGAAACTGCATGAAACTTCATCGATTCCTTCAATTAATGAGAGTCGTATAGAAAGTTTAGCAATTGAAAGAAACATCATATTAAAAATCATTTTCCAATCTTCTCACTGCAAATGAGTTTAAATTTACATTTGGTCTCTCATCTGAGTGTGTGTACTCAGAAGGAGAGAATGAATAAACTTCTCTCTGGTCCTGCACTCTCCTGTGCGTTCCATCCATCCCTCTCAACAATTCGACGCCCGACTTGAGCATTGTCCTCAGGACTGAAGTCTGTGACGTTGTTACATATGGCCTATCACTCACGTACTTACAATTTAAGAATCTCTAATTACTGAATTCAGGATAATCAGATGCCGATAGTTTCTTCACTCATGGTTGCACCTGTGTTGGGGCTGTGATAGCCGTGAGAAGATTCTACTGCCATCGTCTGGCCCTTTTGAAATGTGTACTGCTGTGCCCTGTCATCACGCACTTCTAGTTCAGCCATAGTCATGCGTGCCTATGGATATTTTTTGCAACTACATAAGTCCACAGCATACTAAGGTCCACGTTTAATGAACAGGTTGATAATTTAAAGTAGGGACTCATTATATCTCACCAATTAAAACCACATTAGAATTCTATTTCAGCTTTTTTAACCATAATTTAACTGTATCATGTCCCTCATCCCCCATAACTTGGGTATCTTATGTGAGTGATTATAAGGCAAGTGTCGTGATTGGTGCAAAATAAAAAATTTCAAAGTAAAGTCAGAATAAATAGCCTTTCCTTATGTCTCATGTTGGGTTTTTAATATTAAAGTTGATTAGGTAATGATTTAAAACTGTGCATTCCTCTGTGGTTTTCATTTGGGCTATATTCACGACAAGTTCTGCTACAGTGTTGCATTATCAAGTGGTTCGTACAAATGTTGGTCGAGTCCTCGAGTGTGTGTATGCTGCACGATGCCTCGCCACCGGCTTTGGTGGCAGCAGAGCAAAGACCTTGCCTGCCAAACCAAAGGTCGCGGGTTCGAGTCCCGTCTGGGTAGGTTACCCTTATCCTGGATATAGATGTTTGTGCCTGTTCAAATTATTAAAATGTTATCGAAAACCCCAATGTAAAGGCCCAATAGTGCTGTTTTTGGAGGTGTGGTAAATAGATAAATAGATTAGAATGTAGCAGCACCATCATTGACAGAGGGGGGTGCAAATGGCCTAATGTATTACGTGTTGACAACTGGTGTGCTTTAATTAAAAATTAGCAGGGGTTGAATAGGCCACGTAATCACCCCTCGGGATTGCATAAGCCTTTCATGAGATGAAACATTCTTAATTACAAATAAGCAAATTATTCACTGAGCGTGATGCCATTTTGGCGAATAGGCATGTATGTATGATCTACCCCTGCCTCCTGCAGTCTGTCCTCAAACAGCTTCATTAACCCGATCAACTTTCCAAAACTTTGATTTTTGGCCACCAGTTGTCAGAAACTTTGCTTGGATTCACAAATACCCTCAGTATAAATACAGGACAGCCTTCAGGAATGGCATTCCTCAGCTCTGATGATCATGATCGAGTCTGGTGTCAAAATTTTGGGCGTGATGGAGGGACTAGCTTGGTGGGGAGGACCTTTGAGAGAATTTTACGCTTTGTGCGCTCCAGGATCACCAGGTCTGAATATTATTCTGGAGAGTTATGTTGTCCTGGCTGAGGAAGAAGATAGTGGATTTCTACATTTGTGTGGGTGAATAAAATAGTTTTTTTTAAATATTAATAGTGAGTTATTGCATCTGCATTTTGTTCTTCCCTCTTTTTATTTAGTTTGGGCGTTGCTTATTTAGCAATGGTCATCATTCCATACTAGTTGTCTAGATTATTTTGGCAGCTTTGGATTTTGATGAAATTCTGTTCAAGTCCCCTGCAAGTATTTATTTATAAATCACTATGTATTACAGTATACTTAACAATATGTTGTACTCCACCACTACTATTTTCTTCTGCTGTACTGTGACACTGCCCCCCATTTCATTTTTTCAGCAAAATTATTGTCTGTACATCACAGGGTGGCGCACGGGTCCGCCAGCTACCTGATCCGCAAGCACCGGGGAGGAAAGGACTGACTCGGTTAGCTGGCTGGCCCATGCATCACCCCACAGTATACAGACTATAAGCGTAAACTCTTACCTCTCCACTTAGCAATGCTTATGGGGTGCTGATGCAATACATACTCGTACGTTCCATTTGATGTGAATTCTCCTCAGCCATTTTTAATTTGTGCTGTCACCAATAGAAGACTTCGCCTTATATTTCCCTTTCATCGTAATAAAAATGGCATATTTGAATACTAAATATTTAAGTATGTAACTTAATTTAACCTCAGTGCATAATGTTAGGCATAAAATGTGAGTTGAATCTATGAATGAAAAAATGCTTTTGGGTAGGAAGATTTAATGTTTGGAACGATCCTTTATAAAGGTATGAATTTGACCAATTTGACCAACCACAGCTAATATTGACCAATCTCAGTAGGTCAAAATTAGCTGTGAATGAGCAAAATTGTTGACTTCAGGAGTAACTTTGTGCCGAACACTCGTGGAATGGAATAATCTCAACTTCTTATTTTCCAATGGACGTTATTTTTACTTGCACTAAGCATTTCACTCCTCTGCAGTGTCATCATTTGTGCTCTCCTAGCTCAACACACTCATCTATAGTAATACTGAAGTAAACACTTATTAAGTCATGTTGTTGGAGTAAGTAAATTTTTGTGTACTTCACCCCCTTAATGCCCTCCGACTCAACCGTTCCTCTCTGGACCATCAAATTTGCACAAAGTCATTCCTAGCCTTAACTGAAATCTTCCTTCCCACCTTCTCTATCCTTGCATTATCTGTCGCCCAAACGTAACCGTGCCGTGCACTGAGGTAGCGAGAATGAGTATGCCACAGTGTGGTGAATCGCATCTTGTGAGTTTTAATTAACATATCTGTGGAAAGTACTAAGTTTTGGTTATTAAATCATGCATAGCTGAGAAAGGTTTTTTTCAGTGAGTCATTGTTTGTTGAAATTTTTTCCCAGGGCTGTTCTTATAGTGTAAATGAATCAATTTGTATGTCATAGCACTATTTATTTCCTCTGGTTAATGAAGTCATCTTTCCTTGTGACCAGGAGAACCTCAAAGCATGCTAAACATTCTCGGCTTGGTAAGGAAACCATCAACTGATGAATCCAGCAACGATGCACCCGATGACGATAAAGGTGATTTTTCTAAGATGGTAGACGCAAAGAGAACGCCATCTGCCGCCAGGGGGGGAAGTAGAAAGGGCAAGCGATGAGATGCATGTGGTTTTTTAAAAGTACTGCCATATTTTTGGAGGTCAAGGGGTTCCTGTGTGTTCTTATATAATAGATGGCAATTTTTTAAAATTTTGTACTGTGCAAATACTTTTATACATTTTGATGGCCTTACTCCATTGTTTTTCACTGACTGAAATTTTTACTTCTTTAAATACATTTCATGTGTCACTCGTCTGTGTCAGGCCTTCACTTGCCTCTTTTAAGGTCAATTGTTTATATCCATTGAATTTAAATAGTTATAAAAAATATGAAGATCAATTTCATGTTGGAACATAAATATGTAGATTAAATAGCTTATATAAATGTTAGAAAATAAATCAAGCATTTTTATGCCAATTAAAAATTTGATTTGAGTGTATATTTTAGTGGTGTTATATGAAAGACCATTTACTAGATGAAAATATGCTTTATGAGGTTTTGAACTTAACAGACTCACTGCAGATATATCTTACCCAGATATGTCTTTTCTTAGGATATTTCTCCATTAAGCCTACGATTTACTAATAGCATTCCCTACCAATTCAACCTTACGTATCGTGCCTTGTCATATTGCTCTCCATTAAGTCATTTCTGTGACAAATTTGGCTCAATGAAATTCAGAATGTGAAATCGTCGCCTAACTGAAATATATATCACAGTGACCACCATATAGACTCAGTTGTAACAATGAAAATTGGAGATGTTTGCTCAAGGAATTCAGGTATTCTGGACAAACTCTGGGAATTTGGAGAGTGTTATGGAAGAATCAGTTTTTGACTAATGCTTATAACCAGCCCATTGCTTTGACTTTTCCTGTCCTTCCTGAAGCAAAGCAAAGAATAGTGAAGTCTGTTTGGGTGCTTCACCAGGTAATCTCCTTCATGGCTGCCGACGTGTCAGGAACGAGTCATACTCCATCCACAAGGGTGAATCAGCCGTCGGCAACATCGGCAGCCATGAAGGAGATTACCCAGTGGAGCACCCAAACAGCTTTCACTACCAGCATATGGCGAGAAAGCATCAGATCTTTTTTCAAAGCAAAGAATAATTTTTATAAGATTTTTGCTTCCTTTCCCCTGAAAACTTATTCTTGTTAAGGGAAGCTCATCTTCCTATAACTTTCCATCATAAAAACTCTCTTTTAGTTTCTTTATTTTTTCGGTGGTCGATAAAAAAATAGAAAATCATCATTCACTCCACAGAAAACTGAGAAGCAGTTCATTCCAGCCGTGGGTCTTTCCACGGCCAGATGTTATTTTTTCTTTAGCGCAGGGAGCAAAGTCCTCCACTTTGGACTCTGAGCACAAGCTCCTTTTTAACACATTGCGGAAGGATGGCGAGAATTGTCGTCATTTTTTTCCTGAACGTTCCGGACGGATGACGAAGATTCTCGTCATTTAGGCGCATCTACCTAAACAATATTAAAGCGTACAATACGTATTCGTTAGTACATTTTCAGTTGTTGTTCGTTATTCATAATGAATTGATGCATCATGACGTTTGATTGGGTAAAGTTATATTCAAAACATCAGCTTTTTAACCATGTTTAAACCAAAGACATATTTCCAATCTCAACGCCTCCACCCAGAATGGGCGTTTCTAGGAGTTTAAAGACCCCGGTAGGTAACGTGTTAAAAGTTCTTGATCACCATTCTCAGCTAATACCTATATATACTGACAGCTCATAATCCGAATCCAAAAAGCTTGTGCCTGCGCTGTCATTCCCTATGGTGGCAGCACAATCCAAGCTAAACTCAACCTGCTCTGCAGTTTATACTACGCAGAACTTCTCGCCATAAAATATGCTCTGGAAAATATAACTTTATGCGAGTCCTATCTAATCTGCTCAGACTCCTTGAGTGCACTCCGTGCCATTTCAGATTACTATCCCTTTCATCCCTTGGTGCGGTCCATACATGATACCCATTACTCCTTGAGCAGGAAGGGCATTACAAATTCTTACATTTGGATCCCGGGGCATGTCAGAATTCGAGGCAATGAGATTGTGGACACAGCAGCAAAGGAGGCACTTAGTGAAACCATCACCGATTTTGATAGGATTTCCTCTGAAGATCTCTTAGATCGTCTGAGTAAACGGAAGAGAGTATGCATGAAGCAATGGCCAGAGTTGTGGAATAATATCGCTGGTAATAAACTCAGAATCATCAAAGCTGAAACAGCCGCTTGTATCACTTCAGTCAGGAACAGCCATAGGAAAGAGGTCGCCTTCACTAGGCTTAGAATTGGCCATACCACGCTCACACATGCATACATCTTCATCAAAGAGAAGCAAGTCTCCCGCTGTGATTGCCATCTTACTGCGAGACACGTTCTGGAAGAATGCATGAAATACTCTCTTGAATGTAGGGAACTAATTGGAAACCAAGATATACGAACTCCTCTGGGTGATAATCTAGATAATATCAATGATGTAATACAATATATTATGAACACGGGCATAATCAAACTCTTGTGATTTTCATACTATAGGAGGCCCCTTTTTATTGAAAGCATTTATCAGAAGTCAATAAACTTCCTTAACGAAAAGGAACATTGAGCGGTGACCCTGTTGTCGACGCACCCCTAAAATGCATTTCTACTACTAGAAGTTCTTTGTTAGGATAGTTTTTTACTTGATTTTTTTACTTATTCACATATTTGAATACTAATTAACATCACTGCTTGTGTACTTGACTTCAGTTTGGGGTCACTGCAGATTCTGTCTCTTTACCAGGAACAATATTTAGCCACAAATGCTCACGTAAAGGACAGGAGAGCCCCCTTCAAAATAAAGCAATGCCTCTGGAAAACCTGAAAATATGTATATGTAGAGGGAATTTTTTAGTTGCTATGTATACTGTGGACAGTAGGACATCATTTACTTACGTAGCGGCATTTCTTTGCCCTTAAAAAATCTCCTCTTAATATTTTTCCATATGTCTATAAAGTATAAGTTAGTGGATGAATGAATTTTGGTTGCCATATTTTCATGGTATTTGTGAGGAAAATTATCATGAAGGGAAAAAATGCATTTTGAAGTACAAAAAGGCCACTTTATAAAAATAATGACCAATAAGTATAAATTAGGATTGATGAAAAATTAGCTTCTTAGTGTCATAGAAAATATTAGGATGGATGGGATGACATCTATCATTCTTCTGCAGAATTAAAGCTGCAAAGTACGACTGGACACACATGGTATCATTGAAATCGAGTTGAAAAGTTTCCTTTTGCTGCATCAATGTCTTGCCCAGAGTTCACTTCTTAATTCCATGTTACTTTTCGTGCTGAGGTGGCTTCTTCCTCAATTCGCTGTTAAAACTAACAAAACACAGATTCAAAGCGCTTGAAAAGAATGAGTGTGACACCGCTTCTTCCAAAGTCGCCTGCTGATTATCCCGTGAATGTGAAATTGACAAAACCCCTTCATGCTAATAATTGCACTGATTTCACCAGTTGGAGCGTTATTTTTTTCTAGAAACTTTTACATATGGGTGCCAGAATCTCACACTAAGTGATCCATTCGAAAATATTTATTTCTATTTTTTCTGTAATCCTACCTTTAGCCATAGTCTCAAGTTGTGGTCATTGTAACTACAGAAGATGGCTAATTTTATCTACTGGGATTTTTACGGCAGGCATTAATTTTGGGTCGCTTACACTGATTTTCCATATATTTTGCCTGCAGAACATCCTCTGGCAAAGGTTAAGTCATCTGTGTCATAATGACATAGTTGATCCATCTCTTTGGAAAATCTATACTGACCCATTGTGGTGTTGCGGGAGCTTTCGCTGCCGGTGCGGCAGTCAATATGTTAAAGAGCTGTCACAGGTCAAGGAAAAGTCAAAGTCGGCATATGAAAGTGGGTAATCAGGAAATCTTGACCATCTGACATCAGGTCCTAATTTGTGTCTTGGCGACTGATTCATAACAACTGCTGTGCTGTCTACTTGCATGCATTTTAAACTTTGAGAGATGTCGTAAATTTGCCTTTGAAATTATATCAATATACATATGTATATTAAACAAAGCCGTAAATCGTGTCAGTTACACCATTTATAACTCAAGAATGGCTTTACTGATTGTAATGATATTTGGTGTTTTTGGATTTGTCTCTGCCCCGGATAAAAATACCGAAGGTTCGTGAAAAAAAATTATTTGGTTTTAGGGTTTTTTTTTTAGGCTTTGGTAATGCTGTAAAAGCTGTCAAGTTGGTCAAAACTAGATGATTTGTTTTGTTTTTACCAATTTAATGACTGAGCTTTGTGAAAATAATTTTAAACATATTTAAATCGTTTAATACATGCCAAGCCCAGCTCGAGTTTAATCGTCAACAAACATGTCACTGCCATGTGAGTAAACAAATTTCCAAGCCATTGTTGACTATCGGTAATGGCCATGTTCCTGTCGACAAGTCGAGCAGTTTGATTTCATCTCCTTGGAATTTTTGCAATTTTGTTTCTTCAAAAGATGAGCTCTATCAACAAAGTGCTCCCGAACATGATTGATAACCACAAAAATCACAAATGGTTTAGAGAGCGTGCAATTTTGGCGGTTAAGAATGAGAATGTGGATGACTGAAACTTGGTAAATCAGAATTAAATCATGGGTACCCTGCACTAACTCAAATCTATTGACTATGCTACAAACGAAGACGAAGTCACCAACTGTCCATGGGAATTTTTAAACTTCTTGGATGTGCCTGGCTTACCTATTTATTGCTGAAGGTTGGCCTGGTGGTCATGATGCTTCAAAACCTAAACCAGCCAAAACTATGCAATGGAACGTGTTTGGTGAATAAAAAACTGAAAATCACTGTGATCCACGGGACTATACTAGAAGAAAAATTCACAGATGAGGAAGTTCTCATTCCGAGGATTCCCGTCATCCCAACCAATATGCGCTTTGAGTGCAATGAATTCTTATTTTATTACAGTAAGTCAAAACTTATTCAAATCAGTACAGTTGCTCTTGATTTTTAAATGTTGTAACTAAACTGATCCTTCGTTATTAAGTGGTACAAAGTTTGCGGGGTCAGCTAGTGAGGATATAAAACCAGTACATATCTACTGTCTGTAAAGGAAAGCAAGATACCCGAGTTTGAGGAGCTCGAGCGTCTAAACGAAGAAATCAATTTCAATGCAACAAAAATGATACGCTAGAGAATTTATTTCTACATTGTATCATGTACTTTAAAAAATCTTCGGCTCAATAGTTTTTCCTGTACTTCATTTTTTCTCAAAAAAGTATCCTTTTTTTGCGAGAAAAAACAAGTTGCCCAACTTTGAGCGCTTGGAATTCCCGTAGTTTTCGTTCCTTTTACTTGAAATTTTGATATAAAGAAGCCACATCTATTATTGGCAGTTTGCCGAAAACAAATTGTTTATACCACTAAAATTAACGGAGTTGTTGTAAACAAGGCAAACCTCTGCTGACTTCGTAACCAGTGGGTCAATTGAAAATTGATTGGTACTGTTGTCTTCCGTAGGATGTTAGTAATGCATATACGTAGATATTACTCGTTAAATGTTAGCAGTATTTTCATTATCTTTTGATATTTATTTTTGTTTTGAGCTCTGGTTGTTGCCTGTCTGGTTGTCCCATGACGGAGCTGCTGGGATGCGCATAGAAACATCCAGATAAATAATAAGTGATATTGACGTTATTATTGTTATTTAATACACAATTTATATGTACTTGCATTACAAGCAATGCAAGTACAATTAATGCAAGGGAACAAACCAGTCTTCTAGTGTCACTAAATAAAATTGAAATTTAACACACAGTGGCATTATTTGCAGTGATATTGGTGTGGATATTTTATGTTTGTCATCTCTCCAAGAAAACTTCGGCATTAATTGTCAGAACATATACCTTGACGGGCCAATTTACGAGAGAAAGTAAATTGAAGTTTTGGAGGTAGATTTATTATCTAGCATGAGCTGCACAATGTATGTGGTATTGAACATGGCACATATCCTGCGTACATTTACCTTGAACAGTGATCCATCCTTCCAAATGATTAGCATCTTTTGCAGAGCATCTTTTTTCTCAATGAATTCATGAATACATTGAGGTAATTGATCTTTCTGCAATACTTTTCCCTTCCTCATGGAGAGGTGAAATGAGAGTTTAATCAGGTTCCGTGGTCAGGGCCAAGCACAAATATTGGTTGAACTAAGTGAGAGCAATCTTTGAGGCCCAGATGCGTTGCAGCAGAAACTGAAGGGAAGCGACTTAATGTTACGTGAGGGTTATTTTTATTCTCAGTTGTCAAATACATATTTATTATGTATTCTTAACTACAACAATTCCTCTTCTCCACTCTGAGCCTAGCCATATGTCTCTCACAGAAAGTTGACTGCAGTGCAATCTACTCAGAAAAACCAAAAGGGCTTTTTGTTTGGTGTATCAGTTTGAACTTGACTTTGGTCGACCAAAATTGAGTTTATAAGTTGCTGTTTGTTTGATTTTATCATTGAGAAGAAATTAATTTTTGAAAGAACTTATGTTCTCTTAAGCAGAAATCTTTCAGCAACGCTTCAAAGATTTTATGCAATGAAAGAAAGTGTAAAACTCTGAGGAAATGACGATTGTTGTCAGAGAGACCATTCAGGGACTTTGAAGACAGGAATGTTATAATGACGCTATTGTAGATCCTATGGATTAACTCTTAGAATAGGTGTGTTTTTCTTTCCCCTTACATCAGTAATTTGTCATGAATATCTTTGTTCTACCTTGTGTTTCCTGGCTTAGCGTGATGTAGTTCTTTATCCCTTTTTTGTCTAAAATCTTCACTGTAGTGCTCCCCTTATTTTAGGCCACCTTGCTTGCTTGTTTTTGTTGTCGTTGGAAATTTCTACTGCCAATTATGCATATTAGCACTTACATCTTCATTTTCCCTTAATTAATCTCATTTTTACTTTCCTGCTGCCTTTCCATTGATTCCCGAGAGAATCCTAAACTTACATGGTGATGATAATTTCTCCTCCAAACACCGTGCATTCGTGTGCAGGAATCATCAATTGATAAATCAAATTAAAATAAAAGGCGTATTGAGTTACGGGAGCATGCTTGCAAAGGTACTAATCATTCTCCATGGGGAATTGCAGTCACTGGAAAATTCACTTACATAGGGTTCAAACGGTCAGGGAAGTGTGAGGGAAATAGAAATTGGGATTGGAAATGTGAGGGTAACGCTCAAATGCTGGTTGGGAAAAGGCTCAAAGAGGCTCTGGAAGAAGGTAAAAATATCAGTTGAGTGCTTGGAGCATTCAAGAGGCGGATGGGCGTTTTGTTTTGTTTGCATTCAGAATAAACATCCTGATCACCATTTGCAATAAATAATGACCAGATGGCAGTAATAACGCCAGGCCCAGGATACGTTTTGTTTTTGTCATTATTTGTTTGATTTTTTATTGTTGGGTTGGACTCTGCTGTTTATTGTCACATTGAATAAACGTTTCACATATTTATAAATTTCACTGCCTCCCATTTTGAGTGAATCTATTGATAAAGCATCTGGCCCAACTGATTTAGCCGCCTTCATTTCACTAATTTTTTATAGATTTCAGAATTCGAAGTTTGCATGTTACATTTGCCGCGTTTGTTTCTCTCTGAAAGTTTTGGAAGCTGGGTTCCAAGACCATTATGTCTACTTTATTTGCAGCATCTGTAAAAACACTTACATATATACTCACCATCAGCTGGACCCTTACCAGCTATAAAAGGCAGACCAAATTTCGTGGTGATGGATGGATGGTGGTACCTATGACACCCTTCTACGCTCATTTCTAAGGAACTTAATCAGCACCCATGCTTTATTCTCAAGAGTGTCAAAGACTTTATTTTTTTTATTGTTAAGTGCTTTTTCTGGTGTTGTTTTGAAAATTCTTGTTTTGTTACCTTTTTCTAATTTTTTTTTTTTTTTTAGGTTTTCATTTGAAGTACCCCTTGTAATGTGCTGGTAAATATTAAGGCATTATGTAAAGGGTGTCCATATTTCTAATGAGTTAAATCTCTGTGGAATATAAAAGGACAAGAAATTAAGACAGAACGTATGTGCGCTTGTGCATAATGGTGATCCCGGTGCACCATGTATGTTTGAGGCCTAAGAATCAATACTTAGGATACTAGTTGGTGTATAGCTAATAATTTCAGGTTCAGCATAAGTAGCTAGGTCTCTTCATTACTCATGTGATGTTCATTGATGTGTATTTAGTCCTTCTTTTTTGGTTGTGTACTGTCGATACTATGCCAAACCTCAAAAACTTGGGCAGTGTCATTTAAAATAAAAATTATTGACATTGAGTGCAGTGAGTTTTCTAAGTTCAAAAAACACTTCATAGAGCATTGATGGTTCTCGTTTGTAGAGTTGGTGTCATATGATTGAAACTTAATTTTATTATGTTATACTCCGCTGCATATTTTCAAAACAAAGAAATAGGCCCCCTTTTGATCCTGCTCTAAACTCATGACAATATATACTGTTTTGTCCGGATCATAGTTGAGAAAATTCCTCAATGCGTTGAAAGAAATCTTGGAACTCTGGTTCTCTAACATTGTTGAAATGTACCTTGATGCAATGCCAATAATTTCTCTCGAATCCAGTCGGTGATATGTCATATCAGAGGAATGAATTACATTCGGTGAAAGGATGTGATTAGTGAATGAATCTTTCTTTTCCGTTGGTTTTGAGGTTTCATTATTCAAATGAGACATTGCACTATTATTGATATCAAGAACTTCCACCCCATCGTGTCTCATACCATGCAAGATATTTGAGGTTTCAGTCTCAACAATAAAAACTTGCCTCTGACCAATGTTTTGCTTTAATTTTAATGCTTCATAAGAACTTATAAATCAAAAAACAACTACGAAAACTTAAGAAGTCAAGAAATAAAACACAACATTCCCTCACAAACACATAATTTCACATATAAAACATATTTTTAAATTTCATTTAAAAGAAAACCCAATATTTATTTACGTATTTTCATGTTTTCCCAATAATCCGAGGGAAAACATTTTTATTTAACAATTCCAGCATTTATTTTTTTTTTAATTTTTACACTACAAAAACATTTTGACCGAAGAAATAAAAAAATATAAAAATGAGGTAAATATGCTCTTATTTTCAACCGTTACAAATAATCTTCCACAGAAAATATAATATAACATACAGAAATTCATACTTTGATGGTCATCATATTGAATTATTCTTAATTATGATACTTATCTGAGATATAAATACATTTTCATCCCATGATAAATCTGTTTACATGCAGTGTTGTACTCCCTATACACATTCTTATGAGTGGTGAGTTGCAACAATATTTTGATTTTACAAATGGAACTGAGGAGGTTTGCTGGTACCTTTGGTTAAATTGTGGAAAATTAAAATTAAATTTGTGGAGAATAGCTCTGTCTTCTCCATACTTTATTGTTTCGTATAAAAACTTTAACCCAAAGCCCCTCCTTCTTGCAGAAAGTGACACAAGTCCATAAAAATTTAGCAGAGTTTTATAAGATACCTGTATAATTTTTGTACATTGGATGTAGTACTTCATTATCCCTGTAGAAAAGAACTCTAAGGAATTTTTTTTTGTATCCGTTCCAGCAAATCAATGTATTTCTTTGCAAATGGTGCCCACAAAATAACTCCATATTCAAGTTGAGACCTAATTAGGGCATATATATACATTAACAGTGCTTTAGTATTCTGAAAACCAGTTGTACTTCTTATAATGAAACCCAATGTCCAATGTACAGATTTCACTAAGTTTTCAATTTGAGGTATGAATGTAAATTTTTCCGTCAAAAGTTACTCCCAAGTCTTAGCACTCACTTTCTTTCTTTAACATAGCTCTACCCATATCATAGCAGTAATCATAGTATTTTCTTTCTCGAATATGTAATCTTATAGCACTTATCCGTATTTCATTTTTACTGATTCATTTTGACCCATTGATACAAATTATCTATGTATTTCCATAGATGGATAGTCCTGTATTTGGTTCATGTTCATGAATATCTTTACATCATCAGCATACATTAAACAACTGGAATACATTATATGTTCTGGTAAATCATTATAAAAATTAGAAATAACAATGGTTTGATCCTTGTGGTACACCGGAAGTGTCCTCATGCATTTCAAATCTACTCCCTTTAAAGACAACATAATGTTTTCTGATTTGTAGGTAAGTTTGTATAAATATCAACACGTCAATCGAAAAACCAATTTTATACAAATAGGCTTTCATATATAGGCTAATTATTAGCACAATTAATGAAACAAACACATTATTTTGAAATTTACCACTTCAGCAACAGAAACAAAACTGTAACATTCGTTACCAAGCATGTGACATATAAAAGTATCAAAATTGAAAACAAAAAATGTAAACAAATATGTAATACAAATTTATACAGGGATGAGATATGAATGCTACACAGTAGGCCTCTGATGAGATACATAAAGCAGGTGATGAAGTGTGTGAAGTAGAAGAATTCTGTTGGTGTTTAAAGGTTAGCTGGTAGGAGGATTATTACTATTGATTGAGTAGAAGCTGTACCAAACCAATCTTAGGGGTGATGACTGTTGATGATGATGAGCGAGGAATTTGAAAAATGTGAATGTGTAACAAATTTAAACAAATTTCACCAGCGTATAACATTAGCAGTGTCAGTTTTCTCATTATATGGAATCGGGTACTTAAGAATGCTTAATAAATATGCATTTCCATTCTTATTTCAAATTGGAAATGCGGATGAAAAATTGGTCTGGCAAGTTTTTTTAAATTTTGAACGAAACCTTAAAAATTACTGAAAAGGAAGATGGATAAAGAAGTGGTCAATTGTGCTGAAACATAATAAATATTACTCATTTCTATGAAAGTGCTATTTGTTGTTGAATTGAATCAAATAAATTGTGAAAAAGGAGTGAATCTGCTGTGGATGACTTGCAGTGAATTGTTTTCTCCTTTGTTAGATTCGTCCAGTCTTCAGGATGCAGACTGATGGAGACATACACACCATGTTGAGGTATCCATTGGTGTGTTCTTTTTGCTCTCGAACTTAAGGCTTTTGCTTTGCCATGGATGTGCAATTATTCTTGAAATATTGTATATAGTGCTTTTGCGGGTCATGCATGCTGAGCTTGCATCTGCTTTGTGCGTATGCCATAGAAAGGGAGGGGATTCTCACAAACTTAACCTCGAGGGATGTGACCCAGTGAAATAAGGCACGAGAAAGCACGACTTATACGAGGTTTCAGACCTCAGGCTCAGAATTAAAAAGTTTCCAAATGGCACAGCTACACATGTGAAAAACCCCAATCGGTATGAAAAGAAATGGCACAAAATAGCAATCCAATAGAAAAAATATGATATTACTCAGGACAAATTAATGTTTGAAAGTTTTGGATCTGACAAAAGTATGTACTAGAGATGTGCGAATAGTATCCGCGAATACTCGAATACCTCGAATACTAGAAAGTATTCGAGGTTTCGAATAGTTATGCGAAGAGTACCGCCTCGAATACTTTGAATTTCGCGTCATACACTGTTGCACGCACGTCGTTGGTATAAGTTGACTCGGAAAAATGTAGAGAACTGTAGTCATTTACTGCTCGCAGCGCCGTTTTACGCAAGTTGACGAATTACATCAAATTCGTGGATTTTAGCGGTGAAAAGAGTTCGACGAGGGGAACCGAAAATGGTCGGGTGAAAAAATCCGAAAATCCCCGATTCCCCCCCCACCAGGAGAACCTCAGTGCCGTGGGATAGCAACCTTAGGGCATTTCCCATGATCCGCTATCCCCCTCGATTCAGCACTCGCCTCACCCACTCTGACGCTTTCCTCTTCTCCGAAATCAAAAGGTCCCAGCTCGCGCAGGGATCGCATTACGAAGACCCCTGCTTCGAAAAAAAGATCGAGTTACGAGAACAATAAAAACGTGTTTCACGCCCTCCCCCCTTTCCTCACCCACTGACCTTTTTCTGGCTACCTGCTTCGAAGTTCCCCATTTCTGGAAGTCAACTGCTGTGTGAGTACCGTGGGATACTTACATTAGCGCATTTCCCAAGATCCGGTATCCCTCTCCATTCAGCACTAGCCCCCCCTCTAAGGCTTTCCTCTTCTTCGAAATAAAAAAAAGGTCACAACTCGCGCAGGGATCATATTACGAAGACCTTAGCTTCGAAAAAATACCAAGTTACTCGAGAACAATAGAATCGTGTTTCGGGCCCTCCCTTTTCTCCCCCACTGACCTTTTTTTTCCTACCAGCATCGAAGTTCCCCATTTCTGTGGAGGTCAACCGCTGCATGAGTCATCTATTAGCACAAAAGGTGTCTAAGAATGACTTTCGTCAATTGATGTTACGCCTTTGTTGGATTGAAATATTAGTAATGTGCGCGTAATTTCAAAAAGAATAAGACCAAACACGACGTATTTCTGAGTTTATTTAAGCATTTTACGCAAAGAAATAAATGTCAAAATACTAGGGAGACTTAGCATTCTGGCGAAACTCGATATGAGCAGCAGAGCTTCTCGGAAGTTGACGCGGTATTTTTTTCCGAAAACATATATCAAGTTACAATTTATGAGTGGTGCTATAAATCTTTATTGTTACAGTCCCAGACAAAGGGATATTTTCTCAGAATATTTGGTTTCTCCCTGATAGCAATTCCAATTCATCTTCTTATCTCGTGAGAACTCCCAAAGATGGACTGAAAATAATTCAAGAAAATCCGGTGGAAAAGAGCTTGTATTTTGCAAAATGCCTCAGATTGTTAGCTAGCACTTGGCAGCAGGAGTGGGGGTAAAGCGATGTTAGTTGAATTAATTATATGCCCAATTGTTTCCATAAAATTAAAATATTCATTAATCAGCTAAATTCCTGTTCGAATCATTTAAAGGAAATCAAAATTACTCCCCAAAATCTTGTGTTGCCTGCTGCATAGGCAACCGAGTCAAACATTCCAGCATTCATCATTTAGTATTCGAAATTCGAGGTATTCGAATATTCGAGCAATGATTTAATATTCGAATTCGAGAAATCTGCTATTCGACCCATCTCTAGTATGTACTAATCAGTAAAATGTACGTAATGTAGTTTGCATATGGCCATTAATGGCTGCAGTTGCTTACTCATGGCACTAGCAGGTACAGAAAAAGCTGAATTGGGGGGAGGGTGGAGGGGGATGCAAAAGATATCTTGAGCTTCCTTTACTTTTGTGGTAATGACAAATAATTAAGTCACGTGCAAAGTTAAGAAAGTTTTATTTAAACTAACAATATGTACATATATACCAGGCAATGCCAAATAAAAAAGGTACAATTGTGGTTCGGCAATGTGGGTGGCCATGCAAGGGGGGGCACACGCCCCCCTGTCCCCCATCTATATCTGCCAGGGACTCAGCAGGGTCACACTCCTGCGTTTAACTCTCACACAATGCTATCGTTGGTTTTCTTGAATGCAAAATGATGACTGTTGCTGAGCTAAATCAATCAATTGATCACCAATTTATCGAAAGTTTTCCAATGTTCTTGAACTTGGTGTGATGAACACAATCAACAATTTTCATTTCTTTACATGGAATACCAGGGCAAAAATATTTCCTTGCTCAAGATATCTTGACTCAGATAATCAGCATGATGTGTTTTGAGGCTCTGTCTACGTAGATATCTGTGACAGTTAATACGAATATTTCTGCACTCCTCCCATCATTGTTATCATAAACAATTAATATTTCAAACCACATACGTAGCTTGTTGAGACATGCTTTGGGAAGTAAAAGTATTACTCTTCTTATTGACTTTGGGCTTCATATTGGCATCTGACAAAGTATAATATGTACTTTTATTTTCCATACTGAAAGGTTTCACAAAGTAAAATATGAACTTATTCATAGTGAGAAGTATTAGGTTGAACAACCTTTTCAAGACAGTAAAGTTTTCTCCTTAACATGACTGCTGGACTGAGCCCCAACAGACTCTTCCGTCCCCTCTGTACAAATCCGTTAAGAAGGGTCCCACTGGCAATCACACATGCTCAGCTCCTACTTTTCTCGACTCCTCTTCTCGCACTCCAAGGGTAGTTGGGCCCCCTCCTTTCTCACTTTAAAACCCTATCATCGGCATTGGTTCATTGGTGAACTTATGATTCGTTAATATGTATTAGCTACATGAACAATTGTCGCTTGATCTTGAATTGCAGACTTTCAATGGAATTCCTCATATTTTTCTGTGCATTGTCAAATTGTGAATGAAGCTCTACCGTCAATATGTATTAATGGATTTAATACATCAATAATTTCATTGTTGATTTTTATGCTGAAATCGATATATTAGTTGATATTTATGGTAGAATTTCATGTAAAAATTGTGTACACTGCTCAAAAGACAAATAATTCAATTCTTAATTTAGATACATATTATGAGAAAGGGCAAATGTTTAGTTTGCAAAATGCCTGGATATATAATTTCATGACTGTGGTCCCTTATGGCTAAGAGGGGTAATGTAAAACGAGAAGTTTAAGTACCTGCTCCCAGATTTTGAGATTAAGCCTTGACCTGAGAGCGCCAAAAAGGCATCATGGGCTTGTACCAAATGACTGGCTGTTGGATTAGTGGGAATAAGAGATGCATGGTTGTGCAGGATGGAGTGCTTCCTTAGCCAGTTCCTAACAGAAAGTCTTTCAAATCATATTAACATATTAAAATTCCACACAATTTTCTGCATATACTTTAAAATTCCTTTGATGACCAGTTTCAATACATTTTGTAGTATCATCAGATGACTTCTCGAATCATTTCATTTCAAATTGCTGACAGGGAAACGAGTCAAGGCTGATGAGTGTGGGGGGCAAGGACGAATGTGTGATGGGGAAAAGTCTTTGGTTTGGTCTAATGGAATATGAAGTAGAGGATTAAAATAAAGAGATACATAATTGGAAATTGAGGTGAGGTCCTTGATAGGCCCTGGGAATTTCACTGCAGAGGGGGTGCGTTCAGCTGACAGTCTTTGTTGAGTTTCCTGCGCTTCTCCTCTGAGATAATTAAACGAAATGTGAAATTACCTGAAGGTAATACAAAATATATTGAAAGGGGTCATGAGATTTAAGTATTTTTGGAGCATTGCCATTTACTTTTATTTCATTGATACATATATGAGAATTCCAAGCAAAACCCAAACACATTCTCTTCAGTCTTTTAAATCATGTTTCACACTTTATAATCTCTGCCATCAATACCCATTATTTTCTATGCTCCTTATTGGCTTCAGGAATGTCGGTGTGTTTTGCCGTTTCGGGGTAAAATCTTTGCCAACTTTCATCCCCAGTGGGAGATTGCCTCATTGCCCTTGCTCCCAATTTAACACCTGCACTCATCCATTATGCGTACGACACAACTGCTGAAATTCATAGTCTTAGATCCATTGAATTCAGGTTGCAGCAATATCACAATGTCACTGGTTTAATATTTAGTGAAATTGTTGAGGAATTTAGTGGAAATATTGATAGTGGAGGAAGTAGATGTGTTCAAATTTTCAAGCACGATTCATAATAATTACAATATTTTATTATTTCCATGACATGTGGTTAACATGTGTAGAGTGAGTCATTCATTCAAAACAACAATTAGGCTGTCAAAGCAACTTTCACGTAAATAATGCAGTTAAGCAGTGCAGTTGAAGTTAGTACACTCGGGTACCCTGTTTTGAAGACAAAAATTCCTCAGCAGAATGGAGAGAATTTCACTGGAGATATTTGTATGTTTAAACATTGAAAACTACAGGTCTATTCCTGTGTTTGAGGCAAAGCTGTTGAACAGCCTCACATCAGCATAAACAGAGCTTTTGAGTTAGATTATGTGAGGCAACCAGAAAATGCGTGAAAATTCCAAGTAGCCATTTTTTCACGTTATTTTAATTCACAATTTATTTACTGAAACTCCTTTGAATCCACATTGAATCCGATTGTCCTAAAAAAACCTTAACGTGATAGAAAACATCTGGGCCCAGATGTTCAGGCCCATCAGCACGAAAAATACCAGAGGATCACCCAAAAACATGACTAGAACAGAAAAAAATTATTTTTTGGTCGATTAGTGTTATCGATTGAGTTACAAACATTTCTCATGATCTACGGCTATCATTCTGATTTCAATAACGAGTGTATCTGGCTATTCATTGAGTATTGTCCATATTTTGAGTAGAGATTTTTATCAACGGAGATTTGACAGCCGCAAGGATAAAATACAACCTCTGCTTATTTCCACTCTTTGAATAAATCTGCTTAGAAATAAATGTGTTAACGCAGATTGAGTCGTTAATTTGAAAAATTCAATGTTAATTTTTTACTTGAGTCAACTGTGTCTATAATGTTGATGTTATCAATTACTCTCTCACAAAATGAAAAAAAAAACAATTTGCTCTGATTTGAATCACCCCCTTCAATAACTTCAATGCAACAAATGAGCAAAACTCCTACTCAGCTATGGAGCCACATACACATCTGTGTTCACGCCGAGTCCAAATATGAATCTGAAGAGAGGAAATCCTCGCTACGGAGCTCGCAAGAAAACACTGCGGCAGCCCAACCTGCGTGTGGACGTGTGTTACGGCAGTGCATTCTATCCGCTAGGGCATTTGAGCCTGTAGTTTGACTCCTGTCTCGCTAGCCTGGTCGCCCCCGCGTCCGTCCTCGTCGGCTTTTGCTGGCGTACTGGTTAGAGATGCAGACTACCTCATGTGCCAACCTTCCAAGTTTTTACCGACCCTACCACATCAGTTAAGTGGGGCTTAGGGGTGTCTACATACTTTTGGAAACGATGGTACATCTCCCAATTGGTGAGCAAGCATGCATAATTTTAGTCCAGCAATCGCTCATATGCTTCAGAGAGATTAAAATATTATAGATCCTCTGCAACAACAGCAAAGGAGACTCGGCTTTAGGACATCTTGATAATGACTGTAGTTCTAATAATCGTATTGAAGAGAAAGTATTTCCTTAAATTAAGCAGACATTTTGTCGCTAACTTTAATTGAATCACTTCACAGAAATAAATTACATTAAAATAGTCAAGATGTATGCATTGCATGTCTCTCCCATTCACTGATTTTTGACAATGGATTGTATTTTCTTTTAGAAAGGAATTTGATTGATCTCTACAAAACTCTAGTAGACTCTAAAGTATGCTCCATCCTTAACAACACACTTCTTTGGGCGATTTCTCCACGATTCGTAGGCTAACTGGAAGTGATCAACCAAAGCACCCGTCAGAGGTTGCTGCAAGCTGCTTTGACAGCATCCAAGACTCGTGTTTATTGAGCAACTGGCAAAAAATGGCATCTTAACCATTCCCCATCCTCCCTGCAGCCCTAATCTTGCCCCAGCAGGCTTCACTCAAGTGAAAATCGCCCTTAAAGGATGCCACCACAGGACTCAAGATGCTGTCAAAGAGGCGTGATCTGAGAGATGTTTAGGTTGCCCACCTCCATTGAGCGTACAAAGCGTGGTAAACTCACTTGCAGAAGTGTGATTATGCTGAAGGAGCATACTTAGGAGACTACATGTGTTCTAGGGTTTTGTAGCAATATCTCCAATAAATTTCTTAAATGAATTTATTCTCATAGCTTAAAATACACACCCTGAATTACATTATTACTTGATATTGTTTAGAAACCAAAGAAAATATACCTGCCATGAAAATGATAATGATAGAATTATCAAATTCTTTATATCATGTAGTTGGGTATACACCATAGAGATTGCTGGAGAGAGTTTTGTTAGCTGTACCTCCTCTTGGCAGGGGAAGCCTGGGGTCAGCCGTATTGTTCTACCTTAGGAGAAGTGGAAATACACAGACTAATGATACATGTGGTTACAAGAACTCAATATTTTCTGTAATGACAGTACAACAATCCCTTCTCAATAAATATGCAAAGAAAGTTAGTTGGATGCATAACGTGAAAATTTGCATTTTTAATTGCTTGTCGAAGGTAAGAGTTATCCATCATGTCAGTGAAGATTATTTGTGTAAAATACTACTCTACTTTTTGAGTGCTGTGGCTACCTCGGATTACGGCAGAATTAACAAATTATTCAACACCCATGTTTACTGGATTAAACCAGTGGCGTAGGCAGGAGGGGTCCGGACCCCTCCCCTCCACCCTCAATTATAAAAACACAATTATTTTCCTTTATAAGAGAAAATAAAATATTGAAAAATTATGAATTTACAAAAGATTTCTTTGACAAATGAAGTTTCTTCGATTATGAAAAGTGCTAAAATTAGTTTAAAACCCTCTACTTAGTACCTGTTTTTCAAAAAAATTTTCCACCTGGTTTTGAACCCCCCCCACCCATCCCCCCGAACGAAATTCCTGGCTACGCCATGAATGCCATGGACCACTATGGTGGCAGACTAATTGCACACTGTTAAGCAGGCTTATGATTGCTTCATGCTAATGCGCTAACATCCTCTCCAGAAACCTGTGTGGGTTTTCCCCTACATAAGTACGGATATTTGATCCCATATATACTATATGTAGGTACATGTCTATGTTGAGTGTGTGTAAAGTAAATTTGAGAGGGGAAGTGGGGTTGATGGCTTACATTAATGTATTCAATTGGGGGAGTAGAAAATCACAAAACTTTTCTCATACATCTGTGAGTGAATGTTTTTGTGCTATTTTTGTGAGAAATGCCACACCCTGACTATCATCTTCTGAATGTTATTCAATGAGATGGTATTGATTGTCATCCCCTTTTGTTCTACTCACAGGCACTGCGAGACAACGTTATCCTTGATTTGGGAAACTATGTGAAGTGAGTGTTCAAATTGTCCATGAAAAAAATGGTGGTGTTTTGAAGATCATACAGTGTTACCCTCTGAGTAGAAAACTTAAGTGTTTTCAAGAAACAATACTTTCCGCGATTCAATTCATATTTTTATTTATTTGCTAGTATAACATATCCTGAAGTCCATCTTGTAAGAAAAGATGCGAGGAACCATAAAACAAATAAATGTAAGATTTTTATTCAAATTTGTCTCCTTTTATTCATTAGTTAGAATATTAATTGCAATTTCAGAATTCACTTTTTAAACTTATTAATGGCATGAGAGTAAACTGGTCAGTGTTACTCAATTTATCCCTAAAGCATGTAATAAGGTAGTATTAAAATAACTACCTTTTAAAGCATTGTGTGTTGCATTGATCAAATCATTAAAGTTTAATACCTAATGTAGGCTGTGACCAGTTAAGAAGCAAGATTAGTCAAATTTCTGCTGGTTAACTCTTTATCTTTACTTGTAATAGTATTTAAACGCTTTTGCCAGGCACAGGCCTAGTAACTTTCACTGTGTTTTCCGAGCTGAGGTCAGTCTGGCTGATACATTGGTAAACAAAGCAGTGAGTTGGGGGGAGTGAGTTCACTTTCGAAACCTCAGGCTGTAATCTCGGTTTGTTCCGACTGCGGAAGGTTTGAGTGGTAAAGGATCATGCTGATCAACAGCTCAGCATTGTGATTCTCCTTTGTTTTGCCATTTCCTTTCTCAAAGGAACTGTTTATTTATGGGGAATCATTTATGTCTCAAAGTTAAGGCTTTAAAATGCAGCGAAAATGTTCAAAGGTGGCCTTATTCATTTGAAAGTTACTTATCCAATCGTTTACATTGAAATAGCCAGTGACAATAACTCCCACCAGTTACATATCACTCATGACTTAGTTAGCTGTTGTCATCCTTTGCTCCAACAAGGAACAACACATGATTATCGTCTATTCAGGTACATAGTCATTGGCCAACTCCCATGTCAAATCATCTCTGTTGCTGCCATTGTTTCCTCTTCCTTCAATTAACCCTTGGGATGTGGAAGTTAGGATTTTAGCTGCCAGCCGCCAGTGCAGAAGAGACCCCCAGTGCAGAAGGAAGCCCCTGCCACAAGGGCTGATATGGTAGAATTTAGCCCCTTAGCCGTCCAAATGGTTAGGGAAAGTGCCCGAGTGCAAGATATCCAGGAAGCAATAAAATTTGTGGTCAAATGCCACATTAGTGTGAAAAATGTATAAAAATGTTCCAGCACTCTTAGAGTTATGTAGCAAGTGTGTTGGTTTGAATTTGCCCTCAACAACGTGTCTGGCTATGATGATAAAACATTGGTGCCATCATTTCAATCCCATATTTAGAAACTGGATTATCTACACTTAATGGAGAGATGAACTGCAAAGTATAAACTCATGGTAGGGAGGCAAATGGAAAAATTGATAGGAGAATATCGATATCTTAAATTCATGTTGCAACATGCTGAGTCAGGTCACTTTCTCATTTCAGATCAGTCTTAGGTCAGACCAATGTGAGTTTGGTTGGAAAACTTAGAGATTGATGCTTGAGTTCTTGTAAGATAACCCAAGTTCATGCATGGACATACGTAATAGGGTTGGGTTTGTGCAATCAAGAAATGTAATACATATATGCATTACAATACTGCAGTGATTACAATGAGATGGACCTGGATAGGAGGCTATGTGGTGGTGTCCTCTGGTGTGTGGAGTCATTACAGGGATGGTCCCATCTTCAGAAGAGATATGCAACCTTAAAGAGTGGAGATGGGATCAGGCTTGTCAATTTGGAAAATTACGCACATCCAAGCCCTTAGTGGTGTGAACCTATCCTGGTGGGATTCAAACTAGGAGAAATAATTTTCTATTTGTCCACCCTTGCTGATGTCAGTTATGAAGAGTAGATATTACCTATTACATTGCTCATAGGGGTTAACTTCAGTTCCTGTGTGGCAAAACAAATTTTTAATGATGCAATGAGAGATACTGATCAGAATTGGAGCCTTACTTCATGTCTACTAGTGGTCATATCATGGAAGGGACTGCCTCAGTTGCTATATGCATTCATGGGTTGGGTTTTCCATTCCCTGGTAGCCTCACCTTGGTCCTAAGGCAGCCACCTCAGCCAGGTAGCGGAGCTTCAAACGCAAAGCTCTGCTTTGTTATTTGTGTTAGATCAACAAGCCCAGAGTTCTATTGATGTATCTGTTCAAAGGTTCCTGATGTGGCTTTATGAAAGACCTCCTAGGACCAAAGGTATGCAAGCTACCTCTGAAGCTCTGTGTTGCATTTGCCTATTCGTCACCATACAGCCCCAGCCTATTCGAATGTTTGAGAAACAATCTGAATAGAAATTTATGGAATCCTTACTAACTTTAAGTGTTGAAATTAATAAGGGAGGTGTGGGAGGTTTCGCCACATCTCTCAACTAATTTTTAAACATTTTATTGGCATTAAAAACATGCAGCGCTAATAATATTTAACTGAGGAAAATTAAATAAAAACGTTTAAGAATCAATCTGAAGGCTAACGAGTTCTCAATATAATTCTACAAACCCTTTCTAAGAAAGCTTCGTATCCCACAGGAGAAAATCTCCGCAGGATATAGCCCAAGGGCAGACCTGAAAAGTCGTGGAAAAAAAAACATGATAAAAGCAGATTTTTTTCGAAGAAAAAATATTTTCCTGCGTTTTATAATGCTGATTTTTTTCAAAATAATTCTAATAGGTAAAATTTAAAAAAATATAACTACACAAAAATTTAGTATAGGGGTGGAGTTCCGAGTGCTTCTGAGGTGTTTCTCAGGTTAAAATGCCAGCGGGATTTTTCCTCTGCTCGTAAAAGAAGTGCGTAATGCGTTCATCTCAAAATATGACAAATGAAGTACGTTAATCATGCAAGAAAACTATTGCAATTTTGGGAGTATTCGTCATTTTCGTTATTAGCGAAAAGATGAGGTTGGTGTTGATAAATTTCATTAATTTAAATTGCTATTGAATTTTGTAACTGAAACGCAGCTGATATGAATCTTTTATTGAATGTCTTTTCTGACATTTAGTGCCAAAAATGATGACTCGGGAGACGAAGAAAATGATAATATTGACCAAAGTGAGTCCTCTGTATCACCCGAAATATTTTTGCCAGCATTAGAGAGTCCAGCTAGTGATAGCATAGTAAGTACTTCATTGATTTTTTCGTGGTTTTCAAGGTTTTACGCGCTGGTACCCTTTTGTGTACAGTGGCCATTCCGTGCTACTGTAAAATCCATTGCATTTAAGCGGGAATACAACCGAATTTGTGGTTCTAAAGTATCGTTTTGTGGGAGAGCCGTAATCTATGAACACGCATAGTTATAATGGTTTTATGCCTGCTCTAATTTCCAATGTTCTGAGTTCGGTATTAATATTTGTGTCACGGACGTGAATAATCTTCGCGACTTTCTAGGCTGCAGATTCTGAATCTGGCGGCGGTGAGAAGACTATTAATACTACTGTTGGAGCTACTGTCCTCAAATCTAGTCAAGAAAATGGTATACCGTCTAGCGAAAAACAAGATTCAGCGCACAGACCTCATACTTTACCAGGTAATGTAGTGAACAATCTTTTGCTCAAAATTCCTTTATATTTTAAAAATCGAAGGGGGTAATTAATTATAAAAGTGGGAGATTCATTCCTATGCTCCTAAAAAAAATTGTTATTACTCTTTATGTATTATTCTGCTGGAAGTTACCGGAGCCAAGTAAATCAGCCATTTGGTGTGATCACTGAGAAAAAACTGTGTAATATGGCCTGAATAGTTTTACAGAGTTTTCCTCTTGAATACTTAAAAGTCACTTCCCAGATTTTCAATGAGTGGTACACCAATCATGGTGTTTATGATATGTTCTTGAGGTGGGAGAATGGCAATAAAATATCAGAGTTATTAATTCAATACAATATGCAAATATTTTAAATCAACATATTTACAGAAACATTTGTGAAAATGCACTTTCTCAGAACATCCCGAATAAACTTCATTAAAATTCTAAGAGGTCAACTCACCCGTCTTGGGACAACTTTTCGTGATCAGCGAAGTGTGTAAAACCATTATGTAAGCATCCAAGTCTTTCAACTTAGAAAATTATTGCAGCTATATTCTATTCACATTCATGTTTGCGGGTGAGCTTTCATGAGACTCAGGACACTCTCGAAGGGCTTTGCTGAAGGGGGAGGGGTAGTACTGAAAGAGAGAGAGAGGAGGATCGAACTGAACGTAGCCAAATGTACACGGCCGCCCTACTTTGTAACTGAAAATGTGTGAGTCATGGGTGACCACAGGTATTTTGGCCCCAGCACTGAGACGATATATCTTCTCATTTGGAAGGTATTAAGGGTAATCCTTTCACAGTAGCCCATGATATTGTCAGCTATCTCGCTGAATGATGCACGGTTGGTGAAAGGCATAGGAGGACGCGTGAGGTTTGGCAGCACTGCTCCATGAGCAGATTCACTATGTTACTTGACGGAAGTCTGAGGGTGAATTTTTTTAAATGACTTAATTATTGAAAAGATGACTCTATCTATGTTAACACATTCATTTCTAAGCAGATTCATTCAAGGAGTGGAAATAAGTAGAAATGATTTGGTAAATGTACTCTCAAAACTAATTAATCCTACGACAATTAATAATTATACATTTATGACAGAAACAATAGTCTCCCATTATTCAAACCTTTTATTCAAGCTCATCCGTGATTTTGCTGTGATGCATTTTTTTCGGGGTGGAATGGTAGGTAGCATTTCTACCTGGCCCTTATAGCTAATTGTGGTTTGCACACCTACTGTTACAAAGCATTTGTGCTTTCATTCACATAAATTCCTATATTTTTTTGCAATCAAGTACTATAAATTTGAAAACTATGATTATCTATCAAATAACAATTATTTTTGTACACTAGGGCTATCAGAATGATTTTAAGTACCAATATTGTATCTGTTTTTTTTGGTGAGAATTGTAGTTAATGTGAGTAGGAATTTTTCTCAACTGAGATTAGAAAGTAAGTAGCCGAAAGGACACAAAGATGCAATTTCTGCCTCTACTTCAGCTCATTCTCTCTCAGTGAATGAATCTGCTTAGGAATAAATGTGTTAATGTAGATTGTCAATATTTTAATAAAATTATTCACTTAAAAATCTTTAATTATTTATTTAGTCAACTGTGTCTATAGTGTTTATTTTAACAAAGATTCTTTTACAAAACGAAAAAAATATAATTACTTTGGATCCTCCAGAAACTAAAGTACAACAAATGCACGTGAAACAAACCTACTCAGCTACGGAGCCTCATATACATAACATGTAAAGGTTGAGTCCAAATATGAATCTAAAGAAAGGAAAAACCTCACCAAGGAGCCCAAATGAAAACACTCCAATGGCCAAAACTGGCACGTGAACATGAGTTCCCTCAGTGCTAGAGGTGGGTTAAACTGTTCATTTTTATGAACCGTTCACTTTGATCCTGTTCAGTAAAAAGAACAGTTCAAAATATCGGTTCATAGTGAACAGGTAGGGTCATTCGGTAGAAAATATTGTTTATCATGCGTTTAGAGTACATGAAAGCTTAGTGTGGTATCGTAAGGTATGTGGAGAGTGTTATGGTAATTTCGAGCAAGAATCGCGTTTTAAACAATATTTTTGGAGATGCATCCACATAAAAAAATTTCATCGTAGGCACCAAAAACTAAGTCCAAAGATCATCTTGGTAAGGGGACCGAAAAAAATGTTCCACAATCATGAGTTCAATCGTTTCCTTAGTTCATGAATCGCGTTTTAAACAATATTTTCGGAGATGCATCCACATAAAAAAATTTCATCGTAGGCGCCAAAAACTAAGTCCAAAGATCATCTTGGTAAGGGGACCGAAAAAAATGTTCCACAATCATGAGTTCAATCGTTTCCTAAGTTCATGAATCACGTTTTAAACAATATTTTTGGAGATGCATCCACAGATCCACAAATGTTCAAAATACGAAATCAAAATGAACGCGATTTCCCAACTGAACGCCCCGAGGAAACTAATATTTGATCTAATATTTCGAACGGTTCGAAAGAACTGATATTTTAAATATCAGTTCAAATATTAGTTAGAACGAACGGTTCTAAAGAACTAATATTTTAAATATCAGTTCAAATATTAGTCATTTCGAACGGTTCAAAAGAACTAATATTTTAAATATCAGTTCAAATATTAGTTAGAACGAACTGTTCAGTGGCTATCGGAGGGGAATAGTAGAGAAAGAAGAGGAGGGGCTCGGTCGTCTACGACGCACTTCGGCGGCCTTGGATGGCCTCCGTCGTAACCGCCATCTGTTGTACCCACAACGCACTTGCTCGAGTAAGCTGCAGTTCAAAATGCCTCTTGATGATCATACCTACTGTACCGAGTACGCCGCAATTGTGCAGTGCCGACATGAACAGTGAACAGGGTGTTTTAGAGAACGGTTCATTTTCGAACCGGTTCATTTTAGTGAACAGTTCGTTTTGGCAGTTCGGTTCTTTTTGACCCATCTCTACTCAGTGCGTTCCATCCGCTTGGGCTTTTGCTCTTGTCTCGCTAGCCCGATTACCCTCACTCCGCCCCCTCCTCCCCCGTCGGCTCTTGGTGGCGTACGGTTGAGGGATGCAACTCACCTCATATACCAACCTTTCATGTTTTTACCAACCCGATCACATCAGTTAAGTGGGGCTTGTGGGTGTCTACATATTATTGGAAACGATAGTACCTTGGTATTACAATTGGGGGAACAAGTGGTACAAATTGAGGAGATGTGGGTTTGACTTCAAAGCAAATGATTGTTCCTCTGTGGAAGATTTGCACTGTGGTTCCATAATTTGTAGCATTCCTATGATTCTTCATCTTTTTTGTACCAAGGCTTGATGCATCAATGTCCAAAGGTTTATAGCTTCCAAATGGTTTTGTTCTGAGCTTAGATGAAGTTATTTTAAGGATACTTTTCTAATAAGCATAGCCAAGTAGACCATGTAATGAAGGAGGCTACAGTCTGACCCATTGAAAGTTGATTTCTGTTGCCTATTTGGCTGAGTTTTAATTGGCTTTCAAAGAGGCCCACAGTGCAGTGATGAAGTCAGTGTTCATATTCAGAAAAGGAGAGAGAAATTAGAGAGAAGGTCATTGGTGCAAAATTTGGCTGCCCTGAAGGCTTTTAGGGTTAACTTGGAAATTGAGTATGCTGTGGAAATGCATTAGTGCGATAATTGATGCTGCAAAAATGGCATGCCAAGGATAAGTTTCATTTTTCATATTGATTTGTGTGATACTTTTTTAATAATCTCAGAGTTTTAAGCAAAGATTGCATAGATTCTATTTTTTTAAATTGGGACTGGAATAACTCCTGGCGTAAATAAATTATTACTTCCCAGTGTATTTACCTAGGTTCATTTTTCTTCTGAGTCCCTATCCATATATAAGAGCTTTGTCATTGGTATAAAGTCAGGGAAAACAAATACATAATTGGACTGAATATAATGGAAAAATCAGGGAAATTGAAAATGAGACGTTGGTGTGAACTGTGGTGGTAAGCGCAGGGTGCAGTCCATTTATTCTCAATATTTGCATAATAGCATCGAAAATAATAATTTTGATGGATCTCTTCATCATGGCTTAAATTTTTTTTTTATTAAATCCAATAATAAATAAATATTAAATAATTGGACTGAATATATATTGTATTGTATCCAATAATAAATAGTTTATTTTTCAATGAATTTTGTATTGCTCTACCTATCAGCAAAGTGCGTGGTGACTTTAGTGAGTGCGTTTGCTGAAGTGGCCAACTTTGTTGCATGCGAGGTGGAGGTAAGCGACCAACTGGACAGCCCTCTATTGTTTTGTGATATTCTTTTGAGAGGGGTGGTCTCTTTGAGTTGAGATGGAATTTCTGCCTTTACGTCATGGTTGTGTGGATGTGGATCTTCTTTGCAGTGGCTGCTCGTAGCAAGAGTCCTGACGATGCGAGCGTTGGGGGATTGGATTTTGACTTGCCCCCTCTTGGCTCGTACAAAGTTGAGGCGGTCGACTTTCCCAGCAGTCCCACGCAGATGGCTCGCTCCTTCACTATGCCCCAAGAAAATGAAGGTACTGCTGCTTCTGATCCTTGAAAAGTATATTCTCTCTCTGGCAGTCGACTAATTAATGTTATTCTTCCATTTGATTCAAGTTTTACTCACTTCAAATTTTCTTATCCTGTGTGGAGGTGGTTATAAATGTAATATTTTTTCTAATTAATGCGATGAGAAGTTCTATGCCTAAAACTTACCTGAAGGTAATTTGGTGGTTGTACAGTTCCAGACAGATAAATTTTACCGTCTGGGAGCAGAAGGATCCATTGAAAGCTATTGGTGAAGAATCGGCTCTGCAATTACACCCATGTCTCGTATAGCGCAATTTTGATTAGCGCAATTTCGATATAGCGCAAATTCGTTCCTCGGGGAAACATTGCAACGCAGTGTAGCCTAATCTAAAATCTTAAACGCTCTCGTGATAAAACGTGAACTTGCGCTAAGTACACACGAAATTTCTATCATTTTACGCATATTAATATTATTGCTTGCCTCTAATCTTCATTTCTGTTTATATATTAATCGAAATCCATTGCTGTGCAATGGCCAAAAGTATTACTCGTCATTGGGTCCAGATAGCCGGCCTAACGAAGTAATTTATCTCGTCTCCTTAACAGAATGATAATAAATAATTTAGATTGTTAATTAAGCGTGGGGCCGGTGCCGTCATAGGTTATCGGGCGATTGACTTCCAGGTAGAGGGTCTGCGCTAAAGCCTTCAAGGTCATCGGTATTCACGGGGGAGAAATGGAGCGGTGGCCGAGTTGCGCATGAATAGCATCAACACATAAAAGGGTCCGCTATAGAGTCTCAAACACAATGGCTTCGTTCCCTCCCCGCAGTCGTAGGCCTTCTGCTTCTCAGGAATACAGTTCAGCAGTGGAAGGTGATTTAGATAGAGCCATACAGAGTAAAAACCAAGAGAATATGCCAAAAAATAGGAATGCGTATAGAAAAATCAAGAATTTATCAAGAAAAACTATAAACCTAGAAGAGGAGTTGAAAGAGGTCAATTGCTTTGAAAATGGAGAGCGTCAAAGCGATATTGCGCGGAAGTTTAAACGCACGATGCCTTATTCTGAATAAAGACGAAGTTAAAACATCAGTGACATCAGCCGCACCAACTTCAACCAAGCGGTCTACATATACGGAAAGTTCATAGTGAATCAGTACAAAAAGATGAGAGTGGTAATCGCTCCGAGACATTTAGTGAAAGCTCCGGTTGGTTCTAGAATTTAAACGGCAAGCAGGTATTTTCAGTGCGACGATATCAGGTGAATCTGCAAGTGTTGATAGCGCAGTCACCGCAACATTTTCTGATGAACTCCAAGCTGTGATTGAAAGTGGCTCCTTTCCCCCTCAACTAGTTTTTAGTGTTGACGAGACGATATTGTTTTGGAAAAGAATGCAATCTCGTTCATTCATTTTCAGGGAAGGAAAACCTGGGTCAGGTTTCAAGGCATTTAAAGGCTGTTTCACGTAGCTGCAAATGACTCGGAGGACTTCAAATTAAAATGATTTATCATTCATAAACTCCGCTAGCTATGAAATGTCATTCAAAGTAGCATTTTCCTGTCATTTCGATGAGCGACAAAAGGGCCTGAGTGACATAATAGTTGCTTTTTAGACTAGTTTGAAAAATCGTCAACTGCCGGCAACGCATTACGATCCCCTGAGATAGCAGATGTTATCCTACCCGCACGACAGGAGGGAATTTCAAAAGCACGTAAGAATTTTTTTTTAACGTGAATAAAAGTCTTTGAATGCGTGCATACTATCTTTAAAGATGTTTTAAACTATAAACATTTATATAAATAATGTTTTCTAAGGCTTTTTATGGGAATATAGATGTTTTAGAGGAAATTCAATACCCAAGACCTATGCTACCAGGAACGCATCCCTATCTTCCCAATGTTAAAACGCTCTCGTATAACGCAAATTCGTATAGCGCAAAGACCCCAAGGAACGCATCCCTTGCGCTATACGAGACATGGGTGTACTCTAATTTGCTCAGTATCAATCGATTCTACTAGTTGAGACTGATGCGTTTAATTCACTATGAAAACCCAACTCCATTGTATTGGCCTCAGTACTGGAGGTTGGGTAAAGTCCTCGCCTGCCAAACAGGAAGTCGTGGGTTTGAGTCTCGCCTGGCTAGGTTTCCCCTACCCAGGGCATGGTTGTTTGTGCACATGTAGTTGTTATGTGTGTTGAATACCCTGACATAAAATGGCCAATATGAGTTGCATTCGGAGGTTTAGGAATGAAATAAATTTTTTTTTAATCTCAAGATGTGGTGACATTGGCTCCCTGTTGGAGACAAAGCGTTGTGGTGAGACACCCCAGCTACCCATGAACAGTGTGTGGCTCAGAAAGTCAGATATTTAATGTGGTCCATCTTGAGGTTTCAAGAAAGTGTCTGTCGTATTCTGACATACTCTGCTCAGGGCTCACAAAAATGCCTTGTGTGGACGAAAGGGCGACTTCAGAATGTTCAAGAACTTGGCTCAACAAAGAATTTGTGTTTGTGCCGGAGCACCCCATCACCTTTGCACCCCGTCACACAAATCACGTGTCTTCCTCTGCAATCTTCAAAAGCCATTTTGATTGGCTGGGAAGAAGGAACCCTCCCTCCCAACTCGTGTAATAGGGTGGTTTCCTATTATTTTTTTATTGCCTAAATCGAAAGATTATTACTCCTGGAGTACGTATTTCATGCTTTTAGATTTTTAAATGACGATATCTATTTTTCGCGATCAAATGAAAAGTGAAAAATTTCAAGCGCGCGAAAACGCGACGCGTAAGTAGGAATGAAGGGAAAAAGTCCGTACGACGCATTTCTGGTTCCCCCTCCCGCCTGGTAGGTGACCTTGATCGAGGCTCTGAGCGCTGATAGGACGCAGGATGCTAACGGGTAGCTGAGTACCTTCCTGTCTGGTAGCGCATGGCTTAAAAAAGGTTTATTAATACCTTATCAATCGAAGAAAACTTTCCGACCTTAGCCAGTTTTAATAGGTGATTATTAAGACATGTTTCCCTGAGCTCTGTGACTCATGCATGCATTGGTAGCCTCTGACGATGCATAACTCCTATCCTCTCGTGTAGAAACTAGGTCCCTGTGACGTCACGTGGAGTGGAATCGCATGGGCGCCAATCTGGCTTTTTTCAAATGAGGATAAAATTTGACCCTTGCCATTCGTCTAAACCGGTATTTCAAAAACCAAATAATTTGTGTATTATGAATACACTAATGGTGGGTAACGAATCACCATCAATGCCTTTTGTTTTCTTTGATGAAGGAAACTACCCTATTATTCTCTACAGCCAGTGTTTGGTAGTACATATTGCCAATTCATTGTCAAGTCGGGAATATTGGCTCTCAAGTGGTAAGATTTTTCTAACCATGACTGTGCAATTTTGGAGTGTGGATAATCAAATTCAATACATAATCAGATTTTAATGTAGTCAAATCAAGATCGCTTCTTGGTATACTAAAAAATAAAATTTTGGATTTTGTTAAGATTGGATTATCAGAAATTATTTGTGTGTGTCAATTTTTAACTTTTTAAATTTTCATCAACCATATCTTGTTTTGTATTTTGTCTTTCAATTGTTTCAAATCAAAACAAAAATTTTTTAGTTCCTGCCGTAGAGCTTCAAGGCTATTTTTGTGTTAATTTGTAAATGTGTGATATTTTCAAGACGTGTATGGAAAACACTAAAAATTATGATGAATTGCAATCAACTTGACCCTCTCCAAACTGGAAGAGACGCTACAAGACATCTACCATGGCTAAAGAGCCTGCATCCTAATGGTCGTCAGTTAAAATACCCAACTGCCAACCTAGGATGGTCAGGCTGTAAAGAAGGGAATATTTTTTTCCCAATATCTTTGCAAGTTCTGCAATGTATGCATCATATCTGTTGTCAAGGTGGAATTTTTAAAGATGTGTTGGCTTAATTCAACAGTGATTTTAACTCACTATAAATATGATATTCTTCTATGGCTAAAATTTCTCTGGAAACTCTGATTTATAAGATAGGAGTAGGTAAACTTTGTCGCTTGTATAATTGCATAACATCAAGGTGTTCATTATATTTTCTTGTTGCTTTGGAATGTTGTGTTGATGTTGGCTAAATGTCTTGGGTTGCAGGCCTTGGATACGACCTAGAGGACGATGAAGAGGATCGGTCTATCTACAGGGCGATTTTGTCTCCCAGTGCAGGCGATGTCCATTTGAAAAGAGGTGAGGGATATTACGCATCGCCAAGAAATACATTTATAAATAATTAAATGTATTTTAAGACTTTATGTTGTATTGATTCTCTCCCCTCAAATTTTTTGTGTAATGTTCAAAAGGAGAGCATGAAAAAGAGTTACAAAATATTTTGGCCGCAAAATTGAATCCAGGACTCTTTTAACAAACTCTGTAACTATTTTTTCTTATTTGGTGGAATGAAGACACTATGATAGAAAGTTATACTTGAAAATATACCGGACAATTTTTTTCAACCCAACTTTGATGGTACGTAGTTGTGCCGTGGTGAAAATGGTGCTGTAAGCACAGAAAACGGTTGGTGAGAAAAAATTCATTGGAATAGCATCAAGTGCTCAGGTCTCCAAGCAGGTTATATGTATTAGTGATTTTTAAACATTTAATCTAGAAAATTTGATGCTGTGAATCAGTCTTTAAGTGTAAATGTTTAATCTGCGTATTTGGATTGGTGAGGGTAGCCCTGTCAAGAATCCGCTGAGCGACCAAAATAATTTGCACAGAATCAATTTTGAATCAATTAACTCATTTCAAATGAAGGCTTTGGATAACAGGCTATTATTATGTGATATTTTTGGTTTTTTTTTAATGAAAAGAATGCATGAGAGTCAAATATATTAAGTATGTCTGGTACAAGAGTAGATTCCTGGTAATTGTGACTGCTTGACCCAATTATAAGTGGCTATGAATTCTTAAATATGTGTGCATGGGCATATTGAAACATAGTGAAGATAACGACATATGTATTTGATATTCATTTTTGCTCCCTTCACTAATAGCTTTACAATTACGAAAAGAAGTTCCAAAATTAATGGCATTCACATGAAATTCTGAGAGTAGACTAAGCGTAAAACACATTCCTTTTAGTCTCCTTGCATTACAATGTGTGTTTATAATGTAAGCAGCATTTAAAGGGATAATGAAGGGAAAGAAGTGCTCTGTGTTTCATAGTCATTGCCTGAATGCGTTACTTAGTTGACAAATTATGAAAACTTTCAATTTTTTGTTGCCATTCCAATTTCATATCTATATGTTTTGGTTTGTAATTTGTGGATAAAATTCTAATAAATTGCATTTAATTTGCCATTTAAATTGGTGGCGTGATAGAGGAGTGCTAACAGTGGGTATTAATTTTGAAAAACAATTTTGGCTTATTATTTAGCTATGGAGGAGTAGCTTAGGATTGGTGACTTTCTCAGTATGGTTTTGCTACATTATGAGCTTATCTACAAAAGTGTTAAGGCTTTCAATTTTTGTCGTGAATCACTAGAGATGCAAGCGATGGATCAAGGAATGGGAATACGTGCACCACTTTATTTTTTAAGCCTTTTGTAATCAATGGGGAACAAAAATTGGCGGAAGAGTCCACTAGGTGTTATTGTCGTTATGTATTTGGTTTCACAGAGAAGCCGAGTGGGAGCCGGGTGCGACGGAAAAAGATAGCCGTGAGCGCTGAGATTTTTAACAAGTCTCACGAGATGAGTGAGGATGAGAAGAGCGAGGATCAAGACACGCTCGGCAAGGAGAATGTGAAGGGCAACGAGGAGGCGCTGACGGACGAGGACGATGAACTCGATGACATCCTGTCACAAGACCTCGGCACCCCGGATGAGATGGAAGATTCAATATTGGAAAGTGAGTCTCAACTTCACAATTGCTGTGAGGGGTGCTCATTTGAGTGTTAAAATCATTTTTTGTGATTGGATGAGAATTTTTTTATTCATTGCACAAAAATTTACTGAAATATTCAATGCAAAACTCAGGGCGTGAATGATTTTCTCGATGTTTTGTAGTTTTGAAAGGTTAACCCTTCAGCGGGCGAGGCTGATATTTTTACACGACCGGGCACGTGGCGTACATTGTCCACAACTAATGCATTCACATGATAATTCTCGATTTTTGTTAAATTTATCTTTATGTGTAGAAATTAGTTCAAGCTTCTGCATTTATAGGTGATACAGGTATAAAGGTACACATGGCCGGTCATGCGGCATAATTTATACGCCACGGGTGTTGGGTTCCTCTGCCGACCTAAAAACAATTTGCTACAATACTTTGTGCTTTAAAAACTCCCACTATAGAGAGTCAAAATGACATTGTAAGAATACGCGAGGCCATTCAAGAAAAGCAAAGCACGAGGTACACGGCCGGTCATGTGGCGTACTTTGAACGCCATGAGTGTCGGTTCCTCTCGCCAATCTAAAAATAATTAGCTGCAAACTTCGAGCTATGAAAACTCACACAATAGACCGTCCATGGTAAGAATAACAATAGAAAGTACATGGTAAGAATACACGAGGCCATTCAAGACCAGAATGTACGTGCAATGTTGAAATCCTTTGTTTTCAAAGCTTGGCACACTTTATATGCCAGCGTGGCCACTTGAGGGTTAAAATACAGGTACATAGTCCCAGGGTTATGGACAAGCTAAGCTCTTGAGAATAACTGTAAGCCAGTTTTGTGCGTAATTCAGATTCTAATGAACTGCACAGAAAGTATATTGGTACTGTATATGTATGCATTGGAATTGAACACAATTTTAAGACTATCTCCCCTATTTTTGGAACTCTGCCAGAGAAAAAATTTAATTTTGAAAAACAACTACCATATAGGTATCTCTGAATAGTCTTCTCTGTTTTGTCCTAAATCTGGGTAAGATAGTTGCATTGGAGTTACACTAATTCAAAGTAATTGGGACCGAACCCTGCTTATATTAATTTATTGTTCAAATTAGCAAATATACTTATAAAGAGCCACTTTAAAATGGAAGAATGAATCAGAAGCAGAGTAAAGGATGGAGTAAGTGGAAAATGCTGTACTTGCCCTCTTCCTTGTTTGATGCACCACACTGCTGACTCGTAGGCTAGTCTGGCACGTTTGGCCATCAGCACTTCATTAGTTTGTCATCTGTTGTTACAGGGTACTAATTGTTTCATTTTTTGTGTGAGCATTTGTGTTTTAAGGTGTGGTTGATATTGATAGCAAGTGTAAGCACACAATCCTTATGCTTCAAGATAGACTAGATGCAGCATTTACTGCGTTTAGACAAGGGTGAAAGTGTAACTACATTTGTGACAGAGTTAAATGTTGGTAAAGCTACAGTTTGTGGTTGGCAAATAAACCACGCAAAGCTGGAGCAATACTGCGCTACTTCTTCTGGCAAGACTCTTGAAAATAGGCCGACAGCAAAGCAGTCTTCATGCAATAAAGTTGATGAAGCTCTTTTTGTTTGGCTCACCAAGGTAAGAGAGAGGCAGGCTCCTTTAAGTGGGCCTATTATTCATTCAAATGAATAAACTGATGAACAGCGATAAGTCTTTGAGTGCCAGCATCAGATGGCTAGATCACTGGAAGAAGTTCCATGGTGTACGTTGATTGACAATTAGAAGAGAGAAGCTTTCCTCTGATCTTTATGCGGCAAATGAGTGCGTGAATACGTTTGAAAATTTGACATTAAAGGGGAATTATTAACAAAAAAAAAATTCAATGCCAATGAAACTGGCCTAAATTATAGGGCATTGCTCACAAAGAACTTGGCTTCCAAAGAAGAGACCTGTGCTCCAGGTTTAAAGATCAGGTCACACTGATGGCATGTTATAATGTGAATATGTAGTACCCGTAATCTCCCATTAGCGTTGATTGGGAAATCAGCAAAGCCTAGTGCTTTTATTGTTAGGGGATTGCCAATGTATTGCAAGAAACAAAAGAATGGATGACCGTTGATGACGTAGACACATGACATAGTGTCAGTCGCTCAAGAACCAGTGCAATATGAGGAGGAAGAAAGTGACGATGAGACCCAGTGTGATAAAGAAGGGTTGGAGCCACTTGAAGGAGGAGAAGCAACGCTTGACCTTGCCCTGTGATACTGAACATTGGCTACTGCTGCACCTGCCCATCTATTGTTCATGAGACAGTGGCAAAATTATGTGTCGTCGATAAGGCGATTTTCACTGCTACAAAAGACAATGACTGAGTTTATGTCTCATGAAAAGTAGGCCCCAGGATCAGAATTTTGCGTTGAGTTCAATATCACTTATTTTATTTACATTATTTCACTAATGTTAGACATAAGTATTTACTGTTCTGTTATTTCAGAAGATTAATATGTTTAATTTAGATGTTTTTATTGTTATTGGGAACCAGGGACCAGATTTCAAAGGAGTACTTGTAAGAATTGAAAGTGCGGGCATTGCGATCATTGCTAAGCTGCCTCTCCTCACCAGCTCCATGTCTACAACTTAGTCCTTCCCTTTCCTCTCATCCACTTCACCTTCTCCATTCTTCTTCTGAATCTGAAATCTTGAAGGCCTCCAACACTACAGCCAACAGTTTTTGGTACAGCAATGTCTGCTTAGATATGACTTTTGTCTTGCAGCCCCATATCTGGTCTATAATTTTGGATTCTATATTATTTTTATAATCTGGCTGCATGTATAGAATAGTGCTCATAATTGGTAAAAACTTGTTGATCTTCGTTTGAATGTAGGGCTTGGCATGACGACGCCCGTCAATGTGAAGAAGGACGATGACCCAGTGGTGAAAGTTCCTCCGATTCCTGAGTTGACGGCGGCGGAAGAGCGTGCCGAGGAGCGTAATTGGCGCGAGTGCATGGTGGCGGGCCTTCAAAGGAGAATAGACATGCGAGCCATCGGACCATTCAAAAAGGTCCTTCCACCACATCCCATGCCAACCGCTTCTACTTTCTCTCTTTCTTGGGCACTCACTTTTTTATATGTTCCGGGTGTGCAATGTGGACCATTGCCAACATTTGCCTGTGTCTCAAATTTGATAATTTTACCCTTTGTGTGGTAACGCATTTGCTGCGACATGACCCACGAGTAGGTCACACCCAACTTCTCTGCTGAACGGAAACTATTTTACTGTTAAATTAAATGTTTTTTTTTCAACGCTGGCTCTTTGTAAAAGTTTCAATAGCTTTTATAAGGAAACGGTTCCTATGATGAAGCCTGTTGTTATTATTGTTGAAATTATTCAATTAGGAAGTGTGTGCCCAAAATTCCATGTTATGAAAAATTTTTCTAGTGGTGACATACTCATCTGTATCCCAAAAGTGATTACCAGTACATATTGTGAGCATAGTTTTAGAGGTCATATGGTTTCTTAATGGGAAAGGTGGTGCGATTGTTGAGATGTCGCTGGTGATGGTGGATGTGGAGATTGTGTCCTATGGGAAAGGGCTTCTACTTGCTGTAATTCAAAAGGAATTGAATTCTTAGGAAACGGTCACTTCCCAATTCAAGCTCTCCTGTAAATTTTTACTTTTCAAGATGTTCATTCTTTCTCATACTTTTTTGTTCACTTCATGATGTAGGTAAGATTAACATCTTACCGACATTTTACCCCTCCCTAGATCAGCCTACTTCTTACAATGAGCCGGAGGCCTCATCCATATTTCTGTCCACATTTAAAGAAATAATATTTTTTGTGGTGATAAGAGTTGTGATTTTGTTGTGATTGCAACTGTTCGTTAATTTTTTTCAGGTTTTGTCCCACGGGGGGTATATGCCTGGTAACTTCCACAATGCAATCATCCTGTTCAGTGCATGTTATCTCCCGGAGCGCAGCCGTCCAGATTACGATTACCTGATGGACAATCTCTTTTTGTGAGTGATTTGTGGATTATACTGTTTTGAACTCTTGATGCTTTATGCCCATTTCACTTAAGAGTCTCATGAAATTGAGAGAATATTTGTTTTTTGTCTATTTATTTGTTCTTGGGAAATTCTCCCAATTACAAAAATGAGCAGTTTGCTTTCACTTGAGTACAAGTTATCAACGAAAGTGCAGCAAAATATCAAAATCAATGTGTCTAGCACAGAACTTCACAAAGTGCTCTTTATTTACATTGTGTGTTGGCAAATCCAATGAGAAAGTTTGTTCCCTGTTATATGCAACCTATAGGTCCCAATCCAACCATTCTCAAAGTAAGTTTTATGATTGAAGTGCATTATTTTAAGAATTTTATTTAAACTAGTATTTTCATTTATCCTAGTTTACACAGTTAGAGTCAAGGTATGTTGATACTTAGGATGAGTCGGTTCTTAAATTTTTTTGGTTCTCAATATCGGTGCGGTTCTCGGTACTGTTCGGGTTCTCCCCTATCGGTTCTTGATACTCGGTTCCAAGGATGAACTCTCATTATCTGAATTAATGGCAAATTTAAAATAACAACCGCAAGAAGTGAATGACAATAATTTCACTAAAGAAGTAAATTACCATGAAAGCTCTGTAAAAAAAACTTAAGATTGTCTCCATAATTTCATTTGCCAAGCAAAAAGGTTTAAATAACATGTTGTTAAAGAATGCATGATCGACCAATATGTCACAGTACATCAGGCAGCCACTGTTTGTTCTTTCTCCAGGTTTTGATTTTTAAAAATTCAACATTTTTACCCTATCTGGGTCTAATCTAGGGATGGACGGATCCAGGATTTTTTTTCGGATTCGGATCGGATCCTTGATTTTCGAAGCCGGATCTTTCGGATCGGATATTTTCAGATACAAATGCATTTTCAAATTCCTGCTGTTAAACGAATAATTATTCAGGTTTATTCTGGGTACATACAATCAAATGAATGCTTTTTAGAATCTTACACATTTTAATATTTTTATAAATTAAAATTCATTTTTATAGGCTTTCAAGTTGTTTTTTTAAAAACATCTTTACATGCTCAGGACCTAAACTGTTACGCTTGGGTTTGGAAATGAAAATAGGAAAAATCTTCGGATAAACCACTGATCAGTGGTGTAGCGAGAGAGGGAAATCCAGGGGGTCCAGACCCCCCGATATACAAAAACACTATTACTTTCCTTCATAAAAGGAAAAAATATTGAAAAATCATGAATTTAAAATAGATTTTGAAAAATGAAGTTTTTTTTCTATTTTGAATGGCGATAAAATTTGTTGGAAACCCTATACATTGTGCTCTGTTGTTTCAATATCCCCCCCCCCCCTGGTTTTGGACCCCCCCTAACGTAATTCATGGCTACCCAACTGCCATCGACTAAATTCAAATTTTCCTCATGTACGTTTCCCCCAATTTTGTCACTTTCTCATCATATACCAACTTTTGTTTCACCCAAAAATGCTTCAGTATGGTGAGGTGGAATTAGCACTTCCTCGCTATAATTTCACGCCACAATGCACGCACAAGGCATACATTGGTTCTCCTTATGTCAATAGAAATGTTTCTACGCATAATCATATTTTTATCAGTATATCATTAAATTAAATTGCAACTGCGAAATCAGCAACACAATTAACAGTATTTAAAAAAGCATTAACGTCACGAGCGACGAGGTGCTCAACCACTCAGCATGAGGAGGGGGAGGGCAGCAGAAGCGCGTATAGGAGAGGTGGAGGGGAAGGAGCGCACTCCCTCCGTATTTCAAGCAACAAGGCTACAAATGAGGGAGTCGAGGACGAACAAGCCAGATCTTGCTTCAGTGGCGTTGTTGCCTTCAAAGCGAAGCCGGGTGCACTACGTGATGTAAGCGGTTGGCGTTTCCAATCCGTCTCTACTTGTTTGAGGGGTTAATGCTGCTCTTGTTTCTTTGAAAATTGTGCTGTTTGGGCAATGTTGCTTATTGTTGAATTTTTACCTTGTGCATTGTACTCTGAAATTTTAATCCCACTCCTGAGCAAACATTTCAAACTTTGACCCCTCATAACATACAAACCGTGAGAGTGAGGGAGGAAATATTTTACATAGGTCATTAAATAGGCGGTACTAGCTAGTGACAAAAATTTCATAAAAATCTGAGTCGGTGGGTGTCATTTTGAAAATTTTCTGGGTGATTTGACATGGAATGATTGTAGGATAATAAGTAATCTATTCAGTAGACTCTTGTTATTACGAAGTTCACGGGACGGAAAAACTGGAGGTTCCTAATAACGAAGTTCGTATGAACATTTCTTTTAGGAATCATCGAAAGAAAAAAAAAACATACTTCGTCAAAATTTCTTCTCTCTTCAATCTCCCGCACTTATAATCTTCAAATTCAAGTCATTACATAGGTGATTAAATGATGCGCAAGTTCTTGATGTACGAAGAAGCTGCATTCCAAGACCATGCTCGTAAGTTGACAAACCTATACAAGGCATCGAGGAGAGTGGTTATCTTGCAGAATGCAACACCACATCACAATCATGTGTTAACTCACAATTGTGATAAACTGATCTAGCTTGTAACGTAGCCGGAGCCAAAAAATCGCCATCCGCGGGAAGAAATAATTGGCGAAATGCTGGACAGTTCCTGACTTCACACCGGATTAAACGATACTTTGTTCGGATTATGCCCAAAGTGTGAGTTCCTTCCTCTACGCCACGTCATGTCACATCGGCAAACTCTAAAGGTGCGAAATTTGAAATTTTGGGCGTGCTTGAATCCTTCGAATGTTCATATCTCTGAAAGTTCGTAAATCCAATGTGCGTAGGAAGAGGATATACTGCCTGTAATTCATGAGTGTTAATGGGTGGGTCACCATAATTCCACAGGAATGCAGCTTATTTTATGATGATGCTGCATATTGAAGTATCTCCTACTGAAGAAAGAACCGAAATTGGTGCTCTCGGACACAGTACAAGAAGAGAACTTAAACGTAGACCAAAGATGATAACTTAGCGAAGTGTACATCCACCTAAATGCTGTTGCTTTTTCATGGAACTTCGTAATAGAGTTCATTTTGTAACGACTGGGACTGAGGTTTGTAATTTCGTAGTAATGTTTCTTTTAATATTGATTGGGTAGGGTTGGGTGGGTCTGATAATATTGATTGGGCCTTTTTGTCAGGACCAACGGTTTGCTTGGTAATAGCGAGAACTTTGTATTAACGTTGTTTGTATTCACGAGAGTCTACTGCAGTAGGATTTTTTCCAAAATTGATTCTGTGGGGATTGCAATGGAAAATAGAAAACTCTCTTACCCTGTATGCTGCAAAATGTGATTCTGCCATCAATTTATTAAATATTTGGCGGTCCTTGTATTAGGTCGGCGCACATTACTACAGCTATTTATGTAGGCTCTGGTGGGCGGGGTTATTCCTCTTGAACATTCTGACTTTTAGAACTGGCAGCCATGATTTGCTCATATTTTGTCCATGTTATGGTGGTGGTGTTTTTCCTTGTCTCCATCCCTTCTCGAATTTCGTTCCATAGTGTCTCTCTCTCAATATGGCCTTCTCTCTGGAGATACCTATTGTATTCCCATCTGGGGATCTTGGCATGTTTACAATATCCTCACAATGTTTTTGATTATGAACAGTCCTGTTCAAAAGCACAGCATTTTTGCAACCAAAATTTAGGATTTCTCAATAGAATGGTGAACTACTGAATGGCATAATTTCTTATGCGATGAATAAGATTTTATGAACAGCAAAAATAAAGAAAGATTCAATATCTACTTTGGTGATGCATGCTTGAATAATTTGGTCACGAATATTGCAATCGAGTGTTGTCCAATCTGCCATCATAATGCAGAAGTACGTGACCGAAGGGGCCACGTTGACCCTCTCCACCATTCACGGAAGAGAGCACTCAGAGAGGCAACCAATCGGTTAACAGATAGACTTAAAGGTGTTAAAGAAGGGCTGTATAAAGATGGAGAAAAATGCAGACTAGCACTTTCAACCTTGAGACGCGAGGAGGGTCGGTGGCAAAGCTGTTGTCTATGGCAAATGAGGACATGGTGGAACCCAGAAAATGGAAAATCATTGGTCACTGGGCAGAAATCAGAGAAGCAACTTGGCTCATAAGTTGTTTATGATCTGGATGCTTGTGTCATAATTGTTTACTGATGAAACTCTGGATGAAAAATTCCCTTATGTGCTGTTTTCAGGGTGATAGGAAAGAAATTTAAATAAATGAATATCAATTTGGAAGATGAAAACAAGATTTCTTTTTTTGCAGGTACGTTGTGACCACATTGGAGGCTCTGGTGGCAGAGGAGTATGTGCTGGTGTACTTGCACGGAGCGGTGGGATCGCCCGGCTCTCGAATGCCCACCTTCAGTTGGCTCAAGCGATGCTATCGACTCATCGACCGTCGGCTGAGGAAAAACCTTAGGGCCCTCTATCTCGTTCACCCAACCTTCTGGCTCAAAACCATTGTTTTGATGACTAGGCCGTTCATTAGGTGAGGTGAACTGCCAAGTGATTGTTCCTTCACTGAGAGGAGGCTCTAGTATTACATTAGCACTCAGGATGTGCGAGTAGTACTTTTTGATCTCGAGTCGAGTTGAAAATTACTTGCAAGCATCGAGTCGAGTATGATAATTTCTGAACTAGGCAATACAGCAATGCATACTACAATATATTCTACTCCAATTTTCTATGATGAATGTCTAACCTAATGTAAGAAGGAAAATTTAATGAGGATCATTGATTGTTAATGTCAGAAGTAGGAGATGAATGAAAATTAGGTAATGTCTCTTCAATAGTTCCATAGGTACACTTGAAATTAATTAATCTCAATTAATATGTCGACCATTTAAGTCATATATGCATCCAAACTGCAAGGGAGAGCCCTGAGTATAGTCATTTTCACAGCTATAATAAAGATTACATACTACATATGTGAATCATGTAATATTTGGCCCTTTCAAATTCTCAAGCAGTAAAAACAATTATTCTACATGCTCAGCCAGCAGGTTTTGACGTCTCCATGCTACAGCATTGCTGCCTGCAGAAAATTTCCTTTTGTTACACACTTGTGTAGCTGGGCAAGTAATTTCCTATCAAAATTTTGGAAGATTTTGCAACCTTTGGAATTTTTATTAAAAATTATATCAACGATTTTTTTAGATCTTGAATCTTCATGGAATTCAAGTGGACAAAGCGAACGAACTATAGAACTTAGCTTTAGTTTTGTAGAGTCAAAAAAAACTCTATACTTCTCACGTCGTTTAATCAACCTTAAAAACTCTTGTTTTTTTTTTTAAGTTCAAGAAAGAAACTGAACACAAAAAATGAATGTCACATCAGACGGACGCAGTAATAAAAAAGGCTTAAAGATGCCTTGTGATGCAAAAACTCCCCTTTCCACGCGACTCACCTCGGGGAAGGTGGAAAGGGAAAAAGGGTATCGGTTGTTGCCTTTCACGGAAACAGTTCGTTTTTCTCTCTCTTAAGCATGCTGACTTAATCTCTTCACTTTACTTCAATCTTCTTCATCCTAGCGTTTGTCCCGTGCTATTGCAGGGTCCGCTGTTCTGCTAAGTCTTCTCCACTTGGCTCAATCCAGGGCGTCTACTGGCGTACGTGGCGTTGATGGTTTACTTTTGCTTCGCTTTACTTCAATACCTGATACTTCAATATTTCTTATGCGTGGGATGGTTCCGAAAAATATCCAATCCTTAGTATTTTTACTCGAGTAATGCGCTAAATGGTCAAGTCGATCTATACATAATCCTTTTTAACATCCTCAGTTTAGTGTTTTAGGCCAATGAAGACGATATTCCATGCTTTAAATGATGATTTTCAAGAATAAATTTTTTTTAACTTGAAAAATTGGCCTAAGTTACCAAGCCTTAGGATCCCGTGTCGTGTAGCTCAGCATTGACGAGCAGTCGAAAAATTGCTCTCATTTCCTTCATCGCAAACGTTTTTGTCCAAGATTTCTACTCAGTACTCTTAAGAAATCTCTACTTTATATTGTGTTTCAAATTTTGTGAGTTATATTTTTTGTAAATGAAAGAAAATATCTACTTTATGTAAAATTTCACGTGAAAAACAGGTCGGCCATTTTGCATTGTAAAACCAGACGTATGAGACCTAAAATATTCAAAAGTCATTGAAAGTATAGGCAAAGCACCTGGTCAAAGGAATATTGCGTTTTTTATTCCATAAAAACCATACCAACGCAACACCACCTGGATAAATTCAAATATTTTCGAGGAAAAACGAGATGGCGCATGCTATTGAAAAATTTGTAATGTTTGGGCTACTTTATCAACACTAAAGGGTCGTATTTATGTAAAATGGCATATAAATCTATATCTGGTAATAATTTATGAGTATTTACGGTTAGTTTCAAGTCTCTATCAAAGGACAGTTTTGACTTCATTCCAGCTTTTTCCGATTTTGGACCAGTGTGCGCTGGGTCGGAAGTCTGACGTAAAGGTATTCGGCACCCAGGTCAACAACTATAGTGTATGCAGCAAGCTGAAGCTACCAGGCCAAGGCATTAGAATGCGTTATTGGCTTTAAAAACTGTATTATTACATGAGTTTCATGATAGTGCTTCCTGTCGGCAGATTGCTGGACCTACTAGCCTCGAAAGCTCTGTAACCGAAACTACTGGACTCGACATTCGTAATGCTAGTAGTTGGTACTCGACTCAAGTGTTTTGAGGACTCGCACATCCCTAATTGGCGCTGCTTGAGGAGGGGAAGCTTGTTTTGATTGATTGATGAGAGGGAGTCACAACATTGCTTGCGCAAGACAGGAAGGCCTTGCTCTTAGTGGAGTGGGGAAAGAAACAGTGGTTGAGCAGCAGTTAATTTACACTCAATGTAAATTTTATTTTTTAATATAATATCGTGAAAGGGTAACCTGACCCAATGGCGCCCTGCCATTGCTTCGGTACTTCAAAATTGCTCTCTTTTTTTGTGACAATTTCAAAACTTGCAATGTCAAGTGCTTCATTGTTGCAGAGCTCGCGGTAAATTTTAAAAATTAATAAAATTTAATTTTAGAATCTTATTTCACAATATAATTGTTGCATTTTTCCATAAAATCCCTTTGGAGGAAAGCCATTAAAGGGGAAATTTGAGAGTGGGTGTCAGCCCTTAATAATAAATAATAAAGAATTACTTTAATTATTTTTAATTCACTTGTAAATACCACTAGAGTACTTTATATTGTGTTAATTGTAGTAATCATGTGATGCTGCCCCTTTGGATGCACTTGCAAAACTGTCTAAAATTTCTCGATTGATTTATACAAAGCAAATGCAAATGAGTGTGAATGTCTTCAAGCGTGAGCCAGCGGGGGGGGCGGTTGCTTATTTTTGCATGCATGGGAAGAGGATTAAAATTGGTTGAACATTTTGTGCTCGATACTCGAAAAAGCTCCATATTGACCATGAATCTTTTTGAAGTAGCTCTTGCAAGAGTTTCTCTAATGTTTTATTATTTTTCAGTTCCAAGTTCAGTAGGAAACTGAATTTTGTCAACGATCTGTCGGAGCTTGCCGAATATGTTCCACTGGAGCAGATGCACATTCCAGAGAGAGTGAGACAGTGAGTAGCCATCCATTCAAACTGACTACGTGTGTGTTCACCCTTTTACCCCATCACATGTATCAATACCCAATGGCATCATGAATAATCATTTCATTTCAAATGTGCTTTGCCCTCGGGTTGAAATTCAATGAATGATGAATTAAGGTGACATCTTGTTTTCATGTTTGCGTGGGTGATCATAGCATTGTACAGAATATTATTTCGGTATGTAGGTTACCCTTGTTGTTGCCCTGTTACATGTGGGCAACTTTATATGCAGATATAAACAGAATCAGAGTACATATTTGGGATTGTGTGGGTCGAAATAGGTTGATTTTTCCAAGATATATTTATTTTAAGTATTTACTTAAGATTGATAATCGTATGATGTACATATTCATAAGGTTGAATTTTCATCATGAGATGGGAGTGTTTTGGAGTGGTTTGGTTAGATGAGGATAAGTATCTTTTTTTATATCGGATTAAAGAATGAGTTATTTTCGGTTTGTTTCTTTTTTGTGCTTTTCAACATGAAAGTCACATTTTAGGTGGTGTCATTTTGGGTGAAAAGAACTCCTTGTGTAGTGGTAGCCACTCTGAATCAGCAAAGCATTAGTGGGGCACAATTGAGTGACCTTTTAATGCCAAACCTGAAATCAACCTGATTTTGTGAGAACGTTTATTTTACTCCCCATTACACATTTGCAGAGGCTGAAATCAGGAATGCGATACAAAATGTAAATGTAATCAACAGTCCAGTCACTGTTCACTGAAGTTAGTCAAGATGTTTTTGTGGCTCATCCACCCAGGAAAAATAACTTAAGTCACTTAAATTTGTTCCCCTTCTGCCGTATGTTGCTGTAGGAACCCTGGAAGTCACCCTGTAAACTGTAAACTAAACAGCATCATGATCTTTTTAGGCTGAACATTTCTAGCTCAATGTGTCAGGTCAAATGTTGTGCAATAAAGCTGATTTTTTTGTGTTTTGTTTGCGTACAAAACTTCAAGCACCAAAAGAAGTTCAGCTGATTTTCCAATCTAAAAAAAATTAGCTTGATTGTTTTCAGATTTGCTGATTAGGGTTTGAAAATTTCTGGAGTTCATTATTGAAAATTTGCTACTTCACATCGGAGGTAAACTGTGGGTTTTTCATATTTCCACGTCAGACGTTGTGGTTATCAGTTAAAAAAAAAACTTCTAGTAATAAATATTATCTTTCCCAGTGAGGGTCTTGATTTTGAATGGGTCAAAAACTAATGACATTTACCTATTCTCACCTCCAAAACAATATTCCAATAATTAAAAAAATTTTGTTCACATAAGAGAGACAATTCATCACCACTGTTTTTCATACTCATCATTAGTAAGTATCATAGGCGGATCCAGGGGGGGGGGGGGCACGGGGGCACGTGCCCCCTCCAGACCCTTAAAAATATGCTAGATTTTTAATACGGTCCCATTATCATTTCGTTCGTTTTGTATAACAAAGTATCCTTGTGCCCCCCCCTGAACAAAATCCTGGATACGGCCTTGCTTGTGCCCCTCCCAGAAAAAATTCCTGGATCCGCCCCTGGTAAGTATTATCTTCAGGATACAGTTTCTGATGAGGGAAATGGCCATTTAGGTAGTGTTAACTAAAGAAATTAAACACACAAAAAATTCATCCCCACTCACTAGTTTCAAATAAGTTTTTTTGGACCACCCTAGGTGTGTACAAGAAAACAATCATGTATGTATATGCTTGCAGGCAATGTGGCTTTTAGTCGAGTGCCATCCTCAAGGTCGCACCATGTCATGGTTCGCACCAACTTCCCATTTTCCATTTCCCTGACTTCTCCGTCAACCACATTTTTTCACTTCCCTCAGTTCACGTCAACGGCAAAGCACTCATTCACACGGTCATAGTAGAAAGATGCAGCGACGAGGGTTCATACGGCTCAGGGAAATGTGAGGGAAGTAGGAATGTGCACTGGAAGTCAGGGAAATACTGAAACAGGCGCTGTATTAAGGTGAAAATAGTCGTTGAGCATGTGGGGCATTGCTAAGTTTTTACAGCAAGGTGGGCATTTCTATTTCGTTTGCATTCAGAAAAGGAGGTGGAGGAGAGGGAAGCGGAGGTTATTGGCACAAATTTGGCCGACCTGAAGGCCAACAGGACTACTTTAACGACTAATGTGGCATCCCACCCCTGGCTCGCCCGGATACCAAAATAGAACCGGGGGGAGACGTCGCACAAAAACAAAAGAAAATACAGTGGAACTTGGTTAGTACGTTCCTCCTTAGTACGTTTTCCTCCTTAGTACGGCGATTTCCCTCGGTCCCGGTACCATCCGAACAAAATACAGGTAAAAGAATTTGGTTAGTACGTTTGAAAAAATTGCGCTTTCCTGGTTAGTACGCTCAATTGCTTGCCGTGACGCAACCCGCAATTCGTTCTCTAGTGTCTTCTTAAGGGTCGCAAACGTCTGAATTCATGATTTAATTTATTATCATTAGTCATTAACATTCTTCCATTCATTCCACATCTCTTTCTTCTACTGTAATTTATCCAAATGCATTTCTGAATTCTTGTGACGTGATGAAAAATAAAATGCGGCCATTTTTCGGGAATGTCTGACTATGAAAAACTACAACCAATAAGAAGCCCCAATTTTCCCCACCCCGAGCTCCTCACCTTCTGTTGCCTTTGGAGCGCTTGGGAGTGCCCACTGCTGCGCACAAAGTTCGTGAGTGGGCAATTGTTGCTATTGCACGAGTTATCATGATGAAGAAATGAGTCAGACAATTTCCACATTATCTAAAGCAGTACTGTTCCATAAACTCGACGTCGTGCATATTTACTTGACTACTGTTGCGGGAGCAGACGATCCTCAGGATCTCCACGCGGAGCTTAGCTTAAAAATAATTGATCTCGGAACGAAAGCAGACGACATTAGACAAATTTTGAAAGTAAATTTCAACTGTTTAATATAAAATTTTCTTGTAATTACGTCGTAATCTAATAATCTTGCGTGTCATCAGTCGATATATCGATCGATTTTACAATCGAAATGGTATCATTCCAGAAGCGAATGTCTACGGCTGTTGCCGTAATTTGAAAGTCAATATAATTTTGCCCAATTTTTATGATGTTTAAAAAACCAGTTGACTTACTCCGGGTTGTTGTTATATTCTCCGAGTACGCTGTGAGAAAGAAAAATGACTTGTCTTTGCTTGTCTGAGCTTCACTCGTCCTCGTTCTGTAAATATATATAGGATAAATCACGGGAGATAGACGCCGTAATCATGAAATCGTCTCCGGGATGTCCATGAAAAATTGCGATTTTTATTCACATGGTATTGTTTTTCATGGTAGCGCTCATTTTCTTGATTTTAAATGTGAAAAGAGTTCAGGAAGGCGATCCTATGAGAACTACCGATAGTAATTGTAATTATGACGACTTTTTCACTGATTGCAATAACCCCGACTGCTATTATTTACTTTCCTCGTTAGTACGTTTTCCTGGCTAGTACGTTCATTTTTCGTGGTCCCTTCAGAAACATACTAACCAAGTTCCACTGTATATAAATCCGCGTGGATCCCTCCCGCATGGGACCTATGGGACAAAACTATGCCACTCTCTTCGTGTAATTCTCATAAATTAAAAATATTCCCCTTCTTTGGAAATAATTGCGGGTGGGGGGTTCCCGATTCAACCTGATGGGTGACATTCGGGCACTTATGCACTCTTCCACAACGCATTCACGGAAAGAAAAACAAAGGGGACGAAAGGAAGGGCGAGGGATATTTTTCCTGGTGGTGACCCGTGAAGGAATTAAAACAAAACACTTACTCAACACTTTCAGCGAAACAAAATATAATTCAAACAAATAAGGTTGCATATGACAAAAACAAAAGAAACCCTCTTATGCACTAATGAAGTATGAATTGGTGAGAGCAATTTATGAAACATCAATGATTAAAAAAAAACACAACAAGATAACTTGGTTTCAAGATGAAAATCAGAATAGCAAATGATAACAACAAAATAAAGTTCGGTTGTGAACACGTAAATAATGATACACTTTCAATGATTTCTTCTTCTTTTCTTAGAGGGAGGTAAATGAAAGTCCATCCCAACGAATGTAATTTTGATGCGAATGTTAATTTTACTTGGTGATTAATTTCACTTTCACTGAGTAACGGGTGCGTTCCGTGACTGTTTGTCTTAACTTGGCTTGGCAGGAGACACAAGGGGGCTTTGGGGGGGGAATAGCTGCAATCTTACTTTATCGTAGTCCGAGTCTCGACCAGGTTGGATCCAAACACTCTCTCTTTCCATTTACTGCACTCCTTTCTCCCTTGTTGGAGGAAGCTGCATCCGGAACGGAGGTAATGCGTCCTCTTCAGCTGGTCCTTGCTCCTTCGGACAGGGGGGGTCTCTTCTTTCAGACCAATCAGTCTGAAATGATCTGTTTGGGCCCCTCGTCTTCTCTGCCGTGTGTCGCACCCAAATTTCGGGCATGGGCTCTGCCCGACAGTCACTTCAAAATTATCTACTTCTTCTACGCGCACCACCTTTTTATTATCCCTCAACTTGGGGTGGGGGTAACGCACAATGAAAAGGGAGGAGGAACCACATTCATCCCTACGTACTCATTCACGCTTTCCTCCACGGGCCGTGGTCTGGGGGGGGTTTGGGAAAGCTCTTTGGAATGGAGCGGGTAAATGGTAGGGAAGAAATGCGCCGAGTAAAATGCACTGTAATGGGGTCTGAACCATTACACTAAGAAGCTGCAAAAATAAGTGCAAACAACCACCTAATTGCTGCAACAATGGGAAGTCAGGGGTAGGTTAGACATTTAATGGTTTGTGGTATTTTTTACAATCTCATATTTTTTTGGGTATACTACACACTTATATTTCTCATTTTATTTCCATTTTGAATTTCAACTTCAAACCTCATTTCTCGTTCATACATCTTTCTACTATGTCTGTGTATATAAGTGCTTTGCCGTTGATGTGAACTGAGGAAAGTGAAAAAATAGGGTGAAGGGAGAAGTCAGGGAAATGGAAAATGGGAAGTTGGTGCGAACCATGACACGGTGCAATCTTGAGGATGGCACTCGACTAAAAGCCAAATTGCCTGCAAGCATATACTACATGGTTTTCTTTTGCGCTCTGATTGCCATGAATGAAATGTGAAAGATGACGAAGAAGCCATTACCTATATGGCTTGAGCATTTATAATTCTATTAACATATTCATTCACTTTTTATGCAAAACTTATTGTGAGCATATTGCTGGAATCATTTTTGTCTTGATTGTTAATGTAACTAAATCCATGCTTGGCTTACAGATCTCCTTGTGGAATTTGTATCTGTATATATGTGTGTACGATCGTTTTCAAAAGTATGTAGACACCCAATAGTCCGACTTAACTGATGGGGCCGGGTGGTGAAAACTTGTGAGGTTGGCACATAAAGCGACTTGCATCCCTCACTCGTGTCCCACCAAGAGCTGACGAGGACGTAGGTGGACGCATCCTAGCTACCGAAGCTGGAGTCAAACGGCAACAGCATGAGCCCAATCTGAATTAAGATTAGTGGATGGAATGTACCGAGGAAACTCACTTCCACACTCACTTTGGGCTGTCAGAGTGTTTTCTTTCAGGCTCTGTGGCGAAATTTTTCCTATCTTCAGATTCATATTTGAACTCACCGTTTATCTGTTACCCATACAAAGTTCTGTGGCTGAGTAGGTCTATACAGAGTGCAGTAATTGCGGTAAAGTTCTGGGAGGGTTGGAGAGCTTTTCTTGAGTTATCTGCATAGATTACGTTGATGTTCAGGATGTCTCTTTTAAAAAGTGAAAAAAGTATGAACATTTCTGACTCAACCCTCCCAGAACTTTACCGCAACTACTGTGCACAATATAGACCTACTTGGCCACGGAACTTCGTATTGATAACAGATACACTGTGAGTCCAAATATGAATCTGAAGGTAAGAAAATCCTCGCCACAGAGCCCGAAAGAAAATATTCCGACAGCCCAATGTGAGTTACCTCAGTACATTCCATCTGCTAATCATAATTTTGATTGGGCGTATGCTTCTGGACTCCAGCTGCGGTAGCTAGGTCGTGTCCACCTCCGTCCTTGCTGGCTCTTGGTGGCATACGAGTGAGGGATGCAGGTCGCTTTATGTGCCAACCTTATAAGTTTTCACAGACCTGGCCCTATCAGTTAAGTGGGACTCCTGGGTGGGTACATACTTTTGAAATTGATAGTACACGAATTGTAATTTTGCTTCCTATTTCATCTGTAGTATGGTATTGCTTGGATTGTTGGTACGACTGGAATTATATTATCTGTTATAACTTTCATATTTATGACATACATAAGTTTTTATTAGTGGGGCATGAATTTATTCAAATTGTTGTATATAATAATCCTGATTTGAGCTAGGGTTGTCAAGAACATATCATCTATGGCCGAGAATAGATTTTAGGAAAGCGAGGCAGTATTCCATGCTTGAATTTCTCATCCCTAATTATTGTGCATACAACGATGAATGTGTTCATGAAAGATTTCGGTCTCCCTCCCTTATATCCACCACTAAGTGTGTGTTCTTCATTCTGCACCCTCTGCTCTGATTTTGTCTTTTCTACCTCTCTCCTCACTAGATACAGTAGCGGGTTGTAGAATAATGATCCTCTCTCTCTCTCTCTCCACACTGCCTAACCAACTAACAGCACTTTGACTAACGCAAGGATTGTGGTGTGGAACTTATTTTGACAATGTATTTGAGTGTCATTACGTAATAGACGCTTGTGAATGCTATCATTTTCAATTTATCTTGTGTTTATATTTATTAATAATATATCTAGACTGGAAGGTGCTGGAAGATTTAAAGAGTGTGCATGCTTATGCTGCGTAATTGACCTGGTATTGGGTCTTAACTGTTATTGAATTTAAAATTCATAGTTTACATTTAATGATTGCTTGCTTCTATTTAATGAAGATTATTCAAGGTAATGCCTGCAAAGTTGACTGTGAAATACATTTGCAGAATCAGCCAAAAGTACTCATCAAAGAGTGAAAATTTGAAAAATGACTTACCCTGACTGGGATTTAAGCGCACTGTGGTGCTGTGAATTTGTGCTGTACCACTCGCAGCCAATCCTCAGTCCTTTCCTAGGTTGAGTCACGGCCTTTGGAATGGTAGAGTATCTGGCATGAAATTGGGGGATCTGGGTTTGTTACGGCAAATGATTTTTCCTCCTTGTACAGGGCTCATACAGGTCAGGGACAGTCAAGGGAAAGTGGTGAGGGAAAAACTGGAGAGAAAGGTGTGGTTGAGCGCCATTGATTAAGTGTTGTTCTGTTTTGGAGGGGCTATTTCTTTGTTGACATCGTGGCCTAATAGGGAAGTGATATGTAACTCTGTGCTGATCGACTCTTTATTTCATAATAACATGCCTTGGTGTGGTTTTCCTTAACCTTTTCCCTACTATACACATATGGACACGTGTGGACGTTTCCTGACCCGGGAGACGATGGCCGTACATTTACGTGTGAGATTTTCCTGGCCAGGAGAATGTAAGCCGTATACATATATACGTTTTCTAGCTCTCCCCCTTTTAGGACTGTCGCGGGTTTACGTCGTCTTTGTCTCGGGACCCAATCCTGCGGGGTTTAGGATTTACCCTCGAAATCCGGGGAGCAGGTACCCGGATCCCTCGTCTTTTATAACCCCTCTTAGCGGTAAGGGACAGCGGTCGTACAATTGTTTATCTAGTCAGTTTTCAAAATAAATATTTGTTCATTTCTCATAAGAAATAAACTACTTTACAACTAATAAACCTGTAAGAATTGAATTATTTGTTTTTTGAGCAGCGTTTACAATTTTTAAACGAAATCCTACGATAAATATTAACTTATATCTCGAGTTATGTATAAACATCAACATGGAAATTGCTGCTGCATTAAATGCTTTAATATTGACCTTAGAACTTCCTTTAAAATTTGACAATTCTCATAAAAAAATGAGGAATTCAATTCAAAGTCTGCAATTTACGTGCAAGCAACAATTATCCATTTGCTAAATACATATAAGCAATACATAAGTTGACAGCAAACCATTGCCGCAGGTATGGTCATAAACCCGGAAAGGAGGGAGCACTACTACTCTCGGAGTCCGAGATAATGCGGAGTCCCAGCGTGGAGGGGTCGAAAAAAGTTCAGCGGGACCCTTCATAACGAATGTCCTCCAAAAATGAGTACCACGAGAAAGAAGAGTCTCGTGGGGCTCAGTACAGCCGTCATGCTAAGACGAAAACTCCGCCGTCTCGAAAGGGTTAAAACTCCTTAGATGACTGCTTTCCCAATTAGGTATATACAAATTTGGGAAATTTAAAATTCAGACAATAAATCAGTCAAGAAGTCGGAGGAATTGGATATGAAAAGTTGTTATGAAGTCAGGTGGAATTTTTGCTCTTGATATGCTCTTTTGGGCGACTCCTTCCAAGTATTTCTGTCTATATTTTGCAGTTATTTCCATGGATTATGTGAAAGGTGAATGTCCTTGCATTTAAAGTTATGTCCATTGGATATTGGCGATGTGTGTGTAAACATGCTGCCATGTGGCTTTGTACTAGAGCTGTGCGAGAGTCTCGTCTCGACGGTCGAGACGAGAAATTCATTTCTCGGCATTGTCGGGACGAGACTCTCGGTGCGGCGAGAGTCTCGCCTGGGTCGAGAGTCTTGACAAGAGTCGAGAAGTCTCGCCCCTTCGAGATTTCTCGACATCCGTCGAGACTCCCGAGCAAGGCGAGAAATTCCGATTAATACCGCAATCAGTCGTTAATAGAGATTACTGGGGTATCCCTTACTACTTTTATGGATTTATTCACACTATAAAAATATTTTATTTAATTGACAATTTAATCATATTTTATTACTTAATCAACCAAAATGGACTGGTAACCATGAACCTTAGTTACCATAAATAAACATTTCAAAAAGATATATAAAATTCTATTGAATTCAATAGAAAAAATAAAATATGCTTAAATTGTCAATGTCGATCTTATTTTATAACTAATTTTAGTTTTGGAAATATTTAATATAAAATTTGAATCATGGAGTGTAGGTCTTTAAATTGAAATGTAAATTGTGCCAACGTTTCCGTTTATTTACAATCCATTATCAGGGCTTGTAATTAAATTGAGCAAATAATTTTGATACACAGGCATGTTAAAGAGTTACATCAATGTTAAATATTATAGTAATATAATAGAAAAGAAACATTCACTTGATCATAAAAAAAATAGATCATCGTTTATTTCTATAGAATTTTATATATTTTTTGAAATGTTTATTTATGGTAACTAAGGTTCATGGTTACCAGTCAATTTTGCCTGATTAAATAATAAAATATGCTTAAATTGTCACTGTCGATCTTATATTACAACTATTTTTAGTTTTGGAGGTATATATGATGTCTTAAAATAATCTTTTTGCTAAATTATTTTCAATGTCTAAAATAGAAATAGTGTTATTTTTTCGAGGAAGCGGGAGTCTCGACGGGTGTCGAGAAATCTCGAAGGGGCGAGACTTCTCGACTCTCGTCAAGACTCTCGACCCAGGCGAGACTCTCCGCGCGGCGAGAGTCTCGTCCCGACAATGCCGAGAAATGAAATTCTCGTCTCGACCGTCGAGACTCTCGGGTGGTCGAGAGTCTCGCACAGCCCTACTTTGTACTCTGTCGGGCAGCATTAATCATAATCTCCTCTAAAGGCAATATCGCTCTGTGGAGGAGAGAAGGATGCTGTGATTGTGTGGATTTGGGGCCTCCAGAATCGGGTCAATCCAAATGCTTTTTCCTCTGTGGAATTTTTACCTTGTATAGGTCAAAAGTTTAACCTCTAGCATTCTAGAGGGAAAACTGACATTGTCATACATTCGTTTGTTTTTAATTTATTTCTGTTTTTTATTGTTCTCATGCTCATAAGGTCGTGTATATTAATTATTATGCCCCCTTCCCTCCTCTTGGGTGAGAGATTAATGTTATTTGACTCAACCGCCTTCCAGTGGTGGATTAAACATTTATGTGCTGCTCTCTTTTTATTCTATTATGTACTCACAAAGAATAAGAGGTATTTTTTTGAATGGAGAATGCATATGACAATTTCAGTTTGAATGTGTTGAAGCTTTTTTTTCACTTCCTATACTAACAATCCTTTCCCTTAGGCTACAACGGTAGCCCTTGTAGCGGTGGAAAGGCTTGCGCATTCTTATGACCCCTAGAGCTGCACTGGCAGGATTAATTCTAAATTATTACCGGTTGGGCCACCCATGCCAGATAGGTCAAAGGGTAGGAGCCAGACGAAAGGTAGTCCACATGATAGTGTCATGTAAAAACACACTGTTGGAATGGAAGTGGGAAACCCTACCAACTATCTCTTCCCTGAAAACATTGAATACAAACAAATGAGCCTTGGGAACTCATCGAACAGATCTGTCTGCAAAGGGCGGGTGTTGTTTACAGCAGCGAGGTCGGCAAGGTCCTCGGGGTCGTCAACATGCGAAATCCCTAAAGAGACTTATCACCAGCAGCAGCAGCAATCAAGGAAGAAGCAAAGAAGACCAAGAAGATGGAGAAGAAAAAGTCTGCAATAAATGTAGGGACGTGGAATGTGAGGGCAATGATGAGGGCAGGGAAGTTAGAAAATATCAAAATGGATAAAGGGAGGATAGATATCTTGGGATTATGCGAGGTGAGGTGGAGGGATGGGGGGGACTACTGGAGTGATGGTTTCAGGGTTATATATATATAGTGGTGGGGAGGAAAGCCAGCGAGGGGTAGCTTTAGTATTAAACGGGAAGATGGGTAAGCGTGTGGTAGGCATAGACCAGGTAAGGGATAGGATTCTGTTGGTAGAAATTGAGGCACGGCCCACCAACCTCTTGGTGGTTCAAGTTTACATGCCCACAAGTAATCATAGGGAAGAAGAAGTAGATGAGGTGTATGAACAGCTCGAGGAATTAATAAGAGAAACTCCGGGTAAGAAAATCTAGTAGTGATGGGGGACTGGAATGCTTCATTTGGGGAAGGGAGGGATGGGAACCGAATAAGAGAATTTGGAGTAGGAATATGGAACGACAGGAGAGAGAAAGCAGCAGAATTATGCAGGATAAACAAATTATTCATCACAAACTCGTGGTTCAATCATCATAAAGGGTGAAGGTACATATGTAAAGGTCCTGGGGATGTGAGGAGATAACAGATAGACTACATCATGGTCAGACAGATGTTTAGGAATAGTGTTAAAATATCGCACAGCTTACCTGCAGCGGATGCGGACTCAAACCACAACCTAGTGCTTATGAAATGCAATGTAAGATTCAAAAGACTTATGAAAGATAGGAAAGCGAGGAAAGGGAATGTAGATGATCTGAAGGGAATTATGAGGAGAGAATATCAGGAACTAGTGGACATAAGTGTACGGGAGATTGAAAATACACAGACTGTAAAGGAAGGGTGGGATAATATTAAAACGGTAATAGTCAAAGAGGCAGAGAAGTTAATTGGCTACGTTGACAGTAGAAGGATAAAGAAGCTGTGGATTATGGAGGCAATGGTAAAATGGAGGAGAGAAGGAAGTAGAAGAATTTGGACACAGAGCAGGGTAAAAGGATTTATAGGGAAATAAATAATGGATTAAATCTTTCGCTAGCTGCTGGCAGCTTATAAATTGAGGGCTACTCTGTGCTATTTTTTGGTGTTTGCAATCCCGCGATAAGTATTATTGTGTAAGAGTGCATCTTATTGTGGATGCAAGTTTTTGCTTAACTCAATTTTTTTGCAATTCTCAGTATTTATGGTGGAAACAAATTGGATGATATTTGCTGGGACACCCCCTTCCATGAAATCAGGTGAAATTCAGGTGCACCCTCTTAAATGCCTATTGCAGTTAATGGATGACTCCAACTTCCCGGAAACTCTGTCACCTCTTCATCCTCATCTGTATAATAAGTTTGCACATTCTAATGTGGTGTAGGCTTTTGAAGATGGCTTCACAGTCCATGGGATTTTTGTTTTAAACTGATATTAAGTGACTATGTTAAGGAGCTAATATTTTATTCACATTTTTGAGGTCTATCTTTGACAAATTAATAATTGAATCCTTTCTGAATTCTTTTGTTAAATGTTATGCTATTCTCTGGTTGTAGTTCAGATAGTTTACTTATAATATTAACTAACTTTGATTGAAACTTTTTGGAACTCTAAGGAGGTTATAGGCTGTTTTACAAAGTGCATTTATTTGTACAAAATCTTGCATTTGGAATGATGCATTCTGTTCAAATGGTTGATTTTTATGATTGAATGAATGCAAAATGGAGGCTGCTCTAGTTTTGTTCGTACAGGCACACAGTGTCTTGTTTATTTGTTTGTAAAAAATCTTTCACTTTGTAAAATGGTATTAATGATGAACTCTTTGTTGATAGAAATTATTGATTAATAATGTATACCAAACTTATTTTGCTAGTGAGGGACTAATTTGCTAATGTGGTTTTTTGTCCTTGTCTATTTTTAACTTTACTCTGTACTGTTAACATAGTATGGATGTTATTTGTATTCATGAAAACTAAGTAATTGTAATAAGTACATAATGGATTGAAGTTGTAACTTCCTTAGGCATGTCTGGGCAGCAGCAGTTGGAATTGTTGTGAATGTTTTGTTTTGGATTAACCTTTTCTAATATCTTGCATTTTCCTCCTTCAATTCCATTCCCTCTTCAGATATGATGCTATCAAACAAACCCTTGGAGCCTTGTAACAGCAAAGATATAAATCATTGGATTGATGAAGGTAGGATAAATTCATTGATGCTCTTTAACCAAACATCTGAATGTCTTCCATTCGCATAAACTCGTTTTCTAGAGTCATTTGTTAATTCGTGTTTGTACAACCACCAGTGATAATGCACACTAATTCAATGGAACGCACTTGGGTTTTGGAAAGTTAGTGCCACTTTGGAGGCACAGATTCGTGGGGTAACTGGGTGAGTTAAGTGGTGAAAGGGAAGGACAACTACTCCGTACCTTCATTGTCAGGATCATTTTGGGGATCATTTCTAAGCTCTGGGTGCATACATTGGTGTTGAAGAGTGAAATGTTTGTTGAAGGTCATTAGTTTCTAATTGTGACAAAGCTCTCTCTTGTAGTGTCACTATAAACTTGGAAAAGTGTTAAAACCAGGAAAATTCAGAGAATATTTTTAAGACTATGTGTATGAAGAGTTTGCCTTCCTTGTGCAGTGGAGTTAACCTTTGACCTTTCATGTACTAATGAAATTTGGTATGTATGTAGTACATGTTTACCTCCTCTAAAAAGTACCATTTCAAGTTTTTTGGAAACATAAAAAAAAGAACTGTATACTGAGAGATTCCAACATTTTTTCTCTCTTTTATGGAAGAAAATTGTCCCATTTTTTATTGAAATATTCATAGTGCAGTAGCTTTACAATGTGTCGGACATAGTGTCTGAGCTGATCTTGCAAGTAGTTTTAGAATTTCAAATAACACTGATTGTGTTTTCACTAGAATAATATCTCATCTATTGTGTAGTTACGTTTGGGCCTAGTCTGACATTTGCTTTACCATTAGTCCTTCATAATGAATTAATAATTAAAGTGAGGGTGTACTATGGTACAAATTATTATAAGTAAACAAATAAGGGATTACTGTAATGATTATCATATCAAATATTTAAAGTTGTATTTTTGAGAAATTGTTCTAACAATTAGCAGTTAAAGCAAAGTTTTGGTTGCATTTTAGGTTTCACTGTGAATGTACTATAAAAAGAAGTCATCAAAAATATGTTTATGTGTATTCTTGACAGAGAAATGTTTTGATGAAAATTTTGTTTGAGAAAAACTAACATTTTGAAAATAGGCACTATTTAGAGGTTTTATCAATCTTTGCAAAACTCATCATGACTTTATATTTGAGGAGAAAAACTTCTCTGTATCAATTTTCATTGAAATATGAATGATCAGAGGTCAAAGCGAAGGTCCGAAGATAACCCATCAACCAACACTTCACAATCTGTAAATGAGTTATCTAGTAGTCAAGAGCAACCTCACAATAGTTATCAGTTGTATTTAGAGTGACATTTATGAATCAGTAATAATGCTTAATGATTGCCTTTTATAATTTCAGGTTGGAATTTAAATTGATGATCAGGAAGTTAAAAAAACAGAAGAAGATATCGTGATGAATAAAAGTTTCACTGTGGATTTATTTAAACTTTTCCATTTCCTCTATTGATATACATAATAACATGCTTATGAGGATGTCTTCTCTCTTGATTTGGAAGTGTTTAATACTGGAATCTCTTTCATGAAAATGTATATTTTTATGAAGTATCTATAACTATTATTATTTACTATATTTGTATGTTTGTGTAATTTATTTCTTTATAGTATTATTTTCATTCATAGAAAGCATTTTAAATTGTATGTGCATTTATTTTCGAGCACAGATGGCAATATCATGTAGTGTGACTGAGAAATAGCTTGTCCAATTGTGAGGATGGCTGCGCTCCCTTGCGCCTCACTGCAGACTGCTGACTGTTTTCCTCTGAAGAGCGATGTGGATACACTTTCGGTGTGGTATGCTTGGTTAGTGTGTCTTTTGGTCGTCATCAATGTGAAGGGGAAAGTTGCTTTGAGAAGGGATACCTTTGTATCCTGTACATACATACATAAATACATGCATTCACATATGTTCACGGTTGAACGAGAGCCCCTGAATCTGGCGTCTTTTGCCATAAACTGCTGCAATCTATTGTTCACATTTCTGTGTTACTCATAATTGAGCATTGTGAATTATTTATTTATTGTTTTTACAATATGCAGCTCTATCACATGATTTTATGGACATTAAATCCTTAGAGATTGAAACACTTGTTTGTAACATTTGTTAATGTAATGTTATAGAGAGTGGAATAAATACACTAATGCCCGTTATTGATAAACAACATGTGGCTTTTCATATATTGTTACCCTTATTGCCTAATTTCACTCTAGTTGTAGACAAATCCTACCTCATATGCCAGCCATCTCATCTGTAATGCTTTCCAGTGCTCTTTTACACGTAACACTCTTTGGACAATGCCACTTTGGACAGGCTACTAACGCCTTTATGTTGGCAATCACTCTGAATATACTTGTTTTCTGGATAGATTTTAGTGTACAAATTACCTCTTTTTGCTGGTAGATCTTTAGTACATACTATCATTCCATTTATAAGTCGGACACTGAGAAGTGCATTTATATAAAAATGTTATGGAATTGTTCCAGTTTGCACCACGCACCGCTATAATATGATTGCATAGCCTATAGTGTGTCCTTTTGGAAGCAATCCTAACATTGCCCTTCTGTATTTTATTAGACTCAAAGCTGTAACATATTTAATTCCAGAAATATTCTTGAAAGAATGTCATTGTCTACCTTCCTAATGCAATCTCCGTAACTGTAGTTACAATCAGTGGAAAGGTGCGTATAATCCGTGAAGAGAGATGTTCCCTCCAAGTCCACATTATTTACAATGCAGTCAAATATCAATTTTGAGTGTCAAACCTATTCCTTCTCTTTCCACATTGAGTCAGGCAGCATGCAGACATTTCTTCACCTGAAGTCAAACGGAGCCTAGAGAAATAAATGATTGTGTGGTTTATGTTAGTTGCGCGATAGAGTTGAAGTGGTGGCATTTCCATTGACAACATTGAATCTTTGTATTTTTGCCAAACAACATCTGGAAAAAGGAAGAAATTCTGAGCTATGATTTAAGAACAATTTACCTGGAGAATAATTGGGTGGAAGGATTTCTTTGCTGAAATATGTACTGAACTTCCTTTGCGGACATGCAGTTATATTCCTTAGAGAAACTCCCGTCAGGTTACATTATATGTTATGATTTCCGATGCATATTATGATTATTTTATGTTTTTAAATTTCTTCTTCAAAACTTACACTTAAGTTTACAGGTTGATCCTATGCAATGCAAACAGTAATTTGAACTGCTGAGAAACACCATCAATGGGGTTCCTTCATCCAACACCCTCAATTTCGAGGAGACAAAGTTGGCCAATGGAAATCCGGGTGGAAAAGTGTGAATATTCAAGGGGGAACTAAATATCCTGAGCATGATTTGACCTCATCAAAATCTCCCATTTCCATATTTTGATGTGCATGGAAAACTGGAAAACATTTAAATGGCGAGACACAGATGACAGGTCTTTGGTGGATATAATTCAAATTGAGAAAAAGTCTTTTTTCCAGCCTTTATATCAACTCACCAACCTGTTTGTTTGTCTGTTTGTCTTGTACAAATCTTGTAACTCAAATTTGACTCACTTCCTGTGAAGCAAAAACGCTGAAATTTTGCACACTTCTTCATTTCCGATGACAATACATGAAAATATGTATAACTTTTTCTCTCCAACCCCCCTTTAACCACCCCCCAGTCAACCTATAGCCCCCCAAAACATGTTTTTGATCTAAGAAGTTCCAAATGGTCGATTTTCGTGTATACATTTAATTTGTGAAAACTGTACAACAGCTAATTATGATCTTCATATATTTATTAACAATTGTAAGGTTTTGTAAATGTTTGAATATTGTTTTACCGTTACATAAAACGTACGGGGTGGCATTTTTAACATAGGGGGGTGGCATTTTTAACATAGGGGGGTGGCATTTTTAACATAGGGGTAGGCATTTAAAAGCATAGGGGTGGCATTTTGAAACATAGGGGGCTTACCATTCACTGAAAATTTAATAAATATAGTGACTTTTTTAATACGTCACTTTTGGTTTTTCGGGGTCACTGAGTTTTTTTGCTTTGTGTCATATATAAACGTTGCTCATCCCCTGTAATCTAAATATAAAGGCTGGTTTAAAAAAAAAATTTTTTTATAAGAGCTTATTTCATTTTCATGAAGACTTTGATGATTACAATATTTATTTAGTTTGGATTAGCTATATTTAGTTTTTTCAATTCTTTATTCTGCATTTTTTTATCTTGATGCTGCTCCTTAACCCCAAAAAGAACAAAAAATAATCCCATAACCTGCCCTCCAAGCCTTTCATTGATTAAATAACATTTTCTCATCAGTTGTGCATCTGAATCCGGACAGCAGTTTATGCAGAGACATTTTTCTGTGAAAATCATTGGACTGTCTGACTCATATCCAGATTGGCAATTGGAGTCAGACACTTGTTATTCTTTTTTTTAATCTGAAAACCATGAATGGGTTAATTTAAACTATATAACAGCATAATTTGACTGAACTTTTAAGGAAAATTAAGGAATAAACTTTGTTAGGTTCACTAATATATTTGAAAAAGCATGACCTGGGTTACATGATGTGGTTACATCATCCGGTAATCATGTTATAAATCCTGGGTCATGCTTTTTCAAATACATCAGTGAACCTAACCAAGTTTGTTCTTTCAATTTCCATAATCCCATAACCAGCCCTCGGAGTTAAGCATGAAATTATCAGTTATATTAATTTTTTTAGTGCTGAAGTAAACAAAGTAATAGGGAAATTTAAAAACCAAACTCATTTGATATCATCATCATAAGTCAACAATTCTAGGATTGGTTTGACGCAGCTCTATATTCCTCTCTCCCATCCGCTAGCCTTCTCATAGCGATCTATTTTCTCTCTTTTACATCCTTCATAACCTGCCCTTTGTAACTCATTTGGGGCCCTTCTTCCCCTCCACCTTTCCTTCCCTTCCACCTTTCTACAATTGTTTCAGTGGGCCATTATGCCTCGTAACGTTGTCCCATCTTCTGTTTAAGGTTTTTAGGAAATTTCTCTTTCCTCCCACCTCTTCTTTGTCTTCCTTGTTACTCACACGGTTGATCTACTCATTTAAAGAATTTCTATGTGATGAGAACTTGTAAATGTTTAAGTCTTTTGTATTAACGATCATTCCCATTGTATTTGATTTTTCTATTATTTCATGTATATTTTAAATTTTTGATACATCTAACCCATTGCAGACATTACCATATTACTGGTGATGGTTCAGCCATTTTATACTGACGTGCCATATGTCTGAATCGATGTACCTACTCATCGTTTTCTGATCCTTTGGCAAATAAAGTATTCTATTCTATTCCACTTAACCTTCATCTTTCTTCGGTAGCACCACATTTCGAATGTTTCTACTCTTGACATCTTTGCTGCTGAACATGCTCCTTATGTAGCATCTGATGAATTGTTTCCTTTCCTCTATGCCTGTATTCTTGTCTGTAAAGGTCGTTTTACACGGGGCATGGAATTGCGCAGGTTAGAGCTGCATTAATTTCTAAAATGGCATGGAATTGCGCGAATGCATGAATGAAATTAGAACGAGCTATTTTGCCATCTCGCATCCACGCATTCTCGCATGTGTTCTTGCAATTCACCGCTTTACACGACACAATTTTGATTGCGCCTTCTCACGTACGTCAGACTGTGCAATTCCGTGTACTGTGTAAAACGGCCTCAAGAAGATTCCTCTTTTTGTGGAAAGCCCTCTCTGCCTATTCTGCTATTTCTTTCTTGCTTCGTCCATCATTGGTCATTCGGCTTCTGAAGTGATAAATCTCTTGTGCTTCTACAAGATTTTGTTTCCCTAGTTTAATTTTTGTCCTAGCCTCCTCTCTTTTGATGTGTACTAATAACTTCATCTTCTTTTTGTAGATTTTCTGCTGATATCTGGTCATTGCCCGTTAGGTATTGATCAACGTCTTCTTCAAATCTTTCTGTCTCAGCTATGACTGCTATGTCATCAGCCAATCGCAACATACTAATTCTTTTTGCATGGATATTGACACCTAAAGCCTTCTCCTAAATTTCATTGATGGATTTCTCGATGTAAACATTAAAAATTATGGGAGACAGTGCACACCCATTTTTCCTATTCTTGCTTCTGCACACTAGTGTCCACATTTTATCGCAGCTACTTGGTTTTTATACAAAATATTAACAATTCTAAGATCATGTCAGAGCACCCCAATTTCTTTCAGAATTCTAAGCATTGAATTCAATTCCATGCTATCAAAGGCCCTCATCAAGTTGGCAAATGGTTTGAAAGTTGGTTTGTTCTTCTCCATTCTCTTCTTTATGAGAAGCCTTAGAGCCATAATTACCTGTCTCTTGCCCTTGCTTTTCCTTAATACGAATTGATCTTTATTCAGGAATTCCTCTGCTCTTCATTCTGTTCTCCTATTGATGATTGTCGTCAGTATTTTCAATGTATGTGTTGTCAGGCTGATAATCAGAAAAGCTTCACACTTCTCTGCTCTCTTCTTCAAGGGAGTAGGAATAATGAAGACCTTTTTGAAGTAACCCGTTATATCTCCTATTGAGTACGTATTGCAGGTGGTTTTGTACAGTTGAGTTAAAGCCTTCTCTCCTGCTTTTTTGATAAGCTCTGCTGGAATATCATCTTTTCTTTTGCCAGTCTCTTATTGCATCATCAAATTGCAATCTTGAGATGATGGCTCCCATGTCATACTTTTCTGCTTCACTTTCCTCCTCCATAATTTTTGAGCTGAGTTTGCTTCAATGGTCATTCATTCTTCAGTGAGGTCTTGAATTTCATCCGTTATCCGTGTTTTTTTTCTTAACACCTTTACTTCTCCCTAGAACTTCTCAAGTGGCCTCCCAAAGCCCAATTTGATTCTTTTCCACCTATTCTCCTCTGATTTCTCAGTCTGATCTAATCCTATCTCACTCTAGCTACTACTTCCGTAAAGGCATGTTGATTTTTTGGCTCCTTTGTTTCCTCTAATTGCTGTGAGTTCCTTACTGATTTCTTTAATTTTTTTAAATTTCAGATAGCATTTCATTCATCATAACTAGATCATGGTCACTGTCCAGATGTCTGACCGTATGTAGCTTTTGCAGTCCTTGATCTGGTTCCTAAACTTCTCCTTCACTAAGGTATAGTCCAATTGAAATTTTCTTTTTCCCCCTAGCATTTTCCATGCATATCTTCTTTGCATGTGATAGCCCTAATGTGTTAGTTGCCAACACACTGTTCATTAGGTGTAAATTATTAATAATAGTGTCCGACTTCAGACCAGTTGGCAGTATATAATTTTATGTTTGTATATGTCCATTAATACTCTGGAACTCTTTATTTCACTCAAAAACCTAATCCCACATTTTGTACTGCATCTTTTGTTGGGGAAATGACAATCTTTCCTACAAGATTTTTTTCCCCCAAAGTCAAGCAGGCCATTAAGGCAAGGCTTCGCCACGCCCCTTCGTACCCCTAGCCGACCTTTATTCAAGAACCATTCCATCCTCACTCTTCCATCTCTTTATATACATATATACTAACTTAACTATGCCTCATTTGTCAAACAGAACCCCCAAATATTCTCATCTCACCGTCAAATGCACCCTTGCCACGCACCAAATAGTACTAACATCCACCCATCCACCTCCCTTTCTCTACATAGTCCTCATCATGCAGCCTCAATAATCTATAACAAATTACCACCGGATATTAAATCACTTTCTTCTCTGCCAGTGTTCAAAATCCATCTAAAGAATTTACTTCTTGAAAAAGCATGTCATTGCATTTCTGAAGTCATGGCATCAAAGTGTAACTGCTGTCATACTTGAACTTATCTATTTTTTTGCTGAGTCCTGTTGTGTTTTATATTTTTTGGTTCCTAGCCAATGCTGTTTGCTATCTATATGCATCATTTATTTTTTCTTTTGATGATATCTATGTTTCTTGCTACAGCAATAAATCATTATTATTTTTATATTTTCTTTATTTTTTTGAAATCTCTGAAATAGACTTGCAATGAAGCAATTTTTTAAACACAGTACTTGGCAGTGTAATTTACATTATTATATGGTTTTGAAACTAATTACTTCATGCTTACTTTTATTTGTGAGATGAATTAATCTAATTCGAACATTAACGCATAAGGTGAATCACTCGTAACGACAGAAATCAATTTAGGTGCAATTATTGTGTCGTAAGTTAGCTGTTGGAGTGAGATTGCCTCGAATTACTCCATACTTTGAAATATGTTTATTACAGAGATGTCCCCAGTCTCATGAAAAATAATTTTACCAGCGCTTTAGCACGCACTTATGTGTTCCTTCCATTCAACATTTACAGAGGGCAGCTTATCTTTTTGAGTGCTTTTGTTCCACCCTGCAAAGCCACACATGCATTCTATTTTAGTCGGACATGTCTGTTCCTGGGTAATGATTTATGGAACTTTTAACTTTAGCATTTTTTCAGTGAGGCTGTAAATGAGTTCCTGTAAACATATTTCAATTATTTTGTTATGTTGGATAAATTATTTTTATTTCACCTGATTCTCAATTGGGGCCGCATCTCTTGTTTAGAATCGCAAGGCAGTGTTCAAATATCCTCACACTCTCCTCATTCATCAAATTCCTAACGCAAATCCTGTAATTATGAAATAAATATAGGTACCTATTGTGGTCGATTCACATTGTACATTTTAAACATTGTGCTGACTTTCCCTCTCCTGCAAGTAAACACCATACCACATTGTATTTAAAAAATACATTAATCCCCAGATTCTTGTTTACATACCGCTGGTATGGCATAGCATTTGAAGGAGGTAACCAACAGCTAAGTTCATTTGCACCAAGAGAGGAGGGAAGGGTGGAGAGAAGCCCAGTGTTGGCAATAGTCTGCTTTTAGCGAAAAGCAAGAAGGAGACCTCGGATTAATGTCCCATCCAACGGACGGAGTGCTTCACCATAAGTGCCCTCCACAAGGCTCTCTAGCTGATTTCATGCAGCCTCTGAAATATATCTCTGCCACTGCCGGGATTTGAGCACGGACCAACTGGATGGGAAGCCAACACTCTAGAGACCACACCGACCCCCGATCCCCTTACCACTGAATTTAACATTACATTAGTAAGTGACAACACGTGAACATTGCAACAACATTACTTTCAGAAGTATTTGTTAATTTTTGGCGATGTGGCGACCATTTTTGCATGACAACAGAACATTTTCGTGTTGGCCGTGGCCTTGGTAAAATTAGATTTCATTCATTTTCTTACATTTTGGAACTATGAAATCTCTCTACCTTAGCCTAGTGAAAACTAGTAGTCGATAAATATCTGTTTTTTGAAAATAACATGAATGACACAGCGCTGCGACTTATTGACTATGTTGTGGTCCAGAGTTCTACTGCAGGGGTGCATGAAAGGGAGGGCCCAGGGGTCCATTTCCCCCCCAAGATTTAAAAAAAAAAGTAGTGGTGATGCTGTGATTCACTCGAAGCTCAGAGCTGAATTAGTACTTCCTAACCATGGAGTGGCACTGTCGTAATTTTTGTAATCCTAATTTATTTTCGACGTAAAAATCATGGAGCGAGTTTATTTAAAATTTATTAATCTAGCCTTACATTGATCTTGGGCTCTGCGAAATTATGTTCTATGTACGCTACTTTATCAATGGTTGATAAACAAACTTACTCTTGCTTACGGTTCCAATTAGGCTTTTATTTCAAGTAGGTGCATGTGATGCAAACACTTTTGATGTTTATGGTTTTCGTGGCATCGTTTTCCGGGATTTCGTCCGCCGCCTCTCGCCTGCCTTGCGCCGCCTCCACTCCTCCACGCCGTCCACCGCCGCCCCCCGATGCCTCCTCTCCTGCGATCTGCTCCGCGACCTACGGCGCCGTCTGCTCGCCATCCTGCTCTGCGATCTGCTCCGCGATCTGCTCCGCGACCCGCTCCGCCTCGATCGGCTGTGCCGCCTGCCGCCGCGCCGCCTGCCGCCGCGTCCCCGCCGCTGCATGCTGCTGCGGCCGCCGTCCGTGGCCGTCATCCCGGCCGCTCTCCACGCGTCTCTCTGCTGCTTCTCGCCTTTGCTCGCGATTCTGTACACGCCCCTGGACACGGGCACGATCGATCCGGACGTGATGGCTTTCTTGAGGGCGGAGCGAATGTCTTCGGTCGTCATCGATGGACCGCTGCCGGAAAATCTCTGAAGTTGACACACGATGGATTTGACCAAGTTGCCCCCACTCTCTCCCAACATGCTAATCGCGCTAGCCACTCGGCTGGTTTGTTTTCGTTGCATGATGCTGTCTCGCTATTGCTGAGTGTTATTAGAGCCTGCTTACGATTTTGGATTGGATATCATGGTAGCCTGAAATATTAATATTTTTTGCGTCGAGCGTCGCCCATCGCGAAACGGTGATAAACTTAAACAAAATATCTTCGCAACCAGTCAACAGCGGAGCAGTTCAATTGTTGTCATGCAGGACCTCGCAATGGCACAATGATGGGACGCACGGAAATACTCGAGAATTGAAATGCCTCTTCCATGACCGTGAATCCGTATCGTATATCGTGAATCGTATACCTTCATCATCATCATCTTCTGCTCTGCAGGACCCTGGTCATCTCAATTTTCTTCCATTCTACTCTACCACCTCCCAGCTTCCTCAAACCTTCTTCCACTACCTCCACACATATTTTTTCCGTGTATTCCTCCAATTCTTCTTCCCTCTGGTCAGTCATTGGCTGATTAAGGTTGTTATTTTGGGGGGGGGTGTGAATTGTTTTCCGCGACGCCTTGGTGGTACGCAATACCTATATACAATATATGCGTAGACAAATGGCTTTTAGATAAATAATTTTTAGATAATGTTTTTTAAGCAGACGAGTCAAAACTTTCTTTGGAGAGCCGCCTTGAAGATTACTATCTTTTCAATTTTGCCAAAAATTACGGGGGGAGGGCTCCCCCCTCTTAATTCGCCTTCCTTCAAATGCTCTGCTCTACCCACACACCCTTCGTCCATGTCCTGCCCATCTAATTTTCGATTTATTGACACACTTAAATCGTATCTATTTCCGTGCAACTGCTGCAGTTCCTCCCAATCCCCCATTTTTCTTCTAGTCAGATTTGTCCTCCTTATTGTCTGGTCCATTAATCTTACGAAGAGTTCATCTTTTCTACCTGTGTGAAAAGTTCTCTCTCATTCTCTTAACGTCAATGACTGCGAGCCCTAGGTGACTAATTATGTGATGACAATTTTATAGTTTCTTTTCTTTTTGTTCCGACGAACGGTATTTCCGATGAATTCTTTTGCAATTAACTGTACTCTCGATTTTCTGATGCTCTCCATGCTTCAGTCTCCTCTGCATCATTTGTGACCATTATCCCTAAATACTTCAAGTGCTTTACCATCTCTATCCAATTGAACATTTTATTATTTTTCTCTTACGAATTATTTTTCGAATGGGATTTCACTCTTGTTTTAATGCTACAGTCTGCAGTAATGGCGCACCAAGAGCGAAGGGAAAGGTGGGGGAAATCGTGCAAAGTGTACAAAAATATGTGAAATTTGGCGCTCACTTCAAACTGGCGTCAGAAGCCTGAGGTTGTAGTCGCGGAAATTTTACCGAAAAATAAGGTGGCGGGCGGCCGATTTACCCCCGTCACTTCTGGAAAAATTGAAAACACGGTAATTTTTAAGATGGCTCTTCGATGAAAGTTTTTATTTCACTAACTTAACAAACAAAGTTTAAAAATATTTGATGAATTGCTTATATCAACTTGTATATCAGACCTCAGGCACGATACTGCTGAGAGGTATTGTACATTGACAAGGTAGGTAAGTAATGAATGGCACCCCCATACTTAATCCGCCCCTGAGACTGCGCTGCGAGCCGGAGGCCGAAACGTCAACCGCCGACAATTTTACTACCCGGTTACGAGCCCAAGAAAAGTTTATAAATGCGAAAAAATGTCCTCAAATTTTTATCTCCTGCCTGCTGCACAAATTGACCCAAATTTCACCGCATCACGCTTTGCTCATCTTTATTTTTCTCAGCATTCCTTCATTTATAAGATCGATCGATGTTATTATGAGCTTAGAATCTTTTGCTTAGGCTTCATCGTAGAGTTTCCGTTTATTGGGTTTCTTTTTTAATTTTAATGTTTACGATTTTCGATGCTATGAAATTCGTCCTTCACCGTCAATGAGCTCGAATGCATCCATCCAGTTCGGGTGCCGCAGTGGAGGGGGCGTGGTCCCTTCCTTGGCCCTGCCGTCGTTTCCCTTGCCTGTCTCTCCACCTGTACCTGTGCCCTCTGCATCGGTTGAACGAATGGGCCGAAATTCTGGAATAAAAGTTCTCGAGACAATTCACAGGAGCTGTGCCCCTCGTCGCTGGAAGAGCTGTATATCGCCGACGAGGACAGTGCGTGACTGGGCTGGAATACGTGGAGTCAAACAGCAGCAGTCAAAGTGGCAGAAAGTCAGGAAAATCCACGCTCACAGTTCCGACGAAGGCTCCCTCTCTCCACAGTCCGGTTGAAAGAAGGATGCGTTTAGTGCGTGTTGAGGCTGCGGACGAGGTGACTTTCGCAGCGGGCAGGGCGGAAGTCAACGGTGGTGGGAAGAGGAGTGGTACGATTCAGGTTCGTGTCCAGATCGACTAAGAATTTTCTGTGCACAATTTTTTAATTCTTCGGTGTTTTCGTGAGCTTTGGCGATTTTCTCCTCTGAACTAACGAATTTATTTCAGACTTATTCGTCCTATTCTTTTCGAATAATGCGTAAAGCCTGAACCACACGGTCAATTGTCCCTCTGAATGATAGAGCATCAGCGACAGAAACGGTCATTCTGCCGTTCTGTTTTCCTTAGCTTTACGAGGGTACAACTGTCATCCAATTGAAACCCTAACGTGACGTTTAAATCGCCGATAGCGGTCGTGCGTTCTTATTGGCTGATAGACGGTGCCAGCGATAGTTTCAGCGAAGGACAAAGGGGTAGGACTTCCCACCCCTGAAACCATTTGCGAAAAATGATCTCGTGAAGCGGCCATTTCTCCGCCATCATCGATGGGATGTTGACTGGAGCTATTGCGCTGATCACGTGATTTACGCTTGAGCACTCATAAGTTGTATTCTTCTAGTTACCATTATTTACCCTGTAGTCTTAATTGTATTTGCCAAATATTTTGCTGCACTGACTAACATTATCTCAAAATTATAACAACGTCACAGCATTATTTTAATCAGTTTTACCATTCAAACAGTTATTGGTTTTCCTAAAAGGGCAAATGTGAAGTAAATTTATTGGGACGGGAGATAAAAAAATCTAAAAATTCTTAATTATTCAATCAATCGCAATAAATGTGCCGATTTACGTTAAACTCCACATTCCGCTGTTTGCCGAAATTTTGTCTCTTTTTACGGCCTTCTGATGTTTTATTAATTTTTTAAAATTAATTTTTTTAATTAATAGGGATATTTTATTAATCCTAACAATATTCCACAAGTAATATTAATCCTATTAAGTAAAATAGATTTAACTTAAAATTTCTCTGAGCTCTGGGGGGGGGGAGGGGTTTATCCCGCAAAAACCCCCCCCTCGCTGCGCCACTGCCCATGAGTCCTACTTATCCGACGGGGCCGGGTCGGAGAAAACGTGGCGGGTTGACAGTCAGTGCAAGCTACATCCTTTTACCTCAAGTCGCCGACGCGACGTGGTCGGCCGACGAGCCAGCAAAATATCTGATTCTAACTCCTGGGGAAAAAGCTCTAGGGGATGGAATGCAATGAAGAAACGTTCACTTACCGGTTTCGGGCTCCGTGGCGAAAGTTTTTCCTCTCTTTTCCTCGGTTTTTGAAAACTGAGATAAAACATCGTTGGTGAAACACGATCCTCACATTTCTGAGATAATAATGATTTTAACCGATTTTTTGAAAACTGAGATAATAGAGAATGTTATCCGTATTGGTGAAACTGGGCCTGAAATTCATATTTCCACTCTTTGTTTCTGTCGTACGAAGACGTAATTCCGTAACCGAGTGAGGTTATCCCATGCGCGGTTGTTGCGGTGAAATTCTGGGGGGGGGGGGGGGGGGTTCGAATCCGATGTAATCTCACCTTTTTGTCCATTTCGTAAAAGAGTCATTCTTAACATCAAGACAATAGATTAAGATAACTCAAGAAAAAGCTAATATTAGTTTTTTTCAGAGCAAATTAAAAAAAATAATAATGATTCTATCTACGTTAACACATTCACTTCTCAACAGATTCATTCACTGAGAGGAAATAAGCAGGGGGAGTGGCAGTGTTTGTATCTTTATGTTCTTGCGGCTAAATACTGCCAAATCTCCGTCGAGTAAAATTCCTACCCATAGAATTGAAAAATATCAACGAATAACCTGTCAAATTCGCAGTTCAAATAATTTTGAAAAACGTAGAACATGAGAAATGATTGTAATTCAATCGATTATCATAGCATTCAAACTTTCTTGCTCAAGAAAAAAAAGTGAGAAGTTACGTGATTAAAAACACCAACACTTTCCTTCCAGTGGGTGTGCGAACCACAATTAGCTCCAAGGGCCAGGTTGAAATAAATTGGTACATGAACTCTTTCACCTTAAATAATGCGACGACTATTAATAATTACATATTTATGACCGAATAGATGTCATACATTTCGTCAATATTTCAATAAGTTTTGAAAAATCGTACCGAGCGATTTCTAGGCCTCTATTATGTGAGATATTAGTTGGATTAATGCCTAAACTTCTTCAGAAAGTTTTAGGGACAGCGAGTGACGCCGACGCTACTAAATCGATACCTCCACTAGATGAGCTGATTTGATTCGGTTGGCGAATGTTGATCGTTTGCGCAGTGGGGGTATCGAAATGTAAATCAACTGAAAAAACTGTGTAGTTTTACTTATGAAGCCCTCATTCTCTCAAAAAAAAAGTTTTTAATAGAAAAATCACGTGTGACGTGATTAAAAAGTTTGATGACATTGGTGTCATCCATTTCGATTAGGAATAAGTGTGTTAACGTTGATAGAGTCCTTATTTTAATTACTTTAGTCTTTAAAAAAATTCAAAACTAACTTTTTATTCAGTCATCTGCATTGAATATGTTGATGTTAAAAATTCCTCTTTTAAGAAATGAATAAAGTATGATTTCTTCGGACTCGAACCCTCCCAGAACTTTACCGCAACTACCGCGGTGAAGTCCTTGGAGTAATAGGTGCTTGACAAGCGGTGAGATCAAATATGTTCAAAGATTGGAAGAAAACTCGCAAATGAGCCCGAAAGAAAACACTCCGACGCACAGTGGGCTGAAATCGAAGAAAGATGGACAGAACCTTGAAAACAATTTTTTGAGCTAGGAAGTAGAAACTTCGCATAAATATTCTTAAATAAATTTTGCCTTACAAGACCAATTCATTCTTTCCTATGCTCTCAACTTAACGTGGTCAAAATAGACCAAATTTAGCGAAAAACGGGTATCCTCGAGTTTGTCTGAAAATTGTCAACTTTATTCCTGCAGTGGTTTCATGAATTGAATTGTTGACAAAACTATTACAATTTCAATTAACTCTTCTTTTTCTTCCATCTGGATGGTTTTCAAAGCTTTTATTTTGTTATTAATCGTAGACATACAGCGAAATGACCTCCTGTGTGTATGACATTAGGAATTTCAGTGCTGTGAAGGGAATTACTCGGGAGTTATATTCGATCATTTCCCTTGGAATTACGCAGCTTGTTTTCAGCCAATTGTTTTACGTAAACTTTGAGGAAAAGTAGACACTTCCGCCGAGTCACCGCACTTCTCTATGAAGCCTCTACGTTACGAATCTAAAGTAATATTCGTCTCATTTGTGCAAATCCGAATTTTACTTCGTTTTTTCGAGCGTGCGGTCGACTCCTGTTCTGGCCGCGGCGGCGGCGATGAGTCGGTACCTACGGATACACGGCAAACGTGTGGATGCGATATAGCCACATTCACTTTTCTATCTTGATAATGGATATTATACTTAGAGATAGAGAGAAGTCAGCATAAAGTAATTTTAGTAAAAATACCTTCGAATGACACTCATTATATATTCGCGGGGCAAAGCAAGAGGTATACTGAAAGCCATTAAGAAAGATCAATCCTATTTTTTCTTCAAACGAATTTTGCATCTTAGCTATTCTTTCTCGTTGTAGATAGCCGTGATTGCCACGCACCTATTGGAGATGTTTCATAATAGTATTCCATTCTTATATTAATAGAAAAATATTAGATATTTTTTTTCTGCCATAGCTTGAAATCAAGAGGATGCATCCGAAAAATCAATCTTCTGTACAGTGGCGCCGACTCCATGGGACCCGAGGGGGCCCTGAGACCCCTCAATAATTCGTTATGGGTGTGAGGAGAAAATGTGTCAGGCTTGTCGATTTTCCCCGGAGTGTCCAGATATCGAGATTCGAGTTATCAGGGTTCTAATGCTGATAATATGACTCTTCTAAAATGCTGAAAAAACTTAAAACTCGCTATTTATAAAATTTCCCGGGGCAAGATCCCCGGTTTGGGCCCCCCCAATATTTTTTGTTAGTCGGCATCCTTGCTTCTCTAACTATGTAGGCTTGAATTTCCATACAACTCGTGATCCCCACTCGCTGTTCTTAACTTCATCTCTTTTAGATTAATAATTTAGGATGTTTTTATCCCACTAGTGAAATATCTGACGCTACCACATATAAGCCTTCCACAATTTATGCGTTTCACACCTCGGTAAGAATTACTTCGAGTAATTAAAAGTGTTTCAAAATCGTTGACTCAAGTAACTCACAGACTTAATGGCCAAAAGTGAAATACGTTAATAGAGCCTGTGTTATTTTGTTGTGGTGGGAGACTTACATGAAGTTCATTTTGTTAGGCTGTATTTTGTAAACTTTTTTCAGCTGAGTCTACATCCAGATTGATGATACCCATACAAAAAAATCTGTGCTGTGGCTGTACTAAAGCTGCACTGTAACTGTGCTAAAAGGGCTGTACTGTGACTGTACTTAAACTGCACTTGAATTGAAACATCGCAGTACAGTTATAGCATGGTCAGAGTGCAGTTGCCATAGCACAGTCACAGTGGAGTTGTCATAGCACAGTCACAGTGGAGTTGCCATAGCACAGTCAGAGTACAGTTGCCTTAGCACAGTCATAGTGCAGTTGCCATAGCACAGCCACAGTGCAGCTGCCATAGCACAGTTTTTACTGTAATACTCTTTCCATGAATCAATAATTGAGTCTTGATGTGGCTATTGCATTCCCTGTATATCTTATTGAAAACAAGAAGCAGAATTAAATCAAGATAGGACAATTAGCAGAGATATATAGTTCCCTTTTTGGGTGTTTGAAGATTGGTTGCCTGATCCAATCAGAAAACAGCAAAGAGATAACAGTGGCCAAAACGACTACACTCATTCGAATGTTGACTAGTCTAAGGAAAGATAAACCATATTCCTAACAGACACTCACTGAATTTGTTACGTTCCACTTCCTTAATATGAACAAAGTTTATGGTACTAAAAATATTGCTATCGAAGCACTTAGGTTCTATGAGAAAAATTGACAAATCCTATTCTGCACATCAACGGGCACTCAACATAAAAAACACCAAAATTTACGTCAGCGCTATTTGTCTAGTTGCCACAAATATGCCCACCTTGATAGTTTTTGTTGATGAAGTTTCAGTACTAACGCCGTGGAGCACAATAAATGACAATAAGATATGAAAATAAAAGAAATTTATTAAATACAAATACATATACTCATGATTATAAACATAAAAATGAAAGTCTTGTTAAGGCATGGCCGCTCAATTCATTTGCCTCTTTGGCTTCCTTCCTGAAATTAAAAGGAAAACACATTACATACTGATATCTAATCGAGTGTTACTTCAAAATTTGACTGTTTAAGTTTGTCTGAATTTAATTTTAGATAAGTTGAGTACTTACCTCCAGCAGCAGAGTATAAATAAAGATATGTCTTTTTTCAACTCTCTCGTGCTTCGCAAGGAGTAGATTGCGAGTCGTCGAAATCAATCGTGGAAAGTTGATTCATCGCGAACCACACGGATTTCAGCAAAATCGACGATATCACTTCACCCGCAAGAAAAATTCCCGGCTAAGTAGCTAATTTTGATGTAATTGAAGTAAAGTTCACTTCTTCATGTTCTTAGCGTCGATCTTACATCGACGCATCCATCGTACAGCGTAGAATTAAAAGGATTAGAGCACGTAAACAAGGAATGTTACAACCGGTTCAACACCAATGCTGTCTAACAAAGATGGCTGAGTATCGGCGGAAGTTGTTCTTTTGACCATACTTTACCAAAATAATAAGCAAGCTGGAGCTATGCATTGCCGCGGTAATGTCAACATAAATTTTTATATAATTTACGCATTCATATTCTCATGGAAATGATAGTTTATCGTGATATGAAATAATATAGGAAATACTTTCTCCTGTCAATGACTAGTTTAAGTCCAGCCCTGTCGCAGCGGTTTGAGCCATACTACAGATCCAGTCATGTTACCCAGCCCAGTCACAGTCCACTTTTAGCCACAGTACACTTCCAGTCATGTTTTCTAGCCCTGTCACAGTCCAGTCTGAGCTATAGTACAGTTCCAGTCCAGTTACCCAACCCAGTCACAGTCCAGTTTGAGCCATAGTACAGCTCCAGTCATGTTACCCAGCCCAGTCAAAGTGCAGTCTGAGCTCTAGCACTGTTCAAGCACAGTGATCCAGCACTGTTACAGTACAGTTCTTCTCAAATTATAGCTGCCATAGTACAGTCTAGTACAGAAAAGTGTACTGTGACTGTGCTAAACACAGAGTTTAGTCCAGTTACAGTGCAGATTTAGTGCAGTCGCAGCACAGATTTTTTTGTATGGGTAGAGATGTAGTATGTGAAGTTAGAAACGTTGGTTACGCTCTGTGTTGAGGCCAAGTCAAAGTTTAGAGTTGATGATGGCGGTAATCCCTTCATTAAGGCGAATTTTAAAGGAAAAAGGTTTCCTCCTATATGCACGCTACAGCTGCTTACCTTCTATCGTATGTGGTTCTAGTATTTAATAAATCAGATTACAGATATATTCATACGCGTAGAGATCCCAGCAAGGAAAAACTGATTTCCATCAGATTTGACACTGATTTCCAACAGGTTTGACGCACTGATTTCCTTCTCCTTTGAATCTGTTTTGAAAATTGAAACAGCTGGAAATCAGTCGGAAGACAGTGGGAAATCAGTTGTGAAAGTCCAACATGGCGGCTGTTTTCGTACTCATTTGTTTGGTTGTGTGGCAAACTCAAGCCGTGTCCCAACTCGTTAGCCATTAGGCATCATGTATTTAGCCAGCCAGATTCTGGGCAGCCAACCACAAGGGAGCATGAATTGGGACATCCTTACGGAGGTGCTGCCATCTACTGGGCACTAGGCCAATGCAAAACAAGAGATAATCGGAATGATTTGAACAAATGATGAACAAAACCCACCCTAAATTGTTAAAATGTGATTCTGAGTATTAGATGTCGGAGAAGAGTATTTAATCATAATTTTAGTATCTTAGACAACCTTTTTGTAATATTAAAGTAGGGGTATACTTTCAAATTCGTATTTTTAGTTCCGTATGGTTTTAGCTAAGTTTGTGGCGAAATGTTAACGTATATCCCTTTTAATTGGTTTGTAATATTTAAATCGTCTCTCAACCAAGTACTTTTTTGAATTCCTTATATTTTAGCAATTTAATTTTTAGTTTTGTACTATTAGAACAGGTCTATTTAGTCTATTCAAACGGTTACCGTCTGATTTGGGATTTATTTTCAAAATTTATTTAAAGTATGGTTTACGTACATAAGTCAGGTTTCGGTATCATCTTTTAATCACCATACATTTTAATTTTTGTTACTTATTCCGATTCCAATTTCGGGACTTTGTCCAATAACATATAATAATTATTGTTTATTCTTACGGGTGTTAAACTAATGTACAAAAAGTGTTAAATAAGAATTTAGACATTGTGTTACATAATTAAGAATATATTAGAAGCATATAAACATCAATAAGCATTATTTAACACGTTAGAAAAGTAAACGGTAGCAAAAGATAACATGTGATCGGTATAAAAAGTTATAAAATAACATATACATACACAAGAAGCATATAAACATTAATTAGCATTAAAATTAACGCCGCCTTCTCTTTAACTAATTTCTCCGTAATTCTTAAACTTCCATTAACGAAATTTCATTATTATAAACAAAATAAAAATTAATAATTATTCGAACAAGTCTCAAAATATCAACACTACTTGCAAACAAGTACTATCCCTTGTTGACAGCCATGATGCCCTTTCTCCTGAAGACGCTTTGCACGCTTTGAATCATGGGAAAAGTGGGGCGAAGGATGCACTCCTCGATGCCTAAATCTGGCGGCCGCGTTAGCTGCCTAAATTCCCTCCCTTATGCTGGCTAACGAGTTGGGACATCCTTCCAAGATGGCGTCATGGCTAAATCCTGGAATTGGCATAGCCAAATGGCCAATTGGGACACGGCTTCAATGTGGTTTGACTCTGGTTTCCACTGTTCAACAGATTTGAATCCGGTTTCCCCGTTTAAGCTTTTTCGAATCTGTTTTCCACCTTCATACCTATCTGAATCTTGTTTGCGACTCGATTCTCACCTCCTATGACCTGCTGATGCACAAGTTAACTTCGGATACATGAGTTAACTGCTGATACCCGAGGCGGAAATAATTATTTCCGCCAGTTCCAAGTTTCGCAGAGCTGCACTCAACCAACGTTTCTAACTTCACATACTACATCTCTATCATCAATCTGGATGTAGACTCAGCTGAAAAAAAGTTTACAAAATACAGCCTAACAAAATGAACTTCATGTAAGTCTCCCACCACAACAAAATAAAACAGGCTCTATTAACGTATTTATTAAGTATGCACAAATCCTATTGGAAGTACATATTCAATTGAAAATACATAGTCATCTAATTTGGTAAACTTCTGAGGCAGAATACACTTAAAATCTCAATTTCATGCGTTAGAAATAATTTAGGGAAACACAGAATTTACAGATGAAATCTCATTTGAAGGAGAGTTAGACAAACTAGTTGTGCTTTTTGTAATTGTTTATCAGTTCTTGAAAAGTCATCGAAACAGTCACTGCACCAGAACAACAACAACTTACATCAGATTCCACAATCTTGAATTATCGAAGAGCACAAATTTTTCCGTGATTAACAGAAAAATCACAACACTAGAAAATATTTCAGATGCCTTTATGAAAGAAAGACTTCTTTACGTGACTTATGAAAATAATTTTTGTTCAGCATTAAGCCAACGATAGCTGTATGTTACACTACAGAAACTTGCCATTAATGTTTAAATACACGAACACGGTCGTTTCACTTAGCACAAACAAACCAGCAAGATACACAATACTCTGAAAATCCTGGTAGGTTCTATTCGGCGACGTAACGCAAGTACATATTACACATATTGCATACAAAAATATTAGTAATCGCTCAAAATCTGTTGACACAAGATAAATTATTCAATGAAAACACAAAAGATCGAAATCACATCAGACATACACTGTCGCTTGAAGACTCAAGAGATGCACGAATGGCTTAATTCAACGCTGCGGGAATTTAGCACTGGTTAAATAATACTGATATGATTATTTTTTCTCCACGCCCTATTACTTTAGCACAACACAGAACCACAAGCACGTAAACATTACAACGGAATCGGCGTATCGGCGTTGCTACTTTGGCTTGCTATCTTTTGTAGTTAGGTGGCAGCACTATGCCCGCTATATTATTTTTAAAAGCGAAGTCGCAAAGTGAGGTTTAAACGTGCTTAAGCCGTATTAGCCACTTAAATTGCATGCCCGGTGAGTTCCAGCAGGTGAAATGATGCACAATACAAAATGTGGATGATGTACAGTAAATTTTTTCCATCACGTGTGATGAAAAAAATTTACTGTACATCATCCACATTTTGTATTGTGCATCATTTCACCTGCTGGAACTCACCGGGCATGCAATTTAAGTGGCTAATACGGCTAATTTTCGCACAATTTTTGCACGACGGCAAAGTACATATTTCCTCTACGTCATTATTTCTGACCATGATTTTGAACTAAATATACTCATTGACACCTCAGAATAAGTAATTTTCCAATCAACGCAGTCGTAAAGCCTGTGTGAGATAGGTTTTTATAAGACACTCATTTCAAGAGAATTTCAAATTCATTCTACTATTTAACATTGTTGGAAAGCACTTGTGGAATACACTTTCAAGCCAATAAATAAGGAAAAGAGTTTCAAATGACATTCAATTCAGCGTCAATACAGTCCATGTGGAAGACGGCTGGAAACCAGTTACAATGGAAATGAGATTCAAATCACTTCCTTCCATTTCCTGTCCGCTGGAAACCAGTGGAAATCAGTGTCAAGACAGAGTCAAATCAAATTTTAAGGATTCAGATCAGATTCAAATGAGGTTCAAAACTGTTGGAAATCAGTTTTTCTTTCCTGGGATGAGACAATAAATGCCAAATTGATATTATTGAAATTTCCCAATCTTTCCAAATGAATTTCAATGCTTGGAGTGATTCCGAAAGCCTCTTTTACGCGGGGCTTACACTTACACATCTGTAGTATATCGGGGCAAATCAACACGACCATTCCAGTGCCAGCGTGCAACTGCCAAGATGGCGGCAACACCACGTTTTTATTCCAGGAACAATTGGCTGCCGTGAAGCGGCAGGATCAAGTGACAAACGTAATACATCACACTCTTCCCTTCCCAAAAAGAGAGGGAACATCCCAACCCGACAAACAAGAGACTAATTATATAATACAAAGGAATTAATTACATACACAGAGGAACAGCTGACATTAGCAAAAAAAAAGGAAAGAAAGAGAGAAAAAAAAATCTCAATGATTGACATCACTCCCCCCCCCCCCCCCCCCACCAATGCTCACACATTCCACATTTCTTTTACTTTTCTTGCCCTTTTAGGGTACCGTGTTTGCATTTCCTCAACTCTTGGTTCACTATCCCCCCCTGTTTTTTTTATTGAGTCATTTTGCACACTCCCCACATTGTCACAACCCTTTCCCAACCCTGTCTGCCAGTACCCCACAGGCTCTGAACTACCACTTCTGCTGCAGCTCATAGCAGTTGCCTTCCCTGGAACGATTAACTCACTTTTCATTTCACTCGAAACCTGAGTTTCCTCAGCCCTACCTATCACCCCAGTCCCCACTTCCCTGAGCTGATCAATGTGGCGATGCCACACACTTCCATCTTTTGTCTCCACCCTGTAATTTCTTGATCCCAGCACTGACACAACAGTAGTTTATTTCCACTGTCTTGCTCCTCCTCTGGTGTAAGCTGTAGCCCACACTTTGTCACCCACATTGAAGGTCCTCAGTTGGGTAGGTGTGCCATGGGACCTCTTTTGGTGCTCCTGCTTCGTGGTGACAGTCTGATTAATGCTGGGTTTGAGAAGTGATAGGCGTGACCTAAGAACCCGCCCAAACATCAACAGACTGGGTGGCTCCCCTGTAGTGGAATGAGGGCTTATTCTGCAATCAAACAGGAACCGTTGTAAGGCAATGTGCAAGGGTACATTTGAGTTTACTAGGGTCTTTATCTTGCTTTTGAAACACTTTACCAGGTTCTCTGCAGCCCCATTTGTAGCAGGACGGTATGGAGGGGAAAACCTGTGCCTAATCCCGTTCATAGAGCAAAAGTTCTGAAATTCCCAAGAGGTAAATGGTGTGCCATTATCACTCACAATTTCCTCAGGTAGCCCAAAGGTTGCAAACAGAGCTCTTAAGTGACCCAAAATTTCCTCTGAGCTGCTATTACTCAGCTGAAAAACCTCTGGCCATTTTGTGGAACTGTCAACTACCACAAGAAAGACTTTACTCATAAACGGACCAGCTAAATCTATGTGTAAGCGTACCCATGGTTTATCTGGCCTTTCCCAGCATTTCAAATGGGCTTTATTTGGGAGGGGTTTATTTTCTGCACATGCGGTGCATGCCCGAGCTAACGCTTCTAAGTCCTCATCCAGCTTAGGCCACCAAACATATGACCTCGCAACAGACTTCATCTTTACAATGCCCTGATGACTGGCATGCAATTCGTTCAAGATAATGGGCCTCAACTTTTCAGGGATAACAACCCTATTACCCCACATCAGGCATCCCTGTTCCACACTTAGTTCCATTTTTCTGTTAAAATAGGGCTTTACATTCTCTTCCCCCTTTACCGGCCACCCGAACATGCAATAGTCCAGGACCTTGGCTAATAGGGGGTCCCTTTGAGATTCCTGTCGCACTCTCTTTACAGTAACCGGCAGAAATTTTCTTTCTCCCAACTCAATATATGAGAATTCTTTGATTTCTACCTCCTCTTCTCTAAGTGGCAACCTTGAAAGTCCATCCGCAACCCTATTTTCCGTGGCCTTTATGTACTTGATTTGGAAATCATACCCTTGCAAGATTATTGCCCAGCGCTGTAACCTGTTGGCTGCCATTTGGGGAATACCTTTCTTTTCTCCTAAAATGTAAAGCAGGGGCTTGTGATCTGTTCTCAAAGTAAATTTCCGCCCATATAGGTATTGGGTAAATTTCTTAACCCCAAAGATGATTGCTAGAGCTTCGCGGTCAATTTGTGCATAATTAGTTTCCGCTTTGCTCAGTGATCTTGAAGCAAAAGCAATGGGGCACTCTAGTCCATTTGTATATCTCTGAATCAACAATGCCCCTAGTCCATACGGAGATGCATCGCATTCTAAAATGATAGGCAAGGAGGGGTTGTAATGTGCAAGGACTCCAGCTGAAGCAATAGAGGTTTTAACTGACTGAAAAGCCTCCTCACACTTCTCAGACCAATCCCACTTGGATTCCTTACGTAGCAGCTCGTGAAGGGGGGCCAACCTGGTTGCTAAGTTTGGCAGAAACTTGGAATAATATTCAATTAGCCCCAAGAATGCCCTCAGCTGAGATACGTTTCTAGGTGGTGGACATTTAGTTATTGCCTCTACTTTGGAAATAGTTGGGTGCAGGCCTTCCCTGTCAATTTTGTGACCCAGATATTCCACCGACATTTCCATGAACCGACATTTACCTCTATTGACTTTAAACCCTAACCCGCAAAGCTTGTTCAGCACCCGGTCCAAGTTTTCCAAATGTTCCTTGTCATTCCTACCTGTTACAATAATGTCATCTTGGAAAGAAGCTGCTCCCTTTAATCCCTGCATGACTTGGTCCATTATTCTTTGAAATATTGCTGGAGCAGAAGCAACTCCAAAGGGAAGTCTACAATATCTAAATAAGCCCCTGTGGATGTTGATTGTACAAAGCTCCTGCGACCCTTCATCTAGAGTGAGTTGCTGAAAAGCCTGGGCAAGGTCGATTGTTGAGAATTTTTCTCCCCCTTCTAATTTAGCAAATATTTCATCAACCCTTGGCAAGGGATATCGCTCAATTTGTAAATTTGGATTGAGAGTAATTTTAAAATCCCCACAGATCCTAACACTGCCATCATTCTTAGCCACCGGTACTATTGGTGTGGCCCACGCACTGAAGTCTACAGGGTGCAGGATTCCCACCCTAACAAGCCTGTCTAACTCTTCATCCACCTTGTTTCGGAGCGCAAATGCTAATGCTCTCGGAGGGCAATAAACCGGTTTGGCCTCAGGTTTTAGAATTAAAGCCACTTCACCCTTATTAAACGTGCCCAGTTCACCTTCCCATAATGCGGTAAATTTCTCTAGCACCCTCTCCAACTTGGGATCTCTGACACCCAAATGCATTACTGGTATGGTCACTCTTAAAATTTTTAGCCAATCCCTCCCCATGATTGGCGGCCCTCCATTTTTGACGACAAAGAGTGACAATTCATATACTCTACTCTTGTGGCGGACCTTTACCCCAATGGTGCCCCCTGGTTTTATAAGGTTGTTGGAGTAAGATTTAAGCCGTATGGCTGTTCTTTGCAGGGGCAACTCTGAGAAATATTTCTGGTAACAGCCCTCCGATATTGCTGAAATGGCCGAACCCGTATCAATTTCCATATCCAGCTTGACCCCCTCTACTAAGATTGCCACTTTAAATGGCGCATCCCCGAGTGCAGAATTAATATTGAAAAGTGAGGGGAACTCTTCGCCATAACATCGACATAACGAGACTAAAATATCGTGGGCGAAAAGCGCTAACTGAGTTTCGCACGATCTGCTTTTCCTGAATCCATGTTGAGTTCCCATTAATAAGTTTTGCGCGTCTAGGTGTTTCATTACCGAGCTGACTACGATGTGTTCAAGGACCTTGCATGAGATTGACGTTAAAGATATCGGCCTGTAATTAGATGGCTGTTCCTTGTCTCCACTTTTGAATATTGGTGTTACATTAGCGATTTTCCAGTCATTAGGTACTTCATGTTGCTTGATGGATTTACTGAATATTAACTGCAAGTAGGGGGCAATTTCTGAGGCTAGTTCTCTATATACGCGAGAGGGGATTTCGTCTGGACCAGGTGATTTATTAGGACTGAGCGATTTCAATATATTTTCTATTCCGAGCGTACTAATGTCAATAGCTGGCATCTTATGTATAGAGGGATTGACATCGGTCTCGGGTGAGTTCTCGGAAGGCTCGGTGAACACGCTCTTGAAGTAGGAATTTAATAAATTGGCTTTATCGTAACTGCTTGTCAACACATCTCCATTGTCGTTTCTCAGCGAACATACGGTAGATCGTTTACCTTGAACTTCCCTAACATATGACCAAAATGCTTTTGGGTTATCCTGTAACTGCTCTACTAGTTTTTTTCTTTTAAAATTCGTGAACGCATTCCTGAACGCTTCCTTCGTGGCGGCTTTAGTCATCCTATATTTTTTTATTATTAGCTCGTGTTCATTAGCGGATAAAGCCGTGCTGACTTTTTTCATTTTAGCATGACACGCTCTCTGCCACCTCAATGATTTTCTCACTTCCGCGTCGTACCATCTCGGTTCGCTGCCTTCTTTTACTGTTTTACTAGGGATGTAGCTATTTATTCCCGAAGTTACGAGTGAAAGAAAGGCTTTCCAAGCATTCTCTACATTTAACTTTAATACTGATTCTTGAAACTCGGGGAAAGCATTTTTCAGATGTCTCTTAAACCCATCAAAATCAGCTCTTTTAAAAATGAAAACTTTACGCTCTTCTTTAAAGTTTACAGCGGTATTTAGAGAAAACTTTGCAGTTACTACCCTATGGTCACTTATTCCTTCGACAGTGCCAACGTTTATTACCTGATGTGGTATATTTGTCGCTAATAAATCAAGAATACTTTCTCCTCTGTTTGGTGCGGACGCTATTTGAAACAATGAATTAGATGTGAAAGTGTGTAATAAAGCCTCGCAGATCACTTTATCCCTCCCACCAGGAATGAAGCTATAAGTCTCCCAATCTATAGAAGGTACGTTGAAATCTCCACCCACAATCAAGTTTCTTTCAGGATACTTGGATGCTACGCTGTTTATTTGATTTTGAAAATCCAACATTGACGAGTTAGGTGGTCTGTAATACGAACATAATAAAATAGTTTTGAATTTTGGACATTTAATTAAACACCACACAGATTCAACGCTGGGCTCAGTTACGGTTATCGCTTGGCTGACGACTGAATTCTTTACAACTATAAAAACTCCGCCCCCAACTCGATTAATTCTATCTTTCCGATAAACATTGAACGATTTTGGGAAGATCTCATTGTCTGAATCATCATCTGTTAGCCAACTTTCTGTTCCAAAAATGACGTTACACTTCGTACTATGAATTAAATGGTGGAATTCGGGAATCTTATTTCTTAAACTACGGCAATTAACCACAGCCACGATTAAAACTTCGGAACTAGTATTTTTGCGATTCGGAAATAATTCTGATTTGCTTTTGTCGAATAGACTATTCACAGGCTCTATACCGCTGATAAATGGAAATGCATGTCTTATTGACACACTATCAAAATGACTTGAGCCTTGACTGCCTTTGAAAGTATTGCTCGGCTGACGCTTTTCGTGCTTAAAAGTAATACCTGTATTATTGTAAATCGGTAATGCTGATTCTGAAACGCTGATTTTTCTTTCTACTATTCTATTCTCATTTCTGGAAGAATTTTTGTCTGTGAAAAGTTTTGAACTTACCCCTTTATTTTTCAACCCACTAATATATCTACACTCTGCCCTGCTCTCTACTCTAAAAAAGACCTTCAGTGCTCAAATATGCTACTCGCTACACGACTAGCCGACTCGGCCGTGTAATGGACTCCCGAACGGTTCAGAGGGGTCCGACACGATCGGATTGCCAGCCTAAGGTCCACGAAGGAGGCTCCGATGTCCGTGCAGAAACGACGCAGCCTCTGGTTTATGCCTTCCACTCGGCTCCAAACCAGAGAACCACGATCGATCCTCGGGACAAGACTGCAAATCGAAAGCTCTATGCCGACCCCGATGGTCCCACCCACCCGCTTCACTTCGGCATTCACATCCCGGAGGGAATCTAGAATTTCCTCAGATCCACGGAAGGTTGCATCATTGACGTCGACATGAGCCACAACCTGCAGTCTGGAGCACTTCGTGCCCCGTACCGCCGCGCCAACCGCCTGCGTAACCTGAGGAACACCGCCACCAGGGATGCACCATGATGTTACACAGTCGCTTTCACCCTCGCGGTCTGCTCTCTCCCGTAACGGGACCATCACACGACGGACATTGCTACTCCCTAACACTATGATCCCCCCCTTCCCACTCTGACGCCTCTTCCTAGGTGCCGGTTTCGGGGTTGGAGTAGGCACGTCAGGCACCTCGGAGTTTCCATCCGACAGCAACTGGTACCTGTTCGAGACGGGGATGGGATTTGCCTCATTATCCCCCAAACCCCGTCTTAGAGTGACACTACCACCGTCCCTCCGAGACACGACCCTCCAAACCTCAGATGTACGGGCTGACGTGACCCCTTCATCGAGAGATGGACCTCGAGGAAGGCTCTCGATCGACCAGCCGCTATTTGCAATGGGGCGAACCCGTGCAGCCCCTGTGGCACGGCGACCTTTCGAAGAACCACCCCTAGGACCATTCCCCTCAGCGGTATCAGCCACCCTTTCAAACTGGGCCCGAAGTTCCCGCACCATCGTCTCCAACGCGGTAATGCGGTCTCCGAGAGTCTCGCATTCACCAGCGTTTTCAACTCCGGCAACGGGTGACCTATTCGAAGGCATCCTATCTCTATCGCAACTTTGGATTTCAGAAAAGCTAACCTGACGGGAGATACGCTTAATAGATATTTGGGAGAGTAAAACAAATCGATAAACTTACTAGCTTGTCTCTTTTTAAACGCAAATAAGGGAATGTAGTTACCTGGATATGGATGAAATCGATTACTGTATTTAAAACTGGAAAACTATATAGTTCCAACGTAGACTAATTAACGAAATTAGGATAGAACTTAACGTGGGACAATTATATTTTCGATAATAATCAACAAGAGAGCAAAAACGAAACTAACTAGCTAAAATATTAATTCCCCGCAATATAATCCCCACGAAAGAGCAAAGCTATATAAAGGGTGATAGACCATCAACAATATATAAATAAGTGTAAATAGACTTTGAATAAATAAGTATAAATAGACTTTGAATAAATAGGTAAAAAAGAGTATATGAGTCCTTGGGATAAAAGTGTGATCAGTTGCAATGCGTTTGGTGGAAAATGCTGTAAGCACATGTCATGGTAGAAGTCCATTATTTAAGCCACGGTAAATAAAAATATGCTTTAAATTTAGTGATGAGTGTATCCACGAACTCTCGTATGAAAAGGTGTAGGCGTGGACTGCATACCCTTACGTAGAAGAATTTAAATAGTGTTTTAGGGATAATAGAATAGTTGTTTATGAATGCAATGAACAGTGTTTACTAAACCTCATTAAAAATTTGATAGCTACCGCTTTTATTAATGTAATCTAATGTATTGATATCTTCACTACATAACATAAACGCGGGAAAAACTTGATTTTTTCGCAAATGGTGCTAAAAATGATAACGTTAAATTCATATACAACTCGAATGGATATACTCTACGATTAGCTCGTGGAAAAAGTCGTCGCTAATACTTTAGCATTCTTTGAATTTTCACTTTTTATTTAATCGCGAAAAATAGATATCGTCATTTAAAAATCTAAAAGCGTGAAATACGTGCTCCAGGAGTAATAATCTTTCGATTTAGGCAATAAAATAATAATAGGAAACCACCCTATTGAAACAGCAGTAGTAATTTTCCACACTTTTTTAATCTTACTCGACCGGTTACAATGCTTACGCATCAGACAGCTCCGGAAAATGCGTAAGCATTGAAACCGGTCGAGATAGATTTAAAGTGTGGAATATTACTACAGCTGTTCATACTTTTCAAAGTCCCACTCAACTGATGGGAACGAGTAGGAGGTAACTTGGAAGATTAGCACATGAAGCGACCCTCATCCTTTGTCCCCATGGCACCAAGAGCCTGCGAGGAGGGACGCGGAGGCGAGTGAGCAACCGCAGCTGGAGTCAAACACCAGAAGCAGAAGCCCAATCAGAATTAAGATTAGCGTATGCAATGCACTGAGGAAACTCGGATCCACGAACAGGTTGGGCCGTCGGAGTGTTTTCATTTAGGGCTCTGTGGCGAGGTTTTTCCCATCCTCAGACTCATATTTGGACTCACAGTTAATGCTCACTAGCAAGTGGGTCCGTAGCCGAGTCGGTCTTTTCTGTGCACGGTAGTTGCGGTAAAGTCTTGGAAGGATTTGAGTCCGAAGTAATATAGTTCCTTCATGTTTTTATAAAAGATGAATTCTCATATTCTCATATAGATCAACACAATCTATATGCCGATATCTCAAGAAACAGTTAATACTGACTTTCGTTACGACTACAGCTATTTAACTAAACGTATTCTCTGACTTAATCCGCAATGCGAAAAATTTCACATCACACTAAACTTAGGATCTTTAACGCCGTAATATAACGATATTTACAAAACGCGTACTTCTGGGAAAGCAATTATATCTACTATAATAAGCACTACCATTGCAATTGCCCTCGTAATAAATATTAGCGTGGAAATGAGCAAATTGAAAGTGAATCTGCAAAATATGACTCTAAATTAATTGCTGTTTAGTTTGATTAGCGCGCTATAAACGAGCATAACTTTCAGGACGAAGACGCGGTCATGGGAACAGAGAGCTGACGTACGGTAGACATCAGCGACAGCGAAGTTTTTCATCCAGAATGAATAATCCACATATGCGGTCTATTAGATAGGAAACGGGAAGGAGTTGTTTAAGCAGTTAAACCACATTTACACAACACCACCCACGAAATAACTGACAGCGAAATAGGAAGTGTATGGTGTAAAATAAACAACGAAACAATATGAGTATACATGTTTGCTCCTCTTGCATATTGATATTATTTACCGATTAGAAAATCAAATATCCGCAAATGCTTTGAGAGACAGCGAAATTGTAATTTTTGGGGGAAATTTTAACCTCCCGTCTTATATTGCCATCATTACACTATAAAACCGAATTCAAGGTTTAGAGAACTCAGCGAGATATTATTTAACGCACCAGAAAATCACTTGCGTAAGTAGTTGACTAGCCACCGAGAGGAAATTGAGTATTATCCATTAAGGAGTAAGCTATCCTAAGTAGAAAACACAAATATATGTTATTGACGATATAAGTGATCACAGGGTATTTTTTGCAACATTGAAATTGGAGTAGGGGAATCGGGTTGGTGTCGTGGCTAGAGTGTTGGCTTCCCACCCGGTGGGCTCGGGTTCAAATCCCGGCAATGGCAGAGAATTTTCAGAGACTGCCCGATCCCTGCTTGAATGTTGTGTGGAGGATATTTCAAGCGCAACACTCCGTCCGTCGGATGGGACGTTAAGCCGTGGTCCCCTTGGCGCCTTTCGTTAAGAGCAGGCTAATGCCGACGCCGGGTTTCTCTCCGCCCTTTCTTACCTTCCCTTCCCTCATGGCGTAAATGACCTAAGCCGTCGGTCGCCTCCTCCAAATACCATACGAAATTGGAGTAATTTTAATGGAAATAGGTAAAAATAAAATTTGAAATACCAAAACAGAATAAATACTTATTTTACAAATTCGACTTAATTACATTTTGGCTAGACAAATCGTACACTGACTTCGTCGCTAAAGCAAAGAATAAAGGGATTGACGTGTCATGGAAATACTTCTCACGAAAATTCTACGCCAAGGAATCAACGAATATATACCAGAAAGACTGTAAATTGTCTACAAAAATAACATCTCACAGGAGATAAACTGATGTTTGGAGGTGCCGTGGGAAACAGAAAAAGCAGTACACATGGCTCTTATAGTCCGTTGCATTACGTGAAAAAATCGAAGGAAGTTGAAGGAAAAAAGTTAAGCTAGACAAGGCCCAATAACCAAGAAGTCAATGCGATCTCGTAATGCCCCTGGCCACATGAGGGAAAATCGTCAACCGTAGATTCGTCATTAGATAAAGAAGGAAACTTGTCACCGAAAATATTGACTAAACCAAAGCCGGTTTAAGCGGTAAGCTAGGACGGCGGCGCCAAAAAAAGGTAGCGCCTACTCTCGGCGCCGCACAGTGGGCTGAAATCGAAAAAAGCTTGACAAAACCTCAAAATCGAATTTTTTGAGTGCAGAAATTGAAACTTTGCACAGATGTTGCCAATACAATAGTGAATTTTTTGACGGAAACCGTTTTTCATAGATAAATTTTTTAAAGAAATTACTCGGCCTCAAAGTTGAACAAATTTCACAAAAATTGCCCTCATTGAATTTTTTTCGAAATTCAGCATGTTGAAACTAATGACACACCTTCTGTAGTAATTCAATAGAAACAAAAATTTATAATATTATTATGCGGTTTATTATTGTTAATTCTTGGCAACTTTCACGACTCAGTTGCATTATTTGTGGCCGATACGATACAAAATGGCGAACCCTGTTTTTCGTCGAAATTTTGTGTTCGTGTAGGATTATAAAAAAAAGGATCACCGAGTTACCTCGAGATATTTACACCACTTATACAACAAAACACGTAGAGTATGATACCAGAAGGACAATTGCGACCACCTGCGACGCCGAAATTAAGATCGCTTTTTCGAACGTGCGGCACAGTGCGGAGCTTGCTGCAGGCCATGGGGATTACCGTTCTCGACACGTGTTGGAAAGTGAATCTTTTAACAAGTGAATTGTGTATAAAATATAATTTATTTAGTGCCACATTTATTTAAAATTTAATATAGCTTAATTTCTTCGCTGTGTTGCGATTTTTATCGTCGATACGATACAAATTTGAGGACTATGTTTTTCGTCGAAATTTTGTGTTCATGCACGGTTACAAAAAAGTTACCTCGAGATATTTACGTTGAATTACATCAAACGTTACAGAGTGTCCATCCAAAAAAATCAACTACGACCGTTAGCATCAAGCAAAATAAAAATCGATGTTTTGCCCCGCGCGCAGTCTGCGGCAGCATGGTATGGAATGCCGTGACGCGGCAAACTTTACAATCTGCTACGTAAAATCTTATAGTTTTGATGCGGATTTATTTAGATTTAATTACATGTAACCATTTTATTTCCGTAAGAATGTACCGCAAAGTGGATACCCACACCCAAGAAAAATCTCTTTTTAGTATTTTAAGTATAAACTTCTTAAGTTTGTTTTCATTTGTCAGTGTCAGGCTTGTCAATTTTCCCCGGAGTGTGCAGATATCGAGATTCGAGTGATCAAGGTTCTAATGTTGATCATTTGAATCTTCTAAAATGCTTAAAAAACTTAAAATTCACTACTTATAAAATTTATCGGGGCAAGTTCCCCAGTTTGGGCCCCCCAAATATTTTTTGTAAGTCGGCACGCCTGCGAATACCCCATAAGTCAATGGGCATAAGATAATTTCAGCGATCAACACACTTGGCCTCCGCAGTCCGGAACAATAGAAGAGCGCGAGGCACTTTTGGTAAGCTCAAATCGTTCAAATCATATTTCGAAAATATATTATGACATGTTTTGTTTGTTGCGTGAAACTATCAAATTGCTACATTTAGTATTGTTGTAAAATATTTCTAATTCATTAGTTACTTTCCGTAGTTGAACACAAAACCATTCTCTTTGTTTTTCATCTTTTCTGTAGATGTAAACGATGAGTCCAAAAGTCACTCCGAAGAAACTTATGGGTTTATGTTTTAAAATTTTAACCTAACCAAGATGGCACAAAATAAGAGGGTTGCCAGTTTCTTATGGTTTTCTTACGAAGAAAATAGGCGGCATAACAGCGTACTGTACATCCTATGCTGCCTAGAGCTCAGCCAGACATGAATTTAAAGCCTACCAGTGGCATTCAGTGAGTATTTATAAGAGCAATAACAGTCTCTCAATCAAGAGTAACGGAGAAGAGATTATCCTGTAAATAGAAAATATTTTGATGACTACTGAGTATCAAGTACCGAAACAAATGCTCTCATAGGTAAATGTCCCGTTAGTCTCCTACTCATTTTTCCGACGAAACGTTTACCAGCATAAAAAACAAAACATCAAGCTTTCTCAAGCAATCCAACACATTCACATGCTCAGAAAAACAGTACTCCCACGATTACACAATACGCTTATCAAACAAAAGCTTCGTGGTTCATTCTAATGCGAACCTACTTCTTATCCCATTTATTTAACTACGTAAAACGACAAGACGAGAAAAAATATATGCCAAGCACCTTTAAAACAATTAAAATCATTGGAACCAAAAATACAGCATAATGATGATGTGAAGCGGTATTAAAATCACGAGTCTGTCTCTCTTCAATTCTTTCGCTAAGCCGCTGCAGCGATTTCATTGCCGTCGCTAGCGAAACTCGCACACTATGATCGCACACAGATGGCAAAAAATAAGAGGGTCATCTGTTTCTTATAGTTTTCTTACGGAAGGAAATGATAATTAGCTCATCTTACGCAAAGGAACTTATGTAAGGCAAGGATAAGATTTTAGGGAAGAATAGTTAGAATAGAGTAATAAGAATACAGTCAAATATTCTCATGTAAACATAATTTGCTGATGTTGGATGAACACCAAAGGCGGCAGAACAGCGTACTTCACATCCTCTGCAGCCTGGAGCTCTGCCGGAAATAAATGTAAAGCCTAACAGGGAAATGTGTTGACAACTTCAAGTGACTTGCCTCTAAATATGAAAATGTATAGCGAACCTTTATCTTTTGTGGTGGAGAGAAAAAAAAGTGACTGTGGCAGGAATCGACATTGTAACCTTAAGGTTGATAGTACACCTGTTCCGATGGTCAGCAAATGTCATGTTGTCAGGGCAACGCTGAGAACTTGAAATCAACAGTGAAACATGAGTTTGGATGGTGTGGGGGTCCATGGGTTCGTGGGTCTTGGAGAGGGAAATTTGCACTTTGAAAATCCGAACAATCAAGTATTCCGAATAGGGCTCCTTCCAAACAGTTCGGATCAACGGAAGCCGGATGTATTACGTAAATGTGCCACACAAAAATCTATTAAAAGACAGTGAAAGCGATAAATAACCGTCACGACTCTACTGTCAACTCTAATTTAAATACCTTGTTGGTGAAACTGACGTAATTAATGATTTTGACTTCCAGGCAAGGAATTAAATGACCTTCTATTCCATATGACATTGTATCTCTGGTATGATTTGAAAAAAGTGCGATTCATAGCTTCCCATAACACTGAACTCCTAATACGAAGTGGGTACTCTACAATACCAAATCTCCGAATACTGAAAATGACAAGACATTATTTTATTTGTTAGACTATAGATTTTTAGACAAAGACATCGGAGCAAAGGTTAAATCACCCCAACAACGAAACGGGCATTTACAATCACGCGGAGAAAACATGAGTCACAACTGGAATGTGGAATGGCATGAAAATTCGTTTGATGGGCGGACCCAAATCTTATTGTGGTGGGGTTCACAAGATATAAACAAGTCCTCCTCGGCGACAATCGTAAATAGTCCTTCTCTAAAATTGCGATCGCTCTAAAATTCGTCTTTAACATCTCAAAAGGTCAAAATTAGAGCGTTAATTCATTGAAAGGGTGTTATTAACTAAAAAATAAAAAAGTAATCATCGACGAGAGATAGCAAGTGTTTGCTGAAGGGCCTTCTCTACGTATTACTAAGACCTCATTCGAGGACAACAACATCATTAATTCGAAAATCAATAATTTTAATGAAAATGTCCTGAGAAAAAAATTGCCTCATGTGATGTGAACTAAGTTGGGTGGTCTATGTAATTTTCAAAGGTAACCAGAAACCAAAATATACGAAATCTAGAATCATGACACACGAATGAATGAATCACGCCAATGTGGATTCATAAGTTCAAATACCTGTGAGTAACGTACGCTATGTCCATGAAGAAAGCTAAATTGTTGACCGGTATGGTTTTCACGAGACCGAAAGCGTAAAGATTCCTCTTGAATCTTGTCGATGTCTATCAGCGTTCCGACATGTACCCGAATTTATGTACCAGCGAAAGTACGAAACAAGATAACTAGGTCAACCCACGTATAGATCCTGTTCCGCCTTCAAATACAGAATGGAGTTCAGATATCGAAAAGGAAGTTCAAAGTTACAGCGGTTGATTAGTACTTTTCTTCAAGAAGCTACTACTACAAATAAATGCATGAGAATTCAATTCTTCAAACGTTTCTAGATACGGTTAGGAAAAGATTGTATCCATAACAAGTCTACTAGGCTGGACCTGACGCATGGTGCGAAAAAGCGACGCGAATATTTAGTACACTCTCTTTTCTGTTACTTCTTTAGTTAGCTATGGCTTTTACGATTCCACAAGCGTTTCGTTCCGTCTGACTTAAGTGTATCTATCCTATCCGACCTATCCCCACCACACCCCCAACCCAACTGTGTGCCTATTGGAGCACTCCCCTCGCTAGGAGAGTGCAGAACAACGACCCAATGCTGCCCCAGCGTGTGAGAACCGGGGACTCGGTTAGCCAGGCCACGCCATTGTCTGTGTGGGACGGGGTTCTGAGTTCGAAGCCCTGACCTGCTTTTTGGGGCCCTCAGCCAGGCCGAACCACTGGTCGGTGGCGACTGAGGGGGTCTTTGTGTACCAGCCGAAGTCTTCTCGACTTTCCGATCTCCAGATCGGAAAGCCATTCTCTCCAGGCCGGAACGGCGAGTCTTGATTCTCCGGGCGAGGAGACCCCTTCGGAAAGTGGGTGCGAATGATCGGCTGCCGTGGGTTAGACCCAGTCGGACCTCTCAATCGTTCCAAATCCCTGTCCCTATCACGTCGTCTGCCGCTGAATCTGCCATGACGCGTCGGTGTCCATTCTGGAACGTGAGGAAACGTCGGAATTCGCGGCTTCATATAGTCGTTAGGGGACGCCGCTGTGATTTGATGGTCCTCAGATGAATATATGGTGTATCGTTTTGCATCATCCAATCACAGAGCTCAAATTTCAGAATTGATTTACTGGCCTATCCCCGCCGAACGCTTACGAAGAGACTGATGTTCTGGAATGTTCTCAATGCTACCGACCCCCCTCAGGCCCGACGCCATTCATCATTGCTTACGTTACAATCTTTCGCCTAGAGAACGAAGTTACCCGAAATGAAGCGATAGGCGGGGCGAAAAGAATGAGAATTGTCACGGAAAAAATTTTCGCTTCGCTTGGAGTTGCTTTGGCGAAGCGAAAACCCGGGCGAAAGGAGAACGAGAATCAACGCCCTGTATCTTTACTGAAGAAAGCGGTGCCGTAGACCAGATTTGGCTGCAGTATTCCAGGACCGCAGAGAGACACAAAGAAAAGAGGAAGGTACGTAGAGCAATTAGATCTGAAGTCACACTGTAGTGATGCATCATAACCACCAACGACATAGCGCGGGCGGAAATAAATTTTGTGCGTTCACGGAAGAGCAGCAGATGTAAAAAATAACCCCTGAATCCTACTGAGAGGTGACTGAAGGGTTATTATGTCCGAACAGTCGGTACTTATGACTCTGGATAGAATGGCGTGACGTGTCAGACTGATTGTCGACGAGTTGAATTTGTGGAAGTCCATAGATAGTAATAATTGAAACAGCTGTAGTAATTTTACACACTTTTTTAATCTTACTCGACCGGTTCCATTGCTTACGTATCAGATCAGTCATACGCAGACAGCTCTTGAAAATGCGTAAGCATTGAAACCGGTCGAGTAAGATTTAAAAGGGTGGAAAATTACTACAGCTGTTTCAATTATTACCGACTATTACGTGACGTGGTAGGCAGGATAGTGGACTTAGCTGGATTAATTTTGGGTCACCCATATTTTAAACCATTGGTATATTTGCAAATAGTAGAGGCCCGAGGACACTCCCTTGCGAAACTCCGGATGCCATCAAAGAACGTGACCTATCTAGTAAAGCGTGTTGTTGTTTGCTTGCTAGGAATGATGACAAAATGGAAAGTAAATTATCGTGCACATTATATCGATTCCCTAGTTTGCAGAGTAGTAATTGATGAATCTACTTTTTCTTTCGCAGAGAAATTGAGAATCGCAGATTTTATAACTTTAGATGATCCTCCGGATACCGGTCTTTTACCGTCTGCCGATTTATATTATTAAAGACGAGCCCCTCCTAACAGCACACGCAGTTTGCATTTTGCTCTATTCGGGGCATGGGAGGGGCGAGAGGCCTGCCGCTCTGCTATCCGCCAAGCCACGAGGGCGTTGTCATATTTTATTCGCGGAAGCGCACTCTAATTTGGCATTTTGTACGGCTTAACGGTGGCAGTAATGATCATAATGTATTTTTGACCTTCTCCCCGCATAAATGGCATTTCAGCGAGGGTCAGGGGTTCATCTAGGCGTCTCTAATGTTTAGGTCTTATTTTTTTTATCATTCCCACATATTTTTTTCAATGGGCCAGATGGATTTGAAAAAAATCAATTTTTCCAATTCACCCTAATGTGCACTCACAGGTGGGGGGGGGGGGGTGGGCGGGTGCTTTAGAGTCTCATCGTATTGGCGGCATCTGAAGCGGATTACGACCATTTCTACTTCTCTTCTAATCCTGCCCAATTTGCGATGCTTGAACTACTTCCCTGCGTTACGTAGGCCATTTTTTTCCTTTAAAATTTTTCATATACTGCTGAGGCGAAGATCTTTTCGACTGTGGAAATTCCGACTTGAGGCAGCATAACTCTCACCCTGTTCTCAGACATGAGTTTTTGCCGCGGCTGTAGTCGGTATACAATTTATCTAAATGTGGAACTTTATTATAATATTGGTGGAATTAGCTTTTTCGAAATCAAAAACGTGTGAGAAACATATATTAGGCTAGAATTCGGAAAATTTAGAACAGCCAATTGTATTATGAAAGTTACAGTTCATTACTTTTTGCAATAGTTCTGCATTTAATCCTGATAGCAATGGGTACATTGCAGTGATCGCTTTTTGAATGAATGTAGTGGTGCTATAATTTTGTGGTGGAATTTCATCTTATGTCTGTGATCCGTTTCTGATATTTCTGGATGCGTTTCGTTGACAATAATGAATAAGCGTTATCAAAATCAGCTCTCATTTTTGCCCTCATTCACAATTACTCGCTCTTTGCGATCATTGAAATACGATACCTTTCGCTACCAGCCGACCCTTAGTGTTAAATTTTTTCCTTGCCTTTTGTAAAGATCACAATGAACAATTTTTACTGACGTGATTACAAAATTTGAATTGAGGGCGTGATAAGCCAAGCGGTACAAGTGATTTTTCTTCTAAACAGAATTAGGCGCGGGGATTGATGGAAGAAATGTACACAGACTTAGTGGCCAAATGATGCGAGTGGATCTCTGTTCTGTTCTGACATCGAGTGGAAAATCAAATGTTCTACTAAATATCTAGTTGCTTTAGTTTGTTTCCTTTGCCTAATTTCAGGGCCTAACTCTGTTTAGAAAGAAAATCATTCGTACCCCTCGCCTTCTCTCCCCCTAAATTGTATCGTCACGTGATTTCCCGAACCAACTGCCAATCGCGACTAGCAACTAGCAATTGGCCAGTGCCACCAGTATGTCAACGGGAAATCGAAGTAATATCATCGCTTTTATCAGGGGATTTGAATGATTTGTATGCTCCACTGAGATTATATACTGCTGAGGACGCGGGCGGCAGTGTTTTTCCGCTCGTAAGCTGTTCCAACATCGCACAGGATTAGCAGAAATGTGGAACAAATTATGAAATGACGTTTTTCGAGCCCTCAACTTTGCCGCAATATTCATTGATGGAATGGGTATTTGGGCTCGGAATTCGCTCTTCCTTTGAACAATGCGGGACTTAGATAGTTGATTGGCGGAACGTCAGTGGAGCATTTCCTTTTAATGTGTGTATGGCTGATGTCCTGACACCCCCCGCCACCCGCCTATTGTTTTCGGGGTGGTATGTGGATGTAGGTGAATGGTTGGCTATCGAAGAATTGGATGCCAAAAGTTATCTTAATATCCGTTGTTTAGATACATTATTCAGCATTAGTAGTGCCTTAAAGGGCCTATAAATATCGATAAGCAGCTCAGAGCATGGTAAATTTGATGCTAGAAAAGTCGTCATCACTGGAAAATTGCAAGTCTGTAGGTAAGTATATCGTAGGTTTCCATCGCAAACTGCGCCCAGCCGAGTGTTCAAAATATAGGCTTGGGCTTCGAGAGTAGATTTCTGATTTCTCCTCACGACATTTTAATAAATCCCTTACTTGAATATCTCGACACTCATATTTCGCAAACGCTTGTTTTGTTCAAATAATGTCAAAAGTCACGTAAAATTACCGATCGCGATTTTTTGTAATGTACGGGAAACTAAAATAAGTTCAAAAATACAATATGAATACAAATAATGACAAAAATTTTTTTTTGTCAAAAAATTTGTCAAACTAATTGTAAGTTACAATGAAGATAAAGGATCATATTAGTAGATGATCCCATTTGAAATATTATTGACATATTCCATTTGCGTCCGCAGTTGCTTAATCTTTATGATTTTCGAAGAAAAATGTAAAACGCCGTTCCTTGGAAATTTTCGTCATATTTGAATCCTAGTATCTAGGCAACGGCGAGCATACATAGAAACTGACATCCCGTTCTCGGATTGCTTATCATTCTTAAATATTGATGCCTAGTTTCAGGTTCCTTCTTCGTTTTACTAATTTATGCCACTGTTTTATCGGTGCAACCACAACGGGTCGAAAGGTATACGAGGAAGGTCGCACTTGACGGCGTCCGTACGGGACAGGGACCGCTGTTACTTCATAGGAGTGCTCCTTCACAATGCACTGTCAGTCCGTCCTGCTCCTACGCTCGTGTTGCCGCGTCTACTTTCAAAAGCAGCAATGGCAACTGAAGGTGAGGGAATTGAAGTGGTTTGCTGTTTCTCCGAGAGGTGGCTCGTCCGAGGGCCACACTTATTTTCGTGGTTCACTGTACGCATACGCTCTTTGCGTCTGTGTGAGTGTGGATGTGGTCGCGTCATCCGCAATGAGCCGATTGGCGGGGGGGAGGGAGGGGGTGAATAATTTAAATGTCTGCAGAAAGGGGGCGTGGTGGCGAGAGAGCGCGAAATTAAGACATTAAGCCAGCAGCGTGGAGAGAGAGAGGGCAGCACCGTCGACCCCCCAACACCCCCATCCCACCCCCCGTGCTGGCGTGGAGAGAACCAGTTCCAGAAGAACTTCCCCTCCCTCCATACCCTCCCCTCCATCGGCATCAAGGCCGCGTGCACCTGGGCTTAGTACGCCGGGGGCCACAGTTCGAGCCTTGGACAGTGCCCGCGCGTGTTCACCGGCAGCGCTTCGGACCGACCAAGGCACTGCGAGTCAAAGAAGTCTCCGGGGAAATGTAGTGGCGCCACTTTGTGTTTGTGGACCATTTGTGATTTCCTCTCTTGCTATAAGTAATTGCAAGTCCATCCGTACCGAAATTGAAACTCCGTAATGTCCAACGCTCTAAACGGAAACCCCTGACGTCTGTCGTTAAAGAAAAAGATGATTGAAATAAATTATGAAAGAATGCGCTCTTAATACCCTATACTTTGTGTGGAAAGTAAACAAATGTACTCACCATTACTATTCAACCATGTTACGTCAATAAAATCATGGAATACCTGTCGTGGAATGGTCATAAGTGAATTGGAGAGAATATTATAGTGGCAAACATATTGCGTCATCTTTAGTAATTTTTGCTAAGTCGATTAACTGCGTTCAATAATGCCACCGTTACCATTCTTGTGCGCCTTTTCGGACGCTTCGCCACGATACCTAGAGATAATCTACCAATAGGGAAGAAGTTGGATTTTCAACGGTGGTGATTGTGATGACACTTCGTTGGCATAAATTTTTTATCCATAGAACATACAGCCCCGCGAAGATATACTTGAAGAGGCACGCTCGTTTCAGTTCATTTTTTTTTGTTTTAACGGATTCCTCGCTTTTTGTACATATATTGTCATCTTGGAGTTTTCAGGGCTTATTAAAGTCTTCGTAATTTGTCTGCGTCTCAAATTCGAAAACAAATTTTGATTTGTTAACTATTAATTATATTCTCGAATGTATTTTTTTATATTTGAGATGGAGGCATTGAGGATATTCGTGTGAAAGCACAAAATTCTTCTTTCTAATTTTATAAATGAATCGCTTTCACAAAGTTACGCCTCAAACAATCAATAATAAAGTAGAGTGAGGGAGTGTCCCTTTTAACCACTCATCTATATAATAGATCTACATCTACACAATACCCTGCGAGCCACCTCTAGGGTGTTTGGGAGGGGGCATTTCAATTCCGTGGACACCCATTCGACCCTAAAATAAGCCATATTTTTCATTTAAGCCTAAATAACCGGTGGACCACCCGAGAAAACTTCTTGGAGCAGATACGAAGCCGGTAAAGCACCAAAATGACCAAATCATATTCAACACGTCTGTATTGAGCTGCACTCTCCGCCTTACATAACATCACATTGACTCGTGTCATTTATTTTGTTGTTGCCACCAGAGTCCTCTAGATTGCGATTGGTAACCACCAATCTACCTGCGCTCTGAAGTAGACTTGTGAGTGCCATTCAGAGAGGGCTCTGGTGGCTATCATCCCTCTAGAACGAAATTTACCAAGTTCAGTTCGCTCATGTCCTCGAAGGGTGGTTCCAACTCAATTCGACAATGTTCAAATTGTGATCCGTGGGGAAACTGATTTTGATTTGTACGCGAATGTATTCATTCATCTTAAACTAAATACTCTCAGACCGTTTTGCGAAAAAAATATGCGATTTTGTAGATTTTTCACTTTTTCGATGCATGAGCAGGCCAGTGCGAGGTTTGGACTTGCGTGGAAAAGTACCTTAAATCATTAACTTATTCAAAATCTCTCCACCAATTGGGTGTGAAGTTATGATTTTGGCCGCATTTTAAAGCCAAGAAATTGCTAAAGGCACTGGATATAAATTAAGTTGATCACATTCCGTTTACTATTATTTTCAGCTTTTTATATTTAAAAAAAAGTTTTAACGAACCTTTCTCAGCTACTCTCCATCAGCATTCATCGCCATCACCACTGGTCCATAACAATCCTAAGATTGGCTTGACGCAGCTCTCCGTCCAATCCTCCAAAGCAGCTAATCTTCCCACGCACGAGTATTTCTTCTCTTTCACATTCTCCTTTGCCTTCTACATTTCATTCGCGGTCTCTCTCTTCCGCTCTCCCCTCCCACCTGTCCATCAACGGCAATAGGGTGGTTTCCTATTATTTTTTTATTGCCTAAATCGAGAAGATTATTACTTCTTGAGTACGTATTTCACACTTTTAGATTTTTAAATGACGATATCTATTTTTCGCGGTTAAATGAAAAGTGAAACATTTCAAGCGCGCGAAAACGCGACGCGTAAGTAGGAATGATGGGAAAAAGTCCGTGCGACGCATTTCTGGTTCCCCCTCCCGCATTGTGAGGTGACCTTGAGGATGCTAGCGGGTAGCTGAGTACCTTGCTGGCTGGTAGCGCTTGGCTTAAAAAAGGTTTATTAATACCTTATCAAACGAAGGAAACTTTCCGACCTTAGCCAGTTTTAATAGGTGATTATTAAGACATGTTTCCCTCAGCTCTGTGCCTCATGCTTGCATTGGTAACCTCAGACGATGTAAAACTCCTATCCACTCGTTTAGAAACTAGGTCCCTGTGACGTCACGTGAAGTGGAATCGCATGGGCGCCAATCTGGCCTTCTTTTCAAATGCGGTTAAAATTGACCCTTGCTATTCGTCTAAACCGGTATTTCTAAAACCAAATAATTTGTACATTATGAAACACTAATGGTGGGTAACGAATCGCAATCAATGCCTTTCGTTGTCTTTGATGAAGGAAACTACCCTATTTTCATCAGCGCATCATATCTCAAGATAAGCATGGCCGAATAAGGTGTTCCGTCTTCTTATCTTCCCTCCTGCTCTCCTTAGGACTTCCTCATCACTTGATCGGTCGATCCATTTAATTTTCATTGTATAATTAGCAGAAATTTTTTGATATGCATACGCACGTTAACCCGGTAACGCCTGAATTAAAAATTTCGCCAGAACTTCTTCGTAATATTCAATTTTAAAATCTGATTAATTAGATGCAAATTTTATACTTTAAGCAAAAACAGTCTCGAAGATACAGCCTGGTAAAATGTGGTACCGCTAGGCCCTTAAGGGGTAAAAAAATCTAAATTAAATAAACATTAGTAATTTCACATTTTAATGGAAAAAACGTTAAAGATTTTCTATTTTTCACAAGAAGAAAGATTCATTCATCATTCATCCAAAATTACTTCAAAATGTCAAACCTTGCTTAAAAAAGCAATTTTTTCTGAAAAACGTAATTATAAACATGCTTATCAGTTTAAAACTCTGAAAATCTCAAACAAATTACAATAAATAATAAAAAAGGGTTCATCTAGTACAGCACTACCAGCTGGTACCATATGGTAACGCTAGGCGTTAACGGGTTAGTATTCCATCAGTCAAATTTAGTGAAAAATCTTTAAAAAATTTCTTTAATATTTCGAGGAATAAGAGGTTACGCAAAAGCAATCTTAGATTAGAGTTAATAATTCTCAAAGTATAAATGATACCATAAGCTTCGCCGCAGACGACTCGATGAAATTTTTTTTTTCGAAAGAATCGAAGTTTTATTGTGTCCATCCATCTTCATATACATAGATGTGTTAAGAATCGGTAGAATGCGAATCACTCAGTACGATCTGTCTATTATTCCTTTTCTTTTCGACTTTCTTTCAGTTCGTCATCCAATAGGGTAGTTTCCTTCATCAAAGAAAACGAAATGCATTGATTGCGATTCGTTACCCACCATTAGTGTATTCATAATATACAAATTATTTGGTTTTAGAAATCCAAGTTCAGACGAATGGCAATGGTCAATTTTATCCTCATTTGAAAAAGGCCAGATTGGCGCCCATGCGATGCCATTCCACGTGACGTCACAGGGACCTAGTTTCTGTACGAGTAGACAGGAGTTTTACATCGTCTGAGACTACCAATGCATACATCCTCCAAGATTCCTCTCCATAATACTACTCAATGTGTCTTCATCTTCATGCGTGCCTGTCCTCCCACTGCTCCTCCTTTCGCATCTTTACACACATTTGCGCACTCCAGACAACACAACATGCATTGCATATCATTTGAAGAAACTTAAGTAGGGTCAAGGTGGAGAGACTAAACACATTAGCATAATGTTTTCAAATGTGATCTTCCTATTTCTTTGAAATTTCTTGCTTTTCTTTCCTATTTCTTTAAAAGTGAGTTTATCCATTGTACCCGTTCAAATATATTTGGGACACCAATTGCCATTTTAAGGATTTCTCTAAAGATATGTACTTTTGAGGCTGCATTGAAAGGTAAACAATAAGAAAATGCAAACGAAACTTACCATGATGAAAAAATCAACGTTTTTCTGTATGATTACATCAATGAATGTAGGTAACATATCAATATTTTGTGCTTTCCTGTAAACATATTTGGAAACGTAATAAATGTGAAGTGGAGAAACTGTTGAAGATAAAATTTACCGAACGGATTCTTCTCTAGTGTCATCTCTTCTCTGTTTTCTATGATTTCCCTTTCAAAGGCTTCTTCCGCTGCGTAGTCAGATTAAATCCTCCTTTTTTGTATTTCCATAATTAAATTTACTGCTCTATCGCGAGTAAATAACTCCTATAAATTTTATATCTGTTGAAAAGACTCCAGAGTGTAACCTGGTTACGGAGAGCGGTCATTGTCGTGGAATATATTGATGCGCCCTTAAGCGTCTCCATGGGATACTTTGTCAAAGATTCTGATCGAATGAGCGCTTCAAATACATTTAATTTCACGTTAATTTTTTTCTCAATATCACGGCGTCATTTTGATTTGCTATTTCTTTCTTTGCCGTTCTTCCCTTCAACGATAATAGGTTAGTTTCCTTCACCAAAGAAAACGAAATGCATTGATTGCGATTCGTTACACACCATTAGTGTATTCATAATATACAAATTATTTGGTTTTAGAAATCCCAGTTTAGACGAATGGCAACGGTCAATTTTAACGTAATTTGAAAAAGGCCAGATTGGCGCCCATGCGATGCCACTCCACGTGACGTCACAGGGACCTAGTTTCTACACGAGAGGATAGGAGTTTTATATCGTCTGAGGTTACCAATGGTTGCATGAGGCTCAGAGGTCAGGGAAACATGTCTTAATAATCACCTATTAAAACTGCCTAAGGTCGGAAAGTTTTCTTCGTTTGATAAGGTATTAATAATCCTTACTTATGTCAAGTGCTACCGGCTAGCATGGTAATCAGCTACCTGCTAGCATCCTGCGTCGTATCAGCGCTCAGAGCCTCGCCCCAAGGTCACCTCACTTGCGGCAGCGGGAACCAGAACGACGTCACAAGGGAGTTTTCCCAACATTCATACTTAGCCGTCGCGTTTTCGCGCGCTTGAAAATTTTCAATTTTCATTTTATCGCGAAAAATAGATATCGTCATTAAAAAATCTAAAAGCGTGAAATACATACTCCACGAGTAATAATCTTTCGATTCAGGCAATAAAAAAATAATAGGAAACCATCCTATTCGCGTCTGCACATTCTCTCACAGGATGTGTGCGATTAAGTTGCCCGGTCTTCTACGCAAGTTTCTCTACAAGGAGACTAAATATCTGTATGGCACGAGTGCATCCCATTGAAGCTTGATTTTTGCTTTTGCCCCCTTTCAATCGCATTTACATCGGTTTTCGAAAACGTCCGCAGCGCGGCGTTGATCTATTTATTATTCTCAATATTCGCCGCATAATATTGGCAATGTTGAGGAATAGCATTGCAGAGGCGATTGATCACAGCATCGTAATCTGTCCCGTTATCAGCGTATTTTTCCGTGAAGTTAGGATCGCTTTGCCCATCAGCGACGCGAGTGGTGATCTTTGAAAACACATTTAAATGCGCGGCAACACAACAAAGGGCCGATTGGAGAAAACACTTTTTAATATTCGCGGTGTTTCACGAGACTCCTCATTTCAGCAACAGGCCTTCTCTCCCCAACTCTCTCTTCACCCTTCTTCAATGAATCGACACCTTCATATTTCTCATATCTCCGCTGCTGTCCTCCTCCATGCCTCACCGCCGTAAAGAATCGTGCTCCAAATGTGGCTTGTGGTCTTGATTTACTTGGATAAAACCAAGATATTAGTATGCAGCAGAAGAGAAGACGTCAAGGTTAACATTTAAATAGGGAAGCAAAAACTGATAGAAGTGGATGAGTTCGGTTATTTGGGGAGCAAGATAACTAGTGACGGGAGAAGTAAGAAAGAAATTATCATCAGAATAGCCCAGGCGAAGAGGGCATTCCACCAAAAGAGAGACCTGCTTACAGCGGGAAACTTAAATATGGAAGTAAAGAAACAATTTATAAGAACCTACATTTGGAGTATGCTCCTATATGGAAGTGAGGCATGGACAATGACCGCAGCGGAGAAAGCAAGGATAGAGGCCTTTGAAATGTGGTGCTACAGAAGAATGATGAAAATCAAATGGATCGACCGAGTTAGTAACGAGGAAGTCCTAAGATGGGTAGGAGAGAAGAGAAGCCTCATGAAAACCTTAATAAGAAGACGGAACAACCATATTGGCCACATCTTGAGACATGATGGCCTGATGAAGACAATCGTCGAAGGACAAGTGGAAGGCAAGAACGGAAAAGGAAGACCTCGAATAAAATATATGGAACAAGTAAAGAGAGATGTGAAAGAGAAGAAATACGTAGGTGTGAAAAGATTAGCTGATAGGAGAGCTGAGTGGAGAGCGGCGTCAAACCAATCCTAGGATTGTTGACCAGTGATGATGATGATTGAAGTCTTCTGACTTCTTTTCATCCTTGTCTTCACGTATTATGCCCTTGCGTTCGTCATTTTTTTATTATTTACATGTATAATATATCCTCCGGTCTACGAAACTTGTGTTTGTAAGTGTCTTTAAAGGATATGATTTCTTTAATCGCTTCGTTGTCATCGTCTTCAAGTTAGTTAAACTATTTCGTTGCCGTTCTTTTCACTACATCTTTGGCTGCAGTCACTTTGCTGGTCGAGTACACCGCCTGGTTGCCCAATCGTTGCCTAATTTTAAAGATTGACTTTAGGTGTCGTCTTTCAATTTTATCGATCTCTTCTTTTTATAGAAAGCCCCCACCACGCCGGTGCCGCGTACAGCAAAGTCGACTGTACGAGAGACTTATATGTTATTGATTTTGTTGCTACCGGCGTGGCGTTACTTTTTAGAATGGGGCTTATAGACACCCTTGCTATTCCAATATATTTGGCAATCATTCTGTTCAGTTGGTGGCTCATGCTAAGTTTCCGGGCGAACTATACACCTAGATATTTTACATGTTCTTCCCAGCTCAAAGCCTGTCGTTTTTTTCTGATCCTTTCTCGTCTGTTGTCTTCTATTGTAGCCTGTTTTATAAACATCATTTCTATTGTTTTTTCCGCGTGCTCCAAATGTAAGTATTAATAAATTGCTGAAATTCTTCACTCTATTACAGCTCCGAAGGCGCGAACGTAGAAGCTGTACCGGTGAGCAAATCTCACCTCAACCAGTCAGATAACGAAAGTATAAAAAATGACTTGCGCATATTTTCTGTTATCGTTTGATGTGTTGTTTGTGTGAAAATGAAACTAATAAACAAAATAGTTTACAGGCTTTTCTTTCCCGAATTCCACGCGTATATTCTAATTTTCAAGGCCACTCCTATTGGTACGGAACGGTCCCTTCGCTTTGGCTTTCCCATGCCGACCCTTAGCCTTCATTTTTATTTCTCACCAGCTGACCAGCAGAACGTCGCAACGCCTAATTATCAATGAAAAGTTTAGTTACGCCATTTATAAATCAAGAGAGACTGTACTGATTTAATAATCTATGCCTTATTATAATAAATAAAGGAATAAATTCAATGAAACCACAAAAATGAGCATTACAATGGCTTTTTAATGAAAAACATTTAAAAAACTGTATTTCCGTGACCATAGGAGAAAAACATGGTGTTTCTAGATTCAGAGCACAAACACTCACCTTTTGAATTGATAATCGACATCTCAAATGCAACACGACTTGGAAATTGAATTCGTTTTAACTCAAAGGTCATATCGGTTGGGGTCATGGGAATACTCGGAATGAGAACTTCCTCATCTTTGAATTTTCATTGAGTATAGTGACGTAAATCACTTTGATTATATTTTTTTAATTACCAAACGCGTTCCATTGCATAGTTTTGGTTGGTTTAGGTTTCGAAGCATCGTGAACACCGAACCTACCTTCAGCTGTAAATTGTGCCTCGGTAAGCCATGTATATCTAAGTACTTTAAAAATCCAAATGGATAGTTGATGACTCCGTCTTGTTTGTTATACAGTCAGTAGATTTGAATTAATACAGAGTGCAAAATATTTGATCCTGATTTACCAAGTTTCAGTCATCTATCAACATCTTCGTTCGTAGCCACCAAAATTGCTCTTTCAATCAACCATTTGTGATTTTTGTGGTTATCAGTCATGTTCGTGAACACTTTGTTAATAAGCTCATCTTTCGATGATGCAAAATTGCAAAACTACCGAGGAAATGAAATCAATACGCTCGATTCGTCGACACATAGGTACACCTAGCTTAAATAGGAAAGGACCTTCAAAGGGGGAGACTAGTGGAGAAATAATATACGGTATGGGGGAGGGGACACACCACCCCCACTTTTCTCCATTGATTCCCCTTTTTTAGTTCCTTTCCTATTTGAGCTAGGTCGTCCTCCCTTTCCTTTTCACTTTCGACCACGAGTTGGAAGTGCATATTACCTTCAGCTCGCTGAAGAGGGCTTCTTGGTAGCCGAAATACGCATTCGATTTTCACCTTCGTTCGTTTGTGTTAGAGTTTGTGTTATCCTGACCACGTTCTCTTTGAGCGGTTTACCAGAAATCCGTACCCCATTGCTTGTGTGAGTGATTTTGTTGAGTGCTTCTGAGTGTGATTGTGGGAATACTTGGCATCCTTAGCGGAGTACATACAGCTCTGCGAAAGAGGACGAGTTATAACCCAGATTACCTTAGCGAGGTCACTACTACAAAAGATACTTCTGGATAGTTTGTATGGTCTGTGGTGGTCCCTGGCGTCGAAGTAACATTTCCGTAAACCACCACAGAATTGTGAGTGTGTAATGACGTGGCATCCTTAAGAGAGACCATTCAACTCTACGAAGGGTCAGTTAGGTTTCAACCCTATGTCACGTTAGCGAGGTCCGACAGCCTCGCGAATGTGTCCATTCGGTTGTGTGTGCTTGTGTCTGTGGTAGTCCCTGGCGTGTAAGTGATTCCCGTAAACTGCCACAGGAGGGCATTCTGGTGAAGTGTTTTTTGTTTATTCCTCCGACGAGTGGCTCCAAAATTTTTTCAAACGGACCCTTTTTAATGTTATCCCGTTATCTATCTTATGCAGTGTTGTCAATTCGTAAAAAAATTATTCTAAGATCAAGATCAATTTTCTTCGTGAAATTTTACTGTTTTTAAAATGTTTATTCTGTGGGGCTTAGACGAATAAAAAACAAATATCATTAAAATCTGTACAGCCGTTCTCGAGTTATAAATGGTGTAACTAACACGATTTTCGACTTTCTTTTGTATAGATACATAGATTATTATTATCATTTTCGATTCCGAGAATAAAATGAACGCAGGATCAGCAAAGAAACATTTGTCGACATTTCTGATTGGCCGCTCGTCTCTGCCGTTGCGGCCTTGAATTCGGCACGGGTGGATTCCCGTTTTAATTAATGTCCCTGACGGCAGAGGGAACAAATGTCTCAAAGGAATTAACGGTCCTCGTCGAGGGATTATGAATGAGCTGCCTGCATCATCAAAGGCATTCAGCCGCAGCATCCAATGGACCAGTGGCCCTCTCTCTGAAGGGGGTGGTGGTGAGATGCATGAGTACCCCTCCCCTGTCACAGTGCCCCCCCCCCACCTTCTCTTGCATGCAGTCCAATCGCAATGACCTCGTGTCTCCTCTCTCGCAGATCCAAAAATTGCAATCCATAATTCGGCGGAAGATGTATGGGAAAGAAGATGAGTTACGGCGAGAAATACTGAAATTAAAGGACATTAGTTTTCCACACAATAGACGTATTTGTAAGCAATCGATCGAATAAGGTATCGGGTCGAAATGCCATCCACATGCGACACCACACCCACCACCCGAAACATTGATCGGAACACGCGAGACATATGTGGTGACACGCTCGCCATGAGTTTGTGACGTCATCAACTTATCTGCTAAAGGTTTTATGCCGTCGATATTTGGCCGCCAATGGCTCGAGAGAATAGAATCGATGGGAAAAATGAAATATACCACGGGGAAAATTGATTCAACAGACCGCATGACGATGGAAAATGAAATTGCATCGAAAGTACATGGAGGAGGGAAGCCATTGGCTGCATCAGTGGCGGAACTAGGGGGCGAGTATGGCGGGTCCGGGCCCCCCGTAATATAAAAACACAATTACTTTGCTTCACAAAAGAAAACTAAATATTGAAAAGTCATATATTCACAAAATATTTATTGAAAAAGAAGTTTTTTCGATCATGAAAATTGGTAAAATTACTTCAAAACCCTCTACTCATGTTAGTACCCAGTATTTCAAACATTCCCGCCCCTGGTTTTGGACCCCTCCCCCGAACGAAATTCCTGGCTACCCCTCTGGGCTGGATCCCAATCAACGCTTTCGTCTCACTTCCCGTTCACCCCAATCGGCTCGCCAATCCGCAGAAGAGAGTGATGTGACTTCCCTTGGACATCCGTTCGTCTTCTCCTGCGTGAATCACGTGACTCTTCGAGTGGCAATTACGCCTAGTCCAGCTTGAGAGAATCCTCGTAAGACCCTGCGACGCTGACGATTATTAAAAGTGTTAGAAGTTAGTGTATTTCATTGATTTTTCTTGACTTAACATCTTATATCGAGGGTCTTATTTTGGGTAATTGGGACTGTAAATAGTATGTATTTGCAGCAACTTTTGCTGTCTAAATCTTTTGATTCTCATGTCAACGATCTTGACTTCCATGGCTACCCTCGTTATTATGAAATTAACTTTTCTTAATTTCAACTAAAATTTATAATTAAGTTATTAATCACTCCAGTACGCAACTGATTCCCCACTTACGCAAAAATAGTTCATTAAAAAAAAATGCACAGTGATAAAATAGCACTCATACATTCGCTCAGCTCATTAATGTGAGCTCCCACCGACGCGACGGTGCACCTGCAGCACGAATGCAATTATACGGGAAGCTAAAATGCGAACGTTAAGTGATTAATATAAGAATGTCCGTGCAATGAATAGAATCATGCAAAGCGTTTACTGCGTTTATACGAAAAACGCTAAAATATGATGAGATAAAGAAAAAATGTGCTTAAAACAAAACTTAGCAAATGGCGAAAGAGGAAAATCGTGCACTTAGTCGTCCAATTGTGATTTCCGCGATTTATTTCACGAATTGGGAGACTATATCTGCCCCTATTAGCGCGATACCGAATTAAAACTCCGTTTTGCAGTCTTGCAAATTTCCTTCCCGTGGGCTCTTCTTCCATAAAACGACGGTGACACACGTTCGCACGCAGGCACGCACGGCAATGGAAAAGCATAAGCATGGAATGAGTTGCCCTAGCGAGTGATGCCATTGATTCAATGAATCAAGGCATAGTTGCTTTCCTTGATAGAACGAGGAAAGAATTGCATTTTAAATTTCTCTGTTTTGCAGATTGCGTCTTTTATTTTCTCTCCGTGATCCCGTCCACCGTAGCACCTCGGTAGACGAGAGATACTCTCGTCATCGTCCGAGAAAATTCTCTCTCCGAATCCGCCGTGTGAATCCATCCCATACTTTGCTCTGCGATGAGGCGAATAAGGAGTAGGACGAAAAATATCTTACGGCATAAAAAATATACGCTCCCTTGATTATTCAGTGAATAAAGTTTTGAAATGATTTTCAATGGCTTTTTTAACAGCTGTGATGAGAAAAGTAAAAGTTTTTTTTTAATTGCGTTCGAAGGAATAACCGTCAGCAGTAAGCCATTACTCGGGAGAAAGTCATTCTATCGTCAAGAACTTTGAAAACCTAATTGTTACATGAACGTTTTTTTAAGTATGAATACATAATTTCCTTGTAATAGGGAGTGTACGTTACCCCGACTGAGCGGCTCCGTAAATCCGGAGCACTCCGAAAATAAATAAATAATGGACGTCGGATTGCAATGGAGAACAATAATTGAGAATTGAAACGCAATTTTGTCGAACAGTCTATTCTATAATTGTGAAAGCCACATCGTTCATCTAAATTCTTCGAGCAGTAATAACAAATATGCGTAAACAATGAATATTTCTCTCGGTCTCTTCGTTTGGAAACCTATGTTTCATAATTTTGAGTAGCGTTAGGAGAGGCGATGCATGAGAGTAGATATACACTCAGGATTAGTTCTGTGGAGGGAGGGAGAATTTAGGGGAGGAGTTTCTAGTCCTTAAAATAAGTACATATCCACACAAAGAAGGAATTGGACATAGAATACTACCGACTCCTGTTCTATCTGAACGGTTTTTTCTCCAAATCAGCGGGTGTCAATTCTACTAAAGCAATTTGCAGAATACCTTAGCCAGCGGTATATGCATGATAGGGAAAAGAGGGGTTGGTGGGTAAGTTGGGAGTTAAGCTCCTAGCAGTAGTGGGGATCCGAGCAAAATGGCCATTCTATCTATTGTAAATTGGATACTCAAAGGGGGGAGGGCCCCCTCTTTCCCCATCTCTGGATATTTCCACTGGATTGTAACATTCAGAAAGCGTGGGAAATAGACCTTAAGTTTTGAGCTATTTTGTATTTATATTCGTTAAAGTAGCTAAATATAAAGGAAAATATAACTAAGTACATACTTTTGTGCAAAGTGGCAACCTCCAAAAATCCCTTTTTCATCTTCGTGTGTGTTTCGACCCGATGTGGTTTACATATTACGGCCGTGTCACATGCTTTGTCGCTGGATGCTACTTCCCCTTGGGACATAAAATATACCCTTTTTTCCATATATTGGGCGAAAGAAATGATTTCAATGAAAGGGAATTGTATTCATCAAAGCCTCTGCTCCACAAAGATTTGCGCCACGACAGTAATAATTTGTCACATTATTAAATTAGGTTTTCACGAAAAAGAATATTTCAAATTTAAACAATTTGATGGGGTCGTGGCAAAAAAAAACAAGGGAGTATATTTCTTGGGTGGATGTATTAAAAAACCATTAACATATTAAAGTAAAAGGGAAAAACTAAAATAATGTTTAACAAAGAGGACCTCCGGGCGTCAGGGGTCGTTATCCCCCCTTCAGATATTATCGAAGTATTCCACCGATTAAGGTTGGTTTCCATTGAGATTTACGAAGCAGCCTCCCCTTCCTTTTATGTACTTCCATCCTCAGTTATCAATAAGGACCATTTAATTCTGTAAATATGAATCCTATCCTCTCCCTCGTTTATCCAACAATCTTCCCTGACCTACCTCTGCTTTCAACATCCATTCCCAATCTGCACCTTCAGTCTCCTCTGTATTTCACCGAGAGGCTGCGTCTCCTCACCCACCATGTCCAGCACTTCGTCGTTCCTCCTCCTCTCCGTCCACTTCACCTTCTCCACTCTTCGCCACACCCACATCTCGAATGCCTCGAGTCTTCTCTCGCCCTCCTTCCAAAGCGTCAACGTTTCCACACCGTAAAGAGCTACACTCCAGATCAGACTCTTCACTAGACTTATCGTGAAATTTTCGTTTTTTTTTAGTAACGATTCCCTCATAAAATTCTTACTTTTTAGGTTTCTCTCCATTGATGGACCTCATTACCGCAATTGCGTCTCGGGTTGACTTTCCTTTTCTAAAATCAAACTGATCTTCACCCAAACACTCTTCAAAGTTTGCCCTCGCCTCCATTCGTGAATTTAATATCCTCAGTGCCACTTTTGAGCCGTTTAATATTAGGATAATGCTAGTCCTATTATCTCCGAATTCTTCTGCTTTCTTCTGTGTTTTGGTGGTGGATTTAGAACCGTTTTCCCGAAATCCTCCGAACACTTCTCTTACCATCCATCCCTTGAGTCTTTGGAAACTCAGACGGGATATTATCCACGCCCACCGCTTTCCTAGCCTTAATATCATTTCTCTCTTTCTATTTTCGCGTATAGGATCCCCAGCCCAAGATTATCTTCCTCCACTGCACTTTCCTCCTCTAAAGTCAATCTCTCCGGCCTTTTCCTTCCGTCATACAGATTCTCCACGTATTCCTTCCATCTACTCTATACCTCTTCTCGCTCGGATAGCATCCTTCCATCTTCAGCCTTAATTTTTGACAAGACTTATCCTCTTTTGCTGCCCGATAGCGACTTTAACTTGGCGTATAAGCCGCCTACCTCTCCTTTCTTCTGAAACTTTCTATTTCCTCACACTGTCTCTTCCACCAAGCCTCCCTTGCCCTCTTAGTTTCACGCCGTAATCGATTATTTATTTCCCTATACATTCTTTTGGCCTCCTCTGTGTCCAAATTCTTCCACTTTCTGCTCTCCTCCATTTATTTTATCAATTCCTCCGTAATCACGGTATCTTTTTATTTCTACCGTCAACGTAGCCAAATGACTTCTCGATCAATTTCACTATTCCTGCTTTAACATTTTCCCAACCTTCGTCTACAATCTGCGTATTTTCAATCTCCCAGATACTATTGTCAACTAGTCCCTGATATTTTCTCTTCATATTCCTCTTCAAAGTCTCTACCTTCCTTTAGCTCGCCTTCCTAATTTTCGTGTCTTTTGAATCTTTCGTTACATTTCATGAGCACTATGTTGTGGTCTGAATACGCATCCGCTGCAGGGAAGCTGCGCGAGTTAATCACACTATTCCTAAACCTCTGTCCGAACATGATGTAGTGTTATCTCCCCCTATCCCCTAGACTTTTCCACGTTTGACTCCGCCCTTTATAATGATTATACAATACAAATTCTCCTGTTCCGTTTCCACCCCTCCCTTCCCCGCCTGAGGCATTCCATTCCACCATTGCTACTTTATTTTTCTTACCCAGGATTTCCCCCATTATTTCCTCGAGCTGTTCATACACCTCATCTACTTCTTTCTCCATATGATTGCCAGTGGGCAGATAAACTTGAACCACCACAAGGTTGGTGGGTCGCGCCTAAATTTTTACCACCAGAATCCTATCGCCTACATGGCCTATATCTACCACACGCTTACCCATCTTCCCGTTCAACACCGAAGCTACCCCTCTTTCACTTTCCATCTCTTCACTATATTTTACCCTCTACCAATCGCTCCAGTGGTCCCCACTATCCTTCCAAATCACTTCGGTTGGTCCCAACATATCTATCCTCCCTTTCTGCATTCCCCTTTTTATATTTTCTAACTTCCCCGCCCTCATCATTATCCTCACATTCCACGTCCCTACATTCATCGATGCCTTCTACTTCTCCATCTGCTTGGTCTTCTTTACTTCTTTATTGGATGATGCTGCTGATGATAAGGCATTGCAAGGATTTCGCAGGATACGGACTTCGAGGACCTTGCTCACCTCTCTACCACCTCCGGCACCCGCCCTCATCGCCATTCCATCCGAAGCTCGTTTGATTCTACTCTCATGTTTTCAGGGAAGAGATAGTTGGTAGGGTTTCACACGTCCAGTGTTTTTCTCGTGACACCATCACGTGGACTACTTCGTCTGCCTCCTACCCTTCGACCTATCATGGCATGGGTGGCCCGACCGGGAATAATTTAGAAACAATCCCCCCAGTGTAGCTCTAGGGGTCATGGGAACGCGCAAGCCTTTCCACCGCGACAACGTTGTAGCGTCCAAGGGAAAGGCGTCCATATTAGACTTCTGATAAATGCATATCGTTCGAAAGAAAAATAAGACGGAAAAAACGCAAATTTGATGAATGAACATGCCGTATGCCATATCCCATCAGAACCGGAAGAAGGCGAATCGGAAGCAAGCTGACTGTCAACGTGAGTGGGTAGTAATATCACGAATAATTGATTTTACAAATCAGAAGCTTGTCGGGTCTTGACGGCCTCACGTTTTGAGTTTATTTTACCTAATTTTTATTGGATGAAGGACGATCTTATAATAAGAACGCAGTCCATTGGATTCTAGGTGCAAAACTTCAAAACGTACATTAGAATAAAGAATTGTCCCACAATTCTCTCTCAACGACATATCCAGCGAACTCAATTTCAATACAAATTACCTTTATGACGAAGAGCATAAAAATAGTGAACGAAAATTTACAACTTTCAGTCTAAAATTGTAAGCCGCAGTGTTCATGTCTTCTAACGCAACTACCCTCAAAGTGGTCGTGGTGTCAGAGTCATAAAAACCTCGTCACAATCGCACTGACCTCCACACAACTTACAAAATTATGCACACTTTGCATATATTTGCGATTAAATAAACCTTTATAAGTAAAATTTTTCTGCTCCCCTAGCATATTAAATAGTTTCACTTTTATTAAGAGTTTCTCAGGTGCTGATCTGTGGGTGTTGTGCAGGGTGTATCAGTATTTTCGCTTTCATAGGAAAGAAAAAGGAAAACTTGCTTTGATGAATTTCTGCGCATTGCAGTAGATGTAAATTATGATTTTAATGAATTCGATTTATAAGTATAGAATCATGAATGTTTTAGATGCCACAAACGACTAAATAAATCTATTGCTCTAAAATATGCGAAATGCATCGAAATGAAAGCTGTGTAAAATTCTGGGAGGCAATATGTCGCCCCGAGTGCTAGCATCAGCCTAGAGAGAGATTTGATTTTGGCTTAGTCGGGTAGAATGTGTATCGCATATTGCATGTTATCCCTTAATATCAACTGCCCGCAAATATTTCTATTCACACGACCGGTTGCGCATAAATGTCGTATACTTGAGAAATGTATTGAAACCGATCGTGTGAATATTTGTGGAAAACGGTCAAGGAGGTTTGCTGCCACTGATGTCAGAAGTCTTAATTACATTTTAACGGTAGAATGGATAACTGTAAGATGTGAGTGTTATGGATGGGCGTTAATAGCCGGCTGTCTAATGTTGAAAGCCATGCGAAATATATGTTATTAAAAATTAAATTTTAGTCATTTTTCATGTTGTATTTGGAAGTATCAAAAAATTAAAGCAGGCTCTTTAAAAAAAACGCGAACTCAATTGGTGCTATAACAATGAAACACACACCCCCCATAAGCTTAAGCCCCAAAATTTCTAAATATGCCTCTGTTCTGCTTTGCAGCGTATAATACGTGGTGACGTCAGAAATGCAGGTCGTGATAAAACTGCCTAAGATAAGAAAATAATAATTTGTGCGATGATCCCATTCTTATTCCATCAAATTTCACTATTGTGGATAGACGATCATAGTTATCACATATGGAAATAGTTCGCAATTCGCGAGACAACTTATTGAGTCAATTGCGTAAGCCTCCAATTTTCATCCCTTGTCTTAGCCTTGGTGGGCCTTCGAACGAAAATTTCCAACGAATTTATTTGCGACACAGAGTGACAAGCCGCAGATGCACCAAATTTACCCACATAGCCATAGGTACAGCACTGCGTCCGTCGAATAGGACGTGAACCCCAAATTCCTTTGGTTTCTTTCGTTAAGAGGAGGCCGATGCCGATTTTTGAACTACGCTCATATCAACGATTGTAATTTAAACTTCAAACTATGTTTGCAGACTTTATTTTGCCTTTCCACGATGTCTGCTTCGCAATTATGCGAAGAAAAATTGTCTTCTTGAATTGTGCGTTATTGCTATTCGCTATCGAAAATTGAGTCCCTCTCGCCAGTATATTAGAGCGTTTCTACGCGTCACTGACTGACCGTTACACCCTGTTTTTGTTCATGTATTTCCCCTTTGACTTAATACAAATCAATTTAGGAACTTTCTGGAGGATTACACCAAAAACAAGTTAGTGAAAGCATACACTGGCTATGGTACCACCCTGTGACCCCAGTAGAACCGGAGATTTTAAACTTCAAAGTCGTCGTCACTGACTGACAAAAATGAAACTCCGTTTTGTGACGTTGTCACATTTCTTCGCATTGCTCTGAAATTATGCAAGATAAAGAAAATCCACGAAATACGTAAAATAGTTCTAAGTGTTGCCCAAACGTATGCAAAATCGTGACTCTGTGTAAGTAATGGTTTCCTCTCTTTGGCCATAAAAATGGAGCGTCACTGACTGACGGGCATTGTCACTGACTGACACATGTGATTTGATGCGTGTTAACTTTTCTTTTTCATGGAATGAGCATTGCAAAATATATGTATATTGAACACAGAAATTTATTTAAAAGAAACAATACAGTTGCATAGCCAGGGGTATGTCCAGGGGGGCCGGACCCCCCCCCCCCCCCGAAATTATTTTCACAAAAGAAAAACACAATTATTTTCCTTCAGAAAAAAGTGTTAAAATTAGTTTAGAACCCTCTACCTAGTACCCTGTTTTTAAAACATCCCTTAGGCTTTCAAAATTGATGAAATGGATTGGTAAGACACAGTCATGATTGGGGAGAATGGTTAATTGTAAATTTTCATAGAAAAATCTTATCTTAGTTGCGAAATCTTCAGTAATATAATGGCTCTGTAAACGGAATCATTTGCTCATGTGATACGAGAGCTCAATTCTGCGGCGTTTTCGTAAAAAATGGTTGGAGTATGGGGAGAAACAGGTACGGATTATTAAAATTTGGAATATTTACACCATGTCAGGACTTTGAACGGTCCATTTACCTCAAATTGAATTTTTGAACCCTAGTATGACAGTTACGTAGAAACGCTCTATATGACAGAAACAGCTTGAATGCAAAATACGAAGATGGGAAGGAAGACTGCGTGATTCTTCCAAAACTGCAACGGGCGATTACACAGCATTGCCCTGCTTTTATACCAGTTAGACTGGGAGCCGACTCGAAGGCTAGACGCGCATTGCTGGAGCAATATTTAGAATAGATATCTTTAAGAGCGACACAGAGAGCGTCATATTAGAACTCCATTATGTTTCAATGTACGCCCGAAACGATAAAATTAAGAGAGAGATTTTGCCAAAGGGATAGATATGGGAATTCGTTTTTTCCAATAAAGAAAATAATGAGAGGGCTTTAATAAATGCTCTGCGGAACTCCGCACACATATTTCAAGTCATATTTATCGCATACCGTAAACTACTGTGGGCCAGTTTTTAGAATGATTTTTTCTGGATTTTTGAAAAAATAGTACATAAAACGGACAAATGCGATTGATATCGATAGATTTGACCTTCCACTTTCTAATTATGAAGTGCATTTTACTCTATTGTCGTTTCTTGCCGGGTGATACCCTCCCCTCGAATTTGACCCAATTTTACTCCGTAAGTTGAGGTTACTTTGGGACAAATCATTTTCCAGACTAAAACCAATGGAAAAAACAATAATCCCTATGTGTTTTATGGCACTTTATTTAGACCATTATTGCATCCAGTACAGCGATGTAATAGGGTGGTTTTCTATTATTTTTTATTGCCTAAATCGAAAGATTATTACTCCTGGAGTACGCATTTCGCGCTTTCAGAGTTTTAAATGACGATATCTATTTTTCGTGATTAAATGAGAAGTGAAAAATTTCAAGCGCGCGAAAACGCGACGGCTAAGTATGAATGCTGGGAAAAGCCCGTGTGACGTAATTCTAGATCCAGCTGTCGCCGTCTGAGGTGACTTTGGGGCGAGGCTTTGAGCGCTGATACGACGCAGGATGCTAGCAGGTAGCAGAGTACCCTGCTAGCAGGTTGCTCTTGGCTTAAGTGAGGATTATTATTACCCTATCAAACGCAGGAGACTTTCCGAACTTAGGCATTTTAATGGGTGATTATCAAGAGATATTTCCCTGAACTCTGTGCCTCATACATGCATTAGTAATCTAACAATAAGACGATGTAAAACTTCTATCCACTCGTATAGATACTAGGTCCCTGTGACGTCACGTGGAGTGGAATTGCATGGACGCCAATCTGTCCTTTTTCAAATTAGGTTAAGATTGACCTTTAACATTAGTCTGTACTGGGATTTCTAAAACCAAATACTTTGTGTATTATAAATACACTAATGGTGGGTAAGGAATCTCAATCAATGCATTTCGTTTTCTTTGATGAAGGGAACTACCCTATTGTGAAGAACAACATGAAAATTACGGACAAATGTAAGATAAAAAAACACATTAAAGAAATTGACAAACCCACGAGTCATTTAAATGAATGAAGCATTAAAAATCTTTCAAATCAGCAAACATTACGAATCGTCTGATAAAATTCAGTCACGCAATTCCTTAACATAAAAAACCGCACGATAACCGACTTGCTCGGTTGGGCTGATTATTTGGATGACGTCCTCTGAACGATATTTTAGAAGATTCGCTTTCCGGCGCCACTTCCGCTTGTTTACAGATTTTGCTATGGAGAAGATCATTGTTGTTTTTCTGATCTGTCCCGGATTTCGCCTTTGTGCGCCTTCAGGTCTGTTAAGGTTTTAATCTTAATTGAATCTAAAATATCCTCTTCTTAATTCTCGTCAGTTTAATTCTGTATGCCCTCGACCCTAGGATTCGTTTATATTCCCGTTCCATACTTTCAGGGTTTCTAAAACAAGAGAGATAATATTAATTAGTAAAAATGTTTTTGTGGAGTAACTTTGGGACCGGCCCAAAGTTGCCCCATGCAAGTCTCATTATTTATTTAATGCATCCGAAAACGGAACGAGGCCAATTACAATGGACTCACAATAAAAGGATAAACAATTTAATAATATTTACCAACGTAACCAATTATGAACAAAAAAATTCAACAGTATTTGGAAATAAATAACAAAGAGTTGTAAATTTCATTTTTTCGAGTTTCATTTTTTTCATCATTTCGAGGGTTTTGCGAGGAATAGGGGGAATATTATGTCGGTGATGGTGCAAGATGAATGAGGGATGAAAAAAAAGGATCAAAATTTGGAACACATTTGGCATTGGAGTTAATGGAAGAAGGAAGTCCGAATAGAAAAGAACGTTTAGAGACAGAAAGGCGGGGGGTGAAAATATGAAATAGGTCACTCGACCTCGTCGTGCGCGAAGGAACACGAAGCGGAAAAAAAGAAAGAAGGCCAGATGATCTGTATTTGCCATTAATGATATTTAAGAAGAGTCTCCGGTCATTGAGGATATGGCGATCAGCTAAAGTAGCAATGCCAAGAGAGGATCTAATCTTAATGAGAAGTTACGAAAAGGCAAGTGGCGGTAGCGGACAATAGAAAGAAAAAAAATCAACGGGCGTTCAAACATAACCAAACTATTTAGCAATTTTAGGTTATTTGCTTCTACATTCACGGAAATTATAGCTAGAGCATGTGCAATTTGTTGTAGTTTCCTGTTTTTCTTGGTCCAAATGTAGTACCACCATCATCCGTGAAAGTTTGCGGCACGCTTACAACTTGTCAAAAGTGGCCCCAAAGTTAAAATGGCTGCGGTTTAGCACAGGTTGTTCACAGAGATTCTGGATATAGACATAGCAAAGGACAAAGTTTCGTAAGTCCTCAGAAGAATCACGCTTTCTCGCAATAGGGTAGTTTCCTTCACCAAAGAAACGAAAGGCATTGATTGCGATTCCTTACGCTCCATTAGTGTATTTATAATATACATATTATTTGGTTTTATAAATCCCAGTTTAGACGAATGGCAAGGGTCAATTTTATCCTCATTTGAAAAAGGCCAGATTGGCACCCATGCGATGCCACTCCACGTGATGTCACTGGGACCTAGTTTCTATTCGAGTAGATAGGACTTTTACATCCAATGAGATTACCAATGCATGCATGAGGCACAGACCTCAGGAAAACATGTCTTAAAAATCACTTATTAAAACTGGCTAAGGTCGGAAAGTTTTCTTCGTTTGATTGGGTATTAATAATCCTTATTTAAGCCAAGCGCTGCCAGCTAGAAGGGTACTCTGCTACCTGCTGGCATCCTGCGTCGTATCAGCGCTCAAAGCCTCGCCCCAAGGTCACCTCACTTGCGGCAGCGGGAACTAGAATGACGTCACAAGGGCCATTCCCAGCATTCATACTTAGCCGTCGCGTTTTCGAAAAAGTTTTGAAAATTGAAAATTTTGAAATTGAAAATTTTCACTTTTCATTTCATCGCGAGAAATAGATATCGTCATTTAAAAATGTAAAAGCGTGAAATACGTACTCCAGGAGTAATAATCTTTCGATTTAGGCAATAAAAAATAATAGTGGACCACCCTATTGGTAACCGCAGGATATTTAAAACCACATAATAGTGTCGCTGTCCCAATTTCACCCCACTTATCCCAAAGTAGGATTAAGATTACGGTAGTTTTTTTTTCCCTACCATCCCTCGCCGCTCGCCTTTGAAGCTGCTCGTATGTAAACGTAAATTCCTCCGTTTTTAATTTAAAGTTTGAGTTTCCGACTCGAATGGCGGTCTGCTAGAATTCGCTGAGATAACTGCACGGATAACAGTCGCTCGGCGTGTGTGTGTTTTTTTAATGACCAGAATAGGTCAAGGCACCTTGGATTGAACATGCGAAACTCACCTAATTGCCACAGGCATCGTAAAAAAAGCCGCGAGAACCCAAATGTCGGTTCGTTAGAACCATCTAGATAGTGTGTTGTTAGTGGCTAACCGCACCAATTGCTCACTAGTACTTCAGAAGTGACTTTTAATGAATTGGCTAGTTGAAAATGTGCTTTTTATTAAGAATATTTGATAAGATTTTGGTGTATGTCCTGAAAATACTGCATATTTTAACATTCATATTAGTCTTAGGGTCATCTATTTTAGAGATGTTCTTCAGAATGGGAGCAATAGGTACAGATAACAAAACTTTATTCCTGAATCGACTTCCTTTATTCGCTATCGAAACCAGGCTGAGAAAAGAAGGTATAAATGTCTTCGTGTGTATAAAAACTGACAAATAAAAAAAGAAACGTCTATTCGAATGTATTCACAGCCCTTAACACGATTTGATTGGGAATGGCATTCAATTTAAAAATCTCTATATATGTATCATTATTATTATCATTATTATTATTATTATGTGCGGTTGTGACGGAAACGCGCAACAATTGATTTGAGAAAGGTATGTATTTGTTTTTTAAACGCTTAATCGAGGCTTTCACGTATAGAAAATCCGATTCAAATAACTACTTATAAACTTTATTTACTATCACCTGAAGAATAAGCACTAGCTTTCTAAACGCGAGTGAAAGTACTTATTGATTAGAATCCAATGGGTATCATATGCACAACAAAGTAGGCATAACCCACTTACTGTCTAATGGGCTCCCATGGGAAGACAGTGTTAATGCCGTCTCCTGGCAATCAAACATTGTGTCCGTGACAACACCAACGGCGCACTAATGCCCGACTGGACAATCAAACAAACGCTTCTTTTTATATCACGGTATGGAGTGTTGGAATCATGTTCACTTTCCTCGGGCCAATGTTTTGTTCGTTTATTTTTAGTACCATCAGGTCTGGAATAATACGATATACAGTGACACAGTCGAATAAAATTTTAAATTTTCATTTTTGTTATAACTTGATAAAAAAAATCAATATAATACCTTAGTTAATTAATAATTTTTTTTAACTACTAAAATATTTTGAATCTTTTTCAACTGCACAACTCAATGTTTCCTATATTTAGTATTAGACCAGATGATGCTAGAAATATATGAGCGAAACGTTTGCTGATGGAAAGAGAACATAGTCAGTATTGACCAACGCTCCACAACCTGATTAAACTGATGTAATAATTTCGGCCGAGAATTTTACCCATTATAATTCGTTTTTATAAATTTGGTAAATGAAATTTTTGAATTTTGCCCCACGTTTTTTGACTAACATTTCAAAAATTCCTGATCCTTCCTCCCGAAATATGTGCACTTCCACCCTAAGCACTTGGAAGTAGATAAATGATTAGAAATTGTGTGTTTCACCCGGAGTAGTAAGAATAAACAAGGAGACTGCGAAGGAACGAGATGCTGAGGCCAGCGTCAAAAGCCCAAATTAAGTTTAAAAAAATAGATATATTTGTGTCGATTCCACTAAAATACTAACACTTCCCCATCGTGTGAATTAAATTCAAAAAGAATAATATCTTCAATCGAAGTAAACAATATGAACTTACTATTAGGCGGCCCACCATAAAACACATCACGTTCATTTCAATATTGTTGGTCGCTTTCGTTTTGTCTGTTTACTCTGTTGAGTCTGTTTCCATGACAATGGGAAAGAAGGCGAGGGTGTTGTTATTATTGTCCTCAAGGGGAGGGGGCGGTCGGTGGGTAAGGTGGTAGCGAGGGCATTATTGCGTCACGCTTAGAGGGGGGAGGTGGGGGAGGGCGGTGGGCCTTCGAAATGAGCGCGGAGATTGCGGAGAGGAATTATGAGGGGGGGGAGTGGTGGGGGAGGGGGAGGGGAGGGGGTTGAATGGGAGGAGGAGGAGGAGTGGTCACGTGAGTGGCCGCCACACACGTAGAGGCTCCCCCCCTCCCCCGCCCCCCCAACGCCTCCGCCTCCCCACTCCTAGACCACCCAGGTCGACTCTCTCTCTCTCCCTCCCCTCCCTCGCTCCACATTCAAACCCCCCCACCCCCCACCCCACCACACACAAACCTTCCTTCTTTTATAAAACCTCTCTCTCCCCACAGGTAGAGCGATAGGTCGTGACGTCACAATGCTCCCTCATCAATTGTTACTTAAACGCAACAATAAGGGCACAAGGATGTGAGAGGGATTGTTGCCTTCCGCGAAGGCGCACGAGGATGACAATCCCCAAACTCACGTGGGAAAACCATTTCATCCAGGAAATAAATTAATATTGCACAAAATAAATTACAATCTCGCGAGAAAATTCGGTGCACAAGAGTCATCGCAAAGCAGCTGCTGCGGTGAGCGAGAGGAACGCATTCTGAGAAGAGGGAGGATCGATTGGTCGTCCACGCACAACATCATTTGAATTGAAACAGATTTTGAGTTTGCTCAAGAAAATTCCTAAAGGAAACATAGACATCAACCTCGATCGGGATTGGAACGCGGGTCTCCCGATTCCGAGGCAGGTGCTCTTCCGCTCGTAACATCCGCTTCGTTGTGGTCCCAAGTTGTGGAGCACGTGGCGCTAGTCTCAGGAGATCCGGCTTCCAATCTCGGTCAAGCGAAATGATTTTTCTCACGGTACATTCGCACCAATTAGGTATTTAGACCTTGCGGGAAAAATTTGGCCGCTGGCAAGTCCGCGATCATTTCCTCCAATAATAATTGTATAGGTGTGCTCAATTTCTTGGCTGATCGAATCCATCAAATTAGGACACAGAGGACAGGCATGCTGGTGTAAGACATTGAGTTGGAATTTTTATACCTCTCATGAGTTTTTATTTCGTATGATTAACAGAGGCTCGGCTCCAGAGGACAATGCTACCCATGCAACAATGACCCCCTTCCATTGGGGTTTCGAAAAGTTTGTTCTCGTCAAAGGGTCGCATAGTGACGAGCGTGATTGGTTACTTTCCTTTCAAATTTTGTGGCTATGAAAGGTTTTGTCTCATAATACATTTACATTTTATTCTTTACTTTGTTTTCCTAAATCAGTGGGCGTCATTGGTCGCGGTTTAGAGCATAGGACAATATTACGGTTTTTAGAATTTCCGCCTTCCTGAGTGTGGCCTTGGAGTAACATAGAGCAATAGGGGAAATCAAAAATCGACCACTGGTACAAGTGGCGCCGCCACAGGCAATCATTCCAAATATGGAGTGGGTGCTCCAATGCATTTGTGATTGGCTTCGAACTTCTGCTATTGGCATTCTGAAGGGAATTAAAATCGAACACTTAAAGTATTGATGACAAGCAATAAATAGTAAATATTTTGGTAAAGTAGAGTCATCTTCCTTAAAATCATTTTAAAGGCATTTACTGAGGTAAATAAATGTATGTCCTCCGGCAGCGTAGTATTTGCGCTGCCTTGTTAGCATTGCGGACATAAATTATTCGTGTCTCTCTCAAGTGCTGGGAGAATCGTTTTTCTCGTCATTTTCATGAAATTCGGGCGTCTATGATTCCCTAGTGTGACACCAGGGGCGTATCTCTATACAAGGGCACTTCCTCCCTCCACACCACCCTCCGAAATGAGGAAATTTTGCAACTGTGTAAGCTGTGGACCCTCCGATGCTATCGTAGTGCGAGATAATAACGGTCAAAAAATCGGATTTCAGCGCATGACCTCGCTCAACAGTTTTCCCAAATCAATCTCAATATTATCATTGTTAAAATTTCCTCCGGCAAATGTTCTCCACGTAGACGGTCGGTTTCCCGTAAACTTCGAGGTTCATTTATAACGCAGGTAACACGCGAATATATCGAGGATTTGATGTATTCTGAGTTGTTTTATGTCATGCTAAGACTTATTTTTGGCAAAAATGAGGGTGCTAGCCGCAATGTGTGAACATGGAGAGTGTAGGATGTGGACAAGGGTTATACCTCGTCTTTGTTTACTCTGCTGTCGTGATTGTAGTCCTAAAGTACTTCAAATCAAATTTATAGGCAAAATAAATCTATACTGGACCAGAGCCCCAAAATACAAGGCTTCTGGTACACCTCTAGAAATATCATTATCAATTTAATAGTTTATTTCCGGATTCATTTTAAATGTAGAATGTTATGGAGCATCCTAATTTATAATTACTTAGTTGTGCTTCGATCTTGCCCCCCCCCCCCCTCTCATTCCCGAAACTTTATTCAGTAGGTGTATGCAATGAGCGGACCCACGTGATGGTGCTATATCTGCCCCCAATAACTTCATAATCGACTCACTTTGAACGGTAAGTAGTAATTAAAGTTAAGTTATAAATTTATAAATAAGGAGCTTGCGGAAATTAGAATGCGTGACCAGGTTGAGGTCACTGCACTGGATGACCAGGAAATAAATGTCATCAACCCCTGAAATGGAGTCAACTTTCTTAGGAGAGAAGTCGTGGAACATAACTAATTATAATGATAAACGGAGATATCGTATTGTCCACAATTTATTAGCCGAGTACTACACGTGATTAGATTGTCATACAATCGTCCTCAGGTACTTAACGAAACTGACAGTCAGTTTTTTTTTGTACCCGAGGATAATTGTATAACAATCGAAATACGTGTAGTACTCGGTTAGTAAATTGTGGACAATGCGATATCTTTGTTTATCATTACCCTGAAATGGACTCATGGTCAGTAGTGAAACGAAAAAAGAATAGCGTCGAAAGGTTTAAATAAATTATCCATTCGAAATACGCATCTGCGCGTAAAATTGTGACTAAACAACTGATAAATTTGTCAGGTTACAATATGGAACTGGAGTCGGGGGCCGAAGCTGTATATTTATTGACGCTTTGGACACATGCGCATCAATTGTGCGCATCCACCGCACGCAACAATGTGCCTCCCTCTACAATCATGATCGGAGGCAATTGTCGTGGTCTCCCTCTTCTCTGCCCATTCCACCGCCTTGCAGGTAAACAATCATATTTAACATCAATAATTCAGAACCCAAGCTGGCACATACATATTGCATGGCACTGAGGAATGTAAGTACGTCTAAAATTACGGTATTGTATCCGATATTACAGCATACATTTTGCGGCATATACTGTAAGAATCATTCACTAAAAGTCTTATGATTCATATATAACGTAATTGCACGATGTAAGTGAGTATTTTTTTTTAATTGAAAACTTCTCCGCTTGACTGGTTACTTTTGCCGCTCGCTCATGCATTTGTGATTTTTCACCCATACTTTATTCTAATAGAAGCAGTTCAATGAACAAATGCCAAGTGATGAATTTGTGGGTCGAGGATAGCTGAAAGTCTAGAATATAACCTGTTAATGTTTCGGGAAGAGATATGACATGAGTTGGATCTGTCTCTGTCGGCAATATTGAGCTGAGACTGTTCCGTCAGTGCAGACAATAGACGATCACTGCCCGATGACCACTGCGTACCTATCTACCACTATCTACCGTGCTGCAGAGGTGAAACTATAGTAGGATGTTTTTGACAAAGTGACAATGCAACAATAGGATAAGTAAGGGGAAGGTTGCGATAGTCGAAGGTGCGCATTATAGCCTTAGGTTCTCGTTGGAGACTACAACATATTAGTGCATTATTTTGGGTGAGTGGAATTCTTCCATTTCCGGACCAATGACATCGGAGACTCATCATCACTCGAATATTTGAGCTCCACGAGACTCCGACGTTCTTTCATATTTTATTTACGGTCGTCCTCCTCGATGGTGGAGGGGTTTAATTCGACCCGAAGGCCGTGGGTCGATTCCCGCCTGGGCTAGGAGCCTCCTCTACATGCCATTGTTGTTTTTTAAAACGAGCGAAGTAAAAGGCTCTCAATGCTGTCTTCGAGTGAGTGTTATGGAGAGAAACGAAATTTAAAAAAGTGGAATCCTCATTATTGGCTCTTCCTTGGTTACATGCCCGTGACTATTCGCGGGGAGTAGCTGTGATAAACAGTGAAGCATTTCCTATGCGTCGGGTGAGTGAGGTTGCGAATATTTAAATAGGGTAGTTTCCTTCATCTTAAAGGCATTGATTGCGATTCGTTACCCACCATTAGTGTATTCATAATACACATATATTCATATGCATTCATATATTATTTGTTTTTAGAAATCCCACTTTAGACAAATGTTAATGGTCAATTTTAACCTCATTTGAAAAAGGCCAGATTGGCGCCCATGCGATGCCACTCCACATGACGTCACAGGGACCTAGTTTCTATACGAGTAGATAGGAGTTTTACATCGTCTGAGATTACCAAAGCATGCATGAGACACAGAGCTAAGGGAAACATGTCTTAATAATCACATATTAAAACTGCCTGGCCTCACACGGAGGCATCCGGAACCGGTATGACGTCACACGGGCTTTTCCCAGCATTCATACTATGCCATCGCTTTTTCGCGAGCAAATTTTTCACTTCTCATTTGATCGCGAAAAATAGATATCGTCATTTAAAAATCTAAAAGCGTGAAATACGTACTCCAGGAATAATAATCTTTCGATTTAGGCAATAAAAAATAGTAAGAAACCACCCTATTATCGAAATGCAGGCCAAATTTACACGGATAGGATATTTCTCTCATCATCAAAGAATAACTTTTCTCGAGTAAAGAGATAAATACCTTTCTTTTACAGTCGTAATGTGGGATATAGAAGGGACCACGGGAAGGAAATAAAGGAAATTGGCTGAGAAATAGAGAGATTGAAAATGTCATTCTTTCTTGTTACTACGCGGTTGGGATGGCAACGGTGTCGTGATTAATGGCGCTAGGATGACTCATTGGGTGTTTTTATTTTTAAAAATTTCTTCTTTTCATCTCTCTTCATTTTCACTGCATTTTTGTTACTTCTTTTTAGCATTTTTTGACTCTTAATTCTTCCCGGTAAACGCTTTGTTTGATTATAACCTCGAATTTATGCAGTAATCACTGGCCTTAAGTAAAATATGTGAGTGTAAATCCATTTTAGTTTCGGGTTGTACAATGAAGCGACGTACATTTGGTGGGAGTTCGCGCCACCTGTATACATTTGTGCGCATTAATTTTACAGCTGTAGCATATTGTTTATTGCAATGTAATGCCGGTGATTAGTCACCCTCTGCCAAACACTAAAGAAGTGGATCTAGGGATATTGTGCAGATGTTAAACTATTTCGAGTTGACCGCAGTGTTTTATTTGCGTAGCAGTTAATTTGGGGAGTGCATATATTATTACGAACTTTTAGTCTACACTAGCGTTGCTAAAACAAATTATTCGTGTCACGCTGCCTCAAAATAATCGTGAACGTCATTGTTGTACACAGCAGTCCAATTGTTGCCACTCACTCAGACGAGCAAATATTTTAAACTGCATTTTGTTTTTTAAGTGGAAACGTGAAGAGTATGTCAGGTAATTCCAAACATATTTTATGAAACCGGTAAAATTATGCCATCCAAGATTAAAATAAAATCTGTATACCTCAATAAAACACAGACATTTTACTCCATTTCCCTCTGTTTTAAAGCAGTAAATCCTCAACAACAATGCAATAATTTTTTTATAACTTTAAAAAAGGTTTTAATTTGTTTTTTCTATGATTTGCGAATCGTTAACATCTCATCTACAATACTAGGATTGGTTTGACGCAGCTCTCTACTCAGTTCTCCTATCAGCTAATCTTTTCACACCTACGCATTTCTTCTCTTTAACATCCTTCTTCACTTGTTCCATATACACCCATGTCTCGTATAGCGCAAGGGATGCGTTCCTTGGGGTCTTTGCGCTATACGAATTTGCGTTATACGAGAGCGTTTTAACATAGGGAAGATAGGGATGCGTTCCTGGTAGCATAGATCTTGGGTATTGAATTTCTTCTAAAACATCTATATTCCCATAAAAAGCCTTAGAAAACGTTATTTCTATAAATATTTATAGTTTAAAACATCTTTAAAGATAGTATTCACGCATTCAAAGACTTTTATTCACGTTAAAAAAAATTCTTACGTGCTTTCGAAATTCCATCCTGTCGTGCGGGTGGGCTAACATCTGCTATCTCAGGGGATCGTAATGCGTTGCCGGCAGTTGACGATTTTTCAAACTAGTCTAAAAACAACTATTGTGTCACCCAGGCCCTTTTTTCGCTCATCGAAATGACAGGAAAATGCTACTTTAAATGCCACTTCATAGCCAGCGGAGTTTATGAATGATAAATCATTTTAATTTGAAGTCCTCCGAGTCATTAGCAGCTACGTGAAACAGTCTTTAAATGCCTTGAAACCTGACCCAGGTAATCCTTCCCTGAAAATGAATGAACGAGAATGCATTCTTTTTCAAAAGAATATCGTCTCGTCAACATTAAAAACTAGTTGAGGGGGAAAGGAGCCACTTTCAATCACAGCTTGGAGTTCATCAGAAAATGTTGCGGTGACTGCGCTATCAACACTTGCAGATTCACCTGATATCGCCGCACTGAAAATACCTGCTTGCCGTTTAAATTCTGGAACCAACCGGAGCTTTCACTAAATGTCTCGGAGCGATTACCACTCTCGTCTTTTTGTACTGATTCACTATGAACTTTCCGTATGTGTAGACCGCTTGGTTGAAGTTGGTGCGGCTGAGGTCACTGACGTTTTAACTTAGTCTTTATTCAGAATAAGGCATCGTGCGTTTAAACTTCCGCGCAATATCGCTTTGACGTTCTCCATTTTCAAAGCAATTGACCTATATCAATTTCTCTTCTAGGTTTATGGTTTTTCTTGATAAATTCTTTTTTCTACCCGAATTCCTATTTTTTGCCATATTCTCTTGGTTTTTACTCTGTATGGCTCTATCTAAATCACCTTCTTCTGCTGAACTGTATTCCTGAGACGCAGAAGGCCTAAGACTGCGGGGAGGGAACTAAGCCATTGTGTTTGAGACTCTATAGCGGACCCTTTTATGTGTCGATGCTATTCATGCGCAACTCGGCCACCGCTCCATTTCTCCCCCGTGAATACCGATGACCTTGAAGGCTTTAGCGTAGACACACTACCTGGAAGTCAATCGCCCGGTAACCTACGACGGCAAAAATACGTCTCAAATCGTATTGCTGAAAAAAAAAACTCATTTCCACTAGCCCCACGCTTAATTAACGATCTAAATTATTTATTATCATTCTGTTAAGGAGACGAGATAAATTACTTCGGTAGGCCGGCTATCTGGACCCAATGACGAGTAATACTTTTGGCAATTGCACAGCAATGAATTTCGATTAATATATGAACAAAAAAGAAGATTTGAGGCAAGAAATAATATTAATATGCGTAAATTGATAGAAATTTCGTGTGCACTTAGCGCAAGTTCACGTTTTATCACGAGAGCGTTTAAGATATGTGATTAGGCTACACTGCGTTGCAATGTTTCCCCGAGGAACGAATTTGCGCCATATCGAAATTGCGCTAATCGAAATTGCGCTATACGAGACATGGGTGTATTCCATTCGAGGTCATCCTTTTCTGTTCTTGCCTTCCATTTGTCCCTCGACGATTGTCCTCATCAGGCCATCATGTCTCAAGATGTGGCCTATAAGGTTGTTCCGTCTCTTTTTCAAGGTTTTCATGAGGCTTCTCTTCTCTCCTACTCTTCTTAGGAATTCCTCGCTACTAACTCGGTCGATCCATTTGATTTTCATCATTCTTCAGTAGCACCACAAATCGAATGGCTTGTAAGCTGCATTTATGAATAGTGTTACTGCTTGCATATCAATGATACGCATTTTATTTTATCTTTTTACTAGTGCTGGTGGATCATTGCTAATTAAATGATCTTGGAGACGATGCAAAGGTACAATTATGTTGTTTTAACGCAGAATTATACCGATTGATAATTATTAATATCATTAAGTATTCTTCTGTTTGAGGTGGGTTTACAAGGTCTATTTTGCAAATTAACACATCATCTTCGAGGCACAATGGTGGTTATTGTATCTATACAATTTTTAACATTAATTTTAGACATTGAATGATCGCTGAAAATTGCGAGTGTTTATTTCAAAATGGATAAATTCCACTTCAGAACGTTTGAATCTTCGGAATTTATTATTTAAATATTGCGCAGTATGCGCAGGATTATATTTCTCTGATGTGGGCCACCTCCATCGCTTGAGCCCTTCCCTAGAGAGGGACAACCCGCGACGCAATAACAATTGCTTTGCTTCGAGTGCAAAGCGTAGCCATGGTGACGAGAGTCGATCGCACCTGTTGTAGAACTCGAATATTCGTCCGATTCACTTCCCTCGCGAATTCGGCTCCATCCCTCTCTTTCTCTCCTTTTATCGTTATTTCTCTCTTGCGCCTGCAATCAATGCTCGGCAATCACTTAACTAATACAGTGCATCGATTAAAATCTCGTGGCTGAAATATCTTTCGTATGTCTAGTTTTCATTTAGTAGATCTATGGGTGTTTAAGGTTCGGTACAAGGCTAGGTCAGGTAATTTTGAATGAGAAAATTCCATGTTATTTTTTACGAAAACATGTGAAAAAATGTGTATAAAGGCCGTTTTACACGGGGCATGGAATTGCGCAGGTTTGAGATGCATTTATTTCTAAAATGGCGTGGAATTGCGCGAATGCATGAACGAAATTAGAGCAAGAGCTATTTTGCCGTCTCGCATCCACGCATTCTTCCATGTGTTCTAGCAATTCACCGCTTTACACGACGCAATTTTGATTGCGCCTTCGCACGTAGGTACGTCAGAATGCGAAATTCCGTGTACGTGTAAAACGGCCTTAATAATTAGAATGATGACAATAATATTGATAATATTCTATAAGTCATGAATTCCGTAGCTAATCCCTTTAAATTCCTTTGACCAATGTGTTTCTAGGTGTTCTTTTTAGGCCAGCAACACCACCTACCCTTTGTGATTGTCATCTTTTTTTCTTCGCGTGTCAAAACTATTTCGATTCCCCCACGAACGCACGCATTTCCATTTCCCGTGCGTTTCCACCCCCCACCCCACCCTCATCATCATCATCATCGGCGTGGTCGGTAGCAAACGCGGCGCGGGTGGTCATGGGCCAGAAAAAAAGGAAGCGAAGGGAAGAGGGGGGGGGGTTAGATGGGTGGGGGGAGGATGAAGTGGAGGAAAGACAAGAGAATCACTACGGGCGCAGTCGACCGACTCAACAATGAGCGTGAGTGAGATTCGGGGTTGGTTCGGAGATGGGAGGTTGTGGAGGAAGTTGCTCTCTCGCGTGTTTCAAATAAAAAGTATCGCTCAATGGAGAGGATGTCCAGCGATGATTCTTTGGGTCAGGTGTTAAAAGGACAACGATTCGACCCCGATACTAGTGACCTCTTTAGGGGTCGTCTGGTACGCGACACGTTGTCCTTTTAACATTTGACGCAGGGATTGATATCTTTGTAACGCGGAAGTTTAAACTAACTGATAGTGCAGTGTATTCTCGAGTCGGCTTTCAAAAGTGGCGCCACCCACTGCGCAGTTAAGTTGGTAAGGCCTTGTTTGATCGCAGCACCAATAATTATATGAATTATGTATTGTATCATCATCAACAGTCATTAATAATCCTAAGATTGGTTTGATGCAGCCCTCCATCCAGTTCTCCTGTCAGCTAATCTTTTCACACCGACGCATTTCTTCTCTTTCACGTCCTACATTACCTGTTCCATATATTTCGTTTGAGGTCTTCCTTTTCCGTTCTTGCCATCCACTTGTCCCCAGGTCCGATATAAACGATAAATCAAGAGAGATGTTTTACCGAACGGATAGATATGGGAATTCGTTTTTCCCCCGAACCATGAAGGACTTTAATACATGCTAGTACCAACTTCGTTAGGGAACTTAATTTTTTTTGATCTGTAAACGGCTGGTGTCCTAACACCCCCTGCCACACGCCTTTTAGGCGGCTTGCGGGGTATTATGTAGATGTAGAAGATTGTCTCCACCAGGTCATCATACCTCAAGATATAGGCGATTAGGTTGTTTCCTCTTCTTCACATTAGAGTATTTACCAGGATTCTCTTCTCTCCAACTCCACATATGAATTCAGCATCCGTCCATTTGATCTTCATCATTCTTCTGTTGCACCACATTTCGAAGCCCTCCATCCTTGATTTCATCCCCGCCATCATTGTCATTGCCTCACTTCCTCGCATATAAACATCCTAGCTCCCATTGTAGCTTTCACTCAGTAGGTTTTCGCAGGTTTTTCACGCCCCCCTTCTTGTGTGGGCGTTTTCCTGCAGTGGGTTTTTTCGCTGAAGGATATTACACCCTAATCCTCATTTTTTTCCCACGGACAGAAATCTTTTTTACACCAAATTTTCACACATACTTGTTTATCTTTTTTGACATTTCACAACTAGTGTATATTTTATATCTTTTGTATTGTGAACGATTATATACCATTTTTGAATATGTTAACATTGACGCTATCGAGGGGTTAGATGGAAGAGGGGATTTCTTAGTCTCAACCTCGTCCGAATAAAGGCATATTGTAGGTTCTGATAAATTGTTTCCCTGCAGTGGGATTTTAAATGTGATGCCACCATTCGATCATCTAAACGGAAGCGGCAGAGCGGTCGGAATTCCACGGAGACGTTAATTACAACTGTGGCTGCGAAGCGAAATGTACACTCGGGATGATGTCATCAATGTGATAATTAAATTTTAAATGCCATTCTTCGGGAATGCAAATACGAACTCATATAGTATCGAGAATAACAAATGCATCACACTCTGAGTCGCACTGCGCTCGTTCTTGAAAACTGATTAAAATTCTTCCGCAGAGGCAACGCAAATAGACCTTCTACTCGACGGAATGGCGCCTTCTCTATGGTCTAGTTCTCTCGCTACGAAGGTAGTTACGTATCGCTTTCACTTAGGCCTAATAGGGTAGTTTCCTTCATCAAAGAAAACGAAAGGCATTGATTGCGATTCATTACCTACCATTAGTGTATTCATAATATACAAATTATTTGGTTTTATAATTCCCAGTTTAGACGAATGGCAATAGTCAATTTTAACTGCATTTGAAAAAGGCCAGATTGGCGCCCATGCGATGCCACTCCACGTGACGTCACAGGGACCTAGTTTCTATACGATTAGATAGGAGTTTTACATCGTGTGAGATTACCAATGCATGCATGAGGCACAGAGCTCAGGGAAACATTCCTTAATCATCACCTATTAAAATTGCCTTTGGTCGGAAAGTTTCATTCGTTTGATAAGGTATTAATAATCCTTATTTAAGCCAAGCGCTACCTGCTAGCAAGGTACTCAGCTACCTGCTAACATCCTGCGTCGTATCAGCGCTCAGAGCCTCGCCCCAAGGTCACCTCACACGGAGGGAGCGGGAACCAGAATGACGTCACGCGGGGTTTACCCAGCATTCATACTTATTCGTCGCGTTTTCGCGCGCTTGAAATTTTTCACTTTTCATCTAATCGCGAAAATTAGATATCATCATTTAAAAATCTAAAAGTGTGAAATACGTACTCCAGGAGTAATAATATTTCAATTTAGGCAATAAAAAATAGTAGGAAACCACCCTATTCCAATTTAGTATGGGCGTAGGAACTCATAACTCTCCAGTTTTCGGAAGTGATGTCACATATTTCGCCTCTGGACCACTTTCGGGGCCAATACGAGACTTGTGCGGCTGCACTAGGATCACGATTTCCGGTCACGTGGGCATTCGGCCAATCGGAATCGCTCAACCCTTCATGACCCCTGTTGAGGCAAAGTGGGATGGGTTGCCAGAATGAGATCTTCATTTTTAAGTCAGTCTATTGTTTTTCATATTAGCTAGTTAGTAGTATGTGTTTAGAAAAAACGGTATTTTTATTGATAACCTCTGGTTTTTACTACATTTCCTTTTCTCTATCCTTCTCCCATCGAAGGCAGTGCGGCGATAAACGTCTAGCCTTTTTCAGATCGTCTGAGCATAAACTTCTTCCTGAATTTACCAAGTAAATTTAACTTCACGTCGAATCTTCGTTGCCGTAAATATTCCCAGCTCCAACATTATGGGAAGGCTGTACTTTATATCGTGGCAACTCATCACGAATATGGCTGGTATGTGCTGAACTTAATATTAATTTCGGCTGTCAGCCACACCGTAGCAGCCCGCTCCGATAGTTCCGTGCGTATAGAGAGAGGGAGTGCTTAGAAAGGCGGAAATGCTGTTTTCTGAACTGGAGAGAAGAGTCATCGCAAGTAATGAAGACGTGATCGTGGGGAAGCGAACACTCGTGACTTCCACTTTATGGAAAGATCTCAATCGGCGCTCTCAAAACCGGAATGACTCAAAACGTGAATCTCACATACCCTCACTCTCTCTCTCTCCTGCGAGGGAAATGCAGCAGCTTGCTTAGAGATAGGGGTACTCTGGTTTCTTGGAGATGGTCCCCTTCGTTGCGCTCTTGTGAATAGCGGATTGAGAGAGGAATTCTGTACTTAGAATTTTAATGAAACTAAATGGAATTATTCCAGGCGTATTCGCGGACCAGGAATATCCAAGATGGCGACTTCGTTCAGTGGCGTAGCCAGGAATTTATTTCAGGGGGGGTCCAAAACCAGGGGGGAAAATGTTTGAAAAAGAGGGTACTCAAATGAGGGTTTTAAAGTAATTTAAACACTTTTCATAATGGAAAAAACTTCATTTTTCAAATGAATATTTGGTAAATTCATGATTTTTCAATATTTTGTTTTCTTTCATGAAGGAAAGTAATTGTGTAATGAAAGTAATGTTTCGGGAGGGGTCCGGACCCCTTGCCAAGCCGCTGAATTCCACTATAACATCCAACTTCCACATAACCCCCCCCCCCCCCCTGACTACGCCACTGTCTGCGTGGATTGGGTGGTTTCCTATTATTTTTTTATTTCCTAAATTGAAAGATTATTACTCCTGGAGTACGCATTTCACGCTTTTAGATTTTTAAATGAGAAGTGAAAATTTTCAAGCGCGTGAAAACGCGACGGCCTAGTATGAATGCTGGGTAAACCCCGCGTGACGTCCTTCTGGTTCCCGCTTCCGTCGTGTGAGGTGACCTTGGGGCGAGGACGTGTGCGCCACAGCAATGTAGGCTGCTAGCAGGTGGCAGAGTACCCTGCTAGCAGGTAGCGCTTGGCTTAAATAAGGATTATTAATACCTTATCAAGCGAAGGAAAATTTCCGACCATAGGCAGTTTTAATATGTGATTATTAAGAGATGTTTCCCTGAGCTCTGTGCCTCATGCATGCATTGGTAATCTCAGGCGATGTAGAACTCCTATCTACTCGTGTAGAAATTAGGTCCCTGTGGAGTGGCATCGCATGGGCGCCAATCTGGCCTTTTTCAAATGCAGTTAAAATTGACCATTGCCATTCGTCTAATCTGGGAATATGATTTTTATATAATGAATACACTAATGGTGGGTAACGAATCGCAGTCAATGCCTTTCGTTTTCTTCGATGAAGGAAACTACCCTACATAGGAGGGAATGTCATTCGCCATCAATGGATATCCACTGATAAACATCGAAATGGAATAGTTTCTCTTAATGCTTCGACTAGCGATTAATAGCTATGAAAATGGTGCAAATAACGCAGTTTCATGCGCTGTTTTATTTGTCGTGTGCATATTTTTTCGCTGTCTGACCTAAAATCTTGAAACACACGCTAACTGGCAGGATAATAATTCTTAGGAGCTATCTTATTTATGCAGAGCGTAGAACACTTGAGAAAAGGGTCCACCGACGCCATTTCTCGCATTTTATTAAAATTTGGCTTTGGCAAAATCAATACCGTATTCATTTATTTTGCTCATAAACACAAAAATATCGCAGCAAGATATATCATATTATAACTGGCGCTTTCTACGTACAAAATTCCTTTTTACCGCAGTAGATTGGGACTGAAACTTCAGGAGTGCTTCAAGGTTTATTTTGCATTCGCCCCAGAATTCTTAATGCTGCAATATATCATTTTTAATGTCTTTAAAGTCGGCACTTCCGTTGCAACTCATAGGAAATTGGCACTTAGCGATGGCGTCGACAGCGTCCGGCGAAATAAAGAACATTATCGGTTCGCTTATCTCTGTTGACCTTCCAATGATATTCCCATTCTACCGTGCCCCGGACTGGTAATCGCCGGCGTGTGTCGCCACCTTCAGGTGCATGCCCATATGGTGGTTTCCTATTATTTTTTTACTGCCTACATCGAAAGATTATTACTCCTGGATTACGCATTTCACGATCTTATATTTTTAAATGACGATATCTATTTTTCACGATTAAACGAAAAGTGAAAAATTTCAAGCGCGCGAAAACGCGACGGCTAAGTAGGAATGCTGGGAAAAGTCCGTGTGACGTATTTCTGGTTCCTGCTGCCGCAAGTGAGGTCACCTTGGGGCGAGGCTTTGAGCGCTGATACGACGCAGGATGCTAGCAGGTAGCAGAGTACCTTACTAGCAGGTAGCGCTTGGCTTAAATAAGGATTATTGTTCCCCTATCAAACGATGGAAAATTTCCGAGATTAGGTAATTTTAATAAGTGATAATTAAAAGACGTTTCCCTGAGCTCTGTGCCTCACGCATGCATTGGTAATCTCAGACAATGTAGAACTTCTATCTACTCGTGTAGAAACCAGGTCCCTGTGACATCACGTGGAGTGGCATCGCATGGGCGCCAATCTGGCCTTTTTTTAATGAGCTTAAAATTTACCATTAACATTCGTGTGAACTGGGATTTCTAAAACCAAATGATTTGTATATTATGAATACACTAGTGGTGGGTAAGGAATCGCAATCAATGCCTTTCGTTTTCTCTGATGAAGGAAACTACCCTATTGCGAACGTAGTCCAGAGGGGAATAATTCAGCCCAAGACTAATGATCTTTCCTCTCTCTTCGCGCTCCATAAAAAGATTAATCGTGATTTTTTTCATCACAGAAAACTAACTGCAGACTCAACTACCTTTGAAACAACTTTTTTGCACTTTTTTGGCCAATTTTTGATTTTCTTCATTGTTTGAAAGTGGGAAGTCATAACAGGGTGATGACCATTTAGGAATGCAGTGGGACTTCCCACCTTCCTGGTCGCCTTCGTTCTGTCACGTGAAAAACTGATGTAAATGACAACGCCATTAAAAATCGAACTCAGGCACGATTTAGTAAGTGCATTTCGATATATATTTTCTAGATATAATCTAACGGAGTACCCTAAACAAGGCAAAAATTGTTACTTTTTAAATGAAAATTTCGAAAGCCATGCGTGATACTCGTGGCAAAAGTTTTTATTGTAAATATGTGGCCTACAATCGCTGGAAAGGAGAAATAAAAATAATTTTTCTGGTGGAAAAGTTTCGTATAATCACGCTTGGTGTAGAATTATTTTTTTTAAATTTGGCGAAGATACAGCAGCATTGGTAAAACATCACAAAAATTGGCAAATGAATGATTTTTTCCCGGCATTTCGGCCGAGAGTTGGTTTTCTGAGATAATAAAACGCGATTAATATTCGTTTGGTGTGCGTACCACATGGGTGGTGCATCCGCATTTTTGAAATAAATTCTAATCCAAAATCCACTCGAGAAACTACATTTCAATGGCAATATTTGTCCATTAAATAAAACCTCCAAGACCGCTTTGCGAACGGAATTGTGCATTTTAATTATTTCACATCTGTCCAAAAAGATCTGCCTTTGAGTATAATAATTCCTTCTCTGAATCCACCACATTGTCTCAGGACCATGAATTTGGACTATTTTAAGGCTAAGATATGGCGTAAGATTTAAATCAAGCGTGCATTTGAATTTGTAAAAAAATATTAAATATTCAATCTCCTTATTTGATGCACAAATCGGATCGTTATGCATGATCCATTAACCTTTCCGTGAATGTATCCAGAAAACTTACGCAAACGACTGGGTCTCAGGTACCCTATTAATAATTCATAAATTATACGTTGTATTTTAAGTCTTTCCTGTAATTCCACGCCATGGCTCTTTTTTAATGATATAATATCTTCCTTTGTATAATTTATGAATACATTTTATGCTGCATTTAAGTTTTAAATTGATTTTGCGCGAAATGGCAGGAATATTTCATATTTTACTATTGTCACTGTACTATGTTTTTTCAAAATTATGAAGACACCCACGAGTCCCACTCAACTGATAGGGCTGGGTCGATGAAAACTTGTGAGGTTGGTACATAAAGCGACTTGCATCCCTCACTCGTGTGCCACCAAGAGCCGACGAGGACGGAGGTGGACGCGACCTAGCCGCTGATGCTGGAGTCTAACTCCAGGGGATAACTCCAATCGGATTAGCGGATGGAATGTACTGAGGTAACTCACTTTCGCACTCACGTTAGGTCGTCGGAGTGTTTTATTTCGGTCTCAGTGTGCAGGTTTTTCCTATCTTTACGTTCACATTAGGACTCACCGCTTATCTCTCACTGTTACGTGGCTCCATGGTCAAGTAGGTGCGCGGTAGGTGCGGTAAAGTTTTGGGAGGGTTCGAATCCGATATTATTTTACCCTTTTTCACTTTTTAAAAGAGACATCCTGAACTTCAACATAATCTATTCAGATGACTCATTAAAAAGTTACTTCTGAATTTTTTAAACGAGTGAAGTTAATCAACTAAAAGTAGCGTCCAAGGTAATCAGCATTACGAAACTTTTAATATAAAACTAACTTAGGAGCGGTAATGCCGAAAAAAAAAACGAAATTTCCAAAAGGCGTACTCTAGGGAAAGCAATTAAATCAATTTAGTAAGCACTTCCAGTGTGATTCGCCCACCTAGTAATAAGCGTGGAAAAGAATCAATCGAAAGACAGTCTAGAAAATATGGCATCAAGTTTGTTGTAGTTAATTGCTGGGTGTACTGTAAAAGAGTAATGGACTTTTGCTTCACGATAAATATCTCATCGTTCCACCAAGTCACGCCAAAATCAATTGATTTCATTCGTTACACGGATGCTAAACGAATTAGGTTGGGAGCCACAAGAGACTCGGAAGCTGCGCGCTAGGCTTACTTCGATTGCTCGAGCAATGGAGAATGTATCTTTATGAGTGACGCGTCTAACATCATAATAGGGCCACACTACGTTTCCAGGTCCGATACGATAAATAAGAGAAATATTTTGCTGAACGGATAGGTAAATGAATTCGTTTTCATACGCACAATATGGAACTTAAATGAATGCTAAGTGTGATTTCATAAGAGTATTTCTTTTTGTGTGTAAACGGCATGTGTCCTGACTCTCCTGCCAAACACCTATTTAGGCGGCTTGCATTGGGGTAGTATGTAGATGTTGATGTATCAAAATGATGATGAAATACTATTATTAATAATTTTACACTCATTAACGCAATTGATATCACCCATATCTTCAAACTTAATCGCGCTCACTCCGGAGTTTGTTGTGATATATTTAGGTGGGGTGAATGAGCCGACTATGGTGCTTTTCTATAGTTGCCAGGGTAAAATGAGAAAAAAATATAATTTATTTCCACCTTGTCCTTATGCTAATAGTGGTTCGCACACACACTGAAAGGAAAGCGTCGGTGCTTTTAAACACGTTATTTCCCACAATTTTTGTGACCAAGAACAAAAAATTTAAAAACCATGATTATCGAACGAATTACAATTAATTTTTTACTCTAGGGTCGTCAAATTGATTTCAAATACGAGTGTATCAAATTGTTTTGTGAGGATTTTTATTATTTTGTGTAAGAGTCCGAGATTTGACAGTTATTAGCCGAAAAGACACGAAGATACAACAACTCTCACCTCCCCTGATTATTTATTTTCCGTGCATGAATCAGTTTAGAAATGTGATAACGTAGATAAATTCATCGTTTTAATAACTTTAGTCGCTTTAAAAATTTTATTGCAAACTTTTTCTTGAGTCATCTGCATAGATTATGTCGACGTTCAGGATGTCTCTTTTAAAAAGTAAAAAGAGGTTACATACTTTCGTATTCGAACCCTCCCAAAACTCTACCGCAACTACCGCGCACAGTATAGACCTACTCAACCATAAAGCGACGTATTAGAAAGAGATAAACGGTGAATCCAAATATGAATCTGAAGATAGGAAAAACCTGCACACAGAGCCCGAGAGAAAAAACTCCAACGGAGAAACGTGAGTTACCCCAGGACATTCCATCCGCTAACCTTAATTCAGTTGGGGCTTATGCTCCTGCAGTTTGACTCCAGCTTCGGTAGCTAGGTAGCGTCCACCTCCGTCCTAGCCGGCTCTTGGTGGCATAAGAGTGAGGGATGCAGGTCACTTTATGTGCCAACTTCGTAAGTTTTCACCGACCCGGCCCTGTCAGTTAAGTGGGACTCCTGGGTGTCTACATACTTTTGAAAACGATAGTACATTGACTAACATGATATGAAAAAACAACTACAAAAGGTGCCATCATGTAGAATATTGCATTTTTGAAGTTATTATACGATAAAATTTATCACATTCAAATTTTATGCCTGCAATCATATTACAAACAAGTTTTTTTTCTTCCCCCTAACTGCGGGTAACTTAGTTATCCCACCAATAAAAATTGAAGTATTCAAAAATAATTTAAACGTAAAAAAATCATTCGTCGCCGAAATAACGACAAGAGGTTGATCTCAAACGAAAAAAAATATCAACGGGACAAAATGAAAAATTAAAAAAAATAAATTTTTTGGGTAAATGAGTTACCCCGCACTGTCACGGGATGTTTAAAGTATAATTGCATAATTTTATCGTCGCCATTGTGGAAAATTTTCAAAACATTTCCCTATACATACCATTCGGTCACAGGCTCATTCATCTGGTTGGAATTTAATGGTGGAATGCAAGTATAATTTATTCCTCTATTAACTTCGGTTTAATTCGCACAAAGCCAGAATAGAGAGGGAGTTATCATCGTCACATATGAATTTTTTGATTTACTGTAAGAATATATTTATTTAATCTGCCTGCTTATTCAGCATCGACAGTTGGAAGAATGCGTAACAATTTGTGCCGTCCATCTCTCCTCTTTTGTTCTTTCCTACCGGTAATAATTAAACTCGTCTGACGTAATCCAATATGGCTTCCTAAGCAGCGCATCGTCAAAGGGACGACTCATTTAAAGAAAGCCCCGCTCTGTCCCTCTTCATTTACGATTGCAATTCGAGGCACACTTTAATCGGTTTTCAAAAACGTCCGACGCGTGGCCATGATTGCAGGGCGATCTATTTATTCTTAAACTTAACAACAGTTTTAGCATAGAGGAGAATGGCATTGAAAAGTCATGAATACGATGGATTCTATATTTAACAGCGTAATTTGGGTAAACAGAATTGTTTATAATTTACTAGCTGACCCGGCGAACTTCGTATCGCCTAACAATTAATGAACTTAAAGTTTACTTACACCATTTGTAAATCAAGAGCGGCTGTATCGTTTTTAATCGTGTTTAATTTATTATAATGAAATAAGGATACAAATTCAATAAAACTACGTAAATGAGTACCAAAATTGCTTGTCAGAAGGACATTTTCTTTATTGAATCTAGATAGGGTGGATCGGAGCACGTCTACGCGGATATTTTTCAGCAAATGTTCTTACGTTTTAGCTTAAGAAATTGTGGGCATTGTGGTTCAATAAAGCAGTTCATGAAATAAAAATTATACGCATTCAGTTGTTGGCTATTTGCGTTATTAGCTGTAAAAAAATGTTTTTAGGTCCAAGTCTGTTGCATACACTTGGCCCATTCAGGGGGGAGGTTGACACAACCCCAGACCGACGCTTGACTGATGCTCAAAATCGTGCAAGAAGAGCCCCTATGAGGCAGCATTCGCATTAAATGACTTAAGGCGCGCCAGTTTTAGTATCTCTGTTTGAAAAAAATGCACTGCGTAAACGTACTGCATGCGTAAACGCACCACGGTGAGCTCTACACATTCGGGTTTAATTTCTTGCGTCAAGCACCTTCTGATTAACAACAGTTTTTGTTTTGTTATCAGGCGCAAGATGAAGCGGATGAAGCTAAATAAATATAGCGAAGCAAAGCAGTGACGCAGCGAGGGGAGGCTTTGGGGGATAAACCCCCCCCCCCCCCAAGAGCTTAGAGAATTTTTTCATGAAAGATTTTGTTATTGATATTAGGGGGACGGATGACTAACAAACAAAACATATTTAACTATTCACACAGCCACAAAACCCACTATTTTGAACCATTTATCTTAAATAATGTCTGGGGGAAGTGCCCCCACACTTCCCGCTTACCTTAGCGAGTTTTCTATACCCTACAGACCCGTGGTATTAGCTGCGCCCAAAACCCCCTATCCTAGCTACGCACTTGAAGCGAAGGAAGAAATATAGAGGATGGTTTATCGACTCGTGAACATAGCACGTTAAATTGACCATGAGAAAATCATGGGTTTTCATTAGCACATGAGCACAAACAACACAAAAACTGAAAGACTGACCATGCGATTTTTTAATCGTTATCACGAATGCAACACGAATTGGAAATTGAATACGTTTAATCTCAAAAGGGCATATGAGTTGAGATAATGGAATCTACGGAATAAGGACTTCCTCACCTTTGAATTTTCCTTTGAGTGAAGTTGCGTGAATCACATTCATTACCAATTATTTTAATCACCAAACACGTTCCGTTGGATAGCTTTGGTTTTGGCTTCGAAAGATCATGAACACAGAAACTACATTTTTCTGGAAATCGTGCCTTGGTAAGCTAGGTATGTCCAAGGACTTAAAATATTCAGATAGGTAGTGGGTGATTTCGTCTTCGTTTGTTACACATTTAAAAGATTCGAATTCATGCAGAGTACGAACTATTTGAATTTACCTCGTTTTAGTCATCCGCATCTTCGTTCTTGCTCGCTAAATCAACCATCTTTGATTCTTTTGGTGATCAATCATATTCCGGAACTCTTTGTTGATGAGCTCACTGAAACTAATTTGCAATCATTCCAGGGAAATGAGTTAAAACTACTCGATTCCTCGACAGGAACACGGACATTACCGTTTGTAAACAATTGCTTGGAGATTTGTTTACAAACACGGTAGTGAAGTGTCAACTCGAGCTTGGCCACGGCTGGGCTTACAATTAGCTCGAATTAAATTTTTTAAATGTAATTTCAATTTAATTAATATTTTGAATATATTTAGTAATTAAAATGTTATATTGTTACTAAATTCAGTTATTAAAGTGGTAAAAACAAAACAAATTATTTAATTTGTAGTTTTGACCGGCTTATCAATTGTTGTGTTACTATAACTCCTAAAAGCATGTCCATAGGAAAGAGATGAATTTTTGTGTGAAATTATCCTTTTTTTAATAGCCTATATGTTAACCCCGCCTGAGACGAATCCAAAGAACCAAATCTCATTGAAATCGGTGCAGCCGTTCTCGAGTTATAAGTGTTCTAACTAACACGATTTTCGACTTTCTTTTATATATATATAGATAGATTTCTCCGTGTCATCTGGATTGCTCTGACCTTCAGCGACGCTAGCTGGCACCACGTTTTCGTTTTTTAAATATTACCTGTAAATTTTGAACTATGGACCACGTGCCAAGGCAGGGTTGCTTAATTTATTATCTTTAGTTCGAATAAAAATGTTATTTTTTAATCAATTTGCTAAAATTTATTGTAATTCATATTTTATTTTGGAGATAAAATACAATTTTTTGATTCTGAAAGTGGACCTCTATTAGTATATTAGTATCAATACATGTAGGCTATTTTATGTCGGTATAGGGCAGGGGTTGGCAACCTTTTGAGTCGGAAGAGCCAAAAATTACAATTTACAAAATTTCAAAGTTTTAAAGAGCCACAAAAATTTTTCTTGCCAACAATAAATAGCACTCGCATAAATATTTTTTTTATAAAAAAAAAAACGAATCTATTTATTCATAAGAAAAATATCTATTTATTCTTATACAAGTAGTGTTTTTTACAACAAATTAGGTAATATATCAGGTGTGTGTAAAAATCTTTACCGGATTTTTCGCAAAATAAAACACGTTATTTCAAGTATTTACTTAAAATTTATTTAATCAAAGAATTGACCATTCGATTCTATACATCTTACCATCTCTGAAGTAATTTATGGATAAAATTCTAAAAGAATTGTAACTCCTGTGAGTTAAACCATTAATTAACCCATTTTTTAACTTCTTTGAAATTGGCAAAATGTTGCTCTGCAAGCACATGTCCTATCGATGTGAAAATAAAAACAAACAATAACATACATTTCAAAAATTTAAACTTTATTAAACAATGTAACTTGTACTTTAAAATAAAAACAAACAAATTCGATGGGAGCGTTGGCTTTGCATGGTTTAGAAAGTTCGGATAAATTTGGCTCATAACTTGTTGTTTTAAGTTTCTTACATGACTCCAAATTTTCATTTGTTAGTTGGCTACTAACTTTACTTTTAATTATATTCATGCAAGAGAACGCTTGCTCGGACGAATATGTCGATCCGAAGATTGTCAGTACTCCAAATGCCAACTTCTTCACCTCACTGTAGCAATCTGGAAGACTATCCCATGCGTCGAATATAAGTGCCTCAACTCGCGGCAATTCTTTTAAAGCTGTCCATTTTTGTTGCGTTACGTACATATATTTCTGGACCTCCAACTCTTCCAACTTGCTTTTCAACTCTGTAAATTTTCCACTCCACAAAGCTTTACTTTTTAAATCGATCAATTGCATTTCTAAAGATCCAGTATCAATTCCAAAGGGCTCAATGTGGATTTCGTCACTATTTGTGTTGAGAGTATTTTCTATGAATGCTAGAGTGGTTTGTTGGTTTTAAATTGCTGAAATCTGTCAGCAAATTCATCTATAATTTTTTTATAACTGTGCTGAAGTAAATCGTGTCTACAGTTGCACTGGTTTTATCGCGATATTGCTTTAGAAATTGAAAATGAAGCAATTTACCGCTCTGAATATCTTCTGCAAAAATAGTTAATTTTTCTTCGAAACAAACCAATTCTTCTACTGAAACATAGATTGGGTTTCCCTTTCCTTGCCGTTTTAGATTCAGCTCGTTTGATTTTGCCGTGAAATCTACCATGAAATAAAATTTTTGCAACCATTTGCCGTTCTCTAATTCAGGGTGATTAATGCCTTTATCATTGAGGACTGTATTTATTTCATTTAAGCACAAAGCAAAACGTTTCAACACCTCACCTTTGGAAAGCCATCGCACTTTATTGTGAAGGAGGTCGGAATACTGAGTCTCCATTTCATTTGAGAATTCTTTAAACTGACGATGGTACAGTGGTTTTGACAAGATGCTGTTAACAATCATGATCAGCTTAAGGTTGGAAGGCGATATTTGGTGGAACTTGTTCACAGGAAACATAATGAAAGTGTATTTTCATTATGTTTCCAACAATCATGATTACCAAATTCATGACCTCAACTATTTCGGCCGGAAATTTTTGGACAGAAAGCGCTTCTTGGTGTATTATGAGTTGGAGCGAAGTCGGTAGGAAGGCGAAGGTCGGTTTGAGGAGTGACGGACGATGAGAGCGACAATTGCTGGCTTACGTCGTGAACCGTGGTTCGCGCCGGACTGGCCCCCACTTCCTTCGCACATCAACAGCACAGCGGCGACGGCGTCATTCGAGAGCTTGCGTCTACCATACTGACGACAGTGACAACGCGTGTCACGGGGGAGAGGTGGAGTGAAAAGCGAGTACAATGGGCTGAGAGAGAGAAATGGTGCCCAATCCTCGTTAGTCGATTCAAAATCGTTTTTAAATGTTTTTTTTTAAATAAGTAATATTTGCGTATGGAACTAAAGAGCCGCAGTTTCATACCCAAAGAGCCGCATGTGGCTCGCGAGCCGCAGGTTGCCGACCCCTGGTATAGGGTATTTATCAACGAATACTTATTATCGGAGGAAATCTTACGAATGTAAAAGTGGAACGAACGACGCTTATGGTGGACGGAAGCGCTTTACTCAAAGATTTTAATTACTTCTAAATGTTCTCAAGGCTTTTGATTTCCACTTCAAGGACTTCTTCCGTTACGGTATGGAGTAAATCCTGCCTTTTTTGCGTTCTTCAAATGCACGGTCAGATAAGTCATGAGCAACTCCTCAATCTGCCTCCCGCCTTCGAAAAATGCTTTTTTTGAAATCCATCCTCGAAGTTCTCCGAGCAATTTCCACTGGTAGGGAAGTGAGAACCCGCGCGCATCTCCGATTTTAGGGGGCAATTCAAATCTCAATACATTCCACCAAATGCCTCCATTCCCCCCTCCCACACTATCCCTCCAGCCTTCCTTCTTTAAAGAACTTATAAGGAAAAGAGAGAGAGAGAGAGAGATATCCTTGGCTGACGATGGGGGGTGTACAAAGACGCCGATATCGCCGTATTTCGAGCTGTGAGTGCCCTCTCTTTTATTTATGCTTGTGTTTATTTAGTATTCTCAATTTTTATTTTATGTAGACGCAAGACTCGTGAATGTAATCTACTAGTAGTAGTAGTACCTAGTAGCAGGAATACCGACTTACAAAAATATTGGGGGGGGGGGGCCCAAACCAGGGAACTGGGATTGGGAAACTTTATAAGTACTGAGTTTTAAGTTTTTTAAGAATTTTAGAAGAGTCATATGATCAGCATTCGAACACTGATAACTCAAATATCGATGTCTGGGCACTCCGGGGAAAATCGACAAGCCTGAAACATTTTTTCCTCACACCCATAACGAATTTTTGAGGGGTCTCGGGCCCTCTCAGGCCCCTTGGAGTCGTGATGGAAATTGGTCGAGGTGCTATTTCAAAGTCTCCTATGTTGCTCCAATGTATCATGAAGCTATTCCAAGCATTTTCTTATTTTTATTAAGCTGAAGTGCTCGTTCATTACACTAGCTTTGGAGAGGAAATGAAAATAAGGCTTTGTTGAGTTGATAGGAAAAAGTTATTGTTCCAGTGGTATATCATTCATACAGTTAGCACATTTTAAAAAATTTCACTACCGTGTATTTATGATTTCTGTTAGAACATGTTAGGTGATTTATGAATATGTTTTTAAAATTTTTTTTAGGATGAAGTCGCCTGAAGTAAATAAAAGCAAAATGTATTGAAAGCGGTCTTGAGATTAAACTGTCCGCGGGAAAATTGGCGATAATAAGTTTTAATTTTGTAATACGTAAATACGTTGGGGTACATTTTCGCATATACATTATGGATTCGTAAATATTGGTAACTCTGGTGGCTTGCATTATTTACAACAAGAGAAAAAAAATTTTACTCTGAGATTAAGTCTCTAAAGATATGAAGATTCGCTGATAAATCATAATTGTCTCAATTGTGATCCAATTGCAGAAAGAATGCAAAAATAGAGTGGATCAGAGGAATATCACCTTGGTGTTTGCGTTGAGCACCTGCAGTTTGCTTTGTGCGTATAAGAGGCACTACTCATTCACAGGCGAGGCAACAAACACAGCGCGTGCAAGTGGTTTCCATTTCTCGAGGGGAGATCATCGTGTTTACTCGCTGACAGACATCTTTCAACAAACAGGCCGAACCCACGGTTTCTTTGCGGTTTAACTCAGGGCGCCTGTTTACTCAGCTACAGAAGGGAATGCGTTGATGTAGCGGTTGAAGACCTCCCTAACGTTTTATATATTATCAGGATAATCCCAACGAAAAGTTTTCATATTTAGTTATTTCTCCTCTTCAACATCCTTATTAACCTGTCCAATGCAACTCATATATGGGGCCGACCCTTGCCCTTCTTCCCGTCGAAAGGCGATTGTCTTCATTGGATAGAGGTTCGTGTCTCATGATGTGCCCATCAACTTGTTCCCTCATTTCTGCAGTGTTTTTAAAAGACAATACTTAGCATCATTGGCCTCATTAGTTATAATAGGGTGGTTTCCTTTTATTTTTTTATTGCCTAAATCGAAAGATTATTACTCCTGGAGTACGCATTTCACACTTTTAGATTTTTAAATGACGATATCTATTTTTCGCGATTAAATGAAAAGTGAAAATTGTCAAGCGCGCGAAAACGCGACGGCTAAGTATGAATGCTGGGAAAAGCCCGTGTGACGTCATTCTGGTTCCCGCTGCCGTCGTGTGAGGAGACCTTGGGGCGAGGATATGTGAGCCGCTGCGATGCAGGCTGCTAGCAGGTAGCAGAGTACCCTGCTAGCAGGTAGCGCTTGACTTAAATAAGGAATATTATTCCCCTATCAAACGAAGGAAACTTTCCGACCTTGGGCAGTTTTAATAGGTGATTATTAAGAGATGCTTCCCTGAGGTCTGTGCCTCATGCATGCACTGGTAATCTCAGGCGATGTAAAACTCCTATCCTCTCGTGTAGAAACTGTGACGTCACGTGGAGTGGCATCGCATGGGCGCCAATCTGGCCTTTTTCAAATGAGGTTAAAATTGACCATTGCATTAGTTTAAGCTGGGATTTCTAAAACCAAATAATGTTGTATATTATGAAAACCCTAATGGTGGGTAACGAATATCAATCAATTCATTTCGTTTTCTTTGATGAAGGAAACTACCCTATTATCCTACTACCCTACTACTACCCTGTACAGCGTTACACTTGGAGGTAGGCTTACAATTAGTCGTGCTGCACAATCTGTTCGCTGACGACCAATCTTCGCCCTCCTGTCTTTCTCCATCTCTTTATTCTTAACTTCGAAAATGTCAGACCTCCCATATCGTGTGCGCACTTTTTCTCGCCATTCACTTTTTTTTATCGCATTATGCATCCCCTGTTTTTCACTTCCAACTATAAGAGTCAAAAGAGTATTCTAGTCTGCAATGTTTAAACCATTGTTCTTATTAATATGCACAATGGATCAACTGATGACTACTTACTCTAAACACTCGAGTGCGAGGAGGTCCATGTTCCGGTAGGTCCGTTTTCGAATCCCGGTCAAGGCTAATGGTTTCTTTTCTCTTCGGATTTTTCGCACAATTGGTGCATTGCGGGAGACTCCGTAAATTTATTGCCGTGGCTAGTCCCACAGAGCTTTATTTACTTAAATGAGCTGGGCCCACTGCCCAGAATGTGTGGTATTCGCTCTCCTGTGACTTATTCTGCGATGAGCTTTACCGTAACCAATCCATTGCGTCGAATCACGGAGCGTGTTATACAAGCAGTATTGAATCCAAATACATTTCGGCCATTTTTCCCGCGCGTCAACATCCATTTTCGACTTTAAACCGAATACGATATGTAGACTGACTTGAAAATTAGTTCGCTTTGAATGCAACAACTGTAATGATTAATCCCAGGATACCAAGATATTTTTTAAAAACCGGGAGACTTGTTATCTATTAGTATTTCCCCGAAAGAAGTGATGACTGTCTTTCAGTCAAGCCCAAAAAAACGATGCAAATACTACCAGTCTAGTCAATAATTTAAAAACATCGTCTATTACAATGGTGATACATACCTTTATAAATTGCGTCGATTAGGAGACTTAACAAGTAATGTGTGCCCTCGTATTTTTTGAAAAAGTGCACGAAGAGAAAAACGAGAGGTATATATATATATGTTCGTAGGTGGGAAAAAAATGGGAATGGTGGGAATCATCAATGCTGACGCACTCATCGAAGAATAAAAATATGTCAAAAATAAGCATTCATTTGGATTTGATAGCCAATCGCGTTGATCGCCACTGATTTCCACCCTTTCCAGGCTCTGATGGGATATGACTGGATCTGCTGCAAATCCCTCCGTCCCTGCTCTGCTACGACTCTTGAGATGTTCCCCGAGGCCTTCCACATCGACGCCTTTCCCTCTCCCTGCGAGGGACACATTTCTCCTGCATACCCTCGACAGCTTTCACCAGAAATTCGGCCGATTCTCTCAACCGGTGAGTGCGGACAGTCTTTTGTAAACGGCAGCGAGTGTTCAGTGATTGAAAAAGCGACGGAAAACGAATTATGGAAATTATAGGGACCCTATCATTGCTGCCATCCCTGCAAATCATGACGCAAAAGAGCCATCATTTGAGCTGTCATTGCCGCCATCCCTGAAGTTGTACGTGAAAATGGTCGGCTCTTACAGCATCTTGCCGATGAAGGCACGCTATTTACGCTTTCGGTTTTACGTACTATGACTAATTACAAAACAATTTACCCACTATCTAGAAAACATTTTGCCAACTTTTGGTGGCTATAGGAATTAGGAATGCATAATGCGATATCACACGGGTGATTCGACTCAGAAACTTGCCGAAAAAGTCGCATTGTTCACGTTGCTGTTCTATATATTGACACTACAGACAAACCCAGATTTAATATGATACCATTCCCTGAGATATCTCTTAAACATCTCTTAAGGCCTGTTTACACGGTACATTAACACGCACGGGTTAATGTCTAAATGTATGAACGCGAGAATGAACGCCAAAATGCACCGTGTAACCACCCAACTTGTGCGAATGCATGCACAGAAAATAGAACCTGTTCTAATTTGGTTCATGCATTCGTACGTGTTCCGTTCCGGTCCACAAAAATCATTCACGCAAACGTACATCAACTCGTACGTGTTAATGTATCGTGTAAACAGGCCTTTAGGATCGTGCTCCCAGTCTTAGAAATAAAATACTTTCTTCTCCGTGTGAGCAAGATGTACGATTGACTTTATTTCAAAGAAGACACCATGACTTGGATGCTGAAGCGCTGCATCTACAATTGATAGACAAAACACTCTAGATATCATTTGGGCGTATTTTTGTTACATTATTGCCGACCACCGTCAGCCCAAAACGTTACTCCAACGATAGAAGCTAAAATTGCTCGAGATATCCCCAGAATACTGGCCACCCTCTCTCCACCCTTACCTCGTTTCTTACCTTGCTCCTCCATCATACGATGTGATGCGGTGCCGCTCGTTTGATGTCATCAGAGCAGAGGTTAAGATTTAGGTATCTATTGGTTGAAATGAAGACAACACCAATCATGTTCGTTTGCAATATGGACTCTCTTTATTAAAATAGTCTTTTATCATTCTCTTTTTACGCTTGTTCTATTTACTTATTTACATTGTCACGAGATAATAAAATTAATAATAATAATTATTATATATATAATAGTATAAACAGGTCTTCACTTAACCGGCAAAGATTTGTACATGTTTGTTTATATTACTCCACTTGCGTGAGTCATCACCGATGTATAATTATTTTTTGGCAAGATTTCAGGTTGAAATAGTCGGTGACTTGGCCACCAAATTTTATCAAGTTTTTCCACACAAAAAAATCAACACTATTACAGGGTTCTCATCTTTTTAGTCCTGCCAAAAGCTTAGCAGTGACAAATGTGATCCGAGAATTCACTCGTGAGCACGATCTTTTCAAACGTGATGTAAAAAATACGAAGAGACTACGAAAAAAAACACTCAAAATAGTCACAAGATAAACTAGAGAGCACAGGCCGTGTGTAGGCAAGAAGACTTCTCTCGAAGGTAACATTTCTTCAAGGAAAACGGCATCGACACTAGATAGCTGGGTTCACTCGAAGAAGTTGCATAGATATCTCATGGACACAGAAAACCGTACAAAGAGTGCCAACCTGATGGCAGAAGTGGAAGAACAAAAGTGAATCCGTAAGCGAAAGATAAATAGAGCCATATTTTCTGGTTTTTGAGAAAATATATTATCAAATTCTGTCTTCTGATTTCTCCCTTTTACGTATGAAATGGAAAATTTTGCAACTTCGTAATTATAGTTTTTTCACAAGATGGCCAGATGCGCAATGTCTTGCCTTCACTCGGGGTATTAGCTTTCCATTGCTTAGAATTAACCCTCTTAGTTATGGGTCGAACGTGAAAGTTGTTTCTTGTCGGCTGCTTTAGCATTGCAACTTCGACGGTTAAACCCAGCTTAACACGAGGTTGGTCGAATTGAGGTAAGAATGGTTGGCGAGGAATTATACATAAGGTAGTTTTATAAAATTATAAAAAAAAAAAACTTCGACGCCCAAGTTTGTCGGATCTACACAGCAAGTCCCATCCGCATCAAACTGGAGTCACATCGAAGAATTTGGTGCATTCAGAGATAACACTATGGGTTGGAGGAACTGGGTTTCATACATAATATTATCATTAGGGCTGAGCTCTCCACACACGGGAATATTTTCAACACTTTCAAGACGTCAACATGGCAAGTTGTGGATACGACAATAAATTACGTTAAAATAAACAAGATAAAAATGATAACACAGTACAGGTCGTTGTGATGATATGGTTTCGTAAGCGGCGGCGGCCACAGATGGCACTGCTTTACTAGGAACAGCACAGAACACACACGAGATAATGTAACTCCATCTTATAGTTAGTTTTCACACTCGCACCGATCGAAGAGGTAATGGCGGATCCTGCAAATGTTCACTTGTCTTCGTGGATGCATCTTCTTTCTCATTTTGAAGCAATCCCAGAAAGTAACTTAGCATAAAATCAACTGCACTCACACGAAACATGTGGATGAGAGCAAGCCGTGGCTCCCGAGCATGGGGCCAACAATGAAGTGGATGTAAACATAGATCACGTGATGGATATGATTGACAGACTGAGACGATAGCGCTTTTTTCATACTCAGTCATTTCAACACCTTTTAATGCAGCACCCACGGCATATGACCACCATTTCAATAGAATACACTCATAAGTAAATTGTTTCCATTTCCAATTATAAAAATACGAAATTTGGAATTTCAATGGTGGCCCCTGCTTTTGCCTTCTGCGCATGCGCTCTCTTGCTGACCTTTCCTCTGAGAAAATGCAATTGCATTGAGACGTGATCGAGAAACAGGGGTAATACACCAATAAACATGAAGCTTAATTTTCATAAGATAAGAACGTTTTTACAAGTGCAAATACTTTTTTGAACTTAAATTTTTTGCCAGTACATAGCAGATATTACATAGGAAGTACTGTAGTACATACTACGCGCTTGTATGTATGTAGGGAGAAATGCTGACGACCTTTGTGCTACCGTAGTCGGTCTGACATGAGAGGAAAACTGTTTCTTATCTCCTGCTATGTCAGTCCTAATTCACACTCTACTGATAGCAAATATAACATTGAGAAGAAACGGATCGCTATGAATTCATCGCCGCTCTGCGGACATTTTTTGAAAATTGATTGAAATTCTCCCGTCATAAATTAAAGGAACGAACGGGGCCTTCACTGAATATCCATGCAGTCCCGCTGTACTCGCAATACCATCGTTGCAAAATCCTGTCAACTGAGCTTGAAGACCAACATCTCAAAGACCGCTCACTCGATTTTACGTAGAAGAACATCGTGAAGCTCTCTAATTTCTTGTTGCCGCACGGAAGCCTCGAATTGGCGGCTTTGCACAACAAAACGGATTGAGATCTCAATCCGATTCCTTCTTGTACGCTGTGGAGCGTTCGAGATGTGGGAGTGGAGAAGGTGAAGTGGGTGGAGAGACGACGAAGTGCTGGACATGGTGGGTGAGGAGAGGCAGCTAGCTTCTAGATGAGATACGGAGGAGACAGATGGTATGGATGGAGCGAGTACTTAGCGGGGAGGGGACGTTGAAAACAGTGTTAGAGGGAAGAATGTTGGGTATGCGAGGGAGAAGAAGGAAGAGAATAGGATTTTTAGATTTAGTATGAAAAGGGAATAGGCCTAATTATAAATTGAAGAGAGAATTCCCAGCTGGGAATGGAGGGAGAGCGAAGCAATCTGCAAAATGCTTCGTGCCAACCTACCTCAGCTTTGGTAAAATGCTTTAGTAATAACAAGTCGAAGCTGAAGACTTCCTCAATAGCGATATGAAGTTCGGATGGAAAGTGGAAGTGACGTGAAAGGATGAAGCGACTATAATCGGGACAGACGTGAGAACTGGAGTCGATGCACCTGCTGATATTGCTCTTCCACGGGCCCACATTTGTCTCCGATCTGGCTGAGGGTTGGGTCCATGACATTCGACGCTGCTGTCCAGATTCAACAAAGGGACATCCCGGTCGACTTCTCACTCAGGAGGAGTGAGACCCACTCCACCCCAAGACGATAAGCACCCCTCGACACAAGTGAAAGCCTAGTGGGATTCGGTAAAAACCCTCACTCAGTGATGGATTTGGACCACAGTGCGCCTCCTCTATCAATTTGGGAAAATGTGACTGGGCTGTTAATTAATTAAGTCTAATCGTATTCTGTCGGCCGCTTGAGTTCCGATTTCTTTCAAGTGCCCTTTCTCACCTTCGCCACTAGACGTTCCCGCTCGTCTTACATGTAGACGGGCACTCAAGCAACGGACCAAGAGGTGCACTTGATTCACCACTCAAGCAGTCACGAATAACTCTGAGCCACCGCCGGGAATCGAAAGCGGGCCCTCGGGGAGGGGGGCGAGGACTGCATCCGAACGAAAGCGCCGCTATCGAAAATGATTAAATGCCCTCGAAAATTCGTCACCACGAATGGGCAGTCTATGAGATGCTGATCTTTCAACTAGGTTGCCACGGCTAGTATGGTATGTATGCATGGTATATATTAGATGCATAGGATGAGAGAGGTATATGGGTGAGTGGCTGTGTGATGTGTTCTGTTGAGTGGCTTCGCTTATATCCCCGATGAGTGGAGAGGAAGTCTTTCCGAGACAATGCTGCTCCTTGTGTGCATCCGTCTCGTTCGAGGTAGTTCAATGGGGGGGGGGGGCCCTCTGCTGCTGCGGGCCCCCCCACGGGGGTCCTTCCTTCAGAGTCATCGGCCGGGGGCCATCTGCAACGAAAAACAAGAACACACTCATTGGTTTTCCGTCAAATTCGTTTCTCTTTTTGTTAATAAACTTTAAAAAAGAACCCAGGTTCATGCACCCTTGACACTCTCAAAGCAAAAGATAAGGAAAACAAAGCGGCCCTTCTCTCGACGCGGCGGACGACGAATTCTTAAAACCGTGATTTGTGGCGTCCAGACTATGAGATATTCATTCGGTGAGTAAATTTGGGATTGCGTCTAAAACTGAAGCAATGGGTGTACCAAGAAATCACGAAATTTACTCATAATCTCGTTCTCGTTATAATGCTGTTTCGATCTGTGGCGCAGCAAGGGGTTTTTTGGGGGATAAAACCCCTCCAGAGCTCAGAGAAATTTTCTAATTTAATCCATTTTACTTATTTGGATTAGTATTACTTATAGAATAGTGTTAGGATTAATCAAATATCCCTCAGGAAGCCGTAAAACTCGCCATTTTGAACCATTATTCTTAAAATTTTTCTGGAGGAGGGCCCCCGCAACTCCTGCTTACCCTGGTGGGTATGCAATACCCCCACACCCGTCAGTATTAGTTGCGCCTAAAACTCCCCCCCTCCAGCCTTAATTCTTAGCTGCGCCCCTGGTTTCGATGATGGGGGATTCATTTTGTTAATAATTATTTAGTGTTTTGACCGGACGCAGAACTCATGATATGATGCACCAATGTGCGACCCGAAGCCATATCATGAGGTAGGGGCTGCATGTTCCATCGATCAAAAAATCATGCCAAAAAATAAGGTGGCAGCACAATCGCTATAGTTGAAAATTAAGTTTCTTCTCTCGTTATTCCTTGGTCTCGTTGCAAAGACAGAAATTAACCCTCAAGAATAGTAACGCCAGGGTTGATGAATTCGACTTTGCAAAACTTATAAAAGATTTGTTTGTTTGACACCAAAATGATCGACGGCTTTTCCAAAAGTTTGTTTACGTCGCACAGCAACGAGGACGGTACTTAAGTGAGAGCAACGATTTCCGCAGTGCGCATTGAACTTCTTAATTTCCGGGTACTAGCGCGTTGGTTGCTGTGAACATGACAACAGTTTCTTCAGTTCTTCGACCTGAAGACGCTGACATTAGTGCCTGAAGCAAAACTGTTTTCAACGCCACAGCAACCAACGCGGTAATAACCGGAAATGAAGAAGTTCGTGGAGGGCATTTGTTTACTTAGGGCCACTCAAAGTACGGGACACTACGGGGGTGAATTTTTTCCTGTTGTATTTAAATTTTATTTTTTAAACGGTGGACATCTGGAATATTGGTTTAAAGGATGTTGCATTATCGTTTTACACAAACTGCGTTTTATTAATTAGAATCACACATATTCGAAGTCAAGTTAGCATTAATATCGAATGTTATGGCAAATATTCAGAAGCTTAAATGCTGCATGAACATGACCCCACGGGAATATAGCAACGAAACATAAATGTTTAAAAAGTGTAAAACAAATTCTAAGCAAATAATGTAAAAAATGTTTTCATAGAAAGATAGACTTTCACATTATTTCAATAGCATATTTAATGAATATCATGTAATGCCGTTAAAACATTTGAAATAATCTTTACGGAGTTTAACCTGAACAAAGACAGACGAAACCTTTTAATCATTTCAACCAAAGTTACATGATTTGTGAATTATCCTCCCAAAAATCTTAAATATTTTGCCATGGGCGAAATCTAAGAAGTATATATTATTATGATAGTTGAACAGCCGATTTTTTACCATCTTAAGGCCGTTTTACACGGGGCACGGAATTGCTTAGGTTAGAGCTGCATTAATTTCTAAAATAGTTTGAAATTGCGCGAATGCGTGAACGAAATTAGAACAGGGGCTATTTTGCCGTCTCGCATCCACGCATTCTTGCATGTGTTCTAGCAATTCACCGCTTTACACGACGCAATTTTGATTGCGCCTTCGCACGTACGTTAGATTGCGCAATTCCGTGTACCGTGTAAAACGGCCTTAAAAGCATAGGTGGAATGTTACACTGGGAAGATTTTTGGTTAAAAGAGATAAAAATTCTTCGAATTAAGTGCAAGAGTGACCTCGTAAAAAGTGGTTGAAGGCGTTGGCCAAAGAGGGCTCCACTGATGGCGGACGTCATCGTAGCTGAGGGGTTATCACTCTTGGAGAGGGTGGGGGTGACAAATGACGTATCGGCGAGGCGCTCGTGAGAGGGGAATTGAAACCATGTGGTATAGTCTGGTCTGGGGAAGCGGGCAGGGAGCAAGGGTCAGATATTGGGTGTGAAGGTCACGCCGGTCCACTGGGAGAGCGCTCGCTGCTTCTCAGGACTCACGAATGCCGAGAGCACATTTCCACAAGCAGAGAGAGAGAATGCGATGAGCCCGTTCATTGCCTCCAACCGCGCCGTAGCGGCGGTGCCGTGGTGACACAGTGCCTTAACTGAGGGGGAAAACTCGTATAATAAAACCGTTGACGGATTTATTATACGAGTTTTATATAATACGAGAATTTTCATGAATATTGCTCGATGCACAGATACTAAAATTACAGGTCAAAAATGACACACGACCCTTGGGACGGTCTGTATAAGCGAGAGAGGTCCAGTTCATGAAAAATAGCAAAAAATAAAAGAAACTGCAGAGCGGGAACCTCAGTCGGAAGATTTTCAAATGGATATTGAAATAACATTGAATGAACCCCAACTCTTGGTTGTTTTGAACCCTGGGCTGAGAAAATGTTTCCCAAACTGAGTGCTGGGATCTCAACAATACGAATAATAAATACTGATAAAGAAACCTGTCCTAAGCAACTCGTTCGGGGCCGTCCCTAGAAACTCATTCCCCTCAAACTGCCCTTACACGTTTTTTTTTTCTTCGAGCCATCACACTGTGAAATTCACCATCATCAACAAAGGAAAGCAGATAACATTATGGATCAAATTTTGCATACCAGTTTTACAAAAAAAACTCACATTAATCTTTTTAATCATCTAAAAAATAAACTCGCAAGCCTCCTCCACGGTAGTGTGCTACGTAACCAGCCATCGACTGGGAAAGTAAAAATAAGGAGACACGCGTGCTTTTGAGTTCGAAATTAAATTCATTTTACTCCATTATTGTTCGGGGGGGAAATGAATTCCTACACTTATCCGTTCGAAGAATATCGCTCTTAATTTTCCGATTTTTTTCGGAAAAAATATGTATATTGAAAAAAAAATGATTTTCCCACTAATTTGATTTATCCCTTCGCCTGAATAAAATAAATAGATATGAGAGGAGCAATCGGTCCCCTTTGACATCGCTGACTGTACTCAGATAAAACAGTCGAAGGAGGCGCCGCACAGCGGTATGGAATCGATGGAATGAGACACCCGAAAAAGCCTTTTTTTACCAAGGAAGTTGAACCTCACACCCTGGAGATTGTGGCTGCGTGATTGATGTATGTGTTGCTCGTGCAGTGGTGTGTGTGTGTGTGAAGGCCCTCGTTTAGAATGAGCGGATGTCTGATGAATTATGAGAACAGTCCTTTGCCCTCAATGACGACACAAATCGCTTCCACACTTCCTTCCTGCCAGCGACAGATTTCAAGGCACTGCCGTTCATGGACGCTTGAAGACATGCACTTGCATTGGCCGCCATTCCGAAAGCGCAAATAATAGAGTTAACTTGATTTCCAATTCACTTGAAGGCGCAGGAAAGCGATCTCGGAATTGTTCCGTATTCGGGTGATGGCAAACATACTGATGCACATCGAAAATCAAGATGGCGCTAAGCGAAATGTTATTGAAAAATGTAAAAAAGGGGAATATTTTAACTCCAGACGGATTAAAAGGTAGATATGCATGTAAGTAAGTACAGATATTTTTAATAGTGTATTTGCCGACCTTGAAGCCAAAATAGCCCACTGAGTGATTTTTAAATTAAAAAAGTATATTTTAAATAAAAGAAATCTTTAATCGCAACTCCTTCTTCATTTGTACTTTTAGTTCTAAACATCGTCGTGCCGGCACTGGCGTCGGCGGCGGTAGAAAAAAATATGCATTTGGCTTTTCATTTATCCTCTTTAGTTAAAAAAAAGGTCACCATTAGATGCTATCCCTGATGTACATCAACGTGTTTGCCATCATTTTCTCTCTAAGATTCACGATAGTATATCTCAATCTACATTATACTTTCAACAGACGATACGTCAATAAGTCATCGCCGAATTAAATAAAATGCATCGAATTCCCGATGCTTAGTACCCATCATGAACACAGGACTTTTACCCATATATATGGCAGAAATAATGAACGCGGCCAGGACCGCTAGATGTCTCCCCCGCTGCTTAAGGCAGTTCGTACATTGCATTGGGGTATTACAGATTTCCCCAACTTTCCTTTTGTTTATCGTTTTTTTTTTTTTTACTTTCCGCTTCAAAATTAAAGCCCCTCTAGTTTGAAAGCTTTTACAACCATTTTGAAAAATCGCATGCAACAGCAGAAAGAAGTTCGTGCATTTAATTCATTTTAACAGGGTTTTTAAGGAATAGCAATTTGAAAAAATCCCTTGCACTACTCACAAATAACAAAATATATATCACGAAGTACAGCATTTTACAGCGTTCCGCGCAGTCACGCGCACGGGCGCAAAGCAGTGGGAAGTTCGAATTCTTCGAATGAACAAGGGAAGAGAGGTAAGAGGCTATCGTGAGCCCTTAACATGGGATAAGCGGCGAACACATTCACGATCCTGCGCCGAAAGATTTAACCCGAGAACTAAAAACAATGCAAAGGAAATGCTGCTCGTGATTCGCCAAAACAGCTCCGAGCGAATAGAAAAATAGATTCAACACGAATAAGGGTGGGGCTGCCACAGAATAGTAGGCTACGTGCAAGCCGAAATAGAGATCTTTCAGAGGGACGGAAAGAACATAATCTCAGAACGTCACTACTAATTTCGCGGTCAACACAAACGATGAAATAAGAGAGATATTATAACGAACGAAAAGGTATGGGAATTAGCTCTTCATCCGAAAATATACTTACTTTAATAATTTCTGGGTGAGACTCAAGTTGTCGAATCACTCAAATGAGGTATCTCTATTTTTAACCGCTTATGTATTAACACCCCCTGCCACGCGCCTCATGATGTGGCTCGCGGGGTAACGTGTAGATGCATGTACGTAGCCTTGGAGTAATTTCGACCCCGGCAGGCAATGGTTGGTGTTATGAGGCAAGGCGGCCACACACGACGTGTTTTTCGGAGCAGGCCGTCACGAGTGATCCAATTTTTAAAGTTTCCTTTTATTGTAGCGCCATCAAATATACACGACTCAAAGACTTAAAAGATTAACCCAAGACTTCTTCCGGATTGAAGGGTCATGACCCACTCGGGTGGTTTCGCACACACATCAAAACATTCACAGATATCCCTTCCTCTGGGACCTACATCAAATCCTATCTGCTTCCAAATAGTTGCCCCGGCAACGCAACGAGTTGCAAGTGGTGTAGTCAGCGGGTTATCTGCTCGTATCCCTCACGCACGCCGTTTCACCATCTTGGACTTGGACAGCAGACTCCCGATTATCCGGCTGCGGTTTACCTGGGTTGCGGATTATCCGTGCATGATTTTTCACTCTCGCTCAATTTTTGCCGCGTTCTTTATAAAAAAATAAAATCGGACGCAAAATCATCGGAATTACTACATTAATGCTAGGATACACCGCACTTATCATTTCCGTCAGAATTCCCTTCGTAAAACGGAAGCGATCACGCGCTACCTGCATTCACGGGAGCACCGTGTTCGTGTTTTCTGAGCCTCGCTGTGTATGACCGTACTCCATGATCACGTATACACGTCCCGAAGCAGTTGCAATTTGGGCAACTTGTGATAGACGCGACTGCGTGGCGTGGTGCCTAAGAGTGTACAGTTTCCGACGTCGAACAGTGGTTTTGAAGCATTCGTGCATGCCACTTTTCTTCATCCGTGATCACGCAGCCACAGATGTGTGGTTTTCGAAACCAGGCCTTACATGGAGCATTAATAATACGAGTACAACTATGTTATCGACGCTGAAAAGATCGCCAACTGGTGAAGAAAGTTCTCATTGAGTCCGGGAAGCAATCTAAAATAGCAGAATAACGGCATGTACAATAATAATATCTTGTTTTTTTTTACGTAAATTATGAACATTTCAAGACTTTGATGCGAAAGTTTGGGTTATCCGTGTTTTCAGATTATTCGTGCCGTCCATCCCCATCATTTGCTCGGATAATCGGGAGTCTACTGTGCATGGAAATCCTCTCGAAGCAGGCCACCCTGATAATGTCCTGATGCAAACGTAATTGCTTTTTGAATGATGCCCTCGATTATGCCTCTCGATATTCTCAGCATTTAAAGTGTTTACAAGAGTGTAGCCTATTCGGTGCGGAAGCGTGGTCGTTGAGAAAGAGGACGAGGGAAGACCTCGGATATGTGGGTGCGTAGAGGAATGGAGAAAGTGAATTGGATGAACTAGGAAGTGCTGGAAATGGTGGGCGAGGATAGGAATCAACTTCTAGATGATATACGGAAAAGACATCAGGTATGGATGGAGAGAGTTCTGCGCGGGGTTCTGCGTAGCGACAGGTTGGAGTGATCACGCTCCATGGAAATCTACCAGGAACAGTAGAATACTTAAGAAACAACGGCATTGCTTCTAAATAAGCAATTTCTATCCATCAATGCTTTGTTTTACACTTAGCCACTTAATTGTATCTACAATTTAACCTTCTACCCTGTTTGCTATCGGCTTAAATTTTCGATTCAGATCAGAATTCGATGCCAGTGATAAATGATTTTCATTTTTCCTGGTAAATAATTCTTACGAATATTTCTCGGGTTCTCAGCCAGGTTAATTCTTTCATATAAGCCGATGTTTCGAGTATGAAATAGGACTTCCATAAAGAAACACAGCCTTGAGGATGGGAGACAAGTCGTCTCCCGAAACGTCGGCTTGTATAAATGCATTAACCTGGATGAGAACCCGAGTAATATTCGTTAGAATACAATGCATTCTTACGCTATTCCTAGGTCTTCAGACGCACTATGAGCCGCCAATTTTGACAGGCGACATTTGTATTTATCGCTCCAATGCAGCGTAAGATTAAACTGTTTGAATTTGGATTATAATATTTAAGGTTCTGGTACCATCGCTACTTTTTCCTTATATTTTAAAAGTTTTTTTTTTTAAAGTTAGATTAGCGCATCTTTCATCGCTTTCGGCTATACTATTAAAACAAAGCCCTCCCAAGCTTCAAGAGGCGACAGCAGCGCCATTGTAATGAAATTAAAGTTATTTGACTTAAATGTGAGCTTTCATTTGCTAATAACTCAAGCAGCACTTCGATGACGAGCATGACATAGACATGTGCAAAGCGCAATAACAGATTCCGATTGGGATGGAATTGATTAGGTCACAGTAAGCGATTGACTTCAAGTTGAGCTTCACATTCTATGCAGTTTCATTGCACACGTTGCGATATCCTCTTTTTTTCTCTTCGGGACAATTTAATTTTCAAAATCTTTCACAAAATCTATCGTAAATTCAAATAAACGTGTTGCCATTCACCTCACCGCGAAGATAACGTTAAATCCTATCGGCCTCTATGCAAGATTTGATGTCAAACAGCGCAAACGCTAATGTAATTACGAAAGTCGTCACTCATGTCGCTGTTGGCAGAGCGAATCGAGTCTCACGGCTAAATAAGATGTAATTAGGAATGTTTACCGAAATTAATATTCGTCATGATTCAACGCATCAAATTCGAAAGTTTTCAATGTGCCACTCTGAAGGGCAAAAAAGGGAAAATAAATGGAACGCTGCGAAACCAACGCCGCGTTGCGGACATTTTTGAAAACTGATTTTAACACTTTGCGTGCCATGGACGTAATATTACGTCTTTCCATTTAATTGGCTTTGCATGCGTGAAGCCGTAATATTTCGCCAATGGTACCTCTCCAGTTTACTGCTTAGGGGTTCTGTTTTTTCAAAAATCAACTGCTCGATGGAAAAAGCGTTCACTTTATGTCTTGAGGACGAAAAGTCCTCTGTAGCTACCGGCATCATCATCTTAGGCCACTAAAAAGTGTGAAAATTCTTTGGGCCAAAGGACCGTTCGTTGAGGGTGCATCGACCCTTTTTGTCATCCAGGATTTATAATGCTTTGCTTGGAACAATGCTTTTTTATGATTCCCATGCTTTAAACAGTTCGAATTTAGCGTATTAAAAAATTATTATGCATGTTATGGCGGTACATCATATGTTGCAACTTTTTTATTTAAAAAAAACAGTAGGTTTTCATTGTAAAATTATATATTTAAAAATTAGCAATAAATGTTGTTCAACTCATTCATAAAGAAGAGCAAAGTCCATTTTTATTGAAATGCACATCGATATAAATATATTTTTGATGCTAATGTTTTAAAAAATGTGCGAATATAGTAAAAAAGGCTGGATTTTTCAGTAGGGCTTTAAATTTAGCAGCCGGCACTCAAAGTGTTAAAGCGAGTGAAGTGGTAACAGAAAAAATGAAGCTCCTACGGGATAGAGCGGTACTTCCTCTATTACATCGTGTCTCCTCGATCATCTAATGCTTCCTCCATTATCTAGTCCCTCCTCCATTATATAGTGCCGCCTCCATTATCAAGTGCCCTTGCACAAAAGTCTCGGATGCAGTGCCTCCTGGAGGTGATGAAATGAATTATCACAAAAAGAAGTTCCAGTGATTAATTATAATGGCTTCAATTAGCGAAAATTCACGATTCGGAGAGGCCATGCAGTGCTTTGCATGCATTTAAATGAGGATGAGGGAGGGGGAGTGGTTATTTGCGACCCAAGGAATGAAAAAAGAGAAGCCCCTCCTCCTCCCGAAAATGCAAATCACTCCTTCGTGCGTGCGTGCGTGCTTTCGCGTGCGTTGAGAATGAAACCTGTTCTGCGCACCGAGCGCCCCGAATATCGACCATTCGTCCCATTTGAGATTCGCCGAGACCAATTTGCACACGTAATTATTGCCGAGAACACCTGCAACTTCGCCAATTTTTACGTCGCGATACCCATCGAGGGGGCACTGCAGCGGAGTCGCGCGGATTGAGTCCTCACTTATTTTTGATCCCAGCGTGCATTGCGAGGGCCATTGCCTCGGAGGCGAGGGCAATTTATTCGTCGCGGTAATCCAGTCCATGCATTAAGTGAGGGACGCAAATTTCAGGACTCGAATGAGCTTTCAAAGAACCCCGAAATTATCAGAGACACGACGAGCTACATTGCTCACGGTGATAGAATCTGTAATGAGTGGTCTCATATCAATAAAAACGCCCGTAAAATGAATGAGAATCATTGTGAGTCATACAAGTTGAGAGGCGTAACCAGTGGATATTCAATTATAGGATTTTTCCAGAATGCCACGTTATATATGATGTCACCAACCGCGTAATTTAAGTCGGTTTATATTAACTTTTCACAGTCCAATGTTCCCATTTCGGAATAGATTTATAAAAATTCATGAAAACTATACTTCGTAGCTGCACGGAAAAAAAGATTTGATTAAAACTATCGAACTGGTGTGATAGGGAGTATTTTTGTTAAATATACTTAAACTTTGATGCAAATTATTAAGCACTTGATTTATTTTACCAAACGCTAGCGTGGGCTCTTGATATATTTCATCTAACATTTTGGTATTGCATAATTTGGTCAATTGTACGGAAGAGTTTAGTAAAAATATCCGAATAAATTCAATACGATTCTGAGTTTGATAACTTTTATCGAAGTTATGATTAATTTTACGAAGGTGATTGCTTGTTTGGTAAAAATTATCAAACTCTACATTGCTATGCAAATTTGGTTTGATAGAATTTACCAAGTGTTTCGTAATCTATCGAACGGTCTATCGTTCCTCTTATGTTTATACCAATACACATTTGCAGTCGAAAGATTCTTAAACAGGCCTTACATAAAAGATAAGTTGGTAGAAATGATTTTGTTTTCATTATTTGTGATGGCGATAACGTTTTAATTTTGTTTACGTTCATTTTTCTGTTTTTTTTTCCTGCTTTAAATTGCAATACTACCCGTTAGCTGATGCATCAAAGACATTGACTGAATCGCATATTATCATAGATATTAAAGCTGTAAGGAGATGTTTGTGTATTTCGACACATTAAAACTTTAATTAAAGGTATTCCTGAGGTATAATCATTCGCGATCATGTTTAATAACATGTGATAAAAGCCGTGATACTAGACCCAATCCATGCTAAGGATATCACCCAGGACGTTAAAGCCACCTCTATATCGATGTAATAAGCCTGCAAATAAAGTTTTCTTGCGCATCTGCAGTAGATATTCATATGGAGTAACTACGTAATGCAATTGTGTACATCAAGTATTCCTCTTAAGCACACAAAGGGAAACTGTAGTCACACCTTATTCACATTTCAAAACAAAGGTTAAATACTTACAATAATAATAAATTACAGCGTTTAAGTTAGCCATTATTATGACAACCGATTTAGACTAGAGGTTAGAGTCCGTTGCTACTACGCGGAGGGCCCACGTTCAATGCTTCATGCAGGCTTGTTAGTGTTCCACTTTTTTTTTGTATTATTTTGCAGAAACTTACGCCAAACTCCTAATTTTATTATTTTCAATCATAATAGTGTTTTCTGGGTTGGAAATCTTTCACATGTGCACGCTACGTCGATTTTATTACCCTTTCGATTTTGATAATTTTTATCGAACTGCTGTAGCCATTTCGGTAACAATTCAAATTAGTTTGGTAGGATTTATCAAACTGGTTTGGTAATAATTACTGAATTTTTCAATGTGCCATATGAACCCAAAAGTTTGATAAATTTCATCAGAATTCGATAGTTCAAACTTAACTTTTTTCCGTGTGTGATTAATTTTGTAGCTTTTGTTTTATAAATAAAGTATGGAAATATTTTTTTAAGCGATTCGTATCACTTGTGGTCACATTGGTAGTTAATTACGCATTTTCAAAATTGGTTACTTTCATAACCTCTGTAGAGAGTATGTAGTGAGTATGCGGTTTATTCGATATTTTCCCCGATACTCGCTTTCCAGTGACAAAAGCTCATTTATTCAAAGTATCAGTATATATTATGTAGTCTAACTTAATTTTTTGGTCAACTGTATATTTATTTTTCAAGCAATAGCAAAATTTTGTGGCGTGTTCCCTGTTGAGAACATGCTTAAAAACGCATTAAAAATTTCTGTTCTGGTTTTCCTTCTCAATACCTCTTAAATAGTTGTAAAACAAATAGGATATGGAAAAAAAATAATAATAATCAGTCGGAAAGTTATTTCGGTGTTTAAAGGAAACGGCACTTGCGTCGCTGACGGCAAAGCGATCCGAATTTCACCGCGAAAGGCATTGTGATTTTGAAAAACATAATGAAAAGCGTTTCGTGTCTATTTCTGCACTCATTCATTCATTCCAACAGATTTCGACACAAGATACCATTTTTAAGAATTACGCCGAAAAAAGTATCCCTCATTATGATTATAGCCAGTGGCGTAACTAGAGATATGCTTTGAGGGAATGAGGGGGCTTTGTGGGGGGGGCGAGGGGGATTAGTGGGGGCAACCCCCCCCCCCAGAAAATGGGGAGTTCAGGAAAATATTTGAAAAATAACATGCCTGAAAATGCATTTTAAATCATTTTGGCGCTTATAATTTAACTTTAAACATAAGAAGTTATTATGTATCAAATCCAGACTAGATTTTAAAGTAATTTTTTGATTTCTCTGAGGTTTTGGGGGGGGGGATACATTTCCTCATTCCCCCCCCTTAGTTACTACACTGATTATAGCTCTTACTCGAAATTCGTACATTAAAAGTTCTATCGAATTTTTCAATTCCTAACGTATCAAATACTGCATTTCAAATTATTACGGGGGCTTCCGCGGTGATTAAATTGGTGATTGGTTTCCGGTTTAATTCCGCGTCGACACATTTTTTGCGAACGACAGTGTTTTTTTTTTTGGACCCGAAGGCGGGAGCTGGAACGCGCCCGAAACTGTCGTCCGCCGAAAATGAGTCGTCGCGGAATTAAACCGAAAAATAATCATCAACTGCATTTCAAACATTGAGAATAAATGTATCGCTCTGTAGCCATCGCGAAGACGCGGACATTTGGGGAAATATATTGATGGGGACTTCAACATTGCTTCTGCTTCCACAGCAATGGAAAAAACGAAATATGTAGTTCACTTCATAATGTTTGTCCTCCTTTGACTGACATTATGATTTCGTAAAGATTTAAAGAGATGATATTTTTATGTTTAATGGATGTTTTTTTTATTCGATAAGTATCGCGATTTTTCGTGATCAATTTTTTATCCTATTTTGCGCACATTAAACCTTACTTAAAAATATTTTTGGTCCATAACTGAATTACACTGAATCATTCATACAAGAGGACTGAAATCGTGTTAAAATTCAACGGAACTTAAACGAATCAATGAGGGTAATTGTATATTTTCAGTTTTAGGGATGTACCTATCACACGATCATTTTTCACGTTTTCACGATGTATCACTAGGGCGATCGCTTTTCGCGACGGGAACTTAAGTGATCGCTCGAGTGATCATTTTTCTGAATCACACGGTCCCTCCCGCCGTCGCTTTTTGCATCACTTCCGATTTTATCCCAGCTCGTTGTCATGGGACCCGCATCACGAAAATATATAGTGTGTTTGTTTACCTATGTCGTTCCCACGATTGTAAAACGTTGCGCCGCAATCGCCCCACACGGAAATGCGTTCTGATTGGTTGATATGAACTTTTAGGGACAGTTTTAGCGAAGGAAAAAGCGACCGGACGAGTGATGAACAAAAGTGATGAGAAACCTCATCGCGATCGTGATCGTGGAAAACAATTGCCGGCGACGATCATTTGCGAGTGATCACTCTAGTGATCGCTTAAGTGAATACTAGGAAATGACGGATAAAATGTTTGCGTGATTCAGGCTTTACGCGATCCTTCTCCCTATCGTTGAAAAGTATGGCTGGAATGATCCCTGTGACGGGACGAGAAAAGCGATCGTTTGATTTGAGGGCTTGCGACGGGGAATAACGGAATGAATGAAACGGAAAGGATGAGGGAAGGGAAGGACTTGCTCATGTACACCATTCATCGATGAGCCAAGTCCAGACAGACTGCTCCACGTGGACCTAACTTAGCCGGTGGGAGACACTTTGCGCCCCAAAGTTCTTAAATAGAGGAGGAAATTGAGAAGATCGTAGCGACACCGTCCGTCTTCGCTGGGACTATTTTCAGATCGTTCATTTCAGTCACGATCTTTCTAGAGCGGAGGAAATTTTCGGAGGCGTGTGGAGCAGATATCATTGCCACCAACCGACGACAGACAGACGGGGGATTGACAATTAGTGCGAGAGATCAAGGCGGTCCCCAAATGTAACCCTAAGAACGGAAGGCGAGGAAACTTAATATCGTCGACGACTGTCGCTTGTCATTTCCTGGCGCCAGACAGAATTCTTTCTACGACGCACTCGCTGCTCGAACGAATTGACGCCATTCCTCCGCCTAATTGATTTAATTTCTCACTCACTGCAGCTTCCTTTGCCACACTAAAGACACGGTGCCAGAGGACATAAGGGCTTCCGAAAGAGGGACGTCTAGGACTACCATTGTCAATTGTTGTAAATTCAAACTTAATCGCATTCGCAGTCCACCACGTTACAATTCCAACAGATCAAACCGGAAGCAGCTCTCTGTACCATGTGAAGAAGCGAAGTTTACCGAAGCGCACTCTTTAGTACTCCATGTAAACTGAGTTTGCTGTGCGCTTAGAATATCAAGCCTGCTACACGAACGGCGTTCAAATGCACATTGATTTCTAAAGGATACCTACAGTTCACCTAGAACAGGCTACAACCATGCCTTTGTTTCGGATGAAATGTGGTTTGGACGTCGCGGCGTTCCTTCACGCACAAAAGATCTTTCTCAGCAGGTTCTCTCCACTTAAAAACAATATTTGATGTTTCCCTTATATCACACTTGACGACGGTGATGACAATAAATGGCACGAATCGTTTATTTCGTAAAGTTTTAAAGGAGCAAATGGATCTTTCGTTCGAGATTGGAGTGCCTTCAGTATTTTGCCTCGAGTAAGACTTAATCGAGGAAGGTCATTCTCTGTTTCGATATCCCTCGCCTCCAAATGACGGCATAACTCCAGTTGGAATGCGGATCATCATCACGCCATGCGATTCCATGGGATTATAATTGGGTAAGGGTGGGAGGGGCAGCATTGAAAAAAATAAAGAAACCCTTATTTCACTAATCTGCGATCCTTCCCCTGATTCTAGAAGTATTAGCGGCGAAATATCAAAGGCATTAACCCTTCTAACTTCCCAAACACTCCCATTCATTTGCCCAGCAAGGATTAATTGGAATTGTGGAATTCATTTTATTTCACCTTTCCCTGATAAGTTGGTGACGTCACTGACTGTTGCCGTGTGCGGCCTCTTCTAAGCCTCGCACATTCATCTCGCATGGTTCGTCGTCATTAACACTGTAAAGAGCGATTATTTCCGTCAAGGATCGGGGGTATATTTGAACGAGTTGATGAGCTAATGACATCACTACCCCATAAGGCAAAATTCGCATTTTTTAAATTTAAATTTACGAGAAAATGGCTGAATTGAGAGATTCTTTCTTAGTCATCGCATATATTTCCCATTAATTTGCCGAAGTCTTTTATCGCATTTCGATTTTCGAGAACATGATTCCATTCCTTCGATACGACTTGACCACTGAAATTAATAGAATAGAAACACGACCGATCAGGCGAGGCCACACATCACAACAGAGTAAATCCAAACAATGATTGTCTCTCTTTGCGATCATTATGACATCAGGGTAAATAAACATGCGCGGAGGTGGCTGCGCAGTAACAAGGGACTCGAGTCACGGATTTCTAATTTTGCCTATCTAGCTCCGATTCCGCCCATTGCGCGGCGCAGCTAACTAACAAACCATATTTTTCTGAAAGCTAATTAATTCACGCCTCATTTGAATGAATTCCAGCGTTCGTTTGTTAGCATTCTCTGAGGCCATTCGACACTCTCCGAAGAGACATTTCAACCCTTTCGGCCTGGGACAATATGGCGCCGTGCGTCGGGCGTGACCACTATTTTCAAGCGCTGTCTTTGTTCACCTCTTCGCTGAGAATTCCAATTTATTATTCATACAGTACTGTGCATTATCATAACCGTATTATATTCCGTCTGACGACAAACCTTTCGGGCGTAGAATTCTGAGGACGAAGCCGTACTCAGAGAAAGTGTCAGAGGTGTCTCCTTGGAGGGGAGAATGTATTTCTGGGGGGATTCAGAGGGAGGGGGTAAAAAGGAGCCATATCTCTCGAACACCTTCCCCCTCTTGCAACGACCACATCTAGAGATATCTCCAGGAACACCGTCTAAAAAATATTTCATTCGTCCAATTCATAATATTTGGCAAGCACTATAGGATTCATTCATTGCTCACCACCCAAAATACCATAGATGCCTTTACATTGGCAGAGACATGAAATGAACACAAACTGTATCTAAAAATGTATCGCTGTATGGTAATGCTGGAGTAGGGATAATGCTTAGAAAGAGCGCCGGGATGCGCATGAAAAGCTACATGCAAATTTGACGGAAGGATAGTAATGGTGAAGATAGAAATTACACCCGTTGCTACTGCAGTGGTGCAGGTTTACATGCCTACATCAGATTATGACGATGAAGACTTAGAAGACGCCTACCAAGAGATAACGGAAGCAATCAAACAGGCAAGAGGGAAACAAAAACTTATTTTATTTGGTGAGTGGAATGCTTTCGTCAGCGAAGGTCAAAACGGAATGATAATAACTGATAAATATGGATTAGGAATCCGAAATGAAAGAGGAGAAAGGTTTCTTGAATTCTGCACTGTACGCGGGCTAGTGGTTGCCGACACTTTATTAAAAATCCTCTGCTAATAAGATTACACGTGGAAGATGCCAGGAGACCTTGGAAGATTCCAAATTGACTACATTCTAGTGAGACAAAGATTAAAGAACCAGGTGAAGGACTGTAAAAGCTGCCCAGTGGCAGATATCGACAGTGACCATAACTTGCTGATGATGCAATGCCACCAAAAATTTAAAAAATTGAAGAAAGCCGTGAAAAGCATATGGCAGGTTGAAAAATTGAAGGAAGTTAAAGACTTCCTTTGAAAGAACGCGTAGAAAAAGAATAGCGGAGTATGCGACCAATAATTCAGTGGAAGAGAATTTGAAAGTCATGAGACGTGGTCTGCAGGCAGCAAATGAAGAAATTTTTGGTAAAAGAAAGTCGTCATGAAAAAGCCATGGACCACGAAGGAAGTATTCGATCTTATTGAAGAAAGAAGAAAATACAAGGCTGCGAAAACAGGGGAAGGGCAGAACTGTTACAAGAGGATAAGTAAATATCGTAAAGCGAGGAAGACTGGAGAAGTGTTGATGAAAAATATCTGTGAAGACGTAAAAAAAAATCTTGTGCGTGGAAAAGTGGAGGCAGCTCACAGGATAGTGAAGAACCAATTAAGGAAAGGAGCCTAAGATGTAATACCATTAGAAACAAAAACGGAGAACTATAATTGAAAACAAAGACAAGGAGATGAGATGGAAGATTTATACAAAGAAGGAATTCTATGAAAAAAGAGAGGGAAGTGTATAAAGATGATATGGGAGCCTCAATTTAAGGATGAGAATTTTATGCGACTGTAAGAGACCTGCGGATAAATAAAGCATCTGGAATCGTCGATATTTTCGCAGGGATAATTAAAAATACAGGAGGGAAGACTTTGAACCAGTGCAAAATCATTAGTGAAATGTATTGAACACAAGAGATACTAAAGGACTTCGAGAGGAAGATTATAATCCCAATTACTAAGAGGAAAAAAGCGGAGAACTGTGAATATTTTAGGACAATAAGCCTGACAAAACATTCGTAGAAGATACTAACAAGGATCGTCTACAGAGGAAAAGAACGAAGAGCAGAAGAGCATTTGGATGAGGACCAGTTCGGATTCAGAAAAATCAAAGGCACAAGGGAAGCAATATTGGCTCTAAACACCTGTTTACACGATAAATAGACACGTACGAGTTAATGTCTGTTTGCATGAATTCTTGTTTAAAATTTGCGTGGACCGGAACGGAACATGTACGAATGCATGGACCAAATTAGAACAGGTTCTATTTTCTGTGCATGCATTCGCACAAGTTGGATGGTTACACGATGCATTTTGGCGTTCATTCTCGCGTTCATACATTTAGACATTAACCCGTGCGTGTTAATGTATCGTGTAAACAGGTCTTTAGGCTGCTCATAAAAAAGAGAATGATGCTCCGAAATATGGAGCTATATAAGAATAATGTGGATCAACCGAGTTAGTAATGACGAAGTCTTAAGAAGACTACGAATGAATAGAAGCCTCACGAAAACCTTGATAAGAAGACGGAACAACGTCATAGGCCATATCTGGGACATGATGAAGACAATGGTCGAGGGACAAGTGGATGGCAAGGACGGAAATGGAAGACCTCGAATGGAATACATGGAACAAGTAAAGAGAGATGTGAAAGAGAAGACATACGCAGGTGTGAATAGATTAGCTGAAAGGAGAAATGAGTGTAGAGATGCGTCAAATCAATTATAAGATTTGGATACCACTAATGGGGGATTGGAAAGGGTTTGGGATTTGAGATGTTGAGTGGAGGTATTGAGCAAGTGCTCATTGATGGGTAATTGCGGGGAAGGATATTTGGACACGAGGTGGAAAACAGACTGGAGTTATGTGGAAAAAAGAACGTTTCGATATGGAGAGGCGGAATGTTACAGCAGTAAACTTCACCGTTGAACATTGGCTTAGGAGCAGCTGTTCTTCAATGACCCAAGAGAGGAATCGTAACCATGAAAGTACGTCAGTCAATGCATGTATGTCTGCAATATGGGTCACCAAAGAGTATCAAAAAGTGTCACCAAGATCGATTTAGTTGAAAATTTAGCTTCTACCATCGTGGTATTCAATTTCTTGGTCTCTTTGTGACTGAGGGATATTAAGCATAGTAATGAAGGCGTTTTTAAGAGTAGGCTTATTAAGTCTGGTTAACCGACTTACGAAAGCTCAGTGTAAGATGTAAGATATTATTTGTAACAAAAATATTCTCTCCTGCTTAATTAAGATCAATCCACAATGGATTTACGATTTTGTTGTTTACATATCAGTGTAGCATAGCAACCAAAGAATTTGTTCAGTTTTCACTAGAAGTTTAGGGTTCTGAAAGTGCGCTTTTTCACATTTTTTTAAATTTTACTAATACATTTTGGTTGTCGGTTAGCGGTGAATGTCAGTGATCAATATTGTGTATGGTATTACGGCGATAGAATTTCGAACCGTAGCCTTCGAATAATATGGAGCTTAAAAGGAAATAAAAAGTCGTCCACATTGACAATATTCCATTTGTAGCGGACCTTTAGCTTTCCAAGACCACAAGTCTTAAGGTTTGGGCATTAGCAAGTGTAAAAAAAACTAAGTCCCTGAATCTCAGCACAATGAGAAACGACACCATTGGTTGTGTTCAATTATATCGGCGTCTTTAGACGTAAGGTATAACTCGTTGGAGAGATACGGAGGAGACTGATGGAGTGGATGTCACAAGGAAATGCTGCAATGCACTGTTTTATGGAGAGGGATTCTGCTGAGTATGCATTGATGGGAAGGAGAGGAAATTATGAACATAGTCACGGGACTAAGAGTGCTCGAAAGACCACTGATCGCACATTAACCCTTTCTAACTCAGAGCTGATTAGGGGAGAAATCCAATTTGAAGATTTTTCATTTTGAAAACTTGAAAATTTAACACTCAAATATAATTATCGTGGCAGCTAAATATTTCGTCATTAAAATTTACTCTACAAAATAATGAGTAGTTTAGATACTTCCTAAATAGAGCTGAAAGTTTAAACATTTTTGGTGTTGCATAAAAGCAACATTGGGTTTAAAGGGATAATGAGGAAGTTAAGGAGTAAGGAGAGGGGCGATTAGAATATTGTCGATGAATGAACGAAAATGAAGTTGCTGAGAGTTCGTTCCTTTCCGCCTGAGTCCGTGCCTTGGCTGGGCTCAGACGCGCGCGCGGGAAGTGTTGGCTGGAGCGGTGGATGGATGCTGGCTGTTGCCTGGACGCCCACTTTCGCCGTGTTTTGTTTGAGGCTCAAAAGGGGGAGGGGAAGGGAGGTGGATCTGGGCGAAGAAGAAGAAGACCGGTCGGTCGGTCGGCGGCCCCCCCTCACCCTCCCCCCCTTCTCTTTCTCTCTCTCTTGAGCGAGCGTGCTTCGGTTCAACGGTCCTTCTCCTCCTACCCTCCACCCCCCCCCCTCCCTCCCCCTCCACTCTCCACATGCGGGATTGAGACGTTGTCTCGTCCAACCCCCCCCTCCTTCCTCCCATCCCACCCTCCCCCCTCCGCACCAGAATGTTTCCTTTCCTTCGCTCCTTCCACAGAGTGAGTGGAGTATCTCTCTCTCTTTCTCGCACGCTCCCTCCTTCGACTCAAATCAAAGCAATCCCAAGGGGCAACGAAACGATAGCAACTCGCTCATCTCATTCCGAGCGAAAATGCACCCACAATGTTTAGTGGCAGTAATTATAGAAAAGTGCACACCCCTCGAAATAAAACGTATAGTGGGAAGATTTTCGGATGAGAAAGTAAAAGAAAGGTGCTATTTCGCTCTCGTCCGACCGCACCTTGAATATGCAGCGAGCGTATGGGATCCAGTGTAGAAAGACTTAATCCGCGAACTGAATAAAATACAAAGGAAGGCTGCGCGGTTCGTCAAAAACTGCTACGGGCGTACAGACAGTGTTACCCAGATGTTAAACGAATTAGGCTGGGAGACGCTGGCGACTCGGAGGCTGCGCGCTAGGCTTAGATTGCTTGAAGAATTGAGAATGGATATCTTTAAGAGAGACACAGAGAACATAATATTAGAGCCACACTATATTTCCAGGTCCGATAGAAGCGATAAATTAAGAGAGATGTTTTGCCGAACGGATAGACAAGGGAATTCGTTTTTCCCCCGAACCATAAAGGACTTTAATAAACGCTAGTACCAACTTCGTTAGAGCACTTCATTTTTTTAAAGCTATAAACGGCTGATGTCCTAACACCCCCTGCCACACGCCTTTTAGGCGGCTTGCGTAGTATTATATAGATGTAGATGAAAACTAGAAAGGATTTGGAAGGATATAACCATGCATACACAGTGCCTTCAGCACTTTCGGCTGCTCGTAGTTTCGAGGAAAATGTAAAAAAAACATCCAATATTTCGAAAGCACATTTTATTTAAGGCATTAAAACTTTTAAAAAAATTTCTCAGACAACCTTCTAAACTAAATCGATTGTGAATTGCTCCTACCTGTCATGTATAAAATGCGTTTATTCTAAGATGAAAATAAGAAATAACAGCAATAAATGTCTCATTAAATAAAGCACTTACAGATGCAGATAAAAAATAGGTGACCTCGGTCCTTGAAGACAAAATTATCCGTTAGGAACTTAATAACGGCAATAGACACGTGGATCGTACTTATCTTGACCTTCCCTACGGAATCTTAAAACGGATGGATACAGATCCAGCATAAGCGGACTAGACACCTTGAAGAAGACCACTGAGGCATCAAAAGATGCCATGATGAAAAAGCTGCAGCAGCTGACATGAGTCACACGCCACTGAAGGCTGTAGATATCAGTTATCAGAGACAATTGCCGAACATAACCCTCCAGAACCGACTACAAACCATCGAAAACGTCATCATTCGTAAAATATACGGCGCTCCGTTCGGATCTAACAATAAGAAAGAAATATCCACACTACAGGAGATAATTTCCAGGTGGAGGAAATGTGATTGTGCTGGTGAATCCATTGAGCAAGTAATGTCAGGATGATATTCAGCCACTGTTTTTACCATCCGATTGGTTAGATAGGATCCGATCCGAGTGGTTTATTCCGATTGGTTAGAAACGCAATCGGAATTTGTTGCGTCAGAAAATGTTCACTTCGACAACTAAATGAGTCCTCGTTGTGAGTCGCCAAAGTGAAAATATTAAAATAAAATAAATTCTGATCCCATAGCAACCAATCGGAATCGACTGATGGAAATTATTCCAAAAACACCAAAACCACCTCCACGCGATACGCGAAAAATGAAGAAAAATCAAGAAGCCAAGTTTAAATTATATTCGCAGCAATGAGTATGGCGATTATAGCATTTGATCCCTCGACCCCCGATAGCCTCATACGGCAAACTCTCCATTCAACTGCATCGGACACAGAGGACATCAACCGAGCATATCTTGGTATACGTCTAGACAATACCCTGAGGGGGTGACCAATCACCAGCATGCAATAGGTACCCCTCATGAATAACATATTGTAATAAAAAATGCACAAAATTAAAAAAAACGATACGTAAATATTCGTGCAGGTGATGCGAATCCCCGCTACACATGCAGGGCTGCGTGTAGCCCAAGACTACTAATTCACTCTCATGGGAAGCTTGCATATCGCAAATGTTTCTTCCCCAAATCCCATATTCACAAGTTCTCGGCCTGACGAGTGCCAAGTCACTTCATTTTGTCATCACAGCAAAACCTTCCCACAGCACGCCTCTTTCGATCTTTTCCACCAACGTTTATTAGCGTGTTCCCCGCGATAGGCTGGAATTCATCCTAAATCCCAGATATTCGAATTCAGGGTTCCCACTCTAACTAAATTATAAAATTCACGGTTTTTTCCAGGTTTTCACGGTATAAATTCCATCAAATTCACGGTTTGTAGATAAGAAATTTTAGGTAGAAATATTGATCACGTAACAATCATCGGCCGCACGTTAACTAAAAATGTAACAAACGCAAAAGATGCCTTGAATGCAAACGCAGCAATGACAGCGCTATCTATCATGACGTCACCTATAGTTAGAAAAATAATTCAGGTCCGGCTAAAGGGTGTGTGTGGGAAAATGGAGAGAGCAGGGTGGCAGGGAAGCGAAGAAGTGCCAGATTTTTTGCCAGGGTAAATGTCTTCCAATCGCAGGATTAAGGTCAATGTGCTGTCATGGCACACACGGACCAATTAATAATTGCGCTTCGAATACACGTGTACAGAAAAATGCGTGCACAGTATCTGCACGTGACTCGACCTTGAAACATGATCGAAACATCGATTTTTCTTTTAATCCGTCTATCGTAGTTCTACAATCAATTTTGAGAGATTTTTAAGGTTTTATGACGAAATTCACGGCATTTTCCAGGTTTTTTCACGGTAGACGAAATTCACGGCTTATTCACGGTTTTAAGATTTCACGGTTGAGTGGGAACTCTGGAATTTATATATTTGAACTCCATTTTACAAGACTCACGTAAATGGGAAAAGGGTTTGTTTCGGTGAGTGTGGCACGCCTGAGTAGTCTCGACGGGGCGCTATCCGCCGACCGGCAAAACATTTGTCTATTTCCTCCCCGAACTAATTTCGAAGCTGGCGACATTCCAAATGAATTTCAACCCCTTCTCAACCCGTCGCGGTGCCTCATGATGGAAGGAAGAATTCCTGGCCTCATTGCCACCCAACAACTTTCACCAATTTTAATTCTTCAGAGTAATTACACGCATGAGTGGGCAATAATCATCGCGAGGCGAGGCTTTCTGGAGCGAGACAAAGTATGGAATGAGTATTTCGCCCCGAGGCGAGAATGAGTGCCTGCAATCTGAGAATGGCCGACTCCTTCCAAATCCCTTCGGGCCTCGATTTTTCTCCTTCAACCAGAGAGAAATTGAACGCAAAAAAGTACGCTTTTGTGCTCGAGTATTCCCTATGAAAAAATTGTAAAAACCTGTATAAAATTTGTAAACATTCTTATACATTGTCATGACAATTGTATAAGAATGTATAAAAATTTTATACAGGTTTATACAATTTTTTCGTAAGGGTTAGCATTAGTAACAGTAGCATAGACTTCTCCAAGGGACAGCAATCGGCCTCCGTTTTTTCATCATATACATACGTATATTTATGATCTCTGATCCCGAATTACATATATTTTCCGAGGATCATATCGTATACCACAAAGTTAGTGAACACTTTCGTAACCCTCGCGTTGGACGTAAGCTAGATAAATTGGTGGAGCCAAGAGTGGGGACGGCAACATATCTGCTGATGTACATTTCTTGCGTAGGGCGTACGACTATCACCATGTTGTAGAAGGAGTAACGATGCGGGCGACATATGAAGCAAAATATCTACGCATATGGATATTCGATATATTTTAGAGCGACACGAAGGACCTTCATCATCACAATATTTCTAGATCCTACTAAAGCTCCACGCTTACAAACTCCAACGCTAAGCTTCTTAGATTTTATTCCTCAGTTAACGCCCCACGCCGCTCAAATATTGTGACGGCTTCCTGCGGAAATTAATTGTTATCAAAAGTTTTATGAGTTAGCCCGGACTGTCCTCCATCCCAACAAACTTTTCAACTCACATTTTTTATTTACATCCAACTTCCCCGTAAACATATGGAGGCCTTTGCAACGGAGGAATTAACAAAGCACGACGCAAAAATCCATGCCCTGGATAGGGACCACGTATCCAGGCGGAATTCGAACACGCAACCTACGGTTTCCTACGGTTTGGCAGGTCTTTACCCCACCGCCACCAGTCCAATTCCCATTCCCCAAAATTAAATGCTACAGAAGAATGATGAGGATCAAATGGATCGACCGAGTCAGAAATGAGGAAGTCCTAAGAAGAGCAGGGGAGTGGAGAAGCATCATGAAAACCTTTAAAAGGAGAGGGAACAACCTTATAGGCCACATCTTGAGACATTATGGCCTGATGAAGACAATCGTCGAGGGACAAGTGGAAGGCAAGAATGGAAAATGAAGACCTCGAATTGAATATATGGAACAAGTGAAGAAGGATGTGAAAGAGAAGAAATGCGTAGGTGTGAAAAGATTAGCTGATAGGAGAACTGAGTGGAGAGCTGCGTTAAACTAATCCTAGGATTGTTTACCACTGATGATTATGAGATACAGCAATGTTAAGGCAATATTATAACGATATACGTAGCACCTTCCGTGCTCTTCCTTGAGTCTAGTAGTAGAAGAAGAGTCTACACAGTATGTGAATGGCTAGACTGACATCAAGCCTCGGTATTTTGTACTGCGAGTTTCATAATCCTAGGCGTTTCACCATCACTTCCTATCGATAATATCAAAATACTGATCTTTGAAAGTAAGATTTTCTACTACATTGCAAAATTTGCAAAGTTTTTCTTTTCATTTAGGCACGACATACATTACGATTATGTAAAATCTACTCTACTTATTGTTTTGATTTATAGTGTATCAAGACATGGTTACAGGAGGTATGAATATATAATATGAATTTCTCGATCAGTTTATAAAGTGTGAGACTGGAGAGTGTTTCCCGAAAATACTTACCGAAATAGAACTTTAGGGAAGCTAAATAAATCTGCGCTTTTCTTGCATCCCGTGGTCTTTACTTTTGCAGTTCATTGCAGAATGATGAGGGTCAAAGGGATTGGCAGAGTTAGTAAGGAGCGGTAAGGAGGAAGTCCCAATTTATGATGGCCCGTTGAAGACTATCGTCGAGGGACAAGTGTATGGCTTGAACGGAAAAAGAAGACCTCGAATAAAATGTATGGAACAGTTAAAGAAGGATGTGAAATAGAAGAAATACGTAGGTGTGAAAAGATTAGCCGATTTGGAGAATGGGGTGGAAAGCTGCATCAAATCAATCTGTGATTCGTAATCAGTGATGATTAAAATGATGATTTTTCTAAAAAGAATTCTAAAAAATATGCCCGTTCGCGATCTAACGACTTCAGATCAAAGCATTGGGGTTTCCATTCTATAATATTTGCAGATTAAAAGTAATACGCACGGATTTTTCGTTTCGCCCTTCATAGTTATTGCTTGCTCAACTGTAGAAAACAATATAGATTCGCTGATCATATAAATGCCGTTCCCAAAATAATGAGACCATAGCACAAACTCTCTCGCGTGGAGAGTCAAATCTTCCCAACGGTTAGTAATTTGCACAGCATGATCGTGCAAGGTCAGTAGGACATGGCCGGGGCTGGGCTAAATACAGGCCGAGGGCTATTTGAAACACAAAATACAGCTCCAGTACGTATTTTAAATACAAAATACCTCTGACTTGGGTATTAAAAAAATTAAAAACAGTATTTTAAATACCTTTCAAAATGTAAAATATGGAAACTAAGAGATCAAAAAATGTATAATCTGCCTAGGCACGTTATAGATAGTTGCAAACATCAAGAAAACATAAAGGAAGTAATCTCTCTGAAGGATAATGTTACAGAAATGTTATCAAAAAAAGGGAGAAAATGGATTAAAAACATAAAATATACTAAAGGAATAATTAAGCCATGAAACGAGTAGTCTTAGTGACATTCATTTCACGAACGGAGAACAGACATAGGATCACTGAACGGTGAGGCTAGGATGAATGTCATTCTTCGTTTTGCACTCCATTTATTTTCTCATACATTCTCATCTCTTCCCTCGCAATGCGAAGACTTTTCAATGGTCTCGCGTGCGCACGGCGTCAATCAGCCACGCTCCAGCTGACTCTCTCTCTCTCCCCTTTCTTCCTCGTCTCTGAGGATATTTTTAATTCCCCCGCTCAGAGGCAGTGCACAGCATGCGACGAGGAAGTGAAAATAGTTATATGTACTTCTCCATCCAATCATCGCGTAGTTTTCATCTGCAATATTTTTCTTCCACGATTCACGGTTTGTAATAACAAAACGCATTAAAAGCGCGCTAAACAAGTGACTACGGCACCGCAAGTTCATAAACTTCACGCTCAAAATCGATCGAATTTTGCCTCGATATTATTTCCGTAAATTCAATCATTCTCCGCTCAATTGTTTTCTGTGAATGCCTCCATTGACACATTGATGCTGGAATCTCAAGCAAATTATCCCGTATAGTTTATTTTGTAACAATTTACATTTCATGTAATGTTTGTTTTCATATTCGAGTTTTTGAATCAAGTAGAAAGTCCTGAGGATGACAGATGCGTTGGAAAAGAAATGAATGCGAAATTAACCAAATATCAAATCCACGTGAAACAATTACATTAACTCGGTGATCGTAAAGCTTTAGCCTTATTCATAGTCAGCCAATCAGTGCCGTCTGATTCATCACGTCTAGACAATTAAATCTAGCCACTGTGCGCAGAAGCTGATATGCGCAGTTTCGATAGTTTTTTGCATGTATTCCCTCCGGCAGACAAGAGTATTGCTGGTAAAGAGAGAGAGGTCTTTAAACGGAGAGACTCGAAAGAGATATAAAATTTAAAAATAAAAACGCAAAGAGAGTCTTCATTTCATTCTGTACTCGCTTCTTTTTACGAGTTCGCGTAAAAAAGCAGAGGATAAGAAGCGGACGTTCGTGGAGACACATCCCGTTGGTCGTCTGTGCCGGTCACTTCGCACACGCACCGCGATTAAGGCGATGGCGCTTCGGTCGCAGCAACGTGAATGGAGCAATAAACTCGCCTCGCCTCCACCCGGGCACCATGCCAACCGAGTAAATAACCCCAGAGGAGGAGAGCGAAAAATACATAGGGAATCGCGGAAGAACAGGCGGTGAGTCAGAATCGTGGAGAATGCGCGCATGTTTACTCGCAAAAGGGTCGTAAGCCTCCGGGATGTACTTTCATAGATCCGAATTCCAATTGTCATCTCTTTTCAATACACGCCGAACGGAATGTTTTGATAGCTTTAATAATAATGTCAGAATAACTCATCTGAAATAATACAAGTGCTATCACGCGATTCGTTGATTCTTGAAAAAAAAGAAGGGGCTCGTGAAATAAAATGTGAAAATATATATTAAATTGTTAAAGTTTCTCAACTTCTGACATTCCAATATTATGCAGGAATTGACATATCGTAGTACTTTTTACTCGTATTAATTTTTCTCTAATCCCATATTAAATAGTACTAATTCTTTCCGTAATGCATAAATATTTTAAACAAAAATTAACTTGGTATATTTAGTGAGGCTTGCATTATTTGCGCTTCGCGTAGGCCCTTGTCTAATTGTAAATATCAAGAGTGGGGGATGAGGTATGTAGCGCCACGGCCTCTGCATTAAGCCGATGTCCCACGGTCAAATTTGCGTCAAAATCTTTTGATCAAAATTTTTGTCCAAAAATTTTGATGCAAATATTTTGATACAACTGGACTGGGGGTGTCCCACGATGCATCTCATTTTGATCAAAAACAAACGAAAGACGATATTTATGTAAACAACTAGGAAACTTGTGGAGGTGGAGGATTCTTTCTTTTTAAGCAGGCGAAATTGTTTGAACAGGCCTCTTGAACATTAAAGATGCGAAAAAAAGAAAACAGAAGGAATGCTGAACGTGGCCTTGGCTGGAAAAGGGGTATGAAAGCGTTGGAATAAGCATGCTAAACATGTTGGAGAAGGAGTTGGTCGCCGATGTTCCTGTTTATTATCGATAATAATTGACGACAAGTCAATATATTTTCATGTCCCTTATCAGCAAGGTTGAGGGCAGAATAAAACGCCAGGATACAAACGTGAGGCAGTTTATTCCCGCGAGGAAAATGTTATTAATAAATGATGGACATTGTGGTTGAGGAGATGTTATGAATAGTGCTGTAAGCGTGCATTTAAATCACATTTTTCTCTCCTAATCTAGCAGTTTCTAAAATAAGGTCCTTATCCTATAATCATAGTAATAGAAACGGGCAGCTGTAGTGTTTCACAGGTACAATCGTCAGTTCATATTAGTCATTTCTCCAGCTGCTCGCTCGCATTGTATGCCTTCCATAAAGCGTAAAATTCGGCCTCGATACCTTAAGTAAATCTTTTATTATTTCCAAAACATCCCTCCTGGTATTGCGATTCTAAAGATCGCTTCCTTTCTATTTAAGATCAACTGATTATTACGGATTTCTAGTTGAGAGCTTCCATCGCCTATCACTAAGACAAATTTTTGCTCATATTTACCTTTAGGGCCACACCAGGCGATGAAATAGACGATCACGAACATATATATATATTTGAAATAATGTTTTGTGAATTCACTTCGTGGTATCGTGATATTATAAATTTAAAACTAAACCTTTTAGTATTCCATACAATACTAATGAAAAAACTCAACCGGTTTCAATCTTTTCAGGTCCTTATCTAGAGGTTTACGATTAAGATAACGACCTGAAAAGGTGGAAACCGCTTGGGTTTTTAATTCATACTGTGTGGAATACAACAAAGTTTATTTTTGTGTCCATAATATACATAATTATTAATTAAAATACTCATGCAGACGATAAATAAGTTTAACGTATTTGGCCTGTGTGTCAGCGCTTGGCGATGCTTTTTTGTCAAAGGCCCTGTGATTGGTTGGTTTCATCCAATTGGATGAAAATTTAGAACCTGTCCTATCCATTTGTACAAATCGGTGATTTGTACAAACGATAGGACCAAAAGCCAGTTGGACAAAATTTTGACCGTGGGACAGGGTGCGCGTCAGTTGCATCAAATTTTGATCAAAATATTTTGACGCAAATTTGACCGTGGGACATCGGCTTTAAACATCTCACTTTGAGGCTAGAAGAAGGCTTAAGCACTCGCTCAGACCTCCAGAAATAGCAATTAATTAAAATAATTCGGAAGACGGAAGTGAAAGATAGTTTACGACATCTCATTCAGATATTTTGCGATTTAAGTTTAAAATATAAATAATTAAACGTCAAATTTGCCACTGACCACGACGAAGTGATGACGTCACTAGACTACTTCGTTCAGGGATCAGTAGGAATCAGTTCGAGGGATGAGGAAGCGTAACTAACTAAGCGTAAAGTGTAACTTAAAATGAAACCACGTGAGACCATTGAATAGGGTTGAGGAACAGTTATGAAGCGGATAACTCCTTCGTTACCCGGTTGGAAACCCGAGAAGATTTCATCCAACTCCTTCGTAGCGTCATCAACTCATTTTGAAAAGGGTCAAATCCGTATGATTTTTTCGCTGCGAGAGGTAGGCGATGAATTTAAAAGCAAAAAAATATGGGCAAGTACATACATTGTTCACATTTTATATCACAATCTGCAATAAGGTAAATTTGAGTCTGCTCAACCACTCTCGCATTAGGGACTAATAGGAACGTCATTCACATGACAAATCTCTACGTTAATAGTCCTACAGCTATTTAGGAGGGCAGGTGAAGCCATTTTGGAGTCAATATTGAGGTCCATCTCGGAGAAATTATTTTCGCGGATGCTAGTGCATTGTGGGAAGTTCTCGAGTTAAAGCTGTTTGGGATTGTTTGTTTGCTTCGGGGTCATGGAGACGGCAGCGCTAAACATGCTCAATGGTTGTGAAAGGAGCCGCTGCAAACAAATAAAGAGCGCCTCGCGAGAAACAAACAAATGAAGTGAGACGGGCGTAGGGGCAGGTCGGGATCATACACATCGAAGCATTTTTTTACGACCAGAGACGCTTACATCCGCATAGTATCGCCTGAGCCTCGCCAAAGGCGCTAGGCGACGGGAGAATTTTCCTAGTTGAGCAATAATCAATAACGCAATATAACCATAGTTTCTATTACTATTTCTGAGTGACATATAAGTTTAAATAATTCACAATATACCTTTTGCATTATTCTAGCCTTGTTTGGATACATTGATGTTAATCGCGCAGCACGCAGGACGATTTGACTACTTGAGTCTGACCGTAATAAATAGGCACTTTGCCGTTAAACAGTCAGACAATCAGTGCAAGCAAGGTTTTGCTGCCGTTTGGAGCCTGACTAGTTGGACACGCTACAATTTTAATCGTAAAAACTGTCACTTTTTATCACGAATCTGGCAGCACTGTGCTTTACTCCAGCGATCAGTCCTACTTCATGAGGATCCCACACGCTAGCAGCAAAGCGAGTGAGGCCTCACTAGAGTCAGGCAGCCTATCTCTTTCACATTTCCATAGCACTTATAGAGAAGTCTTTTTACTAATCCCACTTTACGGTTATCTTTCCCACATTCTTCGCGTACGTGTTAATCCTAAGAAAGATCCCGAATGAAGGTGACTCTAACGAACTCTTTACGAACACGGCATTCCATATTAGGATCGTGAACAAAGACATCCGCAAGGATCTGTACATGACACCAATACTCTACGAATTAAAAGAAAATTTATCATCATTCAAGAAATAACTCAGTCACACCGGAAACGACAAAATAATCAACATCTGGAATTACGCACCGAACTCAACCCAAAAACACAGAACTCCAAACTCAGCATTCCTCCCAAATCATATCCCCTCCCCCTAAATAGTCACACCACCCGAAACGCCGCAATAACATACTGAGGAAACCTACCAGAAATTAAACTTATTGAAACACACTGGAGACAGCCAGAAGGCTGGGACTAAAGAAGAAAAGAAAACCAGAAATTCCTTCGAGGCGAGGGGGGTCGTGGTTCATCCAATTGTGGACATATATACAGACATAGGTAGTGACCGATATACATCGCGATTGACTCACTCACTCAAGAGAATGGTGAACGATGATCGAGACATCACTGAGTCGAGCGACGCGTCCGAAGGCGAGACCACGTGTTCGATGGTTGGGGGTGACGTGGTGGCTAGCGCGGGCAGGGCGAGAGTTGAGGTGCGTGCGATTGAGGATAGGATGGGATGTGTGCCTCAGTCAGTCAGCCCTTGGACCGTAATTCGAGGAGACCTCCTCCTCTTGCACGCACGCGGTCACTTCCATCCAACATCTCTCTCTCTCTTCGCAGCGCCCACTTTCACCTGCCGCCTGTGACTCTGTGGCCGGCTGACGCACTTTCAATGACTCTCCTCCTCATCTCACCTCGGCCATCTGCTGCTCAACCCATCCTCACAAAGAGCGCGTCTTCGCTCACAACCACAACCTTATTCTTACGTTAGCCTCGGCCTTGACCTTCCCCTCGTCTACATCTACACAATACTCCCTGCCTCTGGGGTGTTTATCGAACATGCCATCTATGCATCAGCATGCAGGTGCTGCCACAATCGCACGTGCAATTGCGTGGCTGGTGTTGGCATCGGCGGATACGGCGCGTGAAGACTTACTCTAAAGGCCTGTTTACACGATTCATTAACACGTACGAGTTAATGTCTGTTAGCGTGAATGATTTTGGTGGACCGGAACGGAACATGTACCAATGCGTGAACCAAATTAGAACAGCTTCTATTTTCTGTGCATGCATTCGCACAAGTTGGGTGGTTACACGGTTCATTTTGGCGTTCATTCTCGCGTTCATACATTTAGACATTAACCCGTAAGTGTTAATGTACCGTGTAAACAGGCCTTTAGGCTATATAACAAATGGAAACAGTGGAGAGTCGCGATTCGCCGAAAACTGCCACGACCGGACAGAGGGTGTCACAAAGATAACACACGAATTATGTACTTTAGGTTGAGATCCACAAGAGACTCTCCAGAAACGTTCTAGGATCAGTTTTCTTGAGAAAATAAGAAAAGCGTCTTTCATATAGATAAGGAGAACATCATCTTGAAAATTATGTATCCAGGCCCTGAAGAAAAGAATAAATAAGAGAGACATCATGCCGAGCGTATCGATACAGAAATGGGATAGTTCCCTTCATCAAAGAAAACGAAAGGCATTGATTACAATTCGTTACCCACCATTAGTGTATTCATAATATACTAATTATTTTGTTTTAGAAACCCCAGTTTAGACGAATGGCAATGGTATATTTTAATCTCATTTGAAAAAGGCCAGATTGGCGCCCATGCGATGCCACTCCACGTGAGGTCACAGGGACCTAGTTTCTATAGGAGAAGATAGGAGTTATACATCGTCTGAGATTACCAATGCATGCATGAGGCGCAGAGCTCAGGGAAACATGTCTTAATAATCACCTATTAAAACTGACTATGGTCGGAAAGTTTCTTTCGTTTGATAGGTTATAATAATCCTTATTTAAGCCAAGCGCTACCTGCTAGCAGGGTACTCTGCTACCTGATAGCAGCCTGCATCGTAGCGGCGCTCATAGCCTCGCACCAAGGTGGCCTCACACGGCGACAGTCGGAACCAGAATGAAGTGCACGGGCTTTTCCCAGCATTCATACTTAGCCGTCGCGTTTTCGCGAGCTTGAAAGTTTTCACTTTTCATTTAATCGTGAAATATGGATGTCGTCATTTAAAAATCTAACAGTGTGAAATACGCACTCTTTCGCTTTAGTCAATAAAAAATAATATGAAACCAACCTATTGACATAGGAACGAATATGTGTCGACATGTAGTCAGTAAAGGCGTGGATAGTTAACTTATGCGAATGCATGGGGTGCAATTGTGCCTAAGTAACCAGCGTCTATGAAATTTCAGTTTTCACCACCACATGATCGATACTTGAATAGAGTGATTATAGCTCCTATATTTTGTGTCACGTGTTTTCATATATTTTGTGATGGATTCCCCCTTAATAATACATACCACTTCCCAATTGTGAAATTATTTAATCACATCGGTTCCGCTCTTACAGCTTTTGCAGTCCATGGGCTGATACTTCCCGCAGTGTCAACGGTCGGCGCATATGAAGAGGGCACCCGTGGTTTGACCGCAGTGGTATCTAATGGGTCGGTGGAGGGCCTATTAGATTGACCACGAATTGACCGCAGAGCCACCTAGGGAGCTGCGGTGGCGACACGTCGCGTCGTGCGGTTGAGGGAAATCAACCCGAGAGACCTGATTCCTCACCTATCATTCATTCATCAACGTGAGTTCAAAACCCCATGATCAATGCTTATTTTTTGACCCTCAAGCGAGCGCGCTGGCGTAAAAAGTACGCCAATATTAAAAAACCAAGGATTTCAACAATGTACGGACATTCTGGTCCAGAATAGCTTCGTGTATTCTTACAATGTACTTGACCGTCTATTGTAGGAGTTTTCAAACCTCGAAGTATTGTGGGTAATTAATTTTTAGATCGGCACAGAGGAACAGAAACCCGTGGCGTACAAAGTACACCGCGCGACCGGCCGTGTACCTCGTGCTTCGCTTTTCTTAAATGTTATCGTGCATGTCATTGTGACTGTCAATATCGTGTGTCTTTAATGCACAAAGTAATGCAGCAATTTATTTTAGATCGGCAAGAGGAACCCGCATCCGTGGCGTGTAAATTACGGCGCGATACCACCAGTGTACCTTTATTTATGTATTTAATCCAGTCCAAAAACAGCAAATAGGCCTATGACAGCGGACTCACAACAAAAGGAGAAACTACTTAATAATATTAAGCAACGTAACTAGTAATGAACAGAAAATATTCAACAGTATTTACAAATAAATAACAAAGAGTAGTAAATTTTAGCAGGTGGTGCGAGAAATAGGGGGAAAATTACGATAGCGATGGTGCAAGGATGAAACAAAGGATCAGAATTCGGGACACATTTGGCATTGGAGTTAATGGAAGAAGGAAGTCTGAATAGAAAAGAACGTTTAGAGACAGAAAGGTGAAACAATGAAATAGGTCACTCGACCTCGTCGTGCGCGAAGGAACACGAAGCGGAAAAAAGGAAGAAGGTCAGAAGATCTGTATTTGCCACTAATGATATTTAAGAAGAGTCTCCGGTGATTGAATATACGGCAATCAGCTAAAGTGCCAATGCCAAGAGAGGATCTAATCTTATTGAGGGAGAAGTTACGAAAAGGCAAGTATCAATTTAAATGTTCAAGCTTGAGCTAATTTCTACATGTAAAGATAAATTTGAATGAAAATCGATTGTTATCATATAAATGCATGCATCTTGAACAAAGTACGCCACGCGCCCGGTCGTGTAAAAATATCTGGCGCGCCCCCTCGAGGGCTGAAGAGTCGCAATTTTAACGATGTCTATCTTCTGTTTTCTGTTGCATATGGGAGCAGTCTCACACGGCGCCGAATACGTCGCGACGCCGCCTCGGCCTCCTATAATCCGCGCCGATTTATTTTTCCCTCCACGCCGCCGCAGTCCAATTTTTATGCGGCGCCAATTCCCACAATGCACTTGAAATTCCTCCTGTAGCGCGGCTATTAAAAAACTCTTTCCATCGCTATACCTTTGATTATTATAATCTGTATTATTATTTTTTTCATTTATTGACCTTGTTTAATATATAATATAGTATTTCTTGGAGTTTAGGCCATTTATAAAATAAGTTTCAGCCAACGTTTCGATTTATTTTTTAAATCATCTTCAGGGCTATGTAAGAAAAAGCGTGAACAATATAAAATACAGAGAATAAAACGATACACAATATTCATACATAAAAAAGGTACAGTCGGGTTTTTTATATACAATATAATTTAAAATATTATATATATAAGAACAGAATGGAATATACAAAAAAATTTGACATACCTCTAAACTTTGAACATATTTATTGATGTTTTGTTTCTAAGGTATTGCCACAACCTAGGTTACCATTAATTTTGGGTTTTTTAACACCAAAATTAATGGTAACCTAGGTTGTGGCAATACCTTAGAAACAAAACATCAATAAATATGTTCAAAGTTTAGAGGTATGTCAAAATTTTTTGTATATTCCATTCTGTTCTGTATTTTATATTGTTCACACTTTTTCTTACATAGCCCTGAAGATGATTTAAAAAATAAATCGAAACATTGGCTGAAACTTATTTTATAAATGACCTAAACTCCAAGAAATACTATATTATATAATAATCTTGTCATTCAAACCTACCACAAGTGGGAAGCGCTGGTTCATGAAGGGGCGCAGCCAGGAATTAAGGCTGGGGAATAAAATAAAATAAAATCCCTTGCCAAAAATTTATAAAAATAAATTTATTATTAGGTGCAACAAATACCGGGCTGTGTGGGGGTATGGAATATCCACCAGCATAAGCGGTATGTGCGAGATAAATAAATTGCGGAATTTTAAGATAAATGGTTCAAAATGGTGAATTTTACGGCTTTCTGAGGGATATTTTATTAATCCTTACACTATTCTACTAGTAATATCAATCCTATTAAGTAAAATGCATTAAATTTAAATATTTCTCTGAGCTCTGGGGGGGGGGGGTTAACCCCCAAAACCCCCACTCGCAGCGCCACTGGGTTCATGAGCCCCTTCCTTTCCAGCAAAAGTGGGATGGGTAGTTCCAAAGGGATTGTCACTTTTAAGATAATCCATTGCTATTCTTATTACTTACGGAACCTGTGTTATAATGAAATCATAACTCGTTTGAATGTTTTTAATTTAAGCGAAGCAACAAAAAATTAATTCGTTTCTCCGCTGCATTGAAAACTAATGAAGTTGGGTTATACGATTGTGGTCGGAGTTCATCGGATGTTTTATATGTTCTGCCGCAAGTAAATAATGCGAGGAAGCCTTGTTATTTAATGCTTCAATTCTACGCTAAAAATTATATTCTCAGTGAAGTACAGTACATCTCGCGAAGAGCGTCTGAAATCCATCTACTATTTGGTTGTATTGTCCTTCGCTGCCATCGTCAGCCCGATTGGATAGCACAAATTGTCGTCGGCCATGATTTTGCAGAAATTACGGGTATGAATTTGTATATTTATATAATTTAATCTAAGTATGACTGAATTTAAGCATGGCTTGAATATCGTGGTCAATTTTTGCGCTGTGCGGCACTGATTATTCTCGACGATGTTCTTCAAGAATTCAATTCCTGCGTAGTTCTTACGTAATTTAAACATTAATCGCTTCTACGAAGCATTATTTCCGTATTATTCATTATAAATTTCGTATGTTTAGTCACACTGGTTGCACAATGGCAGCAAGTGGCTAGATATGAAAATTACGGGATTGCGCATACCAATTTGTACGATGTCGACGTAAACCATTAAGGATGTAATATTAATCCTTGAGTGATCTTCAGATGACATCCAGTCCATTGGTAAATTGAGTGCCTTAATACGTTAGACAGCGCAAAGAAGAAATACAAGATGCAAGGGATGTTCACGCGGCACTAAAAATGTAGATACGAGAGCAACCACAGTCGATAAAGCGAATACATTGCGTTATATTGAAGCGAATATAAATGGATTTCCAAATGCGGGTTTCTTCTGTAGATGTTTTGGGATTGTAAATGCAGTGATGTAAAGTCAGCAACTTGAACGAATGCATTAAGAAAACTGTCGACGAAATCTTTCCGCATTCTCCATAAATAAATGACAACTTGACAACTATCATGATTCAATCATCTGATGCACACAAAAGCCGCCATATTTGTTTCATACCTCAAACCTCTTTATCCAACCAGCAACTAACGCCTTCAACGATTGGCTGACTTTTTAACGGCCAAATCATCTATTTCCCCTGTAGTGTAGGGCTATACCATTCGGTTTCGTTCATCCCATGTTCTTGGGCAGGGGTCTCCAAAATACGGATCCGGCCCGCGGAGGGCTTTCATCCGGCCCACGCGCGCTCGTTTCAAGTAGCGCGCGACTCTCGCTCGTTTAACTTTGTGAGACGCCGCTAGGAGGATTGCAGCGCTGTACTGCACGTCAAAGTCGTCTTCAACTGTTCGTAAATAAGAAGTATGCCACCGGATTCTTCAGTAGACTTTGGTATCGAATACTTCAGTCATCGGCGAATATGCTATCCGGCTCGCGAGGCGATTCGGAACTTGGAATGCGGCCCTCGTGGCCTAGAAAAATTGGAAACCCCTGCTCTAAGGCAATGACTTTTTCCAATTATTCATCGCGTTAAGCTAAGATCGCCGTGAAGGCTGCGCATCGCGTATTTATTTTGTCCGTCGTCTGCTTCAGACGCCCCATGGCAGTGACATGTTCAAATTATTCAACGCGTTAGCACATGAATTATGTTATAGCTCATGTTATCCCTGTTGGTCGTTATAAAATCATTCAATGTTCTCCCGTTTATCAATTATTGGGTGATAAGCGATTTCTGGAAGCAGAGAGCCTGGTAATTCGATAATAATTTCACGATTTACGTCCGATCTCTAATAAGAAGCGATGCTGTTGAGTCCCCTCTGCAGCGAATAATGGCGTCTGCCTATTTACAGCACCCCCGGAGCGTAGGGCCCGAGCAGAGGGCCCTGAGGAGGAGAGGGCCCCGATGGGTCAGGACGACGACATCCCAAGCAGCACTCGGTTTTTTCGTCGGTGGCTGAGGCACCGCCTTCCCCCACCCCTCCTCCTTCTCCTCCGTCAACTTCCCCCATCTCCCGGCAGCCCGTAGTACGCACGGGAGTCAATATTGACAGAGGGTGGGGGAGGTTGGCAAGGAAGCAGTTGCGTGCGAGGAATGTTGTTTGTGGTTACGCTAAGTGTGTCCACAACATAATATGATGACGGCGCTAAAACCTGATCAAACTCGGTCGCGCGCCAAACGGGACGACGTTAGCACCTCTTGCCTCCGCCTGAAGATGGCTGGCTGGCTGGCGAGCCTCCCTCCCTCCCTCCCGCCATTCCTTGACCTCGCACACTGCCTATCTGTCTGTCTGTCCTCTCCGAAATCGCGGAAATACCTCCTCCAGGTAGCGTCTCATTCCACTCCTAATCACAGCGCGCCCATGCACAGATGTATTTTAGGTTGGAACAGTGGCGTAACTATATAGGAATATGATGAGGGGGGGGGGCTTTGGGGGCGAATCAGGGATAGTGGGGGCAACCCCCCTTGGAAACGGGGATTTAAGGAAACTTTTTGAAAAATAAAATGCCTGAAAATGCATTTTAAATCATTTTGGCACTTAAAATTAAACTTTAAGCAGACGCAGTTAGTATACATCAAATCCAGACAAGAAATTTAAATTATTTTTTGATTTCTCTGATGCTTTGGGGTAATTCATCCCTTCATGATTACGCTACTGGGTTGGAAGACGGATGTAATTAGCAAGCGGAAGCCCAATAGAGCAGCAAATAGAAGATTTCATTATTTCACCCCATTGTGCATTGTCATGGGTTTTTATAAATGTCGTTGGCGAGGCGATCTTCTCGGAGAGATCCATTTAATTTCAATACTAACTAAATACAAGCAATCGCGCGGAATGCCACTGAAAAGTTATGAATTCCATGGATCACATAATCACAAACATTGGTTAACGGTCAAATATTAAACCTGTTTCTCCGTGAATTTAGGATCGCATTGCCTGTCCGCTACGCGAGTGGCGAATTTTGGAAACCGATTTAAATGCGCGTTGGATGACAGCACATCTATACCACGCATCATCACATCACATCATCACATCGCGCTGGATATCTAAAGACGAACTGGAGAATTGTTTAAGTACTCATGACGATGAGTATGGGGAGAAGATAGTCCTTTAGACAAAGACTCATAACTTTCCTCACTGAGCAAACAAATAACGATCGACGCGCATTCCGGTGAGAGGAATTGGAACCACTTAATAAACATGGGGCAGGCATTTACAGACGGCTGACTTCAAAGACACGAGGAAATAATTGATCCCACGTCACAAGAAGTGTCTCCATTCTCCTAGTGGCTGTGTCGAAAAGTATGTGAAACATTGCTGTACTTGTTCCTGCATAAGATCTTCATGACTCATTGTTATTTTTCAAAATAAGGCAACATACTTTCCGTGAATTTTTAAGCCTCATCGTCATTTGCATGTCACACTATGTATATCACACAAATACTGACCTGCTAGGATGGGTGCGGTCGGGTGCTGAGAAGCGCGGGGTGCGGCGCCCACGCTGCCACCACGACCAGCATGCACCACGCGAGGAAGGAGGAGGTGCAGAAGGAGGAGGAGGGGGCCGCCCCACTCCGCCCGCCGGCCAGCGCAGCTCCGCTTATCCGGACGATTTCGTTGGTGCGCGTGTCCCCAACGGCGCCTTTGCCATCAGCCTCTGCGACCGCCGGGATGAGCGGGATGTCCCCTCGTTCGGGGGGCGGGGGGGAGGTGGGGAGGGGAGGGGGGTCCCGTCTGAAGCACAACCTCTCAGTGTTGCGTCGCACGAGGTCGCAGTCGTAGTCCTCGCGACCGTCGCATCGGCAAGAGGACAGCCCGGCCGCCTTGGGCTGCCGTCTCAAGATGGTCGCCGAGTTGCGGCACTTGGGCGTGCACTTGCGACCGGAAAATGCGGCACGACACAGGCGCTCGTAGTAGCTGGAAAAAAAGAAGATGGATCCACAATCACACACAGGCAGGGGGCGAAATTAAGTTCGCAACCATGAGAACTATAATTAATTAGTAGAAGCTTGAAGCAAGACATTAGACCCGAATGCGTAGGGCACACCGTGGTGCGTTTACAGACTTAGACCTAAAAGCATTTATTTACGGTTAATAACACAAACAGCTAACAACTGAATGCGTATAATTTTGATTTCATTGACTGCTTTATAAAACCACACTATTATCCAAAATTTCTCAATTTAAAACGTTAGAAAATTGATTTTAAAAAACCCGCGTAAACGTGCTCCGATCCACCCTATGCAGATTCAATAAAGAAAATTTCTTTCTGACAAGCAATTTTGATACTCATTTACGTAGTTTCATTAAATTTGTATCCTTATTTTATGATAATAAATTAAACATGATTAAAAACGATACAGCCGCTCTTGATTTATAAATGGTGTAACTAAACTGCAAGTTCATTGATTGTTAGGCGGTACGAAGTTCGCCGGGTCAGCTAGTCATTAGATAAATCGAGGAGCCCACATCTTTCCGTTTCTAGCATTGCGAGGGTATTCCATTCCTTTATCCGTCGCTTACTCATCGAGTTATCCACAGAGAAAAATCTGCGGTCTAACCCTTTGACAAAAGTTGATAACGTCACGAAGTCATGCCGAGCATGAAACCGCTTTTACCCTCTAGGCCTCGCGGTTAGGCTTTGCATACTTTCTTTTGGTGTAAACTTGTTTATTGAGCGATTCCTATCATTAATGAAATGACCTTCCTGTAAGATTCTATGAAAAAAAATCTCCAATGACGACATCAACTCGCGAAAATTAGGAAATATATTTAGAATTTTCTTTATCTAAACTTCATGATAATGGCCGAATGGGAAATATTTCTTGATTGTTACTTTTATTTTCCTACAATCTACCGAATCTACATATATAAAGGAAAGTCGAAAATCGTGTTAGTTAGAACACTTATAACTCGAGAACGGCTGCACCGATTTTAGTGACAAAAGGCTCTTTGGATTCGTGTCGGCCCCGGATTTTCACTGATTCTTAATAAATAGGACATTTTGACGAAGGAGCAAGCTGAAACACACCTGACATTACTGTTCACATATCAAGGAGCTCAGGAGAAAAAATTAGGCAAAAACCAAAACGAAATACAATATATTTATGTAATATATTTTTAACTTTACTCGCCTATAAAGGTCTCTGAGCTTCATTTTTGATTGATTTTTCTTGACACCGAAATGCACAGCAATAGCGTACCAACCATTTCGCCAATCGGAAGCTAGTCACGTGACACAAACACCCACCCACGCCACCATTGAGACTCACCCGAGGGCCGTGGAGCATTGTGGGTCGGCAGAACAGACGAGCTGCGCGACGCGGCATGGGAGCACGGCGTCCGGCCTGGAGGCGGCCGCCACGGCCGGGGCACACGCGCTCGCACGCCTCTTGGCACCCTCGCAAGACTCATCGCTGCAGCGACACTACATACAGGCAGGCAGGCACACGGGAAGAGAGAGAGAGAACACGCTTATTAATCAATCGTAAGACCATTAAATCATTTCTAAAATTAAAACTTACGGGCAGTTTTCCACTTTTTTAATCAATAGTTTGTATTGTCCTCAGGTTTTAATTGCCTTTGGTATTTCTCCTGACGACGACACAAAATGCATTTAATGAATGAATGAATTTATTACTCCAACCTTGAATGTACACCTTTTTTCAACAACACAAAATTAATGGAGCTTTAGGTAGCTTCAATGGTTAAAATAAAAAACCAGCATGGAAGCTACCATCTTAATAATTTTTTGAAACATTATCATTATGAAACATATATGTGGCAATAACTTACAATATACAAGAACAAAGTATAATATATGGACAGAACAAAATAATTTTTTTTCCTCCTTTCACAAAAATATAAAAATAATAATATATAATAATATGTATGTATTCACAAACACATCAAAAAAGAGCATTTATATTATGATGGGATAACAACCAATCTTTGGCCTTTTTACAAAATTTATTTATACTCTTTAATTCTTTGCTCGAACAAGGTAATTCAATAAAAAATCTTCGGTCCCAAGTGAAGAAACGATCTTTTAAATAAAGAAAGATTAGGATTAGGAACTAGAAAATTAACATTCCATTTAACCCTATTGTGCAAAGACGATTAAAGAATATGAGGAAAATTGACATCAATTTCGTGACAAGTTAGAATTGCATCAGATTAAGAGTAAAGCAACACCCTATAGCAGTAATTTTGAATACTTAGGGTTTTTCTTTTATTTCACGATTAAATACTTTTTCCCACAAAAGATAACTTTCGTGACGTTATATCATTTTTATGTAGGTAATATGATATGAGGGGTTAAAATTTTATCTGATCTGAATTCTTCACATTTATTTCTTTATTTATTTCACAGTTATTTCTTTTTCAAATTCACTATAGGTGCCCGAGGAAGTCTGCCAGCCTGAGTACTTGGGAGGCAATGTGTTTACAATAGGGTAGTTTCCTTCATCAAAGAAAACGAAAGGCATTGATTGCGATTCGTTACCCACCATTATTGTATTCATAATATACAAATTATTTGGTTTTAGAAATCCCAATTTAGAAGAATGTTAATGGTCAATTTTAACCTCATTTGAATAAGGCCAGATTTGAAGGCCCGTGCGATGCCACTCCACGTGACGTCACAGGGACCTAGATGTGATGGGGTCAAGCAGTCAGGAGTTTTACATTGCCTGAGATTACCAATGCATGCATGAGGCACAGAGCTCAGGGAAACATCTCTCAATAATCACCTATTAAATCTGCCTATGGTCGTAAAGTTTCCTTCGTTTGATAAGGCATTAGGCCCCACGTTTTGTGAACCACAGCTGGTCATCATGGAAACGGAAATGACAATATTTTGCGATGCATGTTTTTATTTCTACGTCAGGTGGGCTGCGTCAAACAAATCTTCGGATTGTTGAGTTAAGATGACGGCGATACGTTATTTGAGGCGAAGAATATGTATCAGCCAATATATATATATACGCTGAGAATCAGGGACGCAGCTAAGAATTAAGGTTAGGGGGGTTTTAGGCGCAACTAATACTTAGGAGTGTGGGGGTATTGCATACCCGCAGGAGTTGCATGGGCCCTCCTTCAGAATTTTTTTTAAGACTAATGCTTCAAAGTGACGAGTGTTACGGCTTTCCAAGGGATATTCGATTAATCCTAACACTATTCTATAATTAATACCGATCCAATTAAGTAAAATGTATTAAACTTTAAAATTCTCTGAGCTTTGGGGGGGGGCGGGTTTAATCCCCCAAAACCCCCTCCCCCTCGCTGCACCACTGCTGACAATATTAACCGCTTACACGTGCATGGGTAATTGTCTCGATTAAAACGAGTATAATGTATCGTCGTAATCCGCATCGCAGTCTTCGATTGTTTATCTCGTCGTATCGTAAGAACACTCGCACATGACTCAAAGCGAGAATCGCCCACGTGACGGCACAGCCTCCATTCTGGATACATCCCACCCCACCCCACACCCTCCACACATCCTAAAAATATCACTGCGAGACGGGAGGGGGGACTGGGAGAAAGGGGCAAAAAAAAGAGAGAATCGCCCCCACTCCTTCGTAGCAACGACCTCTCTCTCCCGCCCCCGCCCTGCAACACCAAACACAAGCATGCGCCTTCAGGGAAGAAGTCCCGACCGAGGAAAACTGCGACAGAAGAGCGTATGACCTGAGGGGTAGCGGAAACGAGGACATTCGGGAGGTGGACGAGAAAAGACTGGACACCGATGAGATGTGAGTGTGGAGAAGAATGGATGAGGTGAAGTGGACGGAGAGGAGGAGATACGAAGAAGTGCTGGACAAGGTGGGCGAGGACAGGAGACGATTTCTAGATGAGATACGGAGGAGAGAGGTTTGGGATGAGCATTTACTCAGCAGGGGAGAGATACATTTTGCATCAATCGATTACGCTGACTACCTATTTATGAATGCGTTTTTAATTTAATATCCTTAGAACAGAGTCAGAAAATACCATTATTGACGAATATTTAACGATAGCTAATGGGCAATAATAAAAGCATGCCGTGAAATTATTGTAAAAAATTTCATTGTCTTAATTCCCTATTTCTTGCAATGTTTTCCTTGGTTGAGAATTCTTTTTTAACTAATCGCTGACTAGTAATTTGAGGGATAGATAACGTCAGTTTAAAGACGTATTTATTAAAAAATAGTGGATCTTAAGTATTTCAGGAACTCTGCATTTGAAAGTTGAATGTCGTTATCCGTGCTGATTCTTAAAGAGACTTTCTTTTCCCGAAAATGCGAAACCATATTAAAAAATAATAATGCCGAATCCCATATGACACACCATTAATTTAAGGCAGCGAAGTCTTTTTCAATTGCACTCCTATCGGACCTTCCTTAATTTTCTCTGAACAGAAGTGGTCAATATTGATAGAGACCTAGATATTATTGATGTCAGTAAATGATAGAAGTAAAAAAAGGGGTCATATTACTCTTCCTTGAGGTGCACCCGAGATAAATTGGACACTATCCGAGAGAAATCCATCCAAAAAAGCCCTCTGCCTGCGATAAATAATTTGAAGGATAGACATAGCGCGAAGAGACGACCCCTTTCCTTTCGCTATTTACACGTGTCCACGGAGCGACGATTCGCGGAATGAGTTGCAGTTGTGTCTTTGGTCAGCATGACTTCGAATGACAGGGGAAAGTTTGGATAAAAATTAAACTCTTTTGTTTAGGAAGATTACATTTCGGGAATAAAATCTATTTTAGGGTATCCTTTGATTAAAATGTGAAGATCAACGTTTCTCATTTCATAAGATCTCAATAGTTGAAGGTTTTACGCTATCAAAACAGGAAATAAATAGCAGCAGGGGTAGCCAGGAATTTTGTTTATGGGGGTTTAATACAAGGGGAAAATGTTTTAAAAACAGGGTACGAGATAGAGGGTTCTAAACTAATTTTAACATTTTTTTCTGAAAGAAAATAATTGTGTTTTTTTTATTTCGGGGGGGCGGGGTCCGGACCCCCTGGACATACCCCCTGGCTATGCCACTGTTATGTTTCTTTCGTATGAATTTCTGTGTTCAATATACATATTATGCAATGATCATTCCAAGAAAAAGAAGAGTTAACAAGCGTCAAATCACATGTGTCAGTCAGTGAATATTCCCGTCAGTCAGTGACGCTCCATTTTTATGACCAAAGAGAGGAAACCATTACTTACGCAAAGTCACGATTTTGCACAAGTATTTCGAGGATTATCTTTATCTTGCATAATTTCAGAGTGATGCGAAGAAATTTGACAATGTCACAAAACGATGTTTCATTTTTGTCAGTCAGTAACGACGACTTTGAAGTTTAAAATCTCCGGTTCTACAGGGGTCACAGGGTGGTACCAAAGCCAGTGTATGCTTTCACTAACTTGTTTTTGTAGGAATCCTCCAGAAAGTTCCTAAATTGATTTGTATTAAGTCAAAGGGGAAATATATGAACAAAAGCTGGGTGTAACGGTCAGTCAGTGACGCGTAGAAACGCTCATATTGGCGCAGACATAACACGCCTTGGAGTTTGGAAATGATTAACTAAAAAATTACTCACATATTAGAAACTCACTGTAATACGTGTTACGGTGCTACCAACAACGAATCTCGAGAAACGCGACGCCTCAATTCAGTTTTTCCAGGATTTAACAAAATTGATTATGCTCTTTATTCGTGTAAAACAAACGCAGTTTAAATGAACCGAATTAATGACATATTCACGTATCTCACGAGTTATACAGTTCGGTTGCGATGAAACGATGAGTTATGGCTCATCTAGGTTTGTGCTTCGCTCCAACACCTTAAAAAGCGTGCATCTCTTTACTTTCAACTGCGATAAATACCAATATAAACGATTCAAAATTTGAAAAGCGACCTTAAAAATAATAACAGTTGAATAATTGATCAAGAAAATGATAGTGTATTTAACTTTTTTCTCTCTCTCTTTTCCTTGCCAAGCCATTTGTATCAAACTGGAGTGCAACAATTTCAGCGACAGTAGTTCTATAATCTTTTTCATCAATTTTGAAAACCTTAAGCTGAATAAAAAATACGGAACGAGATAAGGATTAAAAAAAAACCGTCAGAACGACTTTTGTGACCAATGATGGAATGCTGGTCCCATGAAGTGACGGCTTTAGCATATTCCCACAGCTTTTCATGCTTCAAGTGTCAGTATGGGATCGTCCATTAAAAGGCGCAATTGTGATTCAAGTGAGAGACATCTGGTGTGTGTGGGGAGGAATTAAGTAGGAGGCAGTGAACCGCAGTGAGGAGAGGCGGCAGCCAGAATTCTCAAACAAGTGAAGGCGACGAGGGGATTCCGCATTTCAATCCGGCACGACCTTGACAACCCATCCACCCTTACACTTGCCTCGTTACCATCGCTATCTATTGTCATCGCGATCAAGAATATCATGCACGCAGATTCACACCGCCTCTGTGCTGCTATCAAGCGCCAAACGGACGTACTATGTCTTTCTCCGGCTGATAACGTCTCATTGTGGCGTCAGGAACTCCGTAATTATGTCATTGTTTTTTTCTGCTTGGGAGTCACGGGGAAAATTATGATTACGCTCTGGTTCTTTCTCGCCAATAGATGCTAGGGAAAATTTTCGATCTTCTCATTCCACTTCCAATTCCGGCGACACAGCACAGAGTCATTCCGAAGGGGCAGTTTCATGAAGTAGGTAGATACGAATTACAAGTGTCTGGATTTTCATACGCACTGCGACCATCTCACGGATGATGCTAAGAACGATAGGAGCGGGTTCGAGACATTCCGACTGAACTACTCCACGACTAATGCCATCCATTGGAGCGTAATACCACAACTGACGTCACGATTGTATCAGAGCCACGTTCCTCATCGCACGGAACGCGATTCTGCGTAGTCGGCGAGCTTCCTGCTTCTACGAATTCAAATCAGAGGATCAAGGGAAAAATGAGTTTCAAAGAAATCCATTTTCCCGGAGAACAATAAAAAGTGGCTGTAAACTCTAATTCAAAACTCATTGAAGCTTTGAGGGGTTGGATTTATATTAAAATACAAGAAAAAGGGTTTTAAATTTGTGATAATCGTTTGAAATTGTTTGTTGCACTAAGGTGTAGGAATGTGAGAACGCTTTTGAAATTAATGTTCGGCTGCGGACCTATTTGGCAGACAATTAAGCATAACGTATAAAATCGTTTCAGGCTTAATTTTGTGGAATAATGCTATATCCATATGCAAATGCTATGCACAAATGGTAATATCCAAACTATTTAATTTAACACTTAACGACCGACCATGGTTTCGACACTTGGTGTCATTTTGAAGGACAAAATCCTTGAAAGTGACACCAATTGTCGAAACCATGGTCGGTTGAGTGATAAATAAAATAGTGTGGATATTACCATTTGTGCTTTAATCATGAATTAAGCATAACATACGTTAACAGCATTCAACAAGGATTTGCGTTTCTCGATTACGAATCTTGGTCATCTTAATTGATGAAGGATAACATGAATTCGAATAAATATTAGAATATTCATTTTATTAGGAGAATTTACAGTTAAACGTAATATTCTCAATCAAAAGTCAATGCCCCTGGTCTTTGGACTTGCCGTTCGTCCTTTCGGTGGGAGCCTTTCCTCATGAGCATTACAGTGATGTCAAATATTGAAAACGCAGGGCGCTTTAGACTCAAATACCACGCAGCTCATCGTGGAAGGACACTGCCATACATCTTTGCGGATTGGATTGGTGCGGCGGCTAGAGTGTTTTCTTCCCACCCCGTGGGCCCAGGTTCAAATCCCTGGGGTGAATATTCAGAGACTATCCCTATAGATCCCCACTTGAGTGGTTAGTGGAGGGCACTCCAAGGGTACATCACTCCGTCCGTCAGATGGGACGTTAATCCATGATCCCCTTGGACCCTTTCATACGTGATAGCAGGCTAATTCCGGCGTCGGGTTTCCCTCCACCCTTCCTTCCTTCCATACCCTTCCCCCTGGCGCAAATGACATCAGCTCCCGGTCGCCCCCTCCAGATACCATATCACCTATACGGACGTATATATTCCATCGGGCGTGATTCATCTACATCTTCGTGAAACCCTGCGGTGGAACATCACTAGGGTGAGTGGCAGGGGTTGAGTACTTCTCCCTTAGGTGTCATATCTACATCTACATAATACCCTGCGAGCCACCTCTAGGGTATTTGGCAGGGGGTGATCAATCACCAGCATGCAATTGGACTCCCACATGCACACCACACTGTCCAAAATACGTCACGTATACTAACAAATTATACTACCAGATGCTGTTAGAAATAATAATAAAATTAAGAAACATGCATTAAGTTTTACATACGTTAGTAGGCTACACTACAAGTCATGCAATCTTATTTATGAGTTCTATCGCTGCCGTTATGATCTCTTATTGATCGTGGAAAAAAAGACATTCTAAATCTGTCTGTTCTACAATTTATCTCTCTTATTTTATTTATATGATCTGATCTTCCGTAGTATGTTGGCGTCCGCAAGATATGGTTAACTTCGTTAGAAAAGACGTTGCTCTTGAATTTATCTAAAAGGTAATAGGTCATATCAAGGCAACCACAATAACGCGATGTAGCAAGGACTAGCTGAGACGGTCAAGCATTCTCCATTCATTCCGCCTCCGGCGATAGAGTTTGGGCCCAAATGGACACGTGCAACAATAATGCATGGATTGCAAGAAGAGCTACGTGCATATTCACAATTAAGTGTTACCTATACTATTTTAGTATTGTGATCAGGGGCGGTCTGGCGTGATTGGGGGCCCTCGGATGGGACTCATTATGGGGCCCTAGTTCTCCCCCGACCCCCCGGGAAATTTTAGGAAATTGCATGCCCGAAATTGGATTTTGACGCTATTCTGGCTCTTAAAAAAACTAAATAAAAGTTATGAAATATACTATTTCACAGCTTATAAACTGTAATAATGTATTATGGTTCTGTTAGCTATTTAGTGAATTTGTTCCATGCATATGCACTGTTATCTAAAAAATCTCAAAAATGACATTTTCGAATAGCCCTTTCAAATAAGCGTCAGGTTCTCTTTAATCTTCCAGCACCTTTATTTTATTTATTTTATGTGATGTTTCCTCACTTAGTGTGTTGTAAATGGAGCTACTAATGAAAACGCAGAAATTTATAATTACAAAAAACTTTGCTTCTAGGAGTCTTGTTCTTTTTTTGCAACACCTTTTATATAGATACACTTCACTATAGACGCGAACGTTGTGGGGGCCCCTTAAGCTCGGGGCCCTCGGCGATCGCCGACCAGCCGAACTGGCCAGACCGCCCCTCATTGTGTTCCAAATAAGATTTGTGTTCATACCGCATCCCTCCATTTCTCTCAATCTCTCTCCAATGCCAATACTTCCACCTCCTCTTCCCCGATTCCTTCTTCACCTGTCCTATCCGTACTTATCTCTTGGTTTTCCTCCGGGTACTTTCCCATTACTTTCTCCTTCCATTGAGTTTTCCACCTAACTGCTCCGCCTCATTACTACATCGCATTCTCCTTTGGTGTACAGTGATCCACTGTGATTATTCTCCATTATTCCGCATACTTCCTCACTTCTCACTCCATCCGTGCATTTCATCTCCATAAGCACGGCTCTCTTTCATCTTCATTATCTGTCGGAATCGAGAATGCAAGAAGAGGCACTGGCGAATGACCGCTCATTGTTGCGTTGGATTCGTGGGAATACGTTGCCTGGAGTGATGCTATGGTGACATGCGTTAAGAGGGGGAGGTGGATGTTGGATGGATAAGTAAGCGATTGGGACGTGCAGGACGTGAGCGGTGAAAGCAGTTGGCTTTACACGCGTGAACACATTGCCGATACACTGACGATAGCGCCTCTATTAGGGACGGGGGACATCATTCGATATTCCTCGCGCGATCCCTTCGCAAACCGCTGAGGATCCTTCCGCTTGATTTCGCATCCCAGCACGTCCACGCATTCTCCTTCGCTTCTCCCTCCACTTTGCCAGGGAATGCGAAGGTTTTCACACCTGACGATCGGGCCAACTGATTCCACTTTCACGTTCACTTGATTCGCCCGCCGCGAAATTCTTTCCGTCAAAAAGTTCGATGCTGTTTCGCACTCGTCGGGCCGCACCTCGCATACGAAGCGAGCACATGGGAATAGAAGCACGAGATTCTTTCCTTGAAAGATCCTGTGAAAGATACGTCAGAAACTTCAAAGAACGAAAAGAGAGTGTAAAACAGATTCAGCCTGATTTACTTATCCTGGGAGCTGCTATTGATTGGGAGGCTACTCGCTAGGCTTAGATTACTTGAGCAGTTAAGAACAAGTATTCTTCTGAGCAACACCGAGAACAACATGTCGGAACTTCGCCATATTTTCAGGTCGGACAGAAACGCCGTGAAATGATTGCTGACGACGCTGTCAACTACCGTGAAATTAGTGATCACTCATGACGGTGCATTTTTTGCAGAGTTCGTCCAACTTTAACTATATTTGTGCTGTGGATGGTATTAACATAAAGGCAACAGGCGAAGTGAAGTACCTGAGAGTTACGATAACCTCGAACCTCTCGTGACGAACACATATCAGGAATATTTGCGGTATAGCCATGAAGAAATTATGATTCGTCAAGCGTATTGTGGGAAGATTTTCGGATGAGAAAGTAAAAGAAAGGTGCTATTTGGCACTCGTCCGACCGCACCTTGAATATGCAGCGACCGTATGGGATTCGGTGCAGAAAGACTTAATCCGTGAACTAAATAAAATACAAAGGAAGGCTGCGCGTTTCGTCATAATTTGCTACGGGCGTATCGACAGCGATACTCAGATGTTAAGCGAATTAGGCTGGGAGCCGCTGGAGAGTCGGAGGCTACGCATTAGGCTTAGATTGCTTGAAAAATTGAGAATGGATTTCTTATAAGAGCAACACGCAGAACATAATATTAGAGCCACACTATGTTTCCAGGCCCGATAGAAGCGATAAATTAAGAGAGATATTTTGCCGAACGGATAGATATGGGAATTCGATTTTTCCTTCGAACCATAAGGGATTTCAATAAATGCTAGTCGTAATTTCCTTCGAGCACTTTTTATTAGTAAACGGCTGGTGGCTCGCAGGGTATTATGCAGATGTAGAATTTTTCTCCATATTCTGAGCGCTCGAGTTAACTCTTCTGTTTTTTATTTCGTTGCTGGGGAGTCGTCGCATCTCCACTTGGTCCTTCCCTCCCCACCCCCACGCGCTCATTCTTGTCAACCTACTGCTTCGTGTCCATTGCCAAACAAAAGACGATCCATGTCGCACCGTGATACTCCGTGCTTTGAATGCGATGACGCGTTACAGATACGGAGGGGGGGGGGCAGGGGGGATGGTTATCATCTGGAGAGGAGGATGAGGGTCTCCTTGGTTACGTCGCCGTTGGCACCGATTACAATCCGCCCCCGAAGTGTTTTTTATTCTCACATTTTTAATTCGATCGTGTATCCGTGTACGCAGTAATAGATACTTTGCTAAAGCTTTGTTTTCACGACGAAGTCAACTGCCACGACAGTCGACTTTTACGGTCGACTCGTGGACATCGACTGAGAACTATTGTGAATCGATTGAGGTCACGAGATCGATATTGACTGTACCAATCAGCGAAGTTGAAGCATTACAAAATTCGCAGCATGATGTCTGGTGATATATCGCAAGCAGTATGTATTATTCCAACTACGAACGCCAGGAGCAGTATTAGTATTACTATAATCTGATGATTATTCTGTCCCCAGCCCAATTTGTCCCTGGAACTCCAGGGACCGGACCAGCAGAACTTATCGCACACCCATGTACTGACATGAGTAGTGGAAAACGACCCAGGGGGGAGTCGAACTCCCGACCCCAGGATTAGCAGACGTGGACTTCATCTCGCCGCACTAAATGGGGACTTCCAAGGGGGGTGATTATAGTCGGAGATTACTTTTTTCAATTCATTACCTGTAAGTAGTAAGTATTACTTGTAAGTAACCTATCGACATGCCAGTCAACTTTGAAATTTAAACCAGGTTTAACTTACAATGCATGAAAACGATGCCGTTCTGCCTGCGATTATATTAATTGACTTTTATTAATACGAACACGCCGACGGGTATGCATACTAATCTCAGCGCTCTTCATGCGTAACTATGAGCCGAATATTTATGCTAATAAGAGAAATCTAGAGGGTGTAAACAATTTATGGTCGTTCGAGACAGAACGACATCTGTCGATTAACATATGAACTCCATCCGTCTTGATCCTCAATTCGTCCCGCTCTCCAAATCTACGTCCCTCAAAGCGACGCGTCGTTGTTTTCTCCCCTAGCAACCACACACTCGACGCAACGAAACACATCCTCTGCTCGACATCATGTAGTCTTGTTGCTGGAATTCGGTCTAATCATTGCCGATGTTAAACCTGCTTTACTCCTCGAAATTATCAGTGGATCCCAAACGATATGCCGCTTCTAATATAATTATTATTATCAACACAGAAGCGTCCGAAGTGCGTCAGAGCGATTCGAATTGGTATTAGTAGATAAACAAATGAATATCGGAGACGAAAGAGAAATAGCGTCGAGAGTTGTGATATAATTAAGCTTAGCTCAATAGCGTAAGTACTGAGAAATGAATTTCATCGCCTTCATTCGATGAGATATTACAACTGCACTTAGAGATATATCGATTATTAAGTTCTAACAACACGTATCTCAAAAATAGCAAATTTTCAAGAGAGACAAAAAACAATTTATTTTTTTAAATTGTGCATAATTTTTATTGAAACTAAAACCAAAAATACATAAAACTGAAAAAGAAGCAAACATTTGCAAACGAAGAGTTTCTTTTTTGCTTGAATTTTATTTTTTATTATCAGCAATAGAATTATTAACTCAGTCCGGCCAAATTTTGAGATACGTGTTGTTAGAACTTAGCTTTCGATATGTATGTGTAGAATGATGATATATTTTCAGCCACATTTTACTATAAAGAGCGAGTCAAATTATCGTGTATACTCTGTGACTCCATTTCTCCTGGGTTAGAGTGCGACTCAATGTATTCTGCAGGTATAGTTTTGCTGTCACTTCAACGACGGCGTTCTCAGAATGAGTGCGGGCGTAGATGTTCAGACGACGTAATGTTGGACTTACATTAACGTCACGATGGTTAGTTTATTTTTGTTGACATCAGCGTTCCCTGAAAAGCATGCGCTATATTCATCGTACTGTTTGTGAGAGTGTGACAATCTTTAATTCCATTTCTTCTTCTGTGTGCGTTGAATTCTTCCTTGAGTGAGACCTGCGCCTAAAACCATATCTTCGCCAGCACATTGGGCTACATCTGGGGGGCATTGATCGCATATACCCCCCCACCGAAAACACTGGAGATAAGAGTAGCCTGAATAGCTCGGTGGTCTGAGCATCTGCCCGGAAAGCAGAAGGTCCGTGGTTTGATTCCTGGTTCAGGTGAAAATTTTCCATGTGTTTTCGGCCTTCATTCCATCTCCACGCCACAATATGCCATCGTCATGTGTTTATGTTCCTGTCTCTTTGTTACAAATACTATCTGTAAATATGTTAATATATTCGCCTGTGGTGACTTGTGTGAATTGAACTTGGTTCAAATGGTTCTAAAGCGAGTCACTATCACTAAAACACAAACACATAAAAGGAAAAACTCACTTGGGAAAAAATAAAACTCTGAGCTTACGAAGCAGTGGCCTCTTTGCCAGCATTTGAGAGGCATGTGGGGAGCAGTTTAGGAGCAAAGGAACTTCATCTATCTCCTACACTAATATCAAATTCTTGGATGTGGAGATACAACCTTTCTAGCAATAACAAATTCAAAACATCGGTTCACATAAAAGCTACAAACAAGCAGCAACACCTCCGATGCAATAGGATGGTCTGCACCGAAGCTTGTGAGAGTGTAATTAAAGCATCACCTTTTTGGAATATTTTAACGTCCATGTTGAAACGACTCAGCTGCCATTTTCCACACAATATATATTTAAAACATTCAATCGAATACGGGTTCGTGACGCACTGCCATTCTCAAGGTGCACATGCAAAACACAAGCTACTTGCACCACTACAACGCCTGAAAAATTAGGGCCGTTATTTTTCAATATGGGCTGCTGTATACCGTTCTTAAGATTGCAGTACTCTGAATTAATGAAGGCAAAGAGTCTAATAAGTACTAGAGACAGATGTAGAAGGACATCAGGAAAGGAAGCGAAGGAACGTTTACCAATTTCTTTTACTTCAAAAGGGGCGTCCATAGAGGTATAGTCCAGACTTCTTGGAGCAGAGAGTGTGTCCTTGCCTTGGTTGACGGGGCCGATGGGTGGATGGGGGAGGGAGGGGTCGTTAGGGGAAGGGGAGGTCTTGGAAGGGTCCCTTCCTGGTAGAAGAAGAGGAAGGAGTCTGCCCACGCCACCAGGGCACCATAAAAACACCCTCAACTCCCTCCCTCCCTCCCTTTGGTCTGGAACATCGGGTGGAAATGCGAGACCCTCTGCTTCTTCTCCGGCCCGAATGCGACCGCCCATCGCAGGTGTCGCCTCACAAAACCCAACGCACGAGCTCCTTTCCCCAATTCTTCTTATTTTTAAACTTTCCGAAACAGATCTACATCTACAGACACTACCACGCAAGCTGTCTCGATCGGAGTGTGAGATAGCACTCCCAATGATGCCCAGCCGCTACTATTGATGATATTTATTTATTAAATCATTCAAAAACAGCCAAAACGGCCTTTTCATTGAATAGAAAAATAAAAAATCTGCAGCTTTAACAAATATAAACTATAAAAAACTTTAAAAAGGATATAAAAAAAGGAAAAAAAGGGATTCAGAAGATGGCTTTTCGAAGCTGCCTCTTGAATGATCTGATGGGCATTGAAAGATCCAAGGAAGGGTGAGTACTCGAAATGGTATTGAAAGTGGTTGGGAGTCTGTAAAAAAGTGATCTTTGAGAGAGAGAAAGACGGAATTTAGGTTGGTGTAGTAGGTGGTTATTACGGAAGGAGCGGGTATTTGAAATAAAAAATGTGCGGGTTCGAGACAAGCGAGTTCTACCTAGCGTGCCTAGTTTATGATTTAAATCCTTAGTTGATGGGGAGAAAAACGGATTCCTATGCTAAACCGTCTATATTAAAAAAAACATTTTGTGGGTCCTGAATACAAAATTTAAGACTTTTTTTCGTTTCAAGTATGTACGCCACGTAATGTGTTAGGACAACAGCGTTGTTATTTAAGATGGGAAGAAGGTGCTCGAGGCAGCGTTTTGACGACTGAGTTCCACACTATTTTACGTCTATTTATTCGGGGGCAAAAGAATCCCTTTATCTATCCGTTCGGCAAAATAGGTCTCTCTTTTATTTTACCGTTTCTGTAGAGGCCTGGAAATATAGTGGGGCTCTAATATTATGTTCTTAATCTTCCCACAATACGCTTGACGAATCGTGGCTCTTCATGGTTCTGCCACTAACATTTCTTTTGTGCTCCTCAAGATATCTTTGAAGTTATCGTAACCTTCTTTCATGAATTTCATACTTGAATTCATGTCAACTGCGTAATTGTACCCAAAACAGTCTTATATTTCGTGTCGCATCGGAAAGGAGTCTTTTATCGTCAATTGATTCGGTGGTAAAATTTTTACATGAGGGAATTATTACTCTTATGTCACTAAATTTTGAAAATAATAATCTCAAATTACAAGAACGTCAAACTGAGGCGAATGGATCACATTTACAAACGAAATGAATTATTTTTTATAATATCGTTAAAGGCAATATTTCAATGAATACTCGTAAGAATAACAAGTCATCTTCGCACGATAATAAATTATTTCTTATTACGCTGTTATGGTATGACTGAACATCTAAATTCAACTCACACTATCAGGTTTTCGACCCAAATATTCAGTTTAGGCGTCGCATGGATTTCGTCAAAATTATTCCGTTAATAACATCAATAACAAATAACTGCAGCGTTGTTAGTTGAAGCTGGGTATAGGTAATGTTACTACGGACATGAGAAGTTATCCGTAGACTACGATTTGCAAGCCTACCGTTTCTAATGGGAGAGCCGCTCACTGGTGTCTACGGCCAGCCAGAGAAAGCCTTCTGAAAAAAAGGCTTCAATACACCCTTAATGAGAGCCGGAACGTAAACCGTAAGAGAAAGAAAATGCAATTCCACAATCGACAAAATCCGTAACTAAGGTGGTCAATGAAGAATCTGAGCTTTTCCCGGTGAATAGCGTGGATGAAAGCTTCTCGAGTTTCCAACCGGGTCAGGGTCTGCATGGTGTAGGCCTACACCATGCAGACCCTGACCCGGTTGGAAACCCGAGAAGCTTTCATCCAAGGTGGTCAATGTCCATCATCACGTCTAAACAATAGGAGCGCGTATCGAGCAAGATTTCAATCAATGCAGCGTCTCGCTTAACCAGACGTCAAACTAAACCGGAAGACGGTGAGTTGACCACGGCCGTATGTCCAAGACTGCATGACAATGGAGACTACATGAATGGCAAGGCGTGTAAAATGTTAATTAACAAATATCGCGCCGAATATTATATATTCAAGCTGCATGGAGTTAAATACTGCACATTATTTAAACGACTTAAGGAGTTTGATTAACACAAGCACCAAAGAGGAAATATAAAATACTCACATTCATCTACATACTACCGCGCAAGCCACCTAAAAGACGTGTTGCAGAGGTAGTTAGGATACCAACTATTTACGCATAAAAAGGACATGCTCTAACGAAATTACGATTAGCATTTATTAAAGTTCTTTATGGATCGGGGGATAAAGGAATTTGCATATCTATCCGTTCGACAAAACATCTCTCTTAATTTATCACATCTATAGGACCTGGAAATATATTGCGGCTCTAATATTATGTTCTCTGTGTCGCTCTTAAAGATATTCATTCTCAATTGCCAAGCAATCTAAGCCTAGCGCGCAGCCTCCGAGTCTCCAGTGTCTCCCAGCCCGATTTGCTTGACATCTGAATAACGCTGTCTGTACGCCCGTAGCAGTTTTTGACGAACCGCGCAGCCTTCCTTTGCATTTTCACTGTGCATTTACTTGTAAAGAGAGCACTTGTTCATTTCATGATTCGTTTCATGCAGCTGAATACCACGATATCCATTTAAATCTCAACCGCAGAGGATAGCTATTTTAAGGCAGTGGCATACGTTTTAGCCTACGCATTACAGTTCACAAGTGAATGACGCTTCTAATAGATTATTTGGTTCAGAAGTGACATTATCATTATGCAGGTCGTTTGGAATATCGCGAGTTTATCATGAATATCGCATGTTTCTCAGACGACGTGAATCATAACCTTCGTTTACCATCGTACTATAGAAGACGTGATCATGAGAATAAAATAAAAGAAATAGACTGCAAAACAGAGAGATTTAAAATGTCATTCTTCCCTCGTACTGTTAAGGATAGCAACGTTTTCTCAATTGATAGAATTAATGGCATCGCTCGCTAGGATCACTCATTGCATGTTTTTTTTCATAGTTCTAACCTTGCATGTATTTGCTCCAGGAATTACTAACCATTAGCAATTTTTCTATGAATAAGCATGTATGTTTTTCTAGCGTGCGTAATATTTCTATGACCGTGCGGTGTGCATGTGGCGGTCCTCTTGCATGCTGCATGCTGGTGATTGGTCAACCCCTGCCAAACACCCTACAGGTGGCTCGCAGGGTATTATGTAGATGTATATGTAGGTGTAGAATAGCAATCGGTGGCTCCGATTGAAAGCATTGATGAAAAAAATCTCTCCGAAAACATCCGCTCCCTGCCCTCCACTGATGTGAGACACTTCTCCAATACGCATTCGATTCGGACGTACATTGGATTCCAAAGTTGCACTAAAATAAAATCTAAATCTTTTGAATTTTGCACTTAGAAGTTTTTCACAACGGACCGTATCCCACCAAATGGGACAACTCTCTCTGCTGGCTTGACTGACTGTACTTTATGAACACTGTTGGCTTGACTTCCAAACTGATCTCCCGATGACAACGACAGAGCGTGGGAGACGACGCTATACTATACTAAACAGACGTGTAACGGGGGGGGGGGACCGGTTGGAGGGGGGGTTGTGTGGAAGAGGGAGGGGGTATTAGGGGGGGAGCAACAGGTGGCCTCTGTCCGGCAAGTGGTTCTCTGGAGTGACGGAGACTGTTTGAAAGACTACACTGCCCAGCGCAATCGCCATGACTACGGACAGGTCGGCCTAATATTTGGAGCGCTCCGGTTTGGATGCAAACAACTACATCAACGAATAGGGAACACAGAAAATAATTGGAATAGTGTGTCCTATCTATAGTCATATTGGAAATATTTTTACAATTAGGATAATTTGAACATTACCGCGAATTTATTCAACATCATCGTATCTTTTACAAAATAAAAGAGATCTTATCAATTTTATAAAATACGGAAAAATCCACCTTGAGCCTGTTTTTGTTCTCCAGTAATTTTCCGTGGCGTTCTTGATTAGGATATCTTTCCACCTTTCGGGTTCTTCTTAGGGACGATCTCTTCACTCAAAAGATGGAGAGATCGTCTCATTGAGCTAGTTTTGTTTTCGGTGACATTGCAGTCCACAAATCCAAGGCGATACTAATGCATGCTTGTCTGCTACGTTTAACAGGTATGTATATCCATTTTGCATCGAAATAACGGCAGAGGCAGCTAAATCTGCGCGATCGTTCACGATGATTCGCATTGGATGAAACCGCGCGTTCGTGTGACCAAATTTTCCGGGAATGGAAATAGGACGATGGAGGCGGAAAAGTAGCGAAAAAGTGCATAAAATAATTAATGAAAAATCAACTTAATGACTTTGGGGCGTTTATATAAAACCAAACACGCACTGGTCGCCACTATGCAGAACTAACAACAAACAGCCGCACATACGGCATTGGAATTAAGTTGAGATATCTCTTCGCCGCTTCGACTTCTGACTTTTTGATTTCATTTTCTAACGTGTAGCGTTTTTTTTTATCATTCCGTGGTGCCTTCTGCTATGATTCATGATTTGAGCAAACAAAATACGGATTAAAAGCGCATGTAAAAAAATGACTACAGTCCTGTACGCTTCAAAGTTTTACGCTAGTATTACCATAATTAAATGTCGACCAAACCCCATGCTAATTTGACGCTGTCATACACGTACTATTGGCGTGTAGGATCTGAACTGTCGCAACGGTTGATTTAAAGATATTTTGCTGCCTTAGATCACGAAAAAATCGTAAAAATCCGATACACAATCGTAGAAGGGCAGATGGAAGGGAAGAAGGGCAAGGGACGGCTCCGATTGAGTTACACAGGACAAAGGGTTATAAAGGGTGTATAAGAGAAGAAATACGGCGCTATGAAAAGGAATGCAAATAGGAGAGAGGAATGGAGAGCTGCGTCAAACCAATCCTCCTAGGATTGTTGACTTAATGATGATGATGATAAGGTCATTAAAAGCATTGACTCATCGCCAAGCGTTGTCCCGAAGCAGACATCAATTTGTAGTCAATTCCTTCTTCAGCCAAGACCAAAGAGCGCTTCTAAGGATTCAGCGTTTTCAAAACATAGGCACCTCAATGGCAACAGGGAATCCTTACTACTCATGCAGAGACGGTAGTAAAATTATTAAGATTTAAGTTTCAAAATATTGGGGTGAATGTCAAGTTGTGGGTAACATAATTTCTTCGAAGGCGCAATCATACGACGGGAACATTTATGGCAAAGTAGATACATACGTTTCCTCCCTGCGTTTCCTTTACTAATTGGCTTTCTCATGTCATTTAAACCTTGGTAAACCAAGGAAACCTTGAAATTAAAGAATAAACCTAAAAAATAAAAAGCATCATTAACATTGAGGCTGAATTCCAGAGTGTGCTGGCATACGGATGTGAGGCACTAAAGGCGAGAGGAACGACCAAATTTGAAACCGCAGAAATGCGATTTTGTAAGAGGATTACGAGAACTACAGGTGGGCCTAAAGGTAAACTGAGCAACGTCTAAATGAAGACCATACTGAGAGAGAGAGAACTGTTGGAGAAGTGGAAATTAAGAAAAAAAGATCTTCGGATTCTCGCTCAGGCCTGATGACGACATTAAATGACTAAATTTTGAGGAAGGAACAATAGGGTAGTTTCCTTCATCAAAGAAAACGAAAGGCATTGATTGCGATTCGTTACCCATCATTAGTGTATTCATAATACACAAATTATTTGGTTTTAGAAATCCCAGTTTAGACGAATATTAATGGTCAATATTAACCTCATTTGTAAAAGGCCAGATTGGCGCCAATGCGATTCCACTCCACGTGACGTCACAGGGACCTAGATGCTACACGAGCAGTCAGGAGTTTTACATCGTCTGAGATTACCAATGCATGCATGAGACACAGAGCTCAGGGAAACATCTCCTAATAATCACCTATTAAGATTGCCTATGGTCGGAAATTTTCCTTCGTTCGATAGGATATTAATAATCCTTATTTAATCCAAGCGCTACCTGCTAGCAGCCTGTATCGATCGTATCGGCGCTCATAGCCTCGCACCAAGGTTGCCTCACACAGCGGAAGCTGCATAATTAGCTGTTGCGTTTTAGCGCGCTTGAAATTTTTTCACTTTTCATTTAATCGTGAAAAATAGATGTCGTCATTTAAAAATCTAAAAGCGTGAAATGCGTACTCCAGGAGTAATAATATTTCGATTTAGGCAATAAAAACATAATAGGAAACCACCCTATTAATCAAATGGAGACGAAAATACAGACCGCGGGAAAAATAAAAAGTTGAGCGCTACAGAGAGAGAGATCTTCGCTTCCCGACTGCATCCGTAGGTGGTCCGTTGAATACATTTCCCGAAAGTCACCATTCCGAGAAAAGTTTCCTCCATGTTTTGTGGCTCTTTTTAAAATGCGATAACATCGACAGTACCATCTCTTCGCGCTCCGGTCGAATGTCTTCCACAAAAACAATGTTCTCACTCCGCACTTAAAAAAGCGAAACGCTCTCAGCGCAACGAGACCCTTGGCTCACCTGCTGCCCTCTCGTGAAAAAGCAGTCGTCTATATCGTCTCTACAAAGTATATTTATATTTCTCATTCGCATCGGAATACACTTCCACCCGCGATATTCCCCGGAGTTGAATTTCTGGGAGAGAGAGGAGAGTTCACCTCGCCTCGCCGGAATTTCTGGTTTTCTTTTGTTCACTAGTCCCAGCCTACTGGCTGTCTCCAGTGTGTTTCAGGAAAATTCGTTTCTGGTGTGTTGTTTCGTTACGTCATTTTAGTATTTCTGGTGGTGTGATTTTTTAGGGGGAGGGGGTATGATTTGGGAGGAATGCAGAGTTAGGAGTTCGGTGTTTAAAAGTTGAATTTGGCGTATAGTTCCAGAGGTTGGCTATTTTTTTCATTTTCGGTGCGGCTGAGGGATTTCTTGTATTGTGTTAGATTTTCTTTTAAAAGTGGAGGATAGGCGTTATGTGAAGGTCCTTGCGTAAGTCCTTAATTCTGATAAGCCATGGAGCGCCAAATATTTTCCTTAGGAGGACGTTTTCAGTTTTCTGGATTTTTGTGAGGTGTGTCTTCGAAGCCATCAGCAAGACCGGAGAAGGGTATGTCAGAAGTGGTTTCAGCATGGTTTTGTAAAGAGTAATTTTGGTTTTCATAGATAATTTTGGCTATTTCTGCAGCAGAGGGCCAAAGGCAGGGGGTTGTCATTTTATACTTCGTACAGAGTCATTGCCGTGATATGATCGAGGACTACGCCCGAGAATGTGTCATAGATGTACATAGTAACAGCCCACAAACTGCCTCTAGAGGCCGCGAATGTCAGGGTAACAGCCTTTTGAAGAATTATTGAGGATGATTAACTAAAAATTTGTCAGTTTTTCTGCAGAATTTTTTATTAAAACACTTCCATGTTTTCGACAGCTGACGTCATTTTCTGGTTATCATCGGAAGAAGACGTAAACCGTGGAAACAATTTTCGTGGTTCAATAAAAATTCTGCAGAAAAACAAATATGAAGTTATTCATCCAAAATGTTCAGCAAATTGCACTGAGCATCGCCGTAATCCACCGACCCTAATAAAGAATAGTAAAGTGGTCGGACAACTGCTTCCCTCCTCCCCTGTATTTGTTAAAACCCTTTCATTTGCTCCGGGGAATAGAGAATTCAAGTACCTATCCGTTCGGCAAAATATCTCTCTAATTAAATCGTTTTAGTGGGATATGGAAACACACAGAGGTTCGAAGACGTTGTCCAACGTGTTGCTCGTATTAAATCTGTTCTTTAATTGCTCAATGAATCTAAGACTTGCATATAGCCTCCAAGTTTCTAGCGGCACACAGGCTATGCTTGCCGCGTATTCGACACAAGGCCAGACGAGTGCGATAAAGAACCTCTCTTTTACTTTTCATCCGATTCAAATATGCCCACAATATGTCAGACGAATCCTGGCTTCTTCAGAATTCTGCAACTAATACTACTTGTTTGTGTTCCTCTCGAAGTAATCGTAGTACCCGTATTGGATATCATATGTCCACCTATACGTTCAAACCATCCACGGCTTACGCATGGTGATATGTTTAGTTGGACGACCTACGCAGGAAATGTATTTGTAAATGTAATTGGCTCCGTTGTATCTTTAGATTGCTGCATCAATTAGGAACAGATATCCTTCAGAGTGGTTTGGAGAACATCACCCTGCCATATTACAAGGTCAGGCGGAAACGATGAAATAAGAGAGACATTTGCCAAACGGATAGCTATAGAGTATTTTACCCCAAATAATACATGACTTTTGAAAATGCTCCGTGGAATACAATCCCTTTAGCGTTTACGATTTTAATTTCTTTGTGAGCGTCTTGCGTCCGAACACGCCCATTGAGGAAGCGGAGTAAATGCACATATAATAATATCTGCTGCTCATTTATTTCACCAAAACGTCGTTAAGTATGGCGTTGAGTGGCCACCACCACATTCACGAGTTCGTGAGAAATATTTTCCGCTCTGGAGAGTTTTCCAAACGTTCTAAAAGCAAAGCATTGGGTTCAATTCGTCGGTTAGCGGAAGTATGACGATCACAACAATGGAAGCAGAGCGAGGCGCGAGTTGAAGTCGACGGGTTTGATTGGACGCGACGTTGCTATGGCGATGGGGAGCGAGTCTATGACGCCCACGACCCTCCATTGACTCGCTGGCCACTACGTGGTGAAAAAGTAGAAGATGATTAGAGTAAGATGGAGACACACGCTTCCACGATGGCTCTTTCAAAGTGACGCCCTAAATACTGTAATTGACGCACCAAACGAATGTAGACAAAAGTTGAATTACCAGCTATCAGCAATTATCGGCTAGATTCAGTGACGTCACTATGATAAGAAGATCGCGATCGTCCGTTTCAGCTTAACCTTCACGAAATACGACTTTTAAAATATTATTGCTGACTTTAAATGAAATTTATCGGGATAACGATTTTGACAAGCAGATTTTACGTCTCAAATATGTTTTTGCTGTCGTTTTCAAATACTTAAATCCTCAAATTCAATGGCCTACGATCGACTCCACTGCCTTCGTTCAATCCAGCGTCGATCCGACGCGACTTCGGCACAAACCTGTGGAAATTCCCAGGTGTAACTTGTTGCTTGTTTTTTTCGTCGCGAGGACGACGGAGACTTCAGATCGACCTCGCGATTGAGCGTACGAACGAGGGAGATTGAGCGCTCTTCATCTGTTTCCGGCCTCGTCCCCGCCACGCCCCCTCGCATCCGATTGTCTCCCTCCCCCACCCTCGCTGCTGCGCGACCCTTATTCATTATTTATGTCCGCGGCGCCACGCGAAACACGAGACACGTTCTCGGAAGGACAAGACACGAGGGAAAGAAATGGATTGGGAGCCATTGAGACTTTTCCTCTGGAAAGAGCGAGGCATAACGGAAACACCGACACCACCATCCATTACCCTCCTGTATTTCATTCAGGCTGTGATCCAGTTACGTGGCTTAAATTCCCGACTCAGAGAAGAAATTTTCGGCAATTGCCCTGTTTTGAACTATTCCTCAAGTGTACCGCGTGCATTGTACACATTTTTGGCATAATTTTCTAAGTAATTTGATTCTCGATAAGCACAATGTTAAGGAGTGCGAATCATGAATAGCAATTAGCAGTCTCTGCTTTTGGGCGTTCCTCCGCGTTGTGTTGTCTTTAGATGACGACACCTATCGACAAATCGATAGGTGTCGTCACCTATCGACAAGTAAACGCGGAGGAACGCCCAAAAGCAGAGACTCTTACCGAAGAAACGCCTCGGGAACCTCAGATCAAACATGAATAGGAATTATTCGGCAGATGCATCATGAAGTTATCTTGAACTGGTGATAATTTTTTCCAGCAAAGCTGGGTTTTGAAATGTCCTTCCCAAATTCTTTCCATGCTTTTTTCCCACTCAATATTCTAAACATGCCACATATCCTGCTTCTTTTCCTCCTCTCTTGTAAGCTCTCCCACCTTAGAACTCTGAGCATTTCTGAAACACTTTCCGTTTTCTTATGCTTTCCCAACACATACCTAGCAGCTTTTCTCTGCACCTTCTCCAATTCCTTCACATCCTCTTTAAAATATGGGTCCCAGACAAGAGATGCGTACTCTAAAGTTGGTCGTACTAGGGATGTATAGGCCACTTCTTTGGTGGCCCTGGTGCTTCCTCTGAGGTTTTTCATCACCCAGTGCAATACTTTAAAAGATTTTTTGATTGTGTGTTCGATGTTTAAACCCCATTCTAAATTATTAGATAAATGGACACCTAAATATTTAAAGCTGTTAGATTTTGGAATTAAACTACCCGAAAATTCATAATTTCTATTTCCGCATTTTCTTCTGCTATTGAAGTTAACACATTTGCATTTATTTCCATCCCGTTTCTCGATATGCAATTCACTAATTTTTTTGAGTCATCCTGAAGAGTTTCCTGATCAATTTGATTTTCTATTTTCCGATAAATAATGCAGTCATCCGCAAAAAGCCTTATTGTCGAGCATTCAACTATAAAATCGGTAAAATGATGATAATGCTTGTTTATTTCAATGGTTTCGGGAATATGAATTCAAGTAGTCAAGTATTTTTGCATGTCATTTGCGAAATACATGAGTTCCTGTCACACTAGAAATTTTGGAGGCATGAGGATTAAAGCCGAAGGGCGAACCGCGTGCTACGCTCGCGAAGTAAGGGCAGTGAGAGATAAATATTAAACTCAACCGTGGCGTGGAAATTGTGGACAAAATGTTTGGGCTGCAAGAGCAGCAAAAGAGTATAGTGTGCGATGGGCAGAAGACGAACACGTCAATCGATAGTATTTCACGTCGATAGAGAAAAGGAGAAATGAGAATTGCATGAATCACTTCCGTGGCTATGATTCGCACTTCTAAAAGCAAGGAATGGGAAATTAATTCGAATCACTGATTCGGTTTACTGCGCCGAGGGTGAGCTTCACAACAATCACTCGCCTTAAGGGGAAGGAATCTTAGCGGCAGGGCCTTGAAGAATTCTTCAGGAGGCGCGTCGTGGGAAGGCATTTTTTATTCGGATGGAATAGTGGGAGAGAGAGAGAGAAGTGCTATTTTGCACTCGACACCTTGAATACGCTGAAAGCATATGGCATCCAGCGCAGGATGACTAAATCCTCGAAGAAAAAAATACAAATTAAAGCTGACAAAACGTAAAAAACTGCTACAATGAACGTTACAGAGGTGTTCAACGTACAAGCCTGAGAGTCACTTCAGTTTCGGAGGCTAAGTGCCAGTCTTAGATCATTCTAAGAATTAAGAATAGATAATATCGATAGGTGACTCCGAGAAAATAATATTAAATCATGACTATATTTATAAGTCCGACAGAAGCGGTAAAATAAAACAAATACCTTATCGAACGGATCGCTACGGGAGTTCGTTTTTCCGCCCAAGAATAAAGGAATTAAAATAAATGCAAGAAGTGGAACTCTCAGTATAAGGAGAGGTGGGAGGGAGTCATTCAATGAAATATTTCCGAGGTTCACATTCTGTTTTGATAACGGCTTTTGTCTGAACAGCCCTCGCCACACGCCGATGGAGGCGGCTAGCGGAGTATATTGTAGGTACATGTAGATTGATACACTATAGCATGAATCTTCATGTTTCCTATACTTCATCCGTTTCACCCGAAGAGCCAGTGTAAAAACTCTAATCGTCAATGTGTGAAAATGTCAACGAAAGCCTATTTTTTTGCTCTCGCCAATCGTTGAAGTCCAATCGAAAGAGCTTACGTTGACATCTTTATGTAAGCGACACACACTTTTAGCAAGCAAGCGTATAAACCCAGGCAGTGTTTCATCCGTAACGACAATATCTTAAATTTAGAATCCTCCCTTGTTATTTCTAAACGAAGCCGGATTTCTAACACAGCAGAATGGCACCTCAATTTTGATGATACCTTTGGTCGGTTCAGAAGTTAAAAATTATTGGATTGAAAACGAAGTTATTTTAATCATCGCCACATCTTTCCCCACTGATTAACGTCCTTAAATGACCGGACGCGTATAAAAAACAGGAATTTACTTTTTTAAATAAAACATTAATTCATTATTTGTCTACATTAATGTTGTCGCCTTCAAAAAAGTCCCCAGTAGACATTTGTGCCAGCGCTTCTTCCGATCCTTGAACCTCTTCTCAAACTTGATCTTTGGCTCAGCCTGTAGCTCTGTCAGCGATTTATTTTAATGTCATCCATGCTCGTAAAACACGACCTTTTTGAGATTCTCTTTATTTTTGGAAGTGGGAACAAAGTCGCGCGGAGTCCGACGAATACGGAAGCAGGGAAAGCTTAGCATTGCTTTTGGCCGAAAATTCACGAGCAAGCAATGATCATTCACTTGGAAGTGTGAGCTGAAAATCGTCTAGCTCATGTAAACACGTCAAACCTAAAAGCTGCAGCCACAGACGAAGTAAACTATGAATGCAGCTGATAAGGTTAACATACCTCAGGGGAAAAACATAACGAAAAATAATTGACAATCCGATTCCCCAAACTCGCGAGAAATTTCAAAATTTAGTTTCCGTTATTTTCTGAACACACCTCGTGCATTAGGAAAGTTAAATTTAAATTATCAAATGTAAATTCTACCGGTTAATATAGTTTTATAAGGAGCACTTGAGAATCACTCCGGCTGTCTCAGACCCAATCTTGGACTTCCCACCTCCATTTATAATGAGGCCTTCTCCCTTTCGTTCTACATCTATAAATCCTATCCTCCCCCTTCCTCTCCCTCGTTTGCCCAATATTCTACCCTCTAACCCTGTTTTCAACATCCCCTCCCCGCTAAGTTCTCCCCCCAACCATACCTTCAGTCTCCTCACCTAAAAGCTGCCTCTCCTCACCCATCATGTCCAGCGCTTCGTTGTTCCTCCTCTTCTCCGTCCCCTTCACCTCCTCCGTTCTTCTCTAAGCCCACCTCTCGAATGTCTAATATTCTCTCGTCCTCCTTCCTTAGTGTCCATATTTCTGCACCGTAAAGCGCTAAACTTCAGATCAAACTCTTCAATAGCCTTTTCTTTAAACTCTTGCATGGCAATACTCTCATCAGCGCTATCTTATTCATGAATGCCTCTTTTGCTAACGCAATTCTCTTCCATATACCGATCCCAGCATCCAAAATAAATAAAGGTCGAAGATCTATCTTGAGATTGCAGAAGCGTCGCCTAATGAAAAGAATGCCGTCGCCAACGAAATTGTTTGCTCCGACGATTGTCTCAATTGGTTGCCACGTCAACGATGTGAAGCATGGGTTGACGGAGGCGTTTATTAAGGGGCAATTGGTGCGGACGGCGTAATTTACTTGTCATCCCTCGGCGCCAGGCATCACTGAGATATGGACTACAATCTTAGAGGAGGCCGTCGAGCCTTGGTTCATCTTCCTGCCGCTGATGGCGCATTTTAATCTGTTTTCAAATATATTCACTGGGTGGCGATGAGGTGATTGCGATCCGATTCTTCTCGATATTTCATGTGAATACTTTAATCTCTCGAGGAATAGCAATGAAAAGTTATAAAATATGATAGAGTGCATCACCACAAATAAAAGATTTCGCTCAGAAGCCCAACTTAGGTACAGCTTATTTTTCCTTGAAATACGGATCACTGTAAACTTTAGCGCCGCGAGTGATGACTTTTGTAAACCCATTTCAATGCGGATTGCGTGAAAACAAATCCTTCTTTGACTCTTGAACTGTGAAAAAGTTGACGGAACCCTTCGAACTCTCATTTGCTGCAATACCCACTGTATGAAGCGATGGGCCGACCATTGGCGCTGAAATTATGTACACTCGAGTTTGAAAAGTAATTAGAAAATAGCACGAACAACCACAGAAAAACTAACTTCATTATTATTTTCCTGGTTTAATTAATTGATTTTTTAAATCAATATCTTTACTGTTGAAACGCATTTGAATAGTTTTTATACTAACATTTTAAGAGAATATTTCTGATTCCGACGTTGTTCGAGCGAATCATTATCTTTGGTAAACCATTACTCGAAAACTTATCACTTAATTGCAACCAAACTTAGTACCAGTGAGACACAGATCTTAGCTATAAATATTTACCGCTTCAATTAATCAACTGTTTCGCTAAAAGAGTAATTATCAATCAAAGAGCAATTTTGTAGAAATGTGGGAAAAATGGAAGTCTTGGGGTCGTCATAATCGGTATGTCCCCGGTATAATAGCTTGGAGTCATTGATACGAACACATTACCTCGAAAATCACGCATTTGACTCAATTCATCGGTTTGAAAGTAACATGCTGAGGAAAACACGAAGAAAAATCAAAACACAATCTGAAAAATCACGAAAAAAAGTTTCACATTTGGAAGTAAAGTTACTTCAGGCTTTCTTTTGCCCGCTTTCCATTAACTTGCTTCTTCTGTTTTCCCTGTTCCATCCAAGGAATCTAGTGTTTTATATTTGACCCTTAGTTGTATCGGATTGAAATTTTGAACGCTTGCTTTTTGAGCACAATAAAATGTGCAATAATCAGAAATTTGTTTAATGAGCATTTTACTCTAATTAACTCACTAAATTTGCATATGGTTCTGAGGTTTTAACTTTGCTCAATAGATGGCGTAATGCATGAACTTCTCTCGCGTTTGTCGCGCGGGTTAGAGAAATTAAGGCAGCCCAAAATGGAATGCGTTCGGAAAGTAAGAAAGAAAAGGCTGGTCAAGAGAAGCAGAATCTGTGCCTCCGCTTAAGATAATTCCACCGCAACCGTAACATTATATAAAATAAATAAAGAATACGCACAGATTTTTAATGGATAAAGTGCTGTTATAACTATTAATTTCAAACGTGACATTCGTGAATATTAGTAACTTCAGTTAGGTCGCTAAGCGTTCACATTAGTCCATGAATACATTCTTCAATTAGCACTTTCTTAAACGATTACAGTTATCTGAAGCCATTCATTAGTCGGGGTAGTTTTTCCTCCGTTTCGACATCAGTTTTCTTACTAATCATGAAGTTGCTAGTCTTAGTGCTTCGATGTCATTCCTTTCAGGATCTTATTCTTGTAAAATATATTTAATCAGATTTTCTCAAAACAGCCTTATCTTAAAATTTAGCTGTTATTAGTCTTTTCCACCCATACACAAGTTGTGCCATATGATCCCATTCAGGGATTTATGTAACGTATTATGCTCGATAAGTCCATTTTGCAAACGAAAAGTGCAAGTGCATAATAACAAACCCTAACATCGTGTCGTAAACGACACTTGGTTTGGGGGAGGATTATCCTACAATTACGGGTGATAAATAGTTCTCTGTAATTTTTTAAAAACATTCTTTTTCTGTCTTCAATTCACAGTTCAATCCCTTCCGGTATTGTGTATTGAACAACTGAAATGGAATAAAACTGCTTGCCAGAGGTTAGAACTCAGAGAATTGACCAGTAATCCGATACAGTGCATTCAATAAAGCAATCAACGAAGACAAAATGGACACGGATTGAAATGCACTCGCCATCGGAGTGCAGGAGGCAAACAAATAAAATGCGACCACCAAAAGATTCCTAATCAAGCTATCTGGAAAATGGAGGTGATGTCCGGAGTAGATACCTGAAGAGGAGCGTGGGGCGAGCTTATAGCGTTTACGTCGTCTCCAAGGAATTAAAATTAAAAAGAAGAACTTTGTGCCTTGTGTTCTTCTTTTTAATTTTAATAATGAATCGCTTTCACAAAGTTACGCCTCAAACCATCAAGTCTCCAAGGAAGTTTAGAAGCAGCAGGTTTAGAAAGAGAGCAACGTGCTTCTCTCATGCATTTATGAGCCATGAATTTCATTTTGACTTTCATCATCGTCATCACTTCTAAGATTGCTTCGATGCAGCCCTTCACCCAATTCACACAGTCTTTCGGTGCTATGGCAATCATTCTGTTCGTCATCATCTGCTCTGTGTATCCCATCCTGGGCTTCGATCGGCCGCTCTACATTTCCAACTCAAGAGTAACCTCACCATTCGTTTAAAGTTATCGTAACTCCAGATTATATTTTACCTTTATCCTTTTACTTCTTTCGACTGCCGGTGTCCTAACACCCCTTGCCACGTGCCCATCGAGGCAGCAAGTGGGTTAGCAAGCGGACGTAGATGGGCAGATGCATGGTGATAGGCCATAATCAAGATATGCAATGATGCTGCCGAGCATTTTCACGGATTTAGTTCTCGAAACCACCACAGAGTTCACGCAAGAGCGCTCTTGAAAGTAGTTGACTGCTAAGGCTGACAATGAGTAGCATAAACTCTCCTGCGATCATGTTTTCCGACCTTTCACCGCATTGTTTCTTGTCTCCGTACGACATTTTCGCCGGCAACCTCGTCTTCAGGTCAGAAGAGGAGTTTGTTGAGCCTGTATATAAGTGCTGGTATTTGCGATCGCTTTTCAAAATGCACCCCTGACCTGAAAATGCTGGCGGGGTTGCTGGCGAAAATTTCAGCATTAGACGAGAAAACAACGCGGTAGAAGAACGGAAAACATAGCTGCATCAACCAATCACGGCTCAGAATAATTTCAGCCGAATCTTCGACGTGAAACTGCACAAATTTCAAGTGTTCTAAGTTCCAAACGTTGAGAGGAGGATAAGGACAGATCAGCCGCTTTGTGTTGCCATGGTAGGTATGTATGCGTTGAACTTGATTGATCGATTCAGGGCGAATATTGCGTAAGATGCTCCGCTCAATTGAGAGTCCGACAATTGGGATTCATATCCCTCGTCCGTTGCCATCGCAACAGGTTGCTGGGGGTAAATAAAAACCACCTACCTCTTGTCCGCATAAAAAGCAAAACATCCTATTTTCAGTGATTGTATTCTTCCAACTAAGGAACCGATTGAAATACAGTGAAATGAGTTAGAGTTTATACCTTAAGACATAGTTCATTTCTATCTTGGAAAAATATAGGAAAATCACTCGCCTATCAGCGCTTCTAGTATGTATTCAATTGTATTTTAAGGAAGTCACCAACTAAATTGCTCCTGATTATGTGAAAAATTGTTGAGAATTTAAAAGAAAATAGATGTGCAGGAAATAAAAACATACATAGTATATGGATCCAAAACTTTTCTGCAAATAGATCCGAAACTGTGGGTTTCGCATTTAATTCACGTACATTTCCCAGACACAAATCAAACGAAAGCCTCGTCTTTGTGATCTCTTTATTTACATTTTTCTTTAAATACCCCGTAATAAGTAAAGGACCTGTTGTGTTTAATGCACTTATCTCGTATATTCAGATTAAAATTTTGATAACAGCCTGCCAACAGCTGGAAATTTCAAGACGATATAGTGAGTAAAAAGGGTTATCGCAAATGTCTTCTTCTCTTCGCCAATTCTGCGATTTCACCCGCAGTATCTCATCGTTTACTTTATTACATGCTTCGCCAAAAAAGGAAAGATTTGGCGATCACAGTAGCGGGTAGTCATCTAAAACTACAGCTAATGTTTTGTGGGTGCATCTTTCCTGGCTTTCGCTTAATCATTCAGACCTCTTGATGCCATATTCTCCCGCAGAGAACACTACTAGCCACTTTTCCCATGCCTTACAATTTCCAAGTAGGAAAAGCACTTTTCGTAGTTTTATATAATTTTTAGGAGACTTTGATGGAAAGCAGTTGTATTTATCACAAATGTATTGGTATTTTTTACCTTATTTTTTGTCTACCTCAATTTTTGTAAGTAATAAATATAATAACGTAACTTTCGGCCTCAACTCTGTGGAAATCCGTGGTTTATTTCAGAATTGAACTTTGTGCGCGACCTTCACTTAAAATGTCATAAAAAAAGCCCGATGATGTCCGCTGTTGTTTAAACCAGTCGCAAATTAAAGGAACGTTCTAACAATTGAAATTCGGGCGCGAAGTTTAATTCTTAAACGACGTCATGAGCCAATATCAATCTCGGGACACGAAAGAATGAATTGGTGAATGTATAATAAATAAGAAGGAAGAATTAGCGATTACTTCCCATAAAATAAACGGCCTGCGCGTACGGTTTGAAAGAAGATAAATTGCCCGAGGCCGTACTCTTCGCTGAGAAAATGGTTTCTCCTGAACTGGAATGTCCTCTTGCTTGTTTCTTTACTTTCCACGGAATATTTGACGGAATCAATTGTCTTTGCATTAAAGAGAGGTTTGAGCCCATAAGATCTACCAAAACTTAAAGAAACGTTGGATAAGGCTATACTTCATTAAAATTCGGAAAGTCATCATAAAAGTATAACACCGACCAGACGGCCAACTTTCAATTGTGGAGATTGTAATTTTAGATGCATTACTCATTTGCGTATGTTTTTTTCGTGGTGCACGATGGAAGTGTCGATGTTTCGGGTGTCACACTCTGCAGTTGGATTTTCCACTTCTACTTCCATATGGAAATATGGAAAATCTTACGCATACGTGGACACTATGTGTAAGCCAAGAAATCTTCACTGCTCTTCGGAGCTGCCAATAACTTTGAATGGCTACATCACAGATAATAATCATAATGGGGAAATTCTAGACCAATATTATTGAGGGTTGGTTAACACAAATTATGTTCTCTTTCCTCGAGTCAACATTCCGCCAATTTATCATCAGGAATTAAATTGTACAACATGACCCAGATGACAAAGTTGAAAAAAAATTTGCATAAAATATATTTCTAAAAATTATTCAACGCTAGAAAAGTTAAGAAAAGAAACCATTCTTTGTCAGTTCTATATTTTTTCATGAAGGCAAATAATCATACCATAAAAACACTTCTATAGGAATTATGTGATAAAACTATTCCAGATTTCCGCGATGTATTCATTGAATACTGAAAATCACAAGATAATTCATTGTTAAGGTTTAATTCTGTACCGATAGCTCAATATGTTTGTGCTAGTTTTCAAAGCACGTGTAGCTGCGTTGCGGTTGGGCGTCGTATAAATTCATTGATTGGCATTTTCAATGCTGACGGCTGTAAACCAACTCGACCACGACTCAACCCAACCAGCTCTCAACCAATACATTTCTCATTGGCAATTCGTCACAAAAATGGAGCAAAATTGTTAAAAGGCAATGGATCATGGATCGAAAAACGGGAAAAAGTTACTCCTCACTCATTAAATTCACACACAACAATCGAATATTATCAAAATTGGTGGTCGGGCCTCTATTCTCTCTCACGAAAGAAACGGCCCAGGAGATAAGAAAGGGCGAATAGGTGGGAAGAGATGTTCGAACGAACCACAACGACGCATTGACTGCAGCAGTCTGCACACACTTACAAAACGTTCGCTTCCTGCGGCCATGAGGGTTAATGGGAGCAGAGTAATATTATGATGAAGGATTAACACGAGTACTCCATCTAAGACTGACATCTCGTGGGACAATTTCAAATTTGTATTTTCGGAACAGGACGACCAAAAGGACTGATGAACAAATATTGGCTAAAATGGAGCGAATGCAGATGACACTACAAGAAGCTAACGCCTTGATATAAGCTATTCGGGTTTTCCATCGGATAATTATTGATACCCTGGATGGTGGGCAGAAGATAAGGATGAGTTACTAATGTTGTGACCCTTGCCACAACCCCCTTAGCCCGTCTCCCCCAAATTCCATCCCTAATCGAGTCCGGTTCAGCTAAGGGGTTGTGGCCAGGGTCATAGCACTATGAAAGAAAGAAAACCTTTCTCATTCATCCGTTCTCTCAAAAGTTTCAAGTAAAACACGCGAGATTTCAATTCAATCGTCCACGAAATCATCAGTTCTGGTTCATTCATTAGCTGGTTGAGAATAAGCTTTTTAATGTCGAAAAGAATCGCTCACAACAAGAGTGTAATAATCAATGCACAGGCCCAAGAGTTGCCACGAAGCATTCGACAATTAAACGATGCGAGTGTTTGACAAGTGAATGTTGAGGTGCGTCTGTTGAGTACTCACGGTGATGAGCGCCTGTCCCTCCTCGGTGGACGTGAGCGCAATGAGCGCGTGTTGACACGGCTCCGAGCACGCCGGCATCTCCTCCTCGTCATCGTCTTCGCCGCGTCCTCGCGTGCGCCCCAGACGCGTGCCAATGGCGATCTCCGAACACGCGGCCACGAACCTCTGCAGTGCCTCTCCGCACCCCTCGCGGTACGCGCACTTCATCTTGGCCTCCTCGCACATGATCTCGCCTCCGTTGCCACGGGAACCAGCGGCGGGAGGCAGGAACGGCGACGACTCGGGCGCGCCGCGGTGCCGGTACCGCTGGTGACGGTGGTGCCTTCGTTCCCGCTCCTCCGACGACGTCTCAGCAGCCGCGGAGAAGAAGCAGGCGGCGGCCGCTAGAACCACGATCAGCACCATGGTGCGGTGCATGGTGCTTGCTCACTCACTGCCACCCATGGCCACCACGCCCCCCTGGTTACGGTGCGTCAACAGCCGAGAGTGACACGACCTCTCTCTTTCTAGGCACAAATTTCGTTCACACAACTGTCTGCTGCCTCACACGTGTTGACACTCGGTGCAGCTGGACGGATTTCCCCAACGAGAACGGGATGGGTCCTCACGTCAGCGGACAGATTCTTCCGTGAAACTTATCATGGTCGAAAGACACTTCGAGAAGAGATTTCATTCACTTCGACGATTCCCGCATTCACGGAACTTCGCCTAGCATCGCCTCAAGACACGTATACAGCAGTGTTAATTCAATTTAGCAATTCAAACGGAGGTCTTTACAGAGGTCCTCCTCTATTCAAGGGCTTAACACAGTACTATTTACCAGTGACAGCGGGAAAACAGATGTAATGATATCAGAGGGGGATGGATGAGTACGTATATTCCTCTTCCTTCGCCCCAGCAGGAGCACACTTCCAGGGTTCCAGACACTTCCACGACACTCCAATCACGCTCTGCCTCCCTAGGCAGCAGCAAAGGACTTCCCGGACAAGAAGAAGCTCAAGACACGATTCTGTAGCATGGACAAGAAACAGAATCGTTCACTGGAATTATTCCTTTGGAGTTTAGATTTCACTAAGCTTCAGCTTCCCTCTAAATACACTTCCAAAACAGATTTCCTTCACTGAACCAGAGCGAAAACTGGGTGAAGAAGAGATGAAAGTGGAGTCACTCGGGGAATCGGGGCTCTACAGCATCCAGGCACGTCCCCCGCCACACTGGATCGGTGTCATTTATCGTGTTCCATGGCCTCTGGCCTCCACTTTCACAGCAGTCCCTCAGCAGCAGCAGCTTCTCCCATCGTCTGCAGGGAGTTCGGCGGGTCGCCTTCGGCGGCTGCCTGCGCTGTCGCCTCCGACCACGGGAGGAGAGGATGGGACGCTCGCTTCGTCCCCTGCTATTCTCGGCCTCGTGCGGGAGACGTTGTTCTATTCTTTGCCCGGATTCCGACGCGGCGACTGGGGAACGAGCAAACTCAGAGCGGGACGCGAAATCTTCGCTGCTGATCTCTAAAGGCCCTCTCCTCTGCTTTTCGCGAGGAAATCACTCCGTAAAGACGTCTTAAAGGCCTTCTTCTCTTCAATGATTACGACAGGAGACACGGACTCCCAACAATAAAGGCTAAAACACTCGGCCGTTCGCCACAGAGGAGACTTTTTATCCGCCTCGTTCGCAGATGCTGAGCACGGAACACGCTCGGTGGAAAAGACACTCACTGAAGTCACGCACGGGAACGACGCTATGGCAATAATGTCACACGGTAACACTTAAGGCACAAGTTTAATGAGAGTTGCTTGGGAGTTTGGCACGCACAGACACGCGTGCTAAGCCGTGCCACGGCGTGGCTCGATTGAGACGTGTTGTCGGAGCGGCGGCGTGCGATGCCTTCGCATGACAGGAGAGTGGAGGGGGAGGAGGGGAAAGGGGGGGTGGGGGGGTTCTCTAAGCCCCGCCCACCTCCCCTCTCGGGGCCGTTGCAACTTCATCTCCTCATCCAGCCTCCCCCCCCTCCCTCAGTTTACTACGGGGGAAGGGGGATGGTGGGGGGAGAAGGGGGGGGGGAAGGCCACTTGCTTTCCATTCTTCCACTCTCCAAGCGCTCTCCACTCACTGTGCAGGAAGACCGGTGATTACAGAAAAAAACAGGCTGCGCAGCCAGGCAGACATCCTCGAGTGCATCCCTTTATTTCGATATATCTGTAAAAATATATTTAAAATATAAATATTTGTTCACGAATAAAAAAACATTCAATTCATAAAAATCCGTTCAGTAGGAACATTTGTTTCTCCATCTCCTCAGAATGTCTCTTAAAATTATTTATGAAAAAATAATAATTCCACTTGGCTACAGCACATCCGTAGTACAAGTTGTAATACCGTCATTGCCTAATGTAAACTATTTTCTATTCTCTATCATAGTCGAAAAAAAGATTTGCTTTAATGATTACTCATAAAGAATAAATTCTACACCGATAATGAAAAATCGCCGACGTATCGTTATAATAATAATATTAGTACATGAATAGCTTTGAGTGATTGAAAAATGAGGTACCTCGAAAAATGAATTTTTCCGGACGGTCACGCGCACAATCACTTTGCATGAATTAAAACGTAAAAAACCCGATTCATGTTAACCAACATCACCGATATTACATTTCAAAATCAGTCAACAATGGACAAAATCAGCTAATATTCAATGGTATTGTGTAAAAACATGTGGAATAGAATTAAGGGAAACATTTGATTTCGTAATGTCTACAATTTAATAAAGTGTTGACAACACGAGTTGCAAAGCTTCCGCTCCATCATCATCGCGTCCAGACATTAGAGATATTCATGGTACAAAATCAGAACGTTTTACGCTATTCTATTCACCATGCATTGTTCTCGTATATTCATCCGTGGTTGTCCACGAACTATGCTATGGTTGATTTCAGTGGGAAATGAATGATTTTAAAGTCTAAAGTCGGAAACCCGCCTCTCCTGCTGAACTTCGCCTTTTCTGTCATTCGTCTCAGTAAAATAACTCGGTTATGATTTCGATTCCTTTACGCTAGGAGGGAGGTATGTAATTATCTCAATGGAGTCGCACTTCTCCCTCATACACCATTAAATTTCTCGAGACCTGATCCCCCTTCTCGCCTTTGTCTTCTTATTTCGAGAAATACACTCTCGGTTCCTTTCGCTTGACTTCTTCTTCTGGCATTTTTCTCACCACTGTCTCGTCGCACACGGCCGTGTTTCACCATCGGTGTTGGTGTGCTCTCTCCCACTTCGCCTTCACTTTCTTTACCTTTGCATAGTACTCATCGGTGGGTCCATTGGATCGCCATAAACCCGTTTTATCAGTATCACCTTCTCTTCTCATCTGTTTAATTTCAATATTAATTCCATTCGAAACGGAATGCTACGAATATTAATGAAGAGAGGCGCGCGAACTGTTGGCTGCCACTCAACCCAAACTTCTGCTTACAATTTTACATTATTCTTTTATAATTTTAATAGAGGTAAAATTATAAAAGAGTAAGGTTAAATTGTAAGCAGAAGTTTGGGAATATATAGCCGATATATTATTTTCTAAAGTTTTGTGGGTTTGAAGCCAAGGGGTACAAGTGATTTCTCTTTTCCATACGCAGTTACGCACAGAAATTAGGATTAGAAAACAAACGAGATCAATTAGATGCTAATTAGTGCATTTGATTTCCCACTCGATGCCAGCACAGAGCAGACTCACTCGTTTCCCTTGGCAACCATTTTTTGCGTATTTATTTTAACAATGAACTTTACCCAACTCCGCTGAGAAATGAATCACTTGTACCCCTTGGCCTCCAACCAACTCATATTTGTGTCACTTCAAGAATACAAGTCCACTCGATAGGCGTGTGGTATATACGTGTTAACCGTTATTTGAAATGAAGGAAATAAGTGTTCACACAGCAGTAATTTGACAGCTGAGTCCCGCATTCTGAGTACGTTTAAACCCACCATTGTTCGGAGGAGTAAACGAATTCCTATGCATGTCCGTCATATCCGCAAAGCATCTCTCCTCGTTTCTGTCGAACCTAGAAATATGTATAATGATGCCCTAAGATGATGCTCTCCTTCTGAAAGATAATTTTTTTTCTCAATCATTTCGTCATTCAAAGCCTAGCCCGTAGACTCCGAGTCTCTATCGGCTCCTACCCTTACACATCTAAAAACTGTGTACATAGTTCTCTCTTTTCCTTCGTAACAGTGTTTCGCTAGTGGCGCAGCTTTCCTTTTTAATTTATTTACTTCACTGATTAAATATTTGTGCCGTGGATCCCGTGTGCTTGCTTGATATTTTACTTCAGCCGACGATTTTGTATCAACACCAGAATATTTAATGGCACATTAATAATAGGGTAGTTTCCTTCATCAAAGAAAACGAAATGCATTGATTGCGATTCATTACCCACCATTAGTGTATTCATAATATACAAATTATTTGGTTTTAGAAATCCCAGTTTAGACGAATGGCAACGGTCAATTTTAACCTCATTTGAAAAAGGTCAGATTGGCGCCCATGCGATTCCACTCCACGTGACGTCACAGGGACCTAGATTCTATACGAGTGGATAGGAGTTTTACATCGCCTGAGATTACCAATGCATGCATGAGTCACGGAGCTCAGGGAAACATCTCCTAATAATCACACATTAAAATTGTCTAAGGTCGGGAAGTTTCCTTCGTTTGATAAGGTAGTAATCAGGGGCGGATCTAGGATTTTTTTCTGGGAGGGGCACAAGCAAGGCCGTATCCAGGATTTTGTTCTGGGGGGGCACAAGGATACCCCGTAATACAAAACGAACGCAATGATAATGGGACCGTATTAAAAATCTTGTATATTTTTGAGGGTCTGGGGGGGAAGGGCACGAGCCCTCGTGCCCCCCCTTGGATCCGCCTATGGTAGTAACACGTCACACGGACTTTTCCCATCGTTCCTACTTAGCCGTCGCGTTTTCGCGCGCTTGAAATTTTTCACTTTTCATTTAATCACGAAAAATAGATATCGTCATTCGAAAATCTAAGAGCGTGAAATGCGCACTCCAGGAGTAATAATCTTTCGATTTAGGCAATAAAAAAATAATAGGAAACCACCCTATTGTAGTGTCGAGGTATCCTTTTTGAGCCGCTTTCCTTGCAACCCATTCGTCTGGTGAGCTCTTTGGAAGGGGAATATCTGTGTAAGACTCGCTCCCTCTCCGCCGGCAACGCACTCAAACCAAGAGAGCATCCCTCCTCTTTTTTTATACACATATATACACTCACTGTAGTCGCGTACGTGCGCGTATCCACAGAGGAAGTCTTGATTGAGACATTGCGAGTCGACTCCACAGATGGCAGCAGCGCATTCCACGACCGAAACACCGCTCTCGAAAATTTTGCGCGCGATTCAGATAAATTTGCAGGAGGGGAAAGGGGTGAGGGGAGGTTCCTGCCCCCCCCCCCCATTTCCACCCTCAAACCTTTTGGACCAATTCGCAGTGAGGGGAGGGATAAAAAAATGAACAAGTGAATAAAAGAAGGCGCACTGTTACGACCGCTCATTAGACACGCAATCTCAATTACAGCCCATCCCTCCCCCCCCCCTCCCGCACAGCCAAAGATTTCCTCCCCCCACCCCCTTCCCGTATTCTGCGCGCTCCCCGATGCTCTTTTATTTTTCGCGGCGTCGTCGTCCCCCTGCTGGTGGGTGGGTGGGTTTTGAGTCGAGTTTGTTGCTCTTCTCTCCTGGAAAAACTCAACAGCCGCTTCCCCTCCTTACCCCCCCTCTTTCCCCTCTTCTCCCCATCCCACCCTTCCAGCAGACACCTTCCAGCTCGTTCATTTGAACGAATCTTTCGGGACTGGCTCGTTCACCAACACAGAGTTCTAGTTTAATGGTTCCGTTCATTTGCACTGTTTTTATCTAGTGGTCAGGAACGGAGAGATTGGCAACAAGAGCTGTGACGTCATTAGAGAATCGGTCATGAAGAGCGATTAATTGTTATGAACTGTACAACTCTATTCGTTTTGAATGGCGCAGAACAGAAACCGGCCCATATCGTTATATGCCGCAATAAGGATTCTTGGGACATACGCGGTAATAAGGCCGTCCAACGTGAGCCTTAAACGGCCAGAATGAGCATGTCTGGAGTTAGTTCCAGTTGTCGCCGCTGGCGCTGTTTTGAGAACAAAATTCGTATGGGAATGAATGGCGAACATTTGAAACAGACGCGATTTTTGTCAAAATTAGTTCTCTTTTCGTGATTATGCTAACATTTACCATATTTATTTAATTTTGGCCTTTAATTTTTGGTATTTTTCACGGAATAATGTTTTCAAAATTATAGGAATTTCCGACAAAGTGATATTTTCCTAAACGCAGGTCCTGTTATAGTGTCCGTTTCTTTATTAGCACAATTGTCCAGAAGTGGCCCCAAACATTTTTGTAATATTACACGAAGCAATACCGGGTTTGTGAATTGTTTACAAGCAAATTCCTTCCGAAATCTTGGTAAAATGAATGCCAGTAATTGCTCTTCAATAGCTGGCGTTGCAGAAAGAGTATTGCCCGAATATAAAATTTTGCTGTCAAGTTTGCGCACTGCTTACACTGAGAAAATATAAAGTTTTTGCTAGGATTATGATCTATTCAAATGATTCACTAATAACAGTGAGGGAGCACTTTTTTGACATGCGGCGAGAGGTTCCAGACACCCTATACATTCAGTTCTCTCCTCTGCGATTCGGACTAGGTAACCCGCCACGAAAGCTACTGCAGCTTCTCTCATATAGTATATTTCAAATATATATAAGCGATGGTCACTTGGGGAAATTTGTTGATTAATTAATTAACTACCAAATAATTAATCAGTCGACAAACACTTTTTCAGTAACCTTACCTGGAATAGGTCTACTTAATATCTCGAGAAGATCTTCCGGTTGCGTTGCAGGAGTTTCATGGCCCTTAGAAATGTTATTGAGTTTCCTGATAAGCAACAGTGATTTGCAATCTTCAGAGTCATTTACTCTATCGCAGAGAGGTAGACAGTTTTGAAATTCAAGTTCTTGACATGTTTTCACTGTTTTCCTGCTGTCGGTAGAGTAACTTGACGAAGTCACTGGAAACGTTTACTCCATCAGATGTCAGTCTACGGTCAAGAAACTGATTTCTCATGTTCTCAAGGGTGTGACTAGAATCGTAGCTAAGGAATAGAGGCCGAAATGGGGTCACAAGGCGCGCAATGGAATACTGTCTTCTGAATGAACGCAAATGAATCCTTTCTTCCACTCATCAATTCGAACATACTGGTGTTCACTCTTTGGCCATCTTTGAAAATTCCCACAAAAAATATAATTTAACTAGTTTAATAAAGGAACACGTTTTGCTCAATTCCACCCAGTTTTCTTACAATTTTACGCTGTTTCTTGCGGAAAAAATGACGTGATACTTGCCAGTACCCCCTCCCCTCCACGTGAGATAGGGTGAGAATCGGTTCGACCCTTTTTGCTCCTGAACGATTCACGCAATCAATGAGTACCCCTTACAGATAGGGTGGTACGCATAGGCGGATCCAGGGGGGGCACAGGGGCACGTGCCCCCCCAGACCCTTAAAAATATGCTAGATTTTTAATACGGTCCCATTATCATTTCGTTCGTTTTGTATGACGAGGTATCCTTGTGCCCCCCCCCCTTGAACAAAATCCTGGATACGGCCTTGCTTGTGCCCCTCCCAGAAAGAAATCCTGAATCCGCCCCTGAATTGGTACGGCAGTTTACAGAACAAAATCCGAAAACAAGAAAAAGCGGTTTTTTAACCCACAATTTCACACCTTGCTTTCTTTTCTTGTGGTATGCTTTCCTTCCTTTTATAGTGGTACGTCATGTAGTATATCGAAATCTGCTGCGTGAACGGCGGTGATATATCCATGAATTTGCCATGAGAAAATATTCCCCTGAACCGGGAATCGAGGCTGTGATCTTGGATTTCCAGGCCACTGAGCAGACTTTCTTTGATTCACATGGCAATTGTTCCGAGGCTCATGGTACAAGATGAGAGTGGCGGATCTATGGGGAGGGGAGATGCTTAGGAGTCGTAACATACGCTATAGATAAAAATTGAAATTTTCATGTGTCACTACTTTGACGTAAAGCAGATAGCTAAATTTTCCGGTAAATTTACCAACTATAACGAGTCAAAATACAAGTAATTTTTAACCTTTAGAGCCTATTTTAACGCTTTGGCACTGATAAAACGATCTACTACGCCTGCATAATATAGTGTCTTTTTTATCAAAGAATTAGTCTAAAACAGCCGTTTTTGAGTCTGGAAAATCCTAACTTTCAAAATCCCCGAACCCCCCTTCGGCTAGGGGGAAAATTCCCCTGGTTGTGTAGTAATTCACGAAGATAGGCCCCCCACCTAGTTGGTGCAGATCTATATCCGTCACTGCTAGATTTTAAACCCTTGTGGTTCGTCAATGATGTTATCGCGGGAAAAAAGGACTTCAATGAAGCCGCAACCCAAGACTGGAGCTAGGGCGTTGCAGGGGGGCGTGTGCCTCTGGCGAAGATTTCAGAGAGGGGAGCAGAAAATTTTGAAACATTTATTAGAAAAGTTATTTTAACTTTCATAATTAAATTTGTTAGCCAAAATAATTAAAAATCATTTTAAACTAATATTAATAAAAGTTCTTCACAGCATACATACGGCGAGTAATTTCAACTAACGCACAATAAAAAAATGGATTACAGAGGTATTATATTTTAGGGGTGGAAGAGAGAAGGGGATCACGGGAGGGATAGTGGCAAACTGATCGTTGCACCCCCTGACAAAAGTCCTAGTTATGGCCCCTTCACGACCGGTTAAGAGTCTCAACCCTGCCCTAAAGACGCGCATGGCGGTATGACCGCAGTTCGATTCCCGGTTCAGGAGATTTTTTCTCATGGCAATTCTTGTATATTTGGTAAGTTTTGGTTAGTGAGTAATCATTTCCATCGAAAAATGTTTTGCAATAGGGTCCAAAATCAATCGCCGTAGGACTAATTTTCTCGAGACCTCCTTAAAATAAATATCCTCGCTTTTTCTCATTCTTCATTATTTTCCCCTGCCAAATACCCTAAAGGTGGCTTGCTGGGTATTATGTAGATTTACAAGTATTAGAAAGAATTTAGAGCCTCCCTTAAGATAAAAATAACGTAATTTCATCAGTTTCGTTGCTATTTCCCGTAAGATCTAATGTAATTCATGTTCTCAAAAGAGCGCCTCTACCGGCCGAAGACTCAACTACGTGCGCTGTCCCAGCCTTTTCCCGACGTTGGACGGCCTTGTATATAACGTAGGCTACGAGATAACAAATAGGGGAAAAATTAGCAATAATTACATACTAGTGCTACATTAACATCACATTATGTCGATGGTTAAACAAAAGAGTTATTTTTGTTTTAATTACCGGTACAAGCCACGATGATAAAATTACGGAATCTCCCGCAATTCACAAATTGTGTAATTACAAAAATAGAGTTACATTTCTGTCTTATGAACATTATAGTTTTGAATATTTAAAATTACCCATCTGGGAGAGGAATGCAAAATTATTACCGGTGCAATCGTTTGATTTTTCGTGTTTGACCATAATCACTAATATAAAATGTGCCTCAAGTATATTTTCAAACCCCCTTACCCCTCTCCGTGCTGCAAATTCTCCATTCGAGTAGTAATTCTCAGTGGAAAGAGCAAGGCTAGTAGCGAGTCCTCGACTCCATTTGGATGAGCCTGCGGCTGGATTTCTCGAAAAGGATTTGCGTTGGCGATGACGTAGTCATATTGCATTTTGCAGGCGGGCAAACACATTGATAGAGCGCGATTCAAGGTGTATTATCAAACCATCTGCATTAACGACTAGCACGCCACCAAATAATAGAGCATTGAGAAGAATCCGAACTAACCTTCGGTTTGAGTCAACGGGTGAATGAGTAGAGAAGAATATTTCATCTTGCATTAAAATGTGATGAACCCCTTTGTCCGTTGTATCTCGCCCATTCTCTATGCTTTGGAAACATCAAGATTGTTATGATAACTTTCACTTTGGAGTCGATGCTGATTCTAAAACATGGCTTAAATGTACGAGTTGATTTATGGTGGCTGCACTTCATTATTGCTCTAATCGAACGACTGCGAATAGTGTACGAATCGATTGATGTCGTGGTGGTCGATCCTGATTCGATCTGAAGCTGGTGGTGAAGCTGTGACACTTTGAGCGATGTTGGAAACTTTGACTTTGGATGCGACACAAGCGGTGAACTGATCGTTATTGGCAGGCAAAAAATGTAAGAAAGGATGTAAAAACTGCATTTCTAGGTTGTTGTTGTTAATATTATTTAATACATTTTCACAGCATTTTTGCTGGTTTTAGGCGAGGTACGGGTATCACCAAGTACTTTCGTCTTTTTACTCTGTGTTGAAACATTTTCTGACAATCCGGCAAGTATTTAAAATTGCTGCTTTTTGTATTGTAATAAACAAGTTTTTCGGCAGTCCAATAGTTTGAAGACCTTGATGGATTGAATGAGGCACTACTGCTGTGGCAGAGATAATGATTGGTATCATGTGTACTTTATCTGATTTACACAATCTCTTAATTTCATTTTTAAGTTCATCATATTTTTCCATTTTGTTGGTGTAGGCTGTAGTGATATTATGCGAAATAGGTACGCCAATGTCTGTCAAGTTTATTATTATTAATTATTATTACTTAGACGAACGACACACAAAAAGTAACAAATGCATTTTTCTCACAAAGAAGAGGAGGATACGAAAATGCATATTTTTCATTCGCAACTTATTTGGTTTCTCTACCACTGCCATCAGGAAGCGTGTTGTCGGCACTCTTGGGACTCGCTCTTTTGAGCCGAATGATCGCGAACGACTCATCTTCCCTCCCCTCTCTCCCCCATTCCACCCGAGTACACAGCTCATGAATTGTTGCCACTCCCCCGACCACCCCCTCCCCGCACAGAAGAGAGAGACCATTTAAAAATTCCCGACCCTTCTCGCCGAGCACACTCCAAGGCGAACCCCGCTCCTTTAACGACTCGTCTTATGCGAGCATTGGAAGAGAGACCCCCCCCCCTTTGCTAACTTGTTGCGAGTGGGCGAAATATTGCGGAAATGGACTCCAGAACTCATATGAGAAACCGCAATGCCTCTTCTCGGTGACATTGTGGACGGCAAGTACTCATAATTCATGCGTGCGTGACTAAACACACAAGTCTGGATGCAATTCGATGCACTAGAAATCCAAGGAGACTGAATAGGGCAGTTTCCTTCATCAAAGAAAACGACAAGCATTTATTGTGATTAGTTTCCCACCATTAGTGTATTCATAATATACAAATTATTTGGTTTTAGAAATCCCAATTTAGACGAATATTAATGGTCAATTTTATCCTTAATTGAAAAAAGGCCAGATTGGTGCCCATGCGATTCCACTCCATGTGACCTCACAGGGACCTAGATTCTATACGAGTAGTCAGGAGTTTTACATCGTCTGAGATTACCAATGCATGCATGAGTCACAGAGCTCAGGGAAACATCTCTTAATAATCACACATTAAAATTGTCTTAGGTCGGAAAGTATCCTTCGTTTGATAAGGTAGTAACAATCCATATTTAAGCCAAGCGCTACCTGCGAGCACGGTACTCTGCTACCTGCTAGCAGCCTGCGTCGTATCAACGCTCAAATCTCGCCCAAAGGCCACCTCACAGGGCGGCATGGGCAGCGGGAACCAGAAATGCGTCTTAAACTTTCAAATAAAAAAAAAACCTTTTATGTAACTTTGGGATATTGCAGGCTGGGACTGAAAATCTTTGCGTATCTAATGATGGCAAAGAGACGAGCCACTTCCATAGAAATCATCTGTCATTTGAACGTCAGTCACTCTCATAAGGCATGAACACTCAAGAAATCTAGAATCATTAGAATGACTGTTAATGATGTTCATGGAAACAAGCTGGTCCTGATTCGCGGCATTGGCGGCTAGCATCAACTCGCTCTCATTGTCAGCGGGGCGCGGCATCTCAAGTGTCTTTCTCAGCGACCAATGCTCACCCTGAAGCACCGAGTCCCTGAAGTTCAGATTACCCGAATGTCAGAATAACTCACAAATTCTATGTGATATTTGCTCAGTGTTAATGTACTGTGCTGTTCCGTAATAAGTAGGGAGGGTCAGATCGGATACCTCGGATCCAAATATCCGCGGATATTGCCCTTCATCGGATACATCGGATCCAAAGTCGCGGAAGACGCTTCAGTGAATGCAACGCTCAATAAGGGTGGAAATAGTCCCGATTCTATACTCGAATGCGCCGTCCCATGCGATTCGTGTCCTACTCATGAACCGTTTTGTTTGAAAGCTCTCGCAGAGGTTACGTAGGAGAATTTCAGAGGTGGAAAATAAAAAAGGTGAAGTACGACTCGCACATATTGTGACTCTTCCCAAGAGATTGAACAATCATCGGGGGAATCTCAGCGTCAGGAATTTGAAAATGCATTTGGATCCGAAAATATCCGATCCGAAAGATCCGGCTCCGAAAATCAAGGATGCGATCCGAATCCGAAAAAAAATCCTGGATCCGTCCATCCCTAGTAATAAGTACTAATTATTCAAGTTTTTTTTATTACAGTCCTAAGTTTCTTTCGTTAGGTTTTCCGAACAGGTTACGTCTAACTGTGGTCATTTAATTTTATGCTATTAATAAAAGTTGATATACATTCTCAATGAAAAAAATGTCGTACTTTTTCTTATTTTCACTTAATAACCGAAAACCCAACAGTAAAAAAACAAATGAACGCAGCACCCGCAATCATGTGCTTCTATTGTCTTAATATCATATTTTCCTTTCTTTTTTTCGATTGTCATTGAGTGTGCACGTTGTTTATTTAATTTTAGAGAGTAGTCACCCCCTGCCAAATGCTCCTACAGTGGCTACCTACTGGATATAATGTGGAAGAGACAGCTATTGCGGAGTCACAATTTCACGTCTCATAATGATAATAACGAGTGAGCAGGCGACCTTGACCTGCCACCTTTCTTTTGAGGCCGTGCGACTTCCGTTTCCGCGAGGCAATGTCGTAAGGAGAGTGTAATGTCTGCAAGACCGGTTTGCGATTGGCGAGTCGTCCAATTCGGATGCCGAGCGGTGATTGGTGTCGTGTTTACGACTCTGGACGAGTCGAGCGGAATGATTGTAGCGGAATGCGTCGTTAATCTTCGGCTTGATACAGCGGTGTTGACATAGTAACCAGCGACAATACAATCCGAGGATTTGTTGACCAAGGTGCAGTGTGTGGACGGACGCGAATGCAAGCTGGGGAATCAATTGGTTCGCACGCGAGTAAAGTGACGAGCAATGGACCAAGTGAGATGGAAATACGATGTTGGAATGGAATGACCCAAGCAAAGAGGACTTCACTCAAAAAGAGGCATATCTTTTTTACCACGGTTTGTTATACTCGCTTTCTTGTTTTTCCTTCCGGGAAAAATCTTGCAACTCAAATGTCGACCACTTCCTAATTACCTAGAGCGCTGAAACTTTCAGGATAGCTCATAACTGGATGACAATGCAATTATTTTCTTATACTTTCACCACGATCGGAACATTAACTCGAGGGATATTCAGAAATAAAAAATTAAAATGTGGTTCCAACTGTGGCCACCACAATCCATTGGAGGCGCTGTTATCATAATAGGCGCGATGAAATAACTGTTTGTAAAGCATAAAGTATCTGTGTATTTAATTTTTGCTGTTTATCTTTAAAATAGGACCGCCATTTACCATTCCTTTCGCGACTTTCCCTGGACATTTCATTTTGATAAGTTGAATTTTCAACTTCGCACATAACTTTTGCCGTCTCTATGTTCCATTTCCGGCAATTGAATAGACAAATTATGCCACAAAACTATTTTAAATTGAAGGAAGAAGTTTAGCAAATTAAATTTTGGGATGAAAATATTATAAGGAAAAGAGAAAGTGAGGAACTATATATTAATGCAGAGGACTACATTAAGACATCTATTTCAGGACATCAAGACAAGATGGCAAGATACACAGTCAATTGAAACTCTTGACGTCTCTTGATAAAACTGTTGCATTAGTTCTTGAGAACTCTTTTCGATTAAAAATGGTGGAAATGAGAAAGAAATGCTGTTAATTTTAGAGTGAATAAAGAAATAGCTAAAATAATTGAAGTGAAAAAAGAAAGTGAATTGAAAGAAAGTAAAGATGAAGTGAGGAACTGCATAACAATTCAGTGTGTTGAGGCATCACTGCCAGGACATAAGGGGCAAGATGAACAGTTTGGCAAGTTGTTAGGTATGGTAGGTTGGCAAGATGAACAGTTCGATTAAAATATTTTATTAGATTGGCGCATTTGAGCCAATATGTTTTAGTTCATTTTAACTTAATAGATGATGTGCATTATGAGTTTTCACGGAATATTCATTGAGAAACTCTGGACTCGAGAAACTCTGGCTCTTGATAAAACTGTTGCATTAGTTATTGATGTCTCTTGTCGGTTTTAAATAATAGAAATGATAAATTCTACTTTCAATTTTATAAACAGATAAATTGTGAAGGGAAGTGAGTGGAGATCCATCTATTTTTGAAGTTAATGGAACCAAATATTCTTTCGCCTAATTCAAAATGTGAAGTGAATGTAAGTAAATATAATCGTTATGATAATAATACTTATCTTATTGATACAAAGTGCTTGTATTATTTAAAGATTATCTTGTCTTGCCAACCAAGAAAGCTTTGGCATTTTGTTTTTATATAGATTTCTCTTAACTTGAAATTATAATAAATATTATTGCTGAGAGTTAAAAGACCGGCGTGAAAGAAAGAATATTTGAGACAACCAAGTGGTGGTTGCAATTAAAATTTCGACGATTGCAAAACTCATCTCTAATAAAACTAAAAAGTCTTAAATAATTTTCAAGTATAAGAATAGCATTTTTATAAAAAATATGTTTTATTAAAAAGAAGAAAATAACGGGCCTACGGCATCTGAAGCTATTGGAAATTTCAAATGTGATTGATGACAAAGTTAGAATAAGTTTTAGAAGAGCATTTCAGATATCAAAAACTAAAATCGTGGTTCGTATGTAACATTATATTCGCTTTCACCAAGAGACAAGTTTGCTATACATTGACTGCAAGCATTAAAAATCTTACATGCGCACCACGTTTTTCGTTTTTGATATATGAAATGTTCCTCTAAAACTTATTTTAATTTTCTCATCAATCACCTTTGAAATTTTCAATAACTTAATATGCCGTAGGCCCGTTATTCTCTTCTTTTTAATAAAACATGTTTTTTATGAAAATGCTATTTTTATACTTTAAAATTATTTTACTGCGGGAAACTTAAGCGTTGAAGTAATAAAGCAATTGATTACGAAATTTGGAGCATGTCTCAGTATGGGAGTGGGTATGGACGATGAGTAACGTAGAAGAGAAGTCCTCTGAAAACCATGGTAAGGTGACGGGATAACATAAATAGGAGGCCACATAACGTTTGTTGTTCATGTGAGACAATATGGAGAAAGAATCCATTATAAAATAATTTACTTTAATTCATGGCATAAAAATTTAACGGATCCTATCAATTCTGTAAAATCGATGTGAATGTAGCACATAGCAACTATGAGATTTTTGCATGTGGATTTTATTTATAGGCAGCAAAAATATTGCGAACAATTTCTGTGTGTAATGCCGTGACTGCATATTTTTGGAGGGGTTATTTCATGGTCTTAAACCGATGGGAAAGTGACGACTGCTCTGCTATAAACGAAGGAGCAGAAATATTTGTCATATTTAAGGTTCGCAAGAATTTCGAAAATTTTGTTCGTTAACGATGCATATCAGATCGAATTGAAAATGTTCAGGTGGCATTGCAGGTTTAAATGAAAAGGCAGCACGTGAGTCGTATTGTAAACGAAATTGTAGGATAGGAAAAACGTGGTAAAACATAGAAAGAGACGTTAATATCTCCGTTAAAATTGCATATATTTTTCTCATCAATGTCCTGGCATGCATAACCATTTTATTTTCTTGTTGAATTCCGCCTGCGCGTGAGGTAAGTGTGTAAACAACTGTCCAGGCGACTGGTTCCATTAAATTAATGTCTTTTTGAGGAATTGGAATTTTCGAACATTTGTTTTTTTTGTGATCGTCGTTTGTTTCACATTGAGCACGTGATCATTTCGGCATTGCCTCTCCTCCGAAACTGAGCGCCATCACCACTCGGAAGAATGGGAGCGATAGGGAGGAGGGGGGGGGGGGGTGAGGGGGGGGAGGGGAGGGAAGGCTGAAATAAATGTGTTTCTGGAAAGAGGGGAGTTTTCCTCGAAGGCAGTCGGAAGGGCAAAGCCTCTCCTTTCTTGAGTTTATTTTTTTCTTGAAGAGAGAGAGGAGGAGGGGGGGATGAGTTGGCCCTTACTCCTCCTCGACCATAGGGGAAGTGAAGTGGAGACGTGGCAACGTCGCACCCGCCGTCCCGGGGACACAGGCCTCCCCCCTCCTCCTCTCCTCTATCCTCTCTCATCCCAGCAACACACAACCACAGAGAGAGGGAGAGAGAGAGAGAGAGAGAGAGGTGGAATGGGTAGAGAGGGGAGGGTGTGTAGTGGGAGGGTTGGTCTCGAAGGGGGGGGGATGAGGTTGGGAGTTTTTTTGGTGATCGTCGGAGGTTGGTGGGAGGCACAAGCAAGATGAGAAGGCACCGAGGTAAGAGGGCGAAACGTAGAAAACAACTCCCGACCCTTACTTACGGACATCGGTTATGAAGAAAATTAGCAATGAATCAACCGTGCGTGAGATGTCATGCGTCAATGGCAGCGATCACAGAAAAAATCTAAGACAACGAAATGGCTATTCTCCATCGCATTCAATACACCTCATTTAGTTATTTCTCAGCAGGGTATGCGTGGCGTACAGACAGAAAGGTGATCCCTGGCAGCTACTGAGCACTAAATTTGACGGGTATTCCCCGAATGTCAATACACCTCTATAGGACCTCTTTATTGACAATATTTACCTCTTTATTATTATATACACCTCTTTATTGAGAATATTTTCGAATTAATTTGACATTATATCCATCACCATACTCATTACAACCAAATTTCCTTGTGTAGGACAAAAGAACCATTCCACATGTCAGATTACTTTGAAAAATTACACTTCCCCTGTCCTTGGAAGCAAATGCTTTCATTAGATGTCTTGATAATGCAGATTTTGATGAATTCTCTACTCTTGCTACCTCTCTCAAACTTTTGCCCTCACCACAATCCATCGTCACAGCTTCTAGAATGGTACAATTTGGTTCTGGTACCAAAACTGGATTTTTCCCCTTCACTTATCAGGCATAATAATTAAAACTAAAAATTAATATGCCTTATAAAATAAAACTTAAAAAAAATAATAGTGCTTGGGAGGAGAGTGACACTGTCCCAGTGTCCCATTCCTCCCACACATCTGATGTCCCTGACCTCCCTCAAGGGCCATTTTGAATTTAACATGTATTATTAGGCTTTCATAAACAACTAAATGTTATTAAAATTAGCAGTTATAAACCCGAAGGACATGCATTTTCATCAGTGCTTCCAGCGAGAGAAAGTCACAATTAAAATAATAGGGATTTAACGTTAAAGCATACCAAAATAGGTGTGAAAACCAATATCCTCTTCTTAACTCACATTCAGAGAAGTGATCCTGGAGCCGTTGTCAGAGGAAATTCAGCTACTGCTTCTCATGCATGTGAGAAAATCAAGAGCTAAAAAAACTTAAATTAATAGAAGGAAATTTGAACTGTTCCATTCTTCCCTCGTTTCCCCTATATACCTACCGAGAACTCCTCCGAAGCAAATATCAGTCTGTCAATATGCGTGGTCCAGCGCCGTTACCTAGGTTACCCTCTGAATAGGGGCCAAATCATTCTTTACCGTTGCACATGGTAGTTCTCTCTGAGAAGGGGGGCCCGCTCCCCCCAAATGGCGATACAACTACACCACTGCAGGCAAAGATGGACAGATTCGTTCTTTCGAAAGAATCATTCTTAATTATTCGAGTCACTCCCGGGTGAGTCGATCACCCAACTGATTTACTGAGGTACCTGAAAATTTGCAGCAATACTGAAATGCTATTGGCAATCATTGAACGGGATGTCAATTGCCATGTCATTTCGCAGTTTTCTGGAAATGGCAATGCAAAAATGACAAGAATTTTATAGGAACGGCGCTCATCAGCTTTCTTGGAAAATCTCATAGATTAGGTACGCTTTGACACAATTGGAATCTTTCTATAGGATAAAAACGTTATCATGTACTAATGTGATATTTTTTATTTATTTTAACATGTTGTCACAGTTTTTGAATCATCACCCGGTAGTAGAGAACTTATAACTATATAATTTATACTGTTTTCGTTGATTATTTTTTAAAGTATATAGATAAACTTACATGGGGGTGACAATATTCTAGAAGATAGTACCTGCAAGTTAATGCGACCTTCAATTCTGCGGCCTCAGAGTAAAATACATCAATAGATGAAGTCGAATTGTGTGCAAAGGAGAAAGTGGCGCCTCTCGATTCATCAGGAAACATTTTTTTTCGAACCATAATAGCTAAGGGCGAGTGCCCGCTGGAGACAGAAGTCGTGAGTTCGAGTCTCGAGAGTGGAGTCCATAAATAGAGCTTCGATTCCCAAAAGTGATTGCCTCGAACGTAGAGATAAACTCTACGTTCGAGGCAATCACGTATGAGAATCGAAGTGACACACCTCTCGGAGACAACGTGCGATAAGTCAAAGCAGACTGCCGTTGTTGCCAGTGGTTCACAACTTTCGCGACGTGGTCTCAGAATTGGAAAATATTTCGTCCAACGATAGTTGCCTGGGTCATGTTTGCTTCCCTTATTGAATATCGGTGTAACGCTGGCAATTTTCCAGTCTAGCGGTAACTTTCCTTCAGATAGTGACTTCTTAAATATTACCTCTGAGTAAGGTGCGATCTGTGGAGCTAACTCCTCGAGGACACGCGCGGGTATTCCCTTCGGACCCGGAGATTTACTATTCTTAATCTATTGTAGTTGTTTAGTTATCCTATCACATTGTATAGATATTTCTTCCATCGATTCCTCAGTATATGGAATGTTTAAATTAAATTCAGTATCGCCTTTAGTGTATACACTTTCGAAGTAGAAAGGGCATAGCCGGATAAAGAGGGTGAAAAGTCCCCCCTCCCGGATTTTCCCGTACTTGGGGAATGCGATTTGGGATCAAATAGGAAAAACCTCCCCACATTTCCAGCCTGCTAGAGGCCCACCAGGGCCGGCTAGATCGAAAATACGATTTTCACTCTTTTTTTAATATCTCGGTCAAGAAGGCATATTTTTTAATACGGTTTGCGGAATTTGAAACCGTATTTAATGCAGAAGATTTCCAATTGTTTTCAAGAACTTTGAGCGAGACAAGAGGACATGGCGTTGATTTGAAAATTTCTAACGCATGTTTTTATAAAATATGTTTGAGAGGGCAAAAAAAAAAACGTTTACTGGAGGTGTTTTTTAATACCTTTCGGCTGGCGTATTGAAAAAATAATTTTCAGGTGGTGGAACATCAGAAAAAATGCGATTAAAAATACGCAATTTTGGCCATTTGGCTCTATGCTCTGGCCCTCCATAACACCCCTTTTTATTTATTATAGTATTCTAGCGATTAAGGTGCCCACCACAGGGACAGAATTGTATGGATACTGGTGCTGAAAATGGCTACTCTGCCCTTGAAAACGCCCGAGTATGCTAAAAAGAATTTCCCGGCCTCCACCCCCTTCCGTCACTCCTTTCATACGTTAGAATTGGTTTGATTTTACTCTAATAAACGCACCATGAGGATTTATTGAACTTTTCAATGTCTTCCTTATCAGATATAAATTCATTGAAATTACCTCACCTATGCTAAACCATTGGGATTAAATCATAAGTTAATGATAGCTGTTTGCTGAAATGAAAAAATAATGGGTTTCAACTTTTTTCCAGTTGGCATACAAATAAAAAAAATCTGGTGAACAGTATGTAGGCAAACAGATGAATTTTCGGTGAATTTTCACTATGCAATTTTATATTGGCTCCAGGATATCAATGAAAATCGGCCTTGAAAGGTTATACGTCGTCCTCATCATTGAAGGTTATTTGTCATTGATGCATGTTATTATATTTTCCGTCAAAACAACTCTAGTTAAAATCACGGCCGGTCTTGCGATTTTTTATTGGTACTGCCCATTGGATAAATAATATATTGTTGCTGCTATATGAGCGCAGCATCGTATTCTTCTATTTCCATTACCACAATCACAGCAATATGTCAATATGCTGCCTCATACGATACCATTCGCTGTAAGTATATTCTAAATAAAAATTATAGTTCGTTGTATTTCAATAGTATTTTTCCTCAATATTACCATTACCTATCCGTCTTAATTTAGCCACGAATCACAATTGATTCCCCATCCTCAATTCTTTAGTCGTTAACTGAGCTCGCTTGCCTTTCAACGTCGGCATCAGCACACTGAACTCTAAATCATCTTCTAAATATGACACAACATCCCCAAATTCTCTATCTAGAATCAAAATGTCACCCTTTCTCATGAAAATTTTCATTGGATATGCCGATTGCAAGATCGATTTGAGAGAATCGGCATCATTTTGATTGGCCAAAAAAGGTCCGGGCATATAAACCACAACCTATCAAGGGTAAAAATAGGGAATGTTTACAAAGGGGAACTAGTACTGTTCATGTTTCCGGTTTGCAGCTGGAAAAGAAAAACTATCAGCCCTTAAGTGACTGACCTAACATCCGAATTTCTCGTCGATGTTACTCAATTACTTGGTCCCATGAAAAACCAGTAAAAGTTTGCGGACAATCAGTTCTGTGGAAAATGAAAGTCACAAAGTTTCGCCGTCAAACTGCGGTTAGATAAATCTGCGACTTTGTCCACAAATAAACGAATTTTAGAAACATGAAAGGAAATACTTATGCAATAGATACGGAATTGGTAATTTAATAGGTAGAAACCGCTTGTAATGTTGATAATCTTTACAGACACATTTTTGAAAGGAATGACCAACCTCCTCTCACCTGCAATCTAGCTTCTACGGTAATAGGATGGAGATAGTTTATAGCGGTATATCCACAAATGAAACAACACTTGTGCGTAGATACAACGCGGGGAAAACTCAAATCGAGCTCATTTTCTTAATCTATATTCTTAAATTCAGGCAGTTTTTGGAGGCCCTGAAGCCATTTTCGGCACCAGTATCCATACAATTCTGTCCCTGTGGTAAGCACCTTAATCGCTAGAATACTATATTAAATAAAAAGGGGTGTTATGGAGGGCCAGAGCATAGAGCCAAATGGCAACAATTGCATATTTTTAATCGCATTTTTCGCGATGTTCCACCACCTAAAAATTATTTTTTCAATTCGCCAGCCGAAAGGTATTTAAAAAACATCATCACAACAATCATTGAAAATCACAACACATAGAACGAGCAATTGCATAATGCATCTCCGGGCGTATTTAATTAGTTTGGTTAAAAGGGCTTTTGTTTTATTTATTTGTTTTTGAACTCTTCACTGTTTAAATTTACAATGGTTGCACGGAAAGTGATTCGTGTTTGGGATCCATCGGCACGATACGACATGATGAGTCCCAATGGCCATGGTTGATTGTGACCGATAAATTGCTCGCGTTGGTTCAGATTCTGTTTTTCCCTTCAAATAGGGTGGTTTCCTATATTTTTCATTGCCTAAATCGAAAGATTATTACCTTATGTCACGTGCCTCGAAGACTTAAACGCCACTCATAGTACAAGGAAAAGAAAAGGACCTCAATAAAAGCTAATCGGAACTTGGTTAGTGCATTATTTCCTTTTGATTTGGGAACGGCTGTGCCCTAACACCCCCCGCCAACCGCCTGTTGAGGCAGCTTGCGGTTTAGTATTTAGTTTAGATGAATAAATGACCCTCGCGGCAAAGGATTTGAGTAAATACAACCAAAATGCAGTTAATGCATCGATATCCATCTAGAATTGATTCAGTTGTTCTGAAAAATAAATAGTCATCTGATATAATCGGATTTTATAGAAGGTTTTGAATAATAGTTTTAATGCCAGTCTCCTGACTAACGCAGTATGAGAAAAAACAAATTTTTTCAATGATTGAGGAAAAAAATGCATGCGTTCCTAAGAAAGCAAATATAAATACGGGCTAACTGGAGTATTTGGCGCAAGTGTGGCAAATACGAAGGATGGAGTTCAAAATATAAATCAAGTGAACAAGGCGTAGTGGCTCGCAGTGACATGATTTATATTTTGAACTCCATTCTTAGTATTTGCCATATCTACGCTAACATGGGCGTACTCAGCGAGGGGCAGGGGTGGAAGCTACCCCCCCCACCCCGGAGAAGCAAAAGTCCTCAATCAAAATCAGTACTGAATTGAAACGGAAGCATTCAACAAATTTTCCTTAAGCCCACGAAAAATGATATGCATTACTATAAGATATGTAACTAAAATAAAACTATTTTTTTCAAGGAAATAATCTCTTAAACTAATAAGCGCTGTTATAATTTTATTAACATGTTAATTTCATTCACCTTTTCCATGCTAAAATGTCCCTAGGCCGTGGCTTTCTCACGACCACCGAGAGAGAAATTATGTATTTATCTCTCTAGGTGGTCGTGGCTTACCCCCACCCCCTCCCAATTATGAACCTGGGTAAGCCCTTGTACGCTAAAAACTCCAGCATGCTTGCTTTCCTTGGGACGAATGAGACATTGTTTTGATATTCCGCGTAAACATTTTTCAGGCGACCTCAAGCGTTTTATCATGATCGCTGCTGTTTAGTCTTCGCTGTTGATCTTTGAACTGTTTGGTTAATTATACTAAAAATTGAATTTTTCCTATTTAAATGTGAATTCTTAGCTAAAATTCATCCGTGGTAAGATCATCTGAACAACATCCACTACGCTAATGTCGCGAAGTCCCAATGAGGTGTGCAACTGCAAGTAGGACTCTTTTCAACATTTCAAACATCCACCTCTCCAGATCACTTAGCATGATGCGGCTATCATGTTTACGGCTGAATGTTTTTTTTTACACTTCACTGTAAATTCGAAAATGAGACTTTCTAATTAATCCTAACTACAGCCAAGACATACCCACAGCCGTAATATCGCAATACCAATGGCGTAGAGCAGTAAACGTATGATTTAATAATTTATTTATATTATTATAATTTATGAACGTTTAATAATTTATTCTTGTTTTCTCGGTTTTAATAATAAATAATAAGTTTTTTTCATATTAAAATGTAAAAGATATTACAAGTTAAAATGAAATAGTACTCACATTTCAATACATTGCTTTGTATAATTCATCCATAGTTCGTCCAAAATGACGTTGTTGACTGTATAAGTGGGTCCTGCAAAGAATGATCTATGAATTACAAGACATGATTTTCAAGGCACTTTTGAAGTTTGATGCTTTTTTCGGGAGTGCATTTGGTGACTTTAGGAAGGCACTGCGACTTTTTCGGCATAGGTGATTATCGGGAAGCCGAATAAAAAAACATCCGAGTTTCTCCAACTTCTTAAAAGCCATTTTGATTTACGGTATGTTCAAAAAGTTAATCAGTGACTTGATCGCACAAGAAATTCTTAAGTAGCAAACATTGAAACTTTCTGGTACCAAAAATTGCTGAATAAAATCTTGTGATCCTGTTTTTGATATGGTGATCCCCGTGCTGAAGTAACATTTCCGTCTCTGTAGGTGGCATTAAGAAAAGCTTCCAAATGGATGAGCGACTTCTACACTAAATACGCATACACCTAATTATTACATTTTTATTGTCTTTAAGAGGCTAATAGGAATGGGTAAAGCCAATTATCTGCGGTTGTCTTCTAGATATTTACCGAAGAAAAACCGCCTTTCACTTCCAGAGCACTGCGGCACTTCTTTGAGACTGCCTTTTGTGGAAACGGAGCTGAAATAAATCTCCGAGACTCGAGTCTGGAGATTTGGTCACCTGTGGACACTTTTGCAGCTTGTCATTTGAATGAATTGCGCACACTAGCGAGGGCAAAAATAACGTCTGGCTGGTTTATTTTAAACAAGTTACAAAAAAATTTAATCAATCACCTAACGAAAAATTATTTCAATTACTCTAGAGTAGGGGTCCCCAAAATACGGCCCGCGAAGGGCTTTCATCCGACCCGCGCACTCGTTTCATGTAGCGCGCGATTCTCGCTCGTTTAACTCTGTGAGACGCCGCTAGGAACATTGCAGCGTTGTACTCGTTGTACTGCACAAAGTCGCCTTCAACTGTTCGTAAATAAAAATTTCGCCACCGAATACTGCAGTAGACGTTGTTATCAAATACTCCAGTCATCGGCAAATTTGCTATCCGGCCCGCGGGACGATTCGTAACTTGGAATGTGGCCCTCGTGGCCTAGTAAATTGGAGACCCCTGCTCTAGAGCGTTTCTGAATAAAATTAACTCGAGTTGGACGCCATCAATCATTCTCGTGAAGAACTAGTCTCAAACTGCCGCAATACTCACTGAAGCTGTGTTGAAATTGTGTTGAGTACTTTCTAAGTGCTGCCTCCAAGTGCCTTTTACAGAGTTTACATTCTAATTATATCCGTGTTATTGTCCATCCCAAAATTTTTTTCCACGATTCATGATTTCAGTAAACAAAACAGGATCGAAAAGCGCATGAAATAAATGACAACTACATTGCGTGTTCCGAAACTTTCCCTCTAATTATCCCGTCAATTCAAAATCCACCTATTCACCATTCGATAATTTTCTTTTTAATTACACTTCATGTGCTAATATCCGCGATAATAATTTCTATGGACGCCGCTACTTACTAATGGGCACTAAAGATTCACGATAAGTGCCCCTTATGATCAATTTAATGCCATTATTTTCTTAAAAAACCGGTCATTATTCGTGTATTGCGGTCCAAATGAAATGTCTTCATCCCCAAAGCCCCATCCCTCCATCAAGAGAATGCTGACGAGGGAGAGGGATTAGGGGAGGGGGATCATCTTGATTGGGGGAGGGTTGCATGAATTGGGGGTGGGTCAATTCATTCCCCCACCTCGTGAGCGAGGGAGCGGAGGCCGGGGAAGAGGTATGACCCTAAGTGCGTAAAGCGCAAGTGGTCCTCTTTTGTGGGGAGCACTCCTTCTGAAAGTGCGTGCCTCTCCGTTTCCTTATTTTCCGTCTTCCACTCCATCCGTCTTGTCTCAATTGCTTCCTCCGGCGCACTTAGAGTACAGTTTTATTTAGAAGTATCCTCGCGGTAATTATATTTACGATTTCATTTAAATCTTATGCTTAACTGCGAATTCTTAACTAAAATTTATGCGCGACAAGTTCATCTCAACACCTGTCATAGCAACTATTCCACCAACATAACATTATGAGCACGCCAATAAAGTGTTTCAGTGTTCGCAGGATTATTCAAAAATTTATTTAAGTGTTTGTAATTTATTTGTAACTGGAAATCATAAATATAAGTTATTTTCATGTTTAAAAATTCAACCTAACACGAGTCAATATTGAAGATTCCTTTCTTAATTTCAGCATACGGTTTTGCAAATCTCATCAACAGTCCTTCCAAATTGGCGTAGTTTCAGGCGATTTATGCTCTGCAAAATGCTCTGCCAATTACAACTATGGATTTCAAGTCATGATTTTTTAAATGCACAGCTTTTGTCGTGAGAGATTCGCGTGACTTTTGAAAGTACTTCCATTTTTGCGACTTAGGCGATGATTGGCTTGGAGAAAAAAATGGCATCCGAGCATCTACCGCGCCTTGAAAGCCTTTGCAGCGATTCTTAGAGCATTTTAAAAAATATCTTAATGACTCAAAACATTCTCACAAATTTAACTTTCAAACTACCTAAAGCAAGAAACTGAAATCCTATTCTTTGATATGATAATCTTTAACCGGAGTAAATTTTCATCTATCAAAGTGGAATTCTAAAAACATAACTTGATGAGCGGCTTCTAAACTCAATTCGGGTACACGTAATTAATACATTCGCAAATCCTAATGCCTTTTCATTATTTGTACTATTTTTGTAATTTTTTGTGAGTGCCGATGAACAATAGTTTCCTTCATCAAAGAAGACGAAAGGCATTGATTGCGATTCGTTACCCACCATTAGTGTATTCATAATATACAAATTATTTGGTTCTAGAAATCCCAGTTTAGACGAAAAGCAATAGTCAATTTTAACCGCATTTGAGAAAGGCCAGATTGGCGCCCATGCGATGCCATTCCACGTGACGTCACAGGGACCTAGTTTCTTTACGAGTAGATAGGAGTTTTTCATGGTCTGAAGTTACCAATACATGCACGAGGCACAGAGCTCAGGGAAAATTTTTTTAATAATCACCCATTTAAAATTACCTAGGTTCGGAAAGTTTCCTTCGTTTGATAGGGTAATAATAATCCTTATTTAAGCCAAGCGCTACATGCCAGCAGGGTACTCTGCTACCTGCTAGCAGCCTGCGTCGTATCAGCGCACAAAGCCTCGCCCCAAGGTCACCTCACACGGCGAAAGCGGGAACCAGAACGACGTCACACGGTGTTTTCCCAGCATTCATACTTAGCCGTCGCGTTTTCGCGCGCTTGAAAAAATTCACTTTTCATTTAATCGCGAAAAATAGATATCGTAATTCGATCGAGTAATAATCTTTCCATTTAGCAATAAAAAAATAATAGGAAACCACCCTATTTTCTGTGAGTGCCAATGAACAATTTCTGTGGAGTGGTGTCAGAGACTGGTAGCTGAGACTCTTGATCTCCTAGAGTGGTTACATTGTTGAAATACATGTCCTAATCAAGAGATGAATTAGGACACCAGTGGACACGTAGTAGATTTGGAGTAAGTATTAGTATGGACCGGTAGCTATCACCATCTTCTGTAAAAAAAACACATATATCACGTGACGTCGAACATCTACGAGCCAGTTCAAAATGTAATCCATAGTTATGTATTATTATAATTTGACAGTTTTGTCCCTGGTCCGTTTTGCCACCGGAATCCTAGGAGACGTCACCTGTGTTTTCGTTTTTCCAATTACTTGACCTGCAGAACTGTACTCACTCACTCAGTGGGTCTCGAACCCTGGACCCCAGGAGTAGTGCAGGCGAGGACATTATTCCAACTTTACTTAGACGCCATTAGAGCTAATTTCGGTTATCAGAGTGTAGTTTAAACCTCACCACCGATATCACCGGAATCGTTTCATATTGAAACGATACTATACTAGTCTGCGATGAATACATGATTTTTTAAATATTTCGTAATAATTCCCCTTCCCCAACTCAGCCACTGCGGGTCCTTCGGAGGATAATTAATCACTTAGATTCTTCCAAATGAGTACTGCACCTAGTTTCATTCATTGCTTCATCAATGGCAACGTTTTCAACCAAAAGGACCACATATACGTAATAGAGGAGACTGTTGCAAATAAGCGAGATCCATGTTGACACTGAATGCGGATTTCAATCGATTACCAAAATTATTCGTAAAGCGGCGAAGATTAAATAGCGATCAATACATTCTCAATATTTGCAATCGAATTATTTACGTCGCGTATAATAATGAAATTTTAATGGTATGAGTACGATATAGGTACTATATCATACTCGAGCATGCATTTCGGTGAACAGTTTAGCTAAAGATTATTTCCTCATAGTGAAAATGGGATCGCTTCATCGTCACGACGATGCGAGTGGCAACTTTTGTAAATCCACTGAAAAGGAGGAGATTGGCTGCACATCTTGTGTTCGACTTCAGAGTTCATATTGTAGCATTGGTGGTATGCAACGAGGAGAAAAACGGGTATCGCTTAGGTCTGCGAGGATATAAAGTTTCCTGTCTAATGGCATGTTGCTAACCTTATTCAGACATTTTCTGCTTCCTCCCAGGATTCAAGTCGGCTGCAGACATTCATAATGAAAAGTTTTAATTTTCAATCCATAATTCCCTTTGAAAAATTATGTACAAAAGTAGTCATCATTAAAATATTAATGTATTCATGAACTTTCATAACAGCGCTCGGTACAGTACACATGAAAAAAAACCAAAATTTCATATCGGGTATTTCATGTAGCATCTGCATAAAACATGCGTAATATCATATTCTGTGCATTGTGGATGCATGGAAACCCCTAACGAGCGACTCCTCCCTCCAAGTATGTGCTACAAAATGATGACTCTATGTTCGCCAGCACTTCGCGTGCGCATTCATTTACAAACCGGAAAACCCGTTCAAACAGCGCCCCCCCCCTGAACCCCCATCCAATTCCCCCCTCCCCCCGCAGGCCTCAACCCCCAATGGAGCCGCCACAATCAGAGATGAAAGGCACCGCCGCGGCATGGCGTCCTTCCCAGCGGGCCCGTTCATCACCGCGGCGACTGCCTTTTAGGATCAACAACCGCCGACGCGGCTCCAGGGATGCTGGGAACGGATGGACCAATGGACCATGCACTCACGTCCACGAATCGAAATATACCTACCTATCCAGTCGGGCGCACACCACTCGAAAATGAATACATAGTTGAAAAGCATCGCATCAATCAAACACTTTAGAGCATGAAATAAAATGAAGAAAACTTCGTGTGTTTCTTTGTAGAAAGTGAAGACACACTTCTCTAATAAAAATCTCTCATTTAAGTCCCCCCCCCCTTTAGAGCATATTAACTGTGTGCATGTGTCGTTAGTATTCTTGCTGTATTTTTGTTTCGCTTAATTTCTTTAGTTATTAATTATTTTCTGAGTCGCTTTAAAATGACAACATTGCTGTCTTAATAAAAACCGGTCAGCATTCCTAAGATTAGTTCGTCGCGGCTCTCAACTCGATTCTCCTATCAGCTAATTTCTTCACCCCCACGTATTTCTTCTCTATCACATTCATCTTTACCGGCTCCATGTATTCCATTCGAGGTCTTCCTTTTCCGTTCTTGCCATCCACCTATCCCTCGACGATTGTCTTCATCATATCTCAAGATGTGGCCGATATGGTTGTTTCGTGTTCTTATTAGGGTTTTCACGAGGCTTTACTTCTCTCCTACTCTTCTCAGGACACCCTCATTATTCACAGAGTCCATCCATTTTATCCTCATCATTCTTCTGTATCACCACATTTCGGAAGTCTCCGCCCTGAATTTCTGCACTGCTGTCATTGTCATGCCGTGAACTTCCGCAGAGAAGCATACTCCACATGTAAGTTCTGCCAAACTGTTGTCTTAATTCCATGTTTAAATTTCCCACTGTCAGGAGATCTTTCTGTTGGCTCTATTTCTCTATTAGCCTTGGCCATTCCACTGATAATTTCCTCCTTGCTTCTTCCATCGCTAGTTATGCTGCTTCCCAAATAACAGAATTCATTCCCCTCTTTCAGTTTATGTTTCCCAAATGTAACGTTTGTATACGAGCAAATGCAAGAATCACTATTCCAGGAGTTGCAATTTAACCTTCTGCTCCGAGCTACACCTACTCCGCAATGGCATTTCTGAGGTGCAATTTACTGAGCAGATGACTCTCGGGATGGCGTTTCACCGTGTGGAATCGAAGAAGTGTTTTTATTGCAAGCAAGAATGCAGTTCGACCAAGGTACGCCTCAGCCATTTCAGTTTATGTTTAGGAGGCTTCCGCGGTGATTCAATTGATAGTTGTATTTCGGGTTAATGCAGTGTCGATTCATATTTCGTGGACGACAGTTTGGGGAGAATTCCAGCTCCCGTCATCGGGTCCAAATATCTGCAGCCATGTAATGAAGTGGAGATAAATGTATCAGCTACTTGGAAACGCCTGCATGAAACTAATAGCCAGTAATAAATTGCACGCAGTCTCGTGCAATGGTGCACGGGTGTACGGTGCAGGGTGCTTTGGAAAGTGTGCGCGGCGGAGCAGCGACAAGGTGGCGTTGCACCCGAACATGGGGGCTGGGATGCGCCCGGAATTGGCCTCCACCAAAACTGAGTCGACGCGGCATCGACCCGAAAAACAAATATCCATTTCAGTGTGTGTTCTTTTGATTTTGGAAAACGTCACTTCCTTAAAAGAGAACGTCTACAATAGGAAAAAATGGGCGAGGGATTTCTTCCATATTTTTCGATGGAATGAAAGCTTGAAATTTTTATTTTAATACTACACATTATTTACTCAGGTGTCAGCGAATAAACCAAAGAATTTTACCGTTGAAATTAAACATTTCAGGAACAGCGAGTTATTTGATTTTTCATTCCGTAAGCATTTCCGATGAATGGAGATGATTATGCAGAAAGAAGATCTAGTGTATGGAGTATTACATTCATAACATTACTTGTATATGTATTCAAAGTTAATTTTGGAAGAGACACTACTGACGGTTTTCACTTAGTTTCAAGTAATTCATTGCACTTCTAGGAGTTATGTAACTATGGTATTAAATGTCTTATGAGTCGGAGGTAATGATATTGTTAGTAAAATTTCTTCACGATTGAACGATTTGTTTGAAAATTCTTCACAATACTGACTTTGGATATACACAAATCCAATGATCTTTCTGAGAACAAAAATATGAAATTGATTATGGATAAAACTAATCGCAAAGTAGTTTTTGTGAAAGGAATTTTCGGGAAGTGCGGCGACCAAGTTAGACTATTACCGCGTGAGGCCTCAGTTGGAGGGCGCAGTCAGTAGACATAGGATACTCATGAAATAGTTGGCTTGCATTTTATTACCTTGAAAATCAGCAAGGTATATTTATTAAACGACATGATACTTGAATTGCGAATATGCATATTCAACAATAATTTGGGTGGACACATTTTCATGAACGTCGCTGAAATGCGAAAGTCAATATATTTTATAGGTCCGATCGTTCATAAAATAAAAACCACAGTGACAATTCAACTACGCTCTGCGCACATGTGTTGTGTAGTCTCCATAGTATCCGACGCAGTTGTTAGTGGTGAGCACGCAATGAGAACTTAAACGTGCACTTAAGCAACAGTGTCTCCCATTAAGTGTGAATGTGTTTGATGTCGTCAAGCTTCCGATATTTCTTAATGAAACGAATGAGTGATGTGCTCGGTGAAAATTTCACGAGTAACAGCATCGTACGGCATTGGTTCCGGGAAATTGAGGCAGAGGCGCCGTGATGCGAGGGAGGGGTCAAGGAAAGATGCGAGTGCCGATGCTTTTGTTCAGCGAGTGGATTCTGGTGATTGGCGAAGATCATCGGTTCGCAATGTCTGTGTTGAGGTTTGGCTCACTCTCACTGTCATCTCTTTGCTCATGTGAATTGCTGGCTCAGAGGACTGCACCCATACAGCAATGATTTTGTGCCGGGTAATATCCACGCTAATATTTTTCTATGGGCGCCGACGTGGACGTAGGTATTGGTGCTGAAATCTCGCGATAACAAGTGCTCCCCAACATTAACTTATTGACAATTCCTACGAGAAACCGGCCTTTGTGAACGAACTTCCAACTCGGGTGTCTCGCTGCGGGCGTTGAGGGTTTGGTGCACGGCATGTGGTGCTCTCCTTACTCGGTGTCTTTATTGGTCGTCCTCTTTTTCGAAGGGGTCTGCTTTGTGAGGAAGGCTGAATGGGGGGATTCCGTGAGGGGTGTTTGTGAGTTGACGGCCAGAGAGAGGGAAGAAGATTTAGAGTCCGTGGTCGTGACGGGGCCATTGTCAGCCGAGTTGGGTGGGGCAGGGTGCCTTTGGGAGACTTCAATGCGTGAGAGGCGCGGAGACTTCAACGCCCGACGACTCGACTTCTGTGCAGACACGTCCGATGATAATGCTCCGATGATTCCCTTGAAATTCTACTTTGACGGCGCTCTTGTGACCGATTTTCTGCCATTTTGCTAGAAATACGAAAGTGACAGTGAATCGAACTTTGGAGAATAGAGTGGTTTCCTATTATTTTTTTATTGCCTAAATCAAAGATTATTACTCCTGGAGTACATATTTCACGCTTCTAGATTTTTAAACAACGATATCTATTTTTCGCAATTAAATGAAAAGTGAAAATTTTGAAGCGCGCGAAAACGCGACGGCTAAGTATAAATGCTGGGGAAACTCCGTGTGACGTCAGTCTGGTTCCCGCTGCCGCAAGTGAAGTGACCTTGGGGCGAGGCTTTGAGCGCTGATACGACGCTGGATGCTAGCAGGTAGCAGAGTACCCTGCTAGGTGGTAGCGCTTCGCTTAAATAAGGATTATTAATACCTTATCAAACGAAGAAAACTTTCCGACAATAGCCAGTTTTAATCGGTGATTATTAAGACATTTTTCCCTGAGCTCTGTGCCTCATGCATGCATTGGAAATCTCAGACGATGTAAAACTCCTATCTACTCCTACAGAAACTTGGTCCCTGTGACGTCACGTGGAGTGGCATCGCGTGGGCGCCAATCTGGCCTTCTTCAAATGAGGATAAAATTGACCATTGCCATTCGTCTTAAATGGCATTTCTAAAACCAAATAGTTTATATATTATGAATACACTAATGGTGGGTAACGAATCGCAATCAATGCCTTTCTTTTTCTTTGATGAAGGAAACTACCCTATTGCAGTAGTGAAGGCCGGCTTACGCGATACATTAACACGTACGAGCTAATGTCTAGGTGACTGAACGATGAAGGAGGACGGAACGGAACATATGCGAACGCATGAATCAACTTGGAACAGCTTCAATGCCCTGTTCGTACAATTTTGGTGACTGTACGGAGCATTTTGGTGTTTATTCCCACGTTGAAGCATTTATCAAGTAACTCGCACCCCTTCATTTATCGTGTAAACTGGCCTTTAAGGCTCACTTGTTGGAAAAATATCACTAAAGTAACCGTGTGGAACACTCAACTCGAGATTCCGTTACCTTCAGACCTATGGGATTTGAACAATGAGTGAATTAAGGCGAAAATTTGCAAATTATTTCATCTACATCTTCGTACTACCCCGCAAACCGCCTGAAAGGCGGGTGGCAGGGGTTGTTAGGACACCAGCCGTCAAAGCATAAAAATAAAATTTCTCAAGCAAAATTACGACTAGCATTTATTAAAGTCCTTTATGGTTCGGGGGGAAAACGAATTCCCATATGTATCCGTTCGGCAAAATATCTCTCTCAATTTATCGCTTCTATTGGACCTGGAAATATAGTGTGGCTCTAATATTATGTTCTCCGCGTCGCTCTTTAAGATATCCATTCTCAATTGTTCAAATAATCTAGGCCTAGCCGCCGATTCTCCAGCGACTCCCAGCCTCATTCGCTTAAAATCTGGGTAGCGCTGTCTGTACGCCCGTAGCGGTTTTTGACGAATTTCGCCGCTTTCCTATGTGTTTTATTAGGTTCACTGATAAATCTTTCTGTGTCGAAGCAATTCAGGATGATATTGGCAGTATTTCTTTTGTTTGTCCTGAGTAGACGATCTGGTCTTTGTGTTACTCTATCTCTTTTTGAAAAGCCTTAAGGCAACTTTAAAGAGAGTTCTGAACGATTCAAAATAGTTTTATACAAAATTTTGATTTAAATTTTCTTTGTCAGTTCACATTGCTATTATGCTCGAAAGCAATGCCTCTTATTTGAACATCTGCAAGTCTGTTTTAGGGCTAATACAATGGCCATCTTTTAGACATTGATGGACTTTCGGGTTTGTCATTTGTTTAACTGAGTTAGCCGAATACGGAACAGGTAAAATTATTGATACTAATGAATCAAAAATTGATCTACCTTCGCGGCAAAAAATGTCATTCATTTTTTACCATACTGATGAGTCCTTCACCCGGAAATGTTTGGTTTATTCGACATTAAAGGCTCACAAAAGAGCTCTTAAGTTGATTGAACTATGGCGACTGGTGACTCATGAGTGTGTTCAGGCTCTCTCAGCCTTTGTTTCCCGGGCAAACAATTAGAAAATTCGAGTTTGGTCGATTCTAAATTAGCGTGAAATTTTGGAACGCGCAGTGTTATAGTATTTTTTTATTCCGCTTTTCTTCCGTTTTTACTGAAGTAAATATTAAATCATGGATATAGACATCTCTAGATGGAAAATCGCTTCCATACAATAATAGAGTGGAGAAGTAATCAGGAAAATACATCAGAGTAGCAAGGAAACATACCGATTCAATTTTGATGAGGGTGCGAAGAAAAAAGTTTTTCAGCTTTCATATAATTGAATTTAGTTTTAATAGCCTATATATTTTAGGACTATTCGTAACGCTAGGATAAATAAGACGGATGAAGTGAAATATTTTGGCGTTACCACAACTTCAAATCAATCGTGGGAAAAGAATGTTGGGAATGTATGTGGAAGAGCTTGAAAGAAGGCAGGATGCGTTTAGCGTGTTGCGGGAAGATTATCGGATGAGAGAGTGTTGATGGAGAGGTGCTATTTCGCACTCGGGCGGCCATACCTTGAGAACGAAGTGAGCGCATGGGATCCGGCGCAGGAAGACTCAATGCGTCAACTCCAGAAAATACAAAATAAAGAAAGGTGCACGATTCTTCAAAATCTACTCCCGGCATATGGAAAGCGTTGAGCGTAAAGCTAAGTTGGGAGCCGTTAAAGACTCGAAGGCTAAGTCCTAGCCTTAAATAACCGATATCTTTCAGCGCGACTCGAAGAGCATCAGATTAGAACATTACTATACATCTACATCTACATCTACAAATTACCCTGCGAGCCACCTCTAGGGTGTTTGGCAGGGGGTGATCAATCACCAGCATGCAGCATGCATTTGGACTCCCACATGCACACCACACCGTCCAAGAAACGTCCCGTATAATAACAAACTATACTACTATATGCTGTTAGAAATAGAATATAGAATAGAAATTCAGAAACATGCAGTAAGTTTTACATAGGTTAGTAGGCTACACTACAAGTCATGCAATCTATTTACGCGTTCTATTGCTGCCGTTATAATCTCTTATTGATCGTGGAAAAAATGACATTCGGAATCTGTCTGTTCTGCAATCTATCTCTCTTATTTTATTTATATGATCTGATCTTCCGTAGTACGTTGGCGTCCGCAAGATATGGTTAACTTCGTCAGAAAAGACACTGCTCTTGAATTTATCTAAAAGGTTTAGTCTATTTTTCAATCTACGGTCCGACAGAGATTCCCATCCGAGTTTATGTAAGAGGTCAGTTACACTAACAAGACTATCGTAACGACCTTTCACATACCTGGCAGCTCTTCTTTGCACGCGTTCTAACTCTGTTATTAAGCCTTTTTCATGAGGGTCCCAAACACTGGCAGCGTATTCCAAATGTGGTCTAACGAGGGAAAAGTAGCTAATTTCTCTCACTTTGTCGTCGCACTTTCCTAATATTCTTTTAACAAAACCCATTTTACGATTAGCTTGACCGGTTATTTCTCGAATATGTTTATTCCACGATAGATCATTATTGAGTCTAACCCCTAGATATTTCACAGATTCAACTGCCTTTAACTGCGTGCCCCGAATGACATAGTTACGCTGTAGGGAGTTATTCTTCTTCCAGAAATTCATTACGATTATATATCCAGTTCCGATAGAGACTATTAATTATGAGAGATATTTTGCCGAACAGATAGGTGTAGAAATTACTTTTTTCCCCCAGTGCAATAAAGAACTAAATAAATACTAAACGGGAATTCGTACGCGTTATTTTCTTTTTTGTTTACGGAAGGCGTCCAAAAAACCGCTGCCACACGCCTATTTAATCGGCTTGCAATGTAGTACTTGTATGTGTAGACGAATAGTGAGATGGTGGATTAGTCTTTCGGAGCTGAGAATCCGCCAGAGGACAGACACTGCCTGGGTCTTTAGGTGTTGAGTCAGCTGCATGTAATTTACACGTTTTTCCTCGAACTTCACTCCAGAACGCCCCACCGGATAGGTTGACTCGGTGTGTGCGCTCAGGAGCCGATCGTTGTGATGCAAGCCGTGGGACGCGCAGATGAAATGGCTGCTATACAAATGGCCCTTCTTCTTTCCCCGACAGGACGAAACAAATTTCGTTCCAAGACAGGTGTCGTTTCTTCCCAAGGAGATAATCACGTGAAGGCGAAAGAAGCCATTTTTCTCGGAATACTGTCATCACCTATTCATCTTATGCGGCAGCCGATGGGAGGGGAGGCACGGACAAGAATGCTGCGATGGACAGCGAAACGTCGGCGCTCGAACCGTCGGAGGAAGCGCTTTTGAGCAGAGTTTGCCGATGAGAATGAATGCAAGCAAAGCGATGATGAGAACACGCTACACAATGAATGCCTTGAAAAAAACAGCATTTTCAAGGGCGTGGAATGCAGTGAGGATTTTTGGCCGCCGTAAGACACGCACCAATGGCCATTCCGGAGGAAGCGCTGCTTGGAGCGGAGGGACACCTCAAGGCGACAAGGACAGTGGTCATCGTGTACCCTTATAGTGATTGAGGACTTGAAGGAATGTTCACAATTTCATTTTTCATTGTAATGGGAACTTCGTGATAGTGTTTTGGGTAGGATGGCTTTTCACGAGCAGAAAATGGGAGGCTATTCATCATTTGAGGAAGACAAGAGTAAAACGCAGTGTGCAGACTCAATCCACAAAGCAGATTCGGAGAGGACGCGTTGGAAGATGACATGAAAAGTATACTTATCATACCGTCGTATTATGCTAGAAGAGATCACGAGAGGATGACAAAAGAAATAGCCTGCAGAACGGAGAGATTTAAGACGTTGTTATTTCCTAGGACAATCAGGGATAGTTACAGGTGTGCCATCAATGTAATTAATCGCTGTTCTCGCTAGGTCGACCAAATGCACATTTATTTTTGTTTTCTGCTTTGGGATTGTTGGACCTTGTTTTCCTTTTCGGAATTTTACTAGTTTTATGCAGCAGCATGGATATTTTTCCTCTTAATAATTTGCATTTTTTGCATGGCTGCAGTGAAATTGCATGGAGCAAGGCATGATCGGTGAGAGATCACAACGGCGGCTGACTTGTGCTAGGGACTTAGACGATTACGAAGACGCACCGGATTGTATGCTGCACGTAAGCTCACCCCCTGCCAAACACCAGTGAGGTGGCTCGCAGGGTATTATGTTGACACTCTTGTTTGCCACTCATTCGACTCCTCTTCTCTCGAAAGTCCCTTTCATTGCTCTGTCTCTCCCGCTCTCTTCAATGACTCCTAATTTGTTTGTGCGCAAGCATAAAATTACAATCCTAAGATTGGTTTACATACTACAGCCCTCTATGCCTCCCCATCTCTTCCCCATACACTTCTTGATCTATCCTATTGGTACTTGTCCCACGCAGTGATTGCAGTGCCTCATTTCTACACCGTTTTCTTCTTTGGCCTACACTGAATTATTTATTTATTTCATCACCAAAAACGGCACAAAGGATTTTACATTGGCTTTTCCTTAAAAAAATAATACCTAAAAGGTAACAAGCAATAGCACAATAAATAAAAACTAACAGAAAACAAAATTTTTAAACCGAGGAAAGGGCACTATTGATTAGACAATGGTGAATTATTCAGATGGCATTTTAAGGTGGCTTTGTAATTAGGGGCAGAGGAAAATAGGTCCAGGGAAGGGATTTTTGAAGCTATGGAGTTAAATAATTATGGGATTCGGTAGAACAGAGAGCGTTGAGAGATGGAGAGACGGAATCGCGGAATGTGAAGCAGAGAATTATTTCGTAAGGGGCGAGGAGGAATATGAAAACGGAAAAGAGGGAGAATTTCGTTTGTCCGTAGAGAACCGCTAAAGATTCTATGCAGAAACATGAGTTAAGATAAGACACGGCGGCTTGTTATGCTAGATATCCTGAGGGAGGAAAGGATAACGTCACGGGCGTAATGTCTGAGTGTGGGGATTCGATAGCGGGCTACAGCAAGAAAGAAGTTAGCAGGACGGTTGAGCAAGGTTAGAGTAGTGGATCTATTGTGTCCTTTCTTTTCCTATCCATCTTTACACCTTCACATTTTTCACCACTCCATTTTACCTTCAGCATTCTCCTCCAGCACCAGGCCACGTAGGCCTCCATTCTGTCCTGAGCACTTTTTCCGATGGACCAAGTTTCAGAGCCCAAACGAATTTTTTCGTATAATGTTTACTGGTTTATTTTTTTAGGAGTTATTTATTTAATTATTTGCTCACATCCAGAAAACCTTGCCATTTTACATCGACACAGGAATGAATAAATTAATTAAATAACAACGCAACGCAACAACGCAAAAATAACAATATTACACAGTAGTAACATCTAAAAATTCAAAAACATGTGCATAGCATTGGGAATGCAAAGGGAAAACTCTGAAAGTGTAGTGTGTTATGCATGAGTTAAGTTGTTTTCTGGGAAATGAGACTCCACAAGTTTGATTAATGAGTCCGCGGTTAGATGAGAGGGATTTATATTGGGAGGACACAGAGTTAAGTCGGGTGAACATGCGACATTCTAGCGAGCGCTTGACAAGGGATGATGTAGGCGTAAGGAAGCAAGGAGTGTAGATTTAAGGAGAACTCTGAACTTATTGAGGGAACGTAACAAAAGCACGCACCACTTGCGATTGGTAGGGCAAATATGGCTTTAAACTGAGAAAAGAGGAAATTTTTAATAAAAATGAATGATAAATGTACTCATTTGTTATACCAATTATCTATCTCACCTAAAATATTTGCCATTTCCAGTTTTAGTATTAAAAATATGCGCTTCAAAATTTAATAATTCCCATTGACTCTCTGTGATTCATGCTTGTAAGTTGAATTAAACGCCAAATTGAAATTAACGCAATGTTCTGGCGAATGAATCTTTATTTTTGAATTACCCAAGTATCTCTTTCTGGCCGTTGAATTGTTTTCTTGTGGTACGCCATCGTTCCATTGCTTACTCCGGTGTCCGCTGTCTTAATGCATCATTCCTCAGAAGTGGTCGTGATATTTATCTTACATTTTGCTCACATGAGTTACATCCGTTCACTTGGAAGCTTGTTTTACACACATGAGCAATTTTTTGCATGTGTCCTCCTCCGTGGACTTGATGAATGAAAGGAATGGAATGAAAGACTGGAGACTCTCGGAAATTTCTGCCCACTTTATTGTCACCTATGCAACGACTGTCAGATAGATGGCAGCACGCTGACTCACACATTGAAACCTCCAGGGGAATTCGACTGGAAAATGCATATTTTTCCGATCAAATTTCTATTTTCATGAATGCAGCATACTTCTTTCTCTTTTTCCTTGTACTTGTAAAGTTTTCAGCGTCGACGTCCATACCCAAATTCTGTTTTACCTTCCGATACCCAGATGAAGAATTCGAACACCCATAAGCATGTTCGGATCTTCGCATACTGTATAAATTAATTATAACCAAATTGCTAGAAATTATTTATACCACTAAGTATAATTTGCTAATAATAACTTACCTAATGAACACGTGAATTTTACTACAGAATTTGCTATTTTGCTGGAACGAGGATCTGAGCTGATGAATTAAACACCGATTGACACATTTCGAAAAGTGGGCAATGCATTGAGTGATCGCGGAAGAAGCTAAATTTGACAAGGTGTGAAATTGGCAGGCTAGTGGGGAGTGCCACAAGAGAAGCTCCTCCTTTCGTCTAGCATAGCTCGATGGAAGTGCTTCATGGAAAAACATTGCCAGAGAAAGGGCCCTTGCTGTTATAGCGCTGGTTGGTATTGTCCTCCGAACATGTTCGAGGGTGTCGTAGGCCTCTCTCCATTGTCCTTGTCTGCGGACACGGTGAGTGGGGATATTGCCTTTTTTGCCTCAAAATACGACCACTTAAGTAAACCCTTTCGCCGAAGGCTGTCCCTCAAGTGGCGAGTGCCGTTTTGCTGCCAGCGTCGTGAAAATTGCCGGTGGACCTGTGAGAGAAAGCAAGACGCCCGAAAACAGCCGATTGCAATGACGCGAATAGCATAGGAGAGAACAGACAATTCTATAACAAATGCTTTACAAAATTCTCTGCTCCGTTGTATCTCTTGTACTCAACTTATTACCAAATAAGTACCTTTTTTGCGCGTAAAATCACGCAATTGACCGAATTTAAGCGCTCGAAGTACTCACGTTGTTTTTGTTTCCATGCTGCTTTCAGACATAGCTGCAGTCTGCTGATAGTCCTGTTATAATATTAAATCTCCATATATTGCAGTGGCACCCTCTATATTTTAGTTTCAATGAATTGCTGTTTTATGCGAGGGAGTTTAATCTTTTCTTAACTAAATACGGAAAAATCAGTGGCGTAGCCAGTCAGGGGGGTTCGGACCCCCCCCGCGAAATATAAAGACACAATTATTTTTCTCCATAATAGATAACAAAATATTGAAAAATTATGAATTTGCAACATATTTTTTTAACAAATGAAGTTTTTTTTAAATGAAAAGCGTAAAAATAATTTTAAAATCGTCTACTTAGTAACCTTTTCATCAAAAATTTTCCCCCCTGATTTTGGACACCCCCGAACGAAATTCCTGGCTCTGCCACTGGGAAAAATTTTTCTTTTAGGTACTTTTAAAATATAAGAAGTAGTTATAAACAGCGGAAACTTCGGGTTACTTCGAAACCGAAAGTTGAAAATTGATTGTAACTTCGGGGTACTGTGAGGTGTAAGCAATACAGGTTCTGGAACCCCGAAAACCCGAATTTCATGCATGCAATAATGATACTCAAGGCAGTGTTAAAACAGAGACAGACTATCTATATTATTTAATGATAATCACAAGTAAAAATACTTGTGATTATCTTTCCTTGGCGCTGCCTCGCATTCTTCTGTTGAACTCACATCCAGCCGCCGAGCACATTGGGTTTAGTTGTTTCATTGGCTGCCGCGATCTCTCTCTCTCTCCTCCATTACACGTCTATATCCATGTTATTATTCATCCCGAGATGTTTTCTTCCATGATTAATGGTTTGCGTCAACAGAACACTGATGAAAAGCGCACCAATGAAATGACTAAGACACTGGGCTTTCCAAACACTTCACGCAAACTTTCCAGTCAATTCGAAATCCCACGCCAAATTTCTCACAACTTTTATTTGTTTTCATCACCAAAAACGGCACAAAGGCTTTTACACTGGCTTTTCCTTACTTTCCTCAGGGTGCGCGCTAAAACTTTTCATCAACTCCACCTTTGACGAAATCATACGTTAAGTGCTCCCTATGATTGATTTATCGCTAATGTCGTCTCTAAACAGTCCCTGTCAGGAGTGATGTGTGAGATTTAAAATGTTTTGAGCTGCTGAATCGTTCTTCGAAATCATTCGAAATGAACCTCGTGAACCAAATGATCAATGCCGATCGAAATGACTTCTGTTACCTCGATGAGCGTTGCGACTTAAGGTGAACAATGCAATCTAAATAAACAATGTGAATTAGGAACGACTCATCGAATCAAAATAAACACTACGAACCCCCATCCTTACTCTGAGCTACGAACCGATTTGGAAACAGCGGTTCAAAACAATACGATGAGCAACAAATCTATCGAAGACTGTGGATCTCCTTATTTATTTCTACTGTATAGATACCTTTTTCTCAACCTATACGCAACCAAACTCTACAAATGAGGTACCAAAATGCACAGAATTTATCAGAGAACATGCGACGGCATATCGTACTTCCTAAATATTGCTATTGTTTCCTAAAATTGGTTTAAAAAAATGGCCCTTGATATTTCTCTTAGGAGATGAGACGATTCTCCATCTTGACGTCACGCACTTGCTCCTTGGTGCAGAGCAAACCTTTATTTCAGGATATTTAATTGATACCAATTTAGTTTCAGACTCATATTATTATATTTTTTGCAATATAACGCGCTTTCAACATATTATTTCAAGTTAACACAGAAAGGTGTTGGACTCAACACGTACTCAGTCTATGGCGAACCATTTTCTGTCTCTCTTTCTCTGACCTTAATATTTTTGTAAATATAACGCTTTCCTTTATATTTCTGTAAGTATTAAGGAAAACACTGAACAAGCATTCACAGAGGATAGTGTAATTACTTCCAGTTTTGTGTTTAAAGAGGTCCTCTGACTTCAATTTGCACATGAACATTCCAATTAACTTTGTACATAAGACCCTGCTTTTTTTTCTACATTTTAAAATTAGAAACGCGCCTATCCCTCTGTGGACCTGCATTGAAAAGAGCGGGGGAAGCCCGCTGGGAGCGGTCGCATCACGCTCGTCTTATTTATTTAGGTTATGTCGATGCTGAATTGTAGCATTTTGGACGTAACGCGGAGATTCGAGCTGGGATGTACATTTCCGAGAGAAAAATTGAAACAGTGTGTAAATACCTCGTTACACGGTACATTAACATGTACTAATCAATGTCTAAATGTATGAAGGCGTGAACGAACACGAAAATGCACCGTGCAATCACTCAACTTGTACGAACGCATGAACAGAAAATAGAGCCCGTCCTAATTTTGTTTAAACGTGTAGATATTGTACAGGTTCGTTCATGTTCCGTTGCGGTCAACTAAAATCGCTCATGGATTCACTTATTAACTCGTACAAGTAAACGTACCGAGTAACCAGGCCTAAATATTTTGTTTTCAGATTTCGCAGCGATTATATCCGCCGGTGTAATCCATTTTTGGATCTCCTGACGATGATCCCAGTTAGATGAACGAAAAGAAACACTACGCTTAATAATTTATTTTAAAATAATCAATACACAGCTTTCACCTCAATAAATAATCCCGAGATTTGCTGGAGATGTTATTTCTCTCTTCTTTATGTCATACCATCCATGAAATTCTTTTAATTTCACCTTTAAATTTGTTCGTATTCTTTAGCTATCACCGCATTTAGCCCCGAACCATGGGCATGGGGTGTGTTGGTACCATGGGCCGAATTCAATTTCAATTTCAAAAAAGGTTTATTTCCATACTGCAAGTTTTACATGGATATTTACATAGTGAGGTAGAGTATTATAATATATACAGTAGGTCCCCGTTATAGGAAAATTTTCCTCTTCAGGGCATGTCACAATTGTTATTATTTATACATTGTTTGTGAGCATGTAGCAGATATGGCAAAAAAAATCAGAAAATCTGGAACTCTTTTCTTCCGGGATGGCTATTGGTCCGACATTTGTCCGAGACGTGAGGGAAACCGGCAAAACCCCACGTAGACCGCCGTGTAATATTGGTGTTTGCTGGTAATGTTGATGTTCTCGCGGTGGTGGTGTTCGTCGTTATCCTGGTGTCCTTGGTTTGCTGGTGCGTCCGGTATTGGAGTAAAGGCTGTAGTGATGGCTGTAGTGCTGCAATGTTAGAGTTTCAATTAATATACAATATATTACATCCTTAATAATAGCACAAGTTTTATACTATTTACAACCAACAATATTGTCACTAGGATATTAAATATTTATTTACATATTTTTGTACATTTTAGCAGAGCAGAAGTTGCATTAAGTCATATGACATTGTCCTCGTCATTTTATTTAGTATTTACATTTGATATATACATTCGCCTATCGTCAAGATACGAAAAAGAATTTCGGCGAGATATTTACATTAGACGGATGGACTTGTGTTTCTAGAAGAAGACGTTGAAGAAAGACAAGCTTCAGTATGCCCTATGGGCAGAAAGGAAGGATACGGTCAGAGTTTAATTATAGATATTGATGAAGTTAATTAATTATTAATGCAGATGAAGGTAAAAGCATACAATGTTGCAGTCGAAAAGCCTGAGTGACAAATTTCAGCATGCGAAAGGCAATAGTACGGATATTCTTGAAAAATCATAACATGCAATTAAATTAAATGTCCAAATTTAGGTAACTGATATTATTATTAATTAACTGTTCAAGTTTGATATTGGTGTGAATTTTCATTCTTCAATTAGAAATTGTTTAATTTAGTGAATCTAAGTTAAGATTAGCTGCTAACGTTGCACTGGTAGTAATTTAATTTTAAAATTTAATTTAATTTAATTTGGAATGAAATATCGTTTTTTTATGGGCCGAATTAGTTTCGCCGTGATTATATGCGACCCCTTGATGCGACCGCGAACCATTCGATCTACGTGAACCACATGAAAGATGTAATTTTATTCGGATGTGAAGTTCAATCAAGTTATTTAATTTTCCTGGTATTCAAGTTTGAAATTCTCAGGTTGTATAGTTTGCTCAATTTCAAAAACCAAAACAAAGACTATGGCATTTTTAGGAAGCAACCCGATACGAAAAAAAATTGTTATTGAGGATCAAGTCCTGGAGCAAGTGTCGCACTTCCAGTACTTAGGATGCGATATAACATGTGACGAGGAAAAAGATATTATAAATAAAGTCAACACATTCCAGAGAATATGTGGCACAATTAGAAGAAATCTAAAAAACTAAACAAGAAAAGAAACACGAATAAAATTTTACAAAGTGATGGCAGTCCCTACTGTACTCTACGGATCAGAATGTTGGGTATCAAAAAAGAATGAGCTAAGGCAGATAGAATCATCGGAAATGAAATTTTTAAGATCAGTGAAAGGCTGAACAAGATTGGATAAAATAAGAAACACTCAAATAAGAGATGAACTGGATGTCCAGGCAGTCACTGACAAACTACAAGACTACAAACATAGATGTAAGGAACATTTACATGCCAAATGAAAGAATTCCAAAACAAGCAATGGAATATCAACCATTTGGCAAGAGAAGTATAGGAAGACCAAGGAAAAGATGGTAATGTGGAGCCGGAACAGGCTTAGTAGCCTAATCCTGGAAGGAAGAAAAAGAAGTATTCAAGTGTCTCGGTTCGTGGCGATGAATCGTTCAATATAGTCGATTCACTCACGAGGGACGCGTCTCTAGTTTCATGGATATCTGCTCGCCAGTTTCCCCATTCCACTGCAATAAGGGAGAAGGGGCTATCGGAGAGGGTGGGGATGATAGGGAGGGAGGGGAGATTGTTATTGGTGGTGGGGGAGGGAGGCGGCCATCTTCTTCTTCTTTGCTGTGTTGGTCTGCCGCCGCCGCAGATTGAGAGCTCAAGAGAAAATGCCCGGATGTGCCCCCAAGGTGTCTGCACTCGTATGGGGGAGGGGGGGGATGGAGGCCTTTGGAAGAAAGGAAGGAAGGCATTTGGAGGCCGCCGCCGTCCCGCCGAAGCACACAGCACAGCATGGCCTGGCGAGGACGGTGTTTTTCTCTCTCTCTCTCCGTTCGGACGAGAAGATAAAGAGGTTTTTTCGGGGGTGGAGTGGGATTGGGGGGGGGGAGGGGGTAGATTTGTGTCCGAAGCGTGAAAGTGTGGAGTGAGTGGGGGTGGGGGGAGGGGGAGGGAGGGGCAGTATAATGACTTTTGGGAAAAGTCCGTTGGCCACGGTTTGTCCCTCCCTCTTCGCCCCAGGGGTAATATTTTAGGGGTGAGGGAGGGGGGCGGTTTCCCCCGTTGGGGATACTGAGAACTCAACATGGAAGTCTTCACCAGAATCACTGCATCGGGAGAGAGATAGCTATGATTGCAGTGAAGTTTGCGCATCGTGAACCTCTTTTCCGTAAATTCTATCGTGTTTATTTATCTAAACAATTCTTCAGGCACATGAGTAACGGGAATTTTCTGTGAAAACTTTAAAAATGAAAGTTAACATAAAATGGGACCACGAAGAGGAAAACCACACAATACATGTCACATATGATTCGCTGACCAATGTGACATATATTGTATGGTGACATTGATACAATTGTGGTGACAATAATTTTATTATTATTTCTAACAGCATAAAGTAGTATAATTTGTTAGTATGCGTGACGTTTTTTGGACGGTGTGATGTGCATGTGGGAGTCCAATTGCATGCTGCATGCTGGTGTTTGATCACCCCCTGCCAAACACCCTAGGGGTGGCTCGCAGAATATTATGTAGATGTAGATCTGAATAAAATATAGTGGGTGAGTGGATTTAGACGGGAGGAGAGGCGATATAAGATAAAGAGCGTGTAAGATACGCTGGGCCGAAAAGGCGAGGGCAGGGTGGGAAATGCCAACGGCTGGATGGAGTTGGTTCAATGAATTTCGAGAGAAGAAGGACTTGAGGTGAACAGTAGATGATTTTCCAGGGCAAAATATTGGTTCCGACATAAAGAGGTTTCCATTTGGAGTCATGAAGAGTTTTCTCAGCACCGCTAAGCGTCACACGCTTCACTCTTCATGCGCAACGCGAACAACTCGCTTAAAATAATAATAAAGAAGAAGTATGCGAAACCAAAGAAAGAAATAATAATAATAAATCATATCATGAATGGGGTCCGCGGTTGCTCATGTAAACAGGGTGACGTAATAACTCGTGGTTGATGCAAGGACCAACTGCCTTAATGGTGTATGTGTCTAAAGGGGCATAACAGTTTACGAATGTGATAAAGGGTCTGCAGCAGGTGGTCTATGGCGATGCTGTTGCGGTTATTCATCGTTTATTTATACACGTGATTGTCATTTTATTTTAATTAAATCTATCCCCGTGTGTCTATTTCAGAGTTAAAACTCATTCGGCGAACAGGTAGCTGAGTAATTAAATTACGAATTAAATCCGTACCCACGTCAGTTCAACGGAAAATGGTGGCAATCAGGCCAGCATCTCCCCGTAATAGTGGAGAGCCTTTTGCGGCTGCGGCAGCGCCTCCCCGCGGGTCAACCGCGGTACTTCTCAATCGGGCGACTTCAACGGCCGAGTGAGTATGACATCGAACGAGAGAAATTGAGCGCAGTCACGCGCACGCGCTGGTGCGAAGTTATATTCACCAAGGATGCAATTCATCACGAAAAATATCGAGTTAGTAGATAATAGTAAATGTATGTCACCAGTTACGTCCAGGTACTAAGATTTCAACATCTTGTTCGAATGTCTGAGATTCGCTGGGGGAGATGATGACTTGGTGTGTGACTACCTAACCGGCAATCGGGAGATCCGGGTTCGAATCCCGTAAAAGCCACATAATTATTTCATGGCGATTTTCATTGTTAGTGCATATGATGGACGGAGACTTCAACGGTTGGCTCTGCAAAAAGCCAAGCGCACTTTAACTTGTATAAATGATATTCTCCAACTTTCAATAGAAAAATGTTGACGCCTATCTGGTTAAAACAACAAATTCCTACCTTTCCGCCATAATTTTAAACAAATCAAATTGAAATTGAAATTGATCACTTGGTTCAATGCTAGCAACAATTGAACTTGTGAGCATACGTCGGATAACACTAGAAATTCGACATCTCAAGAAATTTTGTTCAGAAAACTAATGATCAATAAAAATTCCGACAGTAGAGAAAGGGGCTTCAAGTAAAAAGAGTTTATACTGAAAGCATTGGGCAAAATATGTGGATTGGCACTTAATTTCGTTTATTTAGCTAGAAAAAGTACAATTGTTAAAATTCCTGTATGGATCTTGATTGGGTCTTTCGAAACCTGAAGCATGCATGCCATAAGTGAATTGTCTGTGAAGGGAGTTTATGGAGTGGAGGGATGGAAAACTAAAGGATGGACTTTTGCTATAGTAATACGTATTATGTGATACAATTCCGCTAGACATGTAGATCATTTCTGGATTATTGCTATACCTTACTTTAATTACTTTTTAAAGGAACTCTTGTGACTATTCATTGCACTTTTAAAGTGTTTGTGCAAAGGTCTGGGCAAGGTAAGATATTTTTACGACTGCCTGTGCTCAGCTGGGTTAGATGAATTTTGGAGTGTATTTTTGTGCAATTTGATGATTTTACCTCTTTCTGATTTATAATTACTATTTAAGCAGTGCTAAAGACTATCAGAGATTACAATCCCACTGGAATGAATCTACAGCAGCCCTTGAGGTTGTCCTGGTGCAGTAATAATGTGTATTTTTGACCCTAGGCAGCTTCTGAAGTTGCACGTCCTTCCCGTCGGAGCCACTCATTCATGGAAGCCGTGATTTGTGAACAGTACAAAAAATAAGGCTGACACAATTGCAGGAATAGATTCACTTACTTCTCTGGAATATTCTTAACCCTTATCCTTCATTTATAGGGAAATTCCTTTGATTGCATTACCAAATATTGCATCCTCCCCTCGATGCTCCACACGCGACTAAGATTTCTCTTCTCTCAACTAATTTCCAACCTTTAATCACTCTCCAACCTCTTCTGTTCACCACTTCTGAGCATCTAATTGCGATAACATTGCAGAGTCTACCCATTGAGGAGTGGGGTATAAGTGTTTGCAACGTTTAAAATTTCCTACTGCTGTACTTCAAAAGTAATTATATGGGCGCCAAAAATATTTAGAAATATTTATTTACATTTTCAGATAGGTACTCAGTGTTAAAGTGATGGAATGTACGAACAATTCCCGCAATAAAAATGCGCAATGATTTTGTAGTGTGCGGGTGTAAGAATGGATGATTTTTGATGATGACTATGAGTGAGTGAGGGAACGAAGCACGTTGGTGGATCTATTTCTCTCGGAAACGCATGAATGGAGTTGGAGAAATAATGGAATACTAGGAATGAGCTATTAAAATGGTTGGAGGTCCAAACCATCGCTCGAGTAATACTAACCCCGTGGAAACTAACAATGTAATATGCTGGAATACCTGTGTTCGCCTTACGCGAGAAATAAATGTGTGTTACGTGGCTACAGGCGTCTGCTGCATTTTATGGAAGACATTTATTGGCCTTGGAAAAACGGATCCCTAAAATGCAACGCAGCGCATGTGTGGTTAGCAGTTATGCACCTGATATTCAGCTGTTCCTGGTAATCGGCTTTCGGCATATTTTGTAATTTGGCGTTAATGATTTTGCATGGCTATTTTTGTGTTTTACTGTGTAGGGTGAGTAATTGCTCTTCTTGATCTGTGATATTTGAAATGTGGGTTTCCTTGGTAGCTCCAGATTGGTGTTAATAGTATATTTTGTGTTTTTTTTTGTAGGGTGTCTTCAAAGACTTTTGCGGTGTCGTGTAGGGATTGTGATATTGTTTTATGTGAAGGTTTTCATGTATATATTTATTGCGGACGTACCAAGGTGCGCCCGTGGTTGTCCTGAAAGCCCGATTTTGAATAACTTCAAGTTTGTGTAGGTGTGTACGTGCGATTGAGTCCCATGTGGGGTATCCGTATGTAAGTATGGGTATTATCATGGCAGTGTATAGGACTATTTTGGTTTGTAACGCTAGTTGTGGACTGTTTAGAAGGGGGTGAATGGCTGCAGTAGCACCTTTTGCCTTTTAATCGACGCCAGAATCCCTAAACCTCTCCGTTTGGCAGATACATGAGTCGCCAGCGTCCCCCAGCCGAATTCCGTTTAAAGCGACATAGCGCTCGCGGCTGTTTTTGACGAATAGTACAACTTGCCTTTGTATTTTATATAGTTCACGGATCAAGAATTTTTGCACCGGATCCCATATGCACGCTCCATATTCAAGCCGGACGAGTGCGATATACCACCTCTCTTTTACTTATTAACCCGAAATCCCTCCTACAACATCGCTTGACAAATCTTAGGTTCTTCGGGGCTCTGCCAAAAATATTTCTTTTTGTGTTTTGCCCGCGATGAGCTTGAAGCGATCGTAACTCTCGGACATTTTACTTCATCTGATGCATTCATGTTAGCTCCACCCACCACATATACGTGCGCGTAGTTGGATGTCCTATGCAATAATTCTACTTCTGTATATTTGATGAGACTAAGATATTGCTCCTACTCTCCATATTTGGAACGGTTTGGCCGATTCGTGAAAGTTCATCTAGATCTTCCAGTTTATACCTTTAGGGTGTGTGGCAGGTATGCTTATTATTCCCAACATGCACTTAGCTGCATGCAGGTAATGACAAAATATCAATCACTCAAAGTGTTCGTATTTTGGTGATAATCATGATGAGGAGCATGGCGGACCAGTGGGTATGACGCTGGGCTACTCATTGTAGTGTCTGGAGTTCGAATCCTAGTGAGGACGTTGTTCACCACTGAAGATAATCACTCTCGCTTCCAAACACATCCATCTCTCAGCACATCCTCACGCCTTTTGCGCCGACTCATTCAATACCCCACTCCCACCGATTAAAAAAACTTATTGCAGTCATGTTGAACCGTTACCATTTTGACTATGTGAAAGAAATCCTAAATTTTTTTCCGTCTATATGTGTCAATACGATAATTTTATCAGCGTTAAGAATCTGCGTTAGTAATTAGAATGAGTGCCATTGACTTAAAGTCGTTTAAATCTTTTAAAATCAATCTTTTTAAATAAGTTTCAAGGTGAAATATATTCAGGCGAAGTCAAGGATATTTTGGGAGACTCTATGGGTTACGTTAGTTTGGATGATCAACACAAAACCGGGGAAATAGATTTGGGAACGGAGAGATTTAAAAAAATCAGTCTTTCTGAGGACGATCTCAATAAAGTCACTACAGAACTCACCGCGATGCGAAAAATAGTCTTTCGTTGTGCAGGTGGGTGACATGTTTGATTCATTTCTCCATGCGACTGAGTTTTTGCAATTCCTAAGTGAGTGATGGATGACCATCTGAGTGAAAGCACTGTCGAAGTAAACGGATTGAATGGTGCATGCTGGGAGAGAGTTTACCCCTGCCCTGTAATTACGCCTTGTGGAGTGTCTGTCGAGGAAATATGCCTACCTTCTCTCTCACGTACCTACACATGGTGAGGACCACTGCCACTGTATCATGACAGAAGTAAATGAAAGTAAATTCAACGATATCAGGCGATATGGGGTGAAAAAATATAATGATAAATTTAAAAGCTATTATGCTGTTGGAAATTCACTTTATTTGTTCCTACGTAGCGACAGGGGATTTCGCAAATCTCGCTAACAACGCATTCTCCGACTTAAATTTGTTCAGATGATTACGCTGTGGCGTCACTGTTAAATGAGCGATGTGAAAAGTGCAATTTCTAGTACGTGTGATATTTCACTTCTGCTGCTTCGTTAACGGCGGTGGCATTCACATAAATGGCGAGAGGGGCAGTCAAAGGGCAGGGGGGTTTGGAATATTATGCACCGCCATGCACAGTCTGAGTGCATGCCTGAGACTCTGAACCGTTTGTGGCTCCTCGTTTTTCCTTGCGTTGCTGTCTTGGATTCACCGCGAGGGCCTAGCAATACAAGGGTAGGTACAATCACCAAGGGAATTATGGAATCTGCATAGCATAATGGCATGCTCTGTTGCTGGCTCGGCAAGCAGAAGGTCAGAGGTTTGATTCCCGGTCTTGGGGATTTTTTCCCTTTGCAATTTATGTTTTGTACGACAGCCTTGTTATTTATTGTTGTAGGTTAAGGCGGTGATGGTTGATGGTTTCGTTTTTTCTTATTGTAGATGGAACGATGCACGCTTGATGGGAGCTCATACCACTCACTGTGGATGTGTACGTATAAGTTCTATTATTTTCTGTTTTTCCTGTCCCTATATTGTGAATATTGAGTAAATAATCCATGCTTCACCCCCAGCCAAACAACATAAAAGTGGCTCGCACGATATAATGTAAATGAAAATGGAGTCGATGCGTAATGTCGAACGCAGTCTGTTCGTATGTACGCTTAAATGAGGTCAGTTTCGTGGCGGTTGAACTTCCATTCACGCCATATTCATGGCTTCAGCCATTTCTGGCGCCTCCGTAAAAGGGAGACGCTTCTTCCCTTGCCTTTCACACAATACGCTCGCCTCTAAGAGCAAGGGCCCCTGATTCATGGGCCTCTGACCCCCTCAAAAGAAGGCCCTCGTAACTTAACTGCCCCTCCTAGCTAACACCTTCTGCGCACGGGACAGAGAAATATCGTTGTGGGGGACGTCCGTTGTCCAGTGGGCAGCAGCAACAGGTCAAACGCGTCCCCGAAGGGTCTGTGTTGTCCATCACCAGGCATAAAAGGATTCATTTTTGTCGCCCGTAGTTGCTCCACTGTCATGAAAAATGACGGATTGACGATTGGTCGCGGAATAATTGACCGTTATCTCCGTCCGCCACACCTCCCCATTTCTCTAGAAGTCTTCGTAAGTGCAAATGTTTTCTCTCCAAGGAAGAAAAAAACCGTTGGCCAAGCGTTCATATTGAAAGAGATCAGTTTTCTGAATAGATATTCGCATACATCTGTTGTCCCCCAATCTTATAAAAGACTTAAATCAATGTCAGAGGTCAAATCAGTCGAACGTGCCTTTCGTTTTGTCAATGGTTGGCTTCCTAATCTCCCTTCCCCAGCTACACGCCTAATGGGACGTCTTTCGGAGTAGCATTTTGGTGTAATGGATGAATGGATGAAGAGTAGACCAGATTTATTTTTCCTAGTTATGTAGAGTTGGTAAAAGAAGCATTTAATGAATGAACAAGATAGAATTGATGAGAGGAACGTTATGTAAAGTCGTTAAGATAAGCCTGGTGAAGATTTTGATCTGGAGTGTTGCGCCTTAACATTGCACGAATGTGGACACTTCGGAGGGAGGACGAGAGAAGAGTGGAGGCAGTCAAGATGTGGGTGTGGAGAAGAATGGAGAAGGTGAAGTGGACGGAGAGGAGGAGGAACGACGAAGTGCCGGACATGGTGGGTGAGGAGGAGAGAACGGGGCGCAGAGGGATTGGATGGAGATTGGAACCTTTGTAAATTTGTCTGCGAATTTCTAGGTCATTGACAAAAAGGTGGTTTTTCAGGTTTCTCATATGATACTCTATAAAATAATATGCAGCTTTTAATAATTTTATTTAGTAATAAGTAAGAATTCATAGCAATTTGCCATGTTGAAAAACTAGTATATGATTCATTTAACTCAAACTTGGTTGACTATATGTCCGGAGAAAAAAACAGGCACTTGAAGAGAAATAATTGAGTACAAGAAATACTGATGGGCGGGGTAGCATGTGATCCCTCGCAGAAGTAAACACTTGGGCGAGAGGGCTCCTCGAATAAGGTAGTTTCCTTCATCATAGAAAACGAAAGGCATTGATAGCGATTCCTTACCCACCATTAGAGTATTCATAATATACAAAATATTTGGTTTTAGAAATCACAGTTTAGACGAATGCCATTGGTCAATGTTAACCTCATTTGTAAAAGGCCAGATTAGGTCCATGCGATGCCAATCCACGTGATGTCACAGGGACTTAGTTTCTATACGAGTAGATAGGAGTTTTACATCGTCTGAGATTACCAATGCATGCATGAGGCACGGAGCTCAGGGAAACATCTCTTAATAATCACACATTAAAAATACCTAAGTTCGGAAAGTTTCCTTCGTTTGATAAGGTAGTAACAATCCATATTTAAGCCAAGCGCTACCTGCGAGCACAGTCCACTGCTACCTGCTAGCAGCCTGCGTCGTATCAGCGCTCAAGTCTCGCCCCAAGGTCACCTCACACGCCTACAGCGGGAAGCAGAATGGCGTCACACGGCGTTTTCCTAGCATTCATACTTAGCCGTCGCGTTTTCGCGCGCTTGAAAATTTTCACTTTTCATTTTATCGCGAAAAATAGATATCGTCATTTAAAAATCTAAATGCGTTAAATACTTATCCAGGAGTAATAATCTATCGATTTAGGCAATAAAAAAATAAAAGGAAACCACCCTAGTGTGATATCTTGCTTTTACTTTCTTCAATTATACGAGCATGTATATTCTATTCGAAATTACCTTCTATCACTCTATTCGGAAGTCTCAGCAATTATATTTGTTAATCATGATAATAATCATTTCAACAACTTCGCCCTAGCAACTGTTCAAACGTATAATTAAGCAACTTTTTCCATGACTGCCGTCTGAAAGGTTGAAAATAAGGCTTTTCGATTCAAAATTCAAAAATTAGGTCAACGTTTGTTGTTATTACCACATCAACTACGTCTGATCACAATTAGTGATGATTTTCTACAATGTCGCTGCAATGTATTGCGTCTATAGGGCTCGCGTCAAAGCGTCCCGCGCCGACATAGTCCCGCGCCTAGGCTGCCTTGTCCAAACCGCAGCGCCGAAATGGCCGCGCTCATTGGTCCCATGGAGATAGCCGTATCCCGCAAGGAAGCGTTTTCTGTCCACTTTTTTTCATATTCGTTGATGACATACATATGGAGATTAATTCAAAAACACGCCTTTTTGCGGATGAGTGCGTAATCTACCGAAGGATCAAAAATAGTGAATAGTATACCCTTCAAAAGAACCTCGATAAATTATTGCCATGGACAACGTCCATTAATGTAGATGCCAATACGAGAAAATGAAAAAATATATGTTCACGAGAAGGAAAAGCTAGTGTAATTGGTTACACATGCACCTTGCTCAGTAAGAATATTTCCCGCAATAACGAGATAAGAAAAAATATCAGATTGTTCGAAAATCATTTAAAATAATGCATTGAGTCATGAGAAACATTAAAGATAGTACAAAAGAAACCAAAGAAATGGTCTACACAGGAGGTCCATCCTGTGTTAGAATATGCTACTTCAGCATGGGATCCTGATAGTAAACTAGATATTTCAAAGCGTGAAAAAGTTCAAAGAAAGGCATTCAGGTATTCTATAGGGGGGCTTACAAGGGGAGGGGGACATTGTCATAGCTCTTCTAGAGTGTTTGGGATGGAATGCACTGAAATAGAGGGGAACTATGAATAGATAAGTTGGAATCTACAAAGCGTTTACAAGAGAGCGGACTTGGAGGGCAAAGAAGCTGGACTCACTCACCCTGCTATGCATAGGAAGGAAGCATCTCAAATTCAAAATTCAGAAAGCAGAAAAGGGACAATTTGGGGAGAATCCTGTCTGCATAGAGGAGGAATAGATGAGTGGAACTACTGACCTGAAGAAATGTTTAAGATAAAATGCACTCCCCTGCAAATATTGCAACTTGTTAGAGTGAAAGTTCCCTGATTCTTGGTTGATGTCACCATCATGCAGCGTTGAGAATTGGCTTATTTGGTTCAAATTTCACTGTTACATAGTTCTGTATCTGTATCAGAGCATTATTTGTATCCTATATGTATACTTTATGTTCCTTTTCTTTGATCTTAGATATTTAGGCTTTTCATTCCATTGTTTTAATTCTATATTTTCACCAGACAATAATCTATTTTAGCAATGTATTTAATAAATAAATATGTCATATTTATTGGCGGAGTCTATGATTTGCACCATAACAGTGGGCGATGAGATCGTCTGAGTGCCATTCTCGGATTCGATGGACTCCAATACCCTAAGAGCACTTCATTTTGTGAGAAAAGTTTTTCCACGGTTGCGTACAGGAATACAACCGGCTTCAGTGTGTTTCGTTGTTTGTTTTAGCTGCTGTTATCACTTTGATGGTGGCGTGTAGCCTACGCTTAAAGAGCGTTCTTGGGGCTCGGGGCTTCCCTCTGTGCGTTGGGGACATTCGGGAATCCAATCCAATCTGAATGGGCGGCTTCCTGCCAATCAATGAAGAGGACGGCGGTCTGTCCATCTTAAGCACTTAGCGGTGATGGGCATTATTGAGTGATCACGAGACCGCAATTCAGAGAGAAAAGGAAGATGTCCTCTAATTGATTACTTGAGAGTCGAAATGGTGGTGCACAGAGTTTAAACAGGGTAGTTTCCTATTATATTTTTATTGCCAAAATCGAAATATTATTACTCCTGGAGTACGCATTTCACGCTTTCAGATTTTTAAATGACGATATCTATTTTTCGCGATTAAATGAAAAGTGAAAAATTCAAATCGCGCGAAAACACGACGGCTAAGTATGAATGCTGGGAAAACGCCGTGTGACGTCATTCTTCTTCCCTCTGTAGGCGTGTGAGGTGGCCTTGGGGCGAGGATTGAGCGCTGATACGACGCAGGCTGCTAGCAGGTAGCAGAGTACCCTGCTAGCTGTTAGCGCTTGGCTTAAATAAGGATTATTATTACCCTATCAAACGAAGGAAACTTTCCGAACTTCGGTATTTTCAATGTGTGATTATTAAGAGATGTATCCCTGAGCTCTGTACCTTATGCGTGCATTAGTAATCTCAGACAATGTAAAACTCCTATCTACTCGTATAAAAACTAGGTCCCTGTGACATCACGTTGAGTGGAATCGCATGGGCGCCAATCTGGCCCTTTTCAAATGAGGATAAAAATGGACCATTGCCATTCGTCTAAACCGGTATTTCTAAAACCAAATACTTTGTATATTATGAATACACAAATGGTTGTAACGAATCGCAATCAATGCATTTCGTTTTCTTTGATGAAGGAAACTACCCTATTTAAACAAGGATCACCACCAGAATGATCACCACTCCATAACGTGGCCTAGTTTGGACGACGCTTCCACTAGATCCATAGTAAATGTGATCCTCATGAGGTGGGCCAGTCGTTGAAAGACAATGAGTCCAACCGTTATGTTGGATTGGATTGGTATTATGGCTAGAGAGTTCGCTTCCCACCTAGTCAGTCCTGGTTGAAATCCCGGCGGTGGCAAATACTTTTCAGAGGTTCCCCTATCCCTTCTGGAGTGCTTCGTGGAAGTGCAGCAATCTGTCCGTCGGGTGGGACGTTGAGCCGTATTCCCCTTGGCACCCTCGTAGAGAAGGCTAATACCGGCACCAGGTTTCTCTCCACCCTTACTTCCCTCATGGTGCAAATCACCTCAGCTGTCGGTCGCCTCCTCCAATTGCCTCATCAATGAGTTTCATCGACTGGGGTGGCTTCGTATCAATTATTTTATGTCACTAAAATATCCTCAAACAAACCTTGAAACCTACTTTATTTTATATTACTAAGTATATTTTTTCCTGCAGATGAGTTGCAGCAGGAAAATATCGGTCCAACTTTGAATTAGAATTGATTATCCGAAGTCTTGTGCGTGAGTTTTGTTTTGAGTGGTACATTTTCTACTTATGGCGGGATTGATATTAGAATTAAGTCTATTTAATTTTTGAGTCGGAAAACTGGCGAGCCAAATGAGCGCTATTTTTAGCATTTAACGATAACTGTTACGAGACATTTCATAACACCATGCGAAGCACTTTCATGGCTGAAAAACTTTAATATATCAAATGTATAACAGCTCAAAAAAAGGAAAAAGTTTTCGACTGGCGTGAAAACAAAACAAAAACTGGTAGAGGAGGACGAATTCTGTTGTTCAGGAAGCAGGATATCTAGTGATGGGAGATGCAGGAAAGGAATCATTAGAGATGGATAGGTCAGGTGAAGAGAGCATTCCACCAAAAGAATGATCTACTGACAGCGGGAAAATAGTTAAACCTGGAATGAAACAATTTATCATGACTTACATTTGTTGCATGCTTCCCTGCTGAAGCACATTGACAGCGAAAGCAGCGCAGAAATCAAGTGTGGAGGCTTTCGAAATGTGGTGCTGCAGAGGAATGATGAGGATCAATTGGATCAACCCAGTAAGTGTTGTAGAAGTCCTAAGAAGAATAGGAGAGAAGGGAAGCCCCATGAAAACCTTGACAAGAAGACGGAATAACCTTATAGGCCACATCTTGAGACATGATGGCCTGATGAAGACAATCGTCGAGGGACAAGTGGAAGGCAAGAATGGGAAAGGAAGACCTCGAATAAAATATATGGAACAAGTGAAGATGGATGTGAAGTAGAAGAAATGCGTAGGTGTGAAAAGATTAGCTGATAGGAGAATTGAGTGGAGAGCTGCGTCAAACCAATCCTAGGAATGCTGACGAGTGATGACGATAGCGTTATTAAGGACGTAGAGTTAGTAAATGTCGTATCTTTAGGTCAAAACAAATAAATTAGGACTTAACATATTTCTCGAATCCATTAGCCATTTTGACACAATTTCATATCGAATATAATGTTAACTTTGATTGGAAACGAGTTTGCAAAATGTGTCTAAAAATCACGTCAAAATGAAATTAAAATGGTACGGACTCACTCACTTCAGAAAATATTTTAATTATTGACTGTGAAAATAGCAAGAGCTTCCATATTTCCTACAAGTCAATGCACTGCAGAGTTAAAATTACTGTTTACCGTCATTCTTTCAGAGGTACCTCTACCTGAGGCTATAGATAATTTGTAGGAGATGTGAGTCACTTAAAAGATTAGGAAACAAGAATGCTTTGACAGATTAAAACTCGATAGAAAATCAATCTAATTTTACAGTGTGGAAGTTCTTAAAATATCTATCTGATATGTAAGGATTCGCTCAGCTAGAAACCCATGAAAGAGATGGAACTGCTCTCATCTTATCTCGACATGTCGGAACACCTTAGTTGACGGTTCGTTCAACAATTTCTTTTCCAAATTTTGAATTGGTAGAGATATGCTGCTCTACCGAAAATACCATAAAGTTTTGAATAAATTTTGAGGTTAAACCAGAGTTGAAATATGTATTTGTTTAATTAATACTCTCATCATATGTGGAGTATTTGCAATTGCTATGGTTTTGCGATGATTAAATTACTTAAAATTACTTCGTAAAACTGTATGTACCTATTGTAAACATTTTCACCTAGAGATATGGCACTAAGGTACTCCTATCTCCAGTGTTTTCGGTGGGAGGTTTATGCGACCAATTCTCATCAGTTGCAGCGTAATGTGTTGGCCAAGAGATGGCTCTGGGCACAGCCAACGCCTCCAGAGAAGAATAAATCTTACCCCAGAAAAATAACCGAAATTAGTGGCGTAACAATGGGGGGCGGGGTGGATGAGAGGATAGATCCCCCTCCAAAGCGTCGGAGAAATAAAAAAATATTAAAACCTATTTTCTAGTTTTTACACATAATATCTGCATCTGCTGCTAAATTTTAAGTGCCAAAATGATGTAAAATGTATTTCCAAGCATACTTTTAAATTCACGAAAGTTGTCTTGAGGGGGGGGGGGGTCGCCACCTCAGACCATCTAATCCCCCCCCCCCCTCCAAAGCATATTCCTAGTAACGCCACTGACTGAAATGAAAGATCGTCACACTCACACAGTCAGTATGATACACGCACGTATTGTATGCGTTTCGGGGAACGCCAAATGTCACGTATTGTGCCTCTCCTTTTGCAGAGGCGCCTGGAATACGTGATTCGCGATTTTGTTAAAAGAGTGAGCATATTCTCGTAGAAATGTGGCACATGGCATTCATTTTATCGTCTTGCGCCATTCGAAAGTGATTCATAGACCATTATGTAATTAATCTTTTCGATGTTTGGGTATTCCTGCTGAAATTTTGTGCCGAAGTACTTTTCCTCGTAATGTTTTTGATTAATTAACTTACCGCACTGCCGTATATTCAAGTATGTCGCATATAAATCTAATGCCCTCTTTGTGTGGACGACGACCACCGCAGGCAACTGATCTAATTACTTGCGCTGCTCTAAAATTTATCAGCCAATCAATCAAAAGCTTTCACGCGTGTCGCTTTCTGTTCGCTCGCACCAGCTTCCTACCTACGCACCGCTCAGCTTTCCTTTGCATTCTTTTATTTAGTTACTTATGAATTACCGGTGACCCGAAAATTGGGGTACTCTGAGTCACAATCCTTGGATGGCATTCGGGAAGCATATTCGCCTCCTTTTCGTGCTTTTCCGATTCGATTTCGATTTCCGGCATTGGCCCCTGCGCTCGGCGGTGGCTCCGCCCATTGCAGGCGGACAGACGGAGAGATAGGCCGTTCGTTGGATGGGCTCTCATCATCTTCTCTTTCGGATAGTATGCCAGCAGGGAATTGAGGCGGAACTTGAGGTCGCCATAATCGCTCTCCTACCCCCCCCCTCCACTCCCATTGCGAGCAAGGGGGGGGGGGGGAAACTCCACTGAGGAATAAGGGGGAGGTGAGGGAAATTGCCCCCAGGGGGCGGGAGGGACAGGAGGAAAAAACTGACGATCGTTTTGGGCCGTGGCTCGAAAGTGGAGGAAGTGGGGAAATTGGGGTCCATGGAGGGTGGGAGGAGGGAGGGGACTGTGTGGGTAAAATGGGAAGGAGAGGATGGGGGTGTTCAAGGGGCTTGAGTTTTTTCGCTTGGCCTCACTCGCATCGGCCCGACGCAGAATGCAGACACTTCCAAGGGATACGGTGCAATATAAAACTCTTTACCTAACCGCTATACACGGTGAATATGTAGCATCCAGCAGCCATTGCTGCTCGTGAGCCTGCACGTAGGCATACTAGTCCAAAGTGCAAGTCTACGAGATGACCCGCTCGTGATCGGCGGATGTCGGTCCAGCGTTAGATAAGAGGTTTTTTGGAGGACCTTCCCTGGGGCAAGAGGTGCCAACTGTGTAATATATTTATGGCCTGGCCGATCTAGTACCTACTCCAAGGATAGATGGCGTTAGTTGTCACCGGGAAATTCAAACCGGGCTTCTTCCCAATTCTGTTCAAGTTTTCGATTTAATTTTTTTGCATGGATATTTCAGCCTATAACAATTCAAATTACCAACAATTAAATAAACTGGAGGCAATTTGAATTCTTATAGGCCAAAATATCCATAGCAAAACCACTTCATCATTATTAAGCAGCTAAAGATTACTTTCCATGAAGTATCTTCGGTGTTTGTTGAGAAGTACTTGTCACTTTACTAAGAACTTTAATTTATTGAGCATTAATTCATCAATCATAACAAAAGATGATGATAAATCATATTATCGATAAAAATACTGCTAAAGCAATGGAATAACTCTAAAGGCAATTATTGGCAAAGTTGAAAATAGCTTGCGCTGATTTAAAAAATTCAAATAATACAATATTGTCAACACAAAAATTTAATTAACTCAATAATGTGCAGCTACACAGTAACACAATTCATGATAAATAATGAAAAAAAGTACAAAAATATGTAAAATATCAATTTTCCTCTTTACTCTTGCCAGAAATTATAGCTGTTCTTCACTTTTTCCACAATGATGATCCCTGATTGCTAATTCAACCAAATAACCTGAAAGAAATAAAAGGACACGAATGAGACATGGCAATCACTAAGGTAAAAGTAATATTAAAATCCTAGGAGAAGGGAGAACCAAACTTTTTCTAAAATAACACATTGGTCACCAACTTAGCAATGCCTTTACACTATCATGTTTTGGTTTAGGAACAATTGGAACAATTTAATTGGGCCTCACTTCATCATTAGGACCTAACATGATGTCTTGGGAGCCCTACTCCCACCTTTTTGGAATGATTTCGTAGGAATACAGAAAAATCAATTTAAGGTTGTCACGAAATTTATAGGTTGTTCGCCTAATACATTTGTGGTAAAAATGTAAAAAGCAGGTGATTTGGTAAAAATTAAAAAAAAATCAGGAGATACAGTAAATATGAACGTTTGCTAACACACACTCAGGAGTTAATACAAAGGAGCTGCAGATAACTCATCTGTCACCTTAAAGACTAGGCCGAATGTGACTGACTCTTAGTATGAGAAATTCAATCGCTGTCATTCAAAGGAAAACTGAGTGTATAAATATTTTTTGTTGAGATAAATTATGTCACCATATGCTTAACAGATCCCTGATAAAAATAAACTCCTCCATTGTGGTGAGGTGTACCCTCCAATGAGGGTAAGGGAAGGATAGGTGTACCCTTCCTATACCCCTCAGCAAGGGCAGACGAAGGGTATTTTAGAAGATTGGTGGGTAGGCCCTCTCCTTCCTGGAGTGTACAGGAAGGGTAGAGGAAGGGTAGAGGAAGGGTTGGGCCAGCCAGGGTAAAGGAAGGATAGGTGTACCCTTCCTATACCCTTAAGCAAGTGTAGACGAAGGGTATTTAGAACATTGGTGGGTAGGCCCTCTCCTTCCTGGAGTGTACGGGAAGAATTGGGCCAGCCTCAATAAAGGGTACAGGAAGGGTAGGGCTAATATAAAAACTAAATTAAACGAATGGGGATGAGTTGTAACAGTGATTTCTAAAGTTATAAGACAGAAAAAAAATTAGCCTTCACATGGTTTTGAACCCAGAACCTACATATTGGAGGATAATGAACTACGGCATTTACAACCTCAGCTATTGAGGTACTTGTCAGATGTCACTTCTCAACGGAACTAATACTACAAAATCTTAAGATTAGATTCGCACCCAGGCCTATGTGGAAGAAAGCTGTGTCTTTTTTCTACCTATTTCTGTTCAGAAAATAAGATCGGCATTCAAGTACCGAACATTACTCTTGCGATGTCCCATTGTCAGCCACAGAAATATGTTACATCCGAGAAATGCGAATGAAAGAACTTCTAAATGAGCTTTTTTCACACAATTATAGAAACTATTGTGTACAGTGGCGTAGCCAGGAATTTTTTTTGGGGGGGGGTCCAAAACCAGGTGGGGAAAGTTTTGAAAACAGGATACCAAGTAAAGGGTTTTCAACTAATTCAAACACTTTTCATAATCGAAAAAACTTCAATAGTTAAAGAAGTATTTTTTTAAATTCATCATTTTTCAATATTTTGTTTTCTTTTATGAAGGAAAATGATTGTTTTTATATTTCGGGGGGTGGAGGGTCCAAACCCCCCGGGAACCCACCCCTCCCCTATGCAAAAATTGCATAAACCTGTTTCAAATTTTTATACATTCTTATACATATCCATGGTAATGTATAAGAATGTATAAAATTTTGAAACAGGTTTATACAATTTTTTCATAGGGGCTGCAGCCATGGCTATACATATTCAGTGGCTTAGCCATGGCTAAGCCACTGAATATGTATATTATTGTTTTCCTCAAGGGAATTTTAAAGATTAGTTGTGTAGCCCGTCTATCTTTGCTTTCAAAGACTGCTTACGTTCTTGTACAGAACTCAATACTCTTTAGCAGGTGAAAGTAGCTGAGGAGATACTTTCAGGATATGTTTTCCTCAGTTATAAATGCTAAGTCCCAAGGAAGGGTAAACGAAGGATTTTTCTACCCTTCCTTTACCCTTAATGGTTGGTAAAGGAAGGGTACACAGATGGTAAGGGAAGGAGTTCCAAGGAAGGGTAGACGAAGGATTTTTCTATCCTTCCCTTACCCTTAATGGTGGGTAGGGCGTGGGTTGTGTAAGGGTAACTACCCACCATGAAGGCTACTACCCTTCTTTTACCCACCATGGTGGAGTTTATTTTTTTCAGGGATATTAGTCATTAGTATATCATAACCTAAAAGGCGTTAGCGTAAAGGCATTACTCATTTGGTGTCCACTTAATGAAAGTGAAACAGGAAGCACTGAATGATAGAATGATTCATCAAAATTTAGGCACTCTCTTTGAGGAAATATCCTTATGAAATACTTCTGACTTCATGAAATTGTCATACTAAACTGAATCAAAAATTTAAACATATGAAACAGTTTGATCAGAAGATCTGAAGGCAGAGTGTCAGAATTAAAAATAACAGAGGACCAAATGTTGTTGTGAATTGATTTCTCAGCTGCTTACAACAATGAATATGTTACTGTATTCATGAAGTAACAAGTAATGGCAGAATACTTGAATTCATAGAATAGCTGAAGTCATCAATAAGTTTGGTTTAAAGCATCAAACTTGTCAAAAATTTATGAAAATTGCATGCAATATTACAAGAGAATGACAAAGAGTTTGAGAATCCACATTCATATAATAGTTGATAATCATTCTGGACAAAATTTTGTATGAAGTGGAATATACATGCAAAAATACATGGTGACTTCATTTCAGGCCTTGGTCAATATACTTCCAAGACTTGATACTAAAAATCCATCAATGAATTCTTTAACTAATCGATACATACTTTTTAAAATGTGAGCCTCAACATTCGATCAGAAAAGTGTGGAAGGAATGGAGGGGCTTAGAAAATTATTACATTTCCTCTTGAATTACTTACCTTTAGCAAAACAGTTGATTCCTAGACCATATATACGGCATGCCATCAGAGGTAACTGGAATACATCAACCGGCTAGCTGCAAGTAATACAATGGATATATTTTAATTGGTGGCAATGATGACAATTGTTTCAGATCTAAAAGTTAATGTACATATATGGTTCAGTCCCTTTGTAATAACATACCTTTGTTTCAACAGCAACAGAATGATCATCCTCATATCTCTGTCATGCCATCTAGAGGTAGCCAGAAAATGCATCAAAGAGCTTGCTGAACATGAAAATGATTGAAGGCAATAATGAGAATATTTAAATGTCCAGCTGTTGAGTAGTCATTTATGAGCAATATAATTTCAATTCATACCATCATATCTTCATAAATGATGGTATGAATTGAAATTTATATATTTCATTCATACCATCCCATTGAATCATAAGAACCAATTAACTGCAACTACATTTGTCAAACAACAACAACTCATTTGTTAAATTTTCAGTGGAAAACACTCTAATCCTATATCAAAGGATTATTTCACATCTGTTCAGTTATTTCTAAGCTAAAACTCAATTTACACTCCCAAAATTTACTATACGAAGAATGACTGATGGAAAATAAGAATCACTTTATAAATGGACACTAATTCAATAACAACAGAAACCCTCCTTTTTCCGGGCTTGGGACCGGAAACACAGGCCCTGAGATATCAATACCTCCATTGCAAATAATAGGTCAACAATCATGACCCACCGAATCAAATCTTAATACAAAACAGGAGGTCCACAAATCACATGAACGAGTTCTTATAGTACAGCATATATTAATGGAAATACTTCCATGTATCTCCACCGATGGCTTAACAAGTTATCACTATGCCTCTTCTCCTTTTGTAGAGAAAATAATTGTGTTTGGTTGCTACATGCAATTAAAAAGGTACGTGGAAATTGCTGATGCAATGATCATGCTAACAAGTTACACTCTGAAACATTTCACCAATTTTGCAGAACGAATGTCGGACACATATGAATGACAATTTGTTAAAAATAACGAGGGTATCTTGAAAACGTTGCATCAACAACGTTCACCAACAGCATTTCCAACAACCCCATCAACTTAATAGACACATTGGAATGATTATCGAATGAAAATCAAAATTCCTTGAAGAAAGAATTACATTATTAGCTAATATGGCTTGAAAACTTAACAGATTATATCAAATAATTATATATATGACTGAATGAAGAAAACACTCACCTGGAAACAGTTCGCGGAAATCGAAAAAACTTGCAATCTTTCGATTATCAACCCCTAACTGCACATTTATCTTGCATTTTGGGGCGTTAAATGTCGCTACACTTCCAGAAAATTGTCAATTAACAAACCTTTTCTGCGTTAAAAGCAAAAAAGAACACGGCCCGCAACGAGTATGACGACAACAACAACACAGCTGATGGACGGAATGGATCGGTGCGCAATGTCCGTTGAAACGATTCAAAACATAAACACATGTGCGAATGAAAATATTACTTTGCGTTATGTAATAATGTCAAAAATATCAATAAAAATAAAAATACGAATATCTGAAAGTACTTCATCATTAAAATTGAAAAAATATATTTGAGTTATAGCTTACTCCAACTATAGGCGGAGTGGCGGTCGGTGGTACCTCTTCCCCCGGGCCTGATAAACGGCCTTGCCTGGGGGAAGATTAAAAGGGTATGCTTAGCTTGGCTCGGGGCTGAGTTGTGGCGTGGCGACTGGCTTGGATGGATCGGCCAAGTGGCTGGGGACATATTTGTTCATTCGTAAAGGGAATAAAGTCACTGCTTCTTTTATTCAGAGTGACTCCTTTTATTTCCGGCACCAGATCCTTCCATTCGAGAGACGCTCGTATTGTCGCTAATATCTCATTCGAAGATGAGCGGGATACGACAAATGATCATGCTAAATGAACATGCGAATGATATCATTCGCCGTATATAACGGAGAAATTCGCGAATGGACCGTCATACGCTTGGTCATTCAGTTAAAATTAGAACATGTCCTACGAGGGTCGTTCAATAAGTATTTTGGAGAAAGGTAGAAAAACAATTTATTTTGGGTCAATTTTTTTATATTCTCCAACTTTGTCTCCTTTCAGCTACGTACATTTTTATTGGCATTATTACAAGCATTTGAAGCCGTCCAAAAAGCAGAATTTCGGGATCTCCTCACAATAGGCATTATTTTGGGCTATGACCTACTCCTTAGACGTAAACTTTGTCAACCAAGCCATTTATTGAAGTTGGGAAATGAGAAAAAGTGATTTGGGGTCAAATCCTGTGAATACGAAAAGTTTATTAACAATTGGACCTTTAATTCCGTAATTTTGGCCAATAAAAACTGCATAGGTATGTAACCGTGCATTGTCTATTTTAAGAAGGAACTTTTTTTTCTTCCAAATGAGGACTCTTTTCATTATTTCCACCAACAACTGGTCCAATAAGGAGGCATTATACTTTCTTGTTATCGCCTTCCTCTTTCCTAAGTAATCGATGTAAATTATTCCGCATGAATCCCAAAATGTCGTAGCTGTGACCTGACTGGAGCCTGTTCACCTTCATAATTCCATTGTTTCGGCTGTTTTCGTCTCTGCAGTGTGGAGATGAATCCACATTTCATGAATAGTTACGTAGTGACGTGGAAAACCCTCAGGGTTGTGGCGGAAAAGCGCCAAAATAGCCTTGGAGTTGACCACACGATTTCGTTTATTCTCCACGGCGAGAAAACGCAGTAGCCGTATTGCAGAGACTTTTTTCACACCCAATCTTTCGTCCAAATTTAAATCGATTATGCGTTGCGATATGCCTATGGCCTCAAATATATCGCGCACTTTGATTTGTCGGTCACTTAAAACCATATCGTGGAGTTTGTCAATCATTTCAGGGGTAGACACTTCCACAGCGTGACCGAAACGATGTTCCTTTTTTTTTTTGGATGTACGGCCAAGTTTAAATTCATTTACCCATTTAAAAATAGTTAAAAACACAAAAGAAGATGTGACATTAACTACATACAGCTCAACTTTGATTTATTTAGGCGTTAAACCTTTTAAAAATGACTGTTTGATCACCGCACCAAACTCACTTTTATCCGTTTGGAAAAAGCAAATGAAAACTACAATCGGCAACTACAATTAAACTATAGAATGAATACAGCTGAAAAGCTAACAGCTGACTAGTGAAGCGTGATGCTTACTGGGAAAAATTAATTTTTTGACATGAAGAGTGCAATCTCTCGGAAATTCTTACTGGACTTATTGAACGACCCCACGTATTTTGCTCGCATGATCCTGTCAATGATCACGTGATCATTCAGCATGATCATTTGCATGATCATTCACCGTGTATAGCGTCCTTTGCGCATTAATATTGCTTGTTAGTTCCTGGAGTCTCCTCGCTTTGAATTCATTTTGAAGAACCTTTGAATTTTCCAAATGAAATTTATTTCTTTCTAATCGTGGTTTTCACGTCAGGGCGTCATCTTCAGATGCATAGTACTAATACTACTACAAATTGAATCAGGTGCATAATAAATACTAATGTTATGAAGCTGAGGAAGACGCTCTGACGTCGAAACCATGGTTATGGAGAAGGTGATGTGTATCCATAAAGGTTTTTGTTCTTCATGGCTAATCTAAGTATCTAGCGGCCTTCTGCCCAATACCAGAAAATCTTTTTAACGCACTCTGTTCGCTCGCGCAGCTTTCCTTTGTTTTTTAATTGGAGTTAGGTTTACGTGGAATGCTTATATGAATAAGCTCAGCCTGACTCCCCTCCACACTTGGACTTCAATATACAAGAGAAAGGCCCACCCCACTTCGCATTCTACATTGTACATATATATGTCCAATTCTCTTCCTCCCTTATCTAACTCTGTTGTTAATATCCCTACTTCATACTTTACACCTTCCAAACACTCTGTCTCCTCCATATCCCGTGAAAAATCGTTACGATAACCTTGTAAGTGTAAGTGACCTGTTAGATAAACTCGGATGCGAATCTCTGTCAGACCGTAAGTTGAAAAATAGACTAAACCCTTAGATAAATTCAAGATCAGTGTCTTCTCAGACGAAATTAAGAATATCTTATGAACGCCAACATACTACGGTAGATCAGCTTATGTAAATAAAATAAGAGATATTTTATTTATTTGTTTTAATAAAGAGATACACATACAGCAATACTGCCAATTTAAAGTGCACTTACAACAACAAATATTAAATAATTAAAGAATAATTATTTGTTACAAATTTAAATAGAATAACAAAGAAAAACAAACATTTATCCGGCTATCTAGTCATTTATGCGATAAATATGTTAATGCCCGATGAGTAAATTTTTTTAGTGTCAGACCAAACGGATCAATATCACTGGGTAGAGTATTTAATAAAAGGGAAAGCCTATGGAAAAGTGAGCGCTTAATTACAGATAGCCTGGGTGTAGGAATGTGGAGTAAAGAAGTAGATCGGGTGTGGCGGGAAGGTACTCTAATGTTGAGGAAGGAAACAATTTCAGAAGTGGGAGTTAAGGGTATTATAAATGAATTTGATGTCTGATTGAAGTCGGAGAAGGGAGAGACTAGGGACGGATAAAGAGGATAAAACTACACTGATAGGTGACTCGCGGAGATTTGGGTTTCTAAATTTTACAATTTTTGCAAAAAAAGTTGTAACACTGTTGAGGGTGGCAAGATTAGTGGGAGCAGACATTGAACAAATTGGGGAGCAATAGTTGATCACCGGAAGAACTATGGTTGTGAAGTAGGATTGGAGTGCCTTAGTACTGGAGATATCCGTGAACCGGTAGAGTAGTCCTAAGAGTGACATGGCTTTAGATTTGATCGCATGAATGTGTTCAGAGAACAGACGTTTATGGTCCACAATAATTCCAACATCTTTCACGGATGACACACGATTAAGAGGCAAGTAGTTAATTGCATAATCAAAAAGGATAGGAGTTTTCTTCGCAGATATTGTCATTAGACTGTTGAACATACAGATTCAGAATGTCTTTTTTCTAGGATCAATAAGAGATTATAACGGCAGCGATAAAACTCACAAATATGATAAGGATGACTTTGTAGTGTAGCCTACTAACTTATGATTACTTTAACGTATATTTCCGAATTCTACTATTACATATTTCTAACAGCATGTGGTAGTATAAATTTTAAGTATGTGTGACCTTTTTTGGACCGTGAGGTGTGCATGTGGGAATCCAATTGCATGCTGCATGCTGGTGATTGATCACCCCCTGCCAAACACCTTAGAGGTGGATCGCAGGGTATTATGTAGATGCAGATGCATCTCCTCTCCTCGCCCACCATTTGCAGCACTTCATCGCTCATTTTCCCCCTGCATTGATCGCACCGCTGTCGGACATTAAATGAGTCGCGTATACAGTGATGTGCGTTACTTTATTTTCATTTGCGAACCTTTGCTTGGAAAGCGGCAGTGCTGCCTAATCCTGAATCACATCACATGAGCATTTTTTCCGTCCCTTTCGAGTGATAGCTACAATGATTGCTCCAATGATATGACCACTCCACGAGAACATTTTTCGCGATGCCTCCAGGAAAGGGGAATCCATTATAGGAGTCCAGAGAACATGGCGGATAAGGATCATACCGCAGCGTGCGAATTCTATTCCAATGCCAACATTGGCCGCATAGCGGCGCTGGTTGGTAAACCGCATCTCGTTCACTGTGTCTTTCGCCATTTACTGAAAATGAAGTGGTCAGGCGATCTTCGCCTCAAATAGCTTTTTCGTAGTGATTTTCCAATAGTAACAGTCGTGGGTTAAGTTTTTTCATAGACTGTGGTCAAGGGTGGACAAGGACATGCCATTCTCTTCCGGCCTGGGAAGACCAGCAGTTGCGATTGAATCGCGCTCTTATTGGCTGAACATAATCTATGATAATGAGTATTGGCCATCTTTCTTACGGTTTATGTCCACAGTAGTCTTGAATTTGGTCTTAATTATGCATTGTGCTCCATTGTAGACCTACCTTATATTAATAATGGCTAAAGTGAAAAATATGCTAATGAATAGACCTAGAGAAAATGTGATGAAAATATGATGAGAAAATGATATTGTCTCGGTATATGAGGCAATATTTGGGTGAACGATGCTTTTATCCGTAAAATAAAATTTTCATGGGCTGTATTTATGTGAATTGTCTATTACATCACCATATTTTCTGTCAAACAAATAATGAACGTGTTATTCTAGGCTTGCTTTCATCTTTTGCTGTTCTTCTGTACGAATTTATTTTTTTCAGCAACTTTTTAGTAAAGAAATTTTACTTGAAGGAAAAGAACCAATTTTTTCGTTTTAATACTGTTCTGCTTGTTTGAATCCTGGGTCTCACTCTCCGTAATTGAGTTCAGTTTGCCGTCAACTACCTGCCAGTCCCTAATATGTAGTTACTTAGCCCCTAATTTTATGAATGAAGTTCTTTAGTCCTTGCCTTTTCCATGTCCTGCAGTTCACTTGCTGGGGTATGTATTTTCATGAAAAGGGTTACTATAATCTGTTGAATCATAATTAAATTCTGATCATAACTTCCCTTAGCAGTGGATCTACTCTAGTTGTTTTTTACTCATGACAATTGTGTAAAGGTGCACATACCAGCGCTTCGAATGATTAAGAGGCGTACCTACTGGGTTTCCCCATAGCCTGGGCTCCATTAGCCACAATTAAGGACAAACATTTTTTATCTGGCCTAGGACTACCATAGATGATTAAATGGCTTTGGTTGGTACTACGAAAAAGTTCTGGCATGATGAAGACATCAAACGATATTGGCCGCGGGTGCATTAGATGTGAATGCTCCTGAAATAAATTGCCAATAATTAATTCCACTAAGATTGTGAGCTCTGATTTTACGTTTGTGGCCGACTGCAGAAAGGATCGAATTGTGCCATTTAAGTTGAAAATGGTCTCGCATGCGTTAAATGTGTCATTAATATGATTTATTGGCTCAGTTACGTGTAATTGCTTTTTTTAGCAAGGCTTCCGAAATGTAGATCATGAGAAACACATCTCGCGCTCTTTCTTCACGACGTTCTCAAATCTAGTGAATCGAAAAGACAAGTTGACGCAGTATTTATTGATTTTAAGAAGGCTGTCGACGCGGTACACCCCAAAAAACAAGCAAAAAACTGTAATTTGTACAAATTGCAGTCATGCGGATTAAACGAAACAGAGGCAAACTGGATACGCGACTTTCTGAATGATCGTAAAGAAAAAGTTGTTCATGACGGAATTAGCGCTGACGTAGATAAGTGTAGTAGTGCCATCGGGTGTTCCACATGGAAGCGTGATCGGCCCCCTTTTGTTCCTTATATACATTCATGACCTCTGCTCCCGAATTAGCGATAAAATACGTTTATTTGCTGACGACCCTGTCATCTATCGTGAAATTAGTGATCACTCTGACTACGAAATTCTATCATCGGATTTAAACAATGTTCATTTGTGGAGCCAAGAGTGAGGACTCGAACTTAATCTGAGCAGATGCATGACGGTACACTTCTTGCGGAATTCGTCCAACTATATAACCATGTGTATGCAGAAGATGGTATTAATACAAAGGCAACAGACGAAGTGAAGTGCCTGGGAGTTACGATAACCTCGAACCTCTCGTGAGGAACAAAAATAAGGAATAACTGCGGTATAGCCCATATGAAATTAGGATTCGTAGGCGTATTTGGGAATATTTTCGGATGAGGAAGTAAAAGAAAGGTGCTATTTCGCACTCGTCCGACCGCATCTTGAATATGCAGCGAGCGTCAGGGAACCGGTGCAGAAAGACTTAATCCGCGAATTCAATAAAATACAAAGGAAGGCTGGGCGGTTCGTCAAAATCTGCTTCGCGGCGTACAGACAGCGTAACGCGAATTAGGCTAGGAGCCGCTGGAGACTCGGAGGCTTCGCAGTAGGCTTAGATTGCTTGAACAATTAATAAAAGATATCTTTAAGAACGACAGGGAGAACATAAAATTAGAGCCCCACTATATTTCCAGGTCCGACAGAAGCGATAAATTAAGAGAGAGATATTTTGCTGAACGGATAGATATGGGAATACGTTTTTCCCTCGAACAATAAAGGACTTTGATAAATACCTATCGTAATTTCGTTGGAGCATTTCCTTATTATTATTAAACGGCTGCTGCCCCAACTCCCCCTACCACACCGCCTTCTTTGGTGGCTTGTGAGGTATTTTAAAATGTAGATGTAGAAATTTCCTCGTGAGAAGCGGATATGGTTGACTGGTAGCGCCGCGAGTGGTGATTTTTTTAAACAGTTTTTAATGCTTTTCTCGGAGCGACAACTTTTCTAGCGGCGGACGTCAGAATCCTCTGGTGTAATTAATATCCGTGGCTCCTGAGATAGACATCCTCTCCTTTTTCCAGCACTTGGTACGACCACCGCGGACACGTCCGTTGGCACCGCCAGCCAGAACGCACGGCCGCAAAGATCGTGACAGCACGTGAGGCCCTCAATGGAATGCCACGAGGAGAGCGACGGATGAAGCGATGGAAAAGTGGAGAGCCAAATGTGCGAGTGATTCAGGGAATTCGATGCGATTTGTATTCGGTCTTTGGAAAGCTATCACTCTGAGGGACGAATAAACGTGCTCGTATGACTCAGGCTTTGTAAGCGGGGTAATTATTCACGCCGAGACAGCGGCATACTTCCACTTCTACATAGTACCCTGCCAGCCACTTCTAGGGCGTTTGGCAGGGGGTGATTAATAACCAACACGCAGCATGCAAGAGGACCGTCACATGCACACCGCACAGTCACATAAATATTATGCACATTAGCAAAAAAAAAGTGCATATTCATAAAAAAACTTGCTAATGGTTAGTAATACCTAGAGCAAATACATGCAAGGTTAAAACTATGGACAAAATCATGCAATGAATCGTCCTAGGGATTAGCGCCGTATATTCTGTGAAATGAGGCACCGTTGTTAACCTTAGTAGTACGAGGGAAAAATGAATTAGAATGATTAATTAATTAATGAAGAATTTAAATCTCTCCGATTTTGCAATCTATTTCTTTTAGCTTCTTTTCGTGATCACGTCTACCATAGTACGACTGGTAAACGTAGTATACTTTTCACGTCGTTTTGGAAAACATTTTCTCCGGATTTACTAAGTAAATTTATCCTATACTTCGCTCTACGCTCCTGTAAAGATTCTCATCCTAACTCGCGTAACATGCTGGAAACGCTGCACTTTTTATCGTAAAAACTCATCACAAAAACACAACATGCTTCGCCCCTCTCATGTGCCTCTGACGATCGCATGTTATGTTCTGTGGAAGAAGAAAGGAAGGAAGTGGATGGGAGTAGTTTCACGCCGAAGGTGAAGAGCACGCCGGTTATGCAGCCACGTTCAAGGAATGCTCTGAAGGCGGCTGAGTGTTCTATTGTCCTTTCGAAGACTTTATTGGGAAGCCAGGCGAGAATGGTGATTATGCCTTGATTATATCGACGAGTGGTTACGAGCGGAGGCGAGCCATGTCGTGAAACATTCTCCGTTGATCTTGGTACCTTTTACGTTTTAAGGACAGCATTCTTTGAGAGTGTTTCAACTCCGCTTTTTCCTCCCGCATTCCATTGAGTGGGTTCGATGAGCATGGAAGATACGACCGACCAGCACCTGACACGGCCGTGAACAAAGTCACGCGTTCGACCACTCAAAGAAGAGTATGATTTATTTTATTGCTAGGTGAGAAAAGTAGGATGCAGAGTTGGGATTAACGATAGAAAATTTAACGAAAACAAATTACCCTTTAAAATGTAGTTTACTATTCGATTTAATCGTTATTTTTTTTGTAAAAGTTAACTTTTAACTTGTATTCGTTAAGTATTGGTTCTAAACTAACTGAATTCAATGTAATTCGCTACATGGACGTATCCAGCGAGGGGCAGGAGGGGGCAGAAGCATAAGTTGGAAACGAAAATAATATTTTTTCAAGCAAATAATATTTTAAACTAATAAAGAGCTGTTACAGCTTCCTTAAAATGTTGATTTCATTCACCCTTTCCATGCTTAAATCTTAAGTACAACTTGAACATGAACAACCATGGCTTGCCCCCCCCATCCCCCTAGTTTTGATCCTGGTTAAACCCTTTATTCGCTAAGTGAAATCGGTTTTTATGTCGATCTGTTCGACTTTGGGTGCGAAGCTTTTCCGACAGGCAATGGGGGAAAAAAATGTCATCTAAGGATGCAATCAATATGTGCATCTGTGAAGTTGTGCGAGGACGCATTGAGTCGGCCCAGGTGAATTCCCTCAGACACAAGCAAATGCATGGCGGTACATTTCTCGCGGAATTCGTCCAACTCAAGTCATGTTTATGCAGTGGATGGTATTAACATAAAGGCAACAGACGAAGTGAAGTACCTGGGAGTTACGATAACCTCGAACCTCACGTGGGGAACACATATAAAGAATATTTGCGGCATAGCCCTGAAGAAATTAGGATTCGTCAAGCGTATTGTGGGAAGATTTTCGGATGAGAAAGTAAAAGAAAGGTGCTATTTCGCTCTCGTCCGACCGCACCTTGAATATGCAGCGAGCGTATGGGAACCGGTGAGGAAAGACTTAATCCGCGAACTGAATAAAATACGAAGGAAGGCTGCGCGTTTCGTCAAAAACTGCTACGGGCGTACAGACATTGTTACCCAGGGGGCCGATTGTATAACTTTACGTTCGAACGTAACGATCCGGTTCCCGTGGAATTTTGGTCAACAACTCGAAAACAATTGAAGGAGCGATTGTGTAACTTTACGTTCGAAAGTATTCCGGCTCTCGATCGAAAGCATCTCTTCGTCAACACATCACTTGACGATAAGGCTATCGAATCGTTCGCAGGTGAGGTTTGGGACGGAATTTAAATGTTTATTTCCTTTCATGTTCTAGTTGTGTCCTTTATTTGGGATTAAGTGAATTATGCAACCGATTATATTTATAAATCCTAGTGTTATGTTATTAATTACGTGCATTTGTAGTTAATTGACATAAATAATTGCAATTTGTGCGAGTTGGTTCACTATGATATAAAGATGAGCAAGTTTACATTTGCTTCGCTATGTAATGTATGTGCAATTGAAATGAAATTATATTTTGTGGAATTAAGTGAATTAAACGTGCTATTTAATTTATACATCATTGTGTTATGTTTTTAATAACGTGAATAAGTAGTGAAATTACATAGATAAATACAATTTGTACGTGTTAGTTTACTATACGATACAAAGATGAGGACGTTCACAATTGCTTCGCTATGTAATGTGTGTGCAATTCGTACGTGCAATTCAAATGAAATTATCCTTTTTGTATGCTTCATTTAAACGTGGTTCCACTATAGTATATTAGCTAAATTATAGCTGTGCTATAATACATTGTCAAAATTATATTCTCTACGAGGTTTAATTTAATTCGGAACATCGGGCGGTTATTGACAAGTAAATGATTTAATTTATGTACTCAAATAGTTTATTTTAACTTCTCAATGACGTCGTAAATTTATATGAAATTATATGTTTTTATGTACTTCAATTAATGTCTCTGATGCGATATGATTTCCTCAATAAGGGTAAATTTTCGAACTGATGTTCGGGTGTTTGAGACGAGAGGAGATATCAAAGATGACTATGCATATTTGCTTTTTCTTTCAAGTAATAGTGAAAAGTTTGTGATCATGAGAATGTTTTTGATTGAGAACATTAGGGTACTTATTTATTTCATGATTTACGTGTTTTTTTAACTGTTTACCTAACGACTATTATTAAGATATCGTACTAATTCACACTCGTCAGTTTTTATTTCTTGCAAATAGTCCATATGCTGCGGCATTGCTCCTTGCAGACACACAAAGGCGAAGACTAGAGCCTATCAATATCGAATATCCGTTCATATATTTCCTATAAATGAATTAAGTCAATTACAAATGATACAATTTATTATTTAGCGAATTGGAAAAGTAACGAAACGGACACTTACCCCGGCATTTCAAAATAATCAGCGGCATCTGAGTAAAAACTACTTATCCCAAATATCAGCTACGCTTCAACGGAAAGGAAGGTATTTAATAGTGAATTGAAAAAGATTAATTTATACGCAAAGTTAAATTCTTTCAATAGTATAAACCTAATTGGCCAATTGTCTCTGAAACCAATATTGTTAACTTAGCTTCCCTTTTCAAAATAAACACAGCCACTCTCGGCCTAATTGCGCATGCGCCCAAGGAAAACAATCGCGTAACGTATTCCCAATTCCAAGTAAATATGACAACGTCGTAACTTTCGATTGCTTGTTGACGATCGTCCATACACAATCGCACTTACAGCCAACGTTCGAACACCGGGAACTCAATCGAGAGTGAACGGATCTCTAACGATCGAAAGGTAGCCAAGTTACACAATCGGCCCCCAGATGTTAAGCGAATTAGGCTGGGAGCCGTTGGAGACTCCGAGGCTGCGCGCTAGGCTTAGATTGCTTGAACAATTGAGAATGGATATCTTTAAGAGAGACACAGAGAACATAATATTAGAGCCACACTATATCTCCAGGTCCGATAGAAGCGATAAATTAAGAGAGATGTTTTGCCGAACGGATAGATATGGGAATTCGTTTTTCCCACGAACCACAAAGGACTTTAAAAAACGCTAGTCCCAACTTCGTTAGAGCACTTAATTTTTTTAGCGGTAAACGGCTGGTGTCCTTATACCCCCTGCCACACGCCTTTTAGGCTGCTCGCGGGGTGTTATGTAGATATAGATGAAGCGGGGTGGAGTGAGTGCATTGGCGGCCTGAGTTTCGGAGCGCACCCTGGGGGACGAGAAAAGGCGAGACCACTCAAAGGCTTTTTTATTCTTTTTAACCTTTCTCTGTCGTTCTTCAGAAAAATAACTTTTAACTTGAACAAATAGCTTTTTAAGTTCTACAGATTCAGGCTTCCATTGGTGGAAGTTAGACATATTTAAATAAATAAAAGATCGTAGCACTTTTCTACAGTAATTTTTTACTATGCCTTCCTGACTCCTAACTCCCATAACTTAATTCACAACCATTAAGTCCCATAACTTGACTCATGTCCCTTCTCCTTGTGCACGCCTTTATCTGTCCCTTACATCTCAATACCTCTGTTGTGAGTCTTCTTGGGAAAACATTGCCTTCCATTTTCCTCCCCATGTTATTCCCATCGCAATTGCAATGTCCTGCATTACATGACCTGTGGCCACATATGGATCCACATTATGACGCACCTTTATGTTTCTTCTCAATACTCTCCCTTCTCCTCCTCTCCTCTCCACCACTTTGCTGCTCCCTTCCCTTTCATCTTGAGCACCCGCCACTAACGCCGTCTCTTGAAGTACCTATATCAAATCTTTTCTGATCAATATTCAATGTTCACCTTGCGATGGTGCCACTGGCCACGCGAGCGTCAGGATTAGAGTACATTGTTCAGCTCGCGTGGCTTATTAAACGTTTAAATTACAATTGTAACGTAATCAGTTTTATTTGTTACATATCAGCATATATTCATGCTGATAGAACACTTGGAAAGTAAATGGTGAAGAGGATAACTTGGAGGATAGTCGTACCCAATGTATCAACGGGCCCCAATCAATCGGAATGTGATGAGTTATAAATAATTCTTGAATTGCTTGAGGAAGGTGCGAAATAATATCATCTCACAAATTTTATGTACGACGGAGAAATTAAATTTTCAATCTGGCAACCAATTTTCCCCCTTAAACACATAAAAAGATTAAAAATATAAAAATTGATATGAATGTTATTAGGTGCTGGAGAGAGTATTCCTCGGTGATTGAATGCTCTTGCTATGGAATGGAGACTATCGTGATTTTTTTGGTTTTATAAGTTTATAGCCCTTTCCATCAGTCCAGCTCCACGTATCATTGAATTGTGGTAATTTTTTCACGATGTTTTTCCTTCGGGAAAGAAGAAAGAAAGTGTTGATAAATGATAATAGAGTTCTTTCCCGAGTTTTACCGTTAGAGAAGTATATTTGTGCTTTCCTCCGTGTCAATTGGTCAATTTCATAATTGGTTATCCATGCACAGGATCTGATCGGTCAAAGCATTTACTGAGAACTACACGGCTTCTCTTTGTACTATTCTTAGTTTGGCGATTGGATCTTCGGATGCCGATCCCATATTCATTCACTCATTCAAAATGCGGCATGGCGAGTGCGATATGGCACATCTACTCCATTTTTTAAAACTGCAAAACCTTCCTACCGCAGGCTAGCAAACTAGCTTCTTTGGGGCTCTAGCAAATATATTTCTTATGTGCTTTTGTTAAAATATGCTATATATCTTCCCTTAGGTTTAGTCAATCGGTTTTAGGTAGGGATGGACGGATCCAGGATTTTTATCGGATCCGGATTCGGATCGGATCCTTGATTTTCGGAGCCGGATCTTTCGGATCGGATATTTTCGGATCCAAATGCATTTTCAAATTCCTGTCGCTGAGATTCCCCCGATGATTGTTCAATATCTTGGGAAGAATCACACTATGCGCCAGTCGTATTTTGATTTTTTTTTCCACGGCTAAAATTCTGATACGTAACCTCTGCGAGAACTTTCAAGCAAAGCGGTTCATGAGTAGGACAAGAATCGCATGCGACGGCGCATTCCAAGATAGAATCGGAACTCTTTCCACCCTTATTTGTATTGTTGCACTCACTGAAGCTATTATTTAAAATTTCGGATCCAGATCCGATGTCTTCCGCGACTTTGGATCCGATGTATCCGATGAAGGGCAATATCCGCGCATATTTGGATCCGAGGTATCCGAATCGACCATCCCTAGTTTTAGGCCTTAAGTCCATAGTTAGACCTTTATAGTTTAATATTTTACACTATACTCCCTTTATCTGTCCCTACCATTTGCTACTCATTTCAAAACGCTATTACAATAGCGTCCTTAACATCTGTAAGCATGTATACAAAGTGATACTAAATATATGGTTCTTATTTGAAATATTTATATTTTAAAATGCATATTTCAGCAGAATTCCCCGCGACAGGTCTGAAGTACAATGCCACAACGGGTTTGTTGAGTATACTCCAAAATCGATGTATATCTAACGAAAGGTTTGAAGTTTTAATTAGTTTGAAGTCCCTCGTAAATCACTTCGTCCGGCGCCTTTATATTACTACCCTACACCTCATACATATGGGGACAATTGGATGTACTAGTCTTAGAAATGTACTGCCGTGTAATTGCTCGTATTAAGATCTAGTCCCACTCGTGGCTCCTCGCATGAACTTAATGCAAGTGCGATGAGAGGACTTCAAAGTGAATAGCGTTCAGTAATTTCCCGATTTGATGGCAGCATCGCATCGGTAGAATACACAGATATATATGTACATGTAATTATGTGTGTATATAACTAAACTCGCACGCTCCGCGCGCTCGTTAAGGGGCTACGCCCCTTAAAAACCCCGGTTCCGGCTTCGCCGTCTACATTTGTGGTCGTTCGAAAAATTTTAGTTCGAATAATCTCACCTCGGCTAGGGGCTGGCTTCGCCGGCCGGGGGGTAGAGAGGCGCGCCACTCATTCCTCGGAACGGCTTCGCCGTTCCTCGTTCAGAGGCGGCTTCGCCGCCCAGGGGTTTAGTGTGCCCCTCCGGAGCTACCCCGCTTAATTACTCGGAACGGCTTCGCCGTTCCTCGTGTGGGGTCGGCGTAGCCGCCCAGAGGGCGAGGGCATTTCCGAACTTTTTCACCGTTATACCGTTTAAGGGGCGGCTTCGCCGCCCAGGGGTGGGAGGAGCCCACAGCGGCTGCGCCGCTTGAACGTCGGGGCGGCTCCGCCGCCCGAGGGTTACTGAAGGTCCCCCTCGCCTGCGCCAGTTACTCCTCAGAACGTCCTCGCCGTTCCTCGATGTGGGGCGGCTACGCCGCCATTGGCTTGAGAAGCCCCCCCGCGGCTGCTCCGCTTATACTTCATAAATGGTCTTCTCCACGGAGAGGGGTACCAAGGGCGATTTGGGGGTTCTAATGTGTGGCGGAATTCTTACGATTGTTTTACCCAGAGAGGCGATTTATTAGGAATTTTTTGGGGAGATTTCACGGGGTTATCGGGGGTTTTAATAAGCAGTAGGGGCTAAATTGTGACGAAAACTACTCGGAGAGGCGACTTAAAATTTTTTAATTTTTTTTCGGCGAGGTTCCAGGAGGTGATCCGGGGTTTTCTGGTATTTTTTCCCGTATACTTTACGGTGGCCCGCCCTCACCAAATATTCCGGGACGGGTAGTGCGGCGTATTGTTTGCGAGAAGTTCCCAAATAGGAGACTTAATGACACATTTTACACTTAGGGGAGGTTTCAGGGGGATACCGGGGGTTTATATGCTTGTACACCTGGCGGTTACCATCCGTTCACATAAATTTCGTGGCGATGAGTCGTTGGGGGCGGTGAAATAGTCACGAAAAGTACCCAAAAAGTAGACTTATATGCAAACTTTTATTTTTTTGGGGGTATATGTGGGTTTATCGGGGGTTTATAGGTTTTTACTGCCAGGGGTCATCAATCGTCCATATCAATTTCGTAGCGATGTGTCATATGGCTTGGGGAAGCGGCGGAATTGTGACGAAAAATACCCGAAAAGGCTACTTATATGCAAATTTTTACTTTTTAGGGGGTTTCGGGGGGTTTAGAGATGACGAAACTATATGGTCACATTCATTTACTGTCATAACTAAAAGAAGTGTGCCTAATGACATCCATATTTCGAGAGTAATACAATAAAAAGCAAACTAGTCCCTGGAAAAAGTGAGTAGTACCTCCCATTTTTATTTTTTCGCGGTTAAATGCGTTGAATCATTTATTAAAAATTCATGTTTTCTGAAAGACAATGCAAAGTTGTATGTAACTACAAGGTTTGAAAGAAATCGGTAAGGTTAAAGTTGACAAAATCTTGTGTTAATCTTTTGGAAATCGTAATTTTCGGTGATTTTCGAAATATTTTTTTTTTTTTCTGAGTAACCAAGAACGACGAAAGAAAATTGTTGCCTACATTTCGTAGACAATGTTAAAAGCATATATAATAATCATTTTCGTTACCCTACACCTTAAATAAACTCGAATGGAGCGGAAGTTATGAAATTTTATTCGAAAAATCAATTTTTGGACGCCATTTTGGCTGCAATTTTCTCAAATGGAAACTAATAAATTTACTTTATTACGTGCCCACGTTTATCAGCTTTCAAAAAAAGCATAAACGACCCGTGTGTCACGCATAATTCGCGCGCAGTAAAATAAAAACCGAAAGACGGTCCCCGGAAAAGCGCGATTTCGGCCATTTTGTCGTCCTAGCGACGACACGTGGTGGAAACTTCCGGTTTTCGGATTTTTCCTCCGGATCATTTCGGGTTCCCCGCACGCGTGCCAAATTTCAGCTCTCCAGCACTTCTAGAAGTGGTCGGGAATTTGTATCCATCAGTGAGTCAGTCACCACGAGGGCTGTATATAGATAGGATAATCGATTACGTCGTGAAAATAAGAGGGCAAGGGAGGCTTGGTGGAAAATACAGTGTGAGGAAATGGAAAAGTTCCAGAAGGAGGGAGAAGTAGGCGCGTTGTACGCCAAAGTTAAGTCACTATCGTGCGGCAAAAGAGGACAAGCCATGATTAAAATGAAGGCTAAAGATGGGAGAGTGCTAACCGAGCGAGAAGAGGTACAGAGTAGATGGAAGGAATACGTGGAGGATCTGTATGACGGAAGAAACAGGCCGGAGAGATTGAGTTTAGAGGATGAGAGTGCCGTGGAGGAGGACAATCTTAGGCCGGGGATATTAGATTCGGAAATAGAGAGAGCACTTCGTGATATGAAGGCTAGGAAAGCAGTAGGAGTTGACAATATCCCGTGTGAGCTTCTGAAGAATCTAGGGAAGGATAGTAAGAAAAGGTTTTTCGAACTAGTTCGCAGCATCTATGAGGAGGGATGTTGGCCGGAAGATTTCGTGAAGACGGTTCTAATTCCGCTTCCGAAAAAGAAGAAAGCTGTGGAATGCGGAGATTATAGAACTATCAGCCTAATATCGCATGCGGCGAAGGTGGTACTGAGGATATTGAACAGATGAATGGAGGCAAGGGCAAACGAGTATTTGGGCGAAGATCAATTTGGTTTCAGAAAAGGGAAATCAACTCGTGATGCAATAGCAGTAACGAGGTCCCTCGTCGAGAGGAACCTAGAATATGACCAAGACGTATATGCCTGTTTCGTGGACTTTGAGAAAGCATTTGATAGGGTGAACTGGGTTAAGCTGATGGATATTCTCATGAGAATAGGTGTAGATTGGAAGGATAGACGACTGATTCGTAATCTTTATATGGCCCAGACTGCGCAAGTGAGGGTAGCGGGCGAGGAATCTGGGTGGGCAAGCATTGGCCGAGGTGTAAGGCAATGCTGTCCTCTATCGCCGATGCTTTTTAACGTATACGCTGAGGAGATGGTAAGAGAAGCGTGGGACGAGTTGGAAGCTGGAGTGAAAGTGGGAGGAATGATGTTGAAATCGGTAAGGTTCGCGGATGATCAGGCGCTGATTAGCCAGTCAGCGAGGGGATTACAGGCTCTAGTGGATGCGTTATACGAGCGGTGCGAGGAGTATGGGATGAGTATTAATCACAAGAAGACTAAGGTAATGCGGTTTTGTAAAGTATCGTGAGCGAGGAATGTGAGACTCAAGATCAAAGTAGTTGGGGAAACACTTGAACAGGTAGAGCAGTTTAACTATTTGGGCAGCACATTAGAGGAAAATGGACACAGTAGCAAAGACATCAGGAAGCGAATTGCACTAGCAAAGGAGGCGTTCATGAACAGGAAGGAGCTTGTTAGAGGATCGTTATGTTAGAGTTTAAAGAAAAGGTTAGTGAAGAGTTTGATTTGGAGTGTAGCTCTCTATGGTGCCGAAACATGGACACTGAGGAAAGAAGACGAGAGAAGATTGGAGGCATTCGAGATGTGGGTATGGAGAAGAATGGAGAGGGTAAAATGGACGGAGAGGAAAAGGAACAACGAAGTGCTGGATATGGTGGGTGAGGAGAGGCAGCTTTTGGATGAGATACGGAGGAGAGAGAAGGTATGGATGGAGGGAGTACTCAGCGGGGAGGGGATGTTGAAAAAGGTGTTGGAGGGTAGAATGTTAGGGAAACGAGGGAGGGGAAGGAAAAGAGTAGGATTTTTGGATAGATTGAAGGGGAGTAGGCCTTATAGTGAATTGAAGAAGGCGGTAATGGAAGGAAAGGAAGGCTCCCAGAGCACTTCTTTAGTACTCCATGCAAACCTACCTTAATCGGTAGAATATTCTAATAATAATAATCTGTGGTAGAATATAATCAAATTTTACCGCTCATTCGGGAGCATATGTCAATAGCATGCCTAAGGAACAAAAGGGGGCCTATTACGGATCCTTGTGGGGTTCCGAATGCGACACTAACTACTCCAGACCTAATTCCATCAAGGAATTCTTTAATATGAAGCGCAAAGGTTTTTTTTTCAATGTGAACGTGAAGGAAACGTAGCACTGCCTGCAAATTGTAATTCTACGTTCTAATTGTAATAGTTAAGCTTCCTTACGAGGAAGGTGTTTCGGCTGGAGCCCTTTTTCTTGGGGTACACACGCTTAATTCGGCCAACAGCGGGAAAGGGGGGGGGGGGAACAAGAGTTTGGTGGTAGCGGCCGGATGACCCTGACGATGTGTTAAAAGCGAGACGTCAACTCTCGGAGATTAGGTTTATTCCAGCGGAGGTGGGGGGAAACAGATGAAGACCCACGAGCAAGCATTTTTAGCCTTCTCACGAAGTAGAAGCAGACGATGGCCGCCATCGCATTTCACCTCGCCCTTCCACAGTCTTTTGTGGCCAACAAAAAAAACAGTGAAATCTTAAATGGATAGAGGCAGCACCTTTTCCTGCTGGCGTTGTTCGAGATCATAAAAAAAACAACACACGGCAGGTCTTACAGTTCGATGGTATCTCTCCGACAGAGCTTCAGAGGGAGGAGATGGACATTTTCCTTGCACGGGAAGGTATTCGTTTCGATGCAATAAAGCCATGGAAATTTTACCCTCTTGAAATTTACGATACGTTGCCGCAATTTTTTGTGCAAGCCTTGCAACCAATATATATTTTTTTGCCAGCGGGGAATGGATAGAAAACTTCTTATGGACAACTTCCGCCGTTCCTTTGTGGAGGTCCTGAGCATTAGAAAAATATAATTTGCTTTCCCGCAATGATTTTATTAGTCCGACCGAATGCAGTAACTAAGTGCCACTCCCAATGGATAAAAGATGTAAAAACAACGAAATAAGAGACGGTTAGTTCCTAGAAAATGGCGCAGAAGTAGATGTGAATACGGCTAACTCTTCATATGTACCGAGTTAATCTATTTAGTAAAGGGTAAGATGAGGCCTAGTGTCAAATTAAAAGAAAATCTAATTGGAAAGAAAGAACAAATATATACCTTTTTGCGAACGTACTGATCATCTAAAATCGTGTTCTCTTTGGCTCATAAATAACACAGGCCAACAAAAAATTTTGTTTGAAAACTTTTTTATTTTAATAGCTGATTTTTATAGATTTTTATGTGCCGAATCCAAACCTGGCCTAGTTATTTTGTATCACCGATAGTTTCCAAGCAATATGTATTTAATATTTAGTATAATACCCCTATACGGTATACAGGGAAATCAATGAAACACTGTGTTACATCATAAAATTGTTTGTATTTACTGTTCACTACATCGTGATAAAATTGTTTATATTTACTAAACATTTACTATTTATATTACTACAGCGTGATAATACAGGGTTCACTTGAAAACTGGAATTGGTCTACATTTTCTTTCCCTTTTTTCCTTGAAGCTTCTTGTGTAGCTTTTTCTGCGATGAATCGCTTACCGAACTTCTCGGTGAAGTACCAACAGTAATCCCCATTATCTTCGTTCATTAGACCTACTTTTCCAATTTTATTATAACTATAAAAAAGCTGTTAAATTCTAAAAATATTGCTCGATTTCATAAATTTAACTGTAAAATGTGAATAAATGGTGGGTGATACAACTTTAAAACCATCATATTTGGATTCAGCAACTTTAAAAACATAAGAATAAGGCATTTTCAGCAAAAGTTTTTTCATAGTTGGCCTGTGTAATTGATCATGTAATCAGGGCCTTATATGTAGCCTACGAGTCTGTAGCGGCTCCCTCCCTACCTGCCTGTTATAAAATTTGTTCCACTCCCTCTGTTCTTTCGTGGCAGTTTCTCAGTGATGGCGCAGCTTTCCTATCTATTGTTTACGGATTAAAGTATTGTGCGCAGGATCCAGTATTCAATGCCCTCTATTCGAGGAGTGGGGAGACGAGTGAGAAATAGCACCTCTCTCTCTCTTCCTCTTTTTTATCCAAATTAAAAGTCTCTCCACCAAATCCGCGCGTCGAGGGGGAGCAAGGCATCCTGAGCGCTGTCCTTGAGTTTGAAGACAAAAAAATCCCGTCTCATATTTGGCGTCTTCTTCACCCGCACTTAATCTCTCAGCATCATCCCCTTCTTCTCTGCCAGCGACGCCTCAGCACACCGGACACCAGCACCACACCTGCCAGCCCACTCTATGGTGCTGCTTATCTCCACCAGGGGTCTCTCCACTCCATCTCTCGCCTCCACACAATGTTGCTGAGGGGGAGGGGGGAACAGACTCTATCATTCCACATCTACATAATACCTGGCGAGCTCCATCCAGGGTGTTCAGCAGGGGGTGATCTATCGCCAGCATGGAATCGTCCTCACATGACCCCTACAGGGCAATTAAAAATACTCAAACACTAACAATGAACAGAATATGTGCACATTCATGTGAATGGGGTGAGCTCACATCTAGCACCGATTTCTCCATGCAATTCGAGACACAAATACACTCACAAAGAAATACGAATTTTGCCAACGGTTAGAAATTAGTGTAGTATTTCTATGTATGGCAAAATAGCGCAAAGTGTTTACCGCGAAGATACACAGACCAGACAATGCTCATGAAGAATGAGAGGAAGAAAAAGAAAAGAGCGGAGAAAATACAATAAAAATAAGAGAACACGAATGAAAGTGTATTTGCACACTCTCCACATTTCCACTTACACGTTCTACTTAGACATTCAGGTCGCTGTTCACTTGTTCTTCATCATTGTTCTGTGACTACACATACCGAATGCCGTCAGCGAGAACTACTGATCTGCTGTCATCATTGAAGCCTCACTGACATCACGAAACATACCAGCAGAGAGAATCTAACAGCGGCAGCTCCTGTCGTTTCCTTGTTAAAGAATCTTGCAGCGAAATGGAAATGGTCTCGTTTCAAAGAGCGGAATCCGGCGGGGTGGCTGAGGATAGTCAGAAACGGAGTCATTCGCAATGCTCGCCAATCTTAATTTATTTTTCGTCGATTGTGATTTTAATAAATGGCTCTTCCTGCTCTGTCTTCCGATCCGTCGTCGTGTACGTCTTAAGTCATTCTGCTCTATTCGAGAGACGATTGGACGTCGTGTCTAAAGAACATTTGAGATATGCGTCTGTGCCTTCAGTGTGTGTAATTATTATTATGAATTACATTGTGCTTATTGGCACCCTCGGATGGAGGGACCTTTTGCTGATTTCGAGCGATCCACTTTGAGCCGATGCAGCTGATTCAATGCGTCTCAATTGACTGCTATGATAGCGGCCCAAATAGCAACTATTATCGACTCAGAAGAGTCCCAATGAGTGACGACAACACGGCTCGCGAATGCCCAAGGAGAAAAACAAAATAAACGACGATGGCGAAAGTGAAATGTTCTCATCTGCTCTTCTTAACGAGAAATTTAAATTTTGGCTCACCATTGATAAGTGCAATGAACTGAACCCTATGACTATTATGTTCTTCGTCCGCGTGCCCAAGTGAAGGGATTTTCAGTGCCATCGACTCTTGCGTTCAAATTTCAACTGCCTCCACTTCGCCAATCGATCGAAACGATACAATCAATCGATTCGTGCTCTCCTCTCGATCGCTGTCCACTCGCACGCGTCGAGCCTCCACAGATGACTGCAATATGGCAATTTAAACTTCAAAGGCTTTTAGGACACACTCGTACGTACCTTCGTACGACAGGTCTTACTGGAAACAGATTACTCACTTGAAACTTATCCTATAATCTTTAAATTTACATGTTGTACGGATTGAACTATGGTCAACATTTACCTTTTTTAAATTCGAGAGTTTTAATTCAGTTTTTCGCAAGATGCAAAATCTTCCTTAATTTACCTTTTCTTTAGTATTTTAGCCATACTCCTACCTTAAGTCAACGATTAATTTAATGTAAAAGATTCATTCATTAGGGAATTGACTCAATGCATGCATAATTAATGGAAGAATGACATCATCTTCCAACTTTGACCGAATTTTAATTTCGTCATTTTATCATTTTTTTAAGTTGAACAAAACCTCAAAAACTACAGAGTTGGAAGATAAATAAAATGCGGTGGATGCACCTAAAACAATTATATTTCATAAATATTGAAATGTTGTCTAGGGTCCAATCTATGTAACACATACATTTCAAGATGATAGCGTAATTTTTAAAGGACACACGAAAGAAAGTAAAATGTGCGATGTGTGTGGGGGGGGGGGGGGACACCGTTGTGGTGGCAACAGTGGGAGGAGTGGGATCCCCTTCTCTGTTTTCGCTTCACTGCGTCTCTCGCACTGATGCTGGTGTGCCTTAGCGGGTCCTAATGAAGATTCTTCACCCCGTGCCAAACACCCTAGGGAATGCTAACAGGCAAATTCGAAGCTATTGATAGTCGCAATAAAATATGTACAGAAAGAGGGATAGTTAAGATGTTAGACGACACCAATCAATGAGGTGCTGATGAGCACAGGCCAATGGTGGCTTTCCGATGGCCCAAAAAATGACGATCAGTTATTCGATCATACTTTTCTTTCTTCACAGTGAACCCTTTCTTTGAGTCTAACGTATCATGGATGGACTTAATTTGATTGATTGCCGTTGGCAGATTACAGCATTGGTGTATTTGTTTTGAAGTCTCGAGTTGCATCGCATGGGGCGATGCATGATTACACACCGCCTGAGCGAATCTATTATTCTGTTATCACTGTATATTTTATAACTATTTCATCCTCCTACTGAACCGTTGCTTTTCCCTTGGCACCTTCCCCTCCCAATGGAAAATTCCAACATCATTCCCATGCATAAAAATGGCCCTAAAGATGAAATCTCAAACTACCGCCCCATATCGTTACTTCCGATACTGTCTTCAGTTTTTGAAAGGATTATTCTCAACAGGCTCTACTACTTCACTTCTCCTTTTTTATCAAATAATCAGCATGGATTCCTTCCGGGACGCTCCTGCCTGACCAACTTAGCTCTTTTTCAGCATCATGCAGTCGTTTCCATCTCCAATATAGCTCATCTTGACGCAATATTCTTAGATTTATCGAAAGCCTTCGATTCTCTAGACCACTCTCTTCTCCTTCACAAACTCTCTCATCGCTTTAACCTGCATGGAAATTTTCTAAACCTAGTAGACTCTTTCCTCAACAGTAGATACCAGCGTGTAATACTTCCTGGCTGCTCATCCCAATGGTCACCCACAACATCCGGAGTACCACAGGGAAGTGTTCTCGGGCCATATTTATTTAATCTTTTCATTGACGACCTGGCCTCCCTCTCAAGCCCAGAACCTTTTTTGCGCTGATGCTAGCAAAATGTTTAAGCAAATTAACAACGTCGTACGCTGCCATAACCTACAGGATGCATTGAACAAGGTATCAGAGTGGTGCAACACCTGGAAACTCCGTCTAAACGCTAATAAATGCAACATAATTTCCATTTCGCTAAAAAAGTCCCCTTATGATTTCAGGTACAGTTTAAACTCCCTTTCCTTCAGGCGAGTCTCCACCATCAAAGACTTAGGTGTTTTAATGGATCAAAAATGAAATTACTGTGAGCATATTAGAAAAATTAAAAACAAAGTTATGTCTCTCCTTGGCCTCCTCTACCGCTTCTCAGAAATTACAGACACGATAGCATTACGCGCACATTTTTCAACTATTGCCATTCCCGTTATAATGTATTGCTCCCGAATTTGGACCATCTCAGCCCCATCCAATATTCTGGCTCTTAAAAGCGTGACAAATTTTTTCACCAATATAGTTAAGCACAGAGTCCCTAATCTTCGTAATATGCCCGCTGATACTGTTTTGCACTCTCACTTTATCTAATATTCCAAATTTAATCCTCAAATCCGTTTTGAAGCTAATACATAGCATTCTAAACCCTCCCGTTGACTGTCCCGATCTCGTCTCCAATCTAACCTTTAAAGTTCCATGCAGACTCACTCGAACGCATTCGCTCCTCCATATATTCGCCCATTCCCAGATTGTCACTAACAAAACGTTCCATCCTCTCCCGCCTCTCTTCCCTCACAAATTCTCTTCCAGATCACATTGACCCGTTCTCCTTTCCAAACCACTCCTTTACAAACCGCGCTCTTTCCTAGGCATTGTTACTTTTTAAATGTATTATGTTTAATTATGTTTGTACTTTTTAAGTTTGTTATACTGTGCCACTATGAAATGGCAACTATGCTGCATGTGGACAACTTAATAAACAAATGAATAAATAAATAAAATAGCCTAGTGCATAGTGTGCATGCAGGGTGCCTATGGAATCGTGGTGACTGGTCTCTCCCTGCCAAACACCATTGAGGTGGTTCACTGCAGGGTATTGTGTAGGCGTAAGTACATCAAATTCGTCCGAATTGGCTTCATGTTTGAGGTGACGACCCTCTGTGAGTGGAGGTCGGATGAGGACTGGTGGATGACGGAGCATCCTTCGAGCACTTTGAATACTCGCACCGATCGACAGGCAGTCTTTCGGGAACTTCATCTTCAGCCGCAGGGAGGCGCTGGCTGTGTGAGACGCCGAGCGAGGCATTCGAGGAATGAATAAATGAATGAGCAAAGTGATCGACAGAGCGAGGATCAAGATTGTGTCAGCCATGGAATTCTGGAAGTGATGGGGAGAAAAGAGATAGCTTCACCCCATGGCATGCCACATCGATCGAACGAAGATCGATAGATCGAAGTAGTTAAGTCGAACTCAGATTCCTTCCGATCGATATGTTGCTAGATAATTATTGGAAGTGTTCTGGAAGATTCCTGAATGCATATTATTTGAAAATTTTGGGCTGAGGTGAATATTTTCCAGCGAGTAGCATTATACACCTTGAATCAGGTTGGGAGCCAGTAAAGACACTAACGTTTAGTGAAAGGGTTAGATTGTTTGAGCAATAAGGAACAGACCTTAGATGCCGGTTGTTTGAAGTGGAGTTATGTAACGCGGTGATCCCTGGCGAAGCAAATATAGAGAATTTCGTTTGAATCAGGCGATTGGGTCAATATAGATATGAGTTCATTGATTTATTGAGAATTCGAGAATATTTAGTCAATACTTTGTTTATATACTCATTAAATTGCCGAAAAAATCAACTTTGCACACTTCTGCTACCCTAGCATGACTGGTTTTACATTCCAATGAACATCTATTGCAAACATCTGAGTTAGGAATGAGATTTATATTCGCACTTACGATTATAGAACGCAAGTATTGCTAAAGTAACGTTAGTAAACTCTCACAAAACTTGAGTAATTTTTGATGACGGGTATCAATATCAGTCTTTAAATTATATACTCAAAGAGCATTGGGTGATTACAGTAGAGATACCTGTTAGCAAATTCTGAAAATCGATGTTTCACGTCAGTTTTAGCTTTTGTGGAGACGGTGACTGCGAAGAACGATGAAAGGGGGTGAATGAAGGGTGGTGATGCTACTGACTCCTTCTGTATCTGCACGATACCCCGCGAGCCACCTCCAGGGTCTTTGACAGGGCGTGACCAATCACCGGCATGTAGCATGCACTAGGTTCCCCTCAAGCACTCTGCCTGGTCATAATAATATTCCACAATGAGAGTGATACGTGCACTCCGTCACGCAGGTGGCGTGAACTCCCTGCAAGCGTGCATCACTCACAGCAATTCTAGTATATAAAATAAATCTCACTCGCACAGAAAGTCAAAATTTGCAAACGGTAAATAATTCATTCACTCTTCTTACAATTAGATTTCATTATCTGGTAGTATCATGTTTTTCGTAAGCAAAGAAACAATTTATAAAAACCTACATGTGGAGTATGCTCCTATACGGAAGTGAGGCATGGACAATGACCGCAACGGAGAGAGCAAGGATGGAGGCCTTCGAAATGTGGTGCTACAGAAGAATGATGAAGATCAAATGGATCGACCGAGTTAGTAACGAGGAAGTCCTAAGAAGAGTAGGAGAGAAGAGAAGCCTCATGAAAACCTTAATAAGAAGACGGAACAACCTTATAGGCCACATCTTGAGACATGATGGCCTGATGAAGACAATCGTCGAGGGACAAGTGGAAGGCAAGAACGGAAAAGGAAGACCTCGAACAATATATATGGAACAAGTAAAGAGAGATGTGAATGAGAAGAAATACGTAGGTGTGAAAAGATTAGCTGATAGGAGAACTGAGTGGATACTGCGTCAAACCAATCCTAGGATTGTTGACCAGTGATGATGATCATTTTTTATATATTATAAAGATAATGAATAAAATTTGCGTTTAAAATAAAATTTAGTAATAAAACATGAGAATTTAGAATCATTCGAAAGGTGTGAATTTCCGTGAAGAAAATGGTAAAAAATACCAAAGAATGAGTGAATGAAACAAAATGGCAAAGAGAGCACACAAAGAACATAAATGAAAAACTTTAAATATGCAATGAGTCGCAAGGGCCTACCCAGGAGCAGAACAAGGGGGGGCAAGCCATTGTTGTTCAAGTTGTAGGTAAGATTTAAGCATGGAAAAGGTGAATGAAATCAACATTTTAATGGAACTGCAACAGCTCCTTATTAGTTTTTAACGTTATTTGGTTGAAAAAATATTATTTGCCTTAAAGAAATTTGCGATTTTTGCTTCCAAGGGGGGCAGCTGCCCCCTCCTGTCCTTCGCTGAGTACGCTCATGATGAGTCGTCTTAGTGATTCCTATCGTTACTTTCATTTCTCAGGAAACCGTCGCTCTCCCTGATAGTGCGAGACGAAATAATCATACTTAAACATTCTCCAGTCTATTTCCTATATCTTTTCCTCGTGGTGCCTTCTAATTAAAGCACATACATTGCGATTATGATCAAAGGATTTTTTTCACATCACCTGTGAAAAACCCTTCTCCGACTTAATCATCTAAATTTTTATTTATTCACGATAAATTACGAATTAAAATTCAAATTCCGATAAAATGTATCTATCAATAGCAACTCATTCGTTGAACTCTGTGAGACAAACTGTAAAAAACTTGGGATTCTGAATATATGGATTAATTAACCATCGTTTTAAAACTGGAAAGTGTGTAGCATAGTCTGAGTCGTCCTATATACTCTTAATAATAATCTTGGTGTGCACTAGGTCTTGATCTGCCCCCCCTTCTTCCCCTCCCCTCCCCCCCCCCCCCCCACCGCCACTCTAAGCTGTTCTTCTGCTGCTGACGGTGGCGGGGCGGTCGAATCGTCGCAGAGCATGATGGGAGGATGGATGCCTCAACCCCTCCTAACAAGTGAAGAGGCCCTCCTGCCGCGTCCCGCTTATTCTTCGCCTTGCTTCGCTCTTTTGTCTCCCAGCAGGACTTCCTCCCGACCGTCCATCTTCCCACTGCCCACTCCCACGCCTCAAAAAAATAATGCTCGAGAAGAAAAACTGGCCAACAGTAGATAACAATTTCGACTTTTTCATTTCAAATCGGAAAGAAACGTCCTCATTTCAGGTTGTCCATGGCATGTTTAAAACTGGAGTTATGTTTTTTCCAAAGCAACTTGATCAATTTTTACAGCCCGCCTAATAGCGTTTTAAAATATATGAAATCTTGAGCGCGTGATTTTAGCAAATGCGTCATAGCTTCCCAACAGGAGTTTGAATATAATTTGATACTTTTAAGAATATTTATTTATAGGGTGCATCTCTTGGGTGATTAAGAGGAAAGCATTCCTGTGGTCAAACCTTTTTTTAATGCCTCTATGATTCGTATATGATTGATCATCGCTTGCGGAAGGGCGAATCCAAACAGACATGCATTCCGCTTACCTCTCTTCCCCCTTCTCAATTCCTATCGGCGGAGCGAACAATTGCACGGACTAACAAGTACAGGGGAGGTGCTACTTCACACTCGTCAGGCCACATTTCGAATGTGCGGCGAGGGTGGCGGTTCCGAAGCAGAACGAGTCAATCCGTGGAATAAATAAAATACAGAGGAAAGTTTCTCGATTCGTAAAACACCGCTATGACCGAACACAGAGCGTGAGACAGATTTTGCTCGAATTTCGCTGGGAGCCGCTTGAGACGCTGAGGCTAAGCGCTAAGCAAAAAAGGCTTGTGAAATAAAGGGCTGATATCTTTCTGAGCTACACTCATTGTCAGTATGATAGAACCCGGCCTCGGTGGCGGCGGGGTAACGTCCTCGCCTGGCAAACAAGAGGTCGCGGGTTCGAGTCCCGCCTGGGTAGGTTTTCTCCGGTCCAGGGCATGGTTGTTCGTGTAAGTTTAATTGTTACATTTGTGGAATACCCCGGTGTAAAATGGCCAATTGAAGCTGTATCCGGTGGTTTGAGAATAAAATAAAATAAAATAAAAATAAAAAACCCCATGATATTTCCAAGGCCGGCTGAAACGAGAAATAAGAGAAATATTTTGTCACATGTATGAATTTCCAGTGAACGAAAATGGACTTACGAAACACAGTTACACTTCAAAGTAAACAAAATTACCGTCAGTTTAGGAAAGTAAAGTCCATTTTAAGGTCAATTGTGGATACAGGCACATAAACAGGTGATAGTAGGTCGCAGGAAATAATTAGGTGTAGTAATTAAAAGCAGTACATATGCAGAATTACTACGCAGTAATAAGTGGACAGTTTTAAATCGTTCTTTGAGGTTAGGCTGTTCACTGCCATTCATGGCGTCGCACAGTCGGCTGAAAACAAGGGTGTTCGAAATCTGGAGGCGATGTTCCAGAGTATTGCGTGGTCATATTTCCGCCATCTTGGTTTGACAATAGGGTGGTTTCCTATTATTTTTTTATTGCCTACATCGTAAGATATTACTCCTGGAGTGCGCATTTCACGCATTTAGATTTTTAAATGGCGATATCTATTTTTCGCGATTAAATGAAAAGTGAAAATTTTCAAGCGCGCGAAAACGCGACGGCTAAGTATGAATGATGGGAAAACTCCGTGTGACGTCGGTCTGGTTCCCGCTGCCGCAAGTGAGGTGACCTTGGGGCGAGGCTTTGAGCGCTGATACGACGCAGGATGCTAGCTGGTAGCGCTTGGCTTAAATCAGGATTATTAATACCCAATCCAAAGAAGAAAACTTTCCGGCCTTAGGCAGTTTTAATAGGTGATTATTAAGAGATGTTTCCCTGAGCTCTATGCCTCATGCATGCATTGGTAGTCTTAGGCGATGTAAAACTCCTATCTACTCGTACAGAAACTAGGTCCCTGTGACGTCACGTGGAGTGGCATCGCATGGGCGCCAATCTGGTCTTTTTCAAATGAGGATAAAATGGACCATTGCCATTCGTCTAAACCGGTCTTTCTAAAACCAAATAATTTGTATATTATGAATACACTAATGGTGGGTAACGAATCGCTGTCAATGCATTTCGTTTTCTTTGATGAAGGAAACTACCCTATTTTTGGACTTACATTCGTCTCTAGACTGATATTCTGAGGTGGCTAACTTTTGTTCTGAAAATACGCCTCATCAAATGAAAGATTCTAATCATTAGTATTTCACCCGTGATTGTCATCGGATTTTCCCCATCATTCGCGATGCTTCTATTAATGTATGAGCCCTGTGTCTGTTAGCCACTTTACTGGTGGGGATATCCTTGAAAATATACTTTTGTACTGTAATAGCGAGATTTCTGCTCGCTATAATGAAGTTAAATACCAGTATGAGTGCTGGTAAATGACTAGTTTACTCTCGTAAAATTTTATTTTCAGCTGAGCTGGTCGTAGAACGTAACTGGTAACGGTGATTGATTATAATTTTTCCCTGGGAATAGATGTTATAGTCATAACTTCGAGAAGCCCACCAATGAAGTAAGAAACAAAGGTTTACAATGTGCGTTCCATAGTTTATTTTAATGTATTAACGAGCTATTAACGAGTAGGTATAACAATTTTTTTAATTATGTCTTTTTAGGTAGGTGCCTGAAACTTTGAATCGATATTAAAAAATGGTTGATAATCAATGAACAGGATGCCGATTGCCATGGAAATTCGTCCTTTTCTAGTAACAGGCATGCAAACATGTAAAATGTTTCTTAGGAATGGCGTTTTTCAGTTTTCTTGGAAAACCTATCTGCATTGGTACCTGCTGGCGCTATTGGTATTAACCAATGGAATAAAAAATTAGTATTGTCTATTAACATTATTAAAAAAAAAATAAATTCAGGGATTTTAAATGAGTTTGGGTGCATACACGTTACGTAATGGCGGACAACTATTTTATGCGATTTTTGAAAAGAAAATGGTGCTAAACTGGCGTTTCTATAAAATGTGAGTCGATATTTATTACTGAGGTTTAATGACGTGTTTTGAAGATACACTTGAGGAAAAATTAAAAATCCGGCACTGACGGCAAAGGTTAGGCTAATTTTTCAAACATGCGTCTCGGTTACCCGCGACTCATTTGACATTGAGCGATGACGAATGACGTTTCTTGTCATCAAATTTTCCATGTTTTTTTCCTGCTCTAGTAATCATCAATATTTATTGGTCGTACTAAGATGCATTACGCTGGTTATTGTACTGAATAAATGAAAAATTATGCAAATAATGTTGTTTTTTGACACACTTGCCGGAATGAGGTCACATTCACACGATTACAACCCCGCAGAAACTGCAGTGTTTGGCTAGGGATATCCCATCAAATATGAAATAGAGATTCATAAGGATTATTTTAAATTTTGTGCATTTTTAAACCTATTTTTTTCACTTCCTAAGTCGCACATGTCCTATATAGTCTGCGATTTCAGGCGAGATGGAGTGGAAACGTGACATAATGAAAAATGAAAAAGCAGGAGCAATTTCCACATTTTTAAATTTATTATTACTACCGGTTTCGCTTTTCAGCATCATCAGGTGACCTGATGATGCTGAAAAGCGAAACCGGTAGTATTAATAAATTTAAGATTGTGGAAATTGCTCCTGCTTTCCATATCGCACATGTCCTGCTAAATGGGGAATTTACATCACCACTCTTGGGAGTATTGAATGGCTATTTCCATTCATTCCACTTTTTTTCCAAGATTTCACTTCTACATCCCAATCTTTTCCATTCCTTTCACACAAATACGTCCCGTGAAATATTAACAGAAGATTCATTTGTATGCAATGCGTGTGAAAGTTAGCACAAGCTGAAACTACGGCTATTCCCATAGTAAAGCTGTCTCCCCTAGATCATCACATTTTTCGACCTTTTTCCTCTAAACACTGCGAAATTCACTGAAATATCATATAGACCTTGTCGGAGAAACGCTTTGTTTATTAAGTTGAAGTATTTAATTTTTCTTAGTTGCAAGTCGTGTGAAACTCTGATACGTCCGTAAAATATACGGAATGCCTGTTATCAAACGGTGTTTTGTATGCAAATCAATAGATTTGAATAACATATTAGTTATTTTGAATGAAATATTCGATGAGCATTTAATAAATTCTTATCGAAGCCAACGTGCTGATAATCTATGGACGATTTAAATGAAAATTCAACTATTAACTTAGGTTGGAAAAATAAACTTTTCACCAAAACAGTGGAATGCATTAAAACATGAAACCTATGCATTTTATTCTGCGACGGCGTATAATCAGATTTAAGGCCATATTTATTTGAATAATATGATATCTTTGATGCATCATCGTTTTGACCTTACTTCACGTAATGGAAGGAATAAACTTAAAGGTAAACGCGCTGATAGCTGCTTTTTTGACTAAAATTTCAGTTTGTGAGTCGCATAAAGATATTTATTGATAACGTAAACAATTATGTAAAGAAGTAATTATATTCTTCGAAGCTCGTTTTTCAATGGCCACATTGTGAATATATGCTCCCTCCGCTCGTAAATGTGCTAGTGAATTTTTAATTTTAAGCCACAGTGACTCGGGTTTTCATACTGTTTTTTTTTTTGAGCTTGAAATTTAACAGCATATAATTTATAATTCCTAGATTTAGACTTAGCTGCTTCTCAAAATCAGCTACCATATCCATTGTGATCTATAAGCGGGCCCCAGAACCATATAATTATTTTTAAGAAAGGCCTTTCTGCAGATCATTCGACTCATTTGCCAGTTAAATCGGAAACAAGGGAGCATAGGTCAAAGTAACTTCGATCATGTGAACTGTGAATGCGTTCCTAAATCAAAGTATTGGTCCCAACATAAGATATTTGTCATGAGGAGCTTGCTCTGGACCGATAGCGTCGCAAATCTCATGAGTCGCCCCGCAAATGTGCGACTCCTACAACTCGGTGAAAACAATGTCATGACTGGGGTCCTCCGCAGCTTATGTAAACAGCGTGACGTCAGTGGTACAGGCTGACGTATTGACCTAATGCCTCAATAGTAAATATCGTATGAAGGGAAATGTCTAGGCCTAGATTGCTCGAGCCATTAAGAATATATATATTTTAGAGCGACAAAGAGGACATCAGAAGTTTTCCTGGATTCCACACAATTACTTATACCACTTCTTTACACGGGGCACGTAATTGCGCAGTCTGACGTACGTGCGAAGGCACAATAAAAATTGCGTCGTGAAAAGCGGTGAATTGCTGGAACACATGCGAGAATGCGTGGATGCGAGACGGAAAAATAGCCCCTGTTCTAATTTCGTTCATGCATTCGCGCAATTCCACGCCTTTTTAGAAATAAATGCAGCTCTAACCTGCGCAATACCGTGCCCCGTGTAAAACGGCCTTTACAGAGCGCGACCCGGGTTTCAATGAATAATCATCATCTTCAGGCGAAATTTATGCAAAGATGATGATAATTCATTGAAACCCGAGTCGCTCTCTGTAAGAAAGAAGTGGAATAAGTAATTGTGTGAAATCCGGAAAACTTATAATGGAATACCACAAAGTTGATGAAGAGTTAGTGAATTTTGTAAAGAGGACATCATCTTAGAAGCTCACCATATTTATACATCTACATAATACCCTGCGAGCCACCTCTAGAGTGTTTGGCAGGGGGTGATCAATCACTAGCATGCAGAATGCTGGTCATTGGTCACCTGACATCTACATCTACATAATACCCTGCGAGCCACCTCCAGGGTGTTTGGCAGCGGGTGATCAATCACCAGCATGCATCATGCAATTGGACTCCAACATGCACACCACACAGTCCAAAAAACGTCACGCATACTAACAAATTATACTACTATATGCTGTTAGAAATAATAACAAAATTAAGAAACATGCATTAAGTTTTACAGAGGTTAGTAGGCTACACTACAAGTCATGCAATCTATTTATGATTTCTATCGCTGCCTTTATAATATCTTATTGATCGTGAAAAAAAAGACATTCTGAATCCGTCTGTTCTACAGTCTATCTCTCTTATTTTATTTATATGATTTGATATTCCGTAGTATGTTGGCATCCGTAAGATATGGTTAACTTCGTAAGAAAAGACACTGCTCTTGAATTTATCTAAAAGGTTTAGTCTACTTTTCAATCTACGGTCCGACAGAGATTCCCATCCGAGTTTATCTAAGAGGTCAGTTACACTAACAAGACTATCGTAACGACCTTTCACATACCTGGCAGCTCTTCTTTGCACGCGTTCTGACTCTATTATTAAGCCTTTTTCATGAGGGTCCAATTGAACCTGAATTGGTACTGAAACGATAACTTAATAGAGATATTCAGCCGAACGGATAGGTTTTCCCCGTACAATTAAACACTTAAATAAATGACAGACGATATTCACATATGCCTTAACTGTTTACCTATAGCTCTATACGCTTATCTCGCTTTCTTTTGTTGGCGGCTAGTGATCTAACGCCGATTGTGGTGGCTTGCAGGTCGTGCGTGGCTTATGTAGATTTGTGGATGATCTGTTTATTTATATGATGGAAGTAAATTGGTGGAAAAGAATGAAGGTCGGTGTTCCGCTCTCACCGGAAATCATCAATTTCTTCGCCGTGTAAGAGCGCAGCGTGCCAACCGAATGTTCTGACCTCCCCCATCCCTTCTCATCCATCTGTGGCTGCCCCAACCGGTTTCCAGGGAATTGCCCGAGAAACACTTCCAACGCCTCATCTCCAGGTAATGACTGTATCAGAGCAGTAACGGAAAATAATGGTCCCACGTACTTCTCTTTTAGGATGGTGGGATTTCCTTCCACAAATCTTACCGCCCTATACGGCGAGACGACTTTTTTTCCGTAAAAATCATGAAATACAATCTCCGCGAGACAACCACTCATGCAGTTTAATTAGTTCCCTCTCTTGTCTCTCCCTTTTACGAATTCAATCTGATACCTGCTATTGTTTACTGTATCACCAAAATAGTACATTCCTTTCCGCCACACCCGATCGAACTCACGACTCCACCGTATCAATACATGCCAATACTCAGCCTAGCAATAATTATTCGCTCTCTTTTCCACCATATTTCCGCCATGAAATATTCTCTTCCCACTTATATTGGCGCCTTTTCATCATCAATCAAAAGTTGATTGTAATTATCCCATTCAATTCAAAATAACTCACTAAATTCTTAGGATGTGTAGCCACTAAATTGACTTGTTGCTTTGATACTGTTTGATTTGTAATCTTATTAGCTTCTTCGTTACGTTTTTGTCATAACCTGTGAACTCTAAATTGGTAATCTTGCTGTATGTGCACCGTATTATGATAAAATAAAGACCTTATAAATATTCTATGAAACACGTCTAAGTTGATTGCCATTGCAGTCGGCAATGAACAACTGTGCGTGCATACGGAATCATCGAATTTGCAATCTATGACAGGAAATCTGGCACAATAGTTGGCACGTGGTAATATTGAGGGTAGTAATTTATCTTCCTCATTAGTACTCACGGATTCATAAATGGATTCGTTCAACAATTTTATATTTTGCCGACGGTGCTAGAATTTGAAAAATATTACACCACTATTGTTCCGATTTTCGATCCATAGCATTCTTCTCGAGCTACTCGCGATGAAAAATTGAAGAATTTCGTAGATAAGTTGATGGCGTCACAAACTCATGCGGAGCGTGTAACAGCTCCTCAGCCTTCCGTCCATTGGCCTTTCGCGTGCGTGGGCTTCGCATGATTCGCTCTTGTTTACACTCTCGTTTGTTTACACCTTCCGCAATATGAATAGTTCTCCAGAAACGAGCAAATCAAATAGACGTCTAATGACGTCACAAACCCATGCAAAGAGGGCGGCAACCAATATTTAATTGAAACTTTCGAGGGAAGAGCGGGGAATTTTCGTTTCATCGTAACTTACCAAGTTCCATCCCTTCCATCTGATTGGTGCGTCCATCGGGCGTTGGAGTCTCTAGTTTCCAATACACGCCGGGGGTCGTGTTGTTGCGGTGGCTTATCTCTTTGCGGGCCAGGCTTCAACTCCCGGTTGTGGCAAAGGGCACCCGATCCTTGCTTGAGAGTTTTGTCGAGGATACTTCAAGCGCAACATTGCGTCCGTCGGATGGGACGTTAGGCCGTGATCCCCTTGGCGCCTTTCGTAAAGAGGAGGTTAATGCCGACGCCGGGTTTCTCTCCAACCTTCCTTCCATACCCTTCCCTAACTAATGGCTCAACAAACTCAAGTAACTACTTTCGCGTTTTTGTATTTGAAAATAACGAGAGAATGGGCGATATGAAGGGTATTTGTTTGACTTTATTCTTTTTCCCTTCCGTGTCATTATTTACATTTCACGTTTAAATCTACAGTTTTTAACTCATATTTGCATAACTTTCAAGGGATAGACAATGATAAATAAAATTGCTTTAGCTGTAATATTTCTAAACCAGCATCTACTTGCATAGGATCACGAATTTATATGCTATGTTTAATGCAATAATATATGTAATGTTTTCAATAGGTAAATTACCTGCTTGGCCAATATTGAACACAGAACTTTAATCCTTCCTACGATTAGCACGTCAGAAATAAAGTCTCTAGTATGTCAGGCCAAGATTACATGAGCTACAAAATGCTTGGAATGTACTATTATGAAACATTTTGTGAAGTTCTTTCCAATGATCACTGATATAATTACAATATGCTATTCCATTTAATAGTTACTTTTTTAAGGACTCGAATATTTAAAAGGTAATTTATTGCTCACACAATAATTTGCATGGATTCTAATTACACCAGTGATGAAAATTAGTATCAATGATAACATTCCTAGCAAAAGTCAACTAAGAAGTGCAATGATAGGAATATTTTCAATTGGTTACTTTTCCAACGACTTCCTCATTTGTTAACCATCTTAAACCCTTGGGAATGACATCATACAACCACCTGAATGAACCGTTTCTTTGGCCAACGAAATGTAATATCTCATGCCTGGCAGTTTTTGGCTGTATGTGGCGTGTAGTTCTCACAAATATTATATGCTGTGAATTTAAATTTGCCTCTCTGTGTTACATGCCTCTATATTTCTATCTATGAATCTAACTCAGTGGTATCTAAATGCAACATTAGTAACTGTTTCTCAGCCTAAATTGGTGGAGAACATTGTGAGGATAGAATCATTATGGACATTCTGCGAGGAAATACAATGGAGGAATTATTATGCCATTTTTTCCTCATGAATATGCTCGATTCATTAAAATAATCATTTTAGGATTTAAATTTTGGACGGATGTGAGCAACTCTTCTGCAGCTAGATTTTTAGGGCAGATTTAGAACATGCTCTATCGATTGTAAATTGCTTGCCGTTGGTTGCAAGCTTGCTAGTGAATGGGCGATATGAAGTCTATTTGTTTCACTTCATTCTTTTTCCCTTCCGTGTCATTATTTACATTCTACATTTAAATGTCCAGTTTTAAACACATACAACTATCAGTGGGAAAATAATGATAAATAAAATAGCTTTAGCTGTAATATTTCTAAACCAGTATCTACTAGCATAGGAGTACGAATTTATATGCTATGTTTAATGCAATAATATATGCAATGTTTTCCAGTGGAGTAACTGGGAGTATGCTTTGCGGGGGATCGTACAGTTGAAGTGACATTTTACTGACAAGATTTCCATCAATATTTGGTACTAAATATGTTTCCTTTTTGGAGAGAGGGGCCCTTACGTTCGACCTGTGCGCATTGACAATGACTGCAAAAGGAATACGAATAGATTGAGGACGTTGTTGATCTTGATTAGCGAAATTGAAGACTGTATCAGTGCAATTGAAGCATTTCAACTTTGAGCGCAAATGGAATCGATGGTTATTGATCGCTGCCATGATGAAGCGTATCCTGGGACACTCTCCTGTGTTAATAATAGCGGAGAATCATCGCTTTTCAGTTAATGTTGTCATGGTCGAAGACTTCGACGCGTGCATCCAGCTCACGAGTTCCATGGCGGAGGAAGAAGGCGGTGTTTTTCGCGCTCATCTGAGAAGAGAAAATTTGGGATGTTGGGCGACTCCATTTATGGATGCTTCAACGTGAGCACACACAAATGCCACGGAAGTGGGCAAACAGGAATGGACAGTGTGCCATTTATAAACATAGAACCCACGGAGTTAAAAGATTTCAATGCATATTTGATAACAAATTCCTTGCATGAATCGGTTCGCCGTTTGTATATACTAATGTATGCTGTTGTTTTAAACTTATGCTGTGCTTCATCGTTATCCTTGAGGTATGAGGGTACTATTTACCTACATAATTAGTTGTCAGATAGGCTGATTGTATGATTTGCACCATAACTGTGGGCGATGCGAACTTTTGAGCATCTTTTTCGGATTCAGAAGTGCATTTTGTGCATCTACTCATGTGGAAAACGTTTTTACACCGTTGCATTGTGTTGTTCTTCCCGCTGTCCAAACATGATTTCATTTACCTTTCAATGAAGCTTCATTATGTCTCGGGTGCTAAGTGGAAAAGCAGCGAGTGAAAGTGGCAAGTAGCTCCGTCGTCCTCCATCCCTGCTGTCAAGTGTACGCAAGCGTGCAAAAGACGACTCCATTTGTCCCGCGTGTCTTCGACAAACAACGTCCGATCGTTTTCCGCATAATTACGCTCGAGCCCATCTCAGCTGTCATGGCGATAAAGAACTCCCAAGCATCTCCACGGACGCAGTGAAACGAGTCCAAAAATTAGAGCCCAACGACAGAAATGTCTGTCTTCTCATCCCCTCCACCTCCCTCCCTCCCTCCCTCGGATAATTTGCTCCTTCCAAGAGGGCATCGCGTCAAAGCGAATTAAAATTACGACTATTGAAGATTGTAAGAGTGTGGAGTCGGGACAATGATAAGCTTCCTTTACCAGAGGTGCACCGAATTCAAATCTTGCTCATCGTATTTGCAATGCTGACTCCATCCGATTCATTTGGAGATCACATAGACATTGGCCACCAATGTTTAATGGCGCTATCGAGAACTCTTCACGCAGTCAATTCGCCGGGAAAGCACTTAATCTTTCTTCAGTGGTAATAAACTTACGCCATTGGATCAGATATTCCATTCATCCGAAAAACTCCGTCAAATATAGAAATAAAAGAATAAAACTTGTAAGGCTCACTTGTGTATTTAAATAGGCAAGCCCCGGGTTTCGTAACGTAGTTACATCTTTAGGTGACTGATATTACATACTAACTAATACTATCATGTAATATCAGTCACCTCAAAATGGGTCTCGCCTATCTCGCCCGCTCGAAACCCAGGCCTTGCCTATTTAAATACACAAGTGAACCTTGCTAAGTTTTACTATTTTATTTCCAATATGGAGGGGTTTCACAGAGTCAAGGCTGAAGTTATCAGTTATATTCCCTAAATATGGTTAAAAAGTATTTGAAATGAAAAATTAGAATAACATCATTCCTTACATTTTTTTCTGTATGAAAAATCTGTTTTAAATAAACAAAATATGAGCATATTTTCCGAAGTAGGAATGAGACTAAAAATGTCACAGTCACGATGTTTCGGGACGTGTGTTTTAAAATGCAATACGGCGATACTAATAAGAGATGATGAAAGACAGGATTGGATTACACTGGCATTGGATTACATGGGCACACTACACCGCAAGCCGCTTAAATAGGCGTTTGGCGGGAGGTGCCAGCTGTTAACAAAGTAAATGAATATGCGCGAATAATGTTCCTCCTAGCATTCATTTAAATCCTTTATCTATTTTTCGGGGAAAAAACGAATTCCTATACCTACGAGTTAATTATATGTTTCATTTAATTTCTTCTCTTGTGTGTCTTGTTGGCGGGATCCGTGATTCGTAGAGCCATCACATGGCCAACACTTTGGGCTGCATCTGGGGGGAATAGGGTAGTTTCCTTCATCAAAGAAAACGAAAGGAATTGATTGCGATTCATTACCCACCATTAGTGTATTCATAATATACAAATTATTTGGTTTTAGAAATACCAGTTTAGACGAATGGCAATGGTCAATTTTATCCTCATTTGAAAAAGACCAGATTGGCGCCCATGCGATGCCACTCCACGTGACGTCACAGGGACCTAGTTTCTGTACGAGTAGATAGGAGTTTTACATCGTCTAAGACTACCAATGCATGCATGAGGCACAGAGCTCAGGGAAACATGTCTTAATAATCACCTATTAAAACTGCCTAAGGTCGGAAAGTTTTCTTCGTTGGATAGGGTATTAATAATCCTTATTTAAGCCAAGCGCTACCAGCTAGCATCCTGCGTCGTATCAGCGATCAAAGCCTCGCCCCAAGGTCACCTCACTTGCGGTAGCGGGAACCAGAACGACGTCACACGGGGTTTTCCCAGAGTTTATACTTAGCCGTCGCGTTTCCGCGCACTTGAAAATTTGCACTTTTCATTTAATCGCGAAAAATAGATATCGTCATTTAAAACTCCGAAAGCGTGAAATATGTACTCCAGGAGTAATAATCTTTCGATTTAGGCAATAAAAAAATAGTAGGAAACCCTATTGGTCGCACTCCTCCCCCCCCCCCCCCCCGCTGAAAACACAGGAGATGAGAGTAGCTTGGATAGCTCGGTGGTCTGAACACAAGACGCCAGTAGTTGAAAGGCAGAGCAATGTTCCCGCGCGGTCACCAATGTTGTCAAAACAGTAAACTACATATTATAATCAGAGTTTGAAACATTAAAGTGGTCAGCTTGAGTCCTCTTTTCGATCTTTTACCATCTTCTCGAGTCGCGGGGGAAATCGATAGCCTGGCCCCTTAAGCAAATAATTTCATGACGTCACCGACTCCTTGCACGCAAATTCACTCTTCCCTAAGGCCTTGTTTGGTTCGATTATCGTTTACTTTCTTTCTAATGATTCTTTCTCTCGATGAAAGGTCATCCATGAGCGATTAAATGCTCGAGGACTTGAATGACGTCACAAACTCTTGAAAAATGGGCAGTAGCTTTCGCGTTTTATTTTTGAGACTTGGCTGAATGATGATGATATATTTTTTGCCCAAACGTATACTTTTTCCCTCTCATCTACTCAATTCTTAAAATGAATTGATATTTCGGGTCTTCTGTGTGACCGACCACATTTACGATTGTTTCCCTTGGGTAACATCAAGGGTACTTTGAAATAGCCAAGCTATTGCCAAGTATTGGTACAACAATCTAAAATAAATCGTATGGCTTGTGACTCAAAGGCAATCATTAGAAATTACAAGAGACGTTGTATGTTAGATGTTACATGGTAGTCTTCCACGAAATGCGTCGCCATGTTACACTGTGGGTAGGTTCTCTCTAACTTCGATACAGACCGTCAGATGGCGTGCTTTAAGGTTTGACGTTACTTCGGGATTCGGCCGCCTCTCAAACTTTGGCGCTTGAGTCCGCCTGGGAGTGGTACCTGTCAATCATTCGCTCTTCATATAATTTGAAATTCAAGGACGAATGCGTTCTTCGCATCCTTTTTTCTCTGCTTGGAAACTGAGCGACTCTCTCCTGCCAACGGTAACTATGGCGACGCAATTTGGGGCGCGGCGGCGGCCATGGGCCATCGGGATTCAGCCTCCGTACCATGGCGTGTTGCCGTGGGATCCAGCACAACCGCTCGTGTCTTGGCGTCTAACCATTCACATCGCAGCACAAAAAGGAGGATGTATTTTCAAGGATTGAACAATGAGGGATTTATGAGCCAAAACTGATATCTTTACTGACTCTGTGCCGGATTCAAACTTTCATCTGTTGCACACTGAAAATGAGTCATAAGCCATTCTATTGCATTTTTCGAATATTTATCGAATGAGCGAAAACGCCCCCTGACGTTATAGGCGCTGATTGCACACGCACGTAAAATTGAAATCCTAAGATTGGCGTGCATCACTTCTTATCTTTCTCCAATTCCAGTTTTTTTTTAAATTCCTGATGCTCTTCTCCCCCCTGACCCTTCTTCGTCCACCCTATGCTCCCTTGGCCTTCCTCTCTGGGGACTTTCCATCACTTTTTTCCTCCATTGTGTTTACTGCTGTGTCTTATTTCTACACCCTTTTCTATTTCTTCTCTGGCCTGCAGTGATCCATACCGTCCTTCCATTTCATATCCTTCCGCATCACTGCCGGATACAGATGTGGGGGGTCCCCCCCCCTTGCGGGTCCGCCCGTATTGACGAACATTGCAAAACCACAATTGTAACTTTTTTATATCATAAGCTGGGATTGTCTGTTATATGTATCTAACGATTTGATCGTTGGATAATTCTTCCTCATAGAATGACCCTCCTAAGTCGTTAAAACATTAATAGCTTTGCTTGGTGTCGCTATTTAGTGGGCCTCCTTCGCTTCTATAGCGTTTTTCCCCGTACCGTCCCTTCCGAACCTATCCTACCCCAGAGGCGTCGACGGGCTCCCATCGCGGCGGCGCCTCTTTCCTTTTCCCTTCCCATCCAAACCCCTCCCCGGGTGATCGGGCGTATAAGCCAAAGGCTTGGTTCCCGGCCCCGGTGTGTTGTATCCTCGAAGGGATCCCTTGAGCCCTCATTCTCTTTGTCTGTTATATGTGCATAATCACTTTAAATAAAATGTTCTTATACCTCTGCCTGTGACTTGATCATCTTTAATTACGATAAAAGTAAAGACAACTCAAGATATATTTTGCGCCCTTTGAGTTGAGTTTTTCTGCATCCGCTCCTGTTCCTCATTTCTCACCCCAACGGATGGATATTTTCTCTTCAGCATCCTCTAGCAGCACCAGGCCTTTACTTTTTCCGATGGCCTAAGCTTCTGAACCTTAGAGTTCCATTAACCAAATTGCATATCTTACTTGCGTGAAAAGGACCACAATGAGGGCTCTCGTTCCGTTTCAGGCAGCTACTCAATTGAAGTACTTTTATTTCTCTTTTGCGCCAATGACACGAAGCCAATGACAGCAGTACCTTCGTTCTGAACCTTCTGACTTGATTGCCGATTTTCAGGGCTTTCTATATTGCATGCGATGACTAGATTGAACTAGAAAATGGAAAGGAGACTTCGTTGATTTCCACTGATTTATTCCGTCCGCACCGTCCGTTTAATTCGGTGGAAATCAACGAAATCTCCTTTTCATTTTCGACTATTTACTTCCACATAGTTGAGCCGAATACGATTTGACGAATAAATTGAACTATTTTATTTAAACTGATCAAGACTCTAAATGAAAGCTAACTCATATCCAAAACGATCAACTTAAAATGTTGGTGGCGATAGTTTTTTTCGGTGAGAACCGTATGAGAGGTGACAACACAACAGAAAAAGTGTGTGTGGCTCACAGATTTTTATTAATCGACCCGAGTTTCAACAAGTTTTTCAGGATCGAGGCTGATAATTACTTACCTAGATGAGAGACCATGTGTTGGTGCTGGTTTCGCGCGGTGACAATAATGACAGGTATTCCTGCAGTAGATATACCAGGCAGCATGTATACATAGTCACCGTCAAGTTTAAATTCTAGAGCTTCATTTTCCTTTGTGACTTACAGCTTGAGAAAATGCTATCACTGTAAGCAATATCATTGAAAGCACATTCAAAATGTATTCCAAATAAGCAAATAAAAATCTTCTAAAATGAATACGTTTAAAGAAGAGCAATGGATGCCCAACTTTGGAGAAATTTATCCACCCACCCAATAATGACGCCGGACAAACGGCCCAAGTGTGTCATTTGTTTTCCAATATTGGTGGGAGGTCGTACCATCGTTACAAATGTGTACGTCTCATTCTTATTATAATAAACACATATTTTTGATAACCATGAAGTCTGTGTATGGGGTACCTGTTACACGCTGGTGGTTGGTCACCACTTGAATTGGCTCGAATGATATCGTGTAGAATAATTATGTGATGACGTAAAAAAACAAATATTTTTGGTAAAACTGCGCTTTTATGCTCAGCTAATCCTAATGAAAACGAGAAATATTCATTAGGAATAGCTTAGCTTTTAGTTAGGAATAGCTAATTGAGATAACGGTGGACAGAGCATCATCAAACTTTGAAAAAAAAATGATGACGTGAGAGATATTTTGTAAATAAAGTCGATCAATGAATACGTCACTAATTGCTGTGCATTTTATACCTTAAACCGACGTCCTAGTTCATTAAAAGACAATCGGAGGTCAATAAATTTTACGATACCAACACGTTAAAAAGTACAGTTGGAGGCTTTTGCTCGATTCCGTGGAAAATATCCAAATGTCTGTGTTAAGGAATTATTTTCATGAATTTAATTGTCCAATAAAAAAGGTCAATAAAAATAATTACGTTAGATGTTTTGAATAGACCTTACCTTTTTACTATATGGCTCCTCCTTCCTCGTCTGGAATATATGACGAGAAGGTCCTTCCGCCCCTCCATCCGTTGCTTTTATAGGCGCGGGAAGCTTCTCTCCTTCACTTTTTACCTTTAAAAATTATTCAAATATTATGTGTTTCATCGTCAATAAAAATTAATCAAGTATGATTTGTTTTTATGGCCCATTAAAACATCAGTGCAAATGAATAAGGTGCCATTCGTTTAAACGCCAATAAAGGCTATTTATTCCTCATCCGAAATAAAGAAGAAGGCTCCCTATTCTTCCCTTTAAATGTTTCTATGGACGCGTGAAGATTTTATTTCTTTCCTTAAATAACTACCCAAATTTGAAGAACTTCTTTGTCCATAAAAATTAATTCAGTGCTGTGTGTTTAATTGTTAACTATAGTTGCATTAACTTAATTAAGCTCGTCAATAATGCCTATTTCTTCCCCATCTGGAATGAAAAATATCCTATATCATAAGCATATCCCTCGTATCAAATTTTTCTACAAACGCCTGAAATGTTTTTATTTTATTTTTCGGTCTTTTGAAATTGCTCTTATTTTAGTTTTTGATCGTTAATAAAAATGAATAAAATTGTATGCATTTAATAGTCCGTAATACCTATTTCCCTCTTCTGGAATAAAATAGAAAGGCTCTCTCTCCTCCACTTTTAATAGGGTGGTTTCCTATTATTTTTTATTGCCTAAATCGAAAGATTATTACTCCTGGGGTACGTATTTCACGCTTTTAGATTTTTAAATGACGATATCTATTTTTCGCGATTAAATGAAAAGTGAAAAATTTCAAACGCGCGAAAACGCGACGCGTAAGTAGGAATGATGGGAAAAAGTCCGTGCGACGCATTTCTGGTTCCCCCTCCCGCCTTGTGAGGTGACCTTGATCGAGGCTCCGATTGCTGATAGAACGCAGGATGCTAGCGGGTAGCTGAGTACCTTGCTGGCTGGTAGCTCTTGGCTTAAAAAAGGTTTATTAATACCTTATCAAACGAAGAAAACTTTCCGACCTTAGCCAGATTTAATAGGTGATTATTAAGACATGTTTCCCTGAGCTCTGTGCCTCATGCATGCATTGGTAACCTCAGACGATGTATAACTCCTATCCTCTCGTGTAGAAACTAGGTCCCTGTGACGTCACGTGGAGTGGCATCGCATGGGCGCCAATCTGGCCTTTTTCAAATGAGGATAAAATTGATCATTGCCATTCGACTAAACCGATATTTCAAAAACCAAATAATTTGTGTATTATGAATACATGGTGGGTAACGAATCACAATCAATGCCTTTCGTTTTCTTTGATGAAGGAAACTACCCTATTGTTTCTACTGTTGCGGGAAGCGTGCCTCTTTTGTTTCTTTATTTTATTGTTTCGCGCCGCGTATGTATCTCGAGTGAGAGGCGAACGAAACGTATCTCGAAGCGACGAGATTCAAGCACGAGGATCGCCCCAACCCCCACCCCCCCCCCTTCTCCATTCCCTCCACCCCCTTCCCAACTCTGCCTCTGCGACAACGCCGACCTCTCAACACGTTTTATTGCCACCCCCACCCCACCCCACCCCCCTATCATCCCCTCCTCCACAAGGGAGAGGAAGAACAGGACTTGAAGCTGCTGCGCCCCTCTACCACCTACCTCCTCCTCAACCATTCCGCCGCCGACCGACCTCGCCTCGCTGCCGCCGCCCGTGAAACGAGGGGGAGGGGATGGAGGGGGGAGGGAGGGGGGGGGGAGACGTGTAAGGCAGGAGAGAGAGAGAGAGAGAGGGAAAAGGAGAAAAAAACGAACAGCCTTCTGACAGAGATGTCTTTATTGTGAAGTTGGTTCCTCCCCTCCCCTCCCGTCTTCCCCCTCCCCCTCATTCGCATTCCCCCTCCCCCCCCCACCCCCTCCCCTTCGACCCAACAACATCATCATCATCACCATCAGTGTAGTTCAAGTCTCCGCCGCTCGAATCGTCTTCGGCGCCACCTTCCTCCTCCCCTGTTCGAACAACGAGAGAGAATAAAGGAAAGGTGTTGCATCCCCCACCTCCTCCCCGTCCTCCAGCAAGAGAGACGCCTATCGGCCCATCGCGCGGACGCTGTACTCTACCACTCCTTGCAGTACACCTACGTGATACCCTGCAGTGAGCCACTTCTAGAGTGCGTGGCAGGGGGTGACCAAACACCAACATGCCAGAGGAACCCCGCGGTCCCGAGGATTAAATACATAGTTAAAAGTTCTAGCTCTAGCCTGGCTGGACTGTGGTGTTCGCGTACACAGAGTCATGCAGTGGCGTTGTCCAGCGGGGGATGAAATTGTCGCACAGTTCATTGGCGTCTCAATGCGGCCAGCTCAGGAACTAGGTACTTGAAAACGTCCGTCTTCCAAGACTTTGCCCGGATAATGTTCTCAGAGAACAGGGAATTTACCCACCTCTTGTACCGGGAAAATTCAGTCACAGTATGGCAACGCCCAAAAGAGCCAACTACCGACGATCTACTGGGTATAGGACCTATTGGTCCATCTTTGCGTTCGGGGAAAGTATCAAACTCTGGTTCAGAGGACGATTAGTGGCTGGCTAGGAGTTAGCATGGCTCCTCAATGTTAATATATTGAAAGTCTTTCGATCGCGTTGTAATTTTTTAGGATAATTCTATTCCACAGTCATCTGGAAAAGGGGAACGATTTAATTTACTCAAAGTAATAAAATAATCAAAAATATAAACAATGCTATCGTAAATAACCTTTCCAAATAGCTATGATTTCAGAGTATAAGTAACGGTTTTTGAGTTCAAAAGGGTTCCCTAAATCGAAATATTCATCAACATTGCACTGAGTATTTTATCCTTGCACTTGGATAACATTACTCTATGCGGTAGGGACCGAGATGTATCGCGTCTTAGCTGTGGTTTGTCCGGCCGTGATGCTGTTAACTATTGCAAGTCTTGATTATGATATAAGTGGAGATATTTTTCGAACGTGCGTAGAGCGAACCTACCACGGGATTTACTTGGCATCGATTCATGTTTCAAAAGACGGTTTCATTGGCGTCTTCAGGCTAGAAATCGCATCTTATCTGAGGTCGACGGCTGAAACGTCGGCGAAAGTGCATTTCAGAACAAGAATCGACGCGAAGGAAACCCCAAAGAGCAAGCGACTCTTGGACCACCCAAAAGAAACCTTCTCCCATGTGGGCGATTGGAAAATGTCATTGTTTTGTTATCTCGGCGAAAGGAAACTTGTGCACATTGATTCATCATCGAAGCTTTGACTGAGAAACTGAGGGGTCGCGAGGGCTCCAGTCCTTCCAGTGAACTTTAGCCATCGACCAATAATCGGCCCAGCCCCCCTCATTTTGTACCACTTCCTTGCTGTGTTCGGGAAATTGATGGGACCACATTTTGGCATGCTAGTTAGGAATTTCTTTCTCGCTCATCCACCACTATTTCCCATGAATCATTGGCATTGTGGCACCTTGTATTCTCTTCCCGTATATCCCGCATCATTTAAATCCAGATATTCTCCTCGATCGGATTGAGGTCAGGGCTACATACATACTGGCCACTCTATTTGGGTGACGTTGTTCTCCGCAAACGATTTCTGTTCGTTGCGACATTTGTGGACCCCAGAGTTTTCCTGGTTGCGGAGTAAGAAATGTTAACTGTATGCTGGTAAATAAAGTTTTCTCCCATAATGTACGACGCGGAGAGCAGCTTGACATTTACCACATTTTGGACGTACTTATCGGTCCTTAAGGCACGGCACATTAACATGTACGGGTTAATATCTTTACGTTTGCGTGAATGATTTTTGTGGACCAGAACGGAACATGTACGAATGCATGAACCAAATTAGAACAGGTTCTATTTTCTGTGCATGCATTCGCACAAGTTGGGTGGTTACACGGTGCATTTTGGCATTCATTCTCGCGTTCATACATTTAGAAATTAACCCGTGCGTGTTAATGTACCGTGTAAACAGGCCTTTAGGCTGCTCATAAAAAAGAGAATGGTTAGAGTTCCTTCTTTGCGTCAGCATACTCGAGGCCCATCATGGCTGATCCCTGCCCAATCGTGGACAGAAGCAGTGGCATAAGTAAGGGGGGCGGGGGGAGGGATGAGGGGGTGTAATCCCCCCCAGAGCCTCAGAGAAATTTAAAAAAAAAGATATTTAAAAATCTTGTCTGGATTTGGTATATAATAACTGCATCTGCTTAAAGTTGAATTTTAAGTGCCAAAATGATGTAGAATGCATTTTCAGGCTTGTTACTTTTCAATATTTTTCCTGAACTCGTCGTTTCCTGGGGGTATAGCCCCCACTAACCCCCCTTCATCCCCCCCCCCCAAAGTCCCCCCAACCCCCCAAAGTCCCCCCAACCCCCCAAAGCCTATTCCGAGTTACGCCACTGGACAGAAGATTGTCCATTCATGGGCATTTCCGAGACGTGTCCAGGCGAAAAACGCGAGCTTCTTGTGCAATAAACAAGAACAGGCCCCAATGAAGGGGATGAAAAAGTGTTTTCGTATGAAAAAATCGCGTTCGCATGTTCGTGATACACAATGCATTGGAGTCAACACCTCCTTCTTAGCGGAGGTTTATTTCGGCAAGACGACTGCTGGCAGTCCTGGAGGTAGCCAGGAAGTTGGTATCTAATGTGGCCTTACTGCTGTGGCTCCAGTGATTGAATCCATTGCCCCATTTGACGAGTGGTTCGTCTTCCACTGCAATGGACAGTGGCGGCCTCCCTTGCTCCGCTATCATCATCTTCAAGATATGATCTTCAGTCTTCACCTGCCTTTGATACGACTAATAATTCGACGCGGAATTTCGCTGCAGGAGATGTTGGCCTCCACCACCTGTATTCTATGTCTCGATGTGAGTTGAGGCATATTTATCGATATGCACGCAATTAATTCAATTTAAACCGCTAACTACTAAGACACAGTCATAGAGTCCGCCTTGTTAACGTCCAGTGTGCGTGAGTATGAATGAATAGGCTGTCGCCTGAATACCCAAACCTTGTAATTGGGGGAGTGATTTTTCTCAAATGACTCACTGATCGACTTTAGCGGTGAGCATTTTGCTAACGTGCAAAGCAAGGGTGAATCGTATAATATTATTATCCGTAATGATCGTATAATATTAATATCCTATTTGGGAGGATAGTATTCCCTCCGTAGAGTTTTTGCACTTCGCAGTAAACTTGCGGACGACTTAGATAATGTACTCCCCTTGCTTATCCGAGGTTGTTACTTGGATAAAAGTATCGCAGAAGTCATGAAAGATAGTTTCTCAGCGAGTGAAAGAGTAGTCATAAAGACTAGCCACTTAGCACGCTCTGTTTCACACGATTCTGCAAAAGCTAATGTGCTAGCGGTTACCTATCCTATTTCACTAAATGCTCAAGTAAATGCATTGGAACGATTTCTTCATCATGACCTCAATTTATATAGTTATTAATTACTTCTTGGAGTGTAAGCCAGTGAAATAAAATGCAAAATGTTTTCCGACGTTTTTCTTCATCAGGGGTTATTCGATTGTAGCTAGGTACAATCGATAAACAAGGCGCAAAAAGCCCTGATGAAGATATAATATGATATCGAAATTTCGGCAAGCATTTTGTATTTTACTTCACTGAGCTACACTTCAAGAAATAATAGATTATGATACTTAAAACGACACGAAACGACCCCTATCCTAATCCTCCACCAAATTCTATGGCGTACTATTTTGGATGGAATTGACGTAAAGGCTTATGATGAAGTGAATTTATCAGGGAGATGCGATAGCTTTAGACCTAACCAAGACAACTACTTTTAACACGGCATACCAAAGGCAGAATTCATCAAACGTGCAATCAGAGGTTTCTTTTCCGGATGAAAAGTGGAAGAGAGCTGCTGATTCTCACATGTAAGGCCAAAACTCGAATTTGCAGCGAGCACATGGGATCTGGCACAGAAAGGCTTAAACCGTGAACATATTGAAGCACAGAGGAAAGCTGCTCGTTTCGTCAAAAACAAGGACGAGCGAATGGAATATTTTCACGGCTAAATTACGCTGAGAGTCGCTAGAATCCCGTAGCCTATGCGCTTGAATTACGTAGATTGCTTGAATAACAAAGAAAATTCATCTTTCAGAGCGGCACGGAGAACCTCATCTTAGAATCCCGCAATATTTTTCTCGGCAGAACAACAACGATAACTCAAGAGAGGATTTTTTCCTAAAGGAAAGAAATAGCAATTCATTGCTCAATCATTTGCAATGAAGGGCTTAAATGAATGTTAGGTTGAACTCACCATTTAAAGCACTCCACCGCGCGGTTTTTTTTGCAAATTGCTCTTGCTCAAAGTCCTAACACCCCACTGACTATTGGTTCCACTGTCGGGTTGGTAATATTATTATTATTATTAAATGGTTACAAGTAGGCCATTGGCCTGGTGGTAACATGTATATATGATGCAAAAACAATAGAAAACATTATAAGAAGCCCTTAGTCCCTACTTCTTCAACCGCTTTTTAAAAATATGTAAATTTTTCGGGAAGGGCTCAAATAGTTTTGCTGGTAGGTCGTTCCACTCCCTTATGGTCCTATTCAAGAAGGAGAACTGCTTTGTATTTGTCCTTTTTGATCGGCACTTTATCTTGAACTGGTGATCATTTTTTCCAGCAAAGCTGGGTTTTGAAATGTCCTTCCCAAATTCTTTCCATGCTTTTTCCCCACTCATTATTCTAAACATGCCACATAGCCTGCTTCTTTTCCTCCTCTCTTGTAAACTCTCCCACCTTAGAACTCTGAGCATTTCTGAAACACTTCCCGTTTTTTTTATGCTTTCCCAACACATACCTAGCAGCCTTTCTCTGCATCTTCTCCAATTTATTCTCCTCTCCTTTAAAATGTGGATCCCAGACAAGAGATGTGGACTCTAATGTAGGTCGTACTAGTGTTGTATAGGCCATTTATTTGGTGGCCCTGGTGCTTCCTCTGAGGTTTCTCATCACCCAGTACATTACTTTAAAAGATTTTTTGATCGTGTGTTCGATCTTTAAACCCCATTCTAAATTCTTAGATAAATGGATACCTAAATATTTAAAGCTGTTTGATTTTGGAATTAAACTACCCGAAAATGCATAATTTCTATTTCCGCATTTTCTTCTGTTGCTGAAGTTAACACATTTGCATTTACTTCCATTCCGTTTCTCGATGCCCAATTCATTAATTTGTTTAATACTTCATCCTGAAGAGTTTCCTGATCAATTTTATTTTCTATTTTCCTATACACAATACAGTCATCCGCAAAAAGCCTTATATTAGAATTTATTTTATGTCACTGTTGTTACTATTTATTATTTAACCATTTGTTCGCAAATCCGATTTAAAATGTCTTATGTACTGTTTCTGGATTTAATACAAATAAATAATAATAAATGTCGATGAAGATGGGATGCACACGTGGGGACGCCCCCCTTAATTTAGACGTCCTATGCCACGGGTGGAACACTTCTCCCCAATGAGTGTATCACTCCATTGTGGCAGTAAAGCAAAGCCACTGAAGAATATACTCATCCTTCTTATTGAGCTTCACAGGGCGTCATCCATGGCTTTCGAACATTCTTATCGCGTGTCATTGAAATTGCTTGTTATTGCGTGTCCAACATGAAACATGTTTATTGTCCGTACGCCCCAGGAATCATTTAAGAAACCGCGACCTGCATTTACGTTTCTCAGAGACAATACGGAGGCGGCGCGTCGTCAAATGTCAGTACAGGTTGACGAAATGAAATTCTAGCCTTCTCCTGGAATGATGTCTATGGAGAGGAAAACGGCGATAATTGCAGCGATTCTCTTTTCTCTCGAACGATGAAGGACGCAATAGATGCAATGCGGAAAGCGCGTCTCTCCCTCTTTTTGCAACGGCTGCTGATATATAAACCCCCTGCCACACGCCGCTTGCGGGTTAAAATGTAAATGTAGATGTAATTTTCATAACTTGAACTTGAGGCTGTTGTCCAGCGAATAGCCAACGGGACACTTCCGGTTTGTCAAGAGACACTGCACTGTTACCAGTGGTGTTCAAGGCGTGCGCTGATTGGCTGGGGAAGAAAGCAGGGGGAAGGGGGAGCTTCTCAATCATTCATTTTGGGTTTGTCTCCGCGGGGGCGCTGGCGAGGAGCTGAGGACAAATTTCTAGATTGCTCGCAGCCATTGGCTGGCAATCCCATTCCCCACCACCCTCCCCCCACCCTCTCCCAGACGACGGACGGGACGAGGTAGTAAGTATTTTGGATTCAGGAGGATTTCTCGAAATTCAAGAGAGAGAGAGAGATAGGGAGCTGACGCTATTTCCGTGCCTTATCTCAGAAACTATCCACGTCCGACGGACCGCTCGCAGCGAGAAATAAATCCCAAGAGGGGGTCGTAAAGAGAAATCTTTTGGCACCCCCTTCCCCCCCCCCCCCCTCTGCTCCAGACTTGGCCACGGCTTGGCTTCTCCCCCGTTGGCCTTCGATGCCGCGAAGCGATACGATCCCTAAGGCCATTACTCCAGGAGTGTACTCACACACATATATATATTTACAACACCCACCTTTCTACCACAGTGGGGAGCGTGCGATAAAAGAAGTAGATAGGCAGAGAGGGAGGTTTTCTGCGAAGGACAATGGCGGTTGCAATGAGGATAAACGTGAATCTTGGTACTTTCTTAGACGACCACCCTTATCATTTACAGCTACATAATTTCCTGCACATATCCACGGGTAGAATCAGTGGTTGGCGGGGGATGATCAAGCAATAGGTTCACCACAAGCAAACTGCATGATCATAAACGAATTCAATAATGAAAATGATACGTGCTCACGTTCAGTCACGTGGTGTGAGCTCCCACCAAGCGTGCATGGATGCCCAGGCTCGAACAGAAAGCCAACAATTGACGATGGGTAGTAATTAATATAAGGGCATCAATTCAAGGTTAGTATAATGCAATGTGTTTATTGTGATGAGTTACAGGTTAAACAATGCTCAAAAAACGATAGGATGAAAAAAGATAACGGAGCAATAGGGTAGTTTCCTTCATGAAAGAAAACGAAATGCATTGATTGCGATTCGTTACCCACCATTAGGGTATTCATTTCAAAAAGGCCAGATTGGCGCCCATGCGATGCCACTCCACGTGACTTCACAGGGACCTAGTTTCTATACGAGCAAGTAGGAGTTTTTCGTCTGAGATTACCAATGAATGCATGAGGCACAGAGCTCAGGGAAACATCTGTTAGTAATCACCTATTAAAATTGCCTAAGGTCGTAAAGTTTCCTTCGTTTGATAGGGTAATAATAATCCTTATTTAAGCCAAGCGCTACCTGCTAGTTAGGTACTCTGCTACCTGCTAGCAGCTTGCGTCGTATCAGCGCTTATAGCCTCGCTCCAAGGTCACCTCACACGGCGACAGCAGGAACCAGAACGACGTCACACGGTGTTTTCCAAGCATTTATACTTAGCCGTCGCGTTTTCGCGCGCCTGATAATTTTCACTTTTCGTTTAATCGCGAAAAATAGATATCGTCATTAGATAATCTAAGAGCGCGAAATGCGTACCACTGACTTTCATTTAAAGAAGTCCTTCATTGTTCGGGTAAAAATAATTTCTCTCCCTATACGTTGAGAAAACATATTTCTCTTTTTTTGTTACTGTCGGACCGGCATTCAAGTCCAATGTGCTGCTACCACTCGTTCGGTAAAATTAAAGGATCTTTGTAAAATTACCAGTAAATTCTAATTTACAATTATGATAGAATTTCGCCTGAACCAATTCTCTGTGCCAGAGGAGAACTCGCCGGCGATGCGAGCACTAATCAACGTTAGCCTGTATCTCACGCGTAAAAAATATTCCTGTTAAAATAGTTAGAAGGTGAAAGAAGGAAAATATTCGTATTTGAGATGCAAGCAAATGTCGACAAACATCTGCTTAACACTTTCTACCTATTGTCTGTAAACGAAAGATTGTTGTTTTTTGTGTCAAATGTTTTCATCCAGATATTATGCCTAGTATACAAATATAAGCACATAATGTATGATTCAATTTGTTATCGGATAGAAGAATAAATTATTGCTATTATTCATGACCTCTAAAATTTCAATGTATGCGTGGATCTGGTGGGTAGGCGATTACGCATTCCTCGCTATATACGTCGAATGTAAATTCTAGCGTCAGCAGGATTCTTTTCACTGTGAATTTTATTGTGTTTTGTGCTTTCTGACACCGCTCCATATTCATTCTGAAGCTTGCCATTTCTGTCGTTGAGCTCATATTTTTGTTGATTGCTCCGTGTGTGTGCCCAGGGGGGGATGGTGGGCAAGCCATGGCCTTTCAAGCTGAAACATTTTGGCACAAAAAAGGAGAATGAAAACAAAATTTAATAAAATTATAACAACGAATTATTATTACATGACAATTACATGACGATTATGACAACGTCATAAAACATGTAACGCGTTTCCAGTATGTTACACGAGTTAGGATGGGAATCTTTACAGGAGCGTAGATCGAAGTATAGGCTTAACTTACTTAGGAAATTCGAAGAAGATATTTTCTCAGATGACGTGAATCATATCCTTCGTTTACCATCGTACTATAGTAGACGTGATCATGAGAATAAAATAAAAGAAATAGACTGCAAAACAGAGAGATTTAAAATGTCTTTCTTCCCTCGTACTATTAAGGATAGCAACGTTGTCTCAATTGATAGGATTAATGGCGTCGCTCGCTTGGATCACTCATTGCATGTTTTTTCATAGTTCTAACCTTGCATGTATTTGCTCTAGGAATTACCAACCATTAGCAATTTTTTATGAATAATCATGCATATTTTTCTTGGTATGCGTAATATTTCTATGACCGTGCGGTGTGCATGTGGCGGTCCTCTTGCATGCTGCATGTTGGTGATTCGTCACCCCCTGCCAAACACCCTAGAGGTGGCTCGCAGGGAATTATGTAGATGTCATTTTTCTTGGGTTTTAAGAAAATTTGTCCAAAACTTTCGTTTCAATTCTGTCCAGCTTTTCGTTAAAGAATTTCCGATAGACGCTCATCCTAAACAACCCAATCAGTCTGTCCTCTCCTATTGTACTTCTGAGCCAGGTCTTTATCCTTCCAAGGGCAATGAAGGATCGTCCACCAGTCGATGAGTCAGCACTTAAAATGTGCTGCCTTAGTGCAAGAAAAAATATATTCACGTCCTCCAAAAGTACAGCCACTTCAATATCCTTTAATTTGTCTCCATAGAAGTTATTCTTCTTCCACAAATCATACCACACCTTTAATTCGGCAAAGATGTCATCCAATTCATGGAAATACACGAAAGATTTGGCATTTTTCCAAATATTTTTTGAAGCCATTTTTAGCATGTAAAAAGGATGAAGGTGGGTAAAGGCAACAGTGTGTGTATTTCCGTGTGAGAATACAAAGATAAAATTAAGGAATCAATGTAAGGGATAATGAACGACCATTTCCAGCATTCAATCGAAGTGTGATATGGTGCATTACTTTTGTGAACCTATTTGCTTTCGAGCGATTCATGGCACGGATTCATAGTACTCAACTACAACTTTTTCTGGGATATCATGTGATTTAAAAAAAAAGTAATTCATCAAAAAAATGTTCCATTTCTTGTATATTTTTCTCGTTGACATTAAAGAATTCTCAATATGTTTCCTCGCCATAATCAAATCCATATTTTTACATTGTATAACGTTCAAAATTGGTTCCAAAATCACGTAGTATTTTGAAATTATGACTAACTTACGATGAAAATTGGTGTATTTATTATGCATTGCAATTTATAGGCAGATTTTCTGGTAACATTCCCTTCGACCGAAAGATGCTCTTCTGCATTTAAGATTTCATAAAAGTTGTTGAAAATTTTCTTATGCTGTTGTATTTCTCAGGCCATCTGGTCTCACAGTCTTTTTCGATTGGGAACCGAATTCCTGCGGGCTCATCAAAGAAGGGTATTTTATCTTTAACCGTTGCAACTGCGCTTTTTATTTCTGGTAGTTTGCAAACATCATTGACCACAAGATTTAGTTTATGGTTTGAGGAATGGAAAAATAAAGATTTACTGTAATTTTACTTCAGACTGATCTTCTTTTCCGACCATCGTAGGGTGTCCGTCAAATCCAAATCCAACACAATTCTCCACTGAAAGATTCTGACCAACTAAAAAAAAACTCTGAATTTCACTTGATATTGTAGCGGCACCTTGAAATTTCAACTCAAAGTAGCCTACAAATTCCTCACTGATTTTTTTCTTCACTATCATCATAAAATCGCAATCCCAGAGATAGGGATTTTTTCCAGAGATATCTTCTGTTTCATCAGCCATTACAGCGTAAGCTTTTGCTTGTTTTTAATAATCGATTATTCTTTCTTTGACAACTTTACAGCATAATCTTACAATCTCATTTTGAAGTTTATGGTAAAGTAAAGACTGCTTTTTTTCGACATCTGTCCGAAGGTCGAAAAATGTGCCTTAAACTCCTTCCTTTTCTAACCGGAAAATCATGAGTTCCACTAAGTATTATGCGAGAAAGAGTAGTTTGTTTTCCTTAATTATCTTCTGGAGACCACTTTACAACTGGGTATGAACTGGAACATTTTAAAGTAGAACTTTTGCAGCAGCTGTGGAAGTGGTAGTGACTATCGACATGGTTTCTGCGATCTTAATGTAGGACGTTATGTAAGGCCTTGCCATGAATTATCTCAAAACTCGTTTAACTGTGACAATAATAACAGGAAACAGGACACAGTGCCTACTAAGAGCGCCTATCAAACGACTTGAGTACACTAGCTTAAGAGCATATTGATCTAACCAGCGGAGGTTAATGTTTTTTTCAAAAGGATGGCATCAGAAGGAAATTAGTAATTTGATGATGTAACCCAGGGATTTGTAGGCGATCCCCTTCATATACAGATTATAGCATAAAGGCCTGTTCACGCGGTACATTAGCACGTACGGGTTAATGTCTAAATGTATGAACGCGAGAATGAACGCCAAAGTGCACCGTGTAGCCATCCAACTTGTGCGAATGTATGCACAGAAAATAGAACCTGTTCTAATTTGGTTCATGCATTCGTACATGTTCCGTTCCGGTCCACAAAAATCATTCATGCAAACAGACATTAACTCGTACGTGTTAATGTATCGTGTAAACAGGCCTTAAGAGTTTGACCAGCATAAAGACCAATGTCATTTTATTGGTAGCCATCGTATTCTTTAATTGTTATGGAGGTCCCAGTTTTTTGGAACAGCTGCACGTGGAGGTGTAGAATTACTAGACCCTTGTCTCACAATAGACTCCGAATCTGATGGTCACGTCTGTTTAGTGCCATCTTCATCACTATTATTGCCTCTTCCACTTCCAAAACTCTCATCTTGATCCTTTTACCGTTTCAGAGGTTTTCTGCTCGAATTTCATTGAAACTAATATAATGGAAAGATCATTAATAAATTATCTGATTAAATCAAAGCTTAATCGTTCTAATCTTAGTCACTTGATACATTTTTACAAATAAATATAACATTTTAGTGTAAAATTTAGCAAAGTTTTAACCTAAAGTATAATTTTATGCAGAAATGACTTAACCTAAAACAATTAAAAGAAACGATTCCAGGTCTCAGGGCTATGAGTGGGCCTGAGGATGATGGCCGAGTCGGCCAACGAATCGGTCAACGAATCGGTCGGTCAGGAACGGCAGTGATGCAGTTCCTGACCCGGTGGCGATCCCGAGAACTCTTCACGAAATCTATTCGCCGGGAAAGCGCGAAATCTTTCTTCTATGGTTTGCTCCTCTATCCCGGAAACTAATGTCCACTATTGACGTTATGTTTTATGCTATATTTAATCCGTTTTCCGCCAGCTCTCATTCCTTGAGATATCTCAGTGTACCCGTTCGGAGGTAATGTTCAATGAAATCAATCATCCAAGAAACTAGGGTTCCATGTCGCAGACGCATTGAGAGTTTACGTTTTGACTGCCTGGAAACATTTGTTTTTGTTCTTTTGCAAATTAATGCCGCGGCCGCATCTTCTTCCCAGAATACGAGGCTGAATTTTCATTCCACCTGATGTGATGATTCTATTCTAGTCTAGTGTCCAGTTACTGCCTTCACATTGACAGAGGAATTGGAGTTACCACGGCAATCATCTCGTTTATAATATGTATGTAATACAAATTTAGGATAGGTCGAAAATTCAACTGCTGCTGTTTCTAACGTAGTTTGGCCTGATCAGTTGGAATCCAGATAGTGACTGCATAAATTAACAAGAATTTTCGCGTAATGGGAATGTCCTCAAATTTGAGTCACAGGCCATCATTCCCCAAAGGTTGAGTTTTTTTCCACCATGCACTTCCCTTACTCCCTTGTTCATGGTCCAACTTACCCCAGTCCAAGATTTTTAGCCAGACACCAACGCCATGCTCGGAGCGAGACAACTATTCGGCCGGGAATAACGGCCTCGTAAGCCAATGCAAAGCAACGTGTACAGACTGAGTCCTCTTTCATTAACGTAAATCCCAAACTACAACGAGATACTAAAGACCGAATGCATTCCTACTTAAGATATGCAAAATATTTTTTCAAGAAACAATTATGGCTTTTGTTTTTACCCCGTTTAAATAAACTTATGACTCCCATATGAGAGATATAGGATTACGGGCGTTAATGTTTTTTATTTCGCGGAAATATAAATGCTGTTTTTTATATTTTGTTCAAAATTTCTATAAGCTTCGTTTGTACTTGAATATAATATTTTTATGCAAATATTCATTTTTCTCTCATGATAGGAATGAAAATGGACCTTTGTAAAAATGTTTGAGGGTTGCACTCACAGCAATTTAAAAATCGGTTAAACATTATAAATTTTATTCATGCCAGATCTTTTTCGCCTTCATCGATCGAAGTTAATTACACCAAATTCCTTTGATTTCACCCTTTGTTGAATGTCAACGAGTATCACCCGCTACTGATGTTACCTATAATGCTATTCGTAATAGAATTTGAAAAAATTAAGAGACACACATATTCCGCTTTTCAATCCGTCACCTACTCCTATTGCTTTTCGCTGCGACATTTTGGGAGTGTTGACTCTCTCAGTCTTGAGTCTTAATTCTTTCAATGATGAGTTGGTGACGTCACGAGCTCATTCCGAGGGCGTCATTGTTTTTCCGCCAGTCCCTGGCCTCGCCCATCGGCCTCAAGTTTTACTCATATGCCATACACTCCCTGCGTTTCTCTCCCTGTGCGCATCCACCAGTGGTCACCCATCATCCGAGCATCTCACATTTCTTGGTATCGTTGTTCCACATCCATTTTAAATTATGATGGAACCTTGTACAATCTTTCGCACTTAATTTTTTACTGGGTTTATAATAATAGGAATTAATATGTATTGAATTTTAATCCATTGCAAATGTGTGCGATTTTGTGAAAATTTTGGATGACACGATGTTTCGAGTATCCTTTCTTGTATTCTGGAGTTCAAAATGCGTGAGGCAAACCCATAATTTTCGTGAAAAGTTCTCGTGGCCTTTCTGCTTAGCGTAGGACTTAAAAAGTTCCTCGCTTAGAGTCTGTTCCTTCAAAGTTCCTTCGACTAAGTCCTCAAAATTGCGTTGCAAGCCTACCGTTTCGTTACCGAGGTTACTGGGTGTTCTGGGGTTCCCATCGTGTTGATTCTCTTTGCTGGCTCTTTGTTCTTCACGGTCCAAAATGTGCCGCAGTGGAAGCCAACACCTTCTCCAACCCCTCCCTGACCTCCCCCCCTTTCGCCCCCACCCCTTCCTTCGACGTGTGCCATCAATTCCGATCACGCTCTGGCCCGAACAATGCGATCGTGAGATTCTGAGAGGGGGGGACGAGAAAGATGTGATTCACGGAATAGATCCCGAGACGAGAAAATGGATGCTCCGAGTCTCTCCCTCCAACCCCAACCCAACCCAGACTACCAACCAATAAATTGAAACCAAAGGACATAGCCTCGATAAAAAGTCCCTCTGGAGTCGAAGGCGTCCACTGCATCGTAGAAGAGATCGAAGCAATAGGGTGGTTTCCCATTATTTTTTTAATGCCTAAATCGAAACATTATTACTCCTGGAGTACGCATTTCACGCTTTCTGATTATTTCTGAAAATGACGATATCTATTTTTCGCGATTAATTGAAAAGCGACAATTTTCATGCGCGCGAAAACGCGACGGCTAAGTATGAATGCTGGGAAAAGTCCGTGTGACGCCATTCTGGTTCCCGCTGCCGCAAGTGAGGTGACCTTGGGGCGAGGCTTTGAGCGCTGATACGACGCAGGATGCTAGCAGGTAGCAGAGTACCCTGCTAGCAGACACTTGGCTTAAATAAGGATTATTAATACCTTATCAAAAGAAGGAAACTTTCCGACCTTAGCCAGTTTTAAAAGGTGATTATTAAGACATCTTTCCCTGAAGTCTGTGTCTCATGCATGCTTTGGTAATCTCAGACGAAGTAAAACTCCTATCAAGTCGTATAGAAAATAGGTCCCTGTGACGTCACGTGGAGTGGCATCGCATGGATGCCACTCCACGTGATGTCTGGCCTTTTTTAAATGCAGTTAAAATTGGACATTGGCATTCGTCTAAACTGGGAATTCTAAAACCAAATAATTAGTATATTATGAATACACTAATGGTGTATAACGAATCGCAATCAATGCCTTTCGTCTATTTGATGAAGGAAGCTACTACCCTACCCTGCCCTGAAGTACTCTTTCCAGGAATCGACAGAAGTCCTACATTTTCAATCGAGTATATAGCTATAGGAGTCACTCGGTGAAATTGCTTCATTTTAAACGTAAAACTTTGTTATTTTAACAGAGGTCTACTGGTTTCGTCGCGATGCGTATCTGCATTAGATGATGTCGCATTGACGCAAGACCAAGTCGGTCGATCAAAATTATATAGAACCGAGTTATGTGAAAAAAATTCAATGGAGATCACAATATCCTAGAAGATAGTCTCTGCAAATCTATGTCTGTCTTCACGGCACTAACGTGCCAACAACTGTTGCGAATGTCAAATTTCGCCGATCGGCGTAAGGATTGCTGCTGGGAAAATTACCGTTCCATTCTACATGCTCAAAATGAATCGTATTCTGCTTTTGAGTCCCACTCATAGTTAAGAATAGAAGGGGTGCACCCAGGATCAAAACTAGGGGTGGTGGGGCAAGCCATGGTTGATCAAGTTATAGGTAAGATTTAAGCATGGAAAAGGTGAACGAAATTAATATTTTAAGGAAACTGTAACAGCTCTTTATTAGTTTTTAAAATTATTTGCTTGAAAAAATATTATTTTCTTCGTTCAAGACATTTGCGATTTTTGCTTTTTGGGGGGAGGGGGTCAGCTGCCCCCTCCAGCCCCTCGCTGGGCACGCCCATGAAGAATATCTCTTTTTTACTTGGGAGAAAATAAGAATACCCATTCCGATCCGTTATGTTCTCCATGACGCTCCGAAAAATGTCGGATCTTAATTGGTCCGCACATCTGAGCGTGGCACTCAGCCTCCTTGTTGTATCTGGCGGCCCCCTGCTCAATTCCACTTTTTAACTGTCCGCACACCTTTTATTTTAAACGTTTGGTGTCCTAAGTAACACCCCCCGCCACACGCCGGTTCGCGGCTCGGCTAGTAGATGTAGCTCCCTTCGGCCAAGGAGATAGGCAGTTAAGAGAGAGGCGTTCCTTTAGGCTCTGGAGATTTATTCGTTCGTTCAGGCGACCAAATACGTGAGCGTATCTCCTTAATGCGTCGCTCGTCCTTGGCGCGGTCCATTCGTGCCTTGTCTGCGACTCTATCGGCGCTATAAATTGAGACACTGGCGGTTGCAAATAAACTCGCTTTCATATATTACGCGGCTCTCGCCACTCGTCCAAGGGAACATCAGCGCCTCCTCCAGCATCTAAAGCACCCCCACCCCTTCGTACCCCTCCCCCACCATTTCTCTTTTTCACCCTCTCTGATACAGTGGAGGGCGGTTATCCCCTGCGTATTTCCAATTGAAATTGACCATAGGATCGGGGAGCTGTTGGATCTTAAAAATGAATCGTTCAATAATTCATTCATTACTCGAGGAAACAACAGTGACACGATGGAAAAGACCCGTAGGGCTGAGCCGCTTTCGTTAGCCGTTATCAGCGCGCCGTGAAGATAGGTCTAGATTGGGTGATATTTTGAAAATATGTATTTTCACATGACAGGGGGGACATGTATGTTGAAAAAATTCGGAAAACCGCTGACCTCACGATTTGATAAACATTACGAAATGAGTTAGTTTAAATAAATGAGAATTGAATAAGCCAACAGCATTTGGAAAAATGCATACAGCGAACTGATTCGAACAGGGAATGTGGTGTACCGAACACGGTGGTGATGGTTTCTTAGTTAATAATGGCGCAGCCCCTGATCTTATCCCACTTACTAATGGGACATTTGCGTGTGTTCACGGTGAAGAATCCATCGATAGAGTCGCCCATCATCCGAGTATCCAAAATTTCCTCCTATCATTGTTTCCTTTCCCTCATATCCCGATGGAGACTTTCTTTCGTTTCTTTTAACATAATGCTTCAAATATTAGAACTAATGCAGAAAATTTCGTATTATCATGGTTAGGTAAGCAACGATGATTTTAACTCCTTGAGAGAAGGGTGGAGAAGACATTCCTTGGAAGGGAGAATAAGCTGCAACGCAACGCTTGAGTCTCCTTAAGAGGTCGCGGTTGGGGCTTATTAGGCGTGCATTGCGACATATTTGGTACTGTCATATCCAATCCATCCTTCAACATCCATCGAGGCGAAAATAGGAATTAGGCGTAATAAGTTGGAGCGTAAAATTAACTTTAGAAGCCAGATATCAGATTTCCGTTTATCAACACTGCTAAGTGAGATATATTTGATTTTGTGAGTCCATGCACGACTCACTCAGTAGACTTTCGTGAATTGTTGCGAGCGAACCACGTGACTTCCCACTCCAAACATTTGTATCGTTGAATTGCTATCATTGCACATTTTTAGCGGCTTTTATCATGAGGGTTTTTGGCGTCCGACTTGGTGCAGAATGCCATATCATTACTTGCACGTGTCCCGGGCGTTAAACTCTATGTCCTGAAAGTAGCAGGCATTAAAATAATTCCTGATTAATAACCCTAAAAACTTGGGGTTCATCACATTGATTTCCTAACTTCAACATTTTAAGTTTCGAATTAGAAAATAGTGGGGTTCGATACGTTTTGAAATTGAGCTGCGATTTGATTACCTATTGCCGCGAACCAACTTATGATTGTCTCGACATGTCCCGTTCGTTACAATGTCACATTTATATGCGAGATGCGCACCACGTTACTAACACTTATTTTGAGATATTTTAGAACAAAATTACTGAAAATACAAGTACAAGTGACGAACTAATATTCTACCATATGAGAGAAAATAAATTCCATGAATGAAAGAATTGTGTGGAAATGGCCGTGGGTGGAAATGTAGGCCCTATTTGCAAACCGCATACCACTCCCGAAACCCCCTAAGCAAAATATCTGTGTGCGTGACGGCAGTGAATGGAGGCGTGGCACGGAGTAGAGGGGTAGCTTATCATCGAACCCAGCAATCCCCACTGAAGTGCACCCCCTCCTTCCTCACTGCGCAGACGACGACTCTGTTCAGTGATTTTGCACTGTCCTGCGTCCGTCAAATAGGACGTTGCTTCCCTGACCTCCTGGTGACTTCAATGATTCCTGGCCTCCCTATCCCGACTTTGACTTCGTACATATCACGGCTTCTCTTTTCTGAGTGTGAGCTATAGTCTTGCAGCCCAGCAGGCGATCAGCAGCAGCTCCTCCACCGTCCTGGTGGCCGTAATCGGTCAGCTGCCACATCGAGTCATTTCCCATTCCTCGTGTATGACGGAGAAATGGGTGAAGAGCACTCTGGCGGACGCGAAGAAAACCAACGAGTGGAGTTGAAATCGACCGAGAAATAGTGCCACTCTTTTCGCGGCTCCCCGGACAACTCCTTCCACGAAAAGATCTGAGCAAAGTAATTGCGTCAGCGAACGCCCAAGCATCTAGCTGCCGAGTTGCCCGAATCGGTTCGTACTCTGCAGTTGATTGTGGACTCGAGTCGATTGAGCAGTTGACACAGCCACTCTCGGTTGACCCGAGTGTATGCTTTCGATTCCACCGCCAGCGGAGTTGAAGTTGGTGAGTTTGGGATGCGTGGATCTGGTCATGCAGAGTGCGCTTGAGTTCCACGCGTTGAGAATGGTTTTTCGTTTGCATCTCTTTGCTGCGGTAGAAGATCGTCTATTTTCCTGTCGTGTGCGGCCGGTGTGTCATCAGGCGAGCGGTTTCGGCTGGCCAAGATTCTACCGAACAAACCGCACCTTTATTTTTATCGACTCTCCTTCTTGGCTGTAGCCGTATTTCCTTGGGGTTGAGAGCCACCATTCATACCTTCGGTAAGTGCTTGAGACCTTTTTTTTTTTGATAAGTCGAGCTGAAAATATAAATTGACTCGTTATGTGCCCACCTGTGTACACAGGATAATGACGACAATTAGTTAGGGCTCGCTGAAGCCCCTGAGGAAGGGGTGCTTTTTCTGCGTGGCTGTAATGGAAACTTAGCAGGGTACTGTATGTAGTGTACGGTACACTACATAGTTTACCACATACTATATACGGTACACTACTGCTGAGTTACTCTTGTACCTGCCGCGTATGGATATTGCTTCCGTAAAAATGGAGTGGCGCCACCGGCGCTGTTGATCAAATTTCAGCTTCATCTCTCGCGGTATATTATTCCTAGGTCTCGTGGCGACGACGCGAACGTGCTTCGCGCTCTTCAATTGTCTCGGACAGCGGAGGCAGTGTGCTGATCACTGAAATTATCTCGTGCTCATTGACTTATGGGTAATTCGTCATTGCTTACGTCACAGTATTTCGACAAGAGAGCGAAGTTACCAGAACTGAAGCGATAAGCGGGGCGAAAAGAACGAGAATAATCGCGGAGAAAATTTTGGCTTCGCTTCGAGTCGCTTACGGCAAGAAAGAGAACGAGAATCACCCCCCAGGGGCCGTATTCTGTATTTCGTCGGTACCGCACCGATCGGTTTCCCTTTCAAGCCCACCGACTGGACATCATTCCGTACCGACGACGGCAAATTCAGCGATTCGGTATGGTCGTCGGTATGAAACCAGTCGGTACGGTTCCCCTTCCTTCCCAAACAGGGAAAATCCGAATATATCCGAAGTTAGAAGTCATCTAACGTGTTACCACCAATGAAAGAAGGGTAAAAACAAGTGAAGACTCATTGGCACAGTTTGTTGTCGTCATTCTCAATCTTTTTATTTGCGGAAATTACGACTTATTGCTAGATTAAGATAATCGATATTGGATAAGTTGTTAGCAATGCTTATATAATGTGTGGTAGTAATGCTGTACCTATAGAATCGAAGGAAACAATATTACAACATCACAATAAAGTTTGTATGTGATGGAGATTGTTTTTGCTGGAATGAATTATTGAAACTATCCTTGAGATCGTAGTTTCTTTTTTTAAATATTGGTTCCGTATATTGCTATTTATTCATGATTTGGTAATATAGTTGTCATTAAGTAAGTTCCGTCTAAATGTTATCAACGGAAGGTTATGCCATTGGCACCGTAGCAGACGAAAATAATATACCATGGAACGTGAACGTAGGATTCAAAAGCAAATAAAAATGTCATATTAGAGGAACAAGTTAGGAAATTGTTATAAAATATGTAGCTGGGTGTAATTAAAAGAAGTGTAATGACGAGGAAGAAAAGAAATTGTGATTGGGTGAAATACATATGTTTAAGTTGCGCATTCCAAGTGAGAGAAAATGGTAATATTGCGGCAAACCTCATACTTATTAACAAATATCTTCTTTTATCGTCAAGGGAATCAATGGCTGACGATAAAATGAAATATAGTTGCCTGTTACAAATGAAAGAAACTAATACCGTTGTGGCAAACTTTATACTTAAATAAAAAGATCTTATTTCTATGCCGAGAGAAACGCCAAATGATGATTGAGTGAAATAATAGTTGCCTATTCAGAGTGAGATAAAGTAATAACATTGCGGCAATACTTATTTTTAGTCAAAAATATATTTTTTATGTCAAAGGAGCAAATAAATGATGATAGAGAGAAATAAAGCCTATTACAAGCAAGTGAAAGTGGTAACATAAATGAGAGAAAGTCATTATATGTTAGCAAACCTCATGTTAATTAACCAATATCTTATATTTCTGTCAAGGTAATCAATATAGATGATGACAAAGTGAATTATAGAGGCCTATTCGAAGGAGCAGAAAAAGATAACATTGCAGCAAACCTCATTATTTACTCGGTGATGAGGTAACAACAAAATAAAACGTACAATGCGCACCGGGGAGTTCATGAAACCCACTAGTCGGTGGCCGTACCGACACCTTTTTGCTGTCGGTACGGCTACCGACGATCTCCCGTCCTCACGTCGGTGCCGCACCGATTGGGTTCGTACAGAATCGCACCACTTCTTGCCGGGAGTCGGTGTGACGTCGCACCCGACGAATCGGTGCCGCACCGATCGGTTTGGAGTTACAGAATACGGCCCCGGGACGGTTCTTTGAAGGGTATGTGGAGATGATCTTTAACTGGGAAGTGCTTATTACGGTGTCGTTGGGAATTGTTTTCCTCTAACCAACCGTACTTAGCTATCACTCCCTTCATAATTAGGGTTAGCAGTTCTTGAGTGGGATAACGCTTTCAATTTCCAGCAGCGAATCCGTTTACGCATTTGTATCCGCGCATTACATATGTAGAGCGATGAATTACTCATCCGTTGCACTTGAATCATGAACACAAGAAAATTGTAACGCACCCTATCTTATGACTGTCAGACACCAGGAAAAGTAGACATCGAATACATATGATTTTTTACCGATCAAGTCATTAATTTTAAGACAAGTCAGCGTTTTTGAAAAACACTTAGCTGACGAGATATTTCGGGAAACTGAAAAGCCGTGCAATTCTTTCATTGCGGAGACATATTTGCTGCTAATTGCGAAGAACCAAGCAAAAACCGCTTCTTTTCCTTTCTTTCTTCTCCTCGCCCATTCCCGCGAAGTGCAGCCAATGTTATCGACCGTTGAAAACTCTTGCTATACCACTTTGAAAAAACGCGAGTACAAATATATTAAACGCTTGTTTACTGCTGAGCGACCGCAGTTTACACATTTAGAACGTGGCGAAATGCGCATCGAGTGATTACAGCACCCTCTGTCCTCTCTGTATTTACTTTGTGGTATGGGTGCTACGCGGTAGACTCATTCATTCTTCTAAATAGACTCACCAGTCTTCGCATATGATAAAGCAATCCGTAGGCCTCCAAAATACACCCTCCAACCCGCTTATGGTACTCCAGGGATGGTATGGTACATTATGGTATGGTATGGTACATTCCAGAAAAGATAATAAGACTTGTAAAAATGCGTGTTGAAGGATCGAAAGGAAAGGTCAGAATAAAAAATGAATACACAGACACTTTCTAATCAAAGCAGGAGTAAAGCAAGCAGATGAATAATTCTCCCTCTTGTTCAACCTTGAAGCTATACCAAGATGGACAAATATCAAAGGAAGAATAAATATATTGGTAAATGCTGACGATGTGGCCTTAATATGAAACACAATCTTATCAAGTATTCTTATAGGAAGCTCTAAAAGTAGGATTGCAGGTAAATTAAGATGAAACTAAGTATATGAAAATTGGAAGGGTGGCAGATTCAACGCCGGGCATTACGGGATACAGGTTTACAATGGCAGAAGAATTGAAGTATTTGGCAGTTACCAATTAAAGGCAAAATAAAATAGAAGAAGACATACAAATGAGGTTAAATGCAGATAATAGATGCTACTGGAGTCTATCAAAATTATCAAAGAGGAAACTCCTGTCAAGAAATACAAATCTTAGAACACACACAGTAATAATACAGCCAGTTCTGTTGAATGGGGCGGAGGTTTGGACCCTAACAAAACACACTCTGAAGAAGTTCATACCATTTGAAAATAAAATATTGGGAAGGACACATTGGCCAAAATTTGAATGAGGGATATGGAGAATACTGTAAAATAGGGAGTTCAGGAACCTGAACGAAAGTCCAGTTATTGTGGCTGTGATAAGAAGTAGGAGATGTGGTTGCTGGGTCATATAAGAATAAGGGAGAAGGTAGCAATCAGAGATGGGGAAAATACATGTCAAATGTATTTCAGATACAAAATACAAATTACTTTTAAAATCTGTATTTCAAATACAAAATACAAATTACTTCTAAAAATTGTATTTTCGATACTAAATACAAATGTAATTTCAAAATACTCTATTAAAATACGAAATACATGCCTTCACCGAAGTTCTTACCTAATAAAAAATTAAAATAAATTCAAATATGAACTATTTTTAGAATGAGAGGCTCAAACATTCTTGCAACGTATCTATAGGAAACTGGCAATTTGACCATTATCCATGGCGAAATGTCTTAAATAAAATGGAGAAAAATGTCTCCTGAACCTTTGGGAACAGCGTCAGATTCTACAAGTCCCCTCCACAAATTACTCAATGCAAAACTTCGTTTCGCAAAATACTCCACACGCGGCTACGTTTTGCAAGTATACAAGGGCCTTCGGGTGTTACAGAAGTAAATTAAGGGGCAATATATTGTCCCATAGATGACAGGCTAATGCAGACTCATTCGGGATCCCTGCCATCTCGTCGCACGCTCTTTCTACTTATGCACAAAAAACATAACATGTATTTTGATTTTGAATGTATTTTAAAAATGCAAACTACTCTTTAGATGTATTTTCGTTACAAAATACAAAATACTCTCAGAAAATGTATTTCCGATACAAATTACAAACTACAAAAGTATCGAAAATACGTATTTCAAATACAAGTATTTTCGATACTGCCCATCTCTGGTAGCAATGATAAGAAGAGAGTGGAGAGGTCAACCAGATGGATGGTAGTCACAGGGAAGACCAAGAATAATTAAGGTGGAATGACCTAGTGGTTGAAGACATGAGAAGATTTAGGGTAGAGGTTGACATCCATGGAGTGTGGAGGATAGAGGAAAAGAGAACTTGTTGGCGAGATTAATTTTCAATGAATGAATTTTTATCGACTAAAATTATGTCTAAGTAGCATATAGTATACGCTTACACTCTCGGGGACCGTCTGGTAACATTGAATTCGTGTTTAAACCTTCCCGAACCTTACTTGCACGTAATGCTGCATGAAGGCCGTTTTACACTAGGCACGTATTAGCACAATCTGACGTGTGTTCGAAGGGCAGTCAAAAGTGCGTCGTGCAAAGCGGCTAATTGCTAGAACGCATGCGGTAATGCGTGGACGTGAGCTGGCAAAATAGCCCCTGCTCTAATTTCGTCCGGGCATTCTCGCAATTCCACGCCACTTTAAAAATTAATGCAGTTCTAACCTGCGCAATTCCGTGCCCTGTGTAAAACGGCCTTTATATATATACCTAGCATCAAAGCAGGCATCCTTCACAGACAGTATCGAACATTTTACCTCATAAGGTTTCTCGTTGAATTTACCTGTATGGAACACATACCCGTCGAATAATACTCCTGCATCTGGTCTATCACTTTACATCGCATCTAATTAATCACTTCGCAGGAATTGAATAACTCGTGCCTTCAGTTAAGGCCGTTTTACACGCGGCACGCACTTGCATAATCTGACGTGAGTACGAAGGCGCAGTCAAAATTTCATCATGTACAGCGGCGAATTGCTAGAACACATGCGAGAATGCGTGGACGTGAGATGGCACAATAGCCCCTGTTCTAATTTCGTTCATGCATTCGCGCAATTCCACGCCTTTTCAGGAATCCATGCAGTTCTAACCTACGCAATTGCGAGACGTATACGAAACTGTCTTTGGAGGTTGCTGGCCAACATCCATGTATTTCACAAGCTCATAGACTTCAATGATTGTGGTCATCGCTAAATTTTGATGAAGAAACACCAGTCGTAAGACTGTAGGTACGTGGCCGTCTGCACCCGATCACCTTTTTTGACGCTGTCGACGGTGCTGCCACCATCGGCCATTGGATTGGATTGGAAAGTGGAAGGAAGGAAGGGTACTTGCCTACGTGTTCAGAGGGAGCAGCAGGTGTGGCGCCCTAGTCGACCCCGTGGGGGTGATTATTGGGTGGGGGGGCCCACCACGCCCCCTCCTCATCACGTGACCCTCGGGTGCGCCCATTGGATGCGGCTGCCTTCTCATTCCCCCCTCCCAATCGCTCCGCCACCTTCAATTGTTCATCCCCGCCTCCGTCATCAAATTCACACGTATCCCTCGAACAATCCAACACCCTCATCACCGCCATCGGAGTCCCGGAATCCGGGGAGGGGTTATCGTCACCATCACGCAATCATAAACCTACCTGAATGTTGTTTGGAGAGCAGAACTTAAATTTTGATTACGATTCTGAGTGTAATGTCTGAAAGTGAATTAAAGGATACATTGGGAGTTCCACTTAAGTACCTACTATTATAGATGGTCATAAAATAAGGGAAATAGATTCGATAACTGAGAGGTTCAAAAAATCCACTCTTCTCGACAATAATAAAATATCTCAATAGACTTTATCGCTGTATAAAAATGGTATCACGTTTTGCATTCAGGTTACTTCGTTGTTTTTTACACTGATTACCAGTAGCGTAACTATGGGGGGGGGGGGGGTGAGGGGGAAGAATCCTCCCACAAAGACTCAGAGAAATATAAAAATTATTGAAAACTATTGCCTAGATTTGGCATGTAATAACTGCATCTGCTTCAATTTAGATTTTAAGTGACAAAATTATATAACGTATTTCCAGGTATGTAATTTTTTAAAATGTTTCCGGACATCCTGTTGCCAGGGGGGGGGGGGGGGCTAGCCCTCCCAGGCTCCCCCATCCCCCCCAAATACTTATGTCTAGTTACGCCACTGCTAATTACTATCGAATTTTCTACCCAGTGGTTCAACCCTTTGGGATATGGATAGGGGACGGTGGAACTCAGCCACAGGGAGTGAGTATCACGCATTCATTGGTTTGGGTTGGAGCAGTTACTTTTCCTTTATTTATATACCTCCTATTTCGAGGATTTGAGTGGGGGGCATCCGAAACCTTCACCCGCGACCATTTATATACCCAGTTGTTGTATATACTCGACGTGGGAGCTTTCTTGCATGCCCTACTGCTGTATTTCATGTCAATTTGGACTGAAGGGGGTAGTAACCACAATAGGATTCGCTAGGATCCCTGGACATTTGGAAATAACCGGGAATGAGAAGGCAGGCGCAACAGCCAAAGACGCACTCAGGTCATCGGATAACGAATTACCATTAATACCGGCAGAAAGATTTGGAAAATGTCGTGAGAAAAATAGTGTGACAAAATTAGAAGAACCAAAGGATAAATTTGGTGACAACAAACTTCGTGAAATTCAGTCTTTAGCATCTGCGCGGGAGACCTCCGTGAGGAATGTCCGCCGGGAGGAAATCGTTTTTGATGCACGGTTGAGGATAGATAGATCACTGCGTCCTGGCGCATTCGCATCTCTTTCCGGAAGGCAAAATTCACATCCAATAGTCCACATAGAGTGCGACATCTACAGACGGACGGTGAAAGATATCGGTCCGAATGGGTGAGTCACAACCTCGGAGTAAATCTAGCTGAAGTAATTAATAGGAGGCAATGCCGAACATGTCTCTCCACTCCTCACAACCTTACGCTCAATCAACCTTTTTAATAAAACAATAATTTCTACTCCTTTTAGATTTTTTTACGAATTTTAGACCAGAATTGTTTTTTTATTAGGGTTGGTATTATTTTTCTTCAGAAATAAGTAAGAGGTACAAAAAGAAAATAGTAAGTGATTCTTCTCTGACTTCAATCAGACATCAAATTCACTTCCAATGCCCTTAAATCCCACTTCGACAGTCCTGACATTGTTTCCTTCCTCAACATTAGAGTAGGTACCTTCCCGCCACACCCTATCTAACTCTTTACTCCACATTCCTACCCCCAGGCTATCTGTAACTAAGCGCTCTCTTTTCCATCGACTTTCTAGTCTAATAAATTCTCTCACGGGTATTATTCATCCGTTTGCTCTGACAATTAAACATTTTATTCATCTGGCATCAACATATTTATCGCATGAATGACTAGATAAATGTTTCTTTTTTTGTGTTGTTTAAATTTGTAATGAATAATTATTCATTTAATTATTTAATATTTGTTGTTATAAGTGTACTTTAGATTGGCAGTCTTGCTGTATGTGTACCATTTTATTGGAATAAAAATAATAATAAAATGGCCTTGTTAGCCGACGCACTCTACAACCCAAAAACTTCTACTACTGGTTATGGTGGTGTCGCAGATTGAATTGTTTGGTGATGCCTAACCCCCATCACTCGGGGTTTCATTAATTCCATTGTTTGTGCATACAAGTAGCGCAGTGCATGCTGGGGGGAGGAACTCACCCTCTGCCAATCTCTCTCAACGTGTGACTCACTCCAGGGGATCATGTAGATGTGGTCGCCATTCCTCCAATTTTGAGTCACCCCCGTAAGCGTTCTTATTCACTTTTTTATCACTTTATCTAAACCCTTAGAGTGCCGGGGAGCGCTATCGCGTTCCTCCTATCTCTCGCGAAAAGTGCCAGTAGCGCGATAGCGCTCCTCCGACAATGTCTCTCTTAGATGCTGATAGTTCACTAATAATTCGTCAGTATTAATTTTATTTTAACATTGACTATTTTCTTCAAGTTATAAAAATTAACTCATATTAACAAAAATTCGTCAAATAATATAATAAAAAGGTGAAACCACATATAATAAAGATGTCCTATAGTTTTTTAACATATACCTTTATTTGTTTTTGAGACCTAATTCTTTCCCCTAGCCTACTGCAAAATCAGCAAAAATTCCTCGGCACTTTTGGCATAGTACCTAGAAAATCGGACGGAGTTAAGAAGACTCGTCACTTAGCTAGACCGGTTTACTTTCGTGACGTCTTTCTTATTAGGATAGAACGCAGTTTAGATATTCATCAATTATTGTGTATAAATTGTTTGCTAAGCTGGTGAAACGAGAGCATACATTATAGAGCCACCTTAAAAATATACCATATTTTAAATGTTTACCATAAATGAGGAGGGGGCGACCACGCACCCCCAACCCCTCCCCCCATAACCCGCCTCTGTGCCCGGTTGGAAACCCGTGAAACCTTCATTGTCATAGTGCGCCGTCGAAAGCGACGGTTCCTGCTGTAGAACACTTGCGACAGCAAATCCATTCCTCCTCCCCCCACCCCTCCCTCAACAGCAATCTTCGCATCTCACCAACAAAACCACAACAACTCAATCAACCTTGTGGTCAGGACAACGAATGATTCGCTAGACAGGAGCCTGATCAGAAGTCGAACAATTTGTATATTTACAGAAACGTCATGAAAACATTGGATTTTTAATGTGAAGAATGAATATGTTAATGCCAATTTGTGGTATGGAGCCAATTTCGCCCAAGTGTAGAATGAGTTCCGGGTGATTGCTTGTATTTCTTTAATTTTTTCTTTTTTTTATTCCTAAATGATGTGCGCAAGCAAAATTTAATTTTTTTTAAATCCACTCTTCCTCCGCTGCAGCGCCATATCATCATAAAGTGGCAACGTTATGAACGATATAATTCAGCAGTGTGGACAGGCGTACTAAATACGAGGATCATGCGGTTGGTTGATGGTGAGGACGATAGTAGTGGGATGTGGTCTTTCTTCTCGCAGCTCGGGAGGACACCTCGCGGCGTTCGAGCGAACTGAGGCTCGGAAGTGGATCGCGGTGGAGTGGGGGAGAAGAAGATGGCTCCATTATGATTGCGAGGGCGGGGTGCGAGGAGAATGCCTCTTGTCCTTCTCGGAGACTCACGCCACAGAGAAATAAACGCATGAGAATGTATATGGAGGGAGTGTCGAGAGGGGGGGGGGGGTGCTGGTTTGATGGCAGTGTGTGCGGTGGAATGGGATGATGTTATTCCGATGGGCGTCACCTCAGTCCAATTTGAAGGCCTGTTCACACGGTACATTAAAACGTACGGGTTAATGTCTAAATGTATGAACGCGATAATGATCGGCAAAATGTACCGTGCAACCACCCAACTTGTGCGAATGCATGCACAGAAAATAGAACCTGTTCTAATGTGATTCATGCATTCGTACATGTTCCGTTCCGGTCCACAAAAATCATTCACGCAAACGTACATCAACTCGTACGTGTTAATGTATCGTGTAAACAGGCCTTGACGGAGGGACAGTGGCGGCTTGCCCATAAGGACTCCCGGACGGCGCCCCTACCAAAGATTTGACAAAGGAAAAAAAATGAAATACCCATTCAATTATAATTACACATCTAATCAACAAATGTGTTCTTTCAATCACATACGTCGAAAATGTAGGAAAAACTCGCAAAAATAGCGCGAGAAGTTCGCATTTGTAGCCGCGGGGCGCTGGCCAGAACGTCCCAATCCATATTAACATGCAGTTATATGAGGAGTGGTAGTGTTGGGGGCTGCTGGTGCTATGACGTGTCTGAGCTTGTGCCTTATGGAAGTCTTGGGACGCCGCCCGAGCATGCGCAGAGCGACGTAACTAGTGAGATGACATCGCCGCTACGGCTACATTAAAACAATACCACAGTTCCTACATGACACCGCAAAAGCCTTTGAAGACTCCCTACAGAAAACACAAAACACTCTATTTACACCAATCTGGACATATCAAGAAAATCCACACTTCATATATTACATATAAAGAAGAGCACTCACTCACCCTACATAGTAACACACAAATAGCCATGTAAACATATTACCGCCAATCACACACACTGCCGAAAGCCGATTGCCAGCAACAGCTGAACATCAGGTTAATAACTGCTAACCACAGTTACCAAACATGCGTTGCGTTGCGTTGTGCTACGGCTAGCGGCATTATAATCTGGCGTCTACATGGTGCTGTAGTGTCGCAGAATACCTTATCTTGGTTTAACTTTTATTATAATAAATATTTCAATTATATTATTTTGAACTAACCAAATTTAGTACCTAGATAGCCTTAAAAACTCACTAAAATACACAAAATATTAAAAAATGTTGACCCCCCCGGTGAAGTGTGCCCCCCCCCCCCCCCAAGGATTTGACTCACGAGCCGCCACTGCGGAGGGAGCTCCGAGACGCAACATTCGATTGTCATTCGTTTGAAATTTTTGGCTTTGTTTGGATGGGTCGGTTGGTTTTCAATAATTTTGACGAATGTAAAATTAGCATGTCGTTCGAAGAAATTTGTCAATCGGAATGTTTTCTTTTCGCCATTTGTCTGATTAGTTTTTCTCCACGATACAATAATGCCTTGATGTTTTGAATGAACGAGTAGTGCCCGTCAAAATATATCTTGCAAATTTATGTTAAACTGCTTATGTTACTCGAACCCTACCTTGAGACTAGTGCAGGAAGCGAAGACACTTTAGATTTCTTTCTTGTAATAATTCCCTAAATTCCCGTCATTAATCAAACTGAAGCTTTCCCTAACATTCATAAATATTTTGAATGAATTCGAACTGACACACAAAATGATTTGTGTAGCGAGATATAAATGTTTAGCTTGATTGAGGAGTTGTTGGGAGCACATTTCTTGCACTTCGCGTGGGTCGTCGTCTAAATGAAATAAGGAGATGAGGGTGTTCCGGACTGTGATTACACCTCGGTCGGCGGAAACACTCGACAAGTAATGGCAACGGTTCGTCCTCTATCCTGGTACGCAAACTCTACTTGAAAATATAATCATCATCACGGGTCCATTACAAAGTGCTGCAGTTTGGCCGGTACGGCGTACCCCTTAAAATCCAAACTCGTTATAAGCGTACCGGTTAAAATACCTTCGCGGCTGGGTGTATAATACATGTTCAGCTGTTGGAATTTTTGGTGAGTACCGCCTAAATTTTTTTGATTATAAAGTCATAAGATTAGTTTGACGCAGCTCTCCACTCAATTCTCCCATCAGATATTCTTTTTACAACTACGTATTTCTTCTCTTTCACATCCATCTTTACCTGTTCCATACATTTTTCATTCGAGGTCTTCCTTGTCCACTTGTCCCTCGACGATTGTCTTCATCAGGCAATCATGTCTCAAGATGTGGCCTATAAGGTTGTTCAGTCTTCTTGTTAAGGTTTTTATGGGGCTTCTCTTCTCTCCTACTCTTCTTAGAACCTTCTCATTACTTACTCGATTGATCCAATTGGTTTTCATCGTTCTCCCCTAGCTAAGACCCCTACCCCAATCTCTAGACACCCCCTCCACCTCCAGAAAGTGTATACATCTTCTACACCTGTCGTTCCAACTTAAAAATGAGATAAGCAGCGGATATCTATGTCGGATATTAATAAAATTCTGTGGACCTTAAAAACGTATTTCTGTCGTAAAGTTACCAAATGTTTCGTGGCCCCATTTCGAAAGCCTCCGCGCTTGATTTCTCCGCTGTTGTCATTGTCCATATCTCACTTCCGTAGAGAAGCATGCCGCTTGAAATACAAGCATTGATAAATTGAATAATATCTCGAAGATCTGAAAATGTCATCCTTATCTTTTCTGTAATATAGAAAAAATTTTAAGTGCGCCTGGGCCTAGGTTAAGTAACGATATGGGGAGTGAACTGTCTTATACGAATCTTTCCTCCATTTCGCACGGGACCTCGCCATTTTGTTCGAGGTAGAAAATTGCAATAAAAAATCAGAATTGTATATGGAGCGAGCGCAAGAAAGTGCCATATTGTATGCTCCTGTCAGAGTTATATTCTCGCCGAATATAAATCGCTCGATATTAAGACCGATGTATCGATTATGTTTTTGTTTCTCGATCCGACGCCAACTTAATCTCCAGCGATTCGCTGCGATAAATCCACGGCCATTCGCAGGAGAGTCGATGACGCCACGAACTCATGACGAGCGGGTCTCAGCCCCGTTCCCCTACATATCGTGCATTGTTGTCTCGTGCAGGGCATTGTTGTTGTCTCTCATTTGAGCGGTACTTTCCTTGAATGAGCGATTCTCCACTCTGGACGAATCAATACGAGGTGAACAAGACCAAAATGTCGTTTAACATTTTCTAAAGGGGTGCCTTCGATTTAATTGCAAAACTTCGCTAATTTAAAGGAAGAAGACGTTTTTTCCCGACTTTCATTTGAGACTTTTTTTCTAGCAGAATGTTATTTTTTTAATGGAATATTCTGGGATTCTTCACCAAAATAGCATCGCATACCGTATCATGTATACAATTTGCTCTTCTTAAAAAAAAATTCTAGGAAATTTTTCAAAATTTTTACGCACAGTCATTCAGACTTCACAGCGAGCAAATGAAGAAAGGTTTCTCGTGTTTCTCACCAGGTAATTTGCTCGATTTGTCCCGACGCGTCGCGACGTTTCGAAAAGCGACTTGCTGTTCGTACTCAGGGGATTTTCATCATTCAGAAGAGGATCCCCCGAGGGTGGACACATTCAGTGATCGAATCCTCTCCATTGATATTCGCAGATCCGCATTTCCCTCGTCTTGAATTTGGTCTCACAATAATAATATGTCATCGGTGTTCCGATAGTCGAAGCACTAAAACATTTCTAGATAGGAATTTGTCGCCCGTAGTGCCTAAGTAAGAGAATCTGCCGTTGTTCCCTATCAAAGAAAACGAAAGGCATTGATTGCGATTCGTTACCCACCATTACTGTATTCATAATATAATAATTATTTGGTTTTTTAGAAATCCCAATTTAGACGAATGGTAATACGCTACCTTGGTTTGACAAGGTTCTGACTGACATTATCGCAAAATTTGGTGTTTTCACTCAAGATAACTAAGTTTATGTTTCTCTATGTGTTGCACCGGTTTTTATTTCTCTGTGTAAAATAATAACAGATTTAGAACAGTGACAAAGTTCCAACTGCAAGGAGAAAAAACTAATATTTGGTGTGACAAGGTTCTAACTGCATTTTACTTATTTTATTACTCATATAAACATGTAAAATAAAATAAATAACATATTTTTAAAAAGTAATAATTACTAGTGTATCTAGTGAATCACTATTGTATGTGCCAAAAATCAAAAATAAATTCCTATTAATAATAGAAATAGAGCAGTTTAAAACTTTGACAAGGTTCTTCTCAAAACCAGCTGATGGTCAGTTAGAACCTTGTCAAACCAAGGTAGCGAATAGTCAATTTTAACCTCATTTGAAAATGGCCTGATTGGCGCCCATGCGATGCCACTCCACGTGACGTCACAGGGACCTAGTTTCTATACGAGTATTCAGGAGTTTTACATTGTCTGAGATTACCAATGCATGCATGAGAGACAGAGCTCGGGGAAACATCTCTTGATAATAACCCATTAAAATTGCCTAAGTTCGGAAAGTCTCCTGCGTTTGATAGGGTAATAATAATCCTCACTTAAGCCAAGAGCAATCTGCTAGCAGGGTACTCTGCTACCTGCTAGCAGCCTGCGTCGTATCAGCGCTCAAAGCCTCGCCCTAAGGTCACCTCAGACGGCGACAGCTGGATCCATAATTACGTCACACGGGCTTTTCCCAGCATTCATACTTAGCCGTCGCGTTTTCGCGCGCTTGAATATTTTCACTTTTCGTTTAATCACAAAAAATATATATCGCCATTTAAAAATCTAAAAGCGTGAAATACGTACTCCAGGAGTAATAATCTTTCGATTTAGGCAATAAAAAAATAATATGAAACCACCCTATTGCAGCCGTTTCCTTTGCTGACATGATTTGAGGGAGTGTTATGATCAATGGGGAGACTGTTCAATGAGAGATGCATTCAGGGAGCGACAGATGAGCAGTGGGAAGTTAGGAACAATGTGCCGAAAGGGAAATGCTCGCTATGCAACAAATGAAATGCATGAATGTTCTATGAAATGTTCTTCTATGCCTTAATGAAAACACCACATTTAACTACCGTAACATACGTAGAATTTACTAACGCGTATGAGTTTTGACTAAAGCACCGTGCAAGCAGTTGTGAAAAATCTCAAAATACTTATCCTAAATATTGCTGCTTAATTCTTATGATTGAAGTTATCCTTACATTCGACGATGAAAGGACCTATATTGCATTTTATTTTTATTTTTTATGGTCGAAACTTAGTGATTTAATTTTTTAATGAAAAATGTGAGTTATTTATCTCCCATTTCATAGTGTTCCGTTTATTTCTCAAATTGTCAAAGCGGTTCGATTGCATGACGCTCTCCGGTTCGTCACTCAACCTTTAGATTTTGCAGAGTGTGGAGGATGGGAGAGGAAGGAGGGACAGCTCTCGTGTTCATTTGCAGCAGTTGATCATGGCGAGGGTCGTGTCTTTGAGAACCTCTCTCTTTGAGGACACCGAGGCCTTCTCACTCTTTTTCCCTCGCTCCTATTCGTCTGCTTTTCGGAAGCAGCAGAAGAAGCAGATGAAGGCATCCAAGCGAAGGGCCGAGTGAGACACGACATCATCCCTCTCGCTGCTGTCACTGCGTCTTCCTTAAGCCTGTCTTTGTCACTCTGACAACTGAGCGAGCCATTGTTGCCGTCCAGCGGCCCGGAAGGGGACCAAATAGCCCCCTCTATAATCTGCCTTCAGAGGGCCTTTCATGTCCCCAAAAGCACCTGCTCTCCGGACTGGACTGCAAAAGTTTTGCGGCTCATCAGTGAGCGCTATTCATTCAGATGCTCACGGAGGCTGAGGAAGGTTTATTTTTTGAAATGGCGTCGAATGAAAGGCGTCGCGCGCACTCGTAGAGCTCACCCATTGCGCACATCGGGATGTTCGCCCCAATCATCCCTCTCTCGTCATCCATGAGGCGGAATTCTTCATTTTCACCATTTCGAGATGAGCACGACGCGAACGCATCACCTGCACACTCTTCCTCGACGATTCCGTATAAATGGAACATGGTCATAATTATCAAGAAACGGTTGAGAAGCGCTGTGTGTACCAAAATTTCGCTCTCATTTTCCCCATCTATTCAGAATCGACCGAACCCCTTTAAGATAATTTTCGTATTAATTTCACCTTGTCCCACGCCAATCTCTTTTCTACGAACGCCGTGATTTTTTTGTGTCATCGGTCGCGTACTGGAATCTCACGCTGAGTATTCTGTTGTTATGGATATTTATTGCTATTTTTTCCGTAAACCAGCCTTTACTCTCGATTGTTGGTGACTCGGAGTTTTTCTCTCGGCTGGCTACTTGTTCTGTGGATTGGTCTGATCTGCCTAGTGCTCACGCCCTTCCACGGTTCAACAGCACTTGCATAACGGATTGCGTATAACGCGTAAAGGTCGATAGGTCTATGTATTTATTGGTTCCGGTTCAGCATTTATAACTCCGTCGAAAAACTGAATTGTTGTCCATTTTCTGCAGGATCTTTGGAAGAAAATAATGGAATTAATGGCCGAATTCCAATCCAAGTATACCTCCTTAATACATATAGCAAACAATATCTCAAGCACTCAATATCTTGGGGAGCATTAGCAAACCGGATAATATATCTTTGTGCGACTGCGGTGCTCGGACACCGATGCGGCCATTTACGAACTATCAACCAAAAACAAATCGCTTAGCACTGCGTTAAGCCGAAGGATATGCACAAAATGTATGGGAAAAATGGTGATTTGTGTACCTAAAACTGACCATGTCAGCTAATTCATGGGTTGCTAAGAGAATCAGTGCTTCTCTAGGAATGCAGGAGGAGTTATTATGGTAACGGGATGGAGGATGAAATGCGTCGACGAAGAGCTTCCATTTTGCATTTAAAAAAAAAACAAAAAAAACGAAAAGAGGAAATCTCCGCTTTAATAATGAAACATTATTTTAAATTACCAGCTAGGTGTGAACGTATGCAATTGCATGCAATCCTATCCAAGTACTCTATCCGAAAATTTTGGAAGCTCGTTCACTTACCAGCTAAAATCACAGTCAAAAATAAGTATAGCTAATATTGATGAAATAATACTTACATAACAGATAATGATGAGTTCAGTGCGGCTCTGCCTTCAGCTGTACCAGCCTTATAACGTCTTGTCTTGGTCATGAACTGTAATAACCGTGGTCGTAAAGTTCGCCCAAAGTCAAAAAACGTGACGTCACTCCTGGAAACGGAAAATTTAAGCAGGAGGATTTCAATCCAAATAATGATATAGTAAGCAGAACTACTATATCATTATTTGGATTGAAATTAATGCACGGACTCCATTTTTCACTAATGAACAAAAATATTACAGTTCCACGCATCTCATTGCTGGGGTAAAATAGAGAAGGCTGCGAAAATCTGTTTTATTTCGCGGCAGCCGCCTCTGCCAAGAAATTTCCTCTCCTCGCCCACCATGTGCAGCACTTCATGGCTCCTCTTCGTCTCCGTCCACTTCTCCATTCTATATTCCTCACCTACATCTCGAACGCCTCCAGTATTTTCCTTCAATTCCTTTCAGAGTGCCCGCCCACGTTTCCGCGCCGAAACTCCGGATCAGTTTGGCCTTTTCTTCCCTGCTCTATAAGAAACATCCGAAGTCGAGAGGCGCTCTCATTTTTTGTGCTCTCTGAGGATTGAGCTAGGCAGCGTGGGAGACGACGCTCTCCTCCGAAGCAGCAGGAGGTGGGCGGCCCTTGCATGCGGACACAAACAGGGCCCCCATGAGCAAACCCCGTCTCTCTCTCTCACTCACACACACACGCTACGATGAACGCACTCGAGTTATTTGCTCTATTTTGATGTTTCCATAGAAAACTCATGATATTGTTTAGCCATGGCTATTTGCGGAAAATCTGATTAAAAAAGTATGTAAAGGTAGCTAACTCTCTTATCTTAGTGATACCTCCTTTCAGTTTAAAAGGCATTATTATTACAAGACACGGTCTCAGGCGTTACTTTGTGGAACTGCTTCATCACAGAATAAAATAAAATAAAATTACTTTGTTCTATTCCACGTTATTTTAAATAGTAGGTATTTGATATGACCTGATGATAGCATGAGATGTAGAAACGCGGGTCGTACTATTTAAAATAAAGCGTGGAATAGCACAAGGTAATTATATTTTATTCTATAAGTCATAATTATGATCAAAGTGTGATTAAAAGGACATGATATGTCATAAAATAAAAATACCTTGTTCTATTCCACGCTTTATTTCAAATGGTACGACCCGGGCTTCTGCATGTCATGTCAGGTCATGAGATGCAGAAACCCAGATCGTAATATTTTAAAATAAAGTGTGGAATGGAACGAAGTATTTTTATTTTACGATGAAGGAGTTCCACAAAGTAACGCCTGAGACCGTGTCTTATATCCAAACGGCATCGTATGTATTTCCCAAATACATCTCACGCTTTGCTCCTGGAAATTCGGATGTCATAAATGCTTTGAAAAAATCATTCACTCACAAAAAAAAAAAAATATTATTTGCAAATATAGGCGATACGGATCGAGGTAAATTCTCTGTTTTCATTGATTTTTTAATTAGTCTCAGCATTGCGATATTAATAAAGAATTGCCAGTAAAATTAAACAAAATGTGCATTAGCGTGAATGCATCGTCTGTTTACTGCTGTCGCTAATTTCTGCCAGCCTCTATCGTGCATGCATGCTAATTTTTCTAGTCGGTCGAGTCAGCTCTGATTTCAATTCAATGAGGGCACGTAGCGAGAATGCTTGGGAAGGGTGCGAACTGGTTTTTTTTGCTGCCAATTCGCGCACTTCGGGAAATCATACATTTCATTAAATCAGATATTTATTTCGTTTGTGTTCTCCTGGAATTTGAATTCATCGTTCACCATTGACAGGCATTATGAAATGTGGGCACTACTAGCTATCTCTGAAAATAGGAGTGCCCCTGTCCTCCTCAGTAGATGAATCGCGGGTAGTCGCGCGACAATTGAGAACATTTCGGGGTGGGGGGGGGTGCTGAAGGCATCAAAAGCCCCCTCTCCCCCTCGGCTACGTGCCTAATTTAATCTGATGAGGGCTGAGATAACATAAGCAGCGTGAGATCTAGTGGAAATGAGGGACTCCCGTCCTGTTGAAGGATGGGCTGTGGATGAGATAGGCCCAAACACAGGGCCCGCATGGGTGCCACCCCTGCCTCTCTCACGACTGCTTCGTCAGGGCCACAACGGAGCGTGGGAAGCGAAGCAAGGTGGTGAGTGAGTGAGGAACGAAATGGACCGGACGTGTGTTTTTTCTCTGCGCCCCTCGTAATCTGTGAAAGGAGGAAGTCATGGACCCAAGAGAAGGAAGGCGGCCAGGAACGCATTGAGCACTTTAAAGATGATCTTCCTACAGCGAAAATCAACAATGCATCGACCGTTCAACCCCACGACTATTTTCGCCCTTACGCTGCGCCGCACAGTGGGACCAAATGCTTAAAAGATGGTCATGATTATTAAAAATCATGTAATATGTTAGACATTTGGAATATAAGAATTTTCGAGGTCGCTAATTCCGAATATGATATTAAATATAAATAAAAATTATATTTTGCCAAAAATTTTAATTTTTGCTAAAATAGGACAGTAATTGTTAATTATGTCCAGTAAAAGTGGGGGACTATTTTTCATGGTATTAGTTTACGAATATGAAACTGATTTTTTTTATTATTCTTTCCTGAAAAAGACATGCAAAGTTTTAAGGCAATCGATTAATAATTTTATGAATTATTTTTAATAAATAGCATCATTTTCTGTCTATTTTTAATTTTCAAACATTCTAAACGAATTAATTTTCGATATTGTTACATGCATGTAAACGCACGCGTTATACGCATCTACATACTTATGGCTTAAAAATATATGCTGGAACTTAATAAGGTAACCAAGAAATATACATAAAATATAATTGTATACCAGTCAATCTGCATAGAATATGAACAGGCCCGCGACCACTCACTTAGACAATCGCAAAAATTATCTACACAATATCACCGTCAGTTCTCTGAGCTTATTTAACAATGTGCATGCATTGGGGAAGGCCGAAAAGCGACTTCTTTTTCGGGGTCAAATTTCCCCTGTGCCGGAATAGTTTTCACTCGTAACAGAATCTCAGATAGGGTTTTTTTCGGATGATATAAACCACTGCCGCCCGAGCTCTGAGGTTTACAATAAAAAAAAATTATTGCAGAATTTAATTAGAAGCACCGACGGAGAAGTTCAGTCTTTGGGTTTCCGATGCGTGAGATTGATCAACTTTCAAGTGTACGTAACCCCCTAAAATATCTAGCATAGTGTAAACAATATGTGGGGGTCATACATTTGGAATCATTAGATTTATAATTGCCTATCATTTTTGTCGTATTAATCCAACAAAGCGTTACCATAAAGTCTCCTAGTATAAAGATTATTATCGCAATTATTATTGGCAATTATAGAGCCACGATACTTATTGTATTTTCCCAAAATTATTACAGCGTAGCGATCGGTATCACTACTCATTTTGCCTCTTGGAGGACTAATTTACAGGAGGTTTTATTTTCAAATATAATGCATTTCCCTGTCTTAATGTTTCATGAGCTTTGACAAAGAACTATTCCCGATTATTAATCCAAATACATACCTAGTTGATGATAAATTCCGAGTAAATAAATATTTATTTCATAAACATAGCATGTAAGTTAAGTTTTAATGTCATACCTACTGCTTGCGAAAATATGAATTATAAAGTTTAAAGTATTCCGGGACTAGCCGCGGTGATAACTTTTACGGGAGTCACCCGCAATGCACAATCGTGCGAAAGATCCACAGGATTTATATGAATTATAAAACCGTATTCCAGTTTAAATACACCACCTGAGTTAATATGTGTATATTTACAATGCATTAACTCAACTAATCGGGACGTATAGTATGAAGAACCTTCGCGAGACCATTGCGCAAGTACACCGATGCAGCCAGTAACGAACTGGAAACATATCCTTAAAAATTAAATTTTTAGGATAAAATCAACTTTTCTTTTTGCACCACTTTCCAAATTTTGAAAACATTACTACAATTTGAGAATTCAGTGCAGGAAAGAGATGTTATAAAACGCGTGGGTTGTGAGGAATGTGTGCGAAAGTATTTGGCCTTCTTTCACCTGCCCACCACGGTACACTTTTGTGAATTACTGCTGAACCCTGAAATGATGTTCGCCAACCAATTCGCCGTTAGGACACCAGTTTCTGGTTATACCGTATATCTCAAACATGAGTCAATAATGCAAAGAATGCTTTGACAATAGATACATTGAGATTTCCGCTCAATTTTTCTATTAGCTCATCTTCTAACACTTATATTATTCTTCTCTTTCACATTCTTCTTTACCTGTCCCAAACATTTCATCCAAACTTTTCTTTGCCCCGACGCGACGATTGTCTTCATCATGTATCAAGATATGTCCGATACAATTTTCCCTTCTTCCTATTTAAGTTTGCACAAAGTTTTCCTTCTCGCTGACACTTCATAGAACTTCATCAATACTTGATCGGTCCATCCATTATACCTTCATCATTCCTATGCAATACCACATCACGAATACTTCCTCAATGCTCTACGCAATCGTTACGTTACCAATTTGATTTGTCGCGAATTGAGTTCACGGAACAGGGTTTTTATTTGCTATTATGAAATGCGTTTCTATCCACCGCGCATTTGCACTTCGATATAAATATACATTGACCTTTTTTGTCAATGATTGACGAGTTTACAGGGTCGTAGCTCCGAGAATTACAGTGTATGGGCAGTCCTTTGGGTCACTTCGTGTGCATGCTGATTGGATGATATCTGATTTCACTTGCCATCCTCCGAGCGTTTTCAAGTCCCTGGATCGCCAATGTCTTCAAATGGGTCCTTTCGTCCCTACGACATACAATAGGGTAGTTTCCTTCATCAAAGAAAACGACAGGCAATTAATGCGATTCGTTACCCACCATTAGCGTATTCATAATATGCAAACTATTTGGTTTTAGAAATCCCAGTTTACACGAATGGCAATGGTCAATTTTAACCTCATTTGAAAAAGGCCAGATTGGCGCCCATGCGATGCCACTCCACGAGACATCACGGGAACCTATTTTCTATACGAGTAGATAGGAGTTTTACATCGTATGAGATTACCAATGAATGCATGAGTCACAGAGCTATGGGAAACATCTCTTAATAATCACCTATTAAAACTGCCTATGGTCGGAAAGTTTCCTTCGTTTGATAAGGTATTAATAATCCTTATTGAAGCCAAGCGCAACCAGCTAGCAGGGTACTGTGCTACCTGCTAGCATTCTGCATCGCAGCGGCGCACATATCCTCGACCCAAGGTCACCTCACACGGCGACAGCGGGAACCAGAATGACGTCACAGGGGCTTATCCCAGCATTCATATTAGGCCGTTGCTTTTTCGCGCGCTTGAAAATTTTCACTTTTCATTTAATCGCGAAAAATAGATATCGTCATTTAAAAATCTAAAAGTGTGAAATTCGTACTCCAGGAGTAATAATCTTTCAATTTAGGCAATAAAAAATAATAGGAAACCACCCTATTATATTACTTTAACTCCACTTCACGACTGTTTTCTGTACTTTTTGCATCATTTCTAGGTGACATTTTCTCAAAGTGTTTCGTATGAATGCGATACCACTCTGTTTTGAGAAGAAAAATACGTATTCTAAAATGTTTTGAAGAAACCGGTCGTAAATTATAATTAAAACATTTTCAAACAACTGTCGCTAACTTATTATTTACTGAAATGCTGGAATTCCACCAGATTTAGCCGGAAACAAGAGTGCATATCCCCGTGTCGTCCTGACCGTTCTTCCGTCTTTTCTGCTAAAATTATCTGTTCTCACCTGTGCCACCCTATACTATTCCACCCTCATGAACTGAACGCCTATTAAATATCCTCTTATACATCCCCCTCTATTTCCTTTTTAGAATCGCAGTTAAAAATTTGTCGTGATGCTTGCTAGCAAGAGTCTGTATAAATTCCTGGTCTGGGAAAAATTGTATGTCTAATCAATTTCTAATCATAACAAGCATAAATAACTACTCAGAAGAGAAGAGAGCTTATCATATAGTTTTCGCACATTCTAGATAACACCTTTATTTTATTCCTGGTAAAAATTTGGTAACATTTCGTCGCTTCGCTGTTGTTCTACACTGCTTTGAACACGGCAGTGTGGTAAGTTCTGGCGATTTTACTTTGTTTCGAGGTGATTTATTATGACTGCCATTGTTGATATGAATTTTATAAACGTTAACTTGTTGCTTAAATTGCATTTGATAATTCCAATAATTGCATAGCACCTACCACATTTATTTTGGTGATTACTTCATTTGCTAAAAGCAAAAGTGAGTGCTTTCTATCCGATTCGAGAAATGTTGTCATAGCGTCAAGAGAAAGATAGCGGTACATATTTTTGCTGACGGAATAAATGACCTTTCTTTATCATTTTGTCACTAGATTGCTCAAGTTTTACTAATGCGATGCCTTTGTGGACTCTGAGGATTTCGCTCCGGATAATTTAGTTATTCGGACCAACTCCTGTTATAGCATTGCTGAGACTCGAACTATGGTGGCTATTCAAGAACGCTTCAAACTTGAATTCAGCTTTAACTTCGAACAAAATTGAAGAAATTGCGAATCTAGTATAGATAACGTACTGGCGAGTACACATACTCATTTCGGGAGGCGAGTATACATGAGTGCTTTATATTTGGTGCCGAGTGGACCGCTGCCATAGCGACTGTGGCTTTTGTTGTGTTTGCCCCAGAGCAGAGAGTAACATCGGAGGGAGAGGAAAGGCGATCGCGTCCATGCGGGCACTTCACTTTCCAGCGGTTCAGTTTCCCTTAGAATCCACAGGACGCCTTTCACCTCCGAGAAAAAATCGGTGAAATGATTTCACGGAAAAGGCTCTCCTCTGACAGGTCCGAAAAGCAGCCACAATTGTTTCCTCTAAAACATTCCGAACATTCACAATGGAGATTTACGAATATCCAAATCATCATTTCCATACCGCCACTAGCTTGCTATCCCCACGTTCAGTGCGAATATTCTGATCAATATAATTGGATACGTTCAACAGATTCAGGCTTCAATTGGTGGAAATTAGACGTATTATAAAATTAATAAAAGATCGTACGGTCTTGTGCCAGATGATGGCTCAGTGGGCCGAAACGCGTTATACGCAGTAAAAAAATATAGAAAAGTGGTACGATCTTTTATTTATTTAAATATAAATGGATGCGGTAGATGATTAAAATTAAATAATGAATTTTCTGCTGTCTATTTATTCGGTAATCGAAAAAATAGAAGAATTAAACCAGTTCAGTAGAAAAAAACCGAATGAATATGCTGAACCTGTCGAAAACGGTTTTTTTAGAACAGTGAACCGGATCAAGATTTCCCGAAGCGCACAGCCCAGTTTCAGGGATTTAGGAACCGAATTTATTTTGTTTTTTTTTCCATCGACGTCGTCGCGATCGCCATTGACCCTTCTTTGCCTTGGCGGCGGCACTCGTGCCATCTGTCGGCAACCTCCCTCACCACTCTCTCCCTTCCTTCGAAGGAAGATGAAGACGTCTCGGTTGAAGAAGACGAGGAGGATTAGCCACTTGGCCATTTTAAAAAACGCCGACTTCCTTCGACAGACGCCCAGAAAGAGAGAGAGAGTAAGAGGCCCCCGCCTCCTTGCTTGCTTCCCTGCCTCTCTCACACCCTCAATTGTCCACAACCCCCTTCCCCTCACCCCCTCCCAACAAACACCTGTTGCTGCAGGAGAAGGGGGTGGCGAACACATTCCATAACACAGGCCAACAATGAAAAAAGTTTTTTACTGAAAATAACTTATTCTTATGTTTTTAAAGCTGCTGAATCCAAACATGATGGTTTTAAAGTTGTATCATCCACCAATTATTCACATTTTACAGTTAAATTTATGAAAACAAGCAATATTTTTTAATTTAACAGCTTTTTTATAGTTAAAATAAAATTGAAAAAGAAGGCCTAATGAGCGAAGATAATGGGGGATTACTGTTGGTACTTCACCGAGAAGTTCAGCAAGCGATTCATCGCAGAAAAAGCTACACAAGAAGCTTCAAGGAAAAACGTGAAAGAAAAAGTAGACCAATTCCAGTTGACAAGTGAACCCTGTATTATCACGCTGTAGTAAATACAAACAATTTTATCACGATGTAGTGAACAGTAAATACAAACAATTTTATGATATAACACAGTGTTTCATTGATTCCTCTATATACCGTATAGGGGTATTATACTAAATATTAAATACATATTGCTTGGAAACTACGGGTGATACATAAAACTAAGGCCAGGTTTGGATTCGGCACATCAAAATCTATAAAGATCAGCCATTAAAATAAAAAAGTTTTCAAACAAAATTTTTTTGTCGGCCTGTGTAATTCATGGTGTTTTGAGGAGAAGACCGACAGCTGAGGCCGTTCGTGTTCGCCACACGGGTGAGAAGGGTGGAGAGAAACCCGGCGTCGGCGTTGTCCTGCTCTTAACGGGAAGGCGACACGGGGACCACGCGACGAGATACACGTGAAGTAAGCCCTCCACACGACATTCTGGCTGGGATCGGGCAGTCTCCGTAAATTATCTACCATCGCCGGGATTTGAACCCGGGCCACACCAACCAGAGGTTATTGCTACTCCCTCTTGTTCCGCACATTCACATGGTACACGTGCTATTAAGTACAGCGGAGGAAAATACTATCGCAAAAAAGACGGTTGGCGTTTGAATGCAGCCATCTCAGGAACCACTATTTCTAGAATTTATCCCCAGGGGGAAGCGGTTTTATTGGCTTGTTCATGAGACTCCACCTGCCAGTAAAGGTAGAGATTTTGAAATAAAAAGAGGCCGCGCGATTTATTTTCCCTGAATACAATTCGTTGAATGGACTATCGGCTCAATAGCACAACGTCTCAAGCCTCAAGTAAATATTAAAAAAAAAATTGCTAGACGTTTGAGAAATAGTTGAATAGACTTCGTTTGTATATATCGGCATTTTTGTTGGGATAGTTCCCCCCTCTGTATCACCCTCCGAGGTTGCGGTTGATATGCTGCCACATTTTTGCAGCATCCGCTTTGATGATCAATATTGTGAGAGCTTTGACTACGAAGTCCCACGTAGCATTTTATAAGTCATGTACTCTTCGAGTGAAAAACGAATTCCTACTACTTTCCGTTCGGCAAAATATCTCTCTTGTTATGCGTATCGCTTTTGTCGGACATGGAAATATAGCGAGGTTTTCAGATGATGTCCGTAGTGTCGTTCTGAAGGATCCTTAATTGCGTAACTTCCTAGTCTCTCGCGACTCCCTGCCTAATACCTTTAAAATCAGTATGACGATCTCTGAGCAGTACTTGACGAATCGCGCGGGTTTCCCTCCTCTTTTGTTTCATTTCGCGACTTTCTAAGCCGGATCCCAAATGTTCGCTACGCTTACCAGGTGCGTGGCCTGACTAGTTCCAAGTAGCACCTCTCTTCCTATTTTCATCCGAAAACCTTCGCTCAACGCGTTGGAAGAATTCTAGCTTCTGCAAGGCTGCGCCGCAAATGTTTCGTATGTGTACTCCCCAGGATCAGGGGCGTACCCAGGATCAAAACTAGGGGAGGGGGGGGACAAGCCATGGTTGTTCAAGTTGTAGGTAAGATTTAAGCATGGAAAAGGTGAATGAAACCAACGTTTTAAGGAAACTGTAACAACTCTTTATTAGTTTTTACAATTATTTACTTGAAAAAATATTATTTTCCTTAAAGACATTTGCGATTTTTGCATCTATGGGGGGGACAACTGCCCCCTCCTGCCCCTCGCTGGATACGCCCATGCCCAGGATAAGCATGAAGTTTCTCTTAACTCTCAAATATAGACTATATTAGACTTCAAATGGCTCCATTTTTAATTTCCACACACAACTTATGCATCGGGATAGTTGGGTGACTGTCGCTTACATTTGGTGCCGGTCTAACAGTAAGTACATTGAGGGCTGAAGGAAGTTTATGATTTCTATTTAAAAAAAATGAAAATATATTTGTTTTAAATCCTATTTTTAGCCCAGAATTATCCATCGCGAGAATTGAACTGCCGAGCAGGTATGCGGTGATCGTTCAAATGCCTTTAGGGGGAAGTACACTAAATGGAGAAATAGGGGGTTCAATATGAATCTAGGATCGGATGGGAGACAGTGGACGATGAAATTTCCTGCCTTCATGACCGTGTCACACGGATATCATCACCATCGCCCCCAGACGCAGAAGCAAGCCCGCATTTTGGGAGATCCGGGTTCGATTCCAGGCCGTGGAAAACACATTCTCCTTCAGTGTAATACGGAGACGAACCGTAGCTTGTTGTGCACTGCCGTGATGATGGCGATCCTCATTTACTTCACTCATAAGGTCCCTTTTTCCCCATTCCCACTTGTAAGTGCGTTCATTGCCGCCACCGAGCACGACAATGGCCTTAGTGTTGGACTCTCTCGCAAGAGGGCGCCCGCATCAATCCGTGCGTGTCTAAGTTTACGCTCTCATAGTGGACAATATGTAATGGACCCGTGGGAATGCGATCGTTTGCACCAAGAGCCGAAATAGTAGTTCATTGAACTGATTCGGTCGATTTGGCGCGAGAATAAATGAATCAATCAATCTTATCCCTCATTATACCTCCCTCTCACAAGCTTAACCCTTAATTAACCGGTGACGTGCGCTCTGAGAGACCGCTGCGTTTCTAAAGTTATGAATACTTTCAAAATACCAATAATAATCGTGAGCGTCATGATTTTGTATAATAAGGACATATAGCAAGCACTCTTAAAATTTAACGTTCTTATTATTTATTTCTGAAAATTTTCAACTGAATTCGAGAAGCGGTCTGTGAGACCTCACGTCACTTAATTGGAAATCCAATAAACGTAATGCTGGTGCAAATGAATCAAAGAGTTGTTAAAAATAATTCCTAGTGATTTTTCAGGAATAATAATTATATTATAAATTTTTAAGGAAACAATTTTAGTTGCATAACGTGGATAATTAAGTAGTTAATTGAAAAAAGTACCATAGTAAAAATAATAACTCAACTGTTTTTTATCCTGTTTCAAATAACAATTTTTACTGAAAAAGTTGGTTCGTATTTGGAATGCATAATATTAAATATAAGTATTATAATAGTTGAGAAGTCAAAGAAACATTAAACTAAGCAATGAAAATGACTTTGCGACGCTTTACGAATTTTTGTTTTATTGCGGTCTCCCAGACCGCACGTCACTGGTAGTGTATCAAATATTTCACGTCAATGGTTAAAGGTTAACCTCGTATAAAATAGGTGATGGACTCATTTAAAACGCCTACACGAATGGACACAGACATGGAAGATACAAATCAACGCATCAAAAAGCACGCACGTGCACTTGTCACAACGCAGAAAGTTCCTTCCACATACATCACCGCACATCAACGAGAAAAAGATACCAAGAGCGACTACACACATATTTCTCGGCGTCATTTTTGATGGCAAATTGTCGTACCAACCCCACTTGAAACATTGTACTTCCAAAGCAATATCTGCTCGTCAAGCAATCGCTTGTCTTTCCTCCCAAACCAGCCCTCTTTCACATAGTTGCCGCATCAGGCTTTACTAGAGCGTCATCCGTATGGTGCTGCTGTACGCATGTGAAATCTTCGCCAAAAATAGGAAAATCCGTAAAAAATTAGACTCCTTTCGAAATAAATGAATCCGCCTCCTTCTTAATATAAGTAAATTAATCAATATTCACCATGTTCGTAAAGCTCAAGAACTCCCAACAATCAACGATTTCATTTCTCAATTCATAAACTTTAAGTCCAGGCTGAAGGGCACAGGTAATACACCAATGAAAGACATTTGGGACTACGACCCAAGTGTCCCAACTACATACACACTGCCTCCCCAAATTACTCGTCTATGAGTCTATCCTATTTCTAAAATCTCCTTCAATCATAGGTCTTTCAAATGCATTTATTATTACATGAATTTCACCGTTGTGATGCTGTGTATTCAAAAAAATCATAATCCTTAAAAGAGAAACAAATAAACATAAGAAGAAAAAGAGAATAATTATTACAAAAAAAATATAAGATATAATAATACACATAAAAATGATAATAACAATAATTAAATAAAAGTTTTAAAAAATGTAATGAACTTAAAAAAATATATTTATAATATTGTAAAATCTCAAGTCAGATTAGTTTGTAAGTTTCTAAGTAAGTGAAGAAATTTTCCGACTGCAGTGGCACTATTAATTTAAAGACAATTTTAGGCGCAAATCTGCGTATTTATTTTATTTTTTGAAAATTCGAGATATATTGATCGGACTGAGCTGAACTACTTAAAACATGTATTAGCATCGGGAATAAATCAGTATACGATGTGTGCATTACATGTGTGTAGTAACATCTCGCCAACCCGTATCCATGTTTCGGACGTGTCCCTGTTAGATCATTGCCTTCTGTAGGATTTTTTGACTCGAGGCGTAAAAATATCGAGTGTAGGAAAATTGTGGCCATTTTTTGGCTTATGAGGCGTGTGTGAATATTAATATCGCAAGAACCTCAATGTGTTATTGTTCTGCGCATTTTTCATCCACTTAATACCATTTTCATTTTTTACCCCCCCCCCCCCTTCTGTTTCTGCGATGAATGTCTCGTCCAAGAGATGAGTGCCATGCGATCCACTTTTTTTCCAAACATTTTGCGGTATGGCATTTGCAAATGCGAGGAATAGCATGGAGGAGTTATGAATTTGATAGATTACATCATCATGAATGTAAATTTCGGCTAACACCCCTAATTATGCCGTATTTCCCCGTAAAACTCGGATCACTTTGTCCGCCAGCGACGCGAGTGGCGACTTTTGTAAACCCATTTAAGTGCGCGGAGGGTGACAACATATTAAGACTTGAGACTGATCCTCTGTTGTAGTGTGGTCGTGGTCCCGTCGAGGGGGAGGTTGTGTTGAGCGCCCAAGACTATCGAGAGAGCGCGCCGTAATCGAACAGATCCCATTGAAAATCGCGCGTCTAATTATTCGAGTTACCTTTTATATATTAATTATGCTTTTTCGCTTCTCACTTTATCCGTCCATTTGATCTCCGGCATCATCCTCCAGCACCGCGTTGCCAAAGCCTTATTCCTTTTTTTGGTCAACTTTTCCGCTGGTCCATGCTCCCCATGGGCGGATCCAGGATTTTCTGTGGGGGCATGCAGTTTTTGGGGGGCACAAGGCTCGAACTGGCAAACGATCTTCTCATATTTGAGATTAAAAAAAGATACTTATAACGATTGCTAGACGAGATATTCTCTTTACTTTAATATGAAAGCTAATAATATGAGATTAAGTGATTGAGGCTCAGTAATGCACAAAACAAGCACAAACCTAATTCTAACAGCATTGAAAATGTTGTCTATTTTTAAAGCGTCCGGGAGGGGCCCGTGCCTCCTTGCATCCTCCCCCCCCCCTAAATCCGCCTGTGATGATCCATAGAGAGCCATGCTCCTCACACATAGTTTTTTTTCTGCCGTTTTCTCGTCCATTGGCTATTCTTCTTTGAGCACAGCAGTTTTCTTTTCGTCGTGATTTCGATCTTAGCTATTCTTCGCTCGATGTCTATAGCACTTCTTCCCTTCCACGTTCCGGTTCTTCCTGGATAATGGTGAATGAATCCGCTTGCTCTAATTTTTTCCCTCTCAATGTGACGGCTACATTCAGCTTTTCTCCTCAACATAATAGTATCTTCGCCTTCGCCGTATGTTCATGCTGTGCTCCTGGTGACATTGATCCATAATTGCATTTAGTGACCTTTGATGATCATTCCAGTCTCCTGCCACGACAGCAACAATGTCTGCGAAGTGGAGCATGCTTACTTAACTCTCTTTATTAAAATTCCTTACAGTCTGATTTCTTACGTTTCTCTCACTGCTTTTTCAGTGCATACGTTGCACATTGCTGGTGAGAGCCCTGTCTGACTCGTTTTTTGATTTTGTCCTCTATTCACCTTACTTCTTTCATTTGCATTGTGAATTATGGCTTCTCATATAGATGGTAGTGTATGCTTATGCCGACCTCACCATTTCCTAGTTTTTCCAGCAATCCGAACAACTTGTTCCATTGAAAATTGTCAAAGGATTTCTAGAGTTCTATGGATGCTTCTTCGCATGTTATTTTTCCTCTATGATGATTATATAACGGCGCATTACTTCCCTGCTTTCTCTGTTTTTTCAACATGCTAATGGGAGCTGATTCAATTTTCCTCTCCTTCCTTCGGCTTATCATCCGTGAAAATATTTTTTCCTTTTCCACCCTGAAGGATTTCCCTATCTTGCATCTGTCTTTCCAGACATATGCTCCATCCCCAGTGGTCGTCACCGTCAGATCCAACTGTGGGACCATTTCACCTCCACAATACTTTCCTGTGAAGAACGCCATCATGTCATATTCAGGCTGAGTGCATCTCATCGGGATGCTAATGTGGTACATTTCCCCTTGACTTCCATATCGCAGTATTGCGAGGACTACCCTCCCAACCGAAGCGGTGGCTGTTCATACCGGATCGATTTTTCTCGATCAGCGCCATCAATGAATGTCCTCTACTAAGACTACTGGTCATTTCGCTGAGAGTGTGTGAATGTGGGTGACCGCAGCTAGAAAACGTTTTTTCCGTCACTTTTTGTCGAATCTGTGGCCCTCGGATTGGGAGTCCAACTCGTTACCACTGTTCCTCCTAGGCATATACTGAGCATGGCGCTAAATGGCGCCAAAAGGTGGAGTAAAAATAATCGTCGCTCCATGAGTTCACCCTTAGATACTTCTTACACTAACAAAAGCCGTTTAAATTCTGTGGAGGGCGGGAGGAGGGTCAAAGTGATGACATGGCAAGATGGCATCGCCCAGTGACCTTTTTCTCTCTTTTATCTTCCGTTGCTCTTGTAAAGCATCCTGTAAATTATAGCAAATCTTGTTGAAAATCGCGTGGGATATTCTGGATTTTTCCGTAATATAAATTCACGACTCTTAGAGAGCTGAATTTTTATTCAAAAATTCGTTCTACTAAAAAAAGGTCCTATAAATCACTTCATTTGTTAATATATGCCGTATTTGATTCACATTTTGAATTCCATTGGCCATAGACACCCACTGATTTTCCCTTTCGATCACATTGCATTAAAATAGAAATTGAAAAATAATTTAGAATAAATTATTTTCTCATATTAAATTCGCAAAACTATTTTTTCTTTACTCATTTCAAGTAGGTATCCAGAAAACAGTTGCAATTTAATTAACATCATGAACGCTTTCAGCCTAAATAATTCGACCAATATTAATAATTATAAATTTATGATCGAATGGAGATCATCCATTATTTCAACTTTTAAATAAATTTTCGAAATCATACGGAAATATTTCAATTTGGAAATTTTATGGCCCCAACTTCTGATGTCACTGCTAACAAGGCAAGAACAACATGGCTGGCCCATTTACCCGACTTGAATCTGGTGGAGAACGTGGAGGGAATTGTGACAAATGAATGGCAACACAGCGATTGGCGCCACAGCATTGGACGCGGAGTTATGACAAGGTCGCACATGCATGAAAGGTTGCTTTCCTCGGCAATTTAATGAATTCAAAATCAAAACATTGACAAATTCTTCGCGTATTCTCAATCTATCAAGGGAAACTTCGAAATGACGACATAATCACTTGATTTTACATAAGTCGCCATATTGTTATCGAAAAGCGTCCCTTCGGAGCCTCACCCACTTTGTCCAAAAGGCATCTAGTAAGGTCTCATCGGATTGGCTGGCGCTATAACGGCTAAATGATCTAAAAAATGGTCAAAGTAGGGTCTTTAAGATTTCCGGCCTCGAAGCACACGACCGCACGCGGAGCCGAGGGCTAATCGCAGCCAGCCAATGGGATCAGGGAATCCCAGAATGCACCCTGTTTCCGGATCCCTCGTGGGTGGGCCCATTCACGTCTCGTTGCGTGACTCGACGTCGGGAGCACGCGCGGGGCGCATCACAGCCGTGGGAAAGAGAGAGAGAGGACACGGCCGAGTTATCCCGAGGGAACCGAAGATCATGCGCGCAATGACACCACGCGCCGATTACTACAGGACAACGAAACACAATTTAAATGCAGCGATGACCTATCTTTTTTTCGTGGCTAACATGTAATGGGATTCATAATTCGTACTTTTCAGCCATTTGTAATCAGAAGCAAATGTTTCATGTTTTAAACGTTTTACCACATCAGGTGTGATGGTTTGACTTCAAAGAGAAGCATTTAGTACAACCAATTGAAAACTGTTGCTAATCTTATTTATGAATACCATTCACTTCAAACAAGTGAAGCCTGATGTGGTTAAACCCATGATTCAAAATCTTTAGAACTCTCTCTCCGAGTTCCTTATGATTCCTGATCCTCTAAATATCTTCCCTAGAACTTAGTTTTAAAAAAGTTATGACTTTCATTTCTTATGACTGTCTGAAAACAAACTTTAGATTCGTAGATTAGGACTGGCCGCAATATAGTCTTATAGATACTAATTTTTGTTTTTTACTTGAAAATCTGATACTCTGACGCCTATTCATGCATCAATAGCTTATGCCTGCTTCTTTCACTGCACTGAGAGTTAAGATTGCTCATAATCATGACACCTAAATATTTAAACTGCTTACACAACATTACACTATAATAGTCCATTTCGTACAATCGAGGATTTTCATTTTCAACTATTCTGCACATGTTCATATACATTATTTTCAACTCACCATCAACCCTATTTATCAGACGAAGCATACAATTACGCCCGTCTTGTCTTGCATACTGAACAGGACTATGTAGTAGTGAAAAAGACGGTGGTGGCTACATTCGCGTGCATCTGAATAATTACCCGCAAGCCGTCGGAATAGGCGAAAGAACGATATGGAAATGAAAAGAAGGAATAAAATGCGATTACTACGGTCTTTGCATTTTGTAGTAAGACGAGCCCCCATTTTTAAGACCACCGAGTATTGAAATCAGTTTTCACGGACGTGAGATTCCTCACGGTTTATAACTTGTGATTTCTATTTATTTCGATATTTCTTCACAGTAACTATAAATCGTATGTGATAATATATCAGTTTCATCAATAATACAAATATGAATAAATAGAAAGAAACCTTCCGCGTCCAAAATAAAATGAAATTAAAAAATCGAAAAAACGTTCTCTCTGGAAAAACACGTCTGTTATTCGACACTTGGAAATCTTTCTCTTGGGAATCAATTTTTTCTTGATAACTATCTCAAGGGGAACAAATCGGACGGAATCCCCCCCGATACGAGGATCCCTATTATCATGAGTAAAGCACATTGTGACGATATCTCAATCCATGGAGACGCATCTAATCGTCGTCATGGAGACTTGTGCGTAAGAGCATCCTTAGCACCCTCACGCCACGCTGATCCCCTTCCGGTCTAATCGGTGGGAAACAATTGAAGAGAGCGATGAGCATGATCCTCGCCGTTATGCATCCGTTACCACTAAGGAAGTAGGTGCTCGAATTAGTCGTGACTACACAAAGGCCCTCTACGCGGGAGGTCCTCGAATACCAGCCCTGCAGGTGAAAAGATTGCAAAATGATGCAGCCGCGGTTTAAGTCCCCCTTAGGAGATCGCTAAGATTCGTCCAGCCTCTCTGCTAGTGCTTTCTATCAGATGTAAAACAAGGAAGAGATGTAATACTCGTTAGCCCACACGTTGAAAATATATCCTACATGACGTAAATACATTGAATCCACAAAATAAATCGAATACTCGATGGAAGCAGCGCGATTCGTGATATGCTTCTTCGAGCGAACACAGAGCGTTACGTAGTTTCTCCAGGAATTAGGCTGGAAGCCGCTGGAGACTCGGTTGGTCCGTGCTAGGCTTCGACTGCTTGAGCAATCAGCAACAGAAATGGAAAGAAAAACAGAAACATTTGAATGCGCAGAAATGATAATGATCTAGTGTTATGCGTTAATTCGTCAGATTATTTATTTAAAATGCATAAATTCATTTATAAATAATTTTTTGCTGGCCAGGGGTCTGTTTTATGTTCCTCATGTTCATATACCTGATTCCACCGAGGCTTATTAATTTATATCTAGATGGGTTATAAGTTTTTCTGTCCGCAATGCATAAGTGCATGCATGATTTTCAATTCAAAATTTTCTTTGAATACGCTCGGTTCTATACTGGAGATTCATAAAATGATTCGTTACTTGTGCATTGTAATGAGTTAAATGTTCTGCATCGATACATTAGTTGTCCATGGGCCAATTTTGTTACTTTTTGTAGTTTTCCCCCGTAATCTATCTAGTTATGTAACCTTACTTCAAAATCTGGATGCTAAACAACGTGTGATTTTCCGAACTTTGGATTGGTGGCAGTGAAGCAAATGCATTGCATCTCCCGGGATTTGAACCCACTACCTGTTGCGATTGCACTTAAAGAGCAGGCGGAGGAGCAGCCCACATCTTGGAAGATATCTCTCATTGCATCTATAATTAATTGGTTTCATTTCGCTGGTGCTGACGTAGCTTCTCTTGTCATAGATGTCGATTCGAAAACGAAGAAGACTGTAGTTACCGTGTTCAGACATTTTGCCCAACATGAGGAATTATTTTTAGAAGAGATTAATATCATTTTACATAGATCGACTGAAAAGAAATGTATTAATCATTTGAAATGGATTTCAATTTATTTTGAAATTATGCATCTTAAAACAACCAGAATTGGAAAATGGTTATTTAATTTTAACGGTTAGCCAAAATAGGTCAAATAAAAAGATCTTCAACTCGGATAACCTCTTCTAGTTAATCCTATAATATCCATGTTTTCACCAGGTCAAGAGATAACTTTCGGAAAGACTGTGGTACACTTGACCTTAACCATACTGACCATCAATTAAAAAATTTCCCTCGAAATTAATGCTCAAATTAATTTTAAAATATTTGAAGAAAGAACATCTGAAAAAGACGTTGTTACTGTTTGACGGCGGTATCCTTCAAAAGAGACACATCATTAGCTAACAAAATATTTCTATGACAACTAAGTTCTCACATTGATACTTCTATTGTAAAATTTGAACTACAAAAGTGTCACAGAATAATCAAAACATGGGTAACTAAAGATGCACGTATTTCGAAAAGACACTTCTTGTATAAAAATATGAGGAAACAGCAGTGTAATGAGCATTTAGTCCGACATTTCAAGTCACATAAAACGAGAATAAATCTACATCTACGTACTACCCCGCCAGCCCCCTAAAAGGCGTGTGGCAGGGGGTGTTTGGACTCCAGCCGTTTACACATAAAAAATGAAGTGCTCTTACGAAGTTCAGACTAGCATGTATTAAATATTCCTTTATTATTCTGGGGAAAAACACAATTTCCATACCTATCAGTTCGGCAAAACATCTCTCTTAATTTATCGCTTCTATCGGACCTGAAAATATAGTGTGACTCTAATATTATGTTCTCCCTGTCGTTCTTAAAGATATATTTTATTAATTGTTCAAGCAATCTAAGCCTAATGCGCAGCCTCCGAGTCTCCAGCGGCTCCCGGCCTAATTCGCGTAACGCTGTCTGTACGCCGCGAAGCAGATTTTGACGAACCGCGCAGCCTTCCTTTGTATTTTATTGAATTCGCGGATTGAGTCTTTCTGCACCGGTTCCCTGACGCTCGCTGCATATTCAAGGTGCGGTCGGACGAGTGTGAAATAGCACCTTTCTTTTACTTTCTCATCCGAAAATCTTCCCACAATACGCTTGATCAGTGGCGTAACTATATGGGGTGATGAGGGGATAGCCCCCCCCCCCCCCGAAGCCTCAGAAAAATAAAAAAAATATTGAAAACTAATGTTTAGATTTGAAATTTAATAACTGCATCTGCTTAAAGTTTAATTCTTAGTTCCATACTTCACTTTGTTGTTGCCTTTATGTTCATACCATCCACAGCATAAACATGGTTAAAGTTGGACGAACTCTGCAAAAAATGTACCGACATGCATTTGCTCATATTAAGTTCGAGTCCCCACTCTTGGCTCCACAAATGAACGTTGTTTAAGTCCGATGATAGAATTTCATAGTCAAGAGTTATCACTAATTTTGCCACAGATGACAGCGTCGTCATAAAATAAAGGTACTTTATGGCTAATGCGGGAGCTGAGAACATTAGTGTATATAATGAACAACAGGGGGCCAATCACACTTCAATGTGGAACAGTTGATGTTATTTTAATTACATCTGAGCTAATTCCGTCAAGAACTACTTTTCGTTTACGATCCCTCAGAAAGTCGCGTATCCAGTTTACCACCGTTTCGTTCGTGGATGAAATAGTGGGAGAAAAACCGTCAGCATCACTGTTTATGAAATCAAATCCTGAGACGGCGAAGTATTTATGACTAACTCGCCACTTAATGCAGATGAGTTAAGTTTATTTTTCAAAAATTTCATCGATCAAATTAAGGGGCGTATCGATATCTGTAATCTATACTTCTCCTCCAGACCATAATCGTTGGCATCCTAATTAATAGCCTCAGCACTATAAACTCACATACAACCACGAAATAGGTTTGAAATACAACAAAAAAATTGGGTGCTAACAACTCAAAGGGTTTAGATAACAATTGCAACAACACTGTCAGGGCTATTAACGAGAGATTGGATAGGAGTTAGCAGTAGGCGAGCATTATGTAAGCTAAGCCTGTAAATCCAGCAAAAAATATTTTCAGAATCAGGAAAACATTTAATGAAACGGGAACCGATTTGTTCTTATTCTTGCACTTAAAAATCAATATGAAATAAAAAAATAATGCAAGCATGTACAAAAAATCACAAAAGTGAGATGCTATCGTTGAAAGATACAAGGGAAGCTAAAACTGAAGTAAGGATGCTGAATAGGCCGGCCCTTATTTTTCAGAATTGAGAAAAGTTATGTTTTCCTAGTCTCAAAATGGTCCAAATGAGGTTCATATTCACGTGCTAAAATTTGGTTACTTTAAAATTACGGCAACCCGTGCCCCAAGGGCCCTAAGTACTGAGGACTCTCAATTGAGATTTCTGGGGCCGAAAAAGTGCTATTCCTATGTAAAACGTAAAAGTAAAGTCCTTAAGGACCGATTTTCTGTTTGTTTTGACCTATCTCTATGCGTTTACGAGATATCGTCCGTCGTAATGCAATCCACCCCCCAGGGCGCTACCCCGCACCGCGGCGCCGCTGAGGCACGGCCCGCACCACTTACTACAGACTTCCCCTCCACCCCCTCCCACGGCCGGCAGTGCACACGATCATGGTGGACGTGCAGTGATGCATTATGCTAATTAGTTGTAGCTGGCAACAATAAAATGAACGGAGTCACATGGGCTCTCATGCCATAAAATATAAAAATGAAGTCCATCAAAATTAAATGTCTTGCATAGCATTGCTGAATGTACATCGAAATCTGCATTGTCAAACCGTTTATGAGGCTTGGATTCTCATTAATCAAAATTAACAAAAGGGGGATTTCTATCTATTAAAAATATCTCGTCTCTAAAATTAATGTCTCAACTAGCCATAATGGAATGAGTAAACGTGAAAAATATATCACACTAGCTGCTTGTCTGGAGCAGTTAGCGCATCCAAGTTGTTCATTGAGCATAAGATATGAATTTCCAATGGAGCAGCCGGAACTCCGCACGGGAGGTGAATTTGAAATATAAAAATTCTACATATGAGTTTTCGCTTAATTTTCTTTGTGCAACATTAAAGTTTAGGGGTCATTTTTATAAAATAAACGCTTGGGAAAAATATTGTGCGATGGAATATTTGAAACCTGTAATAATAGGGAGTGGAAACCGATCGTGGAATATAGGAAGATATTTCTGTTCAAGTTTAATTTCAAGCGAATAGTGGCACTGTAATCATTCATATAGGGAAAGAAGCATTCATCTTTAAGCCAGATTTAAAAAATAGAAATTGCCTAGCGGAGTGGGGGGGGGGGGGGACCATCGCAAGTGAAAGGGGATTGCGAGATATCTCGTCTAACCTGCGAATGGGCGACACGGGTCATTGCGCGAAGAGTTGATAGTACAAGGTGGAGCGTTCGACAACTGCTGAATTAATCGGTAGCAGCAACCTCAGTACACGCGAAACACACTCCGGAAAAACAAGAGTCATCGCCGAAGCGAACAATAAATCAAACCAGAGGCTGATCCTCGAGGGCGTGGAGATGAGGAAATGCAATGACAACTTCAATGAGTCTTGTACTGGTGTGGCTTCGTTATCATCCACCCATGCGGTATGCAATGCAAATGAAATCTGATCCTCCTTCACTAACCATTAGGTGAAGATTGGAAATCTTACTTATTCCCATTCAAAAAGTGAATTAAAAAGGACGCAAAAACGTCGGGTAGCAATAGCAAAATCAAAACGCGGTAAACTTCAGCTTGAAATAAAGGGTTTATTTCGTAAATTATCAGTAAATCGCGGGTCACTGCGAGAGGTAATACTTCCAAGAATGATCAATCCCATTTTTTCTCCCATATGGATTTTGCAGCTTAGTTTTTCTTTCTCGTAGTAAGTCTCCCTAGTTTTTATTGGAAATAATTAATTATAGTATTCTTTTCTAATATTAATAGGAAAATATGTTCCCATTTGACGTTTTTTTTAATCTTCCATAACTTGAAATGAAGACGATTTTTTGTACGCACGACGCTCTTGAGAAATCTTATGAGGTTGAATTTCATGCAATTTGTGATCGCCACTCACTGGTCTTTCTTGATCTCGATGATATTATTTATTTTCGCATATTTTTATCGAATTAATGAAACATTTCATGTTTCAACCTTCCTCAGAGTATGCGTTGCATACCTGGGAAGGAATTACTTTGAGTAATTACTTGTATTTGTTAATCGTTCACACAAACAACTAAAAACCTTAATTCTTAAATGTCAAAAGTGTTGGTATGAAACAGCGTTTTTGGGATATTATCTGAAGATCATTTCTGTTAGAGGAATAAGCGATGTAGAGTAATGCTATCTGGAGACCTGTTGTTAACCTAGATTTATAAAAATAGTAAATTAAATAAAACTGTACTGCCTGTTATCTTTCCAAGAATCATTGTGAATATAAAGCGATAGATTACGAGTACATTTCCAACAGGTGACTATGTTTTAATGTTAGAAATTATTTCTTTCGTATTTTTGTCCTGAAAGGTAACATGCTATGATCGTGTGGTGTCCATTAGGGGATTGTCTTTCGTGGTGCATGCTGGTCATTATTCACCTCTACGAAACACAATGAGGGGTGGCTTGCAGGGTATATCATATGCATGAGTGAAATGGTGGGTTCCGGTACCCAAGAAGTCATGTAACTCTTTGTGTTAGCTATAATTTTGGTCTTTCTTTCGACTTTCACTGTGGAAGACTTGGTTAGAGGGAGAGAATTATTGGTATTCTTTCCTATTTCATGGAATTGATGCTTAAATATGCCGCGCTTAGCTAATGGGCTGTGTATTAAATGATATTAAAGGAGATTAGGAAACGTAGCACATCTATCATTTACGAGAATTGGTAAGAATAATATATCTTCGGCACTGTATCTCGGAACGTTTGGAGTCGTGCTGCTCATGGTTATCGGAGGTCGAATAGTGTGAAATGATTACAACGCAATGGACGCGGAACAGAGGTACGAGGCATGTTGGTAAGTACCTCAGCTTCGGAAGAGAGAAAATTTAATGGTCCAATACAACTTCTGCGGTTGGAGTATGGATAGTTGGAGCGAACCTTCAGACCATGTATGATCCATTACTATTAGGGGATGAAGAAAAGAATGCCCTGTTCCCATTCCTTCGCGCACATTACCCATTACCTACCACCCATCGCCACTCTGCGTCATCGTGAATCACTTGTCTAATTCCCATTGTACCTACGAATACACTACACCCCTACGTCTTATCACAAATACAGACACTTCCTTCCCTTCAACTCTACCCCCACCTAACCACTTGGCAAGGCATAAGCAGGCTGTCATCCAAGGATAGCGTACCTTAAAAAACGGCGTTTTGCGCTGAAACCTATGTCGGTCAAAATAGGACAAAACCATTTTACCATGTTAAAGATGGAGATATTGTTAACTCACGTCATGTCCTAACTGGGAGAGGTCGTCATTATGCCCATCGGCGTGGCGCTATTTAGAGGTCACGGTGGATGAATATTTTTGAATCAGCCCATAGGAACCGGAGTTAGCTCAGTTGCTCGGTGACTAGGTGAGAAGTGTGTTGAATTTTGATACTTATGAGTGGTGGGCCTTTTCCGACAAGTGAAGTTTAATTACCAACTTCCAATATCCTTTACACGAGGATTGTGATAAGTACAGGTGACGAACGCCAATTGTTAGTTACGCACCGTGAAGAAGTGTATTTCTTTATAAGCAGCTGGTAATAATCTCATTTTTTAAATCGCTTTATCTGTGCGTGGTCGTGTGTTAAAAGTGCGTTCGTTGGTATCTACCATAAGTGTGAAGCATATCAGGAGAATAGGGTGATAAGGTGTTTCTTCCTACCGCGAGAGATACAGAAGAGGAACAACCAATTCAGCTGTCAACGAGTCTTAGAATACAGCTTCATTGTCATCTAGTGAGGAAAAGTGGCCTCACCTCAAAGGTAACTCTAAAAGTTATAATAATCATCGTATTTGAAAACTAATTTTTATCTGGTACGGTAAGTTTTTCAAAAGAAAACTATTACATCGACTTAATTGATAACATTAAGTAAATAAATATTTCTTTAAGCGATGCCGCTATGGAACAATTGAATGGATGCTATCTAATATTTTTTCTAACCGATACCGCTATGCATTATCCACATTTCACTGGAGTCGGCCTTACCTCCTTTCTGGGGCCGTATTCTGTATTTCGTCGGTACCGCACCGGTCGGTTTCCCTTCCCAGCCCACCGACAGCACATCATTCCGTACCGACGACGGTTTCCATACCGACGACGGCAAATTCAGCGATTCAGTATGGTCGTCGGTATCAAACCAGTCGGTACGGTTTCCCCTCCTTCTCAAACAGGGAAAATCCGAATATATCCGAAGTTAGAAGTCATCTAACGTGTCTCCACCAATGAAAGAAGGGTAAAAACAAGTGAAGATTCATTGGCACAGTTGGTTGTCGTCATTCTCAATCTTTTTTTTTGCGGAAATTACGACTTATTGCTATATTAAGATAATCGATATTGAATAAGTTGTTAACAATGCTTATATAATGTGTGGTAGTAATGCTGTACCTACAGAATCGAAGGAAACAATATTACAACATCACAATAAAGTTTGTATGTGATGGAGATTGTTGTTGCTGGAATGAATTATTGAAACTATCCTTGAGATCGTGGTTTCTTTTAAATATTGGTTCCGTATATTGCTATTTATTCATGATTTGGTAATATAGTTGTCATTAAGTAAGTTCCGTCTAAATGTTATCAACGGAAGGTTATGCCATTGGCACCGTAGCAGACGAAAATAACATACCATGGAACGTAAACTTAGGATTCAAAAGCAAATGTAAATATCATATTAGAGGAACAAGTTAGGAAATTGTTATAAAAATATGGAGCTGGGTGTAATTAAAAGAAGTGTAATGACGAGGAAGTAAAGAAATTGTGATTGGGTGAAATACATATGTTTAAGCTGCGCATTCCAAGTGAGAGAAAATGATAATATTGCGGTTAACCTCATACTTATTAACAAATATCTTCTTTTATCGTCAAGGGAATCAATGGCTGACGATAAAATGAAATATAGTTGCCTGTTACAAATGAAAGAAACTGATACCGTTGTGGCAAACTTTATACTTAAATAAAAAGATCTTATTTCTATGCCAAGAGAAACGCCAAATGATGATTGAGTGAAATAATAGTTGCTTATTCAGAGTGAGATAAAGTGATAACATTGCGGCAAAACTCATATTTAATCAAAAATATATTTTTTATGTCAAAGGAGCAAATAAATGATGATAGAGAGAAATAAAGCCTATTACAAGCGAGTGAAAGTGGTAACATAAATGAGAGAAAGTCATTATATGTTAGCAAACCTCATGTTTATTAACCAATATCTTATATTGCTGTCAAGGTAATCAATATAGATGATGACAAAGTGAATTATAGAGGCGTATTCGAAGGGGCAGAAAAATATAACATTGCAGCAAACCTCATTATTTACTCGGTGATGAGGTAGAAACAAAATAAAACGTACAATGCGGGGAGTTCATGAAACCCACTAGTCGGTGGCCGTACCGACACCTTTTTGCTGTCGGTACGGCTACCGACGATCTCTCGCCCTCACGTCGGTGCCGCACCGATCGGGTTCGTACAGAATCGCACGACTTCTTGCCGGGAGTCGGTGTGACGTCGCACCCGACGAATCGGTGCCGCACCGATCGGTTTGGAGTTACAGAATACGGCCCCGGGACGGACGATAGGTACTTCACATTGTTATTTGTGTCGACATGAACTGACGATAGTTTACTAATATAAAGATGGTAAAAAAAACATGTGATGAGACCGATCATAAATACGATATGTGATGCATACTTAAGGTGTGGGGGAATCTCTTTCGCGAAATGAAGAAAATGATTTAAATACTGAAGGAATTCTTCTCGGGTTTTCCACCGGTTGAGACTTTCCATGGCCGACGTTTCGAGGCTCGACTCGAGCATCGTCATCAGGGCAGTTAAGTGAACATTCAACTGCCCTGATGACGTTGCTCGAGTCGAGCCTCGAAACGTCGGCCATGGAAAGCCTCAACCGGTGGAAAACCCGAGAAGAATTCCTTCAACTTGTTCGCCGGGAAAAACTTCGATCCGATTTAAATATTCATTAACGTTGTCTGAATGTGAAATTAGTTGAATGATTCTAGCGGAAGGGCATAGCCGCGATGTATCGCAACATACCATTATGAATGATGTATGATACCAGTGGCGTAGCCATGGGGGGTCCGGACCCCCACCCGAATACAAAAACGCAGTTATTGTCCTTCATAGAAGAAAACAAGATATTAAAAAAACAGGAATATACAAAATGTTTATTTAACAAAATAAGTTTTTTTCGATTATGAAAACTGTTAAAATTAGTTTCAAACCCATTACTTAGTGCCCTGTTTTTCAAAAATCTTCCCCCCCGGTTTTGGACCCTCCCCCCGAACGAAATTCCTGGCTACGCCACTGTGTAATATTTTTCATATTATGACATAGTTTTTTATGGATGCGATGAACATTGTTTACTAATACTCATTCAAAATTTGGTGGCTGCCGCCTTTAAGAATGTAACCTTAGGAATAAATATCTTCTCTCACTAACATAAATGCGGAAAAAACTCGCATACACTGCAACTCGTGCTTAGAATGATAACGTCATATTCATTAGTTTAAACATGCTGAATTTCGAAAAAAATTCAAAGCGGGCAATTTGCGCCACATTTGTTCAACTTTGAGGCTATGTATTTTATATAAAAAATTAGCCTAAGAAAAATATTTTGCGTCAAAAAATGCACTAATGTGTTGGCAACAACTGTGCAAAGTTTCAACTTCCATACTCAAAAAAACAATTTTCGAGGTTTTGTCCAGCTTTTTTCGATTTCAGCCCACTGTGCGCCGCTGTGATTTGATTGGTCCTCAGATCGAAATCCAGCGCATCGCTTTGCATCGTCCAATCACGGAGCTCCAATTTCAGAATTGATTTACTGGCCTATCCTCATTGAATGCTTCCAAAAGTATCGATGTTCTAGAATTTTTTTCTATGTTTCGGAGCATGAAATTGTTTCAAAGTGAAAAGCATTGTATAACATTTGAGTATTTGATATTTGTTATTCATTCAGTGTGTATTAACTCTTGCCTGCAGACTATTAAAAAAATTTAAATGTTGTTGAGGAGGGGATTTACGTTTTTATCAATTCAGAATTTTATGCCTGTCGTGCAGTAACATAGACACGAATATTTTAACGAGTTTGCCGGTAAGTCAATGAAATCAAATCTAATAAAACTTTGTACATTGTTTAGCAAGAATTTAAAGTGTGTAGAGAAAGGTATTATTCGATTCATTCCGTTGCCAAGTTAATGCCGTATGGCTGCGTAATGTTGCAAGCTATTTGTTAGAAACTAAATACTATGGTATAATTGTTCAGTATTTAAAAAGTTTTATTCAGTTTGTAAGCATGCATTCTTAGTTTCAGATTATTAACTTAGTGTAATAGGGTAGTTTCCTTCATCAAAGAAAACGAAATGCATTGATTGCTATTCGTTACCCACTATTAGTGTACTCATAATATACGAATTATTTGGTTCTAGAAATCCCAATTTAAACGAATGGCAATTGTCAATTTTAACCTCTTCGAAAAAGGCCAGATTGGCGCCCATGCGATTCCATACCACGTGACGTCACAGTTTCTACACGCGAGGATAGGAGTTTTACATCGTCTGAGATTACCAATGCATGCATGAAGCACAGAGCTCAGGGAAACATCTCTTAATAATCACTTATTAAAACTGTGTACAGTCGGAAGGTTTCCTTCGTTTGATAAGGTAGTAATAATCCTTATTTAAACCAAGCGCTACCTGCTAGCCGGGTACTCTGCTACCTGCTAGCAGCCTGCGTCGTATCCGCGCTCAAGCCTCGCCCCAAAGTCACCTCATTTGCGGCAGCGGGAACCAGAAATACGTCACACGAACTTTTCCCATCATTCCTATTCAGCCGTCGCGTTTCCGCGCGCTTGAAATATTTCACTTTTCGTTTAATCGCGAAAAATAGATATCGTCATTCGAAAATCTAAGAGCGGTTAAATGCGTACTCCAGGAGTAATAATATTTCGATTTAGGCAATAAAAAATAATAGGAAACTTCCGTATTAGTCAGCGAAGAGATGCGTTAGCGGACGTAACTGATCCAACGAGAAGAAGAGACGTCCCTTGTCCTTCTTCCCTTCCCCCTGTCCCACGTTTGTTTTCATCAATTTTCACGGCTTCATTTTGATTTCAAAAAATCCTCAATTAGGTTAACTATTTTGCATTATTGGTCGAGGAGAAGAGAGATCTACCATTTCTCTTCTCTTTAAAATTTCATGCTTAATTTCTTTCGTTCGAAAACATGTAATTTTTCTAACAGGATGTTAATCTATGTCTTGAGTTGATTCACTCTGTCTCTGTTATTCTATTTATTGTCTTATTATTTTAGTAATTATGGATTTACCTCAACTGTTGCATAACTCATTGCAAGAGGTTATTAATTTAATTAACCCTAGCTTAACTTTTCCATTTAAAATTTAGCCCATATATTTCAACACATTATATTTTTCGTACAATCACTTTCATGAGTTTGTGGCGCCACTTCTGCTTCTCGAGGACTTTTATTTTCGATTACTCTTTTTGTTGTTCTTGGTTACTCACAGAAAATATTACGTTTGCGGGTGAGATATCAAAGGGAGATGTCACTTGTATATTGATCATTCTGTTTCGATTTTTGACGGATTTAATGATTATGTCGGGTGAATTTACTGTGTACTTGCCCAGGTATTCACTGTAGGTTTGTCCTTTACCTACTATCAGTGGCGTAACTAGGAATATGCTTTTGGGGGATGGGATAGCCTGGGGCGGGAAAAAAATAGAAAATGACATGCCTGAATGTACATTTACCATAATTTTAGTGCGACAAATTTAAATGTAAGCAGATGCCGTTATTATATTTCAAAACTAGGCAATATTTTTAATAGACTTTAATTTTTCTGATGCTTTGGGGGAAAGGATCTATCTCCTCATCCCCATCATAGTTACGCCACTGTGTACTATGACCTTATTATTTATTTATAACACCTTCACTGGAGGCAGTTGCGGTTGCCTAGGTGGGTAAACGAGCGACAGATGTGATGATGATTGTGGGATGGAATCCTTCTTTTTCCTCACACATAATTTTTTCGGGTCGTTCGTTCGTTTTGGATTTCTTTATGCAATTAAAATCATTTTAATTCGCTGCGACAACTTCATTTACTTTTTTTAAGATAACGAGTCCCACAAAAGTTAGGAATTGGATAGTATTAGACGTAAAATTTCTATGAATAGCTAGGAAATTTTGAAGATTAAGGATTTGCAAAAGAAGATAACCGTAGAACGGCGATGTAGGAGGCATAAAAAACTGCGTCGAAGTTAACATAATTTTTTAATACTGGCGACAAAGTGTCATACTAATCAGCTGATGATTGAAAATGTATCAATAAGTTTCGATTGGCGTTGGTTTTTAAGGTATTCTGTAATTGAAAAGATTAATTCTAAGAAAGAATAACGTTGAAAAACGAGAAGTTTTATTAGTGATTCCACGTAGTGCAAGTTATACTGGGCGGCGGGCAATATATGGTGAAGTGTCTTGAAGGCGTTGAAGAGATGGATCTGAGGCTCCGGAACAGATAGCTTCTCTCATTGTCAGTGAAAACGCAGGCGACTCACGGAGACCGGCCGGCGCGCCCTTGCCACGGAGTAGCAACTGACTCCTGGCGGTCGAAACGGCAACTTCGGGAAACAACCGCGAAACCAAATCAAGCCTCCACAAGTACTTGGTTGAGAGATCGATTCATGCATTAAAAATTTCACATATCCCTTCACATGCATTGCCCTTTAATGATGTAGTAATACAATTACTGCGGGAGATGGGAATGTTGTTCAAATTTTCCTTCTACCGACACTGTAGAAAATACCGAAACTCCATTTCCTAACTGCGGCGAAAGTGGCTCCGCTCCATTCGCTCCAATACTTTCGGATTTGATGAAACGTTTCATGTACTCGCGAGGAATGGCATTAAAAATGTTATGATTTAGAAAGAATATGTCATAACAGCCCAAATTATAAATTATCATTCTCAGAAATTCTGATCGATCCACCGTCATTCGTTGGAACGACAGTCACTTGCAAAAGTGTGCGTTTTTAGTGATTTGAGTCCCTCACTGGTATTTAATAAAGTTCCTTATGATTGGCCAAGGGAAAAGAATTGCTGGCACAAACATTTATTCAATTATTCGCGGCTCGTGATGATAATAATTTACATTCGGTCGCATGCCGCGTGTTTTACCTGTGGGATCTTTAAGGCTTGACGTTTCCTGACCCATTTCCTAGTCACTTTTGCATCGGATGAAATGGCGTTACTTAGCGATGTATCTGTTTGTTTTTATGCCCAATGGAAAAAGTGGAAGGCGGGAAGGGGTTATGATTGGAGGGGGATACATTTTGCACACCTCTCGCATTCACGTATTACTTATCTTCAAGATGGTGTCTCGATCGTCCCGTGCTTATCCTCTTTTGTTTTCGCATATTCACCGTTCTCTCTCTATCTGTGTTTTTGGTTTTAACGTACCTTTTGATCTTTTGATGAGCCAAGTTATTTTTCCTTATAAATTGGTTTTTCTCCATCGGCGATATGCTCTCAGCATAGTTACGTAATAAACATTTAATTATTTTCGTCTGACATTCCGATCATTTTCCTTCATTTCGACGACTTCACGAATGGGCCGAGGTTCGAATTTTTCTCCACGAAAATCATAATCAAGTCGTGTCCTATGGCTCCGCTGAAACCGTTTACTTGCTCCTTCTTGTACCAATCTCAAATTATTTGTGCTCACCTAGTCGATTTCTGCTAAGTGGTGCGACGTGTTTTCTCGATGCATTCATTTGCCACAAGTTCCATGTGGAATTTCGTGCGCTCATTCTATTTGTGGCCGTGTTCTGTCCATCCCATTTTGCAAGACGTATAATTTCACGTACGCGTGGACTTCCTTCAAATGATATCTGCTCGAGGTGACGTGATTGTGTTCGTCTACACGAGAGCGAGTGAATAAAAAAATATAAAAGCGCTGAAGATTCAAGATATTCTGTTCCAAAACTTTATACATTTCTAATTGATTAAGTACGCTATTTTTTCAATCGGTGAAATAAGTTTAATAATAGCTCACATTCAATTGCAGATCTAATGGTGTGTGGCAGTGAGCAGCTCAGTGCCAAGGAAAAGTGTTGGTCTTCCAAGGAGCTCAATTTGAATTTGGTAAGTCTTTGCATTTATTTTTCTCTGAAGTTAATACGGATTCGAGTTTTTTCTTTCGTGAATTGAGTCATTTTCAATTCATTTGCGAGGTGTTTCTGTGGGTCCCTTCGAGTATGCCGATGTATTCACCACGCTCATTATTACTGTGGAGATATATTTGAAAAAGTGTCAAAATTGAGTGTTCATTCGGACAAATAACAAAGTGGACGTCTTTTAAGTTATTTAAACTCTGATTTTCTATTTTTAGGTGCCCAAAATTCGTGAGTAAAGATACCTTCTTTTTCATGAGTCTATAGTTCTTAATTATGTCTGCCATAGTTGTAAACAGTTCATAAATTGTTTACTCACGCGTTTTGGATCTCATAAATGCTGTGTGAACGCAGATCTGATTCCTTTTTAATTTCTGATGAATTTTATTACGGAAAATCAACTCAGCCAAAAACAGTGTTTGAAGGATATATTTGGGAGAGCAGTAACACATTTTCTCCTAGTAGGTACCCGATGGGTCTCCGACATTAGTGAGTATAATAACGCTTACTGCTCAACTGTATTTTGATAATCTATTAATCACACGGATTTACCGCATAGAGGACATAATTAAAGCAATGAGGAATGATTTATTTGGATTTGTTCCTAATTTGATTTCCGTCCGGGTTTTAGTTTCCAAGAAATGGCTAATCCGAAGAAATGAGTATCGAGTAATTATAGTTAGCAAAACATTTGTGGTGAAAACAGTTGATTTGAGCGTATGAAAGTGCACACAACTTTTTATTTGGAGGGCTTCAGAACAATTTCAGCGCTTCCGTGTCATTATCAAGAGAAAGGCAACACAAAGTCTTTCATCCACACAGCACTTCCCATACATTATTGTCCCCAAACCGGTCGGGGGCTTTCCAAATGAAAATTTGAGAAGAAAATTATCGACATCTTAATTCTTGCTGCGAATTGGAAGATCCACTTACACTAATTCGCAAACCGTTGAGAATATGTCTAAAACATTGTCAGATATCGAATTCTTGATTCGTTACCTAGTATGAATTATGTAATAGTTACAATAGGATCATTCACTTTAACAGTCTCACCGATTAGAATGGATCTGTTGCACGAATAAATCCCATTTAGTTCTACTCCCCGGCCCTATCTAATAGCCAGTTCAATAATAATTTCTTAAAGAGAATAGAATAGAATATTTTTATTATGCTCTAGGTATAACCTATGATAGAAAAAAATGGAAAATACAGGAAATGTTCTAAATCTTAATAGAAGGCATTTTGACAAAAATAAGGCATTATGGAGATTATTTCTAGGCTAACAAGTAGTAGATATTTATACAAAAGATGTAAAATATTCAGTACTAATAACACAAAAATATAAGTTTTGACTTAGACAGTAATGAACACACACGTACATATACACATTTATGTAGAAAGTTTTGTTAACATTACAACTTTAAGATAATAACTCTAATGAGTTGAGGAGACTGAATTAAGCCCTCCTCCTCAGGGAATAATAGGAGTACAGCCTTCTTTTAAACGACTGAAGTGATTGTGACGTCTTTATATTTGAGACACCGGTTTTAAGCATGGAAAACCACGGAATTGGTTTTGGAGGAAATACATGGTAGTGGACATTCTGCAACAGCATCTGATATTATTACATTGGAATCGTAAGCGTGGTGAGGCTTATCGGCACTCCTCGAATAATATTCTTCATTTGTTCCCGATTGCGATATCACTTTTAAATCGGAAGAGACCGTGATGACGTCATATTTCGCTTCGCCGTCTTCTTTTCGCTGGTGCTCCTTTCATAATCAACTGCCTTGTTCCTTGCTGCACAGTCACTGCCGACGTCATATTTCGACGCGGTCGACACCCAAAAATACATATCTTCAATTGCGAACTGACCCTGTGGGACCTGTTCTTGGTAAAATAAATATCTTTTGATAAACTTGTCTATTGCGCTCACTTTAATTGGTTCAATTCGACCTTTTTCAACACTCCTGCGTCATTATCAGGAGGGAATGCCGATCTTTCTCTCGTGGCGTGTCATTCGTATATGTACTTCGGTTTCAAGGGGTCGATGTCATTATCCTCCTCCACAACCCTCCCCTATCACTATTCTAATCCACCTTCCTCCTCACCTTAAACACAGCCACATTATAGACTCGGTATGAGATAAATGATTGCATTACCTCTATGAAATGGTATGGGAGTATTGAAACCGGTCGAGTTGTAGAAAATGAAGTAAGTGCAATGACAAAAGATATTTATTTTGCCCAAAAAAGCAGCGAAGGATGTCAGCGAACCATGGAAGTCTTCACGCCACCTTAATTTTATTACTTCTGTCTTGTGCTGAATCTCTTCTCTTCACAAAAAATTAAACAATGTTTCTGCGACGGACTTGATAATAAACAAATATACACTTGGAGTCCGGAATGATTAACAATTTTTGTCGAGGATAGATTTTATTTTTCAAAAACTGCACAATTGTGAACCATCTCTGATCCCACATTGTAGAAATATATTAATCGGATTATAGCATTCAAATAAGAATATTTACAAATGAAGATCTAAGTTTTTTTTAATCATATTTACGGAATCTTGCACACAGCCGTATCTCTGTGTCCTCATAAAATTTCTCGTCATTGAAATATTCTAAGAAATTTTATTTCAGGGAATAAATGTGTCAAGTATACAATTATTTTCGTGACGAAAATTCATAAGTCGAAGAGGGTCACGACTTTATGAATATGTACCTGGAGATGGGATAAGTTCAATAATAAAGTCAAGGCAACAGCAGAAGCAGGTAGTTCATAAATTCGACTGCCATAGCGTACGAGCTATTTGGGAGCAAAACTTGGAAAATTTGGGTTGAATTAAGAGAAGTATTTTTCCCCTAAAAATGAGTTTAAATCCTAAAAAATACATCATTACGGCTAATCGGACGCTACATGTAAAACACAATGTTGATTCAATTGTTTAGGCCTCCTCGAAAAAGCTCCTCAATACAGGAAAACACTACTACTTGAGCGACAAGACACTTCCATTTGAAGTAAGCAATGGATAGAATGGAGTGGCCGAATAAGAGAACGATGTTCAAAGAGGGGCTTATGATTTCATGATAGCCATGTGCCGACGCACTGCCTTCTAGTATAATCACATTTGAAGAATCGCATCGAGTCCTCGAGTACACCAAATTAGAATCATGGTATTTTTCACGTATTTAGTGGTTCCTATTCAAGAACTTAATAGTTACGATTTCTCTCTAGACTACGTTATTAGTAATGCTAAGCACTAGACATAAATAGTCAATAATAATTGTAAATAAGCAAAATAAGAGTTTGTTTCTTTATTTGATGGTGGCGGAATTCGCCCGTTGAATTAGGTTTGCAAATAAAGTTAGCGACCAATTGAAATCTGTGTGAAAGCCTCACCATACTGTGCCTGTGCATCTCACTATGGTTAACTCAGGCATTTTCACGGTTGTACCATTTATAGTTTGGGTTGCGAGTGGATGAATCGGTCGGATAGGACACGTTCTCAAGAGAAGACGAAATAAGATAAAGAGATATGAGGGAAGTCTAACGGGGAGATGACCATTAACAGTCAACGAAGGATGGCTATGAAAGAATTATATATTAATCCTAGTCTATATAGTCTATAAAGGTATTGATATAAACATGGATAGATTGTTTGATAGATAAGGCAAAACGATTCGTAATTTCTTTCAAACCAAACTGTAGAGGTTGACAATTGTAACTAAACAGGCAAGCGCTTAATCGTATCGAATTCATTTATTTATTTCTTCCAAATTCTTCCGTACAATTGACCAAATTATGAAATGCTTGATAGAATTTATCAAGAGCGTTCAATTAAATAAAGCAATATCTTTGTTATTTGCATCAAAGTTTAAGTATATTTAACATAACTACTCCATATCACACCAGTGATAGTTTTTAAGAAATATTTTATTGTCCACGATGCCATGCGCTCTTAGTCATCTCGAGGGTGGTGAGTAGTCTCCTAAAAAGTTCAGCAGAGGCCACCGTGGAGCCACCTGAATCATGCGCGTGACTGCGCTTCTCGCTCATGAATTTTTTACTTGCGTAATCACATCGCCGAGATAGAGAGTAACTAGAGTCGTTAGGGTCTTCAATGTTGACGGTTTAATTTTCTCGCACAATATGTAGTCACAGTCCCATAAATATTTACAGATAATCATTTAAATATTTGAAAATCCGCAAAAATCGTCAAAATGCACAGAATTGTTGAGGCCTTAACTTTGTAGAATTCCATTATATGGTTGGAAGAAAATTACTTTTGTAGAAAAGCAAAGTAATTTTCTTCCAACCATAATCGTCAAAATGTAAGTATTGAAATCATGCTAAATTAAGTCGGGGAAGTTACGACCTATTTTCATTAAAAATACGCCTCACTAAATGAGTAACTTCGTAATTTTTTGTATTTTCTTTCTTCACGCCGATAGAATTTTCCGCCGATATCAAATGTCTTGAGTTCTATAATTATTCAGTTGAAAAGGCACCAAAAAAGAAGTCTTTCGAAATAGTGTTAATAAAAGTAATCTTTCATATGAATTATCTCCATTACAAGGAATGACGAGTTCTCGGACACTTTGCAGTGACTACTCTGGCTCATTCGTCGCTAAGGACTAGATACATCTAACGCTACCTAGCAATAAGGCGATGATGCAACAACGGTTACAAAGAGATGCTAATTTACCTTCTAACATGCATTAGCGAGCGCTGAGAATAACCATAGCTAAAAGGCTTGGTTACTTGTTATTATTCTTGCGTCGCTAAGGGCTAACTACCGCTTACCTAAACGATTAAATAGACAATGGCACAAAATGGAAGCTGTCGTCACTATATTCTTGAGTTAAAGGTGGCTTATAATTACCATTATAAACCAGCCTTGGTTGAAAATTCTGTTCATGTCTTAACTGACGAGGGAAGGCTACGAACGTTGACGCCGCGGTTTGAATGTCGTATTTTTTTATTGGTGGAGAAAGCAAATATAAATTGTTATTCAACTGTTTTCATATAATTGCGATGAGATAAAATTCCCTCGGATTAGGAATCGAACCACGGACCTTTGGCTTTCGAGGTCACTGCGTAGGCCACTATCCTCGTCACCAGGTTCCTGATCTCCCAATGTGGCAATTGTATTCATTTATATTTCACCGCCGTTCACGCGGCAGATGTCGAAATATTACTCATACTTATACGAGCGGCTTTAGCGCCATAGATCTTTCATATAGGATATAAATATATCTGTATAAAAGATCTATGTTTAGCGCAGTTTTGAGACTCCCAACCGGTTGTGGCTTCTTTGAAATCCTTTCTCCCTCTCGTTGCCATCTTTGATGGACCGCGAAGGTATAACATCTGGTACGTTAAGGCTCTGCATACTAGCCATGGGAATTCAGGAATATGGATAGTGTAGTGGTATGCGCAGTGCCCCAGTGGAAAGCCAAAGGTCTGTGGTTCGAGTCCCGGTCCAGGGGAATTCTTTCTCATAGAAATACATGTATTATTCGCCGTTCACGCAGCAGGCATCGAAACATTAACTTTAATAATTGTTCAGTCCAAATCTCGGGGACGACGTTCTAGTTACTTAAGGTAGTTACCCTAAGAAAAGTTGGAAATGAGATCATTTTAGCGAGCGTTACTAATGCCTGCTTTATCTCTAATTGGCGAACCCTGCTAGTAACTACCGCATTCAGGGGCGCAGATAGAAATTAAGTCTAGGGGGAGGTTTCAGGCGCAACTAATACTGGGGTGCCTGGGGGTGTGGTATGGCCGCCGGGGTAAGCGGGAGGTGCGGGAGGCCCTCCCCCAGAAAAAATAATTAAGACAAATGGTTCAAAATGTTGAGTTTTACGGTATTCTGAGGAATATTTTGTTAATACTCACACTATTCTATAAGCAATATTAATCCAATTAAGTAAAATAAATTTAACTTAAAAATATCTCTGAGCTCTGGGGGGGGGGGGGGGGGTTAACCCCCAAAACCCCCCTCGCTGAGCCACTGACCGCATTAAATACCCCTAATCTCGAGTCTCAGCTAACATCTCATGGCACAAAAAATCAAATATCGGCCTTTGCAGTCCTATCCATTCCTATCAGCCGTTTCTCATCGATTGATAAATTGGCGGATAGACCGAAGCGCAGATGGATGACAATTATTTTCGCTTCGGCACATGGTTCTTCTTGAGCTGCCTAAATAGTAAAGGAAAGAGTTGTTTTTTAAACTTCTCTCAGTTTAGTCCTGCTCGGTGGTGAAAACACGTGAAATATTCGCAAGCAACATTTCAATCGATAAAAACATCCTTCTTGCGTACAACTCTTCCTAGACCACTTCAATTTCTACCTACGCACCTCCCTAGTGTTATTCCTCTATTTCTACGCTAACGAACCCATATCAGTCGTCTCATCTTTAATCTTTCAATTACTTTTCGTAAATCCTGCCTGCCTTGCTATTGCTTTGTGTACTTAATACACTTACATGAATCTAAGACGAGGATTTTTTCTCTCCCAACTTCTTCAGAATTTCGCGTATCAGAATTTTACGATCGAATGCGACGTTTATAATATAATAATAATAATAATAAAATGCCTTTATTCGGGCGAGGTTGAGACTGGAAAGTCCCCTCTTCCACCTAACCCCTATAGGGCTCGGCCAAGACGCGACTTCAGTCCATTTGAGAGCGTGGTCCAATTGTTGTTGACCGTTGTCAACCCCCCACCCTCAGCCCCCCAAAACCCCATCCCTTGCACCCCCTTTGGCTTCCCACCCTCTTCCCCCCTTCCACTCAAATCGGTTCCCTCCGACTCGTAGACAAGTGCTTCTTCCTCAACGAACCTGCCGAAGCGTTCTCCTCACAAGTGGATGTTTGGTGATTTCAGAGCAGCGGTGCCTATCTTTATTAATCTGCGGAATACTCACCCGCATATTACGTACGGTATACGCTGAAGACTTCATCTGCCTTCTTCGGGCGTCGCGTCGGTTTTGGATACGGGCGAGCCCATTTCGAAGGAAAATCGCCTCAAGTGGGTGAGGATTAAAATCGCTGTTTTTGCTCGGTACTTGACTCCATTATGAGGTCTATTATCTATAACTCATTCCAAAGCACTTCCCCTCCCTCCCCCTCCCCCACACCCACTTTCCCCTCCACTCGATCGAGTTTTTCGCTTTCAGGAGATTCCCAAGTGTTGATCAGACTGTGCAAGTGGTGGGGTCACGCTTAAGTGGCGATTGACACTAAATCTGGAGTATTTATCAGCAGTCGCGTGAACGACGGTGAGGTTCTCATTAATCGCCATGGGAAAAATTTCCCTCGACCGAAAGTCGAACGACGGATATTTCGCTTGCATTCTTATACTGACCCGGTGGCTTGCCCGAGAGATATTTAGGAATATTATTTGTTGTAAGATCATACGTAACGGCTAACATTAAATCACTGCTTCAATAATTATTTTTCAAGACATGTCACTAGCCGTTGAAATTCAGCTCTCTGTCGCTAATTAAAATGTATTGCTGAATCGTCGATTGATATCAGAAATAGATAATACGGAATAGTCGCGATGAGAAGGTTACAAAGTGAATAGGGTACGCGTGGAGATCCAAGTACCTTAGAGCGAGCAGGAAAATAAATTTAAAATGCAGATGCATATAAGTTATACATATTACATGTTCAGTAAACATTAGAAGTGTTTTCATAACGTTAAAATACTATATCGGGTGAAGAAGTGGCCTTGGCGTGAAACAAGGCGGGTGATCTTTACAAATTTTCAATTTTCTGCCATTCTGGCATCCGGGTGTAGGAGCATGGGTTGAGACCGAATCTCCCCCAAAACCCTAACCCCCGTCGTCGTTTTGCATAGGATGGGTAATTATATGGAGCTCTATTTCTGTTGACAAAATCCTCATTAAACTTCGCCACAATAAAAAATACAAGCAGCGTTCAAAACGCAGTGCGTGTACTTTTAAATGCTTCCCATCGCTTTAGTATCATCAAAAATATATTAGTTTTATTCATTGAGTGTTGTCCGATTAATGTGTTAAATGATTTTTCCCTATTGAGTCAAGAATTTCATTGTCATCATGGAAATTTTTTATTATGGTGGGAAATGAAAATGAACCCCTTATTGTCTGAACATTTATTGTAAATTTTCTGAATCAATAATGGCTAATGGCGTTTTCACAGTTATTGTTTTAAACTCCCATTATGGATTAGGATGAAAATAAAACTGTCGAAACATTGGCTTGGGATATGGGACACACATTAATGGGGAATTTGATTGGTAAGGTCTTTGCCTGGCAGATATCGCACGATTAACGATGAACATTTTCACACAGGAAGCAAATTCAAACGTGGCTACTTACAAATGTGCATGAATTATGTAATCTAAAACCATTCCTTATGTTTCCGGAGTTAATTCACCTCACCACTCATTATTAGACGAACAAATGTTGCAAATGTTGATTTTGCTCAAAAGAATTTTGTGCACGTAAAAACCAGATAAGGCAACCTTTTTTTATGTGGTGGTAGTAAATGTTAGGCTGATGTTATTCACCTCACAAGTGCGAAGAATTCGCTTCGAAGCTTACTAAGAAAGACTTACGACATTGAAACCGTTTCTTGTTTTTAAATGTTTTTCGTCGCAATAATTTCAATTGATTAAGATACAATAAAGGAGAAAGAAACATCCCGAAGGCGTTTTTGGCGTCGTCATCGGACTGCGAGACACGCGGCTACGTCTTTGATGGCATATGTTATTCTTTGGCCAAACTTAAGACGGGGGAATATTTCATCGTCTTCTACTTTTCATCGAAGTCAGGAGCGGAATGCCCGCGGCTTCACTTAGCCCTTCGTCGTGCCGGTTAGTTGGACGGTGATGCATTTGGTAATCTTAATAGGGTAGTTTCCTTCATCAAAGAAAACGAAAGGCATTGATTGCGATTCGTTACCCATCATTAGTGTATTCATTATATACAAATTATTTGGTTTTAGAAATCCCAGTTTAAACGAATGGCAATGGTCAATTTTATTCTCATTTGAAAAAGGCCAGATTGGCGCCCATGCGATGCCACTCCACGTGACGTCACAGGGACCTAGTTTCTAGACGAGTAGATAGGAGTTTTACATCGTCTGATATTACCAATGCATGCATGAGGCATAGAGTTCAGGGAAACATGTCTTAATAATCACCTATTAAAACTGGCTAAGGTCGGAAAGTTTTCTTCGTTTGATAAGGTATTAATAATCCTTATTTAGGCCAAGCGCTACCAGCTAGCAGGGTACTCTGTTATCTGCTAGCATCCTGCGTCGTATCAGCGCTCAAAGCCTCGCCCCAAAGTCACCTCTCTTGCGGCAGCGAGAACCAGAACGACGTCACATGGACTTTTCCCGGCATTCCTACTTAGCCGTCGCGTTTTCGCGCGTTCGAAAATTTTCATTTTTCATTTAATCGCGAAAAATAGATGTCGTCATTTAAAAATCTAAAATCGTGAAATACGTACTTCAGGAGTAATAATCTTTCGATTTAGGCAATAAAATATATAATAGGAAACCACCCTATTGTGCCACAGGAGAATACTCGTTACTCAGTACGTCGTTCCAGCATTTATGCATGCACTTTGAAGGGATCAGTTTCGTCCCCTAGGCCGTTGAAGGGAATTTATCTGTTCACTGCAATCGACTAAAAGCGTGAAATACGTACTCCAGGAGTAATAATCTTTCGATTTAGGCATTTAAAAAAATAGGAAACCACCCTATTCGTGAAATTTCATCTATATCTTCCAGTTTAATCCTTTAGGGTGTGTGGCAGATATGATTATTATTCCCCAACATGCACTTAGCTGTATCACTAGTATCTAGTAATAACACAATCTCAATTGCTCAAAGTGCTCGTTAAATTCACGCATCCATTTCCACACCTCACCCACACACTCTCACCCGAACTGCTTTTCCTTCCGATCTCATCATGTGCTTCGAGATGAAGCTGCGACCATTCCTTCTCCGACATGTTCGGCAAAAGGGGGAACACATTGCGTTGTCTTTATATTTCCCTCGTCAGGAGGAATAATAACAGCTATCACAGAGGAAACAGATCGGACGCGGCGCTGCTAACTTATTCTCTGGGATTTCCCCCCAGAGTTCTTCCCAGAGTGGGTTGTGATTTTTTGTGTGCTCATTCTCCATGGCCACCAACAGAAATTAATTATATTCGTCGTTAGCGACGTCTGGGCGCACTTCAAGCAGCGACCATGCTTTGTTCGTTTCTGCGGCGCGAATTATTTATTCACTGACGACTAAAGATTGAGTTCCAAAGATTAAAAAGGTACAGGATGGAAGAATAAGTTCTCATTGTAGCAGCGAGTTGGAGTATTCGGAGATATGCACGTCTTATTTTCGGCTGAGTACCTGAATTAATGGCGACAAAATGGTCGGAACTTGCTGTATACCTCTGAAGTATTACAGAGGTTTCATAAGTTTTATAACTCTTTCAGGAATGTTTTCCAAATATGATAGAAATCAAAATTTCCAACACAATTGGTCCTTCTAAATTTTATATTCACCATGACAAATGAGGAAAAGATATTACCTGCATCATCAGACACCCTAGATACAGGATCTACTGTGCCAAAGCCGTCAATAGCAAGGTAACCGCGTGGAGGGGCTCGTGTTATTATGCCGATGTAGTTACGATATGATAACTAATTAGACGGATGGCGATGCCCAGACGTGTTTCCAGCGGCTTTCATCTCGATTTATTTTATTTCCATCGGATGATTTAGTCACTAGTCGACGGAGTTCTAAGGATTATAGAAGTGCAAAACTAAGTTAGAACATTGATTATCTATTCTAATGCCTAGTAGGGGAGACCGGGGCACGTTGGCCATAGGGGCAGGATGGCCCAGTCGAGCTAATTCATACAATAGACACTGAATCGTGCTAGGAATCTATGAGATGGATGGTGGCACACTTCCCCTTTCTCCACAATACCATTATGACTGACGGAGCAGTTTTTGACAAGTTGTAGCGATTAATTGTATTTGCGCGTGTTTCAGTAAAATTCTACACCCAGGTTAAATGTGTGTTATTTAAGTTTTGATCAATTTGGGCCCAATAGTTGAGTACTATAATTAAAGATCATAGTTTCTGTGTGGCATACAATCTAAATTGCTTCAGGGAGTTTTGTAACTAATAGAATTTATTGTAAAAATGGCGATGGGGCAGGTTGGCCCAGCGACGACGGGGCACGTTGGCCACCCAGGCCAACATACCCCGCTCTATGCATTCCTTCGTTAAAAATGGCCTAATTTTGAATAGACGGTCACTTCCATCATCAAATGAGCTGTCATTCAGGTGTAAATGACTTAACATTGTTTCAAAGCGGTTACAATGCATGTTTGCCGACAAGAGTGTGGGGATGTACCTTTTGTTAAGTTTTGTTACCTTTTTGGACCAACACATACGTTTATTTGGGTATTTATCGTAGTACGACATTAGCATTACATGTCATATTACCTGATTTTATCATGTCATACGTTCCTCCTTCTCCAAAGCTAGATTTACATTTTTCTGGTCAGCATATATGTCACTGTTTATGCAAATGTGCTTAAGCAGCTCATCCGAGAAAAATGAAAAAAAGTCGAGTGGACTTGCACATTTGATTGCCTCTTCAGTGGGAAGAATTGGATTACAATTAAAATTGAGCTCGAAAGCTTGATTACCCCTTCCTCACTTACATGAATTATTTTCTGTTACATTTGAGGGTAAGCTTGCATCAATAGTCAACTCGAGAGGTTCCGCTGGGTCTGGGATTAGTCGCCATTGGGAGCGTTGGGTTGCGTCTGAACTGCTTAGACACAAAGACTCAATTAAATTCACAGAGGCCACTAAAATATAAGCGCAGTGGTGAAGACAGACTTTTATTTGAACGTAACATAGTATCACAATGTAACAGATGTCAACTGGAGCTAAAAAAAATAAAATACGCGCGTCCGAGATAGGAAGATGAAGATTCACTGTGCCTGAAGTGTGCCTTTTTCGACGGTCAGCCTGGAGCACAATGTAATTAGTGCACAAATTACAAGCGTTGGGCTCATCAGACATATGTGAACAATGAAATCCGCGTACTATTTCACAAGAGCAATAATTGTGCTGATCCTTTGTATCTAGGCAGTCACGAAAGTTAACTGGTTTGTATTAGTACGCAAGAAATCCTAATAATTTAAAGCTTTCCCGTTGTTTTGGTAAAATGATTACATATATTGAAATATAGTTCGTGATAACTATTAGTTTTATTTTGATTTCCTAAAACCATACTAGTTCAGCTTAACAAAAAATACATGGGCCAACGTGCCCCAGCCGCTGGGCCAACTTACCCCGATGTAGGGGCAGATTGGCCCACCTGTCATATGCCCAGTATTTATTTATTTTTTTAAATTTATAACTCATATATTCATGTTTAATTATTGGCATCCAGATTTAGAAAGACTGTTCTATAATTTAGCAATAATTTCATAAAGTTAACAGTGCATAAATAAAATATATTTAAAAATGTAAAAAAATCGGGCCAACGTGCCCCGGTCTCCCCTACATATCTACATCTACATAGTACCCTGCGAGCCACCTCTAGGGTGATCAATCACCAGCATGCAGCATGCAATTGGTCGGAGGAATAGATTAGTAGGCTACTCTGAAATTTATCTATCTAATAATGCATAAGTTAACACTATTCTACTTTAAGGCAAATCCCATCCCCGTCTTGAATAGATACCAGTTGCTGTCGGTGGGAAACTCCGAAGTATCTGACGTGCCTTAGACTGCCAAGCACCCTATTATAGAGGCGGCTCGCAGGGTATTATGTAGACGTACTCTACAATTTATCTAACCCTGTTTCAAGTCCAAATGCTGCAGTGATTATCTCTTATAGATCGCGGAATAGCGATATTCTATCTTCTATGTTCTACGATCTATCTCTTATTTTATTTTTATCATCTGATCGTGGGTATGAGGTAGTATAATTTGTTAGTATGTGTGACGTATTTTGTACTGTGTGGTGTGCATGTTCTAATTGCATTCTGCATGCAGGTGATTGATCACCCCATCATGATCATATACTCTGGGAGATGCACACATTTTTTCAACTGAATTGGAGGCGCCCATCTCTGATGAAATCTATATACATCTCGTGATATAGTTTACTTAGATTGTGAATGGAAAGACCAGGAGAGTGCTACAACTATTTGTATAGCGTATTTACCCAGCAATATGGGTATTCACTGCTGGGAAAGCATGCAGATCCTTCTGAAAATGTATAATAACAAGAATAATGAATTGCAGTAATGAATGAATGAGCAATAGAATCATGTTTAAAATTGAAAGGTTTTTTATTTTTTATTATATTTTCCATTTGAATATTTTACATGACATAAACTAAAAAGGGTGGTATTATCTACACAATTTCTACAAGGATATCAAATAACATTTTTTTATTTGTAGAATTCACTTTTGAGTGTGGATTTGAAATAAAGGGTGACGGTAGGAATTTATCGAATCGCCAGGCAAAACGACAATTGAAGATCGAATCAACAAGTGGGTTGGCGATATGTAAGAAATATAGTCAATATAGACGCAAGTTTATACGGAAAGACTCGGAAATGTCGAGGAATCGGTTTCGTTCATATAAACACCAAGCCTCTACCCGTCGTTTCAAAACCATTTCAATTCATTCCAACATTAATCGTCGCACTGACGAACAATTGTATCCGCAGCAAACGAGGCTTTCCCTTATGTAATGAATGTAACTGCCCTGCGTGTTTTTGTGCGTTAAAATTTATCGCAGCGTTTTAGCTCCTATCAAGTATTGAGTGTAAAGCGAAATATCTTAAATTTGGAGATCATCTGACAAACATGGCAAGCTTTTCTATAAAACCTCAATGCAGCCAAAATTATTAATGCAGTATTACATTATTTCTTTATTAAGTTTGGTTTGGTATATGATTTTTTCCACTAACTTTGCCCATAGGCCAGGTGCAAATGTCTCCCGATCTCTGACTTATCAGATGCCCAAGTTGTGCAGTTGAATTTTCAGGTGAGTGAAGCAAGGTGCCAATCATTGTCCGCTGAAAAAGTGGAAACCGCATCTCAAGGAAGGCTATCAACGATTCCCCGCCTCGCGAGTGTTGACGTTTGAGTCCGCAACGCAAGCGATGTTTTGTAGTTTGTCTCCCATCAATGCAAGCAATATCCGAGTGAAAGCTTGCAGCTAAGAGGATTTCCCACACAATAGAGGAGTCCGTTCACAGAGAAGAAGCGCGATTCCCACTTTGGTCTCATTTTAAATTGGTTTTCTAAAATGTCCGCAGCGCGGCGCCGAGCGATCCATTCACTGAAAATGTTTGCGAAAAAGCATTTTAAATCACGAGGGATGGGATGGAAAAGTCACAAAATTTGCTAGTTCATACCCTCGCGAACATAAACATTTCTGTTGACTGCACTAATCATGCTCTATTTATCCGCGGAATAGGGTAGTTTCCTTCACCAAAGAAAACGAAAGGCATTGATTGCGATTCGTTACCCACCATTAGTGTATGCATAATATACAAATCATTTGGGTTTGACGCCCATGCGATGCCACTCCACGTGACGTCACAGGGACCTAGTTTCTATACGATTAGATAGGAGTTTTACATCGTCTGATATAACCAATTCATGCATGAGGCACAGAGCTCAGGGAAACATCTCTTAATAATCACCTATTCAAACTGCCTATGGTCGGAAAAGTTTCATCGTTTGATAGTGAATTAATAATCCTTATTTAAGCCAAGCGCTACCTGCTAGCAGGGTACTCTGCTACCTGCTAGCATCCTGCGTCGTATCAGCGCTCAAAGCCTCGCCCCAAGGTCACCTCACACGGTGGGAGCGGGAACCAAAATGACGTCACCCGGCGTTTTCCCAGCATTCATACTTAGCCGTCGCGTTTTCGCGCGCTTGAAATTTTTCACTTCTCATTTAATCACGAAGAATAGATATCGTCATTTAAAAATCTAAAAGGGGGAAATGCGTACTCCAGGATATATAATAATATTTCGTAATAATATTTTGATTTAGGCAGTTAAAAAATAGGAAACCACCCTATTCGGATCGCTGAGGTCGTCAGCGATCCGAATGCGGATGCTCCTTGCAAGTGAACAGCAGAAACATCTTCCAGAGAACGCGTGCTAGTCATTTTCACCGCATCCAGGGTTCCGTTTTGGCGACATTTGAATTTTGGTGTTCCATTTGTGGAAGAGAGTCAGAAAAGTCAACTGGGGTTGTATGGAGCAATGCCGGAGAATCGAAGCGATGCCATTTTCCACCAGTTGATGGCTGACCACGAAGCGGGGATGCTGTCGGAGGGGCCTGCACACTTACTGTACAGGTTTTTTCGGCTGTTCACTTTCAGGGAGCGCACGGAGAAATCGCCCGAGGAAGTGTGTTGATGGTGAAGGAGCATGCTTCGGAGGCCACTTGCGTTTTGCTGCGATATCTCTGGTAAATTTCTGCATAGGAAATGATTCTCATTACTTAAAATGCAAACCCTTATGTCCATTAAATTTATCCTTTTTGCCTGAGATCCTTAACCATTGCCTGTATGATCTCATGTTGATAAGTATTTGAATTATCAGTTTTCACAATTGGTCGCAGTTTCTTTCAACCAAAAAGAGCCACGAATTTGGCAACTCATGCAGTTTTCTTTTATAATGCATAAGGATTTCACATATTGTTTAATAATAGTGCAATAATTTATTCCTAGATTAGAGACAATGGGATGCACGTATATATATTTGCAACACATTGATGACAAGGATTTTGACATCAGCTTCTGAAACACCTTGGGAAATATCCCACAAGCTCCTCCGAAGCATGAAACTAGAGAGGTGTCTGCTACGCCTGGTCGACAATAGCGCCAACGGCGGAAGAAATCGCTCGTCTCTAATGGAGACGTAGACCATGAGGAAAAATTCAAAATCAGGGCGCAGACGGAAAAATTGTCGTTCCGATATCATGTCTGGCACTCATCACTTATGTTTTCATCGCATTTTTTTCGAATGATACTCAGGGTGACGAGCAATTTCTTGGGAAAATTTATTCTTCAAGAAATAGGATCCACTTATTAAACGCTCTCTACATTCATAACTATGAATCTAATTTTACAATATTTTTGATTGCATCGAGGGATTGTGGCAAGTATTCCCGATTGTTCAGAATGTTGGAATTTTTTTCTTTAATCATGGGTTCTTGTAAGCATAAACCTACTGCGTTCATTAAAATAATATGTTATTATTCGCTCAGTAAGGCATGAGCATAATATTTCACGCTGTTATTTTTTAGTTATATATCATGCGCCGTACCTTTCTCGTGGTTTCATTTCTTGGACCTAATGCTGCAGTTAATTGAACAACCTACCACCCACTTCCGGTTTGGCGAGACACTTCATTGACAGCCGTCGCTCTAAAGACGCGCTCTCAATGGTTAGACGTAAGCTAATGAGGATAAACTTGGCCACCTTTCATACGGCTTTCCCGTTGTAGATCAGCACTGTGGCTGCCGTACGGCTTATGTTCCCCATGTACTTCTGGCACTAGTCCTTTCAGTTTTATCTCATCGTAGCTTTCTCCCAAAATCCTCAGTCTATATGTGACCAACCTGCCTAAGATCGTTCAATGAACTTCAATGGTGGTGAGAAGCAACCAATATTTCCAATCCCTTGGAGTGAAATGGAAGTTCAGGCGTATTTACTGATGGCCTTACCACAATATTACTGCAATCATGTTGCAAACTAATGACGAAAAAGTAGTGCTGTAAGAGCATCCATAAATATCGCCATTCAAGAAAGCGTTTTGGCTCCGCTATTGTTTTTTAAATATTTGTTAATTACGTGCACGTGGCAGTTCACTCCAAAATACGCCTTTTTGCCAATGATTGAATAATCTGCCGACGGATCAAACACAGTGGAGGCCAGTGAACACTTCACAACGACCTCGATGAATTATTCTCTTGGAAAACAGGCAATTAAATTGATGTCAATGCGAGAAAATGCCAAAAAAACTTACGTTCGCGAGAGGGGGAAGATAGCATAACAGGTCATACTTCTTGCTTCTGGTGTATATTTCCAGCTCTAACGATTTTAAATATTTAAACGTTAATTTCACATCAAAGCTATATTGGGATATTGATCAAGTGGTTGAAAATAATTTAATGCACTGCATTGAGTGATGAGAAACATTAAAGATAGTACAAAATAGAAACCAAAGAAATGGCCTTTACGACTATGGTTCGTCTTGTGTTAGAATATGCTACTTCGGCGTGGGATCCTGATAGTAAACTAGATATTTCAAAGCGTGAAAAAGTTCAAAGAAAGGCATTCAGGTATTCTATAGGGGGGGCTTACAAGGGAGGTGGACATTGTCATGGCTCTTCTAGAGTGTTTGGGATGGAATAGAGGGAACAATGAATAGATAAGTTGGAATCCACAAAGCGTTTACAAGAGAGCGGACTGGGAGGGCAAAGAAGCCGGACTAACTCACCCTGCTATACATAAGAAGGAAGCATCTCAAATTCAAAATTCAGAAAGCAGAAAAGGGACATTTTGAGAGAATCCTTCCTGCTTAGAGGAGGAAAAGTGCAATGAGTGGAACTACTGACCTGAAGAAATTTTGAAGATCTCCCCTGCAAATATTTTAGCTTTTTAGGGCGAAAGTTCCTTGATTCTCGGTTGATGTCACCATCAGGGAGCGTTGAGAATTGGGTTATTTGGTTCAATGGTTATTAGTTGTGTTCGTACCAGTATATTTTTTGGCTCATATTGGTGTAATTTCAATTCCATTCCTTTGAAAGTAGTTTAGCTTTTAATTCATTTATTTTCATTCTCATGTTACCACAAGGCGTTAGCCTACCTGTAGCAATATCTATTAAATAAATAAATGGATAAAGAAATTTCACTTTTAGCACAAACCTCATATAGTCAGGTACTATGTTTGGCACCGTTCACCGTTGGTCGGACGCGGCGCTTATCACCAAATATTTGGAAAAGGGACAAGACTAAAATTTTTTTTTGGCGCTCCATTTCAGACGAGGAATCCATTTAAATACACGTGAAGCCGATAAACTTTACCATCGGCAGGATAATTTGACCATTTGAAATTTAAAAAAATTTCCAAGTGACATCTATGGCGATTATAGTGTTAATTCAATCAACTCAACCAGAATTTTAGAGAAAAAGTCAAGCAATTTTTCAACATAGCTTAAGATGCAGGCAGAATTAATCTGCGGCGTGAGAAAGTGAAGTGATGTAATTTGTGTTACGAATGTTGTTGTTGCTTGCATGTAAACAGCCGCTTCGGCGTAAACATTAGAATTGATTTATTTGTTAATGCCCTCGCCATACAAAGCGTGAGTAAACGGTTTTGTTAGAATCGGTCGATGTATCTTAGGAGAAAACAAGAGAACATTTATATTTTCTACTGCACATTCATCATAGACATAATTGGACCATCCAAAATTTTTAATACTAACCGTCTACAGAAAGAAAGATGGATTCTACAGTCAAACCTCCGTAAAGCGATCATGTATGGAAACTGACAATTTGTCCGCTGTTGAGAGGTGTCCGCTTCTTTCCGGCGCAAACGGTTGATGAAAATTATAGAATTTTTAAGCCTTCCATTTCTTTAATCCTACAAATGGTGTATTTCAGCAAATACATTCATAAGCAAGTTATTGATATATTTTGTCCGAAAAATGATCTTCAACATATTCACTGTCTCAATGAATACATGTATTGAAACGAAAGTAAAATAAATGAATTGGTACTCTTGCAGTTTGAGAATTATAGTGATGATATTTCGGTTTAGTGACTCTGGCAACTTCATTATTTAAACCAAATTCAGTGATAATAATTGAAATCGTAATAATGCCACAACACCCACGCGCAATGCCATGATTGCGTGATGTTGGAAAATGAAGGACCGCTGACGAACATATTGCCTCTCCGAATTGGGCGCTGTTTTTTACATCTCTTTACTTTATCGTATTGCAAACAATGGGGATAATTTGTTAGGAGAAAGAGATAGAAGGACACTACTCATGTGTGCGTCCATTTTTGTATATTTTGGAGAAATATTGTTCCGTCCACTTCCGCCATAAAGCTACTTGGAGATATCAGTGATATCGATCCAATATATCCAGTCTCTGGGATCGAAAAAAACCGCTGTTAACAGAAGGTGTCCTCAATTTTGATGTGTTCGTTAAGGGAGGTTTGACTGCAGTTCAATCGGCGAGCACAGTAGCGTCCCAAATGGTTTGATATGCATGGTACACATTCGCAGTTTCCCCGTCATGTGTTTAATCCCACAAGGGACTCGGGGAAAAGTCTCCAAATGATGTTTGTCCATCAGTTTTATCTCTTTCCATCCGATAGCAGGATAAGAACAAAGATGCGAGCACAAAAGAGAAGGAAAGAATAAAAGCACGCTTGTCAGTGTGTCGCCATCTTGCAAATCGCGTTTCTTCCTCTCACGAATCCTCCACACACGCTTTCTTCTGAGCTTCGATGATTATCCGACAACCCAACTCAACCACGACAATCAAACGACACTCTTGTCCAAGCTGATTAATTAATAAATAGTGGAGACTCCAGTCTGTCACGTAGAAGCTTAATGCGTGCTGCCAAATTGCACGCTGTTAAATCAGTTTTCAAAGATGGAGATCTGAGCGATCCCAGAGTCCTCTGGAATGTTGATAATACACTATATAGACCCTAAGGGGGAGTAGTGTAGAGAACTCCCGTCCAGAGGACTCTGAGCGATCCTTTCTTTTTTCAATGCTTGAAATGGAGCAGTTGCCCGTGCGAGACATCGATTGACATTTTGTGAATTTCATTGATCATATCATCACGAGTATGAATTTCGGTTGAAAGCTTATTTATCTGTGAAATTGGGATCGCTATGCCATGCAGCGCCGCGAGTGGCGTCTATTGTAAACCCATTTAAAGTGCGCCATGAGTGACAGCACGTCACGTGACCAACTGGAGCTCCCTCTATCCTTTCTTTGCGGTTGTGTGATGTGATTCTCGCCTGTTGCAAAGGTCGTCGGGAGGGGCGGCCGTCGGCCTGACTACGAGGACTGATGGTGCTGTTGCGTCATCATCTCTTGCTCCTGCTGCCCCTCGTGCTGGTGGCGCTGCCGCCCCTGATCCTGGTGGGGCTCCTCTGTGACGTTGCGTCGGTTGAGCGAGAACTTCCACACGCGGTCTGGTCCGATTTCGGAGACGTAAAGAGAGTCTCCATCTGGGGAGATGGCGATGGCGTGTGGAGCCGAGAACGAATCCTAGGAAATAGATCAAGAGAGAGAAAGAGAGAGCAAACAATCAGAGAATGGCATTACATAGATACTACCCCGCATCCCACATCAAAAAAATATGTGGCAGAGGGTAGTGTTAGATCACTAGGCGCTGATTAAAATCATTATGGGAAACTAAAAATGAAAAAGTGCGCGGACGAAGTCCCACGTGGAATTTATTTAACACCATAATTGTCGGACGCGGCCAAACCCTTTCTACGCCCTGGGAGATGCAATTGATCCCATCTGATTAAGCTGCACATATATGCTGGGTAGTCGTAATAAGTAACAATTCTTTTCCTGTGGCACAAATCCACAGAGAGAAGCCGATAACTTTAATTCGGAACAGTAAGTCCGTCATAGAGGAACTCTTAAAAATGCATTCTTTTTTGCAGAGGTATCGATTTGATCACCGCGGCCGTTAAGGATAATTTGATACTTTCGTACAAAGTAGCAGCAATTATGGCCATGCTTTTACGCCCATGCATAAGATAAGAAATGATAAAAAAAGTCACAGAAATGTCTCCAAGGCCCACAGTTTTAAAATGAAATTCATCTCAAATAGAAAAGGATCAATTTGATCCATCTGGTCGTTCTAATTTAAGTGCCTTTTTGTGCAGAGGGAAAACGATCTCCAATCATTTCAGTGAACTATCAATATTATTTATCATTTGTATTGGACCTTGAATTTAAGGTGAAATTCTAAGATGATTCTCTCCGTGTAGCTTTGAAAGATATCCATTTTCAATCGCTCAAGCAATCTAATCGCAGCATATATATTCCGTGTCTCTCGCCGTTCCCAGCCTAATTGCTGTAAAAGCTCTGTTTCTCTTCGCTAGTGGATGGGTGTCATGAACCACTTAGCCTTCCTTTGCACTTGAATATGTACCGAAGAAAAGTTTAGGACGTCACTCACCAAGCAATGGACCCAAAAAATAAAATATACACGTATATAAGGGTGTCCTTCCACTCTCATTCATAAAACGTTAGTTAGTTAGGGATTCACATTTTTGTGAAAATTTCTGTTTGGGGATTATCGAATTTAAACCAAATGCATGAAGCTCGTCTTTGCTTTTTCGCTTTAAAAACATTATCCGAACCCTCTTGGGACAGTGTCAGGGCAAGACACATTCTCATCCCGAATAATGGTACAGAATTATTTTACAGGCGATATTGAATGTAATTTAGACATCCCTTGTACTGAGTAACCGAAAGAAGAAATCTCTATGCAACGTGATGGGATAACTAAACGGCTACAATCGTAACTCAACTAGTAAATCCCCGGGTCCGGAGGGAATACCCGCGCGTGTCTTCGAGGAGTTAGTTCCACAGATCGCACCTAACTGAAAGATGATATTCAAGAAGTCACTCTCTGAAGGAGAGTTACCGCTAGACTCGAAAATTGAAAGCCTAATACCGATATTCAAAGCGGGAAACCAACATGACCCAGGAAACTATCGTCCAATATCATTAACATCGATTACAGGCAAGATACTTGAGCATATCTTCGTTAGCAATATCATGACTTTCTTGGACACTCGCAGTAGAGAATACAGAAAAAACTCAAGGGAAGGGGGGCAAAATATATCTTGAGTTGTCTTTACCTTTATCGTAATAAAAAATGATCAAGTCACAGGCAGAGTATTAGAAAATTTTATTTTAAGTGATTATACGCATGTAAAAGACAATGCCATCTTATGGCATAAAAAAGTTAGAACTTTGGTTTTGCAATGTTCGGCAATACGGGCGGACCCGCGATGCAGGGGCGCGCGCTCCCCATCTGTATCCGCCACTGGACATTCGCAACTTCCTCCACGGGTGTCAGCACGGCTTTAAAAAAGGTAGATCATGCGAAACACGCGATCTCGCGCACTTTCTTCATGACGTTCTCAAATCTGGTGAATCAAAAAGACAAGCCTTCGACACGGTACCTAACAACAAACTTTTACCAAATTATAGTTGTGCGGATTAAACGAAGCAGTGGTAAACTGGATACGCGACTTTCTGAGTGATCGTAAACGAAAAGTAAATCTTGACGGAATTTGGTCTGATATAGTTAAAGTGACTTCAGGTGTTCCACAAGGAAGCGTAATCAGCCCCTGTTGTTCATTATATACATTAATGACCTCTGCTCCCGAATTAGCAGTAAAACACGTTTGTTTGCTGACGACGCTATCATCTATCGCGAAATAATTGATTACTCCGACTGAAATTCTATCATCGGATTTAAACAACGTTCATCTGTGGAGCCAAGAGTGGGGACTCGAACTTAATCTGAGCAAATGCATGGGGGTACATTTTGATAAGAGTTCGTCCAACTATAACCACGCTTATGCTGTGGATGGTATTAAGATACAGCCAACAGACGAAGTGAAGTACCTGGGAGTTACGATAATCTCGACCCTCTCGCGAGGAACAAATATAAGGAATAACTGCGGCATAGCTATTATAAAATTAGGATTCGTAAGCGTATTTGGGAAGATATTCGGATGAGAAAGTGAAAGAAAGATACTATTTCACGCATGTCCCGCCAAACCTAGAATATTTAGCGAGCACATGGTATCGGGTGGAAAAACACTTAATCCGCGAACTGAACAAAATACAAAGGAAGGCTGCGCGTTTCGCCAAAATCTGCTACGGGTGTACAGACAGTGTTACCCAGATGTTAAGCGAATTAGGCTGGGAGCCGCTGGAGACTCGGAAGCTCCTATGCTTAGGCTAGGCTTAGATTACTTGAGCAATTGAAAATGGATATCTTTAAGAGCGACACGAAGAACATAATATTAGAGCCCCAATATATTTCCGACAGAAGCGATAAATTAAGTGAGATGTTTTACCGACCGGATAGATATGGGAACTCATTTTTCCCCCGAACTATAAAGCACATCAATAAATGCTAGTCGTAATTTTTTTAGGACATTTGCTTGTTGTATTTAGAGGCCTTGTGTCCTAACACCCCCTGCCACACGCTTCGTAGGCAGCTTGCGGGTTAGTTCCTAGATTTAGATGAATGGTTCCCTAGCCAAACGAAACACCGAATTGGGAACATATGAAAACTAAGGAAAGGATTGGTGATAGGAGTTCATTTTTCCTCCGAACAATAAGTGACTCAACACTAAAACTGCCAAATGGACCATTTTAATCCTTTTCCGATTTGAGAGGAATGACATTTGAAAATGAACTCACGGTTGAGCTTAAAGCCACCGAGTGCGTCCACCGGGTTGCGGATGGTGGGTTGACCTCTAGATATAGAGGTTAGCTCCGAGATAAGTGACTTCACTCGTCGAATAAGCAGTCGTGGACAAAAAGCAACGGCGTTCTGAAGGGGTTTTGGCCTACCCTTATGTAAGATGGGCCATCTAAATGAATCATTGAGCTTGTGAAGATGCCATGACTTGCAACAGGGGGCCACCAACAATTATGCCTCCCATGGTGGAGAGGGCAGCAGCTCTTTTTCATATGTGCGAAGGTATAGACCATATTGGTCGGTACAGCGACACATATTTCACTTCTGGTAACATTTACTTCGGTGACATCGGTTACCACTGGTGGTAACATTTACTTTAACAGCTGCAGTACTGCGATGTGAAAGGCAAGGGGAGACCACCACATTATCATCCCGAGGAGTCGCAGCTACTCCAATCAATATATATAATGACGTGATGGAATTCTCTCGGGTAAAATATTCCGGAGGTAAACAAGTCCCCCATTCGGATCTCCGGGCGGGAACTACTCGAGAGGGTACATCGGTCAAAGGTGATTGAATTATAACGATAGGAACATGGAACGTTAGAATCAGCGAAATGAAGAGGACCCAAGAGGGAGACTTTTGGAGTGGGAGTTACAGAATGATATAACAGGATCGCTGCATGGTAATGCTGGAGTAGGGGTAGTGCTTAGAAAGCGCGCAAGAATGCGTAGGAAAAGCTATCTGCCGTTTAATAAGAGGATATTATTGGTGAAGATAGATAACAAACCAGTAGCTGCCGTATTAGTACTGGTTTACATGCCTACGTCAGATTATGACAGTGAAGACGTAGAAGACGTTTACCGAAGCAATCAAACAGGCCATAGGGTAACAAAATCGTATTTTATTAGGTGACTGGAATGATTTTGTCAGCGAAGGTCAGAACGGGATGATAACTGGTAAATATGGATTAGGAATGCGAAATGAAAGAGAAGAAAGGTTTTTAGAATTCTTCACTGAACATAGGCTAGTGGTTACCAACACTTCATTTAAAAAATCCTTTGCTAAGAAGATACACGTGGAAGATACCAGGAGACGTTAGAAGATTTTAAATGTATTACATTCTAGTGAAACAAAGATTCAAGAACCAGGTGAAGGACTGCAAAAGCTACCCATGAGCAGTCATCGACAGTGACCACAGCTTAGTTATGATGAAATGCCACCTAGAATTTAAAGAATTGAAGAAGGCCGTGAAAAACATATGGCAAGTTGAAAATTTGGATGAGGTTAAATACTGCCTTTCAAGTGCCTTTGAAAGAACGTGTAGAAGACAAAGGGAAGAGATGGAAGATTTGTACATAAGAATCAGCCTAAGAAAGAATGCTATGGAAAACGAGAGGGAAGCGGATAAATATTATGTGGGAGCCCCAATTTTAAGATCAGAATTTAATGTGGCAGTAAGTTACCTACTGATGAATAAAGCATCTAGAATCGACGATATTCCCACAGAGATAATTACGTTGAACTAGTACAAAATTATTAGTGAAATGTATTGAGCAAGTGAGATGCTAAAGGATTCGAGAGGAGCATTATAATCCCAATTCCCAAGAGAAAAAGAGCGGAGAAGTTTATAGGACAATTAGACTGTCTACCCATGAGTCGAAAATACTACTAAGGATCATCTATGGAAGAATAGAACTAAGAGCAGAAGTGAATTTGGATGAGTTCTCTACAATGTCAGGAGAATCATCGACATTCCACAGTTCATGCTACACCCAAGTTGCGGTGATAAAATCAGGGCCCAGCTGTGAAGAAGCAATATTTTGTAAAGGAATGAGACAAGGCTTTGCTTTGCCACCCGTAATTTTCAACGTTTAGATCGAGAAAGCCATTAATGAAATCAAAGAAATGGCATTGGGAGTGAATATCCATGGAGAAAAAATAAGCATGCTAAGATTTTCCGAGGATATAGCTGTCATAGTAGAGGCAGAAAAGGATTTGAAAAATATTCTGGCTGATATGGGTAGGGTAATCGGTAAATATCAGCTGAAAATGAACAAAAAGAAAACCAAGATACTAGTATGCAACAGAAGAGAAGTAAAGGCTATCGTTAAAATACGGAAGCAAAATCTGGTAGAGGTGGATGAATTCTGTTATTTGGGAAACAGGATTACAAGCAATGGGAGAAGCAAGAAAGAGATTAACAGCAGAATAGCCCGAGTGAAGAGAGCATTCTACCAAAAGAGAGACCTGCTTACAGCAGGAAACTTAAATATGGAAGTAAGAAACAATTTATAAGAATCCACATTTAGAGCATGCTTCTATACGGAGTTGAGGCATGGACAATGACAGCAGCGGAGAAAGCAAGGATAGAGGCCTTCGAAATGTGGAGCCACAACAAAGTGATAAATGAAAAAATGGATCGATTGATTGAGTAGTGAGGAAGTTCTGAGAAGAGAAGGAGAGAATAGAATTGTCATGAAAACTATAATAAGGAGGCGGAACAACCTTATAGGCCTTATCTTGAGACATGGTGGCCTGGTGAACAGAATTGTCGAGGGACAAGTAGATGGCAAGAACAGGAAAGGAAGGCCTCGAACAAAATACGTGGAAAAGTTAAAGAAATATGTGAAAGAGAAGAATTGCGTAGGTGTGAAAAGATTAGCTGATAGGAGAACTGAGTGGAGATCTGCGTGAAACCAATCTTAGGAATCGAAACATAATAAAGACACCCTGTTGTATGTTCCACAGAATTTTTAATAACCGACCCAGATTTCGAAAATGCACTATGTCATTTTCAAAGGTGAAAGGTTAGTGGTTCTTATTAAATGACATAGCGTATTGTCAAAACCTGGGTCGGGTATTAAAACTTCTGTGGAGCATACAACAGTGTATCTTTATTATGTTTCCTGTCACCAAGTTCCACCAAATATCGCCGTCCAGCCTGAAGTTGATAAATCTTAGGATTGTTGACCGGTGATGGTATTTGAAAACTGTGGGCCTCGAAGACTTTCCCAGGGAGATTTCAGCGGTTTTTTTTCATTTTTTAGCTCTTAAATGGGAGTAATAACAGGGCCATTACACAGTACTACAAAAAAATTTGTTTGAAAACTTTTTTTATTTTAATAGCTGATCTTTATAAATTTTTATGTTCCGAATCCAAAACTGGCCTTAGTTTTTTGTATCACCCATAGTTTACAAGCAATATGTATTTTAATATTTAGTTTAATACCTCCATACGGTGTATAGGGAAATCAATAAAACACTGTGTTACACCATAAAATTGTTTGTATTTACTGTTCACTACATCGTGATAAAATTGTTTGTATTTACTGTTCACTACATCGTGATAAAATTGTTTGTATTTACTGTTCACTACATCGTGATAAAATTGTTTGTATTTACTACAGCGTGATAATACAGGGTTCACTTGTCAACTGGAATTGGTCTACATTTTCTTTCCCTTTTTTCCTTGAAGCTTCTTGTGTAGATTCTTCTGCGATGAATCGCTTGCTGGACTCCTCGGTGAAGTACCAACAGTAATCCCCATTATCTTCGTTCATTAGACCTACTTTTTCAATTTTATTATATCTATAAAAAGCTGCTAAATTCTAAAAATATTGCTTGATTTCATAAATTTAACTGTACAATGTGAATAAATGGTGATTGATACAACTTTAAAACCATCATATTTGGATTCAGCAACTTAAAAACATAAGAATAAGGTATTTTCAGTAAAAAAGTTCTTTCATTGTTGGCCTGTGTTATTGTTGCTACTCCTCATGGAAACATCAAATTTATCTTAAAGGGCCACGGTGATCAAAGCGATACGACTTTAAGGGATATTGCATTTCGAAGAATGGAAGGTTCTTCTATGACGGACTTACTGTTACAAATTAAAGTTACGTGCTCCTCTTTGCGGAATTGTGCCACAGGAGAATACTCGTTACTCAGTGCGTCGTTCCAGCATTTATGCATGCACTTTGAAGGGATCAGTTTCGTGCCCTATCCCGTTGAAGGGAATTTATCTGTTCGCTACAGTCGACGCAGAAATTTCCTACACTCGAGTTTTTGGACGAATTACTGCGTACCCGAATAGGAAACAGAAGAAAAAAATCACATCGTCACTTTCCTTGTTCCATTTAAGGTTGTTTTTTATGAGGACAAGGCTAAAATTTTAACTTCACCAACACATTTTAATAGCGTTAACACCATTTAATACCGTTGTAACGAAAAAAGGCCCATTTTTGAGGGTGTAAAGCGAAGGTGTCCCTTTAATTTAAAAAAGAAAACTTATTTTAAAGAACCCAAACTTAAGTATTAGTTGGATAAACTTGCGGTTCATTAGTTAGGTAATCATTGCTACACTTTCTGTCAGAATAAATATCCGTATCGTATCCGTTACATATAAAGTACTATTATCAGTTTTTTTAAATGCGGACACAATATAACTGACATTTTCTACATCTACATAATACCCCGCAAGCCGCCTAAAAGGCGTGTGGCAGGGGTGTTAGGACAACAGCCGTTTACACATAAAAATGAAGTGCTCTAACGAAGTTGGGACTAGCGTTTATTAAAGTCCTTTATGGTTCGGGGGAAAAACGAATTCCCATATCTATCCGTTCGGCAAAACATCTCTCTTAATTTATCGCTTCTATTGGACCTGGAAATATAGTGTGGCTCTAATATTATGTTCTCCGCGTCGCTCTTAAAGATATCCAATCTCAATTTTTCAAGCAATCTAAGCCTAGCGTTCAGTGGTGTGTGCGATGAGAATACGAATCAATTGAGGAAGTGAGGAATCAATTGAGAGAAGTTGGACAAGATGATCAATGGATACACGCTGAGCTATAAACAATGGAATAATAATTAATGCCCCTCCCCAAAAATGAAGCCAAGAAATTACGCATCTGGCCATCTTGAATAGGGTCTTCCATTCAAATGCACGAGAAACCTCAAAAATTGGATTTTTTTCTTAGCTGACATTTTTGGGATGAGATTGCGGATTGGAATATAAATAAATCATTCGCATCCCGGACGACAGTGTTTTTACTTTAGAAATACTCTATCCTTGCATTCGAATTTTCTCCTTTTCTTTTTTCAATAATCGGGAGCCGGTCATGATTGGAGTGGCCTGTGGGGCTTCAATGCTCCCATGATGCATTGCGGTTCAATTTTTTAGATTTGATTGTGGATATATTGCAAGTGACCAGCGTGGATGTATTTACCCAAGCTATTATCTATGGCGTACCAATGGAGATCATCGTCATTCCATGCGAGTTTTTTTGGTTTTGGTGTATGGTGCATTTCGAGTGCGAATATGCTCACCTGTGAGGATGGTCCCCAGTAGGTGTCGATGTAGGTGGCAGAGGGTCTGATGACGATGCCCGTTGGTGCTATCGGGTGCGGCTCCAACGCCGTTGGCTCGCTGGGTCCGGTCACCGCATACAGAGTGTCATTGTCCGCTGAAAAGAAGACATATCAGCCATGAAGCAATGTTGGCAGAGCACTATGGGATGCGAAAGGCCAGTCCAGTTTATCAACTGCCTGTATTTAATTTCATCATTGTTTTGCACTATTTCCCATGGAATCAGTGGGGTAGCTAGGAATTTTTTCGGGGGGGGGGTCCAAAAAAAAGGGGAGAAATAAAAAAAAACAGGGTACTAAGTAGAGGGTTTTCAATTAATTTTAGTAAAAATTGTTGAGTTTTTCATCGATACATTGGAAAGAGACATTGAGGACCTGACATGGTGCGAAACCCGAGAAATCTATTCATCTTCAAGTGTCAGAAGTGGTATTTGAGTGGTGAACAGGCCCATCCCGCGTCGAACTCCACTTCTGACACCAGAAGATGCTCACGGGGCTGCCGGCGAAACTGTCGTCATCAGGCAGCATCAAACAACGCGGTTAAAATCCGGAAACCTTGGCCCCATGATTTATGATGGTCGCCACCTCTATCGCTTTTTATCGGTTTGAAAATTTTCCACAGAAATGCTATCGTCGTAGAGAAATCCCTTAATTGTCAATATTTGTAGTGAATTAAATACACTCGCGTAGAATACGAGACATGAATTTGATCGATAAAATCATCACGAATAAGAAGTGTGATTTAACAGTTCTCACTAAGGACTTCCCTCCTTAAATTCACAATGAGGCCTTCTCCCTTTAATTCTATCTAAAATCCTATTCTCTTCCTTCCTATCCCTCGTTCACCCAACATTCTACCCTCTAACACTGTTTTCGACATCCCATCCCCGCTTAGTACATGCTCCATCCAAACCTTCTGTATCCTCCATGTCTCATCTAAAAGTTAGCTGCCTCTCCTCACCCACCATGTCCAGCACTTCCTCGCTCCTTTTCCTCTCCGTCCAGTTCACCTTCTCCATTCTTCTCCATACCCACATCTCAAATGCCTCCAGTCTTCTCTCGTCCTCCTTCCTAAGTGTCCACGTTTCCGCAACGTAGAGGGCTACACACCAGATAAAACTCTTCTCTAACCATTTCTTTAAAATCTTACATAACGATCCTCTCATCAGCTCTCTCATGTTCTTTCTCCTCCTCCATTTCCTTTTCATCTTTTTCCTCATTTGAAAACGCAATTCTTTTCTAATGTCCTTACTGCTGTATCCGTTTTCCTCTAATGTGCAGCCTAAATAGTTGAATTATTGAACCTGCTCAAGTTTTTTCCCACCTACTTTCATCTTGAGTCTGATAATCTGCTGGGGCAGTGTGTGCTTGACCACATTTAAGTTAAAAAAAATTAATTCGGATAATATTGTAAAATTCTTGTGAGCACTCATTTCCGTCGTTCGTGGCCCTAAAATTGGATGTGATAAATACAAATATAATTTAAGGAGTGAATCGTGTGTAGTAACAAACAGACAAAGGTAAGCATTATTTAAACGTTGTTTTCTTTACATGGGGCCAAAGATATTTCATTTACTGCCCGCTAAAGTAAAAAAATTAAATCCTCAAATTAAATATTAAGACTTGCCAAAGACTGGCTTTTCTCACAAGAAATAATTGAACGTTTATTTTGAGGTTATTTATCTAAAACACTCATGTATCATTTACTGCATTATTATTTTCTTCATTGGCATTTTGTTTATTTTTCTTCTTCTTCAATTTTTGTTCTTTGATGGTTCCTCAATTCTGGTCCTATGACCTTGGAGACCACCTAATGCTCCTTTACTTTTTTGTTCAGCTGTAAAATCAAAATTTAGGAGTAAATAAAATTATTATCATCATTATTATTATTATATCCCAACCCCGGGGTGCTTCACAGAATGGCATAGCTTTGGTCTTCTTGTGAATAATACTCATGCCATATTCCTCGCAACGCTAATAAACGCCTGATCATCCGCGAACCTAACTAATTTAAACATCATTCATGCTACTTTTACTCTGGCTTCCAAATCGTCCCGAGCTTTCCTTACCATCCCATCCTAGTATACGTTAAAAAGCAGCGGCGACAGTGGACAACCTTGCCTCACTCCTCGGCCATTGCCTGCCCACCCATATTCTCCGTCCGCTACCCTTACTTGCGCTGTCTAAGCCATCTACTGATTACGAATGAGGTGCCTATCTCTCCAATCTACGCCTATTTTCTTGATAATAACCATTAACTATACTCAGGGCTGGACAAAATAAGGCCGATGAGTATTTGAAATACAAGATACCGCTCCGGTATGTATTTTAAATACAAAATGCCTTTGACTTGGGTATTTGATAAACAAACTACAAAATAGAATTTTAAATACCTTTTACAATACAAAATACATGTATGCGGAAACTAAGAGATCTTAATAAAATATGAACTTCCTTGGCACGTTATGGATAGTTGAAAACATGAAGAAAATTATTCAAACGAAAACTAAGGAATTTCTGAAGCATAATGTTACTGAAGTGTAATCAGATTTAATTCAAAAGTATTTTACAAATACATCTATTTATTTTAGAATTGAAAAATAGCAAAAATATGTAACTGTAATACAAAATACAAGATATATTCAGGACGTTTATTAGAAATACCAAACACAAATTGCGAATGTATTTCAAATACGTGTTTTAAAATACTTGCCCTTGAAATACTGCCCAGCCCTGACTATACCCAATGCACTACATCGAATGCTTTTTCAAAATCTATGAAGTTTTCCGCTCTTTCATATCGAGTTGACTTTCCTCTTCTGAAACCAAACTGAACGTCGCCCAAATATTCATTTGCCATCGCCACCTTTGGTCAGTTTAAAATATTCAGAACCGCAATCGCAGCATGCGATATTAGGCTAACAGTCCTAATTCTTAATTATGTCCGTACACCTCAGCCTTCTTCTTTTTCCGTGGCGGAATCAGAACGGTCTTTGCGAAATCCTTCGACCAACATCGGTCCTCATATATCCTGCGCAGTAGTAAGCAGTGGCGGCTGGTGGTAATTTATCAAGGGTGTGCATTAGAGCAGATATAGGATGATTTAATTATATTATGTTAATCCTAATCCATGAGCGTCATATTTCGTCGTAATAGAATACATAGCAAGCAAAACATATCACTGGTACACTCTACCCTTAAAATTGTATGAACAGAAATAATATTAGCATGTATGAAAATAATTATTCTCAACACACCTTTACAAGTGACGGTAGTTGAAATTCATTCTCTTTTCCTTACACCCTATGAGGAAGTAGTGTACAAAACGGCTATACAGATGGCTCTGTAGACGGACTAGGATCCTGGGCGCAGGTAGTGTAGGTGGCGGCTACACCACTACACTACCTGCTAGTCAGTCACCAAAAACATGCGCGTGCGCATTCGCATGGTTTTGAGTCTGCTCCCATCGCCCCTTTGAACAGCACATACCCCCCCGCTTACCTCGTCCCGCCAGAGCTCCCTCAAGCGATCGCACAGACCGAAAATGCGCCCGGCATGATGCCACGGGATCGCACACTTGTAGAGCGGTGAATTCGAAAAGGAGATAGCTGTAGCGTTCGGAGGCTCATGTTTCTTGCATACGCAGACAGTACTTTTATCCTTCGCGTTGCAAAGGAATAGTTTTCTTTTATAATTTATTCATCTTTGGGTGTGCACTTGCTAACATGCGTATACGCACGCGCCGCCACTGGTAGTAAGTAAAACCTTCTCTTACGATCCTTACAAAGCAACTCACTCGCAATATTATTCATGCCCACCGCTTCCCTAGTCTTCGTATCACGAAGGGCTCTCTCTATTTCCGCGACTAGGATCCCCGGCCCAAGATTATCCTCCTCCACTGCACTCTCCCACAATGAACTCAATCTTTCCGGCTTCTGCTGTCATACTGCTGTCTGCTGTCATACAGATCCTCCTTACACATCGATTCTAAGCATCGTCTTGATCGGTTATCATCCTTCCATCTTTTGTCATAGGTTGCCCTCTTTTGCCGTCCGATTACAACTTAACTTTGGCGTGCAAAGCGCCTACCTCTCTTTCCTTCTGAAACTTTTTCCATTTCCTCTCACTGTCTTTTCCACCATGCCTCCCTTGCCCTATTAGTTTCACGTCGTAATCGATTAATTATTTGCCTATGCAACCTTTTGCCCTGCTCTGTGTCCACTCTCTTCCACCTCCTTCTCTCCTCCATTTCTTTTAGCATTTCATCCATAATCCACGGCTTCTTTATCCTTCTGCTGTCAACGTAGCTAATTGACTTCTCCGCCACTTTCTATTTCACACTGACTATTCCCGTTTTAATACTATCCAACACTTCTCCTAGAGTATGTGTATTTTCAATCTCCCGCTTTGTAATTTCCACTAGTTCCTGATATTCCCTTCTTATAGGTCCCTTCAGATCATCTACATTCCATTTCCTCGCTTTCCTATCTTTTATAAGTCTTTAGAATCTTACATTGCATTTCATGAGTACTAGGTTGTGGTCTGAATCCGCATCTGCTGCTGGGAAGCTGCACGAGTTTTTCACACTACTCCTAAACCTCTGTCTTACCATAATGTAGTCTATTTGATATCTTTCCACATCCCCTGGACTTTTCCATGTGCACCCACCTTCTCCCTTTGTGATGATTGAACCAGGTGTTTGTGATGAATAACTTAATGCCAAATTCTTGTTTTATCTTCCCTGTCGTTCAGAGTTCCTTGTCCAAAATCTTCTATTTGGTTTCCTCTCCATCATTCTATTAGTACTCATCCTCCCTCTGTCTCACCTCACTCAGTCACAAAATGTCTATTCTCGCTCTCTCCATTTCCCTCTTGGCGTTTTCTAGTTTACCCGCCCTCATCATTGCTCTCACATTCTACGTCCCTACATTCATTGCTGCCTTCTTCTTCAACATCTTCTTGAACTTCTTTTCTTCTTTCTTGGATGCTGATGAATGTGATAAATATCTGCAAGGGTTTCACATGTTGACGACCCCAGGGACCTTGAGACTTTGCTGCCGTTAACGACACCCGCCCTTTGCGGGCAGGTCCCGTCCGATAAGTTTCTGAGGTTTATTTGGTTGTATTACATGTTTTCAGGGAAGAGATAGTTGTTAGGGTCTCCCAATTCCATTCCAACTGTCTTTTTTACGTGACATCATCACATTGACTACCTTTCGTCTGGCTTTTACCCTTCTACCTATCTGGCATGGGCGTCCCTACGGGGAATAATTTAGAACTATTTTCGCCAGTTCAGTTCTAGTGGTTATGGGAACCTGCAAGGCTTTACACCGCGACAAGACTATTTTCCAAGTGAAATTAAAAAAATAACTATTTGATCGGAATGGAACTATATGATGCCTTTTGTCAAAAGCTACTGGCTTACAACAATCTATATTAAAAACTGATACACTTCAGTAAATGAGGCAATCGCTAAATTTCAATGCACATCTTTGGAGACGATGGTGCTGCCATCATCAGCCATTGGATTCGCGAATTTTGACTTGAATGTTAGTGTACATATATATAATGATTGAACTCACGCGCAGAGCAGAGGGCGAAGACTCTTCCTCCTCCGGGGGCCATGACTTCGATGACCGGGTGCAGCGGGTCCTCTGCGCCGGTGGCGCTGCCAGCGGCGGACGTGCGCGACCGGAAGTGGGGCAGCTTCCATTCGACGTGGTGTCGGTGCCAGGAGGCGCCACGGGTCATCTCGATCGTTGCGCACGCCACCCGTCGATTGTCCCTGTCGGCCACGCACAGAAGCTCCGGCCCAGACAAAAGAGCGACGCTGTGAACCACGTTGAATCCGGGCCATATCCCTGCAAGACAATGATTCAGAGGATACCTTAGACGCGCCTTATATGCAACGGGGCGGATCCCAGCACATGCGCAGTTCCTCATTCGGATACCAGTCGCAATTTTGGCGCTGGTGGGGTGATGAAGGGTGGATCGTGGGGGCAACCATTCTCCTCTTTATTCATCCCTTTTGGAGAATTTTCCCAACCCTAAAACCACCCCTTCCTTACTGCAGGTCAATAATGCGAACAGTTACATCACCAAGCCAATTTCTCCCCTGTCGATTATCACTCTGGATGTTTGTACCGAGCCTGTTGTTGGCGTTTCAAGTTCACTCTGTGAATCACACGTGAAGGATGTTGTGCTCCTACCAAGGCAATGAAATGCCTGCGATAAAACCCTGTGTAGTCGCCATTCGCGATGCAAGTTTCCCTAAGCAGTGCATGACGCAAGAAACTTTGTGGGCAGTCACGCGCACGTGTGCATAGTTATTTCCGAAGAGAGTGAACTTCACCAGGAAGCAACTCTTTTAATTCACCATTGAATTCCAATCCCGGCAGAGTAACTTATAATCATGGTAAATAAAATGTAAAGCCAAGGTTATACCTGTCTTATGATTGCTATATACAATAAATGAGAAAAGTATTCATCGTCAACGTAGAAGGCGCCCCAAGCAACATTGAAAGCAGGTACCCGAGGCCACGAGAAACCGTGTATGTGCAATGGTAAACCCTTCGGCTCCATATGCCGAAATCAGGCACTGAATCATACGGCGCTTTCATTTTTCCAGATGGATAATTTCGTAAATACTTCCTTTTAGGAAGGTATGCCAAGCGGAGAAGAAAGTGAATTGCGATCCGGAACATTCAAAGCAAAATCTTTCGCCCCGGCCTGAACCGACTCGAATCGGATTATTTCTTACCTTTTCGAATCGGGTACGAAGCGCCAAGTTTCGTATCGGATCACACCCGTGATTTATACTCCATTCCAAATATCATTGCGGGCTGGGGATTAGGGCGTTTACGAAAGCGACCGCTTATTACGTCGAATGAAACATTAATTAAAAACGTTAAATATGAGTGTACAATATGTAATAGTACCGAAGTCATCAAGTGCGGCGATAACCACTAGATATCTCCTCAGATGGATATAGTTCTTAACTTGTCGTCATAAGTTTGTTGTCCAACGTCATCAAGTCAAGTCGTCATCATGTTAATTTGATTATTTACATTACCAGAAGGGTTATTTATTGATTATTGGTAATAAATGAAAAGGCTTTCAAAACACGTCTTAAAGCAAGTATTGCGGTGAGGGGAGGGGACCGTTTCTCGGGCACGGACTTTCCCGCAGCCAATCGGATGATAAGGGGCGTGGCCTCGGAAATCAAGACCTCACCTACGCCTCAGTCATACCACAGAATATGGACCTACTTCCTAGGGAACTAATCCCTATTCTGTGGCCCTCGTAGGGAGCAGGCCCATATTCTGTGTCCATAGTAACTTCGTGAGGCCACATGACTGCATAGTCAAATCTAAGCTATTTTCCTATCTAAATCCTCAAATTGAAATTCACTTTCCCCCTTCGTCTATCTTTCGCGCGGGTGGACCCACTGATTCAATGATTTGCGAGTAAGATCTGTTGAACATCGAGTTAATAACTATATTATTACATTTTTACTCTTTAAAGGCCACAAAAGTTTTTATGTATGAAGTATGGAACTATTTCAACGCTCTTTGTCATGAGAAATACCGTAGCAATAAGAAATTACTTGAATATACGCACGTTAAAAGTTTCAGGGCCGAATTCTAGTTATTGACTGACTCTTAGGCCCTTCATCTACCTTAAAGGTTCAGATCTCACACTCAAGTTGAGTTTGAGTTACAGTTGGCACTGTTAGAAACCAACTTGGACCCTCAATCCTTGTCAGCTGGGGTAATTGCGGTGGAATTGGTAGCATTACCATTTTTCCTTGCGAATCGCATGACAAACATGAATACAATATCAGCTCCACGAGACATTTGGCCGGAAAATTCCATTTTCCACATCTCATACTCGTTGCAGTCACAAGAATTAAGGTTCGATTTTAACAACAAAAAACTCTTTCGTTACTAATGCTCACGTAAATCATTGGGAATACCAAAAAAGTGTAGAACGTAAGTTTTTGCTAAAATTGTTACAAGTTCGTTTCTATTAAAAATTATGCAGGAAGCCATGAATATTTATTTTCTAACACGTGGATATGGTTTCACTAACTTGAATGATTAAAAAATAAATGCTGTATTTATTTTATTATGTAAGAGAGAGAGAGGAAGATTATCCGATTTAGAATGCTTTAAGAGTACCAATACAACTTCTGGTCATATATGCTAAATTTCAAGCTGGCTTTTTTTCTCGAGGAATCTTTCGCGGATATATGCTTACAGATCTCACAAGTTGTGTTTTGATCTTGCTGTATTTTATGCAACATTTAATCCAATAATATGTTTATTTTCACGTAACAAAATCTGTGGGAAACAAATAATTTGAAACTGGAATACCTTCTTTTTCAAATATTAACTGAAATAGCAACTTAGACTGATGTATTTGCGTACTTTACCTAAATTGCTCTCAAAATATCGTCAACTAAGTAAATAGGTAATCGTAAAACATGTGTCAACTATATAGTGATGCATTTAATCGATAGTGTATCCTTATAATGCACTCATAAAACAATAGATTTGGATGAAAATACGCTATCAAGGTTATATTTATATTTTATCTTCATTAGTCTTTAAAACACAATTCTTTATATCAACTCAATGAGTTTTTAAATTAAAAGTTTACGTTAATGCAGTTAAAAGCGCTCTTCGGACGAAACGAACCGATTGGCGTCTACTATGTCCCACTACCTACTACTACTGTATCTACTTCTGTCGTCCGTTTCTTCGTCAAAAGGAAATTCCATTCGCTTATTCATTGCATATTTTTAAATTTCGTTTATTCAAACCATCAACGGGTTATATATTCGGGTCGAAAGACAAATGTCCTCTGGGAAAAATATCTTTTGAAATTTAAATGCTTGATAATTTTCTGGAATCCTTTTCTCGGTACCTCCGAATATCCTGCTCATGTGCGCTGTAATGGGATTTCAAGATGGCGCAAGTGAAATGGGCCCTCCACTAATCGCACCGCCATATACTTCAGTCTCTCATACCATTCATTCCCTCACCACAACACCCTCCGAGTCCACTCCAAATGTCTCTACAGTTTCGTAAGTTAGCTCACGCGGCAGAGACACCTGTCGGATGACAAGTGAACGTGAAGTCTCCCTCGTGACCAATAGAGATGCCTGAACAATGCGAGACCAGCTCACTCTTGCGTTGCGCCTCGTCAATGCAAATGACAAGTGCGAATCGCGTTGCGAAATAGAGGTTGTTTTCCGGCGCGCGTGACGTAGGTACACTCTCCAAAACAACTTTGTTTGTCTGTTCCCTGAATTCCCGCACACCTCGTCAGCGACTCTCTCCTCTTGTTTTTTTCTTCTTTCAGTCTCCTTTTTACCCATAATTCTCTCATTTTCTCGTCTAAAGGATAGGAAGCCGCTGTAAAGGCCAAAGTGGAGCCTGTGTGAAAACAATGAAATGGGATGTGCGCGTGGGGGAGTTCAGTTCGTTTCGCGAAATCCATTGAATCGAATCGGCATTGAAATGAAGTTGGTTCTATCTGCATGGAGGGCTCGGCCACGGGACAGGATTAATTTCTCTTCGGGGCTTCATGGCTGCTAGTATGGAGTGGCCATGTCGGCGATTGCCCAGGGCCCCTGGCTTTTGGGGGGGGGGGCACAACGCTCGCTTCTATCGTAAAGAGTGTAATAAAAAAGAATCGGATTACTTTAACCAAAGTTTTTTCTGCAATCATGTAATTATATGCTTTTACATGCTCAGAAATTCACTCTCGGCGTGAAAACTATTTGTTGCGCATGTTGTCAATGATGCAAGCCTTTTAAGTAGCCCTCTTTTCGAATTGGAGTTCTGACATTATAATAAATGTTCATTAGTAAATCATCAAGTAAATGTTCATTAGCCGTCAGGGGGACATTAATCAGCATGATTGCCTTCCTTGTAGCTTTGTTATTTGCAAAGATATGAGCAGCGCTATGTCATTTTTAAATGGCACCCTATAATTTTTATTCGGAAATTCATTTCCTCTACTAAAGACTTATTCAAAAATGTAGCAAAGTGGACCATTAACATAAACGCAACGTTAGGAAAACATGAGAAACTCGTCCACTTGCTGGAGTTAGCAGTAAACAAATGACAAGCAAGTCAAAACATAACACAAAAGTCACGTGGACTCTCCTGTACTACAGTACTGTACAGTACAGTACATGATACGCATTTTTTAATTTGCATCTGGACAAAAAGTTATTTCGGTTGGTCAAGATAAATGGAACACCCTGTGTGTTCATAGTCAATAGTGGTCGTCCTGGCTGTGCGGAGGCAAAAGTTGTGACCCAACATTAAATCACGTGACTGTTACCAGGCGTCATGTTAGTTAACTTAGCATTCGATGCAATAGGAGTTACTCCGTTCTTGGCAATACAAAGTTTTGTTTACATTCGAAACGCCGAGATGATGTTTTTGTTGTGAATACATTACAGCAACAAGAGCAGAAAATACGAGCCTACATAGAATTTTCGGGAAGAATAGCAAGGTTCAGAAAAATTAAGATACTTAGCCAGTACAAAACCTGAATCTCAAGTTAAATGGAATAAGCATTAAGAGTACACACACACACCTCCGAATTGCGATACCTTCGTTCCTTAATAGTTATTGCAACTTTTACGGTACTGAAGTAAAAAGTAAAACTTAGGGAACAGCTGTGATGGAGAAAGAAACATGTTCAATCATTGTTTGCAATGCACAAATCACCACTTTCAATTGTCTTCTTTGCGTCAACTTATTGACGAATTATTAGCTCAATTTTCGTGATGCTGAGTAGATAATTTAACATCTCAGAAGTTAATTTGATGGTATAAATGAAAATTTTTGACTTCCACATTTTTACGGCACCTCTAAACCTCGATGGGCGTCGCCAAGACACCACTCTTTAAGAAAAATAAAACTATCTTGTGAAATAAAGCGAAATGGGACACGTAAACGTGCCGCAGTTCTGCCAAATTTTCCATATTTCTGATTATCAATGCCAAAATATCATTGGAATTAGAAAGATGTAAAAGTTTGACAAAAAAATAAGTAAATACGTACAAATCTTACGAGTGAAATTTCATGCTGCCTCCTTCTCAAGGTCTCTGCGTGGTAGTTTGCGCGGCAGCTGTCTAAAATACGCCGGCTTCGTATTGCAGGGAAACTTTTTTTACCCCTTAGTCGCATCTCAAAATTCACTAACATATCAGAATAAAGTTAGAAAATCAAAACACAATGTTGCTTAGATATACTCGTTATTATAATGCTCCCAGGGACCCTTTATGGCTCATTCCGTGGACGGATATTCACATGTCTTCGTGTGCATGCGTCAATTGCGGAGGATGTATGGATGTAAGCAAGCGAAAACTTATCGGCAGCGGCGCAGTGAGGGGGGGGGGGTTTGGGGGAAACCCCCCTCCTCAAAGCTGGTATAAGACACTGTATTAGGCGTTACTTTGTGGAATTGCTTCATCATAGAATAAAATTAAATAAAATTACTTTGTTTTATTCCACAAAATTATTATTTTAAATAGCACGGCCCGGGTTTCAGCATCTAATACTATCATCAGGTATAAGCTAATTTAAAATAAATTGTGGAATAAAACAAAGTCATTTTATTTTATTCTATTACTTAATTGGATTGATGTTACTAATAGAATAGTGTAAGGGTGAATAAAATATCCCTAAGAAAGCCGTTAAACTCACTATTTTGAACCATTTATCTCAAAATTCCGCAATTCATTATTCTCGCACCTACCGCTTATCCTGGTGGGTATTCCATGTCCCCAAACACCCCGGTATTACTTGCACCTGAACCCCCCGCCCCTCCCGCCTTAATTCCTAGCTGCGCCCCTGCTTCTCCCCTCTTCCCCGAATTCAGCTGCGACCAAGTTATCTGTCATGAAATGACCCTCAAATATGTGTTCTTAACATTAGGGTGTAATCTCACAAATCTAAAAATTAAATACTGCATAATAGATATGTATATTGCCGTATAATTTTGCACATTTGACTAGGAGATCCCTCAGTTGGATCCCAAGAAGCTCTCGTTAATTTCCCAGCATTTGAAATTGCCGAATAGAGGAAAATAATGGTTCAGTCGCAAATTTTGCACAGAGTAAAGTTGAACCACTCAATAAAACCACCCGACCCCTGACGGTTGAGCGACAGTCTAAATGAAATTTATTTTTACATATTTCGTGAATTACTCGATAACCGCGACCTCTAAGGTAAATATACTGTGATGCGAAATTAAGATAAATAAAATTTCCTTTCCAAATGGCTCTCATAATTTTGTCATTTTGTATCTAGTTTACGAGCGACAGAATGCGTAAAATTTGAAATTTTTGAAGTATCGTATTTCAGTGGTTTAAAATCGACGTTTCAATTTAAATCAACCCAGAAATAGCAGAAAATTTTTATTTATTGAGAACATTACGTTGAGTGGTTGGAGTACTCGGCACGAATTTGGGGGCTCCCGGTTCGATTTGATGCACACAAAAAAAGTCGCTTTGAGGTTTTGTTGTGTTGGGTGGGCCTCCCTCAGCCACCTGTGTTTGTTCAGTGGGTTGATCATGAGAATCGGCCGTACCAACCAAAAGGTTTTATCCCTCAATTTGCCCTTTTTAGACGTCCATTGATGGTGTACTGAAATTGACGAGAGTTTCTAAAGTGCAGCGTCTACAGCGATTTTATTCTGTATTTCCGAATTAAAATGATCAAATTCGAAGAACTGTTTGATATTCAAATGAATCGTTCAATGAGCCATTGAATGCTGACGATGACACGAAGTAAATGAGCAGTTCTCGAGGAAGTGAGATGTTGAAGTGAGCAGATGCCCACTTGCCGTAGGCGTTCGCCTATTGTACTACCAAATATCTAGCGATTTGATCGTAGGATTATCCTTCCTCATAGGATAATCCTCTAAAATCGCTGGCATATTAATGGCTTTGCCTGGTTTCGCTATTTAGTTGGGCCCTTTTCGCTTCTATAGCGTTCAGGTGTTTTTCCCCATCCCGTCCCTTCCTTCCCTATCCTACCCCAGAGGCTTCGCGTCGACGGGCTCCCATCGCGGCGGCGCCTCTGTCCTTTTCCCTTCCTCTCCGCCCCCTCCCCGGGTGATCGGGTGTATAAGTCTCTGACTTGGTTCCCGGCCCCTGTGTTTTGTATCCTCGAAGGGATCCCTTGAGCCCTCATTCTCTTTGTCTCCACCAAACAATGCTAGTAGCTGGCTAAATCTGTGACGTCATCTGAATTCGATACGAAATTCAGTAATGCAGAATCACATCCCAGTGCGAAGTTACTGATACACCCTTTTCTCGAACTCTCCCGCCATTTTTCTTCGGCATTCGTTGATTGGTCAATACTCTCATTGTTAGTGCTCGACTCCGTGACTGGTTGGCTCCGAGGCTGGCCCAACTATCACAATCAGTTCACGAATCGTTTCCCATGGCGTCCTGCATGACTATCACTTGAAGGGACTTTAGTGAACCAGAAAATAGTCTTCCGTGGCCATAGCGTAGGGATCACGTCACAGGTAAGAAACAAATACCGCGTTGGTCAGCTGGAACGGAAGAATTCGCAGCAGTGACCAACCCCAGCCTCTCAACCAGAAACGCATCATTGTGGCTTCCCAGTCATTGGAGCTAAACTTTCAACTTCTACTTAAGTCATACTTTCAAATTGGAACTAAGGTCTCCTTTATCGGTGAAGACATCCGCTTTCTTACTCGTAAAAATTGCAAACAAACTTAGCGAGGTCGCTTCAACCATCGAAAAAGTTTTCATTGATTTGAGTGAGTGCTTGTTAAGTGTTTCCGGTTGAGAGACTAGGGTAGGTTACTGCGGCGAATACTACCCATTCCAGAAAACCAACACAGTAGGCACCTTCTTACTTGTTTTGTACCTGGAGACTATTTTCTGTTTCACGATTGAGGCCGAAGACCTTACCTGTTCTATGGACTTAAGTGTCCAAATGACGGTCAAACAATAATCAAGGAGAACAATTATTACGATCACTTATCATTCGAGAAGGATTAAAACTGGAAATTTAAATGGTACTCTCAGATATTTCAAAGGATATTCTCTAGACTACTTAATACATTGTCCGAATTGAGCGCGCGTTTTTCCATTAATGGTCTCCTGCATGAATTCATTGTCCAAAGAAACGGTCAATATTTCGACGCTTCCCTCTATTGGTCTAGTGAGTTTTGATATTACTGGCGTTGAGAGTGTTACACCCGTGTGAGGAGACATAAGTGTGTACATGCCTTCGTCGCGTGCTTTGATCTCCCGCACGAATCGTCCGCTGGGCGTGAGGTGTACCACGCGTGCGTTGCAGTATCCGTCCCCAACGAATATGTCTCCGGCGTGCTGCGCGCTAGTTCCAGGCGCCACCGCAACGCTCGTCGGCTGGCAGAAGTGGGCGCTGTCCCGCCCGGGCTCGAACCGACGACCCAGCGTCAGCGTGGCCACGTTCGCACCCTCCGGAGGATACTGCTCCGATGAGAAAAGACGAATTCATTCATTAGTAAATGATGCGTATTAATATATGATGCAGCCTCATTGGCCACTCAAACTAAGATTGGAGTTCACCTATCAGGTCCGTCAAAAGCACTTTGAAAGAAATTGCAAGTCCACAAAAACTTTGGACGTGTTCTTCGCGCACTTTGACCTCCTGAGTACGAAAATGGTGTTCAAAACATCGTATCACTCACAGTTAAAGAACAAATCGCACTCATTTGCAATTACTGACAATACAGTATATTAAAATTATATATTATCCTATTAATTGTAAGTTTGGAAAAATGTGAAAGATTTTTGGGAATATGAAGGGAATGGAACAATGACATGAGGAAATTTTGGATGCGCGGATGTTGGGCGACTCTAGCGGGGGTGAGCTCACACTCAAATGTCCCGTAGGTGAGGGCAAGAGGGTCTGTGCCATTATAAACGAATGGACCACGGGGTGTGGAAGATGCTGGTGAGTGTTTGGTACAACACATTCCCTCTTTGCCTATACCTATATCTTGCTCGTTGAAAGTAATACTTCGTTTATCGTGTAGGCTCTCTTTACCAAGTACGCGTGGTTTAACGATATTGGCGGAGTATATTTTAACTTGTGCCAAAAAGGTGGGGTGTTTTGAGCGTTATATTTGGATTCAGGAGACAAAAACACACCAAAAACACCTTTTGCTGTGAAAAAAGTTTCCCACTATTGCGTAGTGTGATTGAAAAATGTGCAAATTTGCCTCCTCAAATAAAAAGTAATATCGGAGGCGTTTGGCAAAAATCCAAGAAATTCGCTGAAAAATGCATGGGCTTTGTTATGTACACTCCTTACTCATCAATACTACAATGGTTTAAATTTGAAGATTGGTGAAGAGCCTAAGAGGGTTAGTTGATTAAGCATAATAACTCATTTAAAACATATCAATAAATATAGTAATATTTTTTTTTAAGTGGCAGCATGTCCCGCGAAGTTATTTCGGAGTTAAATAAGTTATGCGTCGCAACAGTTCCGTATCCGTTGTTGGAGCTGGTTTCTGAGCATTCGCTCATTGATCGTCATTTTTATTTACGTCGCAATAGGTGAGTTGGTGCAGGTGGGGTCGAGGTTAGGCCTTCTCGAGGTTTCTTCCCGAAATTAATGGAAGCCAGGGTCAAAGAATTGAATCGTAGTCTTTGGTTTCTGTTGTAATTATTTCTATGCTTCGTTACTTCGTGGGCCTTTCCAATTATTCGCCTTCAAAATAAAAATACCAATTAAATATTAGCATTTGTAAATTTTCAATAAATAAGAACAAAACCTTGTGGAAGTTTCCAGCATTCATGACGAAAAACTGCAACAGTTTAAAATTGGACACGCCAAATATAGAAATTGATGCGGAGGCATCGTTTTCATATGTTACTTGAAGCATGTCTGCAAACTTTATGCCAAAAAATTATACTACCGAAGAACATGAATGTGCTACGGTAGCGTAAATAATTACACATCCTACTCTATTTTTAAACCGTAATGGTCTTGCAACATTTAGTCCTAGTTGGCGCAAGCTGTTCATTCAGGGAGAGGGCCAACAGAAATGAACACACATCGCATGTCCTTAAAGTGAAAACCATTCAGGGGGGCTCGAACGCGCGACCCCGGGAGTAGTAGGCGTCACCGGGGCCGACGTTATGCATTTATTTATTAAATACATGTTTTTAAACTGTGGCACGTGTTTAACCGGAAGAACATGAATTGGGTCCCAGACAGAGAACAATAGGGTAGTTTCCTTCGTTAAAGAAAACGAAAGGCATTGATTGCGATTCGTTACTCACCATTAGTGTATTCATAATATACAAATTATTTGGTTTTAGAAATACCGGTTTAGACGAATGGCTGTGGTCAATATTAACCACATTTGAAAAAGGCCAGATTGGCGCCCATGCGATGCCATTCCACGTGACGTCACAGGGACCTAGTTTCTATATGAGTAGATAGGAGTTTTACATCGTCTGAGATTACCAATGCATGCATGAGGCACAGAGCTCAGGAAAATATCTCTTAATTATCACCTATTAAACTGCCTAAGGTTGGAAAGTTTTCTTCGCTTGATAAGGTATTCATAATCCTTATTTAAGCCAAGCGCTACCTGCTAGCATGGCACTCAGCTACCTGCTAGTAGCCTGCGTCGTATCAGCGCTCAAGCCTCGCCCCAAGGTCACCTCACACGGTGACAGCGGGAACCAGAACGACGTCACACGGGGTTTTCCCAGCTTGGCCGTCGCGTTTTCGCGCGCTTGAAATTTTTCACTTCTCCTTTAATCGCGAGAAATATATATCGTCATTTAAAAATCTAAAAGCGTGAAATACGTACTCCAGGAGTAATAATATTTAGATTAAAGCAATAAAAAAATAATGGGAAACCACCCTATTCAACCAAATGACACGTGCTGCCACATTGACCAATGTAGCTATTGGCTCACCCTGAAGACTTGGTGCATGGCGACATCTGTGAGCCACACTTGTCCCTCAGGGTCCACTGTGAGGCCGTGAGGCATGAAGAAGTGCCCGGCGCCCCACGCGTGCACCACGGCACCCGAATCAGGGTCAAGGGTCAACACGGTGTCCTCCTGGATTGGGCCATCGTCCACGTGTAGGTACTCGTTGTGGCCATTGAAGGAACTGCGAGAATTTAGGAGAGGAAGAACAATTAGTAAAAAAAAGAGCGGAAAATGAAATCAGAACACATCGTATCGATTATCATCGTCAGTCGCCACAGATTTGCTTCACGCAGCCCTTCACTCAATTGTCCAATCTTTCAATCCCTACATAGTCCTTCTGCTAATCATGCTTATCCACGTCTCCCCAAACATCTCATTCGTGGTCTATCTCTGCCATTATCCCCTTCCACCACTCCTTCAATGATGGTTTTCATATCGTGTTCCAAGATGTCACCGGTTCAATTGTTGCCGTCTTCTTCACAAGGTATTCAAAGGACTTCTCTCCTACTCTATAGAACGTCCGCAGAACTCATGCGTATTTTTTATCTCCACCATTCTTCCTTGTTCATTCACTTGTCTGTTCTTTATTACACATGTTGTATTGCGTTTTCGGAGTTGTGTTGCTTATTATAAACGAAACATGTCATGTTACGTCATGTAGTTCTTGTACATACCATGGGGTAATGTACATGCCATGAATAATACCATATTTTCATAATAAACCATATTTCGAAACCTTCCTACCTTGAAACAGCGTTACCCAGATGTTAAACGAATTAGGCTGGGAGCCGCTGGAGACTCGGAGGCTGCGCGCTAGGCTTATATTGCTTGAACAATTGAGATTGGATATCTTTAAGAACGACACGGAAAACATAATCTAAGAGCCACACTATATTTCCAGGTCCGACAGAAGCGATAAATTAAGAGACATGTTTTGCTGAACGGATAGATATGGGAATTCGTTTTTCCCCCGAACAATAAAGGAATTTAATAAACGCTAATCCCAACTTCGTTAGAGCACTTCATTTTTATGTGTAAACGGCAGTTGTCCTAACACCCCCTGCAACACGCCTTTCAGGCGGCTTGCGGGGTATTATATAGATGTAGATGAACACTATTCATAAATGCCTAATGATACAATGATAACGAAATTCCAAGCGATATAAAAAGTTGTTCAAATGTGGAATCATTAAATTACAAATATCTGCTACATCAGTAATCAAATTATTTTTTTTTACTTTATGCCACAGTTATTTTAGAAGTGCATAATTTGTCTGTTCTTTAATACACATGTTGTATTACGTTTTCGGAGTTGTTCTACTTATTATAAACTAAACATGTCATGTTACGTTTTGTAGTTCTTAGGGGTAATGCAGGTACATACCATGAATAATACCATATTTTCATGTTACACCACATTTCGAAAGCTTCCTACCTTGAATTCTCATCGCTGCTGTCTTCGTCTATGCCTCCTACTATCAAAGATGACGCTTTGCACGGAAGTCCTAATAAATTGCTTCGATGCTTATCTATTCAGCTGTAAGAATACTTATCTTTTTGAGGAATACCCTCTTTGGTTGGCCTATTATTTCCTTCTGTCTTCGTCCATCATGTTCCTCAGAGTGCTATTAAATACACCGATCTGAATTTCACCAGCTCCGCAGTGGCATTTTCAAAGTACAAAATAGCTCCTGTTGAAGGTAATTTTGAGTAGGGCTTGGGGGAAATAAGGAATGAAGGCAAGATATTTGCGAATCCAATGGCCTGTGGTGGTAATGTGCATTGCGCCTTGAAGACTGGCGATTTTATCGAAAATATATCGATGACCTCGATAGTTGAAGAATTTGAGTAAAATATACAGTGGTGTTAGCCAGCAGCCTTTTACAAACAAATCAAACCTTTCAAATCCGATGAAGTAATTAATTATGTGCGGTGTATGCACTTTAGTTTGTTCGCCCCACCTCAGCCGTACTTAGGGAATTTCACTTGGATTTTTATAAGAGGTTTTACCATAGTTATAGGACTGTAAATTAACCATAAATAATAGTAATTATTATTAATAATAATACATATATAAAAAAATCAATGAATTTCCACCAAATTACGTCCGAATCCTACTGTATAGTATAACCCACATGACTGTAATTTTTATAAAGAATTTTGTGAATTACCATATCGATAGCTTTCTAAAAATCTAGAAATAATGCGTCGACTTGTCTTTTCGAATGATTTGAGAAAGTTGTGAAGAAAGAGCGCGATCTATGATTCAATTGATCCACCTTTCCGGAATCCGTGCTGAGAGCCACGGAGGAATTTATTACTGTGGCAGGGAAGTCATGATATTGTTAACGACGTTATTTTCGATGTATATCTAGCCTAAAATCGATGTTTTGATGAGATTAGTCGATTAAGTACTAGTCTCCCCTCTAGGATACACGCATGAGCGTTGCTATCCGATGTTTTTCATGATGATGACGATTTTTTCTTATTATGATTTTCATAGTCAGAGTGATCGCAAATGTCGCGATAGATAACAGCGTCAAGCGTCAGTAAATTAACAAATTGTTCTGCTAATTCGATCGCAGAGTATATTTGCGGCAGAGCCATTAATAACTATTTTAAGGATGTTCAATAATGATGTATATTTTAATGATGCAGTTAATGATGGCCTCAAATAAAGGACAACTTGTCAGGTGAACGCACTGTGATCGAAGAGATTTTTCACGAGAAAATTTGCAAGTAGGAGATGCGGTTGGGAATTATGATAAAATGAAATCACTTGGTGCGTCACCGACAAAAAAGTGCTATCCACCCCCTTTTTTCGTAAAATAATCGTTGCTTCTGATTTAGCGGAAAAATGCGTATCTTTGAGGACAAGCTGCCATCTGTAGCAAAATTAGTGAATTCTCTGACTTAGACATCCTCTCATCCGGTTTAACCCTAGAACGACGGACTGGGTCCAATGGATCCGGTTGGTAGTTTTGAAAGTTTATAATTGTGTCAAAAATGCTTGAAATTGATTTTGACGCCGTGACTTTTCCTATGTGTACGTCCACTATAACATAGCAAGAAATAATGAGAATAGGCTAATTACATTTTTTAGTATAATACAAAGTTACATAGTGGACGGACTTTCGACCATTTTCAATGCTATGGGTAATTTACTTCAACTTATCAGCAATTCTCTTATTTACTTTGTATTTTTGGGAGATTAAATGTGTATAGAGTTATGAAAAAAGTCATAGGCGATACTTATTACCAATTCGTGGGCAATTTTTATGGATTGCCTTGAACACTTATATATGCTCTTACAATTTCACATTTAGAGTGACACGATCAGAAACATGCATGCACGTCATTTTGTAATGGGTAGTTTTTGCATTTCTTGTTTGACGTATACGCAGTGTAAATTATCTTCATTCAGCCCGAAATCTGCCAGTTTTATATGTGAGACCGTTCATCTATCGTCTGCGGTGCTTTCGTGGTGGTCAGTCGGAAGTAACGCTCGCAAGCTGGAGTGGTCTTGCTGCCTGCCGACATATGCTGTTATTCCCCCTACCGAACTGAAGACATTGGAGAATTGGAATTCCATCATTACATTTTGTTGCTGTGCATGGTAAGCACAAACCTTAGTGGATTATAAAAAATATTTACTCTATCATTCTAATGCACTACTTGACCTCATTTACCAAATCGTCTACTTCTCAGATGGATTAGTTAGATGAATTGGTGTATTGATTTTTATATACTGTGATATACACCAATTTTATTATTCTTATCTCTACAGGATGCTTGGTGGTACCAAATTTTGTGGAGTGAGGTATTCATGTAACTGAATTCATAGAGTGACTATTGGTATACTGCGTAGTTGAGGAGATAAGAAATCGGCGTCGCCCATTTGGATATTACAGTCAAAATAACTATCAAGATATTTTTAGGCAATAGTAAAAATAGCATTGTTACCCCAATAATCATTCTCCCCCCTCCCTCGCTGCGCCACTGAGTGACAGAGCCCTTAAGAAGCTGTGATTCGTCAAGCGTGTTGTGGCTAGGTATTTTCCGATGATAAAGTGAGTTTATGGTATTAATTGCGTAATTTCCTTCGCACTCGTGCGGCCACGCCTTGAATGCGTAGCGGCGCAAAAACACTTACTTAATGCGCGATTCGTCAAAATCTGCTGCGAGCGAACAGAGAGAGGTATTGGCAATTAAAGACACTTTGCACACAGCTCTTGCACAGTTAAGAGCCACTAGACACTTGGAAGTTACTTGCTACTCTTTTGTTGAAGAAATTACGAAAACGAGGGTTGTCATTTAAGTGTCGGGAATTAAAAAAACACAAGAGACACCTTTCAGGGAGACACAGAGAATCCCATTTTAGAATTATCATTAAAATAAGACATTGCAATATTTCCACGGAGTTTTATTATTACACAACGCGTTTCGTCGTTACAAACAACATTATCAAGTGTTAATAATGTTATAAGTGTTGATAATGTTGTTTGTAACGACGAAACGTGTTGTGTAATAATAAAACTCAGTGGAAATATTGTAATGTCTTATCTTAATAATAGTAAGAACTTCCACCATATCGTGCCCAACATCATACAAGATACCATTTTAGAACTTTAGTATGTTTCTAGGTTTTGACAGAAACTCTACAGTAAAACATGCATTTTGCCAAACAGAATGGTATGGAAGTTTATTTTTCCTAAACAAATATCTCCTGACCGTGTCAACATGATTGATAGCTTCAATGATTAATTATCAACGGCAGCATTATTTTTTATGTAACCAAGGAAATGTTTTCGGTGCAATCATGTATTACACAATATAGGATATAAGATACTTTGATTTACTTTTTAAAATTACTCATTATATGATGGCTCAGTGACTTATTCACCTGAAATATTCACCTGATTTATATACGATGTATACGATATATACGATACCTGTACAATTCACCCGCGAGTGACATTTTTTTCACTCTCAGGTGAATTGTACACACTGTCCCAGAGGTAATGTGTCATTTTTGACCCCTTTCAAATCATACTGCTAATTCATTTGACCTCCACTATGACACTCGGAGGTGAAAAATATCGACAATTTCGATCTATGAACTGCAAAACTACTCTGGCACCCTTTAAAACCTATGGTTCGATACGTCAGTTGGAATGATGGCCCGCCGTTTAACTCTATGACCTTTGACCCACATTATGATCTTCGGAGGTCATAAAATCAACAATACTGATCTATGAACTGGAAAACCGACTTTGGCACCCTTTTATACCTATAGTTCGACTCGTTGGTTGTCACGATGGCCCAAAGTTTATCTCTATGATCTTTGACCTCCGTATTAACCTTGGAGGTAAATTAGTGGAAAATATGGGTATTAGGACAATACCATTGACTTGGGCACCCTTTAAAACCCATGGACCTTAGTCGGTATGCTTCTCTTTTTTCCACCCTTATGACATTGAAACTGGCCTTACTGGATCAACGGTTGAATTTTCGTTAATAAAAGTGTTATTTTCGGTTTTCTTGTGTCCGAAAACCTAGGAATTGACATCATGGTCACTAAAATTCAGACTTTTTCCTATCTAGATTTTTTTAGCATTGGAACCCCATTAGGCACATTCAAATTTTAGGTTTGGACCCACATTGTGAGATCAAAAGGGCAAAATTGGAAATTTTTGGTAGCACTCAACAAAACTTAGGTCCTTTCCCCATAAGTGTGTCAATTTTTCTGAATATTGCTCGATGCGAAGTTATTAAAATTAGAGCTCAAAAATGACACACGAACTGTGGGACAGTCTGTATAATGAAGCAAATATTAATTTCAATATATCACCACAATTGATAGCAGAATCGACCTTCATACGAAAAATTATGCCACTTCCTAGAAAATGACATAATTCGTCGAAATATGTCATTTTATAACAGTTTAGTATTGGAATACAATAGGGCTTATACGTTGCTTAATGGCGGACTTCTGTGGATCATAAAAACGTTTTGCATGCTTACTTCTGAATGTACTTATTAAATGGATGGCAACATACCCTTGGTCCCAAACGACTGGTCCGCGGTGGAAGATCACAGGACGATTCTTCAGGTCAACCGAAATTCCCGCTACTTGTCCCACGTTCAACGGCAGCGCCACATGCGGCCAGCCGCGCACCTCGATCGGAATGGGAACAGAGCCCTGGCGGAGAAATAGAGAACTACATGAGCCAAGCTACGGCAGAGGGCGCGCGATTCGCAAACAGTAAACACACACGCGTTTCTCTTTTTCATATAGCATAGAAATAGGCCTCGTCCAAGTTGAATTGATTTTAAATAACATGGAAAAATGCTGAGAGAAAAAATAAAATACGATTGCCATCTTTCATTGGCCTCTGGCCTATTACTTGCAATACATTTAATTACAAGCACAACTGAACGAGATAGGTACTGTAAATGTCATTGACAAGACTGCCTTTTTCTTTAAAACTAGAAGAAACCTGTGAGAAAAGTTATTCCCGTGATGGTCAATACATCAAATTTGGTATTAAGTAGTTTTGCGTTTCCTAGTATTGCAAACCTGGCATCACTTAATATGAAATATGTTTTTATTTCAGTTTCCACTAAAAACTTTATTCACCACACTATAAGGCGCGTATCGATGTACTGACATTTTGAATCATATTCATTGAAAATGATGTCATCGTCAAATCGTTGTCAAGTGTCTATATTATGAAAATGGATAGTTTGAAGCGTGACCTTGTGTAAATGCTTCGTGCATAATCGAAAACACCTTCTATATTTCACATAGATATCGTTAACCTCGATCACTTTCGTGTCTATGCGACGTCGTCAGGTGCGCTACTCCAGAATATCGTGAAAGGATCGATGGGGATCGTATAATGCAGTGAATTAAGTTTTTAAGAGGAACCAGCAAATCTATGATGGAATAGTTCTACAAAATCTCACCTGAAACGCCAACTGTTTTATATTTTAAGAATGTAAATATTAGGGATTTTTTCCCGTTTTCACGTTCATCATCACTGGTCAACAATCCTAGGATTCGTTTGACGCAGCTCTCCACTCAGTTCTCCTATCAGCTAATCTTTTCACACCTACGTGTTTCTTCTCTTTCACATCTCTCTTTACTTGTTCCATATATTTTGTTCGAGGTCTTCCTTTTCCGTTCTTCCTTCCACTTGTCCTTCGACGATTGTCTATATCAGGCCATCATGTCTCAATATGTGGCCTATGAGGTTGTTCCGTCTTCTTGTTAAGGTTTCCATGAGGCTTCACTTCTCTCCTACTCATCTTAGCACTTCCTCGTTACTAATTCGGTCGATCCATTTGAATTTCATCATTCTTCTGTAGCACCACATTTCAAAGGCCTCTATCCTTGCTTTCTCCGCTGCGGTCATTGCCCATGCCTCACTTCCGCATAGGAGCATACTCCAAATGTAGGTTCTTATGAATTGTTTCTTAACTTCCATATTTCAGTTTCCCGCTGTAAGCAGGTCTCCCTGTTGGTGGAATGCTCTCTTCGCCTGGACTATTCTGCTGATAATTTCTTTCTTACTTCTCCCGTCACTAGTCATCTTGCTTCCCAAACAACCGAATTCATCCACCTCTATCAGCTTTTGCTTCCCTATTTTAATGTTAGCCTTGACTTCTTCTCTTCTGCTGCATACTAAGATCTTGGTTTTCTTCGTGCTTATGTTCAGTTGATATCTACCCATTACCCTACCCATATTAATCAGAACATTTTTCAAATCCCTCTCTGTTTCTGCTATAACGGCTATGTCATCGGCAAATCTTAGCGTGCTAATTTTTTCTCCATGGATATTCACTCCCAATGCCTTTTCTTTGATTTTATTAATGGCTTTCTCAATGTAAACGTTGAAAATTACGGGTGACAATGGACAGCCTTGTCGCACTCCTTTCCGAATTCTTGCTTCTTCACAGCTGGGCCCTGATTTTATCACGGCTACTTGGTTTTGGTATAAACCGTGTATGATTCTTCTGTCATTATAAAGAACCCCAATTTCCTTTAGAATTCCATTGTGCTGCAATCCACGTTGTCAAATGCTTTCTCTAAGTCCACAAACGCAACGAACGTTGGCTTTTTCTTTTCCATTCTCTTCTCTATGATCAGTATAAGGGCCAATATTGCTTCCCTTGTGCCTTTGTTTTTTTCTGAATCCAAATTGGTCCTCATCCAAGTACTCTTCTGCTTTTCGTTCTATTCTTCTATAGATGATCCTTGTCAGTATCTTCGACGCATGAGTAGTAAGGCTTATGGTCCTAAAGTCTTCGCAGTTCTCCGCTCTTATCTTCTTAGGAATAGGGATTATTATGTTCCTCTCGAAGTCCTTTGGTATCTCACCTTGTGGAATACATCTCACTAATGATTTTGTATAGCTGGTTCAACGTCTTCTCTCCTGAATTTTTAATTAGTTCTGCAGGAATGTCATCAATGCCAGACGCTTTATTTATCCTGAGGTCTCTTACAGCCGCATCAAATTCCGATCTTAAAATTGGGGCTCCCATGTCATCGGCATCCACTTCCCTCTCGTTTTCGATAGCATTCGTTCTGAGGCTGCTTCCTTTGTACAGATCTTCCAGACATTCCTTCCATCTCTTCCCTTTTTCTTCGTTTTCAATCATTAGTTATCCGTTTTTGTCCCTAAGGGTATTACATCTTACGCCCCTTTCCTTAAAGTGGTTCCTCACTATCCTATAAGCGGCCTCTACTTTTCCATGTTGAAGATTGTTTTGTACGTCTTCACATATACTTTTCATCCACGTTTCTCTAGCCTTCCGCGCTTTACGACATATTTCGTTCCTTATCCTCTTGTAACAATTCTGTCCTTCCTCTGTTTTCGCAGCCTTGTATTTTCTTCTTTTTTCAATGAGATCTAATACTTCCTGCGTGATCCATGGTTTTTTCATAACGACTCTTCTTTTACCAAGAACTTCCTCAGCTGCTGCCTGCAGACCACTTCTGATGGTTTTCCAACTCTCTTCCATTGGTTTATTGGCTATTCCATCGTTTTCACGTTAGAATCCGATATTACTTATGTTTAGCGTTTTTATTGACTATAAAATCAGTATTTCTTTATTTATATAATAGTTCATTAATGACATAAACATATTCTAACCTCCTAATACGATACAGTCTTTCATGGCAGCAAGAGGACCTAAATTACGAAATTCTATGCTTCAACATATGTGCGTCGTGAATTTTTTTCCTGACCACTGTCGTTCTTTTCTTCGCAGAAGGCGAAATCGCGTGTCTTTGCTCATCAGTGATTGAGTGGGTAAGTATTGGCGAGACTGGTTTCAATGCCGAATGGAAAAAAGATTAATAACAGTTTTAGTTTGTCTCTGCTGGGTATTTTATTATTTTCGGCAAACCATTTTCTTTAAACATATCTGTTTTCACCATGCACTCCACGAAATCTCAATTCATTGTCTTCAGTAAACGTATATATCTTAAATTGCTTCATCAAACTGCTCAAAAAGGAAGTAGACACGTTATGACAAAATACACGAGTACTTACTCTTGAAGAACCGAGGTAAGGTGGGGATTGGTTATCCACAGTTTAAATCAATTCGATTTAAGAAAATTAATTCCAAACGATTTCATTTCACTCATTCCTGTGATTAAAACACGTTTTACTTCACTGTTGAAGGCACGATGCCAAATGACGTTCTGTTTCTGCGTAACTGTTGGCCAGTTCAAACATTTCCGCTCATAATTAGCGTATATTTTGTCAATTATGAAAGTGATAACTTCTTTGAGGAATTACTGTCTGCGTCGGGAATAAAAGCTTTAGCTAGGTCTCCTTCACCCAGGAAATATTATAAAAACATCCTAAAATATCCGCATCGAATGTAATCAACCAAAAAAACGAAGCCTCCTTTTCATTTTCGTAGATTTCAGATGTTTGGGAATCGCTTGAAAGCATAGCGGAGTGAGACAGGTGTCCTCTTCAGGTCTTTTTTCCATAGGCTCGTTGACATTAATGAATGGTTGATTACATTCGATGCGGATATTTTAGGATCTTTTTCTTATATTCCTGGGTGAAGGAGACCTAGCTAAAGCTTTTATTCCCGACGCAGACACTAATTCCTCAAATAAGTTATCACTTTTATAATTGCCAAAATATACGCTAATTATGAGCGGAAGTATTTGAATCTGTTTTCTACAGATTTATCTGTGGAAAGCTACGAAGTCTCCTTTTCATTTTCGTGTATTAATTTCCACAAAGTTCAGCCGAAAACCATTGAATGTATCTGGAATCTATCCTGCGGGCTGCAGCCGTGCCGTGACGAATCATAGCTTCGTTAGGTCAAAGTTGACCTGAAGAAGCCATGAAATCTCAAGCGTGTTGTGAGAATTAAACGCGTGAACAAAATAAAACACACTGTGTGATTCGTCAAAAACTGCCAATAGCGAACAGAGAGCGTTTAACAAATTTTAAACAAATTAGCCTTGAAGTCAAGAGCTGAGTACGTTACATGCTGACAATGAGATTGATCTAGCAACAAACTTTCAATCTCTCAGAGCGATATGCAGAACATCATCAAAAATCTCACTATATTATGTGGTCCGACAAAAAAACGATAAATTAAAGGGTATAATTTGCCTAACTGATAGGAGTAGGAATTCGTTTAAAGGAGTCGAACCCGATAAAATGACGTAGCAAAACAAGTAAGCTTAAATTTAAAGGTTTTATTTTACTAAGTACCCTAAAGTGGCACAAAGTCACGAAAGAAGGTTATCCTGGAAAAGGGATTTTAGCCGTGACTTGACTTGATTATCTTCATTCTGGATCAGATGTGGCGCGAATAAACTCCCCTTAGCCTCGAACCCAGTTGCTCTCATATACAAATACGACTAGTTACAGTTCCACACCAGGCAGAGAACTTATTTTAGTTACATTACTACGTGGTTGACATAAAGACATATTTTAAAAGAGCATTCCAATTCTTTACTCCCAAATTCGTTACTCTAGGGGCAGAAAAGCATAGAAATACCATAAACTATGACTGTAATGTTGCATCGGCTGTATTGACCATGAATACAATAATTAAAAGCACGTAAATAGGTGAAAATTCTATCATAAATTCCTTATTGTGAACTAGAACATCAGTAAGGAGTCAAAATGCATGTGAAGAGAATTTTGACTTCATTAAAAGGGTTCTGAATTGAGAATTAAAATAAATACGAAACGGATTAGATGGGCGTTGTTGGGGAAACAGACAAATGAAAGGATTTGAAAAGAAAACCGTGGAAACTCTAGTTTTAGGCCACTATTCAAAGGCGGAATCCATGTAGATTTAGAACTACGCACCCAATACCAACATTTTTATTTTCTTACTAGTGCCGCTGATCATTTTAACGCATATAGATAAATCACACGCATGTAAAAATATGTATTAATGTTTGCCATCCACTGTGAAATAGCATCGCCGCTTCGGTTTCTCGCCTGTACTTCCCAGTGCGACAGATGCATTGTATTGCAATGTTTAATTTAATTTGGCTGGGTGTCAGTTATTTCCTCCAAACGGCTCAACTTATACAAAGTTAGTGGTTGATTGGTGACAGAGGCAGAATTACAGAGGGGATACAGTATGTGGGGGCACCAACGCCTCCTTCGCTTGGCCCAGAATGACTAATCAATCGGTCATCACTGAAGGAAGTGCCATCCATCTCCTCCGAATGGCATGGGTCGAAATAAAATGTTCACACCGCTTGAGTTTATGCTTTATGACTAGTTGACAATCAAAAGCAACAACAGCGGGATTTCTACCACTTGAAAAAAAGTTTAATTAGGCGAATCGTATCAAATTTATACATATTACTTGTACTTTTAACTCTGGGATCACATTTGACAAATTGACTAAATAATGCATCATCTTTGCAAAACAATAAATTGTATCTTAATCAACCATTATGGCATGAGTAAATTTGGAAATAAAGTCATACCAGCTGCTTGTATGACTTCAGAACAGCTTTCGCAAAAGGATCATCAAAAGCATATAGTTGAAAATATAGATTTAAAAATTGGTGGCATTGACAGTATATAATTGAACCGATGTACAGTGGTCCGATATCGGAAAATGCCAGACCAAAGCCCAACATGGCTTTTTATAAGATAGAGACTTACAACTTAGCATTAATACTCATACATGATGGCTAATTAATGATTGTTATGCCATTTTCCATAAATTTGATTCGTTGCTGAGATACAGCAGCTCAAATATGACCAATTTTTCAAAAAACGCGCGCGATCTCGTTTTTCTCCGAAAAACTTAAGCAGGCAGTTGTATATTTTTTATGGATTAAAAAACAGAACATTCCTTTGACGAAATGCTTTGGCTATATTTTTTGAAGATTTTGATTCACATCTGCATGGTTTTACAACACAAAATGGCGTACCCATTTTTCGCATGGAATTTGAAACAAAGTTGACATCTTTCATTTACGAAATATTAAACTCGGGAAGTTTATATCACAGTGTGAAATATGTGAATGATTAAATATTTTCTAAAAATCCATTTATGAGTTCCTTCTCAATTTAGTTTTTGGAATAGTAAGTCAGGTGTGTCTAGAATATGAAAAAAAAACTTTGGCTAATTCTGATATAAAATATATGATAAAATTTAATAAACAATTTTTTGAACATTTAAATATAGCAGAAATAGGAAAGGACATTTGTTGATTTTAAAAATAATTTTGTGTCTTACGCAACGTGTTCGCTTTAAAGAAGCCATCAATCATGAATTTGTCGGATAAATATAAGGAATTGTGTTATTCAATGCATGAGTTTTGCTAAACTGCGAAAAAAGTTATAATGTGCATAAACGCACATTTTCTTTAATTTCGCGAAACAGTCTCGGTGTATTCAGTTTCAGGTGAGAATATAGTAACCCATTCAGAAAATTTCTTTGAAATAAGGAACAATCGTTTGTTAATTTGAGTGGAATGACCCATTGGCTTACATTAAGTCAACGCATACATATTAAGGTATAGTAAGTGAAATTTTGTATATATCTTGTTATTTTGGCCATCCATTTCTCTTTGAAACCCGTCGGTAAACTTGAAATGCTAAGATTAACTGATTAATTTAAATATGGACGTGTATCTCAGCATTTACAACTAGATTAAAATGCAATATATTAGTGTAATTGTGATTGATTCTGATGAAACACAAAAAACGCCAACATTGTCAGATTTCTAGCCATGATTATGGTATATTTACGATAAAAGATAAAATTTTTTAGATATTAATCGCATCATGCGGCAAATCAAAAAGCGTGAAGTGAAATTGTCTTTAAAAAAAGTGCATCGATATGCCGCTTTGTTAAGTTCGCGCGGTTGCTCTTAACACTTCTCTCTTGTATTGCTATGGATGCATTGGCGGGGAAAAAGAGGATTCCTCATCTATAGATTCATTTTCTTTTTATGTATATATTTATAAAAACTGATGCTTCTCAGCCAGTCTCTTTGTCCTTCACGCGATGATCATCCTATTCATCATCACGGTTCATCCGATGGCCATGGAAGTTGGAAAATTAATCTAATATTGCAAGGAGACGGTTTTAACGACATCTCATTTATTATAAGTGGCACCAAGGGTCCATTGGACGGCCCTCCCTTCTTGTCCATATGCTAAGCTTTGGCTTCGGTGCATAACAAGTACTTTCACTCAGAATAGACAGCTTTTATCAGACGGATTAATTAAAAAGAAGTCTGTATCACCTTCAATCAACCATCTTTCCATTCTTTCATTTTCCTGAAATGCATGATTTTAACTGAAATGTCACCAGTTTTTTCCCCTGGAATCAACTATAGAATATTCACTTGACAACCAATGATAATGATAATTAATGAGTTAGTCTTTGAAATTCAATTCCATTTTCATTCAAATTGCGCTGGTCCTTTATATGAATCACTAATCATGCTTTCATTTATTTACGTACTGGGGGTTAGAAGTAAACTCAAACAGGACGCCGTATGCCGGCTATCGCTATCAATTATACCATACATTGCACTTATGAAAGTACATTCTAATATTTAAATCAAAGTTTCGCTGCTGCCTGATTGATGCAATCACCTGTTAACTAACGCTCAACCCAAACTCTTACGAAATCATTTTTACGATTAAAAATTTTTGGAGTTATTTTACCCCATAAATGTTAAATTGTCGACTCCCATAAGAAAAGTCTTGAATTCAGTTAGGAACTTTTTTCATTATTACATTGATTGAACTCAAGATATGTGTTGAAAATTTGTGCAATTGCGCGTAAGAAAGGAATGCTTTGAGTAATTATTTTGCTAAATTTTTCAATAGGCTTCATTGTTTTATAGTTATTGTGTTTATAAATCCGATCCAGTCAGTACAACAATTATGGGCACAACAATGTGGCCATACTGTGGCAAGCCATTAGTGCCACAGTGGGTTGACATTATGGCACCATAATGGTTTTAACCCCCGGCCATACTGTGGCCAAAGTCTGGCTTTAGTGTGGACAGTCGCACTATGGCCATATTTTGGCTGATCACAAAGCTCCAGCCCAAATCTTGGGGCTTGCCATTACAACATTGACTTGGATTTGAGACAGCAACATGTTACCCATTCACCTTCAGATATTTTAATGAAGGCCAATCTGTGACAGGTAAAATTACATTTTTAGTCATTACAACATTTATGGTAGCCTAGCTTATCCTCCCCATATTTCATTATCAAAATGCTCACAGTAGACTCACGTAAACACGCCGAAATTTATTAAATTAATTAATATTGTGGGAGCCTTTCATCTTTAAATAAATATATATTATATCGCTCTTTATTTAACACACTTTCTTTATAACCACAGGCGGATTCCGAAGGGAAGGGGCACGAGCCCCCCCCCCCCCCAGACTCTTAAAAAATATGCAAGATTTTCAATACGGTCCCAATATTATTGCGTTCCTTTTGTTTTACGAGTTATCCGTGTGCCCCCCGGAACAAAATCCTGGATACGATCTTGCTTGTGCCCCCCCCCTTCCAAATCCTGGATCCGCCCCTGTCTATACCAACTAACTCCCATTTCAACAACTCACCAACAAACCTGTATCAATAGCAACCTTATGTTTACAAATGTATGGTTTGCCAATCTGTGGTCTTCAAAGTGTGGCCATATTTGCGCATATGTTTGGCAAGACAAATTACGGCTTGCCGGATGGCACCCACAGTCGGGCCATAATAAGGCAAGTTGTGGCTAGCCATAGCCATAAATGCCACAGGTTATCCACAATTCGGCCCCATTGTGGCCATGATTTTTGTGTTGACTGAGGGAATTTATTTTTATTAATAAAAATTTATTTTTATTTTATCAACTTTCATGCCAAAAATTGGAATTGGCCGTAACAATAAGCCTTACACATGCGTTCAAAGTTGTTCAAATTCAAACTGCTTTTATCTACCTCCATTATAAACAGCAAGTCATTACAAAGCACTGAAGGAACAAGTGACTTTGTACGCAGTCACGCGCACGGGTGCAAAGTTAAATACACCAAAGGATGAAGTTCGCCATGAAAAAATATTTGACTTAGCCGGGATCGGGAGATCCGGGTTCGAATCCCGGCTAAGTCAAATATTTTTTCATGGCGAACTTCATCCTTTGGTGTATTTAACTTAGCAAGTCATTACTTTAAATATTTGTGAGTGATATTTTATCCCGCGCAACCCGTGAGAATGCGACGTGCATGAGTAGGTACTCATTGGTTTCGGAAGTGGCTTCAGTGAGTATGCCGCGCCATATGGCCGCGTCGCCACACATTGACTGACCTTGTTGGCCGTTGACCGCTGTCTCAGCAGTTCGCGCATTCGACTGTAGAACTCGGCCGTGACCCTCGCGTTGACGACACACACCACCACGGACACCAGGAGCACCACCACACCTGCCAACGGCCTCGCCATCCTTGCTTGCTACTCCTTCACCGGAAGCCCTTGCAAAGGTTAGCAGTCGAAGAGAGGCTCAGTCGAGGAATGGTGTCAGCAGGCAATCAACCCAATTGGCAATCGCAGGGCGGCTGTCAACTGTCTCAAAATATCTCTCTTCGTCGCCTCGCACCCTTTTGTGTTTGTGGTTGGCGTCCAGGAACTGCGCAAAACGCTTTCACAAGGGAGAGGGCTCCATTCATCCGAATACGTCACTCTCTCGTCACCCCTCCCCCTCACACGCTCGCCATGAAATGAAGGGATAGGGGTCGCGACGTCACCGCGCCGAACGCAACGGTCCGCCATCTTGGTTATCCCTACCCTCGCCCCGAGCCGTGACTCGTGCTCCAGAGCAGTAACGGCCTTTGGGGACCAGATGCGGCCCTCCGCCCTCAAATATTCGGCCTCCGGTGGCCATATTCCTAATCCAGCCAATTAAAACATAGCACCGGCTCAAAAAAATAATATCTACATAACTTTTCCTCTTTTTCTTTCTCTTCTTTTCGGTATCAATGGCGAAAGAGTGTATCATTTGTAGACTTATCTAAGGTGTCAGAATGTAAATTGAAACGTAAAACTCACTATGACTCAAAGAGTAAAAATGACTAGGTCGAAAGGGTTGTCTTGCAAACAGACTGAATGGATGAGCACTGAACTTCTCATCTAATAGTAGGAATAAGTGCAGTTGCCAGTTCGATCCTAGTCATGAGAAACGTTTACATAAATAATCGCATTTTTAATCATCGCAGTCTCATTCATAACCTCTCAGACTTTAAAAGGACTTGATATCACAAAAAATGTGTATTGTATCATTTTCCCTTATTTAATTTCTTATATTGGCCCGCGTAATTTTGTTTTCCTTTCCTTAGCCCCCCCAATTAAAAATATAAGCCATCGCTGCAGTAGCGGATTCTCAAGTAGAGTGGTGATTGTGCTGTCACCCGCTTGCATGGGTTTGCGAAAGTCGCTACATCCCAACTTCTCTGAAAAATAAGAAATGGTTAAGGATTCTCTCCGGAATTCACATTCGAGACGATGCAATTCATAGCTCATCAATGCTATCCCTCGTAATTGATAATGTTTACTCTATTGCAAACCTTATAAATCAATGGATATATCTGTACTCATCTCAATGCTGTTGACAGTTTTGAATCCCCGTTAAAAATGGAACGAGGGGGCAGCGTGAATCAATCTTCTAAGTTAAGAAGTACATATTCCTCCTTGCATTCGTCCCTTGGTTAGGGTTCCCAAATCCTTTATCATCATTATTTCCTATAAAATCACCTTGTTTTAATGCAAAATTGTCTTTGGTTGAGCCTCCCTAGATTTCGACTCTGTCGTTACAAAGTTGAGTTATCATGAATGATCGTGGCGTCATATATAGAGGATGGACTCACACAGACACGAAATCGCAATTTTTTGAAAAGAATTCAGAAGATTGAAGTAAATGACGACGATCAGCCATTTTATCATTTCTTAAAAATGGAAAAATGTGAATGTACTGCCACTGCCCACTTTTTACGAGTCGGTGACTCATTCTTTAACTCGCTCAGGAAGATCCCCGATCATTGACAGAAAGAGTCCCGCGCTAACAATGATAAGGACGAAGAACTTCGTGAGACGGATGAGCGAGGCCGAAGAGAAGCGGTGGGACGCTCGGCAAGAGCCAGTGACGTCGTCAACTTATCTACTAAAGGGTTACGCCCGGATAGAGAAATACCGGCCTCTTTAATGTTCAATCACCATGACCATCGGCAACAACAAAAAACAATTGAACGATCTCATTGGATTTTAAGAAGTTGGTGAGGTTGTTGTTCTTTAATTAGTAATAATTAAAGAGGCCACATGCCAAATAAATTATTCGGCAATAATTTCCTACGATTCCTCGCGTTCTTTTTGGGTGAAATATGGTTTATGACGTTCATGAAGTGCAAATTTACAGGTGTTTTATTCTTTTTAATTCGTCCTCAGACATTCAAAAGACAAAAGGTTGCTCTAATTTCTTTAAAAAAAAACTACAAATAAACATATTGGACGCGGTCAATAGCATTTCCAGGTAAAAACTAGGTTAAAATATAAATGATTGTAGAAATGTTGGAGTATTGACACAGGAAAATTAATTGCAATAAAATTTGAATGAATGGGAATTCTCACATTAAGAAGGTAGCCAGGCGTAGAACAGTCAGACAGAAGACTCAGCAACATCCGAAACGTCATCATTTTCTCGCGAGAAAAGTTAGTGGATATGTTCATGGCATATGTAATAATAAAATTGTCTATTCCACCTGGTTTATTTGGTATAACATCGACTAGCTTCAAGTATTTCTTCTTGATTATAAAACGTGAGTGTTGAATACGGTCGAAATTGTACCATATCAAGCTGTGTGGTGTTGATGAAGTTATCAATTATATTAAATGTCAATATAGTAAACGTCTGATATTTCTAAATACTATACACGGAGTCCGGGGTTCAAGTCCCATTGGGTACATTGGGTACATTTATCTTGATAAACCCCAAACCCTTGTATATTATTCGAAGTGAAGTTTTAGCTTCCATTTGGAACATCGGATGCTTTGTTAATATTTGATATCCCTGGCCTCTTTTGTTAATAGCTGGAGGCTAAAAATAAGGGTCTGCACCCTTACATAACCTTCTTTTTCATCCAACAAATACAGCATTAATGCTCCCGACGTTATTCTCCTTGGTGCATGATTGACCTAATACCGGCTTCATGCCTACAAGCAATGATGTTAAAACAGGGAGTACCAAAATGGCGGACGGTTAAACACCTTCTGTGACGTATTCACCTCTCTTCTCTTTTCGAGCCCCCACTTTCATTTCCAATCGTAAGGGTCGCGACTCGTCCGCGCCTGAAACCAGCATCTCGTCTGTTTGAGGACGGCGCCTGCGCACTTCGCCGCTCAACTGTTTTGGATCCATACGCATAGACCCCACCCCCTCCTTCCTCATCTCTCTCTCGCTATGACGTCATTGCCCCTCCCCCCTAATCCTCCCGCTATCGCATATCGATTTTAGTTGGGTCGGCTACAGGCGGTTGTTGATGTCGCAGGTGTCCCTGTAGAGGTGCTATCGAGAGCACAGCAGCACGGACCTTCCTCTTGTTTATCATTGTTATTTCTTTATTTTCACCGTTTTATGCATCTCTGACAACGTATTCGCAGGGAACAGCCTCACAATGGGAGTCCGCAATTGGAGCGAATACGCGCATTAGAGTCCCCAATGCAATGCTCTCTTTGCTTCCTCTCCGTATTTAACTTTGCTCTACAGGACTCAAACATACACTCCATAAAAATATATAGTTTCGTGAATTTTTATAAATATAATGAAAGTTATGGTCGAAGTCGGGAGAACGGTAGCTTTGGATCAGATTTAAAGAGTAGACGATGTAAAGCAGATGCATTAAATAGATGTGATTGGACGGGAGAATTGAATGTAGGGCTACATCAAAGCGATCTTAGGATTCGTGGATGTTGATTGAGGTGGCATTGCTTTCACACAAAACATCTGAATTGTAGCTCACTCATGTTTTATACCTTAGCTTTTTTAAAAGTCACATCTCCCAAACATGACTGTGTGAGATGCAGGGTGTTTGTAATCATACCGTTGCAAAACGTACTACCTAGTCCAATTATAAGGTTTTATACACGAAGGCTCTCATACATACGTTTAGAACAAGTAAGTTGAAGTATATTTCAGTCATTCAGTAGACGTAATTGGGGATTTTTGGTGATACCAATGTTCTTTTATAAAATCCTTATTTCCGTTAATATGTGAGGGAAGCATGTGCAACTTCATTGCTTGAATGTAGTGAAACTAGACATTTTTCTAATATCTGTCGAATGTAGTGACATAGTCAATCTTGCAACTCAAAAGGGTAGCGTGGTGAATTTATAAAAGGGGACAGCTTCAATCAATCGCCACTGATTAAGCATTGGGGTAGTGAAAAAGACCGCATTGAGATTGATTGTCGGTGCAGCATATTGTGGCGTGCATTGCGGTTAAAATAGGACATATGGCATATTGTCCGGGTGCTTACGTATTTCTCTTTTCAAGCACTATGCTATCGTCTTTAAATTTCCCACGATATGAAGAGTAGGCCTTCGTCACTATTTGCTACCAACAAACATAGGTAGTGGACAATAGGCGAATTTATAAAACTGGAATGAAATAAGATGAAAATGAAACAAAAAAAACTTCAAGTAGGATTTAAAACATTAGGCACTCACATTCCTACCATAAGAAAGTAATTACTTTTAGATGGTAAAACATTTATTATCGCATTCAGTGAGGTGCAGTTGTATTCAAAATTTTGTAAGTTAAGTTATATTCGTAGGTATGCGAACATTTTTTGGAAAAATTAAATTAGTAATATTGGTAATGCTATATTGGCAATTTTAGGTAGGGTTCACTCTCCGAACTATAATCTCTGAACAAGAAGCGTGCATGCCATAAATTTTCGAAGGGGGGGTCCAAGTTCAATGTAAGGTTATGTAAACTAATTTTGAGTAATCGCGGCCATTTATTCCATTGAGATCCAGATTGTAGGGTGGGCCCCAATGGAAAGATAATTGTCTCCAACTATTGGGATATTTGTCAAAATAAAATATATATTGATCGACATATATGAATGATTTACAAATGGCTGATAAATTTTAGCCAATTTTGGTAAATTTTAGAGATGCTTTTTTGGAGTCATTGTCTATTTTTTGAGCAAACATTTTATTTCTTCATGCTCTGAGGTCATATTTACTAAAACATTGGTATAAAATTTTAAGTCTCCCAAAAATACAGAATAAATATTACCTATCGAGCTAACTTTGTTTTTATTTACTGTTTATTTCACGGCTGTAAAAAGTTTTATAAGTTGACACATTTTTAATGATTGCTAAACAATTGTGAAATTCTTATTACGGCGTCCATTCAACTGAAAACGTTTTCGTGCTAACTGAAGAAAATGATAAATAATCACTACAAAATAAAGACATTCTAACATTCTTGCACTAATTATAGTAATTTGAAAATTGATTTTTCTTCCCTTAGATCCCCAGAATAAGGCGACTTTTGATGTTTTTTGCTGTTAAAGTAACTTTAAAAAGAACCAAGGCCGTAGCAACCTAGTGTAGAAAATCAAATGTCGCCATTTTTGAATCATCAATGACTTAATATCATTGATGTCCGTCCACAATATGCTCATGTTTTGGAGCAATATTCTGGATGGCGACCTGCTTGGTGAATTTGAATAGAATATAGTTGGAATAATCCTCCATTATAATCGATATTTGAACGTATGTAAGAGAGGAAAGGATAGAGAGAAAGTTTGATTGGACTAGTCGTTGCTTAGAAAGCGCTAAGATAGCTCAAAGGGGCCTGCGGGTGTCAGGTAATCAACATATTCCTGATTTTAAGAGGAGAGTGGGGCTAGCTGAGAGGCAATGAGAGAAAATTAATTTATTAACATCTAATAGCAATATAACCATACTAATATTTTCGGAATATAATTTGACACTTTTTCCAGTAATGTGGTCAATGTGAAATTTTGAAAAATAGCAACAAAAATAGACGCAAGTGAGTTCAGTGTTCACGCAAAAATTATTCCGATCCACGTAACGCATTCGAGCGCACGATGTTATGCGTAATATTTTAAACCATTTTCTGATAATATTTTTCCATCAATAGACTTATATAATAATTATTACCAACTCACTTCAGTGATATTAATGCAATCATTGGGAAAGCGAGTTTATGAGCAATATAATTTCAAAATGGTTCCATTGCTTTCATTAATATGTTTTCAACATTGTTATGAAAGTTATACAAAGGTAATACGAAAGTGATTTGCATCTTTCAATTTTTCGTAGCAATGCAGAATGACCTTATGAAATTATATGTTTTATTTCAAAAGGTAATTTGTTAAAAAAAACAGTCTTAAAAACAAAAGGGAGTTCTTAAATATTTGATTATGTACTTCAGAATGCTCAAAATGTAATTTGTCTTTGTTTAATGTTTTATCAAATAAAGGGCATAGCCGGATAAGAAGGTGAAAAGTCCCCCATCCCGGATTTTTCCCGTACTTGGAGGGTGGTTTCCTATTATTTTTTTATTGCCTTAATCGAAAGATTATTACTCCTGGAGTACGTATTTCACGCTTTTAGATTTTTAAATGACAATATCTATTTTTCGCGATTAAATGAAAAGTGAAAATTTTCAAGCGCGCGAAAACGCGACGCTCAAGTATGAATGCCGGGAAATATCTCCGTACGTCGTATTTCTGGTTCCCCCTCCCGCCCGGTGAAGTGACCTTGAGGCGAGGCTTAGCGCTGATACGTCGCAGGCTGCCAGCGGGTAGCTGAGTACCTTGCTGAAAGGTAGCGCTTGGCTTAAAAAAGGTTTATTAATACCTTATCAAACGAAGAAAACTTTCCGACCCTAGCCAGTTTTAGTAGGTGATTATTAAGACATGTTTCCCTGAGCTCTGTGCCTCATGCATGCATTGGTAACCTCAGACGATGTATAACTCCTATCCTCTTGTGTAGAAACTAGGTCCCTGTGACGTCACGTGGAGTGGAATCGCATGGGCGCCAATCTGGCCTTTTTCAAATGAGGATAAAATTTGACCCTTGCCATTCGTCTAAACCGGTATTTCAAAAACCAAATAATTTGTGTATTATGAATACACTAATGGTGGGTAACGAATCGCAATCAATGCCTTTCGTTTTCTTTGATGAAGGAAACTACCCTATTGGGGATCAAATAGGACAAACCTCCCCATATTTCCAGCCCGCTATGTGCCCACCAGGGCCGGCTAGATCGAAAATACGATTTTCACTCTTTTTTTAATATCTCGGTCAAGAATGGATATTTTTTATTGCGGTTTGCTGCATTTGAAACTTTATTTAATGGCACATATTTCCAATTGTTTTCAAGAACTTCGAGCTAGGCAAGAAGATATGGCGTCGATTTGAAAATTTCTAATGCATGTTTTCATAAAATTTTCTTGAGAGGGCCAAAAAGAAAAAACGTTTTCTGGAAGTGTTTTTTAATACCTTTCGGCTGGCGTATTGAAAATATAACTTTTAGGTGGTGGAACATCGCGAAAAATGCGATTGAAAATATGCGATTTTGGCCATTTGGCTCCATACTCTGGCCCTCCAAAACACCCCTTTTTAGTTATTATAGTATTGTACCGATTAAGGTGCTCAACACAGGGACAGAATTGTATTGATACTGGTTCCGAAAATGCCTTCAGGGCCCTTGAAAACGCCCGAGTAAGCTAAAAAGAATTTCCCGGCTTCCAACCCCCTCTGTCATTCCTTTCAATGAGAATTTATTGAACTTCCTCAATGTCCTTATAAGATATAAATTCATTTAAATTACCTCACCTATGCTAAACTATGTGGATATCATGATAAGTTTATGATAGCTGTTTGCTGAAATGAAAAAATTATGGTTTTAAGCTTTTTCCCAATTGGCATACAAATAAAAAAATCTGGTGAACAGTAACTAGCCGAGCAGATGAATTTTCACCATACAATTTTATATTGACCCCAGGATGTCAATGAAAATCGCTCTTGAAAGGTTATTCGTCATCCTCTGAATATTCATTGATGCATGTTACTGCGTTGTCCGTAAAAGCAAATGCTAGTTAAAATCTTATTTAATATTACTTAATAAAATCAAGATCTTGCGATTTTATTTTGGTACTGCCCGTAGGATAAATAATAAATTGTTGCTGCTATATGAGCGCAACACCCTATTCTTCTATTCCATTGCCACAGTCACAGAAATATCTCAATATGCTGCCCCATACGATGCCATTCGCTGTAAGTATATTCTAAATAAAAATTATAGTTCGTTATATTTTAATGATATTTTTCCTTAATGCTATCAATACCTACCCGTCTTAATTTAGCCACGAAATCACAATTTATTCAATTCTTTAGTCGTTAATTGAGCTTGCATGCCTTTCAGCGTCGGCATCAGCACGCTGAACTCTAAATTATCTTCTGAATATGACACAACATCCCGAAATCCTCTATCCAGAATCAAAATGTCACCTTTTTTACAGTCTTTATATCAACTCACCAACCTGTCTGTTTGTCTGGTACAAATCTTGTAACTGAAATTTGACTCACTTCCTGTGAAGCAAAAACGCTGAAATTTTGCACACTTCTTCATTTCCGATGACAATACATGAAAATATAACTTTTTCTCTCCAACCCCCCTTTAACCACCCCCCAGTCAACCTATAGCCCCCCAAAACATGTTTTTGATCAAAGAAGTTCCAAATGGTCGATTTTCGTGTTTTGCGACCACAGTAAAAGTTATCCACCATAAAATTTCCCATCGACTCAGCCCTAGCTTGGGGGATTCGTCTTGCTTTACTCGGCGAGACCCCCGCTTTCGAAAATTTTTCAAAGTCCCTCCGTCGTCTCGGATCCGGCTTCGGACTTGGAAAAATTTCGTCCGAATTCCGTCGTCCCAGGTCCGGACTCTGGACTTTGAAATTTTTCGGCACTTAGATTTTTTTCGAAAATCGTCAAAAAATTTTTCTTCCCTTCGAGCGCCTGCAGATTCGTAGTAATAAATATAGTGACTTTTTTAATACGTCACTTTTGGTTTTTCGGGGTCACTGAGTTTTTTTGCTTTGTGTCATATATAAACGTTGCTCATCCCCTGTAATCTAAATATAAAGGCTGGTTTTTAAAAAAACTTTTTTTATAAGAGCTTATTCATGAAATTATCACTGGATATGCCGATTGCAAGATTGATTTTAGAGAATCGCCTTCATTTTGAATGGCCAAAAAGGGCCCGGGCATAACAATCACAACCCATCAAGGGTAAAAATAGGGAATGGTTTACAGAGAGGAGCTAGTACTGTTCATGTTTTCGGTTTGGAGCTTAAAAATAAAAACTATCAGCCCTTGAGTGACTGGCCTAATATTCGAATTTCTCGTCGACGTTAACACACTAAGTAACTCTGTTACTTGGTCCCATGACAAACCAGTAAAAGTTCGCGGACAATCATTTCTCTAGAAAAAGGAAGTCACTAAGTTTCGCCGTCAAACTGCGGTTAGATAAATATGCGACTTTGTCCACAAAGAGACGAATTTTAGAAACATGCAAGGAAATACTTTTGCAGTAGATACGGAAAGTGGGAATTTCATAGGTAAAAACCGCTTATCATGTACATAACCTTTACAGACCACATTTTTGAAAGGAATGATAAACCTCCTCTCACCTGAAATATAGCTTATACGGGAACACGATGGAGGTAATTTATAGCGGTATATCCACAAATGAAACAACACTTGTGCGTAGATACAACGCGGGGAAAACTCAAATCGAGCTCATTTTCTTAATCTAAATTCTTACGTTCCGGCAGTTTTCGGGGGCCCTGAAGTCATTTTCGGCACCAGTATCAATACAATTCTGTCCCTGTGGTGCGCACCTTAATCGGTACAATACTATAATAACTAAAAAGGGGTGTTTTGGAGGGCCAGAGTATGGAGCCAAATGGCCAAAATCGCATATTTTCAATCGCATTTTTCGCGATGTTCCACCACCTAAAAGTTATATTTTCAATACGCCAGCCGAAAGGTATTAAAAAACACCTCCAGTAAACGTTTTTTCTTTTTGGCCCTCTCAAGAAAATTTTATGAAAACATGCATTAGAAATTTTCAAATCGACGCCATATCTTCTTGCCTCGCTCGAAGTTCTTGAAAACAATTGGAAATATGTGCCATTAAATAAAGTTTCAAATGCAGCAAACCGCAATAAAAAATATCCATTCTTGACCGAGATATTTAAAAAAGAGTGAAAATCGTATTTTCAATCTAGCCGGCCCTGGTGGGCACATAGCGGGCTGGAAATATGGGGAGGTTTGTCCTATTTGATCCCCAATTGCATACCCCAAGTACGGGAAACATCCGGGATGGGGGACTTTTCACCCTCTTTATCCGGCTATGCCCTTTTACTTCCACTATTTCTACTCACAATATTATATTGTAGTAACATTTTGAAAACAAAGCTTTCTATAATTCTGAATTTTTAACTCGTTATGCAAGGGCTTTCTCTAATTGGCTTGCATAGTATCGTTCTCAGAAAATGATTTTCGGTGATTCTTAGAATTTTTAATTGTACTTGGAAGGAACCTACCCAGAAAACAAAGCCTAATTCTAAACGAGGGTGTAAAGAAGCACAGTAAAAAGACATTATCTGGTTTATATTTACGAAATTCCTGAACAAATATAATTTTCTCCATAGTTTGCCTTATTTTAGAATCAGCAGTTGGATGTGCCTTCTCCAGATCATCTTGGGAACAAAAGTAATATTTGTGATCCTGTATTTTTCTCATTATTTCGCACTGACTTTTTTTTGTTTTTACATTTTTGAATGATAAATGAATGAATGAATGGATTTGGAAAATCAAAGCCTTTACAAGGAAAGGTAATGTATGTTGTTTTAGCTGCGTTGACGTTCATATTATTTTCAACGCACCAACTCTAAAATTTTAAGATTTTCTTGTATTCTTGTTTGAAGATAATTTATATATTTGTATGAAAATCGAATTGACCTTGGGAGCTAACTTAATCCTATTTAAATAATTAGTTAGTCTTCTTATTAATCTTTTTTCTATAATTTTGGAAATAATATAAAGGAGACAAATACGTCTTTTCTCGAAGAAAGGAGTTTTTATTTTTAAAGATTGGCGTAACAATGCTCACTGACTTCTTTTGACTTATTAAATACTTTGACTGATTAAATTAATTTTTCTTATTAGATATTCCCCGCCTAAAACTTAACTTAAAAATATGGCATAAAACTGGAGCTATAAATTAAGACATCATTTAAACTAGAACTATTTAGCAATTATAAAAAACTGCCGATGTTCTATTTTTTAAATTATAAATCATATTTTGTATTTCAATTGGTTCTACAGTTAATGAGTGACATTGCTCTTGAAGACATAATGCGTTTGGCGAAAGGGTCTCATTTTCAACTTGTATAACATGTGTTTAACGATAGTTTAAGTAGTAACAATCTGCTACACTTTGTGGATCAGAGTTAAATGTACCATTTCGAATTGATTTTGTCAAAACTCTGCTTTGCTTTTTCCCCGCCTAATTATTTATTATTTTCCATTGTCGAACTCTCTCTTTCTCTCTCTCTCTCAACCTCACTTATTTGTTTTGGATAGTATTACATTTAAATTACATCAATTTCAAATTTTAAGCCAACGTAGAATTAATTTATCGGCGTACTTTTAAAAGCCATATCATTCGGTCTTCGTCGTAACATGGAGTAGAGGGAGGTTTTTATTTTGTCTTACTTGTGGAAGGAATGGTTCCACATCAGTTGCCATTAATTTGTCTTATTACGCAGTGGCCTCACCTATTCCAACCAATCTTCGTGTTGAAAGATTTTGTGAATAGTCAGACAAAGGTTTTCACAAAGAATAACCATCCTTAAAACAAGTAAGATTGTTCGCAGTTACGAGCGAGGTGCAAAGCTATACGCGACTACTGAATAGGGCAGTTTCCTTCATCAAAGAAAACGGAAGGCATTGATTGCGATTTGTTACCCGCCATTAGTGCATTCATAATATACAAATTATTTGGTTTTAGAAATCCCAGAGTAGACGAATGGAAATGATCAATTTTTACGTCGTTTGAAAAAGGCCAGATTGGCGCCTATGCGATGCCACTCCACGTGACGTCACAGATACCTTGTTTCTATACGATTTGATAAGAGTTTTACATATTCTGAGGTTACCAATGCATGCATGAGGCACAGAGCTCAGGGAAACATCTCTTAAACCTATCAAAAGCGCCTATGGTCGGAAAATTTCCTTCGTTTTATAGGGTTAATAATAATCCTTATTTAAGCCAAGCGCTACCTGCTAGCAGCCTGCATCGTAGCAGCGTACACATCCTCGCCCCAAGGTCACCTCACTTTGCGGCAGCGGGAACCAGAATGACGTGTCGCGGGCTTTTCCCAGCATTCATACTTAGCCGTCGCGTCTTCGCGCGCTTGAAAATTTTCACTTTTCATTTAATCGCGAAAAACAGATATCGTCATTCAAAAATCTAAAAGTATGAAATTCTTACTCCAGGAGTGATAATCTTTCGATTTAGGCAATAAAAAAAAATAGGAAACCACACTATTGGGGAGAGGCAGGTAATTGTGTTTATTGTGTGCATTGTGCGAGTAAACTTACCTCGACCAGCAGATCATCTGTCACCCTCATTCTCTGAACATCCATAACAATCCTAAGATTGGTTTGACGCAGCTCTCCACTCAATTCTACCATCAGCTATACAAGAATTGCCATGAGAAAAAATTCCCCTGGACCGGGAATCGAACCACGGACCTTTGGCTTTCCGGGCCACTGCGCAGACCACTACGCTATCCAGGTTCTTTAATTCTCATGGTAATTATACCGAGGCTCATGGTACTAGGTGTTAGGCCCTCGCGGTCTTCTCCCTCGCGTTGCCATCCTTGATGGACCGCGAGGGCCTAACACCTAATACCATGAGCCTCGGTATAATTGCCATGAGAATTAAAGAACCTGGATAGCGTAGTGGTCTGCGCAGTGGCCCGGTAAGCCAAAGATCCGTGGTTCGATTCCCGGTCCAGGGGAATTTTTTCTCATGGCAATTCTTGTATATTTCACCGCCGTTCACGCGGCAGGTTTAGAAATATTTCACCTACCATCAGCTAATCTTTCCATTCGTATGTATTTCTTCTCTTTCAAATCCTACTTTACCTGTTCCATATATTTTGTTTTGACAATGGTCTCCATCAAGCCATCATGTCTCTAGATACGTATTCAATTCAATTTTCAAGATACCTATTGATTGTTGGCTTATAAGGTTATCATCTTCCATCTTCTTATCTAGGTTTTCTTTGGGCTTCTCCCCTCTCCTAATTTTCTGAGGACTTCTTCATTATCCAATCGGTCGATCCATTTGACCATACCCATTCTTCTGTAGCACCATGATTAGCTGTCAATATAATAACTTTATAAATGTATGTGAGTCGATTCTCATACCTCGCGTTCAGCTACTCTGCGCCACAAGTGAGAAGAGGAATGATTTATCCAAATAAAATTTTTATTAACATGTCAAATGAAGCGTAGCCATTCGCTTATGCGCTCACAAATACACAGTTGACATCATTCTCTCCCTTCTTTGCGTTCGATACAGGATTTTTGTTTATCACTGGAACCGCCCTCCCTGGGGTCATTCTCACCCCATCCGCACGCTCTCTGGCGGCCTCTCTCCAAACTATTCATGAATATGTCAAGAAGCGTGTTTGTATGCATGCACAGCACACTCGGTAACCTTTTTTAGACGCCGATCTCTTATGTGACGTTTTTTTTATATCGTAAATAGAGCACCATAACGCGTGGTTGCATCGCTTGAACGATATTTGCTCCAAATGAGCTCTTCTATTCATTTTTCCTCAATCACTATTTCTCTCTTCCCTTAATGGAACGGTTATTGTGGGGACTGATGTAGAAAACATGATATGAAGGTGAAGAATTAGAAAATTTATGCTTGCAGGTAAAAACTCTACTTTCAGGGAAAAGAGCGAATATAAAAAGAAAATTGATGGAAATAATGATGAAATTCGTGCAATTTAAAAACAATCATAGCCCTTTTTTCTAATAAATGGTGATTTGCATAAGCCAATGCATTGAAATCAATTTAAGGCCTATGAACTCCACGAGGAGGCTTTACTGGGAGGCCTTTAATGGGCCCGTTGCAACATATTAGATGGCACATGTAGCTTTTTCTTTCTATGAGACATTAATGTGTCAAGGCGATCGGATTAATGGTAAAGTGGTGCATGAAGAACAAAGATTCCTCTAGATTGCCTCATAAAAACTACGAATTAGAGTCCGCCGTCGTTTGGGTAAATCAATAATGGCCGACTGTGTCGACACATACATGTGGAATCGAATATTAAGAGAAATGGACGAGTCGTCAGCAAAAAGTATTTATGATATTTCCATTAATGAGTTTCAAGGTTGATCATTCATTGCCGACGTCTCGTTAGTTGTTATTCCGCTAGCAACAAATATTTCTAAAATTGGTTTCAATTCATTTCCGTCGTTCCAATAGATGTCACGCTTCGGATTCTATTATTTAAGCTTTGACAGAGTCCGGAAAACGTCTCAACTCTTCTGGAATAACGGACGATTAACGTGCCTTCAATAGCCTTAAAAAAATACGAAATCCCTGTTTTTCCCTGTTAAGACTGTAGGTGCCGTTTAACAATGGCGGACGCCGCCATTTCAAAATTGGAAGCGTATTCAACGACTTGCCTTGATGACGGAATAGTTTTAAGAGTGCAGTCTAGAGAAGTGAAACAGACGAGGCAGTCATTTTTTATTATTTATAATTGGATCATGAGGAGTCAAGGCAACCGACGCAGAGGCAGTTAAATGGCTGGTCCTTTTGAAATAGACGGCGGTTCCAGTGTTAATTACATAATCCGTGTTTTGGGGGTTAATATTAACAGCGTTAATTCAGAATATGATTTATGTACAATGAGAAAGGTTCCGTCCGATTCGAAGTTCTTGATTAGTTCAGTGGAATGACGGCAGGGGGACTCCGGCGCCAGGGCCCCCGCCGCTGCGTCCGCCCTTGCTGGTGGACCGGGGTCGACTCCCGGCGTGGTGCGTCATGGTGCCCGCGGCGGGGTTGAATCCGATGCCTCCCAGGTGGTGTTCCGGCTGCACCCACGTGTATCCCGTCGACGTGATGGAGCAGTACGCGTTGTAATATCGCCCGGGACTGCGGCAATACGACCACAGCGGACAGCGGCAGCGGAACTGCGTCTGGAACTCCTCCTTGCAAACTTCATTCCACCAGCACGTGCGCTGGAAACGAAAAAAAATAACATCGCCATTAGGAATGCAAAAAAGGGCCAACTATATCATCAGACATTTATTTCATGCTGTATTCTATTCATTCAAGGTAAAGTTATAAATTCACTGTTATTCCGAAAGTTTTCTTTCACATTCTCTTCACTTTAAACACTCACGCATTGCGCACTGAAATAGCGTTATCCAATAACATTTTGGTTAATCTCAATTTCAAAATCAGGATTATATTTTTTAAATCTAATTTTTTACTCCTAAGAACTTAGACATGCATAGATGCAGGGGCTCAGCTAGGAATTGAGGGTGGGGGGGGGGGTGGGGGTTTAGGTACAACTAATACCGGGGTGTGTGGTGGTATGGTATACCCAACAGGATAAGAGGTTGGTGCGAGACTAATAAATTGCGGAACTTTAAGATAAATGGTTCAAAATGGTGAGTTTTACGGCTTTATGAGGGATATTTTATTTATTGTTACACTATTATATTAGATAGAATGATAATAGAATTAAGTAAAATGGAACTTAAAAATTTCTCTGAGCTCTGGGGGGGGTTTATCCCCCAAAAACCCCCCTCGCTGCGCCACTGCATAGATGTGTACCCTATTATCTCACGGAATATAGACAGCCCGCGATAATCAACGATATTATTATTTGTAAACTTGAAGTAGAAATGAATTAAAGTGAAGTTGAAAAAAGAACAATGTTTTTACGCTTTGTAAACAAATATAGTTTACTTTTAAGAAAAAATCGCAGAAAAGCATCCCATTAAACAATACTTGGGAAGGTAATAATTCAGATTAGAGGCATTACTCAATCACGGAGCTTCTGCACGACCATTAGTTGGGTTAGGTGAGGATAGAGTCCATCCTGGACTAAGACACAGGTCAGTTAATTCGCACTTCAGCGTACATCTACATCTGCATGACAGCCTTCAGTGAGCCACTTTTAGGGTGTTGGCATGGGATTTCCCCTAAGATGCACTCAGCTACATGTAGGAGCAACTACAATTGCACGTGAAATAACGTGTCAGGGGCCACCATCAACCGAGCAACATTTATTCCGCTCCCGAAGCCTCTATTTCGGTTCATATGGACATCTTTCTCACGCTTCGGATTTACTTACAACGAATGCTACGCTCGCATACATCATTTACTTCTCCTGGGCATATTATTCGTTAATAATAATAGATTTAATGAATTTCTTACAACAAGTAGCTACATAGTCAATCAGGAGATCACATTGTGTTGAACCGTGCTCGGGTCTTTTATAATTTTAAGGGTAAAATTAATTTTCGCATTTGTCTTAGTCCAGGATGGACTCTATCCTCACCTAACCCAACTAATGGTCGTGGTGAATCTTTGTGATTGAGTAATGTCCCTAATATAAATTCTTAAATTTTAAAATTTTTTAAAAAATTAATCATCTCCATCCTCGAGTCCATTTCCGTGATTTTGCGTCCTTCGTGAAATCAATTACGATTTACAAAGGGCCTCTTAAAATATCCTCAACTTCGCAAGCAAGCATTTCATCTGTTCACTTATTTAAAGATAAATTCTAAGATTTAAACCACGTTCATGCTCTGATGTCCATCGCAATTTCTGTGTAAGGTTCGTAATTAAAATTAAATTATCGTACAAACCATGAACGTTCCTCGCTGATCTTCGCTGCACGCGCTCCGGGTCATTAAATAAAAGACTATGTCAAGTACGTATGCTGACTCCGCACTTCAGTTGAGATTTCCCGAGGGAATGACGGCCCTGAATTTGTCATCGCACTTTGCGAGAAAGGGGAGTTGCGGATCGCTCTCAATCATTTTCCCCATCCCTCTCTCAGCGGTTTCCAACCTTTTTTCCTTCCGTACCCATCTGTATGTATAAATAATATTGTACCCCGAAAAATGTAACGTCCACATTTTATAAAGGCCGTTTTACACGGGTCGCGGAATTGCGCAGGTTAGAGCTGCATTAATTTCTAAAATGGCGTGAAATTGCGTGAATGCATTAACGAAATTAGAACAGGGGCCATTTTGCCATCTCACGTCCACGCATTCTCGCATATGTTTTACCAATTCCCCGCTTTACACGACGCACTTTTTACTGCGCCTTCGTACAAACGGCAGATTGATTCTCAAAGGAAAAATCCAGCCCCAACCTGCCACCTCACCTCTCCTATCTAGTCATGTGCGTGAGTTTCCAAACGCCCGACGCGTTGATTAGATGCGGAAATTTGTGCAGTCGTAGTTATAGTTGAGGACATTTCGCTAAAAGTGAGACGACTTAACAGTTTGATACTCTTTTATACATCATAAATTCCTTATAAATATTATTGTTCCAATTTTTTTAAATTTTTTTACGATTTTATTCACAAGATACATAATACGGACTCAACGATTGCGCTGGCAAGGCAGAAGACTGTCTCGAAAAGCGGGTGGCTGCAAGGAAATAGTTTTTTACTCTTGGAGAACCCATATCTTACCGCTATGCACCTGAATTTCGCTAACCACATTCTCCTAGGTCTTTTATAGATCGCATTAGCTCAAACATTGGAAAGGGCTCAAGAGTGGCGGCGGGCACTACCCTGCTTGCCGCGTTAATCCCTATTGTGCCCGTAAACCCTGCTTCAGTCATACGATTTTTATTTAGCTTTTAAAAAGTTTGATACTCAATGCATAGCTATCCGTTTGTAGAAATCCCGCTTATTGCTTTATTGCCATGTTCTATAATGAAGGGACTTAGCACTTTTGGGGATTGCTTCTCTTCGAAATCTGCACGGACGATTTCTACGAGGAATCTCTCACGGGGCTTACCACAAATGCTTCCTCCCAAATGGTTTAACAAAAATTCCTTTAACAAATTCATGGAACAAATTAGTCAGCTTTTGCTCGTAAGTGCGAAAGAGTCTCATTGTCAGTGCTCGAGCTACGGAAGCGAACAACCAAAGTTTATTTTCCTTAGAGCATGAAATTCCAGCGTTGAAACCAAACTACCGCTAGAGAAGGATATCTCGCAATGATAAAAAAGTATGTTTTCCAAAATAAGTATTGTACTTATTGTGTATGTTGTATTATGCGATGAATTTATGCTAATTTACATTTTCTCCGTGGGTGATTCAGATAGTTGACATTTCGGGTAAGAAAAAATGGAGCGCGTGAAAGTAACACGAAAAGAAATGCATGACGTTATTGTTAATGGAAGAGAAAATTCGTTGTCTTCAAAACGTTAATTAGCCGTTCAATATCTTCCCAATAAGTGAAACTTGGAGCAAGAAGTGAAGACGAAGGAAATATCAAAGAACCTCATGAACTAATACTTTTTTAAATACGTATTTCCAGAAATGGGACGAATGCAAGAGAGCCAGTGACTGGTTTGCCGATGTTGCTTAGAGAAGGATATACTGTTCCCAGCAGGCATGTACAATAAACTCCTTGAGACTCCTTGCTCATATTGTAACAAATTATTGTTTAAGGTATTCGCATTGACTTTACTTAACGGTTTCTCCAAGACAACTTTATTTCACGGTTGCTATCTAATTCCTGGTTCTTCTGAGTTAAACAGCCAGGAAAGGCCAAAGAAAGACTTTGAGAGGTCTAGTGATGGGGTATTATATTATATAGGGTATTAAAACAATAAGAGAAGAAAAGTGACTGATTTTAAGAGTGAAAGCATAAGCAGCAGAGCTATCGCTAGCCACATCTGCGCTAGTAAGGGAATGATTCGGCAGCGAGGATAATCACGGAAATAACCCGAGCACCTCCACCCGAGGGAAACGGATGTTACAGAAATGGAGGGCAATACCTACCACTGAAAATGAACTGACGCCAGAAGTAGCTCTTTCGCCGATTGTTGATTGCAATTTAACAAAATTTCAACACAAAAGTATTCGCAAAACTATCAGGACATGTGCCACCAGATTTACCCTAGTTATGAAATGGGCTAGACCAAAAAAAAAAACATCTGCATAACCTGCGGGGATATCAGAGGAAGAAATAAAATGTAAGGTAGACCTTCAAGAGCTTCTGAACCACACAAATTCTCGCATTAAAGCATCATTGCCAAAATTCAGAGATTATCACGGGGCCATCAACCTTTCCCTTGTATTCAAATGGAAACTAGTAGTGAGCTAGTAAATTTATTCTTCATGTTTTCTTATGGCTTAAATATGTCTGTTATTTTATAAATGGCTCATAAATAATTTCATATTTTCAATTAAATTTTTCAAAATATAAAATGCTATCGAGATGATTTCTGCTGTGTGTACTTTCAGAAAAAAATGTTGACACGAAGTTCAGCTATTAAATAACTGCTATGCCAATAATAATGTGTAAAAAATATGTATTTTTTTATGAATTGTTTCATTGAAGTAATAAAATTTCAGCTAAACTACTTACTTTCTCATTGAAAACTATTAATTTCAATAAAATGTCTCCTCTATACTGAACTAGTGCTAGTACTAGAATTAGTACTGAATAGTCGATTTCGGCGGAAACAAGAAAGCGCTCCAAAACGAACCCGGCCGAAGGAAAGGTACTCTATATAAGGAAATCACCAACTGCATCCTACACCTCGCACCTGAAGAAGCAAACTGCAGCGTTTGCGAAACATATCGTCGCCTGAGATGAACGGATGCGGGAGAGAACCTGACAGAAAGAAGCAGCCAATCATCGACACCACTCCGCGGAAGCCTTCTTTCCAATAATATTATTCAATATCGTAGAGGCTAATCAGTAGATTTCCATTAAATTCCAAACAGCGTTGTGTATTAGTTGCACTGCTATGTTTCATCTGAGGCCCAAGTCTAAGTATGAGATAGTTTTAGCGATACAGAAAAATACACCTCTGAACTGAAATGATTCAAAATGGCCCTTATTTTTGAGATTATTTCTCGAATATGCCAAATATATAATACCGAAGGGGAACTTAAAAGCAAAAAGAAATATTCAACTTTAAATGAACATCGATTGATACGCATACAACATCATCAGTTATTCCATGTATTTAAATAACGTCGAAAGTATTTGCCAAAGAATCTCCGTTTGCCGCATTTCAAGCGTTACATTCCACGATGTCTTTCGCTATAGGATTCCACAAATTGGCTGCCCTCTCTCGTTTCTCATTAATTTCTTCTCGTGCTTGAGACTTAAAATGGGAAAAGTTCTTCTTTGCTTCATTTCTTGGAATCTCAATTGAAAAATTCTTTTCGAGAGGCTGACCACCTTCAATTCTCATTATCTCCTGATGTCCGATCGCGAAGTGTTCATCCTCTTCTATATCGGATCGAGGCAATAGTTTTGCCATTGGACTTGCAGGCATGCATAGTCTTACCCGAGCAATTGAACAATGGTCCATTAAAGGGATTGATGAGTGGACTGTTTTAACCATTCATTCATTATTTCCAATTGAAATATAGTTTGAGAAATATTACCCGGTGACCCGTATTTCTCCATTTTTCTCTATCCGTCTTCCCGAGAGCAATTAGCGCGAAAAATCCACCGACATAAATCTTTCGCAGGCAATTTCATGACGTCACGAGCTCATGCCGAGAGGGTCGTCGTTTCATCTCCACTACTCCTCGGCCTCCTTCCCCGCGCATATTATGCCTCGCATGGTTCGTTGTTGACGATCTTGCTGTTGCTCTGATTAGCGATTACTTCCCTAAGTCAAAGGTTTCCTCTCCATGAATGAGCCAATAAACCCCAACTCTAATGACGTCAACAACTCATGAAAAGTGGCCAGTGACATACTTTGCGATTTAATACTTCCAAAGTACGATGACGAATGTGGGCAGTTTGTTTTTCATCGTAAGTGATATTTCTCTTCCATTTACGGAATTCTTTTACAAATTATGATTCATTACCTCACTACTTATCACGAAAAGTGAACGGCAACTATTTGATTTTCATATTTCTAGATAATGGAAAATTTCTGAAAGGAGAATATTTTGTTCGTGGTAGGTTATCTCTCTAATGCATCAGCCGAATTAAAACAGGTGTATTTAGATCCCAAATATGATGAGCGGACGGCACCGTTCAATTATAATTCCTACCAATGACCCCTGCTTTGTCAAGTTGCGTCAAGTTGGTATACTAAACTATATTAATTATTATTTTTACTATTTTATATTTCCTCGTTAATTTTTTCTCCCCTGGTTTAGATACAAATGCCCTAGGTGTTGGAAAGTTGGCTAAATATGAGTTTCGAGGTTGACGATGCTGAGAATAGGATAATTATGGTGTGTGCTAATACGAGGTGCTATGGTGTGTGCGAGTATATATGACAGCGCCGTGCTAATAGACGATGATAAAAATGTGCATCACTTCGAAGGCGACATAAACAAATTGAATTGTAATTGTACATCTACGAGTGTGCTGCGCCCGCTCCCAGAGGGCTTCCCCCGATCTTTTCTATGCAGGTCCACGGAGGGATAGGCGCGTTTATAATTTTAAAATGTAGAAAAAAAGGCAGGGTCTTATGCACAAATTTAATTGGAATGTTCATGTTCAAATTGAGGTCAGAGGACCTCTTTAAACACAACATTGGAAGTAATTACACTATCCTCTGTTAAACGCTTATGATGACTCATACTTACGTATCAACAGGAGACTTGAATGTGGAATCAGCCGCATTTTGATAAAAGTTATTTAAAGAATGCGAGATATTGTTGCAAATGAACAAATGTATCAGTTTGTGCGCCGTTAACGTCAGGAATATTTACCGTTTTTTTTTTGTTTTTTTTTATTATTTAAAAACCAATTTTAGGAAACAATAGCAATATTTAGGAAGTAAGATATGCCGTCACATGTTCTCTGATAAATTCTGTGCATTTTGGTACCTCATTTGTAGAGTTTGGTTGCGTATAAGTTGAGAAAAAGGTAAGTAGAAATAATATAGAAGATTAACCAAGGTGTTTTTTCAATCGCATACATCGAAAATGTAGGAAAAACATAAATAGCGCGAGAAGTTCGCATTTGTAGCCGCGGGGCGCTGGCCAGAACGTCCCAATCCATATAAACATGCAGTTACATGGGGAGTGGTCGGGGTGGGGACTGCTGGTGCTATGAGCTGGTGCTACGACATAACTAGTGCGTTGACATCGCCGCGCCGGCCTGCGGCCGTATAATCTTGATGTTGCAGCGTTGCAGTATACCTTGTTTTGGTGACCAGTTGATTTATTATGTGTAAATTGTTTTAATGTAAATAGGATTAGTTGTAGTTGTGTTAATCGAGTTAGTGTTTTAGTGCTACTGATTGCTTTGTGTATTAGTGGCCTCTATACTGCCTGAAAAACTCACTAAAATACACAAAATATTCAAAAATTTTGACCCCCTAGAAGAGTGTGCCCCTCCCAGCATTTGACTCACGAGCCGCCACTGAACGCAAGAGCGTATAAGGCCCTCTCTCTCTCTCTCTCTGGCTGCCTCTGCTTTCTCGTATTTCGGGCGCCATATTCATTAAAACGTGATTGGTGGGCCATGCGATCAAGACTTCTCGGATTCGCGCTCGTCATTGGACTGCGAAATGACGTCACCACCCGCCCACATGTCCAATTGGCGTGTCGGGCGAGGATTTCGAGATGAATTTATTTTTATTGCCTGGCAACGCAATCCCATGAGCCTCAGCATAAATCAACAATCCAAGTTTTGCTTTGAAGCAGTTCTCCACTAAATTCCTGATTCTGATGTCATTTCTTCTCCATAAAATCCTTTCTTAACCAATATTATGTGGTTTATTTTGGGCCTTCATTTAAATTCTTTCACGTGCCTTGTCCTTCAACGATCACATTCATCAAGCCATCATGTCGAGCCGATTCGCCCGTCTTCTTCTTTGAGATGTTTTAGAAGACTTCTTTTTTCTCCCACTCTTCTTAGCACTTCCTCATTACTGACAAGGTCCATTCATTTAATTTTCTTCATTCTTCTGCACCATCACATTTCCATTGAAACCTCTCTTCTTTCCCACAATTTAACTAATTAATAGAAATCAGAATGTAGGGTTTTTAGGAGGATTTTTCATTATCCGTAATAGGGTAGTTTCCTTCATCAAAGAAAACGAAAGGCATTGATTGCTATTCGTTACCCACCATTAGTGTATTCATAATATACAAATTATTTGGTTTTAGAAATCACAGTTTAGACGAATGGCAATGGTCAATTTTATCCTCATTTGAAAAAGGCCGGATTGGCGCCCATGCGATACCACTTCACGTGACGTCACATGGACCTAGTTTCTATACGAGTTGATAGGAGTTTTATATCGCCTGAGATAACCAATTCATGCATGACGCACAGAGCTCAGGGAAACATCTCTTAATAATCACCCATTAAAATTAGCTAGGTTCGGAAAGTTTCCTTCGTTTAACAGAGTAATAATAATCCTTATTTAAGCCAAGTGCTACCTGATAGCGGCGTACTCTGCTACCTGCTAGCAGCATATGTCGTATCAGCGCCCAAGGTCACCTCATAGGGCGGCAGCGGGAACCAGAATGACGTCACACGGACTTTTCCCAGCATTCCTACTCAGCCGTCGTGTTTTCGCGAGCTTGAAAATTTTCACTTTTCGTTTAATCGCGAAAAATAGATATCGTCATTTAAAAATCTAGAAGCGTGAAATACGTACTCCAGGAGTAATAATCCTTCGATTTAGGCAATAACAAAATAATAGGAAACCACCCTATTTATATTTCCATTCAATCTGTCGCATTCTTTTAATGTAGGGTGATAATTGGGTCTGATAGAACGACCCCATTAGGTGAGCATGGTTTGAGTTTTTCATGAGAGTGGAATTCCCTTTACTTTGACCGAATGACCTCTTTCAATTCAAAATACCTCTACAACCCCTGAAGGCGGCGTGCAATTGCGGGAACAACGTCCAGCGCCCGCATCACTCCTCTACGACTTCCCACCAGGGGGCGTTGGAATCCAAAGCGGCAGAAAAGCAGGACTGCTGCTTACACAAACGGCATTACATAAATATCGTATATACTGGAGGAGGTGACGCACCCCTTTTTCGCTGTGTATTTATCCGGTGGCCACTTTGAGTGATCACTTTTCAATTGGTTTTCCAGAATGTCCATAGCAAAGCAATGAGTCCACAGCGAACTATTGTTTCTCAAATTTTGCAATTGATTGTATTAATCGCGATAAAGACGTTGAAATGCTATGAATCCGATGGATTTGGGGAGACCGACTGGCGGTTCAGATTACGAATGACTTATTTCTAACTCATAAAATAAAATAAAAACACTTTGTTCTATTCCACACTTTATTTTCAATAGTACGACCCGGGTTTCTGCATATCATGCTATTATCCTGATGACATATGACAATAAATGATGATATGTGATACTATTTAAAATAAAGTGTGGAATAAAACAAAGTATTTTATTTTACGATGAAGCAGTTCCACAAAGTAACGCCTGAGACTGTGTCCTATATTTATAACTCATGCTCCCATCTAGTTTCTTAAAACATGGAGGAAGACGTATAATATTTATAATACGTGGGCGCCGCGCCGGGTCCATTTGCTGGGACCTGACCTGTCCCCAGTCCATGATCAATGTACACACGAGTAAGTTAAATGGGCGGCAAGGCGTCCTCAATTACGGTGGTGGAGAAGGGGGGATGGAGGCCCCCCCCCTGTTCCCCCTTCAGTGAGTGTGAGTAGTCCCGTGTTTGCGCTTTGCCTCTTCGTCGTTCGTCTCGAGTGCTCAGATTTCTCGGAAAACAAAAGAAGGGAGAAAGAGGAAAAAAGTGAGCCTCGCGGCGCGCAGCTTAAGAGTGCTCACTTAGCACGGCCGCCCGCCGCGAGAGGGAGAGAAGCGTGCCACGTCACGTTCGTGCCTTTTTTTTATTAGTTGTCGCTTGCATTTCAGTGAATATAGAGTGCAAGACAAGTGTGAGCGTCTCTCACGTTATTATTGGAACGAGTAAAAATAGGAATGCGCGCTAGAGGATAAACAAATGAATGCCGCAGGGCGCACGACATTTTAAACGCTTCCCACCGCAACACGAGCGAAATGTCACGTACTAATAAATTCTCGAGGAATATCATTCACCAGATGCGTTTGTGCCCCGTGGTGTCTGTCTCCTGGCGTAGAGCGTCACCGTTGATAAACACAATTGCGTAGTCAATTGAGGGACTACAGTGGAGGTCCGTCCTCTCGCAGAAGTTTAATTTATAAATCATAAATTCATTCCATATACATCATATCACTAATATTGCTTTACATGGATGTTTATGCTTCATTTCAATCGCAGCGCTTTTCAAGCGGTTTTCAAAAATCTCCGCCGCGCGGCGACAGGTTTCAAGCGATCCATTTCCTCTCTATAATTATAAAATGGAGTATTTGCATTCGCAAAGAATAACATTGGAAATTTTAAAAATTCAATGGATGATATCAGAACGAATATAAATTGTTATTACCATCCCCATTCTTCTGTGAAAATAGGATCTCTTTGCTTGACAGCAACACGGGTGGTGGCGTTCGTAAATCCATTTAGGTAGTTGGGTGACGACAGCACATTTATCGGCCCAACGGAAAGTCATCAACATATTGTTACATTCGTGGATGTGTGGTATTTGTAGGTGGTAAAGCATATCGCTTGAATTGGAAGGGGGTGGACAAAGAAGGGAGAAAGGGTGGAGAGAAACCCGGCGTCGGTCAGTCTGCTGGAAACCGGAAGCGACGATATTGTAGTGAATGTCCTACATGAGTGAATGTCTCTCCCATTATTATTGGAAGGTCTGAAAATAGTAATGTGCGCTAGATGAGAAACAGACGAATACAGCGGGGAGCACGCCATTTTGAAGACCGTGAAAAGGAACACGTTCTCATAAATTCTCGAGGACTTTCGTTAGAAATAATGCTTCCTTGACTTGTGATGCGAGAGAGGTTTTCACGGGTGTCTCCTTTGCAGACGCAGTGGACATTGGGGTGAAAATCAATCATTTGGGATGAAAATCGCGAAACTACCAACTATTTGAAGCGCGCGTCGGGAAACCATTTAGTGGGAGACCCCATCGGACAGTCCCTCGCTTTGCAATATTCATTATCCATTTATCAGGAAGACGGATCGTCAAGGAGGCAAATGCCATCGTGCAAATGTTGAATCGCTAATATTTACAGGCGAGGTGTCAGTTCAATGGGAATAAGCGCATTTAAACTTCGCAGCAAAAAATAAGCAGCGCGTTCATTACATTAGTTATCTTTCTACCCAATGCGTTGCAATATGAAAAACATAAGTATTATATCATACTGGATAAGTATAACATTTAAAACTATTAATTTTTAGAGGGCTCTGTACGTTTTCTACATGATTGGCTTAAAATCTGTGTTATATTTCATGGATTAACTGCGTGTTTAGAACATTTGTATTGCGTGTATTCAACGCTTTTCCCTCTACCTATAACGTTCCTACGGAGTACTCGTTGATGTAATCGAACGAAGCGTTTTCCGTCATTTTTAGGGTTAAAACTCAATAAAAACCTTTTCATAAATCCAAAAAATATGTTCCCCGAGTTAATTGCTTCCGTTGCATTCATTCCATTCCATTGACTTGGAGGAAATTTCAAGAGGGGAAAAAGAAATTTACCAACGCGTTGGCATAAATGGAGGCGAAAAAATACTGGAATGAAATTAAATACAAAGGAAAGCAGCGTGATTAGTTAAAAAAAACTGCCGTGATCGTACAGAAAACGTTACACAGAAAATATACGATTTGGAGTGGGATCTGCCTGAGGCTCGGAGGCCACGCCCCAGACTTGCATTGCTTGAGGAGTGACAATCCATATCTTTCAAAGTTACACGGAGAATGTAATCTTAGAACCTCACTATACTTTCAGGTCCCACAGAAACGATTACATAAGAGGGGTATTTTAACGAAAGGATTTCAATGAAGATTCTTTTTTCCACGATGTTAATGAGGGACTTAAACAGTAAGAGTGAGATGAGATTCAGGACGTGAAATGGGTCGAAAGATGCAAATATGTTTCAGACAAACTGCTGTTTGAGTCAAACGCATTCAACCACTTCCATGTGATTTGATTTCAATTTCGATTCCCCCCCCTCCCTCCCAATAGCTCAAAAAGTAGTGCGGCTAAGGGCCCAAGTTTTATTTGAGTAACGATGTTCGAATTATTTGAAATGCTCTAACAATATGTTGTCCTAAGTATTTATTTAACCTAGAATTAATTAGAAATTGTCTCTTCATTAGACAAGTGTCTTCATTCCGACCTGTATGAAAATTCTGATTTTTAAAATGCCTGAAAATGCAGCACAGAACGGTTTTGAAGAATTCTTCTTTCTCCGATCAATAAATGAAATGCTAGGGAAGTCAAATTACATTAACGCGCACCCATTCAACTTGCAATCGGCTTTGGTTCTAGCACCCTCTGCCACACTTCGTCCGTGGATTAAATGAATGCAGATTAAGATGAAATACTTTGCATTTTGCTCATCCAACGCATTTAATCAGATGACTAATTTGAACAAGGTACGAGAGGCAATCTTTTTGGTTTAAACTGCAATTCATTCTGGGGAAAATTCCCCTGAGTCCACTTCATCCATTAAAGTGACTCTTAACACTCCAGTGAGCGTCCGATTGAGGTGCACTTAGTGGAGTGGTGGCGCCATTCAGGCATGCAGTTGACTTGACATGATATGACCCTACACTCACTACAGGCCGTTCGCCCCTCGCTGGTCTCAATCGAGAAAAATACGGTCAAAGTTAAAATTAACGCCGTGCCCACGTAATTAAAAAAATAACAATTGATTCCACCATTTACTCGATTTAGTAACACTTTCAGGAATTAAGTCATCACTTATTTGGTGGATGGGTGGTAATGAGTTTGTTTACTTTTGCTGATATATAGGAGGTCACAGGACTGAGCATATGGATACGTGAGGCATAAAGGACCTTAAAGTGAACACGCAGCTGGTTTTATTCACTCAAAGAATAACTTTTTACGCTACATATAACGCCCAAAGAGTATTTACCGCTATGCGCACTAATATTCAAACAGTTGTTTTCGTACTCATGTCTTAAACGAGATGAATACTCTTATAAATTCTCAAATAATTTTAATATAAAAATAACCGCTTCAGATAAAGGGGAACCCGGGGCAGAATGGGGATCAAGTTCAAAACATCGAAAAATAAGCACAAAACGCTTCAAAAAATATGCCTCACATTTTTATAGGCCTTTTTATATGTATTGAACACAAAAATAGAATAACACAGAGGAAAAAATCTTAATTATATATTTTTCTCCCAAAATCAAAATTTTGCGTCATTTGCCCCGTTCTGCCCTAGGTATGGGGCGGAGAGGGGTAGAATAGAATAGAATAGAATATTTTTATTATGCTCTAGGTAAAACCTATGAAAGCAAAAAAATGGAAAATACAGGAAATGTTCTCAATCTTAACAAAGGCATTTTGACAAGTAGTTGATATTTATACAAAATATGTAAAATATTCAATACTAATAACACAGAAGTATGTGTTTTAACTTAGACAGTAATAAACACACACATACATATGCATATTTATGTAGAAATTTTTGTAAATATTACAACTTTAAGATAATAACTCTAATGAGTTTAGGAGACTGAATTAAGCCCAGACTTCAAATACGAGTACAGCCTTCTTTTAAACGACTTAAGTGATTGTGACGACTTTATATTTGGCGGAAGAGAGTTCCAGAATCTAGACGCAGTTGGATGAAAAGGGGTAGTGTGAAAATGAATTACAAAAACAAATTGAATATGTGACACGAAAGAAAAACTCAAATAGTTTGTTGTTTTCTTTAAATTTGAATGAATTTTTAGGTGCAGTATACTTTTACGTAAGTAGTCTTTTTTGAAGCCCAATCACATGAAGACAATGGCCGTGTTCCAATGCATAGGGTGCACTCTACGCTCTTGCGCTCTTACGCTCTTAACGGCTCTTTCGCTCTTTCCCACTCTTTCCTGCTCTGATTGCAAGTAGTGCCACCACTGTCAAGTGGCAGAGTTCGAAACTGAAAAAAAGTTGAGTAACAAATTTGGAGGGTAAGAAAATAGTGCAATGTTGTTGTTGTGGTTGTTGTTATGGAGTGAGTGTTGCAATAATTAAATGCCTTATAAATATATGTACTTATATATATGCTTACATGTACTTATAAATGGAATTGCAGAAGTTATAACGAATAAAATACCTACGGCATAGGCGACAGTTTTATCAATTGTAGGCTACTAATTTCTTGTAGGCAACCAATTTCGTGCATTCAGACAAATTTAAGTGGTTTTTATATCTGAAAACAATTTATTGAAGATGTCGTTAAAATGAAAAATTATAATCACTGTAAATAGGTACCCGTCATAATATTTGAAATGCGGTAAGTCGACAGATTTAGGGCATCCAGCCAAAGCAGAAAACTTCATGCATAATTCCAGCTTCTCCAGGGAAATTTTACAAATTCCCAGATTAATCTTACGTGATTACTGGAATAGATACGATTTTTAATACACCCGAATCTCTTACATGATTTTTAAACCATTGCAGTAATTTCATGTTATATCATATTAATGTATTTACAAGGAAAAGAAATACGTTTGTTAGCATTGACATTATTCAAAGCAAGCCTGACGAGCTGCTTCAAACTCGTAACTAGATGTCGACGTCACCTGGCATTCTTTTGAATCTTACTTGAGTACATAGTTAGATATTTACATTCATTCAGATAGAGTACATATATTAGTAAATTTCGGTTCTGTTGTATCGTCTGACATTGCACGTTTCGTTGCGGCTGAAAAAACTCTTCTTAGCTATTGCACCTAAATCTACAACAATTACATTTTAACCAGATAATGGGCGTTGAACTGGAAAAATTATCTGTGAAATGAATTTGATATAAACGTTTCTACAGTTCCGGGTTGGATAAAAAATTCATGCATAATTCCCGACTTTCCCGGTCGCTGGACACCCTTAATTTCACATCTATTCAAGATTCATTCGGATTCGATATTCACTCGATTCCTTATAAACGATTTAGAGAATCGAATCATTGCTCCGAATCAAATCCCATCCGAATCCACGAAAATTCCACCTCAACGGCGGTAGACGAAGGGCTGAAGAGCGAGTAAGGGTGGATCCTTGCGCTCTCTCGTGCTCTTCGATTATGCGCTCTTCAGAGCAGAACGTAGAGCGGATTGGAATCGCACTACGTGACGTCACTTCCGAAATGTGACGATCCAAAAGTGCGGGTAAGAGCGCAAGAGCGCATTTACGGTGGATTGGAACACGGCCAATGTCTTACAAATAAACCAAGCGACCCAGCCTTCAAGTAATTTTTGATGATGATCGCCGCAGTGTTAACATAGAGTTATCTCTTCACCCCATCATTCCTTTTTCCCATTTTTTCTTACTTTCCCGTTTCGCCCCCACCGTCCTGCCCCAAGAACACGCGTAAGCTTCCCTAGGAACTGGCGCCCGATAATAACGTTTGTTCAAACGTTAAATTATACGAAACTAACGATAATTAGCCGTACATCAAACACGTACCAAGAATTACTGTAATTTTAACGCTTGAAGATGATTTACCATCTATAAAAATCTTCCGAAGTTGGAAAACAACGGCTAAAATTCACACAACTCACAGTTCACATATTAACACTCAATTAACTAGACCAACATGGCTGAAGAAGATGAGAAATAACAGCTTAATCCATTTAGAATAAGTACTATTATACTTCTATTCATCAACATGGTGACCCCTTCTATCGTCAATTTAACTGAAATCTGCTTTTCTGCGAGAAATAAGATATCATGGAATTTCCTTGAGTACAAATTTAGATTAATATGAATTATTTTGGACCATTTGAAATTTCAATAGATTAGTGCCGAAGACTGTAATTTATGTGGTTCGTGTTCTAAATTTAGGTTACCTATTTAAAAAATTTTGTTAGATAAAGATGAAGTATTACGGCCCATGAAGAATTAAGAGACTAGTATTTTTCCCTTTTCCGATCCGTCGCGTACTTCCCGCTATACTCGCAACGAAGTATCGATAGATTTAACTCTTGCTAAGGCGAGGTGATGACGTCACAAAGTCATTCCGATCGAGTCACAACTTCTCAGTTACTCCTTAATTGCCGTGGTCCACTGTTTCTTGCGCTTCTGTTTCATGACGAGTTCCGTGATATTCATGATAAGTGTGATGTTCCGAGTTTTGAAGCCGCGTGTGCTGACTCAAGAGGGCGACATTTTTGAAAGAAATCCTGCTTCCATCTCCGAAATTGAGAAGGAAGACTAATTATAGTTGGCCTCCTTCCGCTGAACGTTGATAAATACCATCGAATTAACTCATTCACCAATTTTTTATTGTTTTCGATTGCCATTGAGTTTGAAAAATAAAAAGAGATCCGCATTATTTCGTAATCGCGATCCATCGCCTCCTTCTCGAGCTATTCATGATGAAAAATAGACGAACTTCGGCTGATAAGTTAATGACGTCACTGACTCTCGTCGAGCGGCTCACTGCTTCTCATGCGCCTCGCGTATCCGTCTCGCGTTGTTTGTTGTCATTGGCACTCCAATGAGCCCGTCAAGAATCGGGTCTTTCTGAACGAGTTTATGAGATAGAACTCCATTGACGTCACTAGCTCATGAAAAATGGGCGGCACCTTTTTATTTTTTTAAATTTCAAAGTTATGTAAAAATATCTGCACGAGGGAGGAGACATTATTCATCATAATTTATATTTCCCTTCCTTTCAAAGTTGCGATTGAAAATTCTTAATTAGGATTAAAACCATTAGATTCCAAAATTAGGATTTGGTACATCGGGCGTGTATCGCAAACCTCCCCAGGTACAGGGATACAATCGAGTGCAAACGTTTCTGCAGTAGAAGACATATTATAATAATTACACAGTGTATAATGACACATTCTAAATAATATGAAGCATGGTAAACGAGCCCATTTGTTAAATTTCAGCTGCACTGATCATTGATGTGGGGTCCATTTCGTCTCCATTTATGAGATGCCTGGACATGGGAAGTTGGCTGCTGGAATATCTCTCCCGCGTGACCTCCTCCTTCGCGTCACGACACGTGAAAATGCCCCCGAGGTGAGAAATAAACTAAAAAATGGACGAGAGAGAGAGAGAGAGAGAGTGGGGCACACGGCGAATCTAAAAATAAACCAGTCTCACATTTTTTCTCCCCCCTCCCCCCGCCCACCCTCGCGTGGTTGGTGTCCCGTGTGCTGCTCCTATCGATTGACACGCCGAAGGCATCTTCACACACGCGACACTGCATCCATGCATTCCAACGCTGCAAGCATTTGACCTGACCTCCCAACCACACCCCCAATGACACACACACACAGTATGGGTACCTCCCGTCTTCTCTTCTCGTGGTATATACGCCTGCACTCGAATGTGTTACGCTGTAATGATTACTGAGCACTCCGCACTGTACCGTTCGTAGTACACGCCCAATTTAACACACGTCCCTTAAAATACTAATTTTGGATTTTTCGATCCCAACATTATTTTAAAAATTTCCTTTTAACATGAAAGCTTTTATTGTAAAATTTTGGATGAGTCGACTAGTACTATTTCGCTCTTTGAGTGTGACATACCCTTTTAATGCTTGCACAACGTTAATGAAAATACGAAAATCACATTGGCCCAAATTAGAATTGATGGATAAAAATTTGAAAAATTCTTCGGATAACTCAATAACGCGCTAGGCTTAGATTGCTTGAACAATTGAAAATGGATATCTTTAAGAGCGACACAGAGAACATAATATTAGAGCCACACTATATTTCCAGGTCCGATAGAAGCGATAAATTAAGAGAGATGTTTTGCCGAACGGATAGATATGGGAATTAGTTTTTTCCCCCAACCATAAAGGACTTTAATAAACGCTAGTCCAAACTTGGTAGAGCACTTCATTTTTTATGCGTAGACGGTCGGTGTCCTAACACCCCCTGCCACACGCCTTTTAGGCGGCTTGCGGGGTATCATTCAGATGTAGAATAATAACTGACGTTTAAATGGTATATTACCATTTTCCTTTTTTCGTACTCGTCGTATAGATTTTGAGGATGGAAGATGAACAAAAATATACATGTACTGTTGAATTTCCGAAGAAATACTTCCTTCTTCGGAGAAAGAATATATTTCTCTGGTGATACTCTCTGCCGATGTGAACTGCAACAAAATATTCAAGTGTGAGCAATACATGATAAAGATACTATTTTGTTAATTGTTTATCACTCCGACGACGCTGTGATTACTAAAGATAAAGACACTTAATCAAGCCAGGTTTATTGATTCATATAAAATTTTGCAGTTAGCTTTGATTGCCAAAAGGAGATTTTTTTGTTGCGATCTAAAATTCGAAAATTTTATTTTCTAAGGCACTAAGGCCTTTTTTCTATTTATTTTATTTTATTTGTTCTATCTATTACTCTATTTCTTTTATTTTCTATCTTTCTTTTATTTTCTAAGGCCTAAGTAGTCCATATGTGTTAAAATGTTGTCGCAGGTAGCGGAATGAATGGTCCATAGTTGGTGATATCTAGATCCCTTGCCACGTAGTTTCACAAGCAATAAATAAAGAATCTAGAAGACGTTAATCAAAGAAAACGAAAGGCATTGATTGCGATTCGTTTCCCACAGTTAGTGTATTCGTAACGAACAAATTATTTGGTTTCAGAAATCCCAGTTTAGACGAATGTTAATGGTCAATTTTAACCTCATTTGAAAAAGGCCAGATTGGCGCCCATGCGATTCCACTCCACGTGACGTCACACGGACCTAGATTCTATACGAGTAGTCAGGATTTTTACATCGTCTGAGATTACCGATGCATGCATGAGGCACAGAGCTCAGAGAAACGTGTCTTAATAATCACCTATTAAAATTGCCTAAGGTCGGAAAGTTTCCTTCGTTTGATAAGGTATTAGTAATCCTTATTTAAGCAGAGCGCTACCTGCTAGCAGGGTAATCTGCCGGCATCGTAGCGAAGTTAATAGACTCGCACTAAGGTGGCCTCACATGGTGACAGCCGGAACCAGAATGACGTCATACGGGCTTTTCCCAGCATTCATACTTAGCCGGAGCGTTTTCGCCCGCTTGAAAATTTTCTCTTTCCATTTAATCGCGAAAAAAAGATATCGTCATTTAAAAATCTAGAAGCGTGAAACAATTACTCCAGGAGAAATAATCTATCGATTAGGCAATAAAAAATAATAGGAAACCACCCTGTTGGATTACAACTTAGACGTAGCTGAGTGCATTTTGGGGATAAAAACCCTCCCCCGGCCGCACACCCTACGTCTTCATCAAAATCTGCATAGTATGTACCTCGCAAGGCACCTCATTAGGTGTGAGGTCTGCACGGACACAACAACAGCCGTTTCATAGATACAAAGCCGCAGTGGCGCCGACTCCATGGGGCCTGAGGGGGCCCGAGCCCCCTCAAAGATTCGTTTGGGAAGGCGGAGCCCCCTCAATAATTCAAGAAAATAATTAAGTTATATTATGCTGTGTGAAATCACAAAAATATATTGGTAGTTTTTATTTTCCATGTTAGACGATAGTTACCTTTTAAAATTAATTCAACAATGTGTGTTGAAACAAATAATTATAAGGTTAAGTAGGTTAACTGAATCAAGTGGTGTGAATCATGGTAGTGTTTCGGTGCTGCTACACACTTTGAATTTAACCTCTTCCCGGGTCAAGACCTCCGGTATGGGCCCCCCCAATATTTTTTATAAGTCGGCGCCCCTGCAAAGCCGAGTCCCACATTTAATATCAAAGCCCTTCATTACTGTTCGGGGGAAAACTAATTCCTAAAAATACCCGATCGGCACAATATTCCTCTTAATTTATCGATTCTATTGGGAGTCACTAAAACCTTCAGTCGCTCCGAAAGATATCCGTGATCAATTACTCGAGAAATCTAAGCCTAACACCAAGGCCCTGTTCTCAATATTCGAACTCAGTATCTGAATATCTTACGGCTCCCAGCACGCAAGCTGTGTAAAGTTCTCTGCTCGCTTGGAATAGTTATGACAGATCGCGTAGCTTTTCTTTGTATTGCATTTAATTCACCTATCTTAATGTGCCATATACATGCTACGTATTCAAGGTGCGTGGACTGACGAGTGCGAAATAGCTGATTTCACTCATCTCAATTCACATTTTCAACGAAAAACCATCCCACAGCGCACATTTACACCTAGCGATCCAGCTCAAGAGTGTTTGGCAGAGTATGACGAATCACCTCTATTTTTCCCATTTTCCTCCTCTGAAGTAAACTTGCAACAAATCGATGCAGTAAAATAATCGTTTCCCTTTCTCCTTTTGAATAAATAAGTATCGATTTCAGGGATATATCGGCCAACGGGTTTTCAAAACAACAGTATATATCAAGATTTTTAACTTGAGAACAATATAACTGTATATATGATTATATGCAGTTATATGTAGCAATATGCATTATGATTATATGCATTTATATGCAGCAGTATGCATAGCTATTGTGCAATTACATATATGTGTATAATGTACGATATAGCGATAAGTAAATATTGTGCATTCCGAGTTTCTGATTTTAGCTATTTAAGGAAATAGAGCATATAACTCCACTTTCCAACTATAGAGTGGTCTCCTATTATTTTTTATCGCCTAAATCGAAAGATTATTACTCCTAGAGTACGAATTTCACAGTTTTAGATTTTTAAATGACGACATCTATTTTTTGCGATTAAATGAAAAGTGAACATTTTCAAGCGCGCGAAAACGCGACGGCTAAGTATGAATGCTGGGAAAATCCCGTATGACGTCATTCTGGTTCCCGCTACCGCCGTGTGAGGTGACCTTGGGGCGAGGCTTTGAGCGCTGATACGACGCAGGATGCTAGCAGGTAGCTGAGTACCCTGCTAGCTGGTAGCGCTTGGTTTAAATAAGGATTCTTAATACCTTATCAAACGAAGGAAACTTTCCGACCTTAGCCAGTTTTAATAGGTGATTATTAAGAGATGTTTCCCTGAGCTCAGTGCCTAATGCATGCATTGGTAATCTTAGACGATGTAAAACTCCTATCTACTCGTATAGAAACTAGATCCCTGTGACGTCACATGGAGTGGAATCGCATGGGCGCCAAACTGGCCTTTTTCAAATGAGGTTAAAATTGACCATTAACATACGTATAAACTGGGATTTGTAAAACCAAGTAATTTATATATTATGAATACACTAATGGTGGGTAACGAGTCGCAATCAATGCATTTCGTTTTCTTTGATGAAGGAAACTACCCTATTGAGATTCTCTTACTTCCATTTCAGCCATCTCCATTTAAAAAAGTAATATCTTGGTCTCAATTCAATATAAAGTTACTTACTCACAAAATACAAGAAAAAATAACACTACGGAACAAGTTGCTAGGTAACAAAAACATTTTTCTAATGAGGACACGTGTTCCTAATACATTTAGACCGCCTGAATAGGAAAATGTTGCTCAATTCATCGTAGAACACACAGTTTATGCACAAATCGTACACATGAGCAATCACTGGCAATCCAATATAATAAAATTTTATTATATCCTATTAATTTATAGTTTGGTGGAGTGTGAAAGGTTCCATCGGAATATGAAAGAAATGACACCAGAACATTTAGGATGCTCGGATGATGGGTGACTCTAGCGATGGATTCTACACCGTTATCAAACAGAAATGTCCCATAAGTGGGGAAAGCAAGGGCGTAGTCCAACAAATCCCTGTCCCACTCCAAAAAGTAAACCGCGGGGTGTGAAAGACGCTGGTGAATGTTTAGTACGCCACATTCAGTGCATTCATCTTTTCGCTGGTGCGTATGTAGGCTATAAAACCCACTTCCGACCGCTGAGTGACATTCATGCAAACGTTTGGGGTGAACGAGACGAGATACAATCGACCCTCTCCATAGTCATCTGAATCTCTAGAAAAAATTGCCGGAACACAAAAATATACCTATTACATGTTTGCGAAATCCCTCTATCCTCTGCGTTTTGAGGGCATTTGGAGGTCAAAAATATCGATGGTAACGAGGAATTTGAATATCGCGTAGAAGCTTTTTAGTGGCACTGAAATCATTTCGGCAGCCATTTGTCCACACTTTGTAACAGTAGGAAAGCCTCGAAGCCAATAACTATTTTCTATTCCTAGGATTCGATTTAAGTTGATTGAATATCACCGTAAAAAAACTGTTCTCAAGGGCCAAACGGCAGAGAGCAATTCTGAGAAGGGGTAGAGTGACCAGGGAGGGTAAGTGGCAGCCCTTATATGCCATATTTCCCCTGGGGACACCCAATGAGCGATAGCGAGTATTTCCATATATCTGACTTGAGGCAGCTCGGCCAAAGTAACTACTTCTTCTCGACGTATATGCAAAATAATTGGCTGAAAATGGGCTCTACCATGTTGGTATTTATAATTAATAAATAATTTGAAAAACCTCTAAAAATCATTCAGAGAAATAAATGCGTATAAATATGGAATAATTATTTTCCACAAGGCAATTCACTAAACTCCAGCAAGAGGTTTTACGAGCAACGATTTTAGGAGTGCTTAGTTTTTATTTACATTTGTTTGTTTATTGTGTCACAGTTTTTATTTCCTTATGAACTGAAAAATTTCCTGTTTCGTATTTGTGCATTTAAATATGGAAAAATTCCACTCCATCAGGCTTAGATCTTCGAATTTCCCGTCTGCCAGTGCTAGTCGGCGTCGAAAGACAAACAGCAATGCACTCGTAAGGCTAGCCTGTTTTTCCTGTTTTAAGGTAAAAGTGTGCGTGGAAAGAAAGCTTGGGCCCCTCACAAAGTGAACAAGCAGAATGTCAAGAGTTAATTGACCTGGAGGAAGGGAACACGACACATTTCTATTTGGTACTCCTATGATCTTGCGGAAGCCCAAAGATCACTCTTGTTGCTGCTTTTCAATTGAAAAAAAGTACGTACACACAAGAAAATCAAATGTGAAATAGATTTTCGTAGTTAATCATCAATTATACCCATTAAATAATACCCATTGCTTCATCCTGCTGAAATACCAGTGCCAGTTTTCAAACTTTCTTTTTTCATCTTTTTGCAAATACTGGAATGCGAATCTGGTGCAAATGGAACTGATCCCAATTACGAACATATTGAAATTGATGATTCCATTCTTAAGGTATTCGACTAGCATAAGTCGTATGCTTTGGTACAACATTAGAACCTCTCCTGAATAGATTGTTAAAGATAAATGTCCATAGATTAAGCACTCCTAAAACAACGAGGAGCAAACATTTTTATATTTATATTTATCTTTTCGTAAAAAAGTCACTATTTGATTGATACCAATTTTAACTTGCAATAACTGTGACCTTTGTATAAATTAAATCACTCTGTATGGGCAGTATGTAAGTTAAGATTTCTGGTGAAGATGGCGCAGATGGAAATGGTGAAGATAGGTACCTGATGATGACGCCGCTGCGTCGAAACTAGTTGTACCGCGAGAAGAAATTGGTGGATAAAAACACAGTTTGTTTTTTTCATTTGTTAGTAAGATTTCCCTTTAAATTCCTTCACATGCAAATTTTGTATGACGCACGCGACAAAAAGAACTTAAAAAGTTGACATGATAGATAAAAAGCTGAGGTTATTTTTCCTATCCAGAGGCCAAAAGTTAGTCCAAAACAAGTCTCATTCCTAAGACAACAAATTGGTCGTCCCCCATTTGTCACTCAAATTAGAGTTGTTCCCACTCACACAAAAATACTTTTCCTCCCTCAACAATATTTACCAGTCGATATTCTCCTGACAATTAGCTATCCGTGATTATAGCATACTGTCTAAACTTCGAACTTAATTTTTAAACGTTTTAAGAAGAATTGAGAGATGTCTTCAAAAATACCTTGAGTAGAATACGGTGCACCAATTTCATCGGCCTCACCATGAGACACAGTGATCTGATGGATAGTAGTCTCGTAGATAGATCTCGTTGCAGGGCCGGCGGAAGGGAAGAAGGGTAGCGGATGGTTAGGGCAGTACATATGTACATAAGACAGCTGATGAAGGATGTAAATCGGAGGAATTTTAAAAGTATATTTTTATTAGCTGATGAATAAATAGATTAGAGAGCTGCATAAAACCAATCTTAGGATAAGTGACTGAAGTAGTTTCATTCAACTTTTACTTGAAAAAAATTGACGTTACTTAAATTATAAATTGCACTTCTCTTTTACATTTGTTGCTGTTTTATCACGAGGTTCTCTTGCATTTAAATCTGAGTTTTATTTGCCGGAGAATGGTGTTTCGTGACAGGTGTAAACTAATATGTTAGCAATCAGTGTAAATCAGAATATTACGATGATGTTGACAGCCAAGTGGTCCTTAGCCCCAATTATTTCTCTAGCCTAGCATTTCTCCTGCCCATCCATGTTCTCTTTTTCCCCAAATGCCAACGTGTAGTGCATGTATCGCTCATTCGGCATCTCACTGTCCTCCCTTTCTTATTCCCTCGTTCCCATCACTTTTCCTCCCTCGCACTTTCCTCTTCGCTTTTTAATCTCACCTTTCTCCTGCTTCAAAGACCCTTATGAAATGCCAACAGCTTGTTATTAATATATATAAGAAATTTAAAATATAATACCATATTGAAATTTCAACCACTATGTTCTGTCCTCTCCGGAGTTTGGGCCAGTCTGTGGCAAGTTTTGAGAATTTTTTTTCAGCGGGTGGTAAATTAAATATGTTACATCCGATATAGAGAAAGCAGCGCTTATATAAAGTATACTTGGTTTATTTGTTAAGTTATTTTAGTCATTCCTTAAATTTTATTTACATTTATCAGATACACTTCGCATATTGCAACTTGTGGCATAAAATAATTTTTATACTTTAAATATATACAAATGCCTCAGTGGCAACAATGAGGAACTTGCATGGGTCGTAGATTGCTCTAAAAACTATTTTGAATAAGTCAAATGGATACATTAGCTCGCAAAAATACCTTCAGTTTCTCCATTCAACATCAAAAGAAATAAAAAAATCGCATTTAAAATCGAGAAAAATTTCTCTGAGCCGACCACTGCGCGAAGACACCCGAGCGTTGCCGAGGCCAGGCGTGACGTCATAGGTGCCTAAACAACCGTAGGGAGTAGGGAAATACGCTGAGCGCATGGTGTAAAATTTGTTTTGAGGGAGTATTTAGCCGCTCATCGTCACTTTATTTTGTTCTGTTATTCTTGGGAATGTTTTCCTATTGCTATTGTGCCTAGATTATTACTTGGGATATTAATAATGCGGCATCGGGATGATGAAGTACAAGCGTTTCACTTCGTGTGTTTTGGTTATCAGAAAAATGGATGATAACGTTGCCACTCGTTCGAATAATACACCTGAAATTCATCTACGTCTACATAATACCCCGCAAGCCGCCTAAAAGGCGTGTGGCATGGGGTGTTAGGACACCAGCCTTTTTTTTAGGACACCAAAAATTGATGCCACGACCCTCATGGAATTTGTTAAGACAAATTATTGCTATACGTCGGCGGCAAATCGAGTTGTAAAAGAAACTTGTAATACTGGAGGATAACGATCGTAAGCTGTGCTGTTGACATTAGAGTAAGCTGTGCTGTTGAATTTGGCAACGCCGGATTAACGGAGAAGGTAGTCCTATCCGTCCTACGGTACGAATTCACAGCAAAACAGTCTGCACACAATCCACATGTGAGATCGCGAATCGGTTCCGCTGCCAACTCACACACAAGCTACAACCTATTTCAATAATATAGGTAAATCCATAAACAATATACTAGCATATACCATAATAATATAGTGGGAAATAGGCAAATACTCTTATCCAAAAATGGATGTCACTATCACATTCTTATATTCATCACGTACAACTTACAATAACAGAACTCGTTATGATGAATACAACTATTTATTCACTGATTTAAACCCTTAAATTATCCCACACAAGTGACACAGGTGACATTTCTCACTACTATTCGTTGAAATAATGGAATAACAAACTTCACACACAGTTTTTATTTCAATAGCGTGATCGTGAAATGTCATATCTACGGTGAACAACGGAGATTAGCACGCCACTGACAATTTCTACACTACTGTTAGACATTTATCGATAGCGTAGTAGCACTTTTTACAATTCAATCACGATGGAACACTGATAACTCATGGCCGATATTTTTCAACCTTGTCAAACTTTGTGCATTACAACCACTGGCACTGTGATTATTAGCAGTAGCTTAACGGGAGATGTCACGTTGAAAACAACACTATTTTGACACAAAAATGTTCCTAGATGTCTCCAATCAGCGAGCAAAAGTTGCATTGACTGGAATTCACCCCATAATACAAGCACAGACAGTCCTAAACGACGAATTCTCCGGTACCTACGAATAAACGGATGAAGTTATTGTATATAAAAGCTAAGCGGACATTAGTAAACATCAAAATCGTTCTAATTACATACTTAAATGAATGATATGCCGTCGATAACATCAACTTACAATTAACGTATCCCCTTTCCAATGGCCGTGGCTCAGACTCCTACAACGATGTTATTTAGGTATTATCAAATTTTTGGTTTAACTGCTCCAGTTTTATATTTTATGCCCTTACTCAGATATTAATATTATAAATAATGCAAAATACGAGGGCTTCCAAGCCTCTATCGTCGGATATTTATCTTTAAATATAAAATAATCAACACGTCTAACAAACGAAGCTCTCACAACTGCTGGCAACTATTACAAACAATCACAACAATAGCTTCGCGTGATGTTTAGGCACCTTTGACGTCATCGAGGCTTCGTCGGCAGTGGCTTGGGGGGTGAGGGGAGTTTTTCCCGCGCTTTAAAATTCGTAATATTTATCATTAAATATCTCGCGAAGGAAAACTCAGATTTACATGCGGTTTCCTTTGTTGTATTCAGAAAATAATTTTCTGTCCGCCTATGAAATAAAAAAAATTCATGCAAGTTCCCCATTTGAGGGCCACGAACAACGAAAATGAGTTTTCATGAGACGTCTTGGACGATACTACACGGATTGTATTTTTTGCATGACGAGCGCACACTCAAATATGTTCATGCCTCAGCAGATTATATCATAAGAGATTCTGAAATGACAAGAGCATGATTAATGACTATTTTACTGACCGAAAGTGGACATTTGTTTCGTAAGAGGTATTGCTTGGAAAAGGAACTTCTAAGGCATTTGTTTACAGTAAGGTAATGTTTATCCCATTTTAGATTACTGTCCAAAATTATTTCTAAAAATTTCAGTTCATTTACTCTCTCAATATCTGGACAGTCAGAAGCACAATCAAAACAATGTGTGGAATGAAATACAACTTATACATTAAAAATACTTGCATTACAGATGTCACTTCTTCTTTTCACTTAACTCTAACCCACTTAAATCGAACTATTTTTTAAGGGGGCGCCCTAGCACGGTCGCGGAAGGCGATGCAGACCCTTTATATTAACCAGTTTGTGCTTCGCTCGTTATAGGTACATAGCGGTTTCTTGACTCAGAATATTTATAAAGCTTAAATCTGTGCCTTCAGACAAAGATGGGTCTTTTACCAGCTTTCCTATAGGAGATACTTGACGCTTAATTTCACGAATTTCGATTTTTTCAATGACTATCACCAAATCACGTAAAGAAAATCCAACCAGCCAAAGCATAATATAATCCTTCGACTACAAGCAAAGGCTGCACGTATGTCACACTTCGTAAATCAAAGCTTCAATTTGGGAAATTGTGAGACCTTGCAGCCAGTTTTTGGATAACGCGCAGTCGTTTCGAGTCATCCTAAACACCTTTCCTCCTTCCGCGAGTCATCCTTCACTTCTTTGCCTCCCCTCCTGGCCCTCCCCTCAACAGCAACACCGGCAGCCGGCCGGTCATACGTTTTCTTAGCTGCTTGATTTTGAGGTCGCATCGTCGTTCTTTCGTTTTGCGCATTTCTTTTTGTGGTGCAATGGAAGTGTCTAGCAAGCCCCAAGGGAAACGACGCCGTCGAAAAGAATGGAAGCCTTGGAAAAGGAAGACGTGCAACAAACAGAAACTTCTGTCAAATTAACATAAAATGATCTCAATAATGTTTTCTTATCTTTTGATAAAATTGTCAGAAGTATATGTCTACAGTTGCGTTTTGTTTTAAAATGAGTAATTTTTAAGGATGCCATAGTAAGAATGAATATGGTTAGATTCCGTAATAGTGAAAATTTCTTTTCTATTCATAGTTTCTATAATTTTTTATGAAACGATGAAAATGTTTTATTTTCCACGTCTTGATAACACGGTGAGAGAAAAACTTCATGTTTATTCACATTGCTACGCATAAGATCTTACACCGCAGAACAAAAAGTTATCAACTTTGATTTCCAAAAGAGAAATCTTGCACCAACCTGCCACCCCACCTCTCCTATCAAGTTATGTGCCCGAGTGTCCAATCACCCGACGCGATGATTAGATGCGGAAATTTGTTCAGCATTAGTTATAGTTAAGGATATTTCGCTAAATATGAGACGAAATTACACTTGCATACACTATAAATTCCATATAAGTGTTATTTTTTATTTTTTTAATGTGCAAATTACGATTTTATTCATGAGATATATGTTACGGACTAAACGATTGCGCTAGCAAGTCAGAAGCTCCTCTCGGAAAGCGTGCGGCTGCAAGGAAAAAGTTTCTTATTCTTGGAGAACCCATATCTTACCGCAATGCACCCGCATTTTGCTAACCACATTCTCCTAGGTCTTTCATAGCTCCCATCAGCTCAAACATTGGAAAGGGCTCAAGAGTGGCGGCGGGCCCACCGCGGTAACCCCTACTGTGACCGTAAACCCTGCCTCAGTCTTACGATTTTTATCTAGCGTTTAAAAAGTTTTCTACTAAAAGCATAGCTGTCCGTTTGTAGAAATGCCGCTAACTGCTTTATTGCCTCGTTATATGAGGGGTTTTTGCCATTTTGAGGATCGCTTATCTTTGATACATGTGATTTCTACGAGGTGGCTAGCACGGAGTTTTCCACAAATACTTCTTCCCAATTGATTGAAAAACATTCCTTTCACGATTTTACCGAGCAAATTAGTGAACTTTTACCATTAAGTGTCAAAGGATATCAGTGCTTGTGCTACGGAAGCGAGGAACCAAGGTCTATTTTCCCTAGAGCGTGAGATTTCAGCATTGAGGACGAACTGCCAATACTGGAGGATATCTCGCAACGATAAAAAGGTTCCTATGTTTTCCAAGATAAATATCTCACTGATTTCGTGTGCTGTATTGTGCAGGGTATTATATTCTAATTTCGATTTTCATCTTTGATGATTCAGATTATTGATACTTCGGATAAGAAAAATTGAGCGAATGAAAGTAACTCGAAAAGAAATACATGACGTTATTGTTAATGGAAGTGGAAATTCGTTGTCCTCAAAACGTAAATTTGCCGTTCAATATCTTCTCAATAAGTTTAACTGGGAGGAGGAAGTGAAGACGAAGGAAGTAATGCAGAATGTCATGAACAAATACTTTTTCAATACGTATTTCCAGAAATGGGACGAATGCAAGAGAACCAGCGACAGATTTGAAATAAAACGTCGGTGTTGGTTAGAGAAGGGTAAAGCCACCTGACATGCATAATAATCTCCTTGAAACTCCTTGCACAGTTTGTAACCTATTATTGTTTAACGTATTCGTATTGGATTTACTTTCCTCCTAGGCGATTTTATATCACTATTGCTATCTGATTCCTGGTTTTTCTGGGTAAAGCAGCAAAGAAAGGCCTAAGAAAAACTTAAAGAGGTCTAGTGATAGGTCTAACAATAAGAGCAGAAAAGTGACTGGTTTGAGAAAGCAACAGCAGCTGAGCTATCGCTAGCCACATCTGTGACACTGCGCTCGCAAGGGAATGATGCGGCAGCGAAGATAATCACGGAAATTACCACGACCACCCCCACCCGAGGGAAACTCATATTACAGAAATGGAGGAAAATACCTACAATTCAAAATGAACTGACGCCAGAAGAAGCTATTTCGCTGATTGTTGATGGCAATTTAACAAAATTTCTATCCAAAATTATTCGTAAGACTGCCAAGATCCGTGGGTATCAGCTTTATCCTAGTTATGAAAGGGCTAGACGAAAAAAAAATCTTCATACCCAGAGGGGACATCAGTGGAAGAAAAAAATTTAAAGTGGACCTTCAAGGGCTTCTGAACCACACAGCCTCGCGCATCATAGCATCAATGCCAAAATTCAGTGATGATCACGGGGTCAACTTTTCCCTTGAATGCAAATGAAAACTAGTTGTGGAGCTGGTGAACTTATTCTTGATGTTTTCTTATGATTTAAATACTTTTGTTAATTTATAATGGTTCATATACAATTTCATGTTTTCCATTGCATTTTCAAAATATAAAATGTTTACGAGGTGATTTCTGATGAGTTTTACATCAGAAAAAATGATGACACAAAGTTCAACTATTAATTAAGTACAACTTTTGTCTTGAAATGCAGGTTTCGGCTCTCCCACGGAGTTTTTTTCATCATTTTCTGTTTTATTGCTTCTTTTCATCGGTGTTAAAAAAAAATATTTCTAGCTCTAACTTAAGTAACCATTGTTTTTCGCATCCAAGTGTGATTTTCAAGCAAGCTAGCTGACATATATTGTTACATTTTATTAATAATTAATTATGTTAGTTGAATATATTTCACGTATTAAGTATATATCAAATGAGAAACCTCTCCACTTTTCGTTTGCCACCCGTTTTTCCCTTCCGTTTCGAAAACTGCGAGCGATGATGTCTTCATTACGTAAAATGACTCTACATTCCATTAAAATAACATCATAAATCACAATTCAATGCTGAAATTTTATTTTTTTAATTTTATTTTATTCCAAAACCACCGAATACAGCTCAAATTGAGCCATTTTGTATTGAGTATTCAAAAAGTTTAACAATTATTTACACGAACAACCAAGCCCTGGAATGGGGAAACCTACTCAGGCGGGACTCGAACCCGCGATTTCTTGTTTGGCAGGCGAGGACATTACCCAGCCGACACCGAGGTCGGCGGTGTTATGTTGACGACATGCCTGTTTACGTAATGAAGATATCATCGCCAACAATTTCGGAAAGGACCTTCGCATTCACAGGTCTATTTTTTCAGTGCATGAGAGAGGAACCAGAAGTTGGCTTCTACTATTTTTAATTGGCTCGCCGCCACTTAGGTGTCACATACCAACTCTGACTGCGACCCCTGTTCCAGCGACCCGTATCAAATTTATCCTGAGTATCAAATTTCTCCTCGGAGTCGTCGCGGGTGAAGTTGGGAGGGTAGTTGCCTTTCCTCCCCCCTTTCTCAGTGTGCAAATTCTTTCAGTGTGTGCAGAGTGATTGGAAAACTGATTATCATGCTTTAGTAGTGTAACGTTATAGTATTTTAAATTAATTATGAGCCAAGTTATTCTTTAAATCAGTTGATTCGGAATGTACTGATAATACGTATCATAAAGACAGCTCGTGAAATGTAATTTGAAATGCTGTGTGCATTGTAGTGCTATTTGTGAAATTATCAGCAATAAATAAGTAAAACCAGTTAGGTTAATTATGTTCTATTTTTTACATTAACCACCTCTGGTAAACTATATCCCTATGTTTCCGCACTTTTACGCTGTAAATATTTGAAAATTTTTAATGTGGCGAGGCAGATTGTTGTTTCCTTACCTATAAAATTTTAGGAGTTGCAAACATATGTTACTAATTGCTCGCACGTAGGTATTTGTAATGTAACAAAATAACGATTCATTTCTGTATTGTAAAAATTTTTCGTTTCTACTCCGACATTGAGGTGTATGTCTGCTTTTCGAATATAAATGTGTATAATACTGACATTGCTAGTAATGTTTTCTATACTCATAACGCATAGACTAGTGAAAACAAATATCGTAAGTGCAAAAAATATGCAATATATATCATCAATGAATACACAGTCGTTTGTACAAGAATAACTGCATCTCAAGCATGCAAATGCTTCGGTAGTACTCATAAATGTATCCTTTCCAAATGGTATAGCATAGTTTGTGTGTACAGCAATCAAAAAATATATATCTGCGATGCGATATCACATCGAATTATACATTATGAAATAGAAATTTCGATGCATTTTGCTGAATCAATTTCTTTTGTTTGATGGTTTTACGAATTTTCCGCGCTGCGCAGGAGTCGGATGCAGTGTTGTAGCTTATCGGGTTGAACACAAAGCGCTACCGAGTATCGGCTGCCGAACTAGCTAGTAGCATACTAAGTTAGTAGCTCTTAGTAGCTCACTTAAAAGAATCCATGAATACCATGTCTTAGTAGGCGACTTAAAGTTCTTAGTAGCCGACTAGGTTAGTCGGCCTACAAGCGTGTTTTAGCGGAAATTTATGAATACGGCCGTATGAGTTTACCATTGAATCTATTTCCACAAAAATCGTCCACCTAAATGAAAAATAGAATACGTCCTATAACATAGCCCTGTGGAATTCTGTTCCGAAGCTTCCTGTGTCCACTCGCGTGCTAATTCTTGATACGCCCAATAGTTACTTATTCACTAAAGCAATTACTTTCTTTCGCACTTTGTGATCTCGTAGACAAATAACTTTCGAACCACTTTAGTTATATTCCACATGTTTGCTCAAGTTTCATTAATAATACTTTTTGCGAGAGTCTATCAAATTCCATAGTTGTATCCAGCTATAATCCAATTGTGTGTATACTTGGATGATTGATTTGTATACTTCGGTCGTATGCTTCTCTAGAACATATTGAGTTTCTAATCCAACTCTGAATTCAAACCTGTTTTCAATAAAAAATTCTTTTATCTAGAAATTTCAGGAGTAAATATTAACAAGTTTTATTTTAGAATTTTTGCAAACTCAGGAAAAAGAGATATCGGTCAGTGATTTTTGATTTACAGTCTTTCCCATTTTTGGTGCAATGGTATGACCACAGCTTTCTTCAAATTTCTCTAAAAAACGCCACTGATAAAAATTAAGTTACAGTTTTATAAAACTCTTCACGTCTCTCTTCGTGGCCAAAACTCCAGAGAGACGACTCGACATTATAAGAAATCTTTTTATGCATGTTTTGTGGAATTTGCTAATATTCATAATGAATCCCAGAGGTAATGGCGTCCACGTAAATATATGATGGACCGACCGGCAGCTTAGTTGGCGCCTTACTTTCCAGATGGCATGAGCAGCTCATACCCTAATCCGTCGACATCAATTGTAGAGTGATCGAGTATTACTGCTGTTTCGCTCCATTAATACTTGTTTTGAGACGCGGTTATAATCCGTGGTTTTTGTCTCTTGAGGTTGTTGGCCAAGGTCCAAGCGGACGCCGATCCAAGATAACCCTCAAGGCCATAACGCAATTAAGTATCGAAAAGCTGGAGTATATGACTCCAAAGTTCGATGGCAATAACTCTTACCATCGACCGTTGTGATGGAATATATCCACATCCGTATTTTGAGCCACTTTATTTAACGGCAAGTCAATGCTCTACAATTATAATAATATTTCTACTAGTACTTTCCGAATTTTACCTCGACCCATATCAGCCCATTTGTCAGGTCCATTTACCCCATGAAGAAGTGGAGTGGTGACGAAAAACTTTACTCACTGGAAACTTACGTGTGGTAACCATATGGTATTTATTCACTACTGGTGTCACTTAAATATTCTCAAGTGTAGATTGCGCTATTTATTGCCAATTATTTACCACTTGGAAATGCTTCAGTGTAGCGAAAATATTTGTGCCTTATGATAACCGCAATAGAATGTTGAGTTTTCAATCATTTCCCTTCATGATGGAGTTCCACAAGGCATCAGCCACATTCATCAATGAGGTTCCATTTTGAAACTCTTTCGCACGCCATGAACCCATCTCGGGTTCTCCACCATTGATCTGTTCCATTTCACGGCCAGTGAGGCGGTTCGCGGAGTCGCGGAACTTATGAATATAGATTTCTGCCAACCAACGTTTTGATAGCCGTCGACTCGGCCTCGTCTTCGGGGCTCTGAATGTAGCGGCGTCACATTACACCTCTGAAGCGAATCAGAGAAAAAGAAGCGAAATCGAACGATAAATGCATTCATTTATAAACCGGAAATATCACGACATTTCGACCCTGGAAGACGATGAACGAGTAGGCAATTGGGACGTCTGGAGAAATGTGAGAAGATCGACCGGTGATGAATTTTCGGACTTCATTTGCGGGGAAGTCGCACAATTTTTCTCGAATCTGTTTCACTTTCAACATTTATGAAATTTTCTCAATCGCTATTGCCTTCGTCTCAATCGCCTTGGCTGAACACCGAATCATGTCCCGACGTTTCGAGAAAAGATTCTAGGTTCATCATCAGGACACGTTCTCTCCCTTATTAATCAGGATTCACACGTGTTCGAAGGGAGCACTCTTTTACTCACAACAATTGGGAGCCATTCTATTGGCTGGCGTGTCTCGCTGGCCGTTGCAATATTGCGTTTGGATTTGAATGTCGTGGTTCCGTGTAGGTAGGTACAGTTTCTTTCCGTCTGTTTTAGCACTGTGATTGAGAAAACGAGCGATTCATGAATTGCAAGCATTCCACACCCTAGTACTCTAATCGTAATCCTTGGAATGTATTAAATGAATTGTCCGTGAATTTCTGCCTCTTCTGGCCAATCAGATTTGCAATTCACCTACTCGTAAATGTTTACCCTAAAGTGTTTTAAGAGTTACTCGGAAGGTTGTAAGTTTAAGTAGTGTGGGTGTGAGTTGTGTTGAAGTTCTGGTAAGAATAGGAGAAAAGAGAATTGTTTTGAAATACTTAGGGGCTTGAAGGCGGGGCACTTTAGTCGGCCAGATCATACGATACGAGATTGTCTGATGAAAATGATCATTGGAGGACATGCGAAAGGGAAGAGAAGGGCAGAGGTAGGCCACGCGTGATGTAAATAATAGAGGAGGCGATGTAAAGCAGAAGAATTATTTTGGTATTGAAAGATTACACAGGCCAATAAAAAAGGTTTGTTTGAAAACTTTTTTATTTTAATAGCGGATCTTTATAGATTTTTATGTGCCAAATCCAAAACTGGCCTTAGTTTTTTTGTATCACCCATAGTTTCCAAGCAATATGTATTTAAATATTTAGTCTAATACCCCTAGACTTTATATAGGGAAATCAATGAAACGCTGTGTTACATCATAAAATTGTTTGTATTTACTGTTAAATTACTTACAATAGTAGTCTAGCGCGATAATACAGGGTTCACTTGTCAACTGGAATTGGTCTACATTTTCTTTCCCTTCTTTCCTTGAAGCTTCTTGTGTAGCTTTTTCTGCGATGAATTCCTTGCTCAACTCCTCGGTCCAAGTACCAACAGTAATCCCCCATTATCTTCGCTCGTTAGACCTTTTTCAATTTTATTTCAACTATAAAAAAGCTGTTAAATTCTAAAAATATTGCCTGATTTCATAAATTTAACTGTAAAATGTGAATAAATGGTTACAACTTTTTCAGCATCACATTTGGATTCAGCAACTTAAAAAACGTAAGAATAAGGTATTTTCAGTAAAATAGTTTTTTCATTGTTGGCCTGTGTTATCTGATGGAGGAGTTAACTGATGAGCTGCATCAAACAATCTTCAAACCGAAGATGGATAAAATAATGCCTGGGAGCGGTCTAAACATTTCTCTCTCTCTCTCTCTCTCATTCCTGGATTGCTCAGAACACGCTCTGTTGCTGTTTAGACCTCAATATTGACCTCCTCGTTTTCATTCGCTCGCCCTTTGACCTTTCACCCCTTCCCCTCCAATGAATTCCGCTCAGACAGACTCGGCCAATAATACGGACTCGTTTGCTCCAATTCAAAGCATTCCCTCAAGCGCTTTCATTTCTCTCTCATTTATTAGTCGTTCTGATCTCAACGGGGATGATTCAACTAGCAAGTACAACCCTTCTTGTATCCCTTGTTTATAAAATAATTGAAAAGTAAGCATCACTCATTTCGAAGCAAACCATTGCGGGTTACACATCATTCTTTGAATTTTTCGAAAGTATCGCTTTACTACCGTTTTTCCCTTTGCCCTATTTTTTTGCGGTTTAACTGGAATTGATGGATTCTCATACTTTTTTATTCCTTTAGCCCCCATGTAAGTGCGTACTAAGATTTTCTCACAGTCTCCACGTAGATGATGACTGGAATTGTATGATAACGTACATGATGAGTCGTTTGATTTGGTTTAGAGTTAAGTGAGTCTAATAAAAATATTCAATGTTTTGCATAGTTTATTAAATAAAAAAATCCCAGTTGTTCTTATATGATTTTGAAGGTATCAACATAATATCCCCAATTTCCTTTTAATTTCAATTTCAAATGTACTCGATTTATGGATGATTTTAAAACGGAGGATTGTAAATCATTTGTACCATTTGTAAATACGAGCAATGAATAATATTTATTGGCAATAAAGATACGGGTTAATATTCTCGGGACGAAATGGAGCTTACAGGGGATAGTTCACTGTAATTTTGGATGGGATGCAGCCCATCTCACTCAAGGGAAGAGAGGAATGAATTGGGAATGAACAAGGAATTAGGAACGAAGGAAGGGTGGAGATGGAGGAGGGGGAGAGGTTGATCAGTGGTGCTTTGGTGGGCGCGGTGGATTCCTCGTGCAGAAAACGCACGCGTGCTCCAGGCGATGCAGCTCTATCTATGGTGGGGTGGTAGACGGGGGGGGGGTGGGGGGGGGGAGACCAGCATTCTCACTTTATAATATTCGTCGAATAGAGAGTTGCGGGAGAAGGATTGTACGGCGACTGTGCTGCGGTAAATGGAAAGGTTATAGCCAAACTGAACACGTTCCATAATTGCACAAACTCAACTGCATTTGTGACACTTGATTTAGAATATCGGATACAATTGTTTTCTGACTATCAGTGTACTACAAATTGAGACACGACGCATCTCAATTCCTGGGCACCACGTTGAGTTTTAAGTGTTCGTTTGTTGCAGGATTTATACCTCCTATCGTGACCGTGCCCTTTTTCGAATTTCTTTTGTTATGATTTGTCGAGGGAGCGCACATTACAGCACATACGGAGTGCAGTAGTTGTGCAAAAGCACCCTTTGTCGTTGCTTGTTGTCTCCTTTTCTGGCAGATAAAACAAGTGGCAACAGGCCGAGTATAACAGTAAAATAAAACTTGAAAAAAAATCATGTGGCGAATAAGCCAAAGCTACCATTATATAACACGTTCGCGTTTGTGCCTGCACACAGCAATCAGGTGAGGAATACAACGGAGGGAAGTGTATCCCTTTAGCTCTTTTTCTGGGGATTCGACAGATGAAGAAGGACACGAGGAAAGAGAAGAAGATGGGGAAGGGAAGGAATTGTCCTCGGATAGATAAGGAGGAAAGAAGTGCGTGCACTAATCTTAAGGATTGCAGTACTATACTATCATTACCGGTTGCGCAGCGAGATGGGGGTTTTGGGGGATAAAACTCCCCCAGAACTAACAGAGATTTTTAAGGCGAATCTATTTTACTTAATTAGATTAATATTACTTATATTCAATAGTGTGAGGATTAATAAAATATCCCTCAGAAGGGCATTGGTTGCGCCTGAAACCCCCCTGGCCTTAATTCCTAGCTGCGCCCCTGATTATTACGCCCTCTGAAAAGCACAAGAGTTCACCTGCTTCCCCGAACAGTGCCATTGTAGAGACAAGTCATCTTTTGACAAAATAATAGAAAAAGTTGAGATACAAGAGTGCGAGGAGTGTTTGCACGGAATGAAGGAGCTTGCTCTAATTAATACTATTTATTCCAAGTGCCGTCGCCCTCGGCACTCACCAGTATTCGGTCGCCGTAATTACTCAGTGGAGTGGATGTAGATCCTCATTTAGGAGGGGGACGGGGTTCCCTTGTATTCGCGCTGGATGCGACCTCCATTATCAACCCAATGAGCATCTGTTTCGTTCGACTGCAGAGCGGTGACGAGAGGCAATCGAGAATTTTGTGGAAAACGAAGCAGGAGATTCCGTCCAACTCAGTTCTCTCGCGGAGATTGCATTGCTATCGATATTCGCACTTGAACTTATAGTGAGTGCTTTGAATTAACTTAAGATGATGGAACGATAATAGCAGTGAGAGCAGAGTTCTATACGGGGTAAGGTTGAATCTTTAATTGTTAATACTCAAATCGAGAAAGCCGTCAATTAAATCAAAGAGAAAGGTTCAAGAGTCAATATCCACTTATAAATTATTAGAGGGAAGGATTTTAAGAAGACTTTGATATTTACGGAAAGGACAATGGGCAGATATCCGCGCATGAAGGACACATGGACAAACATTAACTTAGACAAACGTAAGCGTGAAAGAAATGGTGAAACAGCTTTACTGCCTAAGAAACAGAGTATCCAGCGATGGCTGATGCGAGAAAGGAATAGTCAGCAGAATATCTGAGGTGAAAAGGATATTCTATGTAATGGAGAATCTTCAAACTGCTGAGAATAGAAACAATTCATCAGATGCTGCATATGGAGGATGTTGCTCTATTAAAAGGAAACTTGGAAGTTGGCAACAGCTTAGAAGTGAAGAGTGGAAGGATTCGAAATATGGTGCTACCGAAGAATGATGAAGATAAAATGGATCGACCTTGTAAGTGACGGGGAAGTGTTAAGAAGAGGGGGAGAAAAGAGGAGTCTTCCAAAAACCTTACTATGAAGGCGGCAGGACAGCTTAATCTTCGTCCATGTCTTGAGGCACGATGGCCTGATGAAGGCATTCGTCGGGGGTCTACATAATCTGCATCTACGCTAAAATACCCTGCTAGCCACCTCTATGGTGTTTGGCAGGTGTAAGGTGGTCTGGTGTATGGTGGTGCATGGTTAAATATAGTGTTTGGCGGGGGGGGGGGGGTCGTGTGGATGAGAAGAAAGGCAAAGGAAGGTTCAGCAGGAGAGTTGACAGAGGAAAGGTTTTTAAGGATGAAAAGAGAGGAGAAATGCGTAGATATGAAGGGTTTTATAGATGGGAGATCGGAATGGAGATCTCCGTCAAACCAATGTTCGGATTGATGACTGATGTTAATGATGATGATGATGCAGTTAGCGATTAAGAGGCAGAGAGAAGGGATGGTCCATTATGAGGAATGTAAGTGAACTCACCTCTGTGAGGTATCCGCGCACCGTCTGGTCGGAAATGGCTCTCTTCTGCGGGTACGCGGACGTCACCGATGGGAAGTCGAACACGATGCCGGACGCCGGGAGCAGCAGCCCAAGCCACGCCACGCTCATCTGTTCACCGCAAGACAAGAACAAACAATTGAAAGCTGTTGATGTTGCTGTTGTTATGGGAGGAGGGGATGTTTCATTCAGTTATGCACACGAGTGATTCTGTGATGAAATCAATATGATGTAAACACTCTCGGCTAGTTTTGTTCCCAAAATGGATCATTATTGCATAGCGCAAATATTTGGTAGTCTAGGTGACGAGCAACTTAGGCTATGGGTTCAGCGTTGAGAGCATTCACATGCACTTACATTCAAAACGATACTTGTGATTTATATAACGAATGAAAGATAATTTTTATTTCGCTACATCTTCGAGTAAGGACGCGATTCATCAGCTGCGGCGTATGGTTTATGGTTCCATACGGAAGCGAGGATTGGACAGCTGCGGCGAAGTCAAGAGTGGAAGCATTGGAAATGTGTTTTGCATAAAAATGTTGGAGATAAAATCGATAAACAGAGTAAGTAATAAGGAAGTGCAAAGATGATGGGGGAAAAGAGAATTGTCTTCTAAAAACACTAAGACGCAGACGGGTCAACTCAGTTGGTCACATTATGAGACATGATGAAGGCAATCGTAGAAGAACGGGTGGAAGGAAAGAATGGCAAGGGATGGCCCCGAATGAATTGAAATAGGACAAAGAGTCATAAAGGATGTCAAAGAGAATAAATATGTCGCTATGAAAAGGCTAGCAAAGAGGAAATTGGATAGGATAGCTGCATCGAAGCAATCTTAGGATTGTTGGCAACTTTTATTTGAATATTATTCTTCGGGAGTGCAGATTTGCTGTTTTAACTTTCAAAAAACTGTTTTTTAAAAGGAGAATATCATATTTTCACTAATTTATTCACTGTACTATCTTTCATCATATTGATCAAACATGAAAGCGAGGTGGTGGCACATTTGTCTTCGGCGCGGATCAGCGAGAGCGAAAATGTTGTCGACTGGAAAAACAACGCGGGAGATAACCAGGAAATATGGAGTCAGCATTAGAGTAGCGTGAAAGTATTAATTCATAAACCATTCTCGATACTTGCGACACATTCACAGTAGAGAGAAAAATTGGAACTTCAGTTGCCATCATTAGATTTCAAGCCATTTATAGGTCGTACAAATCTACACGGCCATACATCATTTATAGGTCTTTACACGCATAGGTCATATGTTTTGAGAATGATGTGGTACCAAATTTTGAGATATCTATACCAAATCATTGGATTCATTTTTAGTCCTCGAGTCAGTTAACGTCTAACTATAGATCTGTTGCGTTTACTTGATAGAATTTTTAGTCACGTTTTTCACTTTTTTCTCATTTTACTGCAGATATATTTTAATGACGACTATAATTATGATAAAATAATCACAGTTTGCATGGTTCAGAGAAAATTATCAACTCACCAAGGTTTCCACAGTCATTATCAGTTATTATCACAGTTTGACTTTAACGGAGTTGGGGGATGAAGTCCAAGTTGTGTTTGTGCTGTTTTTGCTTCCCTCCCAAACGGTTAAGTTTCAAATCCCGACGGTGGCAGGAATTTTTTCCAGGGACTGCCTGATACCTTCTTTAGTGCTTCGTGGAGAGCAATTCAAGAGCAGCACACCGTCCGTCGGATGGGACGTCAGGCCGTGGTCCCTTTGGCGCTCTACGTTCAGAGCAGGTTAATGCCGACGCCGGGTTTCTCTCCACCCTTCCTTCATGGCGAACTTAGCTCTCAGTCGCTTCCTCAAAATACCGCTCCATGATACAGTTTGTCGAAATCTTAACAGTTTGGTTAACGGATATCTGTGGACGATACAAAAGTCCGTGTGTGATTATGTGACCTGTCACCACGGTCCACAGGAATTATTATTGTAGTATTCTACCGATTAAGGTAGGTTTCCATGGAGTATTCGAGAAGCTATCTGGGAGCCTCCCTTTCCTTCCAGCACTGCCTTCTTTAATTCACTGTAAGGCCTACTCTCTTTCAATCTATCAAAAAATCCTATTATTTTCCTTCCCCTCCCTCGTTTCCCTAACATTCTACCCTCCAACACCATTTTCAGCATCCCCTCACCACTAAGCACTAACTCCATCCATACCTTCTGTCTCCTGCGTATCTCATCTAAAAGCTGCCTCTCCTCGCCAACCATATACAGCACTTCGTCGTTCCTTCACCTCTCCGTCCATTTCACCCTCTCCATTCTTCTCCATACCCACATCTCGAATGCCTCCAATCTTCTCTCGTCTTCTTTCCTCAGTGTCCACGTTTCCGCACCGTAGAGAGCTACAATCCAAATCAAACTCTTCACCAGCCTTTTCTTTAAACTCTTACACAACGATCCTCTCAGAAGCTCCTCCCTGTTCATAAACGCCTCCTTCGCTAATGCTATTCTCTTCCTGATGTCCTCACTACTGTATCCGTTTTCCTCTAACGTACTGCCTAAATAGTTGAATTGCTCAACCTGCTCAAGTTTTTCACCACCCACCTTTATCTTGAGTCTCACATTCCTCGCTCGTGATGCTTTACAAAACCGCATAACCTTAGTTTCCTTGTGATTAATCCTCATCCCATACTCCTCGCAACGTTCGTATAACACATCCACTAGAGCCTGAAGCCCCCTCGCTGACTGGCTGATCAACGCCTGGTCATCCGCGAATCTCACTGATTTGAACATCATTCCTCCCACTTTTATCCCAGCTTCTAACTCATCCCACGCTTCCCTTATCATCTCTTCAGCGTACATGTTAAAGAGCAGCGGCGATAGAGGACAGCCTTGCCTCACACCTCGGCCAATGCTTGCCCACCCAGATTCTCCGTCCGCTATCCACACTTGCGCAGTCTGGGCCATATACAGATTACGAATCAGTCGTCTATCCCTCCAATCTACACCCATTCTCTTGAGAATATCCATTAACTTCACCCAGTTCACCCTATCAAACGCTTTTTCAAAATCCACGAAACACGCATATACGTCCTGGTCATATTCTAGCCTCCTCTCCACGAGGGACCTCATTATTGCTATTGCATCACGAGTTGACTTCCCTTTTCTGAAACCAAACTGATCTTCGCCCAAATATTCGTTTGCCCTCGCCTCCATTCGTCTGTTCAATATCCTCAGCACCAATTTCGCCGCATGCGATATTAGGCTGATAGTCCTATAAACTCCGCATTCCACAGCTTTCTTCTTTTTCGGAAGCGGAATTAAAACCGTCTTCACGAAATCCTCCGGCCAACATCCCTCCTCATAGATCCTGCGCTTTAGTTCGAAAAACCTTTTCTTACCTTCCTTCCCTAGATTCTTCAGGAGCTCACACGGGATGTTGTCCACGCCTACTGCTTTCCTAGCCTTCATATCACGAAGTGCTCTCTCTATTTCCGAATCTAATATCTGCGGTCCAAGATTATCCTCCTCCACTGCACTTTCCTCCTCTAGAGTCAATCTCTCTGGTCTGTTCGTTCCGTCATACAGGTCCTCCACGTATTCCTTCCACCTACCCTGTACCTCTGCTCGCTCGGTTAGCATCCTCCCATCCTTAGCCTTAATTTTAGACACGGCTTGTCCTCTTTTGCCGCCCGATAGCGACTTAACTTTGGCGTACAACGCGCCTACTTCTCCCCCCTTCTGGAACTTTTCCATTTCCTCACATTGTGTTTTCCACCAAGCCTCCCTTGCCCTCTTAGTTTCACGTCGTAATCGATTATTCAATTCCCTATACATTCTTTTGCCCTGTTCTGTGTCCACGTTCTTCCACTTCCTTCTCTCCTCCATTTCTTTTACCATTGCCTCCGTTATCCACGGCTTCTTTATCCTTCTACTGTCCACGTAGCCAATTGACTTCTCCGCCGCTTTGACTATTCCCGTTTTAATATTATCCCATCTTTCCTCAACAATCTTGGTGCTGTCAATGTCCCGCATACTAATATCCACTAGTTCCTGATATTCTCTCCTCATACTCCCTTTCAGGGCTTCTGCGTTCCTTTTCGTCGTCTTCCTAACTCTTATAAGTCTTTTGAATCTTACGTTGCATTTCATGAGCACTAAATTGTGGTCCGAATCCGCATCCGCTGCAGGGAAGCTGCGCGAGTTTTTCACACAATTCCTAAACCTCTGTCTTACCATAATGTAGTCTATTTGATATCTCCCCGCATCCCCTGGACTTTTCCACGTGTACCTTCGCCCTTTATGATGATTGAACCACGTGTTTGTGATGAAAAATTTGTTTCTCCTACAAAATTCTGCTGCTTTCTCTCCCCTATCGTTCCGTATTCCTAGACCAAAATCTCCTATTTCATGTCCATCCCTCTCTTCCCCGACTGAAGCGTTCCAGTCCCCCATCACTACTAGATTTTTCTTACCCGGTGTGTCTCTAATCATTTTCTCGAGCTGTTCATACACCTCATCTACTTCTTCCTCCCTATGATTGCTAGTGGGCATGTAAACTTGGACCACCACAAGGTTGGCGGGCCGCGCCTCAATTTCTACCACCAGAATCCTATCGTTTACCTGGTCTATACCTACCACACGCTTACCCATCTTCCCGTTTAATACTAATGCTACCCCTCGCTGGCTTTCTTCCCCTCCACTATATATAACCCTATATCCATCACTCCAATAGTCCCCCCTATCCCTCCACCTCACCTCGCATAATCCTAAGATATCTATTCTCCCTTTATCCATTTCCCTTTTGATATTTTCTAACTTTCCCGCCCTCATCATAGTCCTCACATTCCACGTCCCCACATTTATAGCCGACTTCTTCTTCTCCATCTTCTTGGTCTTCCGTTCTTCTTTCTTCATTGCTGCTGCCGCTGATGGTGATGATGATAATTCTCTGCAAGGATTTCGCATGTTGGCGACCCCGAGGACCTTGCCGACCTCGCTGCCGTGCCCGACACCCGCCCTTTGCGGACGGGTCCCGGGCGATGAGATTCCGAGGCTCATTTGGTTGTACTCCATGTGTTCAGGGAAGAGATAGTTGGTAGGGTTTCCCACTTCCATTCCAACAGTGTTTTTTACGTGACACCATCACGTGGACTACCTTTCGTCTGGCTCCTACCCTTCGACCTATCTGGCATGGGTGGCCCTACCGGGAATAATTTAGAATTAATCCCGCCAGTGCAGCTCTAGGGGTCATAGGAACGCGCAAGCCTTTCCAATGTGACAAGGTTGTAGCCCAAGGGAAAGGTCCACAGAAATATCCCCATAAAATAAAATTATTCCACTGCAGGCTCATCTATGAAATAATCAAATGTATATACATTATGAAGGTCGTTTAAAATGTGGAATTCCTAATAAAAAAAGGTATTTACCTAGAAACGTGGTCTCATACTTAAGTGAAGGCGCCCGAATATAGAAGTCGTAATGCAATGTGTAAAGAATGCAAATTGTTACGTCACGAGCACAATCATGCCAGCAGTTTAAGATTACAATGTTACGGAGAGCGGCGACTCGGGTGGTTATCGGGCGGGAATGGCGCCAGGGAGTGGCCGGCGCCTCTCGACGGCGAACACCGCTTGCAAAGAGGAGACGGCCAGAAGTGAGCGCTATGCAACCGAAGGGCCTTTTCAGGAAAGTATTGCCCTTGTGTCCTTCCGAATATTAGGATAGTTAAGATCGAGTAAACAATTAGAATGCCCGAAGAAGACATTGAGATATAGGCATACGTTCACAAAGGTTCTCTCTAATTTCCCTGAAAATATCTAATTGAAAGCACAAGTGTATATGACATGAGTAATGAGATGAAACCAAAGGAGACGAAAACATACCTCATCTCAAGATTCATTTATTGTTAATACTATCATCAACATCTACATAATACCCTGCGAGCCACCTCTAGGGTGTTTGGCAGGGGGTGATCAATCACCAGCATGCAGCATGCAATTCGACTCCCATCTCGGGTATGCACACGTGTTAGATATCTTCTCTGCTATACGTTTCGCCAGCAAACACCGCTACATTTTCGGCGCTGAACGCAAAATTTCAGTAGACCCTCGAAACATCCCGGTAGATAAATCACCCGGTTTCAGACCCGTGGATCCTAGCTTCAAGTATTTATAAATCCCCCGCTAGTCCGTATTTTTTCTCAGGTCAACATATTTTGGCCGCTTATTATACGAATACGTGTCGTAATTTTCGAGCAATTATTTTTTATTTAGTGCCCGAATGATCCGACATATACATTTGTGCTAAGCATGTCATAGTCCAAGACATATTCATACTAGGTAAGATCCACTATAATGACCCGGATGCGTTGGATGACTGATTGGGTTGGAACTAAATGAATAAATTTCTGAAATATTAGACACTATTACGATGTTACAATAACCGAATTCCACGAAATTGAAGCTTAGGTTTTAACTAAGTCGTGCTATGCGTGAAAGGCTTACAAGATTCCCCTGAAGTCTACATTAAATAATTAATCGCCTGCGAAATTTCAGCCACCGTTTTCCATCAGATTAAAATCTGCCTTTCTCTGAGGTCAATCCATCTCAATTTAACCACGAGAGCCTATTTAAAAAAAACAGACAATGAGTATTTTTTGATGACATGCGAAAAGGAAAACTTCTGTCTATCTTACCTATTGGTCTAAGAACAGGCTATCTATCCCGTCTGTCGTCATTGATCAGAAAACAGGCTCGTCTAGAATAGAAAAATTGTTTTCGTAGAGAGCGATATTAAAACTGAAATTTTCGGGGATAAACCGTGTGTAATTTTTTTCCTGAGGAGAACTTTTCGCAAAATTTAAACGTAGTTCGACCCAAATATCGTTTTAATGACGAAAGAATTTTGCGGACCCCATGAGGTGCACTTATTGAAATGCACAAAATACCCCTAATAAAACCTCCAGGGTGTGAGGCAGGGGGTGATTTGTCACCAGCATGCAATTGGTACCACATGGTTATCAAAAATATAATTATAATAAGACTCTGTCACAAACATACATGTAAATCTAAATTATGTCAACGGTAAGTTTTTGAAAAGAGTCTAACTATGCAATAATATTTCAGTGCGTGAAACCACAATAATGTCTACTGGTGGACGAAATCCGTAGTCGATTCAAAATTACTGCAGTGGAATTTTTTAAAACGTCTATGAGCCACCTGATCGGCGTGATAATGCTCTCAATCGCTCTATCATGTTTCGCGTGAAATAATATTTAACACGATCCAGTTCGAAAATGTATTCAATGCATTTCCGTGTTTTAGTAACTAAGTAAATGATTCACGGGGAGAGAGAAATTCAAATGCTAAATTAAGTGGAAGTATGTGTAGAAGAATATCTGCGCCGCCGGTTTTTCGATTGTCTCGAGCAATCATCAAGAGGGACTCCCCGAGGGTTAAGCTAACAAAGAGAGGTGAAACCACCTCTTCTCACTGTTGATGATTGTGTGAGTCAATCGAAAATCTTGTTTCCGTGATATGTCCATCCAATTTTATTTGAGAATATATTTCCTATCTTCGGACAATTCAGCTTCAGACAAACAATTGCCCAACGAAATAATTCCACAGTATAGGCTGTGTATGCAAGATTCACTTATTTGTGTTTTTGGAGTTAGGTCAGCATATTTAAAATAAAAAAAACACCCAGTCCTTTTGCCGACGTTATTTTACCACCATTATTTTATATATTGGCTGGTTTCACGTGCGTACGTTTAACTACAAATTGGCTGAAGTGAGTTTGTCCGAGGGCAGGAAATCCAATTACAAATTAAAAATTGGAGGAAAATATTTCAGAAACAAGTTTTTCGATTGACTCAGGCAATCATCAGCGGGGAGGGAAGTAGGTTTTAGGGCTGGGCCAAGAGTGGTTTTACATTTTTGCCCTCCCCTGCGAGAAGAAACGGAAGAGGGTAAATAAAAGATCGAAATCATTGCAGACGAAAAGACCGTCATCTGGGACACAGTCAAGAAATATGTGTAAGTGCACAATTAACCCCAACATTCGACATCGACACAAATGAAGACTCCGCCAATGAGGACCCAATTGAACTGCGTGGACAGACACTCCAGCTAGGCTCCATCCTCCACCCCTGAAGACGATCGCAGACATCGCCTCCGACCACGCACGCAAACGAACGCGCGGAGGAACACTCGAGAAATAGACACTCGTGCGAAGAATAAGGAGAGAGAGAGTGGTTTCTTACCTGGTACCTCATGCTGCGCGTGGCTCGTCCCTTGCCGGCCCTGCCTCCAAATGCCCGAATGTGCTCTCCGCTCCCCCTTATTCCCCACCACTGCCGCCTCCGCTGCCTTCGCCAATCGCATTCCTCCCCCTCCCACCTCCCCTCCGGCGCCAAGCCGTCTACCCCTCCCACCCCCACCCCTTCAAATGGAAGAGCGGGGAAATCAGACTACACACTCGGAGTAAGATGTGTTGTCCGCTGCTGCTCTCGCGATATACGTGTGTGTGTGTGAGAGTATCCATGTCGTCACTTGCAAATGCAAGTATTGACCCCAAAGTACAATCGCCAAGCGATCGGAGTTCAGAGCGAGACAAAGCCAAGGCACGCTTATCACAGGGCGTCAATTTGAGGAATTTTGATGGCCGCCATCACTCACGAAAAAAATACACAAATAGTCAATCCCACACTTGTTTATTTTCTGAACTTGGTGTCGATGAGGGTCCTTGACAATCACAAGCTGAATTTGCCGTATGCTATGTCGGAAAATAAACAATTGTGGAATTAACTAATGCATAGTATTATTTTTAGTGATGTTGATGATAATCACATTTCTTCCAAATCTTTTCTCTGCAAACACCTACTAACAAAGTCTAAAATATTTTAAGGTTTACTTTACACTAGTATTTTACCTACAATGACATGGCTACTTTACATGGTCGCCAAAATACGTAGCAACTTTTGTGTAGTATTGTAGTGTGTATTATTTACACTATTTAGGGCCACCGAAAGACTCCAATTGCCAATCGTGAACCTTCCCTAAATCCACTCTTGGCGATGTAAACTATATTTCGACTCGGCCTCGAGAATAACGGTGAAACCCACAGTGATTGCAATTGCAAAATATTCCTCGAACCCTGGACCTTTGGCTTTACGGACCACTACGCGGCGTAGGTATTATCCGTGCGGAATTTTTCACTTGGACCGTAGCGGGGACACAGTCAAGAAATACGTTTGTGGCTTACAGCGCCGTTCAGGACCAAAATAACAATAGGTTAGTTTCCTTCGTCAAGGAAAACGAAAGGCATTGATTTCGATTCGACACCCACCATTAGTGTATTCATAATATACAAATTATTTGGTTTTAGAAATACCGGATTAGACGAATGGCAATGGTCAATTTTAACCTCATTTGAAAAAAAACAGATTGGCGCCCATGCGATGTCACTCCACGTGACGTCACAGGGACCTAGATGCTACACGAGTAGACAAGAGTTTAACATCGTCTGAGATTACCAATGCATAAATGAGGCACAGAGCTCAGGGAAGCATCTGTTAATAATCACATACTAAAATTGCCAATGGTCGGAAAGTTTCCTTCGCTTAATAGCGTATTAATAATCCTTATTTAAGCAAAGCGCTACCAACTAGCAGGGTACTCTGCTACCTGCTAGCAGCCTGCACCTCAGCGGCGCACACATCCTCGCCCCAACGTCACCTCACACGGCGGTAGCGGGAACCAGAATGACGACACACGGGCTTTTCCCAGCTTTCATACTTAGCCGTCGCGTTTACGCGCGCTTGAAAATGTTCACTTTTCATTTAATCGCCAAAAATAGATATCGTCATTTAAAAATCTAAATGCGTTAAATACGTACTCCAGGAGTAATAATCTATCGATTTAGGCAATATAAAATAATAGGAAACCACCCTCCCGAAACAATCCGGGAGCCGATGGAAGGGGAAGATAAGTATATCAACGAATTTAAAAAAACGGCTTTCTCATTCAGCCAATCGTTCCTCATTTCGAAAGGAAAAAGTGTAGAAATTAACGGACCAAGCGAGGGCTATGCGTCAATGCCGAGGAGTGACGTTAGCCCACTAAGGTGGTTGTTACCGAAGTAGTGTGAAGGGGGATCGATTAGTTTCGGAAATGCCTTTGTTTTGGCAAATGTGTACTCTTAATCAGCGGTCAACAATCCAATGATTAGCTTGCCGCAGCTCTCCACTCAATTCTCCTATCATTTAGGTAATTTTTTCACAGCTTCGTATTTCTTCTCTTCCACATCCTTCTTTACCTGCTCCAGATATTGTATTCGAGGTTTTCCTTTTCTGAAATTGCCATCCACTAGTTCCTAGATGATTGTTTTCATCAGGCCGTTATACCTCAAGTTGTGGCCTATCAGGTCGTCCCGTCTTCTCATTATGGTTTTACTGTTTGATAACTTATAATACATTGGAAATTTTCATTTAAAACTCAAGAATTTAATCATCAATACTATCACACCCACATGCTGAGCATGGACTTGATTAATACGCAATGAGAACGAAGCTGTATGCCGGCAAAGATGTGCCGTGGAGTCCAAAACCAACTTTTATCTCAAAACCTTTTTTATTATGATAAGAGTAACATATGAAAATCAACTGAAATGGCGAATACGAAATTTCTGCTTGTACAGATATTTTTAGAGTATTAAAATCCTTCTTTATTGCATGCTTTTCGATTTTTATAATATATTACTGTGATATGGGCTTTTAAAACTTGAGCCGCTTTGATTTTGAAGCAGAAGTTAATTTCATTCTCATCGGGATCCCGAATGACGCCACCCTCAAAGATTTTCCAGTGATTTTTCCAAATATCGAATAACAGTTCGTCGAGGCGTTATCACCGAGTCTCCAGTTCGTTCGTGATAATCCGTCAGAAGATGGAAGGTTTTTTCAATGCAGGCGGATATTTTCTTTTTCCAAATTTCCAGCAGATTGGCTCTGCCACATTTTTTTCTGTTTCCCTATGTTGGCTTCCACACTTAGGTTTCCCCTGTATATAGGGTGGAGGAAAACTGTGGCACAAGATTTTAATCCCGGATAGCTGATGCCAGAAAAGAACTAATGATGCTTAGGTCGAAAACGCACATTTTTTAAAAGATCAAAGCACCATAGACAAAGGCAAATTCAGGCAAAATATTCGAAGTAGTGAGGAAGGAGTCGTGAGTTGACCAGAGCAACAGTGCAAACTCACGACTAATACGAGCGCTTGGATGAAAGGTTCTGTAGTTTCAAAAATGGTGCGTTTTCGACCTGAACATCATTTTATAATTTTGGCTGATACTGGCATTAGCTATCCAGGGTCAAAATTTAGTGACAAGATCTTTCTCCTCCCTGTGCGTAAGTCATGGCATTGCCATACAGAGCATGGAGTGAGGACATTTTGGGATGAGGATGGAAAGTATATTTGTTTGGGATCCGAGGTGAGGTCCTTCAAAAGAACACTTCAAAACATGACTGCCATAGCTAAACTCGCCCGCAATTGATCGGGTGAAACTGAGTCATTTCCCGTTCCTCGTTTTCTACGGAGAAATGGGCACACACTGGCGGAGTAATCGGAAACCTGCGGCCGAGTACGGCTGCACTCGACGACAAATCGTCGAGTACAGTCGTACTCGACGACTCAGCTGCCCGAGAAATCGTGTCTAACTTCTCGCAGCTACTCAAAACGCTCCTGCAACCAAGTTTCAGATTCGAGGAAAGGTATTTTGAGAGCGAACCCTCAAAGCATCTTCTGCTAAGTTGCTGCAGAGTACCTAATCCGTTCAGACTCAGCGGTTGAGCGTGGACTCGAGATGAGTGAGCGGTCGACACAGCCACACTCGATTGACTGGAGTCTATGCATTCGATTCCAGGGCCAGCCCAGTGAAAGTTGGCGAGTTTGCGAACTTTTTGTTTGGCTTCGTTCTCAATCGCAGAGAGATGTCAAAAGTTCATTTTTTTGAGCGAGCGAATACATTTAGTTAGCACACTGTTGATAATCGTAAATTCTCGAAACTTGTTCTTATAAGCCGATTGCTGACGAATGCCAATAGCTCCTTGATAATTCTCCTGATAATCTCCGCATTCTGGACCTCTTTCAGATGGGTGGCTGCGGCAAACCACCAGGACGGCTGATCCGCGCTCAATAACTGCAAGTGGAGAATAATCTGCAATGCCACCGTGAAAGTGAGATTATTTTGAAGCAGAATGCAGCAGAGGGTGAGTACGGGGCCCTCCTGATTCAATTACACGTCCTCACATTACTCGTAGCCAATTTACATTGCTGTGAACATTTAGAACGCAGGATAATGCCTACGACTACCTGCGGGTAATACCTACGACTTGTTTGCAACCTCATTGACATCGTTACTTCTAAAAAGCTACATTTACATGGAATAAACTGCCTTGATAGGCGTGCGGTGGGGGGTGTTAGCAAAAACATTTCGCGTTGAACCGCCGAGTTCCCACTATCATTAATTTCCTTTATTGTTCAGAAGATAAACCAAATCCTATTGCTATCCTTTCGGAAAAATATCTTTCTTAATTTATCGTTTACGTCGGCTCTAAAAATGTAGTGAGGTCCTGAGATGAGTGTTCTCCGTGTCGTTCTGAAATATATCTATTCTTAATAGCTCAAGCGTTCCAAGTCTATCGCATTGTCCGCGAGTCTCTAGCTCTTCCCCGCCTCAAGTTCTTCGCGGAAAATCTGTGTTTCACTCTCCTTTCGCTCGTGACAGTTTTCCACGAATCATGCAACGTTCCCTTTTTCGTATTTTACGGCACGGGTGAATAGGGTGGTTTCCTATTATTTTTTATTGCCTAAAACGAATGATTATTACCCCTGTAGTACGCATTTCACGTTTTAAGAATTTTAAATGACGATATTTATTTTTCGCGATTGAATGAAAAGTGAAAAATTTCAAGCGCGCGAAAACGCGACGGCTAAGTATGAATGCTGGGAAAAACCCCTGTGACGTCATTCTATTTCCCGCTGTCGCCGTGTGAGGTGACCTTGGGGCGAGGATATTATGCGCCGCTGTGATGCTGGCTGCTAGCAGGTAGCAGATTACCCTGCTAGCCGGTAGCGCTTGGCTTACAGTCCAGCCGCCGAGAGTTGTCCGATGACAGCTAGAAGGAGTAGGGGGCAAGGTTGCCAGGTAAGAAATGGAAACGCCCACACCACACGTAAACAAAGGGGAAAGGAACCAGAAGGGACGACGAGCGTGAAGGACCCAAAGGAAGATTCCTTTGTTTTGGCGATTCGCAGAAAGGGCTTGTTTTGGTGGCTCAGGCTTGTTTCAGTGCTTCATATCCATGAGACAACGTTGTATGACTGGGCGAGGGTATGAGGTGCGTTTGGGGGACAGCAATTGGCTGCAAACCGTGCAGGCGCAGGGTTCTCCGCCCCTCCTTTTGAACTGTCATCGGACAACTCTCGACGGCCGGACGTAAATAAGGATACCTTATCAAGCGAAGAAAACTTTTCCGACCTTAGCCAGTTTTAATAGGTGATTATTAAGAGATGTTTCCCTGAGCTCTGTGCCTCATGCATGCATTGGTAATCTCAGACGATGTAAAACTCCTATCTACTCGTATAGAAACTAGGTCCCTGTGACGTCACGTGGAGTGGCATCGCATGGGCGCCAATCTGGCCTTTTTCAGATGTGGTTAAAATTGACCATTGCCATTCGTCTAAACTGGGATTTCTAAAACCAAATATTTTCTTTTTTATGAATACACTGATGGCGGGTGAGGGATCGCAATCAATGCATTTCGTTTTCTTTGATGGAGGAAACTACCCTATTGGGTACTCATTAGAAGCAGAAGCTGTCCTGCAGCAGAATATTAAGACTTACGCGGAACACTATTCGTTTATTTTGACGCCATTCGTAGCCATTTTAGATTACCGAGAACATTTGAATCTTGGGGCCATGGCAATACGATGTTCGTATGTTATGTTTGCTCCTGAGGCCAACATGAACCTTTATTTCTCAGTCTCCTCCCGTTCGCCTGTGCCGGGTCTACACTAGTAACTTGAGTGACTACTTAAGTTGGCTCTGTATTTAAGTTGGTAGTGCAGGTGTCACCAGCTTCATTTAAGTACACCTCCACTTAAGTCATCTTAGAACCCAACTTAAATTGCGTAGGCAACTGTTTCCGCACGGTTGAAGCTCTTCATGTGTTGTAAATGGCACATAATACCCATCTCACATCATCCCGTTGATTATGTTCTAAGTTGTGCTGTATTGTATGATGTGGTTATTGAGCGTTCTATTTCGTTAGTTAATTTCTAGTGTTGGAGATATTAATTCGACGAATTTATTTTGTAGTGTTTCTCATCTTATTGTTGGTTTTATTTCCGTGAAAACTAATTGCTTTATGACTGTTGCTCACGGTGAAACTCGATTTATAAAACTTAGAAACGTTTTAAGGAATTTTAAGACTGACAATGAGACGACGGCAGAGGATCCGGTAAAACAGTTCATTTTCCATGGTGTCATAATCGAAAATAACGTAAACGAATGCACTCAGTAACTTCCCACACACTGATCTCTGCATTTTTCCAGGGTTTTCTTCCGCGTCAGGTTGTTGGTTGATTGACAACAGTTTCGCTGGCTGTCATGCCAGCGTCTTCAGGTCGAAGGTGTCGGCTGTTGGTTTCTGCCTCGCTTATATACTGTAGGCTGGATGGGAGCTGCACTGTGATTGGCTGTCTGACTGGGTGCTTCTCTCTGATTGGCTCTCTCTTTGATGACTCTTTTCCAGGCGCTGTGAAGGAAGTATCCACCTGGAAAAGAGTCATCAAAGAGAGAGCCAATCAGAGAGAAGCACCCAGTCAGACAGCCAATCACAGTGCAGCTCCCATCCAGCCTACAGTATATAAGCGAGGCAGAAACCAACAGCCGACACCTTCGACCTGAAGACGCTGGCAGGACAGCCAGCGAAACTGTTGTCAATCAACCAACAACCTGACGCGGAAGAAAACCCTGGAAAAATGCAGAGATCAGACCATCGCCGCGGAAACCTACGCTCTAACATTCCCACACACTGTTATTGAAACTATTGCATAGGGCTTTAATGTTAGTCCTAGGGATGCCGAGGGCGATAAGATGTGGCGATTTCATTGGACGTGGGAGGAATTAATGGTTGAAATTTAACATCAATGGTTTTAATAAAGCAGTGGAATTTGACTAGCAATAAGTGTTTTTGTTTACGTTATGAATATGTCATTCCAAGAAGTCACGCTTAGTAATTCTAACCTGTGGCCCCATCACCTCTCGCCATATAGCGTTCCCTCAGGAACTGAAATCGGTCTTTCCTTTTAACCTTCTGAATCCAAAATGGTTAATTCACGGAGTTTGGAAGTTTATTTCAAATAACAGTCGCTTTGGATCAAAGAATCACTAATTGCTCTCCTAGACCTTCATCTGTCAACATAACTGTTTCCCGATATAGACAATCACGGTGCTGAAGTCGACTTAAAGCTCAAGTGTAGCTACCGCACCACATTTAAGATTATATTTAAGTGAAGTCACTTAAGTTAAGTGTGTAGTGTAGACCACGGTCTTAGAATATGAGAAGGTCTGGACACTCTCCGTTCAGGCATGGTCAGGTGAAGCCGTTTCCCGTTGAGGCCGGTAGGGGCGCCACCTATCCTGAAGGGCAAGTTTCCTACGTATCTGTATACGATACTTCAGTAATTATGAACTAATTTGTGACAAAAATGAATATAAACACATCGACAGTGGTTACTAGTTAACAAGTTCATATGCACTTAACATCTTATAGCGAAAAATACCTAAAAATCGTTCTCATACGAGAGTATTAATCAAATGGAAGGCGTTGGATTTCAGCTTCGTCTGCTTCCATACCTTTGTAAAATCAGTTACAGCCATAACGAAAGATTGTCAGCAGTTAAAACCTTATGTAGTGAGGAAAGGTATTTTTAAGGAAATAATTATTTATAGCTCTCTTGTGGTAAACGTTAATATAAGTTGTCATAGAGGCTACGTACGCACCATTGCCTCTGAGCCCATCGGCATGTTTCCACGGCCTTATAAGAATATAGATGTTATTCCTTGCTTTCAAACACTATTAACAAATATAATATCAGAAACGCAAACGGCTTCTTACCAAGGCCGAAGTGAAATACTTCTTATGAAGTGACGTATGTTAATGTTTTTAATCTCCTGAGTCTCGATCAAGTGATAATAATAATGGCAGCATAGGCGGATCCAGGGGGGGGGGGGCACGGGGGCACGTGCCCCCCCCCCCCCAGACCCTCAAAAATATGCATGATTTTTAATACGGTCCCATTATCATTGCGTTCGTTTTGTATTACGAGGTATCCTTGTGCCCCACCCAGAACAAAATCCTGGATACGGCCTTGCTTGTGCCCCTCCCAGAAAAAAATCCTGGATCCGCCCCTGAATAGCAGGGCACAGCAAACCCAAAAAAATGATTCTATCCTAAGGACGTTTTGCGGGTATAGCATAGGCGGATCCAGGGGGGGGCACGGAGGCACGTGACCCAGATCCTTAAAAATATGTTATTTTTAATACGGTCCCATTATCATTTCGTTCGTTTTGTGTAACAAGGTATCCTTGTGCCCCCCCCCCCCCCCCCCACCTGAACAAAATCCTGGATACGGCCTTGCTTGTGCCCCTCCCAGAAAGAAATCCTGGATCCGCCCCTGGGGTATAGAATAGGCATATTTAATCGTTGAACAGGGTGAATAATTTCCGGAAGTACCATTATTACCGTTAAAGGCTATTTTATAACGATGCTTGCCTACTCACCAAAGGAATAATTTAAGATTTAAGGAAGTAAAATACCATATGAAAGATAAGAACGAAAGAGATTTTGCAAATAATTTCCGAATAAACTTCCACGAAAACAGTGCAATGGATATAATCCGAGGGATTAGCGGATGTCTGATCACTTTCAGGTGCTGGCAAATCTGAAATATTATCCCTCGCCCAAAAATAAGATGAGTAGTACGACAGAAACCACAGGCTAATACTGCTAATACGCGGTAAATGTACTTTTCATGAGAGTTGCAGGCACCATCGATAACAGCTGCATTAAAAGAAATCATCGAAAGAGGTATTAAGAATGAAAACGATACACATCTTTCCAACTTATATAATGTACACCCAAATCAAATCTACATTTCCAGAATGATTACACAACGCTATTGAAACTGAGATTATTTATACAATCAATGCAAGGTAATGTCATGAAAAATAAATTTTAAGTACTCACAATTTAACATTTCTATTAATTATTTCTATTACTAATTTCTATTTCTAATTACTAATCATTCTAAGAGATTCAATTTAGTAGGAGAGAATGATGAATAGTTGATGAAAGCCGTCGCACATCTTGCATTTTCTCAGTGTTACTTCATTCCTCCACTGTGAATGACATTGACCACTGGAACAGCAGAACCTGTAATTTAAAATATGTATAAATTTTGGAGCTTTAGCACACCAAAAAAAGGAATCGTACAGCTATTTCATCGCTTCTCAGGGTCCGTGGGGACTCTAAAAAGCGAAATCCCCGAAGTCTTGTGGCCATAACCAGTGGTGCAACGCGGTACCACACACGTCCACGGCATTTTCCTTTTTTCAGTAAATCCGCGATATATATCCACGAAATATTAATGTAGAACAATAAGGAAATAATGCAGAAGACTAACATTCGAAAATAAATGAAAACTAAATCTTAATTAATTACAAAAATGACTTTTTCCACTCACCTGTAGTATGCGCTCAACAATACGGAAATTAACTTACCCGCTAATTCTTGCCCTCTAGAATACGTGGCGCCGCCCCGGCAAACGTGCGGCAGGTTGAGGAAACGACTTCAATAAAAGACCATGGGTTCCCAATGGAGTGGGATAGGAAGTGTCATGGGGCTGGTGTAGACAAGGCACTGGGGGGGATGAATGCGGGGACTTGCATCAGCAACCGCTTCGTATTTGCCTCTATATCGATATAAGAATATGAATGAATAACTTAAGGTGACGGATCGATAGCGAGAAGGGGGCCCAGATCAGAGTTAGGTCAATTCGTTCCAAAAAAGGACACCACATGATTATTCATATTTTAATTCGCACAAATAGAAAAGTAAATGACTGCTTGACGCGGCCATTCCCTCGAGCATACTCCATAACACTAATTCAGACTGATCCGAATGGTAGGTACCAAATATTTCAATATAATATACGGTATCAGGCGTTATTTTGTGGAAATGATTCATTATAGAATAAAATAAAATAACTTTGTTTTATTCCACACTTTATTTTAAAAAGCACAACCCGGGTTTCAGCATCTAGTGCTATCATCAGGTCCTGATGATACCACTAGATGCTGAAACCCGGGTCGTGCTATTTAAAATAAAGTGTGGAATAAAACAAAGTTATTTTATTTTATTCTATGCCAAATATTTATTTTTTTCTGCAGTTAGTCCCCTGCTCCCCCTCCTTACATACGAAAGAATTCTTAGGTCTTCTCGAAGCCTTCTTTACAACCACAATTGCCCCTTCGTTCGTTTATACATAACTTTGATTCCTCAGCTCAGCTTGACTGTCTTGTTTCTTCGGTCTGAGGCATCCGACAGGCAGAAATGTGGAAATTAAGTTCAGAAGTGAACCTCAGGCCGTGGAAATGCACGTGCAGAAGCATGCTATTTCATCTAGGCGACGATCAATTATTTACGTGTAGACCTTCTACGAAATAAGATTAAGTAATCCCACATAAGAAGTAATTTTACTAACAGCAGATGATTTTTCATCAACAAAAACTATACATTTTTACACTACTTACTCTTACTAACATATGTGGCAGATCAAATCTAAGATGATTTTTGTCTCCAAACTCTATCCTCCGCCACGTCAACCTCTCCCCCAAATAATTTTGATTAAGTAGCGTAAAACTTTCATAGGCAGCTGCTGCACATTTTAACGATATAAGTCTTACTCGCCTCGTATATCAGAATGTTTAATCGTAATACAGAAATGCAAAGGAAGATTTCAAAACTTATTTTTCCTGTCGCGAAGATTTTATTTCTTGATGCTCCGAGTCTACATCATTTCAAATGCTATTCAATGAAAATTTCAGTGGTGGCTCCTCGATGCAATATACAATAGTCCCTGATTTACTAATTTATTGGCTTCGCAACTTCGAAAATCATTCCGAAAATTCCGAAGCATTGGGAGACCTCTAGAAGCATCATGTCAAACCGGAAGTGCAGTCACCTAAGCACAGACGGATTTAAATTTTTAAGTCACCAGCAATGCTCATTGTGTTTGATTATCGCGCCTCTGATTATGTAGATATTTGCTGAAGACTCTAGCTCGCATTTTACAGTACACTTTTCAAGTTCTATGGTCTGTTATATAAGGTTGAGCAGCACTTTGAAAACTGAAATTAAGTGGGTGTCTGAAGAATTAATGCAGCTCAATTAGCTGAAGAAAAAGTGTTCTTAGTTCCATTGTTGCGGCTTAGTGGTGTTACAGGGTGATATTTTAATCTGGGTTCACTTGTCAAAGTGAACTGCTATGATACTGGATTCAAACCGATCTATCTAATGTCGACACAGAAATACCCCGTTGAGTGACGATGATGCGCGTCGTGATGTCAGAGGTTGAAAAACAATAGAATGGACGGTGGCGAAGAAGATACGAGGGTCGTTCAATAAGTCCTTAGAATTTCCGAGAGATTGTACTCTTAATACAAAAAAATAATTTTTCCCAGAAAGCATCACTCTTCACTAGTCGGTTGTTAAGGCCGTTTTACACGTGGCACGGAATTGCGCAGGTTAGAGCTGCATTAAGTTCTAAAATGGCGTGGAATTGCGCGAATGCATGAACGAAATTAGAACGGGCTATTTTGCCGTCTCGCATCCACGCATTCTCGCATGTGTTCCAGCAATTCATCGCTTTACTCGACGCAATTTTGACTGCGCCTTCGCACGTGCGTCAGATTGCGCAATTCCGTGTACCGTGTAAAACGGCCTATAGAGTTTCATCTGTATCCATGCCAAGGTTTGATTGTTGTTGCCAATTGTAGTGAACAAGGAGGTGAGAAGGAGGTGGAGGGGGCACACCCGTAAGGTCTCAGGGGAAAAGGTGAAGCTGGAATGGGGGTGCATGGGAAGGATTAGGCCACGCCCACTCGGCACAAAACATTGGCTGTGCCCGTAAGCATAGGCATAGATTTCGTTTAAAGTATAGCATATATTGACCGGTATTGTTGATGAAAAGCCATCGCAGAAACTCTGAGAATAACTTTTTTGTAGTTTTAATGAGTGTCTTGTGAATTAATCTCAGCTTTAAAAAGTCGACTTCGACGCTTAACTTGCCCAGAAGATGACGATAAATAAGCAGTAATATCCAACTCGGAAACTATGGCGTCTTTCGGAGGAGAAAATATTAAATTGTCGATGAGGGCTATATTATTTTTTTGTTTTCCTCATCATTTAGTAGCCTTGGGCACTGACGTTGCTGACAAATCTATTGACTAAACAATGAGTTTTTAAATCAGATTTCCTTCGACATTGTGAAAAATAACGGGGTGATTTCGTCTCGCGATGGAAAATATTGAAACAGATTTTATTTACAATGCTCTCGGTCTTATTATTTAAAAAAATTACAATGAATTCACAATCCCGCGTCTTTCCAAATCATACTCAGTTGCAACCTCAGAATATTAGGAAATATAATTCTTAGTTAGCAATATCATTCAAAAGGCACAACCGGATCGTGAGTTTCGAGACAAATCACAAAAAGAGGGCAAGTAATTATTGTGCAGTCACCAGCGCAGCGTAAGCCAGAACATAATAACATAATAACCAAAACAACGTGCCGGCCAACATGGTGGATTTTGCTTCGAAAATAACGGCATGTGGCGCCTCCACTTTTTTTTTAACCTCCTTGGTAGTGAACAAATTTCATTTGTTTAGAAAAATGGATAAAAGTGAGTTTCGTGCGGTTATAAAACAGTTGTTCAAAAAAGGCAGTGCTGTAGTTGTTCCGGTACTCCCAAAATCCAAACTCGTTATAAGCGTACCGGTTAAAATACCTTTTGAAATCTGTAGAAAATAGCCATACTATAAATTGTCCAATTGATTTCAGAAAGAAAAATCGGAAATGATTATTTACTTGTTCAGAGTTATCTCGTGGCACAACTTGGAACTAATATATGAGTTTGAATTTGACATTTCAATCGCAGCCGGATGCATAATACATGTTCAGCTGTTGGCAATTTTTGTTGAGGACCGCCTTATTTTTTCCCCAACTACAGCCCTAATTAAAGGGTTAGCGCCGAAAGAAATCAAAGATGAGCTAAACTTTATCAAAGCTGTATGAAGTTCATGTCACATCTGCTCTTGTGTTTGCAACAGTTTACAATTGGGTAAATGTATTTAAACGTGGCCGTACACCCAAAAAAATGAATATCGTTTCGGGCACCCTGTGGAAGTGTGTACCCCCGAAATGATCGACAAAATCCACAATATGGTTTTAAGTCGTTGGGGCCACAGGCATATCGCAACGCACAATCGCTCTAAGCTTGCACGAAAAATTGGGCGTGAAAAAAATCTCTGCAATATGGCTGCCGCGTTTTCTCGCCGTGGAGAATAAACGAAATCGTGTGGTCAAGTCCAAGGCTGTTTTGGCGCTTTTCCGCCGCAATTCTGAGGATTTTCCACGTCTCTACGTAACTTTTTATGAAATGTGGATTCATCTCCACACTGCAGAGACGAAAACAGCCGAAACAATGGAGTTCTGAAGGTGAACAGGCTCCAAAGCAGGCGAAGATGATGAAATAGGGCGGTCAGGTCACGTCTACGACATTTTGGGATGCATGCGGAAAAATCTAGATCGATAACTTAGGAAAGAGGAAGGATGGTAGAAATTAAGAAAAGCGCCCTCCTTTGAAAGAGAAAAAGTTCCTTCTTGAACTAGACAATGCACGGTTGCACACCTATGCAGTTTTTATCGGCCAAAATTACGGAATTAATGTTTCAATTGTTACAAAACTTTCCCTATGCACAACATTTGACCCCCAGTCACTTTTTCTCTCTTCTCAACTTCAATAAATGGCTTGGTTGACAAAGGTTTACGTCTAAGGAGTAAGTCAGAGCCCAAAAAGGCTATTTTGAGTAGATTCCGAAATTCTACTTTTTTGACCGCTTGAAATTCTTAGAAAATGCCAATACAAATTTGTAGAGCTTAAAGAAGACGAAGTTGGAAAATAAAAAAATAACCCAAAATAAATTGTTTTTTTAACCTTTTTCTAAAGACTTGTTAAACGACTCTCGTATATTTGATTAATGAGAATGTACTCTTAAATTTTGGTTTAAGATTGCGTCTACGTAGTCAAGACATTGAAATAAAGTAGGCTGTAACTACGCTTTTTCATTTTATAGTTTATTCACTAATAAAATTAAAAGATAACATTAGGGGTAGGTAATAATTATGACTCGCGGCTGAGCTTTAAGCAAAAGAGTAAGTCCGGCGGAGGGTGGGTCAACCATAGGAGACAGAGGTTAGAAGGGATATAAGCGAGTTTACTTGTCGAATAAGCAGTCGTAGACAAAAATCGGCGGCATTCCGAGGTGGTATGGGTCCATCCATGGGTAAGATAGGCCATCTATATGATACATTAAACCTGTGAAGATGCCGTCACTAGGCTATTGGAGGCCGCTACCAATTATGCCTCACATCACCCGGGGGAGAGGGCAGCAGCTCTTCTTCATGTGAGTGAAGGTGGAGACCACGATGGTCAGTACAGCTACACTCATTGCACTTCAGGCGTGGTAACATTTACTTAAACGGCTATAGTACTGCGATGTGGAATGCAAGGGGATACCACCACGTTATTATCCAGAGGAGTCGCAGCTACTCCAACTTTGAATAATCTGACATGATGGAATAATCTCAGGTAAAACACTCCGGAGGTAAATTAGTCCTCCATTCGGATCTCCGGGCGGGGACTACCCGAGAGGGTACATCGGTCAATTGTGATAAAGTTATGAGGATAGGTACATGGAACGTGAGATCACTCAGGACTTGCGGTAAGCTAGAAAACCTTAAAGTGGAAATGGAAAGATTGAATATTGACGTGCTAGGAATCAGCGAAATGAAATGGCCTGAGGAGGGAGACTTTTGGAGTGGAAGCTATAGGATTATACACACAGGATCCCTGAACGGTAATGCTGGGGTTGGATAATGCTCAGAAAGAGCGCCGGAATGCGTGTGAAAATCTTCCTACAGTACAATGAAAGGATAGTTATGGTGAAGATAGAGACTAAGCCGGTAGATACCGTAGTGGTACTGATTTACATGCCTACGACAGACTACGAGGATTAAGAAGTTGAAGACGTCTACGATGATATCAGGGAAGTAATCAAACTAGTAAGGGGTGAAGAAAACCTTATTGTTTTAGGTGATTTGAACGCTGTCCTCGACGAAGGTCAGGATGGAAGGATAACCGGAAAATATCGATTAGGAAATAGAAATGAAAGAGGAGAAAGGCTGTTAGAGTTCTGCACAGAAAACAAATTAGTGGTTGCCAACACTCTATTTAAGAATCTCATGCGAAGAAGATATACATGGAAAATGCCAGGAGACAAAAGAAGATTTCAATAAAAATATATTTTGTGAAGCAGAGGTTTAGAAACCAGATAAAGGACTGTAAAAGCTACCCGGGGGCAGATATCGACAGTGATCATAATCTAGTGATGATGAAATGCCATCTGAAATTCAAGAAATTGAAGAAATCAGCAAAGAACACCTGGCAATTAGAGAAACTTAAGGAGCCAAAAAATCAACAGGCCTTTCAAGAAGTAGTGGAGCGCAAGATAGGACTAGATCAGTCTGAAAACTCAGTTGAGAATAACTGGACTACCTTAAGAAGTGGACTTCAGGAGGCCGCTAGAGAAGTTCTAGGGATAAGAAAATGTGTTAAGAAAAAGCCATGGATCACGGATGAAATCCTAGACCTCATTGAAGAAAGGAGAAAGTATAAGAATACGAATACTGAGGAAGGACAGGCTTGCTACAAGAGAATAAGGAACAAGATTTGCCGCCAAGCGAGGAAAGCCAGAGAAGCGTGGATGAGGAACATATGTGAGGACGTACAAAATAACCTCGTAAAAGGGAAAGTGGAAGCCTATAGAATAGTGAGGAACCATTTCAAGGAACGAAACACAAAATGTAATAGCATAAGGGACAGGAATGGAAACATTCTAATTGAAAACGAAGATAAAGCCGAGAGATGGAAGGAATACCTGGAGAAATTATACAACGGGAGCAAACTTAGCTCAAAAGTTCTCGAAGAGGAAAGTGAAGTTGAAAAGGATGACATTGGAGCAAGCATCTTAAGATCGGAATTCGACGCTGCAGTAAGAGACCTGCGAAAGAATAAGGCCCCAGGAATAGATGACATTCCAGCAGAGTTAATAAAAAATGCAGGAGAAAAGGTCTTAACTCAACTGTATAAAACTATCTGCGATACGTACTCAACAGGAGATTTACCTAGTGACTTCGAGAAGAACATCATCATTCCCATACCCAAAAAGAAGAGAGCTGAGAAGTGTGAAGAATTTAGGACCATAAGCCTGACGACACATGCGTCGAAGATTCTGACAAGAATCATTTACAGGAGAATTGAACGAAGAGCAGAAGAATTCCTGGATGAGGACCAATTCGGATTTAGGAAAAGCAGGGGCACAAGGGAAGCAATTTTGGCTCTTAGGATGATCATAGAGAAGAGAATGGAGAAAAACAAACCAACCTTCATAGCATTTGTCGATTTAGAGAAGGCCTTTGATAACGTGGAATGGAATTCAATGCTTAGAATTTTGAAAGAAATCGGCGTACTCTACAATGATCGTAGAATTATTCATAGTTTGTATAAAAACCAAGTAGCTGTGATCAAATGTGGACCAAACGGTGCAGAAGCGAGAATAAAAAAAGGGGTGAGACAAGGTTGTGCGCTTTCCCCCTTAATTTTTAATGTTTACATAGAGAAGAAGAAGGTCTTAACTCAACTGTATAAAACTATCTACCATATGTACTTAACAGGAGATGTACCTAGTGACTTAGAGAAGAACATCATCATTCCCATACCCAAAAAGAAGAGACTTTAGGACCAAAAGCCTGACGATACATGCGTGTAACATTCTGACAAGATTCATTTACAGGAGAATAGAACGAAGAGCAGAAGCTTTCCTGGATGACGACCAATTAAGATTTAGTAAAAGCAAGGGCACAAAAGGAGCAATTTTGGCTCTTAGCCTGCTCATAGAGAAGAGAATTGAGAAAGACAAACCGACTTTCATAGCATTTGTCGATTTAGAGTAGGCATTTGAAACTTAACGTGGAATGGAGTTCTCATGGAATGGAGCACTCACAGCTGAGGCAGAGAAGGATTTGAAGAAGACCTTGACGAACATAGAAAGGACAATGGCCAGATATCAGCTGAAAATCAACAAAAAGAAGACTAAGATATTATGCAGCAAAAGAGAGGAGGCTAAGACAAACATTAACCTAGGAAAGCGTGAACTTGAGGAGTTGAAACAGTTTTCTTATCCGGGAGGGCAAATTACCAACGATGGACGAAGAAAGAAACAAATAGCCAGTAGAAGAACGCAGGCGAAGAGGGCTTTCTACAAAAAGAAGAATCTTCTTACAGCCGAGAATACAAGCATAGAAGTAAAAAAAATTCATTAGAAGGATAATGTTTTTCCATCAGACGTATGGATTATGTTTCTCTATCGAAGCGAGGCTTGGACATTGATAGCAGCAGAGAAGTCAAGAGTGGAAGCATTCGAAATGTGGTGCAACCGAAAAATGATGAAGATAAAATTGACAAACCGAATAAGTAACGAGGAAGTGCTAATAAGAGTGGGAGAAAAGTGAAGCCTCCTAAAAACCTTAAGAAGAAGACAGGACAACTTAGTTGGTCAAATTTTGAGACATGTTGGCCTGATGAAGACAATCGTTGAAGGACAGGTGGAAGAGAGGAAGGGCGAGGGACAGCACTAAATGAGTTGCATGGGACAGGTTGTAAAGGATGTAAAAGAGAAGAGAGACGTAGCTTTGAAAAGGCAAGCGGATAGGAGAGAGGAATGGAGAGCTGCGTCAAACCAATCTTAGGATTGCTGACTTATTGTGATGACTTTATAGTTAAAATCACCGTTTTTCTAAGTACACTAAATAATAAAAAAATTGTCAATGATTTATTCTTATTATCGCCTGTGCTACTTTTAACTCATTTTTTATTCATGTATCTGATTTATAAGTACAATCTTTGGAATTGATAAATTATTAAATCTTCCAGCTGCTCCAGTAAATTATCATAGTCTTACTGTAACCCTAAGATTGGAATACGCGATGCAGCCCTCAATTCATACCTTTCCTTGCCAGTCCCTCCACTCCTCCGATGTTCTCCTTCCTCGTGTCCTTATTTCTTTGCCCCATGCCTTGCTTATCCTTGGGGGACTCTCTCCTCCAAAACCTCCATTCCCTCGATCACATTCCCCATTTTATTATCACTCTGTCTTACATGTCCAATGGCCAATATATTAACGTCCCTGCAGCATGGAGCTCCACAGTTCCCTTTCTCCTACTGTCTTCTCTCTATATAAGCCTCCTCGTTCCTCACCCTAACAGCCGTCCACTTGATCCTGACCACCCACTACCAGAACCGCCTCTCGAAGGCTCCCAGGCTTTTCTGGTTAACTTTTCCAGCGGTCCAAGTTTCTGATTTTCGCCCAAAAACCGTGTATCTCATTATCCATGCAGAAGTGTCCCGAGAGTGCTAGTACTTTTTATTTACTGCAATTACTCGCAATGTCGTAATAATGTTACTTACTATTCCGTTTTAAACGTTTACTAACGTTTTCCGTCCGCTATTCTGCGATCATTCTCTTGAAAAATGCGATCAAAATTCATTAAAAATGAGATAACATATGAAATGAAATATTTTCTGGTTCAGATGAACGTCAACGGAAGAGTACGACACTCAAGTTCTCCTATTCACTCAAGCGGAAGCCTTGCATTCAAAGTTAACTTAATATAGTTACTACAGTAGAAATTGAACAAGTTTAGTTTGACCTACCTATTTTAATATTAATGCATCAGAAACATTTTTATTCTCGAGGATGTTTGTCATCCAGGTATGGTTACAGAGGATAACGCGCACCCCGCGAGTTCCAAAAATGGCCATTACTCCCTTTAAATGGAAGGTCCCCACACAAAAACTATTTGGATTTTGAGATTTGCACTTTGATCTTTAATTTGAACGAGACCATTACATTAGTAGATGATGAAAAACAGTGATTTATAGTGATATACATATCTCAGTCGAGAACCGAAAAACTTATGGTTGAAATGTGATCCTATCATTAAATTCATCGAAAAGGAAATTAGAGGAAAAAAATATTTCTTGAAACCCAAATTTTTGGATTCGTTTATTTTCGTGAGATGTCTTACATAAAATACAGCTTTTGTAGTAGTAGTAATTGAATTTAGATTTAAATTAGCAGAATGAAATCGAATAATAGCCCATTACTCATGTTGCATACATTACTGCTGGAAATAACTCATTTGTCATCACATGCAGAGTGAATATTTATTTCGAATTACATAGCGCAGTAAACCTCTGCATAGCAAACACTATATTTCCGAATACTTGGTCAATTGTTCAGGTTGCACAAGTTGATCAATAGCAATCGCACGTTTAACCACATGATTAATCTCTTTTCACTTGGATCACACCCATTTCGAAATTCGACCGGGACCAGCGAATGCAGCTCTCTCGACATCCACCTCGTCTGACGCGAGGCTGTCATCCAGTCCTTCCACTTGCAGATATCCCTTCTCGTAGGGGAAGTCAACGGCCGCGCTCTCGCTGTTGTACTCGCTTCCATCGCCCCACTCGTCCTCCTCTTCCTCTTCCCTTTCATCCTCGTCTTGCTTCCTTTGAGTCGAACTCCTTCGCATCCCACTCGCTTTGCCGCTGTCCCTCGAATTCCTGCGGCGTCTTTGGGCCCCTCGCTCTTCTGCACCCTCCAAGGATTTCGCGTCTTCGGCGGACACTCCGTCCTCGGCGTCATCCGCGCTCTTCACGCCGTCGCCGTCAGCAGCAGCGCTTACGCCTGCGTCCGCGTCCACCGCCTGTCCTTCCTCGATGGCATCGCCGATGTCCGACTCTCCGCCCGTGAGCCCTTGGTCGCCCAATGCGTCCACCTGACTGCTGCCGTATCCGCTTTGATCGTCTTCCCTCAAGTACGCCTCGTCTGGATCGGACATTCGGTCGTATTTGGCGTCGCCCCCTACCAAATATTCTTCCTCCTCGACTTTCTCTATCGGCACGGATGACCTTTTGTGTTTCGCCAGATTTTTGCTCCCACTTCGCTCTTTTTCTTTGGCGTCCCTCCCCCCTGTCTTCATTGGGAAATTACGGTCGTCAATAGAGTCTTCGCTGCCATCGGCAGCATCGCGGGAAGCACGTTGAATATTACTGGAGGACCTTCCACTTCTGTCTGAGTCGTAACGATCGCTGTCCCGGTACAACCTCCGGGGTCCTTGTGAACTAGACAAAGCGTTTGAGGCTTGCGATCCATAATTTCTCTCATCTATGTCTCGGTTTCCATCGGTTTTTATATCATATTTCACTGCCCAAGAATGAGCTGGTCTGAAAGGGAAATGAAAACTTTTAGAAAACGATAACTTACAAAAATCGTGTAAATTTGCCTGAGTAATCAACTTTTGACGCAAGAAATAATGTTACTGCACTTTTCTAATGCAACTCGAAAAATATCAGCCCATGCCACTAAGTAATATAAACCTCAACTGAGCATATAATCTAAAAGCGAGAATGAAAATATATAAATGAGAATAATTGATGCGTATGGTGAGAGCGGTGGACATAAAATCTAAAAAGTGTAAAACTAAACTTATGATTAAAATCAATGTTTTCGTAAAAATAATTATGGTGAAGCATGTCCGAGGAACACGCTTCTTATCCACAAATGTTCAAATTGATTTTATACTGCGTTAAATCACTTTTCTAACTGAATAAGTAATATTAAACGTAGTGGCAACAAAAATATCCATACTGTTTCAATCGGTGAAAAGTACTTACTCTTTTGCTCTGTTTTCCCGTTTATGATGACGGAGCGATTTGGCAAAAACTGATGAACTGATTAATGCCAGTAGTATTAAAGTTTTGTGCAATACGATAGTCATATTTGTAATATAATATCGTATTCCACTTTTAATGAGTCTTATACAACTTCATTCAGCAAGAAACTGATAGAGCCATGTTGCTAATGAAAACAACAACAATGAAGATTAAATAAAAATTTCTCCAAGTGGTAAAATTTTCATATAGAAAATGACGTGGTATTAAAAGGTATTGATATATTTAAGGAATTTTGAGCCTTTTTTCAGAGTTTTAAAAAGGCCACATAAAGAATTAATCAAATAATAATCTATCTGTAAATAGATACTGCCTTAGTAACTTTTGTGCTCCAATACTTATCGCCACGCTTACATCGTGTTTCATATGCTTTCCGCATGCGAATATCTATCATATGTTATTGATGTATACATATTATTAAGATGAGGGTTGATCTTGTGCTCTAAAGTTGGCTATTGTGGAAGTGTATAATTAGAACATACATTTGGTATCATATGCATTTAATTAGCATTTTTTAAACTCACCCTCGGTGAAGGTTTTGCGGGGAAAGGCGGGGCTAGCTGTTCGCTATTTTATTAATTAAGCCTCTTTTAAATAAAACCAGAACATTACCAATCACAGCGAAAATATATCACTATTTGCAACTTAGTCTCTCATCTACCGTTTCTTGAATGTTATAACCCATACCTTGGGGTTCCTCTAATCATTTTGCATTGGCCTGGCGTCATTTAAATTATCACCCGGGCGAAGAGATAGGATAGGGAGGCTCAACCCTTTGCTTTCTCTTTTTATTGGCGTCAACACACACATCGCCGAGAAAGTCATTTTGATTGCCGTTATTGCCGATCGAAATACATTAGACGATTAGATGTTATACTAGAGATATATACATTAGAGATGTTTGAGTGCATCAAATCGTCGGGAATAACCAAAGACGGCCTTGCCGGAATGTCCTTGATCGATCTGTTTTTGCATTTTGCTATCCCTCAACTGAGTGGAAGCGTGAACCTCACAAGTATGGCGACTGAAGGGTATAGGTATATACATACCTATAGGGAAGACTGTAGGTATTTTTTAGACTAGAGGGTAGGACATCTAGCGGAATTATTAATGATTTAACTTAACGTAGCCTCCAAGGAAATCCGCATTGCGTAAGTATTAACAAGAAAGTAAGCTTAGGAGCGGTAACGCCGGACAAAAGCGTCAATATCCCCAAAACGGGTGCTCCAGAGAAAGTAAACGTATTAAATGTTACTAGCACTCCCAGTAAAATTCACCGGCCTAATACACGAAAGCTTGGAAAAGAACCAACCGATACTCAAGCAACAAAATATGACATTAACCATGTTGTAGTTAATTACCGTAGCTTAAAAAAAACGAGCGCGCCGAAATGGAGCATATTTTTCAGGACGCAGACGTGGTCATGGGAACAGAGAGCTGGCTTACGGAAGATATTAGCGACACCGAAGTTTTTCCTCCAGGATAGAGATATAATTTACAGATGCGATCGACGCAATAGAACAGGTGGCGGAGTTTATATAGCTGTTGAGTGACATTTACACAGCGCTGCCCACGAAATAATTGACAACGAAATAGAAAGGGTATCGTGTACAACAAAACAAAAGGAGTATTCATGTTTGCTCTTTTTATAGACCTCCGAACTTCGAAGTTGATATTATTTACCACCTAGAAAATCAAATATCCGCAAATAATCTGAGAGACAGTGAAAGTGTAATAGTTATTGGGGGAGATTTTAATCTTCCATCTATAAATTGGGGTACTTACGCTGTAAACCCAAATTCAAGGAATAGAGAAATCAGCGAGATATTACTCAACGGTTTTGCAAATCAGTCTCGCCCAAATAGCTGATAAGCCTACGAGAGGAAATAAGATAGTAGACCTTTTAGCAGTAAGCCATCCTTAGTTGATAAAACAAATTGATATTATTGACGGTATAAGTGATCACAGAGAAATTTTTGCAACGTTAAAAATTGAGATAGTATCAACTGTAAAACCAAAACGCAATATTTACTTATTTGATAAATGCAACTTCATTAAATTTGGCGAGATGCTTAATGACTCCTCCAAAAAATTCGTAGCTACATCGAAGGACAAAAGCACACATGTAACATGGAAGGACTTCTTAAAAATCCTGCGCCAAGGAATCAATGAATATATTCCGCAAAAACTGAAATGTGACAATGAAGAACCACACTGGTACAACAACGATGTCAGAAGGGACCTTATAGTCCAGGAAATGAAGCATTTTGGCTCGCAATTTTTTCAAACTGAATCGCTTTTTCTTGAAATTTTCACAATAAGTAGGGAATATACCAAGAATCAAAATCTATATCATGCCGACGGGCGCTTTTACCCTGGGGGTGGTTTCCACCCCATCTCAGGGGTGGAAAATATTAATTATATTTTGACTAAAGGAATCGATAGAAAAATAAATTCTAAGAATAAAATGTTCTATCCATTTTTTGCGTAAAATTAATATTTTTCGAGTTATTTGCGATTGAAAGTAACAGTTTTTTGACGAAAAAATCAACGATTTTAATCGATTATAGGCAAATAACTTGAAAAGTATTAATTTTATTAGGAAATTGTGAATTACAAAACTGTAGCTTGTAAAAAATTAAATAAAAATCTTATTTTATATTTCCTTTATGACCAATTCGGACCGAGCTACAACTTGTTGATGGTTATCTATTGTATGTCATACGCTAAATTTGAAAGATTCAATACCAAATAGCGGGAAAAATGTAATTTTCGAGGAAAAGTATGTGATATGTTTAAAAGTGTTTTTTAAAAACTTTCTTATACTGAGAAAAAATATTTTTATCATGAAATTTGAGCGAGTTATGATTAAAAATAAGATCAGTCCCTACTTTTTTGTACGAAAAAATCAGTGAAAACAACTCCTTATTACCACAATAGACAAAATTGATCAATGCCCTTCAGTATTTCTCTTTATTTAAGTATTGGTAATTGATCCTAGAAGTTTTTTTAATTTACAACTCTAAATTTTGAAAAAATTGGAGGAAAAAGTGAAAAGTCAGTTTCTACAATTTCGTTAAAAATGCTCTTTTTTTTCAAAATAACTCCAAAAAAACTGGAGATATGAAAAAAATGCATGAGTAATAAATTGTAGCTTCTTTGCTTTCAAATATTTTTGTGTGTTTTAATTTTCTATACAATAAATATTTGGTGAGATATTGATAATTAAAACCTCTATTTCCAAGGGAGCTCCACCTTATTTAAACCCTTAAATCCCTCCCCTTTAAAAATAAATGACTCGAAAAAAATTCAATTCACATGACCTTGTAGTCAGTAAAAACCCTACAAAATACAATTTAAATGAACTTTCTATCATAAAAAATAAAGGAGCTATGTTTGAAATACCAATCAAATTTATTTTCGAAAAATTCGAAATCCACAATTCAGAGCATAATATTCCTCATAATCAGCATATACTTTGTGTACTTTACGTTAGAAGCTAACGATACACTCAAATTTGCTACAAAATAAACACACATACCCATAAGATGTATATATACATACACATATGTGAGTATGTGTGCTGTCGCTCACATTGACCTGTGTGCATGCATGTGGTGGGAAGACTGGAAGCCATACAGTCTCCGTTTGATTGTGTTTCATGTAATGTCTACATAAATTTACATTTATTTGTTTATGTTACCATGACGAAGTTTGTTCTGTTTATCCTATTATTATATCTTTTCTGTGCTGTGATTAAAACCATGAGAGAAAAAAGTGAATATATAATAAAAGGAGTTAGAAAGTGAATAAGAAGATACAATGTGATAAATAATTTTTATTTTTAGGGTATTTAATTTTTTTTACAGTAACCCCCAATAAGGGTTGATTATTGTGGGTTGAAACGCCTTAAAATTATTTTCCAAACAAAAAAAATAATTATACAAATAATTCAAACTAAATTTTACCCGTATTTAGCTTTAAAATATAATTTTTTAAGTTTTAGCTTTTAGGGGTAGTTTTCACCCCTAAAAAATAAAAGGCGCCCTTCGGCATAATATAGATTTTGAAGAAGGGGGTATGATTAGTCTAATCTCAAATATTTATGCAAATCGATTCAGTTTGAAAATTCTTTTCTACATTAACCCCCAATAAGGGTTGATTATTATGGGTTGAAACACCTTGAAATTATTTTCCAAACATAAAAAAAATAATTATACATATAATTTAAACTAAATTTTACACGTATTTAGCTTGGTTATACATGGTTAATAAAAGGCGCCCTTCGGCATAATATAGATTTTGAAGAAGGGGGTATGATTAGTCTAATCTCAAATATTTATGCAAATCGATTCAGTTTGAAAATTCTTTTCTACATTAACCCCCAATAAGGGTTGATTATTATGGGTTGAAACACCTTGAAATTATTTTCCAAACATAAAAAAAATAATTATACATATAATTTAAACTAAATTTTACACATATTTAACATGGTTATATAGTTGGATGAATTCCGCAAGAAATGTACCGTCATGCATTTGCTCAAATTAAGTTCGAGTCCCCTTTCTTGGCTCCACAAATGAACATTGTTTAAATCAGATGATAGAATTTCGTAGTCAGAGTGATCACTAATTTCACGATAGATGATAGCGTCGTCAGTAAATTAACGTATTTTATCGCTAATTCGGGAGCAGAGGTCGTTAATGTATATAAGGAACAAAAGGGGGCCGAACACGCTTCCATGTGGAACACCCGATGGCACTTTAACTACGTCAGCGCTAATTCCGCCATGAACTACTTTTTCTTTATGATCATTCAGAAAGTCACGTATCCAGTTTACCACTGATTCCTTTAATCCGCATGACTGTAATTTGTATAAAAGTTTGTTGTGAGGTACCGTGTCGAAAGTTTTCTTAAAGTCTAGAAAGAATGCGTCAACATGTCTTTTCGATTCACCAGATTTTATAACGTCGCACAGTGGGCTAGAATCGAAAAAAGCTGGCCAAAACCTCAAAATCGATTTTTTTGAGCTAGGAAGTTGAAACTTCGCATACACATTCTCAAATAAATTGTGCATAACTACCCAGATTATTTTGGTCCTGTGTTTTCACCTTAGCAATATATGTGAGGTCAAAGTTGAGCAAATTTAGCGAAAAACGACCACCCTCGATTTTTTCTGACAATTGCCGACTTTATCCTCGTGCAGTGGTTTTATAAATAGTTTTATCGACAAAACTGTTATACCATCTTAATTGACACTTCTTATTCTTTCATTTGAAAGGTTTTTAAAGATTTTGTTTCATCAATAACCATAGATACATAACAAAATGGCGGAGCCTGTTTTCAACCCATTTTTTTACATAAACGTAGAAAAAAAGTAGACATTGTCACCGGCTTACACTAAGTAACTTATAGCATGTCGTTCTTTGAAGCTTCTACGTTGTGAATCTAAAGTCAAACCTTGCACCAATTTGCAACCCCGAATTTTAAACCGTTTTTTCGAACGCAGGGACGACTCCGGTTCTGGCCGGCGGCGGCGGAGAGTACGGCGACGCGGCAAGCGGGTGGATGCAATATGGTCTCATTCACTTTTATGTGTGGATAACAGATATATTAGTTGCAGAACATAATCACCAGAAAGTAAAATTTATAAATATTGCTACGAATGACTCTCATTATGCAATCGCTGGGCACTGCAAGAGGTGCACTGAAAGGTTTCTTTCTTTGAGTGCATTCCATGGAGAATGGACTTAAATCGCGTTCTTAAAGTGGGGAAACGGACTCTATTACTAACTAATAAACTTTTTAAAAATAACAGTTAATATTCCTTAAACGTGATGGAAAATGGCTCAATACAGTACTTGATTTTGCCGAATTTTGCCAAATCAAGTACTGTCTTGGTGCTTGAAGAGTTCATTATTCTTATTTAGTTTATATTATTGATTTAAAGCAATTAATAACTATTCCTTATGCAGCACAATTTACACGTTGCTCTAATTAAGCCAGTGCAGATGGACGTCAATTCATGTTTTCAGGGTTGTATCGAAAGAACGAATAGGAGGAAAACGAATGCAAAATGAAGATACAGTGACCATCCTCGGAGGCAAGAAGAACTCTTGCCAAGTGGATAAAATGCAACCCCGAATATTATGTTATGTCAGATTAAGAGGCCCTCTCAATAAGTAATTGTGTCCATGCAGCTCACCAAATTTCGGTGCAAGAATCTTCGAAAATCTGAAATGCCAGGGATATAATATTAACCCCAGCGATGAGAGAGTGATGCGAGCATATGATTTCATTTACCCGAGTGAAATTATTGTAGCCGAGGTTATATAAGAAGTTTCCAAAAATGGTTCTGTTCTCTTTCTGCGACTCGAATCTTAACGTGCATTTCCACAGATCCTAGTTTCGCGTCGCATATAAAGTGCACTTTAATTTGCAAACACGGCTTTGATAGCAGTGAGGACATGCGAAATATAATTGCACGTGGGAACGAGGGCCTATGTCTCATGAATTATTGCTCGTGAGCACCTTTGTGCCTTCTTGTTTAGGTAAAAAATGCTGTTCGTTAGGCGAAGCATGAAACAGGCACGAGTATTCAAAAGTCATCACAATTATTCTAGATTTCCTCTCCAAATAATTTAATTTTCTCTCTCTCTCTTTCTCTCTCTCACTGACGCTTTAAATACAATTATGGTATGCCACCAACCGTGCATAAGGTCTTCATTCAAGGAGCTGACATTGCAACAGAGTCCATTCTTAATTGCGACAACTGACAGGGGAAGCAATATAGGCACGATATAAGGACGTGAGAAAGTTCCGTGAACGGTTGACTAGAAAAATGGCACGAGTGGCCACAAATAGGGATTTATTTCGAAGACAACTCCTAATGTCATAACTGATAATGATAAAAATTATACCAATTAAACTGGAGGAAACACACAGCTTACCGAACAATGTAATGGATCTGTTTTTGAAAAAGGAAAACAATGCTTTAGCTCAGACAGTGAAAGTGATAAAAACTCGTCAGATAGTGAATGAAAAACAGTAACCTTTTATTGCTGACAGTGCTAATTGCAGAATGTTAGTTGGGAAAAGCGTAAATTGTGTTGCTTTTGTTTATGTTATGTTTGTATGGTAAAATATTCCTGAAAAATAACCATTTTGTCAGCAGCGCAGTTCATTAAGAATAATGACGTTGATATGTAGGTAAGAGATTTAAATCAATACTTTATATTGATCATAAGACATAGATTAAAATGAACTGTTATTCTTAGAAAGAATACATTATTCGATGTGAGTAATATGCCTTCCGAAGCTTTTAAAGCTAAAAGGAGTTCAAACCAAAAACAAGTTCGAAGGACTCGGCACTACAACAATACTATAAAACGACCGTTGTCCGAAGGCCTTTAAATATGTATGGCAGGTTAGGAAGTGGAGGCCATGGATCATCGAGGGCTCTTGCCTAGAAATAGAGCTTGTTAGTTAATAAAAGAGTCCGTTTCCCCACTTTAAGAACGCGATTTAAGTCCATTCTCCATGGAATGCACTCAAAGAAAGAAACCTTTCAGTGCACCTCTTGCAGTGCCCAGCGATTGCATAATGAGAGTCATTCGTAGCAATATTTATAAATTTTACTTTCTGGTGATTATGTTCTGCAACTAATATATCTGTTATCCACACATAAAAGTGAATGAGACCATATTGCATCCACCCGCTTGCCGCGTCGCCGTACTCTCCGCCGCCGCCGGCCAGAACCGGAGTCGTCCCTGCGTTCGAAAAAACGGTTTAAAATTCGGGGTTGCAAATTGGTGCAAGGTTTGACTTTAGATTCACAACGTAGAAGCTTCAAAGAACGACATGCTATAAGTTACTTAGTGTAAGCCGGTGACAATGTCTACTTTTTTTCTACGTTTATGTAAAAAAATGGGTTGAAAACAGGCTCCGCCATTTTGTTATGTATCTATGGTTATTGATGAAACAAAATCTTTAAAAACCTTTCAAATGAAAGAATAAGAAGTGTCAATTAAGATGGTATAACAGTTTTGTCGATAAAACTATTTATAAAACCACTGCACGAGGATAAAGTCGGCAATTGTCAGAAAAAATCGAGGGTGGTCGTTTTTCGCTAAATTTGCTCAACTTTGACCTCACATATATTGCTAAGGTGAAAACACAGGACCAAAATAATCTGGGTAGTTATGCACAATTTATTTGAGAATGTGTATGCGAAGTTTCAACTTCCTAGCTCAAAAAAATCGATTTTGAGGTTTTGGCCAGCTTTTTTCGATTCTAGCCCACTGTGCGACGTTATAAAATCTGGTGAATCGAAAAGACATGTTGACGCATTCTTTCTAGACTTTAAGAAAACTTTCGACACGGTACCTCACAACAAACTTTTATACAAATTACAGTCATGCGGATTAAAGGAATCAGTGGTAAACTGGATACGTGACTTTCTGAATGATCATAAAGAAAAAGTAGTTCATGGCGGAATTAGCGCTGACGTAGTTAAAGTGCCATCGGGTGTTCCACATGGAAGCGTGTTCGGCCCCCTTTTGTTCCTTATATACATTAACGACCTCTGCTCCCGAATTAGCGATAAAATACGTTAATTTACTGACGACGCTATCATCTATCGTGAAATTAGTGATCACTCTGACTACGAAATTCTATCATCTGATTTAAACAATGTTCATTTGTGGAGCCAAGAAAGGGGACTCGAACTTAATTTGAGCAAATGCATGACGGTACATTTCTTGCGGAATTCATCCAACTATATAACCATGTGTATGCAGTAGATGGTATTAATATAAAGGCAACAGACAACGTGAAGTACCTGGGAGTTACGATAACCTCGAACCTCTCGTGAGGAACAAAAATAAGGAATAACTGCGGTATAGCCCATATGAAATTAGGATTCGTCAAGCGTATTGTGGGAATATTTTCGGATGAGAAAGTAAAAGAAAGGTGCTATTTCGCACTCGTACGACCGTACCTTGAATATGTAGCGAGCGTATGGGATCCAGTGCAGAAAGAATTAATCCGCCAACTGAATAAAATACAAAGGAAGGCTGCGCGGTCCGTCAAAAACTGCTACGGGCGTACAGTAGGGCGGATCGCAAAAATCGATTTTTTTCAAATCCATCTGGCCCAATGAAAAAAAGTTGTGGGACCGATCAAAAATAAGGCCTGAAAAATTTGAGACCTGTACGTGAACCCCTGACCCTCGCTCAAATGCAATTTAGGGGGGAAGGGTCAAAATTCGAAAAATACAATATTTTATGGTCATTCCCTATAGATTTTGCCGAGTTACTGTCCTTCTACGACAAAAATTCGTGCATTTTGACGTATCTGCCACCGTTTAGCCACAAAATGCCTAATTTGAGTCCGCGTCCGCGAAGAAAATATTCCAACGCCCACGCAGCGTCGCGGATACCAGTGCCGCAGGCCGATCCCTTCCCCTCCACGCTCGCTTCTCCCCCTCCCACGCCTCTAATACAGCAAAATTCATCCCGCGCATGCTGCTAGGAGGTCGTTTATCTTTGATAATATAAATAAGAAGATGGTAGAAGGTAAAAAGCGATGCGTAGTGAGACGACTTGTCCCTTATTTGGCGCCTCGTCGGCGTTAAACAAATCGATGTTACCAACTTTTAGACATGTGATGAAATAATTTTAGACCTGCGCACGCAGGAAAGGAGACTACGGTCTTGAAGACGCCTCTCGAGTGGCTATGAAGGTTTGGGAACTTAGGTTATGCATTTCTATTCCGGTATTGTCCGACAGCTGTGACTAAATTGATGAATATGGGTGAAGGCCGCCGGCGTACCCTCCCCGCTCCTCTCGAACGCCCCAGATGCAACAAAATTCAGACCAAGTGCGTCTTTCTTCGTTAGTCTTACTAATATTTGATGTATCAGCATCGTCCAGTGAGGAACAATCACGAAGGAATTACTCAATTACCTGCTTTCCAGTCTGTATTTCTTATGTTAGTGTCATTCCTCGTCTTTTGCTGCTGTCAACAAAGTTTTGGTAAATTCTTTCGCGAATCTCTCGTCCGTATGTATAATAAAAGGAATATTGAAATTTAAATTTGAACTTTCATCAATAGATTTTTAAATTCCACAGCGCTAAGCTTAGATATAGCTGAAGGAACCGGAGTCTCTCTCCAATATATCATCAGCCTTTATGTCGATATTAAAATCCAGCAATTAAAAAAATTTCGGATTGGTCGCCAAACGCATCCTTGCAGAAACGCAAATTCGGTCCCTAGATTACCCTCCCAACGTTCATGTCGAAAATCCAAGTCAACATAGTGCAATTAGCAAAAAGACCACTGTAAGTGATGAAATACGATTTGATGCTTTCCCGGCGAATGATGTGGGTAAACTCTTTTCGGGGTTCAACAAAATTTATCCCTTAGGATGAGCCCCCAGTCGGAGCTTGAAATGTTGGCCATTATGGAAAAATTAACCCGGTGGGAATCCCGAGAAGAGTTTACCCACACTGCAAGGGATGTTGGAATTATGCTTATAGCAAAGGGATGATGCCTCCTTTTTGGGCGGTATTCGCTTGGTACCATCATAATCAAATCCTTTTTAATTCTGTGTATCTGATTTTCACTCGGAAAGGAATCGATAATCGCAAATTTTATAACTTTTGCTAATCCTCCGACGGGGAGGCAAACCTCCAAAAGTGGGACCCTGTTTCTTCAACTAACACCACACATTCCCCTCTAAACTTGTATTGATAAGTCATCTTGCCTTTTTTCATCAGACAAGAGTATAGTCTTTCATTCCAATTAAATGGAACGCTTTGATGACGCCCCTCTTTTCTTATTTACAGGAATTAGCATCTTTTTCTGTATACGTAAGTAATTCTGGTACACTGGCTTTGATGTATCTTACGAAGTTATGACTTTTGCGTTAGCTAAAGTTGCGGGAACGAGCATTGCTGTTGCTTGGTTCTTGCATATACCTCTATCTCAGTTGGCAGACGCATTTTCCCCGAAGAAGTTCCAGTTTGAGGTTATTGTCCTTAATGTTTATTTCATGAGGAAAGTAGAGATACAAATCGGCTAATTTCTCGCCAGTTTAATTTTCTTCGGATGAATTGATGAAGAAAATTTTTGATACTATTTTCCCGAACAAGAATTGACGATGTCGACTCAACACTCTCCTTTGATTCCCTTTTTTCCTCAGTTGCCGAGTTTCTTTAGGGTTCAATCCAGCAGCCATCATCTTTCTTTTCGTCAGATTGTCTCTCAAAATACTTCTCATTGGGGGAACCTTATGCTCCTCCATGCACTTACACGCAAAAATATCGCATAATTTAAAATGTTCCTTTAAAATTGTTTGAGTCTTATACTTCAATAAAACCCACTTTTGGCCTATTACGATTTTCCGTAAGTTTTAGTACTTCCTGTGGTACCGCTAAATCCATTTAGTCACATTCATAATGGAAGAGAAGCGCGTCACCGTAGTTCGCACACCTTCATAGCCACTCGAGAGGCTTCTTCATAGACCGTAGTCTCCTTTCCTGCGTGCGCAGGTCTAAAATTATTTCATCACATGTCTAAAAGTTGGTAACATCGATTTGTTTAACGCCGACGAGGCGCCAAATAAGGGACAAGTCGTCTCACTACGCATCGCTTTTTACCTTCTACCATCTTCTTATTTATATTATCAAAGATAAACGACCTCCTAGCAGCATGCGCGGGATGAATTTTGCTGTATTAGAGGCGTGGGAGGGGGAGAAGCTTGCGTGGAGGGGAAGGGATCGGCCTGCGGCACTGGTATCCGCGACGCTGCGTGGGCGTTGGAATATTTTCTTCGCGGACGCGGACTCAAATTAGGCATTTTGTGGCTAAATGGTGGCAGATACGTCAAAATGCACGAATTTTTGTCGTAGAAGGACAGTAACTCGGCAAAATCTATAGGGAATGACCATAAAATATTGTATTTTTCGAATTTTGACCCTTCCCCCCTAAATTGCATTTGAGCGAGGGTCAGGGGTTCACGTACAGGTCTCAAATTTTTCAGGCCTTATTTTTGATCGGTCCCACAACTTTTTTTCATTGGGCCAGATGGATTTGAAAAAAATCGATTTTTGCGATCCGCCCTAGCGTACAGACAACGATACTGAGATGTTAAACGAATTAGGCTGGGAGCCGCTGGAGACTCAGAGGCTGCGCGCTAGGCTTAGATTGCTTGAACAATTGAGAATGGATATCTTTGAGAGCGACATGGAGAGCATAATATTGGAGCCACACTATATTTCCAGGTCCGACAGAAGCGATAAATTAAGAGAGATATTTTGCCGAACGGATATAATGTATGGAAATTCGTTTTTCCCCCGAGCCATAAAGCACATTAATAAATGCCAGCCGTAATCTTGTTAGAACATTTGCTTGTTGTATTTAGACGCCTGGTGTCCTAACACCCCCTGCTACATGCTTCTTAGGCAGCTTGCGGGGTAGTTCGTAGATGTAGATGAATGGTTGCCTAGCCAAACGAAACACCGAATTGGGAACATATGAAAACTAAGGAAAGGATTGGTGATAGGAGTCCATTTTTCATCCGAACAATAAGTGACTCAACACTAAAACTGCCAAATGGACCATTTTAATCCTTTTCCGATTTGAGAGGAATGACACTTGAAAATGAACTCGCGGTTGAGCTTAAAGCCACCGAGTGCGTCCACCGGGTTGCGGATGGTAGGTCGACCTCTAGATATAGAGGTTAAGCACTTTAATAAATGTTAGTCGTAATTTCCTTAGAGCACTTCCTTCTTATTTGTAAACGGCTGGTGTCCTAACACCCCCTGCCACACGCCTGTTAGGCGGCTTGCGGGGTATTATGTAGATGTAAAAGTATCAGGCGATGAATAATTATCAATAGGGTGGATTCCTTTAATTTTTCAAGACTTAAATCGAAAGATTATTACTCCTGGAGTACGAATTTCACTTTTAGATTTTTTAATGACGATATCTATTTTTTGCGATTAAATGAAAAGTGAAAAATTTCAAGCGCGCGAAAACGCGACGGCTAAGTACGAATGCTGGGAAAACGCCTTGTGACGTCATTCTGGTTCCCGCTGTCGGCGTGTGAGGCATAGGCGCAGCGAAAGGGGGGTTTTGGGGGATAAAACCCACCCAGAGTTCAGAAATTCTTTTAGTTTAAACCATTTTACTTTTTAGATCAGTATTACTTATAGAATAGTGTTAGGATTAATCAAATATCCCTCAGAGAGCCGTAAAACCTGCCATTTTGAACAATTATTCCTAAAATTTTTCTGGATGAGGGCCCCCGCAACTCCTGCTTACCCTGGAGGATATGCAATATCCCCACACCCGTAAGTACTAGTTGCGCCTAAAACCCCCCTTGCCTATATTCTTAGCTGCGCCCCTGGTGTGAGATGATCTTGGGGCGTAGCTTTGAGCGCAGATACAACGAGCGCTGATACAGGCTGCTAGCAGGTAGTGCTTGGTTTAAATAAAGATTATCCCCCTATCCCCCTATCAAACGAAGGAAACTTTCCGAACTTAGGTATTTTTAATGTGCGATTATTAAGGAATATTTCCCTGAGCTCTGTGCCTCATGCATGCATTGGTAATCTCAGATGGTGTAAAACTCCTATCTACTCGTATAGAAACTACGTCCCTGTGATGTCACGTGGACTGGAATCGCATCGGCCCCAATCTGGCCTTTTTCAAACGAGGTTAAAATTGACCATTTGCCATTCGTCTAAACTGGGAGTTCTAAAACCAAATAATTTGTATATTATGAATACACTAATGGTGGGTAACGAATCGCAATCAATGCCTTTCGTTTTCTTTGATGAAGGAAACTACCCTATTATGGGCGGTTTGGCCACGTCGGCTGGTCGGCGAACGTGGAGCGTATGTTAAAGGCGTACTTAAAAATAGACTAGGATTACTTGAATCAAAGTTTTATTTCAATCATAAAATTTTACTGTTCCACAAGTTGCTTCATTTACTCTGAGTAAAGAGATCTTTTATTGTTATAATAATATTCTACCGATTAAGGTAGGTTTCCATGGAGTACTAAAGATGTAATCTGGGAGCCTCCCTTTCCTTCCAGCACTGCCTTCTTTTATTCACTGTAAGGCCTAATCCCTTTCAATCTATCTAAAAATCCTATTCTTTTCCTTCCCCTCCCTCGTTTCCCTAACATTCTACCCTCTAACACCATTTTCAACATCCCCTCACCACTAAGCACTAACTCCATCCATACCTTCTGTCTCCTCCTTACGTCATCTAAAAGCTGCCTCTCCTCGCCAACCATATCCAGCACTTCGTCATTCCTTTTCCTCTCCGTCCATTTCACCCTCTCCATTCTTCTCCATACCCACATCTCGAATGCCTCCAATCTTCTCTCATCTTCTTTCCTCAGTTTAGTGAAGAGTTTGATCTGGAGTGTAGCTACACTAGGTCTACACTCCAGATCAAACTCTTCACTAAACTTTTCTTTAAACTTACATAACGTTCACCTCAGAAGCTCCTTCCTGTTCATGAGTGCCTCCTTTGCAAGTGCAATTCGCTTCCTAATGTCTTTGCTACTGTGTCCGCTTTCCTCTAATGTGCTGGCCAGATAGTTGCATTGTTCTGCTCGCTCATGTTTTTCCACACATACTTTTATCTTGAGTCTCACATTCCTTGCTCGTGACGCACTGCATAACCTTGGTCGTCTAGTGATTAATCCTCATCCCATACTCCTCGCACTGCTCGTCTAACGCATCCACTAGTGCCTGTAGTCCCCTCCCTGACTGGCTAATCAGTGCCTGATCATCCCTGAACCTTACCGATTTAATCATCATTCCTCCCACTTTCACTTCTGCTACCAACTCGTCCCACGCTTCTCTTGCCATCTCCTCAGCTTATACGTTAAAAAGCAGCGTCAATAAAGGACAACCTTGTCTCACTCGCCGGCAAATGCTTGCCCACTCAGATTGTCCAAACACTTCCCTCACTTGCACAGTCTGGGGCAAATTCACATTACGAATCAGTCAGCTATCCCTCCAATCTGCACATATTCTCTTGATTATATCCATTAACTTTACCCAGTTCACCCAATCAAATACTTTTTCAAAATCCACAAAGCAGGCATACACGTCCTGGCCATATTTTAGGTTCCTCTCCATGACAGACCTCATTATTACTACTGCATCAGGAGTTGATTTCCCTTTTCTAAAACCAAACTGATCTTCGCCCAAATACTCGTTTGCCCTCGCCTCCATTCGTCTGTTCAACGCCCTCAGTACCACTTTCGCCGCGTGCTGATATTAGGCTGATAGTCCTATAATCTCCGCATTCCACAGCTTTCTTCTTTTTCGGAAGCGGAATTAAAACCGTCTTTACGAAATCTTCCGGCCAACATCCCTCCTCGTAGATCCTGCGTACTAGTTCGAAAAACCTTTTCTTACTATCCTTTCCTAGATTCTTCAGAAGCTCACACGGGATATTGTCCACGCCTACTGCTTTCCTAGCCTTCATATCACAAATCACTTTCTCTATTTCCGAATCAAATATCCCTGGCCCAAGATTATCCTCCTCCTTTTCACCTTCTTCCTCTAAGGTCAATCTCTCTGGTCTGTTCCTCCCTTCATAGAGATCCTCCACGTATTCCTTCCACCTCCTATATACCTCCTCTCACTCGCTTAGCATCTTTCCATCTTTAGCCTTAATTTTAGGCATGGTTTGCCTTCTTTTGCCGCCCGATAACAACTTAACTTGGCCATATAACACGCCTATCTCTCCTTCCTTCTGGAACTTTTCCATTTCCTCACACTGTCTTTTCCTCCAAACCTCCCTTGCCCTCTTAGTTTCATATCGTAATCGATTATTTAGTTCCCTATACATTCTTTTGCCCCGCTCTGTGTCCATGCATGGAGGAGAGAGAAGGAAGTGGAAGAACATGTTCTTCCACTTCCTTCTCTCCTCCATTTCTTTTACCATTGCCTCCATAACCCATTGCTTCTTTATCCTTCTGCTGTCAATGTAGCTAATTGACTTCTCCACCGCTTTGACTATTCCTGTTTTAATATTGTTATCCCACCCTTCCTCTACAGTCTGTGTACTTGCAATCTCCCCGTAACTATTGTACACCAGATCCTGATATTCTCTCCCAATAGTCCACTTAAGCGCTTCTGCATTCTATGTCCTCGCCTTCCTGACTTTCTTAGTCTTTTGAATCTTACGTTGCATTTCATAAGCACTAGATTGTGGTCTGAATCGGCATCCACTGCAGGGAAGCCTCGTGAGTTTTTCACATTATTCCTAAACCTTTGTCTTACCATAAAGTAGTCTATCTGATATCTCCCCCTAGACTTTTCCATGTGTATCTTTGCCCATTATGACGATTGAACCATGTGTTTGTGATGAATAATTTGTTTCTCCTACAAAATTCTGCTGCTTTCTCTGCCCTGTCATTCCATATTCCTACTCCAAATTCTCTTATTCAGTTCCCATCCCTCCCTTCCCCGAATGAAGCATTCCAGTCCCCCATCACTACTAGATTTTCTTACCCGGAGTTTCTCTTATTAATTCCTCGAGCTGTTCATACACCTCATCTACTTCTTCCTCCCTATCATTACTAGTGGGTATGTAAACTTGAACCACCAAGAGGTTGGTGGGCCGCGCCTCAATTTCTACCACCAGAATCCTATCGCTTACCTGGTCTGTACCTACCACCAGCTTACCCATCTTCCCGTTTAATACTAAAGCTACCCCTCGCTGGCTTTCTTCCCCACTACTATATATAACCCTATAACCATCACTCCAGTAGTACCCCCCATCCCTCCACCTCACCTCGCATAATCCTAAGATATCTATTCTCCCTTTATCCATTTCCCTTTTTATATTTTCTAACTTCCACGCCTTCATCAATGTCCTCACATTCCACGTCCCTACATTTATTGCCAACTTCTTCTTCTCCATCTTCTTGGTCTTCTTTTCTTCCTTCTTCATTGCTGATGCTGCTGCTGATGATGATAAGTCTCTGCAAGGATTTCGCATGTTGACGACCCCAAGGACCTGGCTGCCGTGCCCCAAACCCACCCTTTGTGGATGGGTCCTGGGCGATGAGATTCCGAGGCTCATTTGGTTGTACTCCATGTTTTCAGGGAAGAGATAGTTGGTAGGGTTTCCCACTTCCATTCCAACAGTGTTTTTCACGTGACACCATCACGTGGACTACCTTTAGTCTGGCTCCTACCCTTTGACCTATTGGGCATGGGTGGCTCTACCGGGAATAATTTAGAATTAAACCCGCCAGTACAGCTCTTGGGGTCATAGGAACGCATAAGCCTTTCCACCACGACAAGGCTGTAGCCCACGAGAGAAGAAAAGATCTTATAAAATCAAAATAAATTACGGTCGCAGAAGAATTTTTTAGGTTATTTTAGAGGCGTCTTAGATAGCCATGCAGTTTCGAGGAAATAATTCACTTAGTAGATAATGAAACCATCATAAATTATGAAATTTTATAAATTGTAAAATTCTCACTTTTTACAGTGTATTTTCTTACAAGATCGCTGTTTTTGACTAAATTTTGTCCAGTTTTTTAAAGACAGAATAGCGTAAAAATCTATTTCTGGTCATGCAATTTCTTAAAATTTTCCGGCAAAGGACCCTTGCATCCTCCGGTAAGGAGGGCTCCATCACCAGCCCTAGCCAAGGGCCCCCAACTACCCCACACCGCCCCTGACTGAAGCTGTACCTACTTGCGGTCAGCAGACAGAGTGAATTGAGGCCAATTTCGGCCGTTTTTGAGAAGACACTCAGAGGATTTTCCCATGCACTTCAATCCCACTGGTTTGGCTCAGTCCTCTACTCAATCCTCCCGCTAGCTAATCCTTGAATGCCTCCATAATTCTTCAGCTTCACATACTTAATCACTTGCCATCATCCGTGGCTTAACTCTACCACTCTTCCCTTCCACTTCTCCTTCATTGATAATTTTCAACATATATATCATCATTTCTCATCATGTGGCCATTTGAATTGTCCCATCTTCCACGCAATGTTTCCAAAAGACTTCTCTTCTCCTCAACTCTTTTCTCAATTCTTTAAATTAACATGATTTTTTTAATTTTCTCTGAATTGCCAACACTTTTTATATCTTAATTGTTGGAAAAATTATCTATTCAAAACTTGGCTTGAATATTGTGCATAATTATTATTTCACAATACATATTTAAATGTAGCTCAAGATAGCACTTTATCCACCCATGTCCCATATGACCAAGGGTCATACGGTGCATGGATGCTCCAATGCACAGTATGCGTATTGCACTTGTGTGCAATATATATGCAGTATGCGCAATACGGACTCTGGATCCAATACATTCAGTCATCCTGCCTGCACTCCCCCATTGATTCTCCTCCTACATGTCAGCTGATACCTTCTACCAATGCTCTCTGCCTACCCCTTCCATAAGTGGTTTCAAGTGATTAATGTTAGTCTTTTTTGCAAACTTTTCAAAGTTATTTGACGCATGTAGTACATATGGGGAAGAAGGGAGGGTTATGCATAAGAATTTGTGGCTCGGTCCTTGATACAAATTATCATCCAGAAATTTGAATACAAAATCAGAGAAAAATTATGAATTTCATTGGTTCTGAGAATATGAATTTCAGTTATCAAGGTTCTGCAGGTGTTGTACAAGGGTGCTTCTTGCACTTGAAATTTTAGAGACATGTAGCTAATAACCTGAGATCATCCTGCACTTTATATTCGAGTGTGCATTATATGTACTTGAGAATTTTGGGTAGCTAAATTTGATGAATATGTATGATATGTTTCTGAAATGGTGCGATTGCCTCTCATCACCGAGGTTACGCTCTGCTTTGGGAGACAACCTAAGGTGCATAGAAGAGAGCTACACGCACTCTATATACTCCTCTTCCATCATACCTTGGGCCTAACCAATGTTAATATATAGCGGCAAATGGCAGTCCATTCTGGTGCAAATATTAGGGAGGAGCTCAGCCTCCCAGAAATACCTAGGTATCAATGTATGCCACCAATATGCTATCTATTTATGATGAGTAAATTGCCCTTTGTACACCTGCACCTTTGTAGGATGGAAAATTATTATACTGCCTCTATTTTTCAGGTTTTACTTGATTTTTTTATTCTTAGGATAAAGCTAAAGATTCTTCTTTCCATAAAATATTACAATTTTTGCTTAACTAAATAATTCTAATATCCTGTGGACAAAACATCTCTTTTGAAATGATTATTTAAAGCTCTTTTATGAGTCATTGTATCGAATAACATTTATTTCACATTTGAAGTGAATAAAGAGATACATAGTTACATTACAGTGATAATAGTCTAAATGCTTCAAAAAAGTAGAAGCAATATTTTCAGTTTTTACAAGAAACAAGATGGTTAAGCCTCATGGCAGAGAGACTCTAAATTTCACTTATATTCTTGGGATAATGCATTAAAAGCTCTAGGTCTGAGGGGAGGAGGGTCGTTTGCTTTCACCCAAAATCAGAATCCATTTGAAATATATGGTGGATTATCCACAATCCATATCAAATATGTAGTGCCTGTGATTGAATCTGGACCCATCTGTGAAGAAGCAAGAATAAGGAAAGGAGTGAGACAAGGGAGTGCTCTGTCTCCCTTAAATTTTTAATGTGTGGTCTATCCTCATTGTCTCTATCTCTCATACATTTCCTACCTATAATAGCAACAATTTCATATAGTAGATAGATAATATTCCATTGCAGGGGGCCAAGATCACTGTGAGGTTAGGTCACCTCATTTTAAAGTAGAATGTCCCGTGATATCTTGCATTTAAACACACATGGGTAATACAGTAAGAATAGCGTTGCATGTCACGGCCTTATTCTCACTCAATTTAGTAAACAATTCAGACATCATTACTCTTAATGTATTCTTCAATTTACTCAGTTCTCGAGGGATCCGAGGGAGGCCATATCAAGATGGCCACAGCAATACTCCGCAGAGCACCTACTTTACTGATTAATAGTTGATTTTCAGGCACTAACCTGCCCTCTTTCTGCCATTCCCCCAACACTTGTACGAGCATGAGAATCAATTGAGCGAGCGACTCAGCATGCACGTTGAATCGGATGCGATTCGCTCAACCACCAATTTTGTAATCAATGTGAAATGTACTGGAGTTTGAAAAATAAGTATTGGGTTCACCATCCTTCAATTTTTCCAATCCTCCTTTTATTACTCCTCAAGTTGTTTCGGTTGAAATATCGGCAGTCTCAGCCCCTTCATGGATAAGTGATTAAGTCGATTAGAACTCATGGCGAGCAGTTCACCACATCTCAGCCACTCCTCTCCTGCTCACATGTGGTTTACACTCCGGTGAGAGATTCCCTCTCGTCAGGAATGGTTCTCCCAGAATGAGTGAGTGATCCCTAATTACAACTCACGAGAAGAGGGTGGGAAATTATTCATTTTTCACTTTTCAGAGAATAACTCACAATGGGGAAGATTTACTTTCCTTTCCAACAATTGTATTCTTTTGATAAATTGAAATATGTAATTGTCAATCGACTGACTACTTTCCTTTCCCTCTTTTCTCTATTCTTTAATGGACAGCAATTTTAGTTCAGATGGAGTAATCTCACTGCATAAATTAAATGATCAATCACACTAATTTAGGAGACACCTAGCATCCGATCCAGATTCATCATGAGACAGTCAGTCATCTAAGAAAACTATTATAAAATGAAAATAAATACATAAATAAAAATCTACGCAGGTCTCCGCCAGAGATTCTTACTGCACTTCATTTTTGTGACAAACCATGGTATTTTATGTGGTATGCATATTCAGAGATGGGTAAAGTCCCAAAACAATGTCTCTGGACTCACTTGCAGTAACTTTAATAAAGAATTTGCAATCAGCTATGAGTACCAGGAACAGTTTTTAAAACTAACTAGTTATATTTGCCAGTATTGCCACAATTACTTTTTAGAATTTTTTCTTAAATACTAGATGAGGTCTATGCACCAGAATTGGATATGTTTTGTCGAACTACAATTTAAAACTCTTTAGTTTGTATTATCGAGAATTCATTTTAATAATAATCAGCAACATTTAATGAAGAGAAGAGAAAAATATTAGATGCCTTATGCTGGATTGAACGTAGGTAATCAAGTTTGGAAAAAATCTACAATTATCTTGCACACAAGCAAGAATGATATACATACATAAATCATCAAACAGTACACTTGAAATAATATGGCTACATCTCCAGTTTCTTACTTCCTCTTAAACTGCTTGGCCTGAGACAACAGTGCCCACTAGCATAACTTGGCAAAGGCATTCACATACGGAGACGTTCATCAAAACAGCATGGTCTTCTTGAAGTACGTGCTTAGGTAGGGTATCTGCTGAAAAGTAATGATTACTTCCAGAGAGCAATGAGTTGATTCAACCCAATTGTTCACCCATTGATTCAACCCAAAGGTTGGTTAGGAAAGGTGAGGGTAGAGGTCACTCCAGACTGGTGTGTGAATGTCACACATTATATGTAGGTAGGCCAGTTCTTTTCACTCTGCCATGCGGCACCTCGAGGATTTTACATAATATTTGGGGATGTCTCAAGGCAAAACACAAGGACCCTTCAATCACCAGCCAAGCAATATACCTACTAGCCCACTATGCTGCCTTTCATTCTAGATATCGCGTTAAAAATATTTAGCGGCATTATGAAAATATAATGATTAAAATTAAATAGTACATGAAATATAATCACTACAGGTAGCCCAGTTACTACTCAAATCAGTGTATATTTCAGCTCTGCCATGTAAATAGTAGAATCCAGAATAACTACAAGAATTCTTTAAATTGCTGAGGCAGACAAGGATATATCCTAGTAGTCTGCACTGAAGTCCAGAAAGCCAAAGGCGAGCAATTTGATTCTCAGTCCCAGTCAATATTTTCCTATGGCAATGTGTTTGGTATTTTCAGAGAAAATATACAGGATATGTTAATTAGCCCATGGAGATAATATAACAATTTCAATTTTAGAGATTTAGAGAATGTCATAAAATAGAATAACACTTCATTAGCTTTATTTACTTACAAAACAATAAATACACACATATCTTCCCTTAAACAATACTGAGAAATTCACTGGCAACAAAATGGCATTGACGAACATTGTGCATTAGATCATGATCATTTAATCGTCTGAAAATCGAAAAAAAAAGTAAAATATGTAAACACATTCAAAATAGAAAGGAGAGACAAAGTTATTGCCTACGAATTGATTGACTCTCTTTTTGGATAGAGTAGCATTCCCACGCATTTGGAGTGATGTGAAAAAAGATGACGATCCAGAAACGATAGAACAAAGCCTATCCCAAGTAAGAGATTATAAACCTCACATTTTCTCGAACGTCTCCTCAAAATTACATGTTGTACATTTCCTAGTGTAGACATCGTCCTCTTCATTGTACTCTTCAGGGCCAAAACTGTGTTGATGGTTTGATGATGTTTTGTTGTAGAGGCTGCTCCTAACGTTCATCCTCAAAGCTGCAAAAGAGATAAAGAGGCAAATGTGAACACATCTTCATTTAAAGGATACACTCAGCAGACTGAAAAAGAAATGATTTTGCTCCGCACAATATCAGTAAGCATCTCGACTGGATATCATTACAGCTCTGTCCTGGACACTTGATTCATCACCCCAGTAAGCAATGCAATTACAATAAGTGATTCATTATGCATGTATTTCAATTCTTCATACATTTTTTTCCGATTTTCTAATGCAACAGCACAGCAGTGTCACTCACAAAATGCTTTCGTTTGCTTACATATTTTTGTGAGAAAGAACCTGATATGATGAGGTAGTAAATATAATATTTTCATATACCCAGGAATTAATTCATTCCAAATCACTGCCTACCTTTGAAATGACATTAAAAATCTGTATTTTGTTAATGAGTGCATTTTCCTCTATTTTTTTATGATTAGACGTGCAAAAAATTGTGACTTCATGCAAATAGGAATGTAAGGAGTTAATTTTTGTCAACATTTACATAATTATGCTGAAAATTTCTATCAGAAAAGGGTTCAACTTGCCAGACTAAATTAACCAAAGCTATGATGACATCACCAACTCATGACCGTGAGTGCTTAAAATTTTTTCTCTCTTTTTAAACTTACAACAGAATGGCTGAATGGGGAAACATTTGCTTTTAATCACAAATAATTGCCATCCAAACTTTCTCATCCATCCGCCAAATAATTTGATTGAATAGTGATTTCGGGAAAGTGGATGACCCCATTGTTACTCTTTGGAGAGCAATCTAAGACGCTTTAATTCAAGGAGTAAACAGATCATACGAACTCTCAACAAGCCATTACTGGAGCCAGTGGAGCAAGTGACATCATGTTGCATTAGTTGAATTAAGTCAACTTTTTCTCGGAGTGATATCATAGAACAACATATTAAAAGATACACAAAGATGTCATACTGCCTACTTAATTTTCATTCCAATAACTCTACTGTACATTTTCTGTCTGTCTTTCAGTCATCATCATACCTGTGGTCTTATGTACGATCAAACCACCACAGGTCTCATAACAACAGCAAGGCAGTAGAAACGTGAGCAGAGAGTTTGTGGAATTGAATTAGGTATACAGTACAATATTTTCGAGTATCATGTATTCAGTAAAATTAAACTTCTTTCCAAAAAGACAAGAGCTTAAATGAGGCAGATCTGAAAAAGTACATAGATTTGAGTACGGATATGAAGGAGGGATGTCCCAAGAGAGAAGCTGTGATTCGTACCTTTGATTTGCTTGTTGTACTTCTTGATCTTTGCCTTCTCTTTGGCTTCCTGCCTCCTCTCCCTCTCTTCCTCCAATTTCTCCTCCGTCTCCCACACTTCCAGCGCTCTTTTCTCGACCTCGAAACACATTCAACACGTTTTAATTTTGCTATCACATACATCAAGGTCATGCACGTACCAATTGGATAAAATCAAAGTAAATGGAAGAAAATTCAAGGCTAAACAGAAAATAAAAATCGATCACATATTTAGAATACAATTGAAATAATACAATACCTGTAACTGCAAGTACAGCTTCATATCTCCCCAATTAGAATTATGAGGGTTCTTCCTCACAATAAATTTTAATGCTGGCTCTCTTTTATCGAAATCACAATCCTTCAACAGGTAAAAATTTTTTGCTTCAGTTTTTGTTATGAGGCTGTGCTTATCTTCATTGTCCCTGGGTAAATTCAAATACATTAGATAAAGTTGACGCCAACCAACAGGATAGTCGATGCTTGAGAACTGTTATACCAGCAGTCCTGAATATGTAAAGAATTATTCATACCTGCACTTATCGCAAACAGCGTATTCGAAATTCTGGAAAAGAAATGAATCGTAGAAATCCTCACTGCACTCAATACAACTTGGTCTATCTGGCTCGATTATAGGTGCTGGCTCACTTGTCACGACAACCTGAAACACCACGTCAAACAGTAAGGCAAGGTTTTCCCGCAGCGGAGATTGATTATAAAATTGAAAATAATCATACAGGTTCTTTTGGGTCAGCCAAGTCTTTCTCTTCTAAAAGAAATCCTCCTCCAGTGTCGATGAACTTGCTTCCCTGTACCCGTATGATACTTTTCTCGGCTGCTGTTGATAGTCTGCAATGCAATAACCATTTAATAACCCATATATTGTGAAACACCGTTGAATATTTAGTGAAAATGAAATAATACTCACTCCGTCGGGTAAGGCTGGGTCTTTTGCCTCGCTTGTTTGATGAGCAGGGCCCGGTGCCTATTTTTGTCCATTCGCGCCAGTTGGGCCGCTGTTGGTTTCACCTTTTCAGTTTGAACGGAGCTATTAACCTCCTCGTTACTATCACGATCAGTGCTACTGCCCTCCATACTGATGAAACTATCTTTCTATGCAAATTTAATCGGCTGCAGTAATCACAACACAAACATTGCACCTTGGCGTAATTTCGAATGTCAATTATTGTGTCATTGATCGTTGCTGCCATCTCTGAGCAGCATTTCGCACGTTACTTGGAATGAAGTGAGCATCGCTACATTTTCGGTGAGGGAGTTTTTCGATAATCAGCTGAAATTTGGAATATGAAAGGTAAGGTTTTTTTTATAATTTTTATCTTAGAGGTCGTTCTGACTTATCAGCCGACCTTATCTTTTGTTTGGCTCCAAAACGTTAGTGTACGGCTAGAATCGATTAACGAAGCAAACCCTGGTGTCTTCTGTCAAAACTCTAGTTTTTCTGCTTTGTATGAGTCCACCGCAATATCTTAACAATTTAAGATAGAATTTAAGTGCTTTTGTTATCCTGCTGTGTAATTAGCATATAAACTATTCCTACCAGGATTTGGCCTTCCTGTATTTGCCTCCCAACTGCTCGCATGCACGTATGGTTTTGACGTTACTTGCGGTGCTGTGAAGGTCATACAATGTTTATTTCTTTCATGATGAGGAAGTGCGGTAGTTTAAAATAGATTCACCGTGTATATTCTACGTTTCTAATCATTTTCCCGGTTTTTAGTGGATTTAATGCATATCTATGCGTATCGAGTTACGGTGTGATTGACCGAATCCGTCTAACTATATGTATTGCAATTTTGTGATTTATTGTAATTTTCCGAGTATCCGTTTATGGATCGACAAATAAATAGCGCTTGATTAATTATATATTCCTTATGACATCTCACGGTGACGTATTGCAATAAATTTAGATTTTATCGTATTTTATCGATTAGCTATTGCGCTTTTGGTAGGATAATTTCATCAATTAGCATGGGGAGGTATTACACCATACAATATGGTATTAAGTATGCGTTGAATTATTATGTATATCAGAGTTCAACTAGTGTTGGAGAGATTTTTTGGATTGAAGATCAGAGTTTATTTTCTATAGTCTGTATTAGTTAGTTACAGCAATGAAGTGTTTATTAGAATGCATGAAACTAATGTTTAACGTCTGTTGTAGGAATGTTTTCTAGTTTTTCTTACTTAAATTTCCGCGCACCCCCCTGGAGCATTATTTTTCTATATCGGTTGTGTGGAGTTGCCTTTCTTTTTTTGTCCTACAGGTTAGTTTATGAATATTTGTTCAGTATTTCCATAGTGCTTTTACTCGGAGTTTTACTGAATGTGGTTCCTTTGAAATGTTTTATTCTTCCATCTCCAAATTTCACCAACAGCTGTTGGGTTGCTACGAATGCTGCCATCTACTTGGAAACGTACGCTACGGTATTAAACGGTATCAATCTTTATTTGCCGGCTTATGCGTTGTTTAGGCATTTATGACGAATCAGGGCCAATTCTTAGCATTGTGTTAGGGTAAACACATTGCTCACTATCCTCGACTCCGTGAATAGGATATACATATGTGGGACGAAAAATATGCGCGACTTGGCGTGGTTTATCGCGTACCAATTAATATTCATATCTATCGGTAAAACAGCATTGAGAAGTCGGTTTTGGAAAAAATTATTAGAATAAGCCCCATTTCCCTGATCAGATATTCGTCCAGTAACAGCACAAGGGGAAATATTCTTCAAGTTTGGGGAAAAATCGGGTTTAATTTGGAAAGAAAATTCCTTGTTAAGTCCATGGAACTTTCGTGTGTATCCGCGAATTCCAGCCATCCTTATCAACTGATGTGTAACACTCCAGGAGGTTCGAGGTGTTGTGGTGGCTAGTATGTTTGTTTCACACCCCGTGAGTGCGGGTTCCTATCCCGGCGGTGGTAGAGAATGTTCAAAGGTTACCCGATCGCCGCTTGAGTGTAATGTGGAGGCCATTTGAAGTGCAAAATTCCGTTCGTCGGATGGGACGTTAAGCCGTGGCGTTTTTCTTTAATTGCAAGCTAATGCTGTCGCCGAGTTTCTCACTCTTCCATCCCTAATGGCGCAAATGACCTCATTTGGCGGTCGCCTCTCACGAATACCGTGCCATGCGTAATAAAACACTCTTTTAGACAATATGCTATTACTATTGACTACTCTTACTGCAAATCTTCACCAATTTCGTATTTTAAAGGCCTCTTTGAAGACTTTTTTTTTTACATATTCGGCTTGCTGGGACCTTTTCCGTGGATATGAACATTTCTGGTACTTACTTACTTACTTTTTTTCACATGGCTTAAGTCAACATATAGCTGTTGAAATCGCTTATGTTTGACCGACTGGCGTTACCTGGATGAGTGTTTTTCTGCTGTACGGAGTCATGTGGAAATGCGGTCGTTTTTTAAACTATTCTTTCAAAAATTCCTCCTTACAAATTCATTTCTCAGATTCGCCAATATTCCTCAAAATGGTTTGAATTTTAGAGTAATTTGACACTTTAAGTACTATAAAATGTTTCGCATATCCGCATACATTGTATTAAAAAATAAAAAAATTCGGGCAAAATTTAGCGTATTGACCCCTGGCAGACCATTCTATGAACTATTATACAAAAATAGCTTCTCGTTAGCAATCAATTATACACTCGTAATAAACCTTCGACCCCCTGCGTTTCCTTTCAAATGTGGAATATGTAGCGATCATTAGAAGCATTTAAAATGTACCGATGTGCAGAGTTTTACAATAGCTAATAAAAAGTTATCGGGTGCCAAAGTTTGGAAGTTTTTGTGGAATTCGAGATTTTTGAAAATTTTGGCTTAAACTCCGTAAGTCCTTGTTTCGGATAAAGCGAAGGGATTTTTTTTTCCTTGGTCGAAACTGAGTATTTAAATATCCTCGCAGAACGTGAGAGATCCGGGTTCGGACCCCGGTCCAGTCACTAGTACTTATGTATCGCGTATTCTAGACTCTTAAATACGGTAGAGAAGGGCCCGATATAGCGTCTGCCTAGGTTGTCGACCGAGATCACCCTAAGGAATATAACTTAAGAGAAACTCCCTGTGTCAGTGCAGCATTCGCCGAGATCAATAAGGTTTTCTTCTCGTCTTAACTGCCTTTTTACTTCCGTTATGTCTTAGTAGACGTCTTTTCCTCATCATCTTCATAATCTCATGTAGTCATGTAAATCTGCCCCACTACAGTAGCTACGGGTTTTGTTTCTATCTTTAGCATTAATTCCCAGTCATGAAATTGCAGGCGGCTTTTCACACGCATTCCGGCACTCTTTCTAAGCATTATCCCTACTCCAACATTGCCATTTAGGGATCCTGTGCGTATAATCCTATAGCCTCCACTCCAAAAGCCTCCCTCCTCAGGCCACTTCATGACGCTGATTACCTAATACGTCGAGGTTCATTCTTCGCATTTCCACCTTCCAGTTTTCTTGCCTACGAAGCGATCTCACGTCCCATGTTCTTAAACTTCCTGTCGCCTTTGACCGATTTACTCTCTCGAGTATTACCCAGCCAAAGATCCGAATAGGGGACTAGTTTACCTCTGGAATATTTTACTCGGGAGAATTCCATCATGTCATGCTGTAAAAAAAGTTGGGTAGTCTAAAGAAAAATTGGGTGAGGGTTCATCAATCCAATCATAGGGTTACTAATTTCTCTGGACGATGAGTATGAGTTGCGACTCTTCGGGATAAACAATTAAGTGGTGGTTTCCTCTTGCCCTCCACAAACTGAACCTTGACATCGTGGAAAACCCCTATCATATGTATGGAAGAAAACTTAACCAGAGGTGATGTGCTATGCAGGTTTTTAACCAAGAAAAAATGAGATATTTCTTTATCAAAACAGGTAACCAACCGTGTATGTGGGATGGCGTAATATCAGGGAGAGTGTCACTGCACAGATGTGTTTGCACCACGCGGCTGCGGAGTCGCTTCTCTCTGCAATATCTCTTATTCTATTCAGATCGGCAGCCAGCCAACCACGACCATAATCTTTCAATGGCCTAATTATGCGCTCTAATCGAATGCACTGCGGAAGATAATAATCGTGGCTTATCTCTCACGATCCACCGAGCGTCTCTTGTCTTTTTCCTGACGTTAGAAAAGTACGCTGTCATTCGGAAATATTCAGTTTATGAAGAATAGACCTAACTGATAATAATCGATCAAGTCTTTATGTACAAATATAATATTTTCCAATTGTGTTTCTTCAGATGGAAAAATCATAATTTTGAGATAGAGATGGATATTGAAAAGGGTTGAGTACAAATTCCATGAAAATTTTAACATGATTGCTTAAATTTCGATGAATTGATCAGCCAGGACCCTATTATAGTGATGTGTTCTAAATGAACGGAATATTCTGTTCGTGTAAGTGTCCATACGATGCGAATATGCTTTGGGACGTCATCAGTCGTGACAGTACCGAAGTCCAAATTCCGTTTTCAGAGTTTCTATCGCGAAGGACGTGAGGATGTGTTCTCCTTACAGTGGATGGTCACGAATCTAATCAAATGGTGCTATTGAAGTGTTTGGAGAAGTAGGTAAAGACACTGTAAAAGCGTGATCGAGTGAGATTAAACTTTGTGAAATTGTGACGTGGTGAACTAAAGCTTAAGCGGTGTATTTGTTACACTTTCTATGGAATACCAAACCCTGAACACACTCAAATGGCATTTTTAAGAGTTCTTCGCCGACCTGGATTTTTTAAGGAAACTGTGAGAATGTCTAAAACATTGGGACCGATATTTTTAAGTGACATTATGCTGAGACGACTTAGTCTCCACTTAATCACGAATTGTCGCCTTTAAGAAGGTTTCTTCCTGACCGTCGACACAGTCCCTATCGCCATTAAGTCCTAAAACACTCCCTCCTGTCCACTGGGCCTGTTGTGGTTCCATCTTTCTCACAATGCCCAGGAAGGCATGAAAAATACTAAATTTTTGAGAGAAATCTGACGGGTTAATAAGAGTACCAAGAAGGCATTGCTGCTAGTGAAGGAAATTTCCATGATACGGTGTAAATGAAATACGCACAGGATGAAATGTATATGTTCACCTTAATGAGCGCGTCAAAGTCGACACATTATTTACTCATTATTTTATTTACATCAGTACTTGAATGTTCCACACCATCTCCCCTCACTCCGATGATCTCATTCCATGATGCGGAATATTTAATTGCATGTTGCACGCTGGTGATTGATCACCCCCTGCCAAACGCCCTAGAGGTGGCTCGCAGGGTATCATGTATGTGTAGATTTAATTCTAAACGTGGACCCTGGGGAAGGAGGATGAGGAGTAACATTAAAGATGTAGATATGGAGAAGAGAGGAGAAGGTTTAGTGAACTCATATTGTGGTGTAGTGTAGTGTGGTGAACGGGTAAGATGAGGAAGTGGGTGGGGGGAGGAAGATTGCAGTTGAGGCGGAAAGTATGGCTGGGGTGAATATTAATGTGGAGATCCGTGATTGATGGGGATTTGGAAGAATGCTGTTGGATTAGCGGAGAAGGGATTGCGATGCATGTTTTGTCGGAATGGATGGGAATTAGGCCTTATTCCGGTCTTAAGTTCAGCTTGGAATTGGGGAATATTGGTGAGGATGAACTTGTTGTGTTGCATGAAACACCCTCGGGTTAGATGTGTCTCCATGGCGTCGTTTCGTCATCTTTCCCCTGCTGTCCTCCCCTGGGAATCACTCATTTTCATCGAACTAACTCACTGGCAAATCATTAAGTCATTTACATTGAGTGTTGTGTTTAAGTTTACCTTAACTGGAAGACTACTTTTTATAATAATAATAAAATGAATTAAGTAAAAGACTAAGATCCATCGTTAAAACAGAATTAAATGCACGAAATACAATCAAAGCCATTAACACTTTTGCGGTACCTGTGTTGACGTATAATACATTTGGAGTGATTAACTGGTACAAAACAATAAACGGGCATACAAAGATCAATACGTACTTCACTCACAAATTTTAATTTACATCATCCAAAGGCTGAAATAAAGAGACTAACATTACCCCCATATATTGAAGGTAGGGGGCTAATTGATATTCTGCAGCTCCTTAAAAATTAAATTCATGGACTAAAAAATTTCTTTTGCAATAAATCAAGCAGTTCGATGCTGCATAAGTCAATAGTATTTGCCGACTTACACCATTAAACCTAAATAATAGCCCGACCGATGGAACAACCTACATAAGAACCGTTCTATTAAATGGAAAGGTAGAAATATGGGCCCAGAATTACATGGACGACACATCAATGACCTCTATCAACCATATGTTGATAAAATCTCATCAAACAAATGGTTGTCATTGGGTCTGTCAAACGGTTGCCATTGTCATTGGGTGAACTTTTCTGTGTACATGCCTCCATGAAAATCGATATCATTACACAAATACACTCACGTAGAAAATCAAAACTCGTTTGCGGTTAGAAAATAATGGAGTACAATATGTAACCACGAAAGGTTAGGCTAATTCAAAGTGTGTACCGCGTAGAAAATTTAGGCCAAATAATTCTCTATTATTTTTGATAAAGTCTTCACGAGAAATCAGCCGGGTAAGGATGGACATTGCACCGACAGACATTGGACAGACGACTTGACCTCCCCAACTGTGTATATATAAGCCCGGCAGCAACCAGGTCCATCATTCGCCCTGAAGACGATGGCAGAGAAGGCCATTGAAACGTTGGCAGCAGTGTCCATCCTTACCCGGCTGATTTCCCGAGAAGATTTCATCAACAGCAATCGCCGAGAAAGCACCAAATCCTTCTTAATACTCTATTATGATTAGACCGTGAAAAAAATGAATTGAAAATGCTGTGAGGATAAAAAATACAATTGGGAAAAGATAAAAATGTCATTGGTCGTCGTTATCCGCCATAGTACGAGAAGAGAATTGAATCTCTTTGTTTCGCAGTCTATATGCTTTACTTTCTTCTCGTGATCCCTGCTATCGTGGTGCGACGGTAAACGAAGGATACTTTCCACGTCCTCTGAGGAAATCTTCCCTCCCAATCTGCTAATGCTGTAGACTTGCCTATTTACAGTCGTACAGAAACGTGCTCCAACTCGAGTGAATGATAGTGGATGGGAAGTGAAAAGTGCTCCGCTAGCACCGTGTGATTGGACGAACGCAGAGAGAGAGAGAGGAAGTGGGGTGAGGTACGCCTCCGAAAGCAGCAGTGGGTGGGGGAGATCCAACACGCGTATGATTCGATACGCCTTATTAGATGTCATTCTTCTGTGGCATTCGAAACGCTGCTAGGAATGCGAGGCGCTTTCTTTGAATGAGCTTTAGTTTGACTGGCATTAATTAATTTGCTGTTGCGTAGGATCCGGTGTCTCAGTGGTGAGTCTGTTGGGATAATTGTGGGTTCGAGGTTTGAGATATTTTCTCGCCTTCATATTTTAATCATTTTTGTCCTATGCTTGGCTGTGGATGTGGGTGGGGGGGAAAGCAACTTTTCTTATGTGTATCATGTTTCTCCTATCCTGGTTCGTGGGAAGGTGTCCAGGAATGGCGTAATTTAGTCCCGAAATCGCGAATCGGAAAAGAATTCGGAAAGTGGAAGGGAAAGATGTGTCAGGGAAGAAAAATATTCCTCAGTGAGTAATTTTCTCGTTAGTTAAAAAAAGCGAAAGTGGCCTCCCACCTTCCATGAGTTGGTGACGTCATTAGAGTTTTCGTTCGTTTACTCGATAATGGCCGAGACGCGTTGAAACAGTAGGAATGAGTTCGTGGCGTCATCAACTAAACTGCGAACGGGCCGTCGATTTTCCATCGTGACGGTCGGGAAACCGAAAAATACGCATCTCGTTATTGACACCCTATCATAATCAGAGCCAACTAACGAAAATCAGCTAACAGAGCCCTGTTGGCCAATTGAAAGACCCTCATGCTGGTAAATATTGCAGAATGTATTCGCTAAAGAATATTGTTTTAGACTATTTTCTCCTACGCGGATATTTATATTTCATCAAATGTTTCACACCGATTTCAGGATTTTTGATTAATGGATTTTTTCTCGACTATTTTTCGAGGTAAAAGTTCGCCACCATACGTTGCAATTCCTCCACTGCCGTTTTGAATATTTCATTTATTTAAATTTATTTAAAATGTAGCCTTAGTCAAGGGTGTAAACTTTCCCCATTTGTCCCATTTCTACAATCTAGGCTGAAGTCAAGTATTTATAATAAGTTAACAATTTATTAATAGTATCTGTAGATTCCAGTACCCGTACGTCATTTGCGGCGTTGTGGAAAATAAATAAAACATTTTGAGGAAATTAACGCTATAATTTCATAATAGCGGGAAAATGAGCGAAAAATTTGTTGGAAGCGCAGTGTTGTAGTGAATTGTTTCATGCGCTTTCCATCCGTGTTTTGCCAACCCACATCGTGAATTATGGATTATGAAATCTCAGGATTAACAATAGCATAGATAAGTAAGGCATGAAATGTAGTACCTTTTAACTCCGTAAATGACACCGATGCGGTTATGAAACGGCTCAACCAAATCATGATACTACGTGTGCGGCATTTGGCGGTTAATTCTTCAACAAAATGTGACAAATGACATCCAGTATGCGTTAATTACTTTCGTTAGCATCGCAGAACCATCAAGCTAATTTTTCTTTTAGTACTTATTCGCAAATATTATCCATAAACCTGTATTTGGGCGAAAGTAGAAAAACAAATATCAACGTAAACTTATATAATGTTTCAAGTGGTGGAATATTTCTGCGGGAAAGCCCATCGCTAGCGGGTTGGCACGAGAGAATAAACGAGCCCAGGGATGATGATATTCGTACCCTTTTATCGACGCTGGGTTGGCACCCCCGTTTTGCCCTTTCAGACCGATTAGCCTTTTCCCAAGCTGAGGGGGGCCTTTCATGGACGTGCTGAAATATTTGCTCCATCTGGACTCAGTGTTTTTAATCCATAAAATTATGGGCCTGCGTCACCTTCGTTCACCTTAAGATTCTAGAGAAGTTAGAACTCGTTTGTATCGAAGCCGCGACGGAATATGTATCATCTTTTTCCTCTTTGAAACATGATCCCACCCAGCGCGGTTCCGTGACGTCGTAATTATTTTTAAACGCATACTTAAAAAAATTTCAAATGGTTACAATTTGTTGATTGTTTTGGAACCTTAGTAATCGCATTGGATAAAGTGGAATGAGGTATCGTAGGGACCCCTTGTGCATCAAATATGTCGGCTTTTCCATTCATCAGGTTTTTGGGTAGGCATTGGTGAGTTTACATTGATTTACTGGGAGTACGAAAAGACATAGTCAATATTTTGTTGATTCATTCCTAAATTGCTGAGGAAATCAATTTTGCGTAATTCTGCTACCTTAACATGACTGACTTTACATTACCGTTAACATGTACTGCAGACACCGGCCTTTAGGATAGGATTTCTATTAGTTTTTATAATTTTTTTATCGTAATGTTTTCGCTTTGCCTTCTGTGGTTGCTCTTTGATTAATATTCTTGGGTACAGCGTGAATATCTTTTGCACTCGGATTTTCTTCTTTATGTTGTCAAATGTATTAATGCGTACAATGGGATGGATATCATAGTAAGTACTTTCACCGATTCACCTTTCACCAATGCGTCTTGAATAGTTTTTTTTCCACATAGTAAAAATTGTGGTGCACAGTAACACATACTTATTTGGACCCACTTACAATTATTGGCATTGTGTAACCAGTGCGACGAAGCGCACGAAATGTATTCGAATAAAATGGAAATGGTGCTTCGTAGTTGCGACATGAGCTGAAATAAAAGATGAGCTACGTACCCAATGGATTCTTCATCAACAAGATAATTTCAGTGTACTTTTCGTTCTAAGTAAATTTCAGTTCCTAAAGAAAATGCGACAAGTGCAAGGTCTACGGAAAGAAACTCTCGTCATTATCCATAAATTTCGACTGCAGCGTAAGTCTAAGATGGTTGCCATCAATTGAAAATGATCATTGCGCACTTCTCATCTATGTTACGCAAAAACGCTACATTATGCTGAAAATGATGCGTTTTACTGTGATAACTGTGTCACTAAGCGCATAAAGTATTTTGCTGGGTGTAGTTTAGTTTGCAGTTGCATTTTGTCCGTAAACAACATCTGGTCCTCTCATCACAAAGTTGAGATATTACTGACGACGGTAATAAATGCCATGCTTTAACTACATATTCGAAGAGCATGAAGTGATTACTGTGGTGATACTTGTGGGTAAATTCTGCAAAAGGATATCTGACAATTATTTTAGCTTTTAATGCCGGATGCCTCTGGCAGGACTATGAAATCGGGTAGTGGATGACTTTGAGAAATACCTAGCAGGCGAGATGTGCAGTATTTCAATTGTGACAATGAGGTTATATTTTTGTTGAGTAGAGTTCAGATAAGTTGTAACGTCAAAAGGTTATTGGTATAATTTACTTGCGGCTGTATTCCCATTGATTTCGTTCGTAATCGTATTTCGTTTGTCTTTTGTTTTCATTGCGGTACGAAGACGAATTTCTTTTTCGTTACACAGCTTAAATTGAAAGCCATGCAACGTGTTATTTTTTTCGTTAGAACACTGGTTTTGTGAATAAGAGCTATACTTGATCGTAAAATTGAAAATCTCTTAAGAGCTACACATCTCACTCAGTCTCAACCGAAGGGTCTGGTGAAGCAGCGCCTCCTATTGGTCGTAGGTTAAATGCCCTTATCGTCTAATTCTGTTGTCGTAGTATTGTCTAGCTTTGGAGACGGTGGTGAGGTTGGTCTGGTGGTTAAAGGTGGTTCTTCCCCCTTTCTTGGTTCCGGTATGGAGTCAGGTATTTTCATTAGTAAAGTGAGATATTTCTGTGATGTTCCTGAATTCTCTTAAAACTGTTAAAGGGAAATTGTGGAATTTAAATCTTGTATCCGTTGGTGCGAAGATTGCAAGGCCACACTCTTATCTCCATTCGTTTTCAAAAAAGACGGCTGCGTTTAAAAATTTAACTAAAGGTCATAATTTGATATATTCCAGTGTTGAGTGCTTTGTAGAGGGCGCTTGAAGTGCATCACTCAGCCCGTCCAATAGGAAGTTAAGCGCGCCTTCCGTTTAGAGGTGGCTGATGCCGACGCCGGGTTTCTCTCCAATCTTCATAAGCGAGCGTCCTTCATGCCGCAAATCACCTCAGCTGTCGGCCGCCACTTCCAAATTCTACTTTTTTTTAAAGAAAATTCGCGCGTATACCGCTGGATAACTACTGAGCTACGTTTAGAATTCTTGGAATGGAAGTGAACCATTCCCGCGGAATTGAGCCGTTCCTCGCGCGCCTTACGCGGTCACTCTTTGAACTATCAGAGAATGCTCGTATTTGGCTTAATATGTGTGCCCAATATAGAATAACCCCCGTGGAATATTAACGGGAATAACCCTAAGATTAATGTCACCTAAGAACGCTGTAAATATATTGTCTACTCAAATATTAACCCAGGATTCGTTCGCCTTCTACAATTTCTTCAGTTATTAATAAATATAGGCTGTATTGAAAGTTTATCATTGTAATATAGGTCGTATGTACACGTTCTGCAGCAATTCATAGAATAGTCTTATGAGTCTATTGTCTATATTTCTCATGGGAGTTCCTAAGCACCACGCGGGCTCTGTGTAAATGCCGTAATATTATTCTTTATGAGTTTCCTGTACATTTTATTTCATAATCGTAAGGTCAAGATTACAAAATAAAATTTTCGGGCGCTTATGAGAATAGGCGAGCTACAGAAATGAACAGATGTCGTGGGCATAATCATTGCCGCATTTGGATTTTAAGAGCATGCTCTTATAACTAGATAGAAAATCCAAATAAGAGACAGGGTTCACATTGAAAACAAATATGATATCACCAACAAAGTAATAAATTATATCACTTTATTGTGCTAGATATTTTTCTTTTTCGGATGCTCTGCGTGTTGGATGAAAAATATCGAGATGCTGAGGAAGTTCCGTGAGCCGTAGCTCCAAATGTCCGTGATAGATCACTAAAGAATTGTTAACATTACTACTTGCGAATATGTTTAATAATTTTGAAACTTAAAAATCAATTTTTCACAAATATATAGATTGCTATGACCTTCATCCAAAATTTTCGTTTCCCAATTCATTTATAAGGCATAAGCTACCAGCAAAATCGAAAAATTAATCGAAACCTTTACAATATATGCATTTTTGAAACTTTAAAATTTAAAATTTTTGAAATGAAAACGTCTATTTCGATGCGGAAACATCATAAGCGTCACCTCACCCCTCAAAACAGCCCATCATGTGATCACGAAATCGGTACCATTTCTAAACAGGGAAGAAAATAAGTTGTTCGATCCTAGGTTCTTCTAGCCAAGCGCAACGAAGAACAAATGCATGCCGGTGTACTAGCTCTCTCTCTGCCGCACTTTCTGAGCAAGTGAAGATGAAATTCATGCCATAATAAATCGAATTGCGAGTGTAGGTCATTGTCACCAAACAAGTAGACAATCCCGAGCAAATGTTTTTTGTTAATACGAACACCCTCATCGGAAGAGACAATATGGGGTGTGTTAGTGACAGCTGAAATGCTTTGGAATCATTTTAGGAGTGGAAACTTCACCTAAACTAAACGTCATAATCCTGTAAGCAAGTAAATTTTTGTTTAATTGGAAAATTGCTATATTTCGTAGTTAGAATCCGATGCGCGACTTCAGAACGTGCTTCGCGATTTGGGCCGCATGGGTACCATGATCACAAAATGCCCAAAAGCATTTCGAAAGTTTGATTTTGTAATCGCCCAAATGACTTATATCCTTGGACGATTTAAGCGGTAAACAAAATACGCGGTCGCGAAGGGCGCCAAGGAAAAGGTGGCGCTTGAGTCCATTGTTCACTTCTAATCCTCGCAGGTTATTGTTGAGGGGTCGGCCGGAATGTTGTTTGCTCACACGAGAAAGAGATGTCGAGAACCGTCTACGCTCACGTTGGTCTCTCTCATGCTCATATTGGTATAATTTTCTAACTTTTAAAACACCATTGTTCAAGAACATGCTCGTAGTGAAAAATAATTGAATCTCTCTTTTCCAAACATCTTTTTGAGTGCAAATTCCCTCCTTTGATTTGCCCCTGTTATTGTAAATTTCCTTTCCTGACGGTTTAGAAATTGATGCATTGGGACGGATTTTATGATATCAGGCGTTCTCCGAATCGAAGTTATGAGCTGCCGCCTACCGGAACATTGGTTTCCCGAGAACACAATGCTTCTGCTCTGCACCGCCAACGGATGACATCTTGCGTCCGTGCGCCTGCGCAGACTTCGTTCATCTTTTGCGTATACTATACATATATACGTCAGCTCGTTCAAGCTCGATAATTACGCAATAATGGATGATTCTCCACTTGCCGGACAATTAATGTGACTCGCGCATTTTAATGGTTTTATCGAAGTCGCCACCCGCATCGCTGACGCCAGTGCGACCCGAATTTGATGAGAAAATTAGTTTTAGGACTTTTAATCAAAACATTTATTCGTGATGACGTAGAGAATCGAATTCAGATCAAATTTTCATTGCTATTATTCGCGATTACTATTATTGGATGGCGCTGCACTCATTTGGAAATGTGCTGGGGAATATTTTCGAAAACCAATGAAATCGCGATTTATTAAGTGACGACATTAATGAAGGTTCTACGAGACTGACAGGATTTGCTGCGTTTCTTTCGTTCGAGCACTGGCGGATAACGGTCCACGCCTTTCGCTGTTCGTTTTTTTTTTATAAGACCACGCGGAGGGGACATTGTGTGGTTTGTGCGGTTGAAGGCCGAGGGGGTGGGGATGCGGAAAAGGGATGCAGGTTGCGCCGAGTGTGTGTGGTTGGCGAACTAGGCCAGCAGCAGCAGCGCCTCGCAAACTGTTTCCTTCCATGGCAACCGCCCCATCCTACTTCACTTGTTTAATGTCCGCAGTGAAGGGTTTCGATGATTTTGGGCAGTTTTTATTCACATAATTTGTAATTTAAAGAAGCACGTCCTGACTGACTGATTCACTCCCTCATGTAACTACAGCCCTAACTGCAACTTGAGATTCGGCCACGAAAGCCCCGCGATATATTCCTTGCGTCATTTTTTGGCCCACTAACAAAGGGATTTCGCGATTAATAACTTGTTTTGTTATTTTACCTGGTTTCTGTTAACTTTTTGACCCCTTTAAGGAAATAATTGAAATGCATGCAGAAAATTTTCTTTCGCTTGAGTGCAAAGGGGGATGTAAATTTAAATAATAACTAAAAAAAGATACTTCGATATGAAGGAGATTCCTCGGAGATATACGGTAAATGCTATTTCTTTGAGAATCTCAGGATATGATAGTCGTGAGGCATTTCATCGACCGATGTAAAAAAGTGGCTTTTCTACGCTATATGTTTTAACGGTGGCGTTTAAAAATCATCAAAATTCCATGGGCAATACTTTAAATGTGGAGAAAACAACTCCATTGATATTGCAGTATAAATGTCGTTCTGATAAAACAAACTTATGTCATAAGCGCCATAAATAAATGGTTACGACAGTATAAAAAAACTCGTGGCCACCAGGGTGATTTTAAAGATATAAAAATATCTTTGCCACGAAAATTGGGAGAAATGGCATGTTTTCCAGAGGTTGGCGTAGTGAGTAACGTAATTCCATTCAACTCAATAAATGTTTATTTCCAATGTTGCCGGAGTACATGGATATTTATTAAGTAATGGTATTTTTTTAGACAAATGCACTCCTTGATCCTTATACGATACTTCAAAAGGTTATTTCAAGTATGTAGAGTTCAAGTGGTGTCTTAACGATATTATCATGTTGTTCTTTGCTCTGCTGGTGTAGCCGTTTTTATGGAAAAGTTGTTCGTGATGTGCTGTAAAGTCAGAGTCTGGAATTACTACAAGTTGGAGCCGCTCAGGTTTTGTCAAAGAACAAGTTATGCACTCATATTTTTGTATTTTAAGACGGGCTTGATTGCCTTACGTCAAAGTATGTTTTCATTATATTTACATGCTCGTCGTCAAATAATAAATGAAATTAGCATTCGGGCGAATAGCTTATAAGTAATTAACTATATTCTATGTAATATTAGGTAGCATATTTTCCGCTTCCATATCATATCCGTCGCGACATCAAAGTCGCAGCTGTTTCTGATAGCACTAGATCCTGATTGGCTGTTGGAAATTGCTTCTTTTCTCAGAAGTCGTTTCCATACGGGGACGAGGGAATAGACTTCTTTCCTTGAATTTATGTTGTTTTCTTTCTTTGCCATTCGTATTACCTTGCGGATTATCATCGGAAAATATCTCCGCTACACGGATTTTAGCTTGGTCTCTTCGAATTTTTTTTCTGCGTGTCCGTATGTGCTCAGGGATGGCGGAGATGTTCAACTGCCTGTTCTTCGTAGTCCTTTGATGCTCCACTTGGCCATATTTCAGTGATCTGGAAGTTTGCCCAATGTAGCTACCCTAACAGGTGCACTGCACTTCATAAACTCCACTCTTCATCTGCATAGATACTCGATCTTTCACTCGAACCAATAGGTCCCCGGTTTTGGTGATACAACCTCCTTGCTCTGTTGCGTTCGCTTGAAACGCGTGGGATGTTCTCTGAGGATGCCGCGACATGACAAAGGGTATCAGCGCAAAAGCTTTCTTTCTCTTCTCAGTTTCTTGATTGCTGGCGGCCCTTCTCGTGATCTTTTCACTGCTCACTCTAAAGTTAGCAATATCGTATTTGTCTTTTGCCACGGCAATTTCTGTCCTTAATCAATTTATTTAGTATGAGCTTCTCAATGATTGCGTCAATAATTAATTTTACTCATTTGACATTTATTGTTCACCATTACTTTAAAATAGTTATAAAAGCTTATCCTTATGTCTTCATTGCCCATTGAATTTCAAAGGTTGCGTTTCAATAGTATGTACGTAATATTTAAATTATTATATGTTATTTACCCTAAAATGCAGTGAAATACCTAATTACTGCTGATTGTTTGGTGGGCGTCCATCAATTGTGATTCCTCCTGACCTTCCACCCATCAATTCCTCTCACTAATATTTTTCTTCCCAACCTGTCTTCATCTTTTTCAGTGTGCATTTTTTGGCGTAAATAGCGTTAACGTCAGCTTGATTACGTGGGATTTATTATAAGAATAAAATGTGTCTATTTTTTTACATTTAAGACGAAATCGAGCAATAGAATTCTTGAACAGGAGGAACTACTTTAATTTTGGGAGAGACTACTCGGAATTCTAATTCAGTGTTTTTGGGGAATAGATGCATTGATTGCCTCTGGAGTGACTATGCTATTAAGCAAAAAGTCGGCACGTGATGTTTAGTGATATCATCTATCCTCATTTAGCCATCACCGACTAACTTCAGGTGAAACTCGGAGAAATCTGAGAGAATTCTGAAGCGAGTGTCCTGGCAAAGTAGAATTTTGACGCAATAGTGCAAATACTAATCCATTGCGTTGAACTCTCGCGATGAAATCCAAAACGAAGGAAAATACAAAATAATATCACTAGATTTTTGTCTAATTTTCCCAGGAATTTAGCTGTCTTTAATGGATCCTACTTTTTCAATAACTTTCCATCACGGTAATATGTATAATGATTTCTTATTAAAGTATTGTCTCAAGTGGAAGTTTGTTAAAGGTTCATCAAAAGTCATCGATGCGAAGAATGGTTTGACGCAGATCTCCTCTCAATTATCCTAGCAGCTTATCTTTAAGCACCTACGTAATTCATGTCCTTTATCTTTTTCTATATGAATCATTAAAAATTGAAATATAGCATAAATGATGGGAGTATCACTGCATGCTTCATGCCCTGTCATGTATAAAATCGTTATACTAATTCAGTCTCTGCGCTGAATATTTTCTTTATTTTCGTCGTTGTGCCCCGTAACCTTTCGCTCCGGGGAGGATGTCAAACGAGCGTAGGGATGTCCTCTCGAGAGCTGACCCGTGTCTTCCTTTCTTTCTTTATTGGGAGGTCAACCTTCCTCGTGAGCCTTAACAAGTCTCAAGCCAAAAATAGCAAAACGTTGCATTTAATGCGGCAATCATGAAATTGTGTGCAGCTGTTCTTTGGGCAAATCCAAGCGATTTTATCCGTGGAACCCTCATCCCCATCCCCATAGAAAGGGTGTTTGGGTAGTGGGATGTCGTAGGGGTGGATGTTGATTAATTGTTTTTGAAGTGTCTGATTTGCAGCCCAAATTAGTACGAGATGTCGTTCCCGAAGGAGTAATACCCGCTGGAAGCAGTGATGGCGTGTGATTTCCTCTCTTGCGACCGGAAGTACCACAAATGTTACTCTGTTTAGAAATGGTACCGATTTCGTGATCAAATTATGGGCTTTTTTTAGGGGTGAGGTGACGCTTATGATGTTTCCGCATCGAAATAGACGTTTTCATTTCAAAAATTTTAAATTTTAAAGTTTCAAAAATGCATATATTGTAAAGGTTTCGATTAATTTTTCGATTTTGCTGGTAGCTTATGCCTTATAAATGAATTGGGAAACGAAAATTTTGGATGAAGGTCATAGCAATCTATATATTTGTGAAAAATTGATTTTTAAGTTTCAAAATTATTAAACATATTCGCAAGTAGTAATGTTAACAATTCTTTAGTGATCTATCACGGACATTTGGAGCTACGGCTCACGGAACTTCCTCAGCATCTCGATATTTTTCATCCAACACGCAGAGCATCCGAAAAAGAAAAATATCTAGCACAATAAAGTGATATAATTTATTACTTTGTTGGTGATATCATATTTGTTTTCAATGTGAACCCTGTCTCTTATTTGGATTTTCTATCTAGTTATAAGAGCATGCTCTTAAAATCCAAATGTGGCAATGATTATGCCCACGACATCTGTTCATTTCTGTAGCTCGCCTATTCTCATAAGCGCCCGAAAATTTTATTTTGTAATCTTGACCTTACGATTCTGAAATAAAATGTACAGGAAACTCATAAAGAATAATATTACGGCACAAAGGTTAAGAAAAGACTTAGCTGTTTCACAAAATAAAATATATTTGCGACCGGTTTCGATACAGCGTATCAAGATGATGATACGCTGTATCGAAACCGGTCGCAAATATATTTTATTTTGTGAAACAGCTAAGTCTTTTCTTAACCTTTGTCCATCATGAAGGAGTTTCACCATGTTACGCCAACCTCTATCGCATTTAATATTACGGCATTTACACAGAGCCCGCGTGGTGCTTAGGAACTCCCATGAGAAATATAGACAATAGGCTCATAAGACTATTCTATGAATTGCTGCAGAACGTGTACATATGACCTATATTACAATGATAAACTTTCAATACAGCCTATATTTATTAATTATATCATTTATTAAATGTATTTAGCGAAATAAATGTGATAGCTAACCCGATGATTTGGCTTGGAAGTCAACTAGTATGCATATTTTGTGTATACAACTTTTATAACCTAGTTCTTCATTGGCTAGTGTCGAATTCAGGAGCACGATGCATGTAGGGAGGTTGTCAAACTCGGACAATTTTTATTTGTTTTTAAATTTTTTTTTCAATTTTTAATAATTTCTTGTATTTGTCCATTATTAGTTATTCTCCACCAAAATTTAACTTCGCGTTATATAATTAAAGTTCCGCCTTCCGTCTTGTAGTGTAATGATTGCAATATGCTGCTACATTTGAGGTAAATGAAGTTGAAAAAATCGAACTGTTGCGAGTGTTCCAAAGTGGAAAAGCAGTCGCATGAAATTTGGACTCGTGGTTTCTTAGGTTGGATCGGAGGAGGAAATCTACCTAAAATTCTTTATGGCGTTATGATGTGGATTTTCAGAAGGAATTAATTAGTGAACATACTTTTATTCAGTGTAAGTTTTAAGGGTGAGACTAGCTTCGCATCATGGGCTTCATCAACTGGTTAAATATTTGGAATGCATTTTTGGACTTGATTGTTTTGAAAATGGGGGTGGGATGGCTGGTTATGGGAAGGGGGAGGAGGATGGCTCTATGGGGATGGGAGTGGTGAGGGTGCATTGCATTCTGGCGAGCACTATCTTTCCCTCTCTCATTCTTGGTCTCTGGTGTTGATCCTTGACTCAGGAGTCTTATCGTTCAAAAGTGTCGGATAATGGACCCGGCCAACTAAGACAACACGTTGCATTTGAAATTATGGAGCACATAATGTTTCACCCTCATGTGCATTATACCGTTATTAGCCGACTTTATGTGGGTTTAAAGTGTTCCATAGAAAAATCAATTGTATCATTGACTTGATTCAGCAGCCTACGCATCGAGGGTAACTGACTGTAGCAGGAGCAATGTAATGACTCTTAAGGACCATCCACGCCGAGAAAATGATTCGGACTCTCTGGCCATGCAGTGGCGTTCCCTTGGCGTCAACGGGTCAATGGGTCTTTCGCCCTAAAGACGATGGCAGACTTAGCCTTCGAGACATCGGTGCTGAAAAACCCTTGGACCCGGCTGGAAACCCGAGAACTCCTCCTCCAGTCTATTCGCCGGGAAAACCTTAGATCCTTCATGATAAGCTTGGTGTACATACTCGTAGGTTCGGTAATACTTATGCTAGTATTCCAATGTCAGGGGCCCTAAAAGCGTATCCATCGTGATGATGTCTGTGGGATTTTCCCGCGGCATTATCACGCTCGCGAATATTGCAATGATCGAGAATTGATTTCCCAATCGGAGATCCCCATGGATACGAGAGTCGTCGTCATTCCCTGCATCGAATTTCCACTCGCGACGCTGGAAGATCTGAATTCGACGGAGAAATTAGCTATAAAAAGTGTCGCTTACCGAAATTTTTATTCTTGATAAGGCTCTATATGAAATTCATATATAGCCCTATAATGCTACTCTTCTCTATTTTAAGAATTCCACGGTAAATGTAGTGAATGAATGAATCGCTTTGCACTCGATGCCGATCGGAAGACGATTAAAATGTGATCAGTGAGAACAGACATCAAGTGTAACAGCTGATGGTGCCTTCTCTTCCATGGTGGTCACTTTTATTCCTCCAGAGGCATTCCTGCGTGTCTTTCCCCCCTCCCCTTCCCCTCAATCAGCGGTTGAAAACAGTTTCGTTTGCTTCGATTTCAGTGTCGCATTCGTCGTCCCTCTTATCAAGTGCGCCTTCATCTCCTCACGACGTGAATTATTATAACCTGGACGACGCATGTGTGATGGGCATTTTTCTGTTTGAAAGGTTCACTCGCCAATAATACTCACGCAGTTATCTCGAAATATGCAAAGGAGACCCTATTCAACGCCCATTGGCTCAAAGTATTTAAAAATTGCGTAGGTATGTGAAAATAATTGATAGGTAAAATTATGAAATTTGAAATGCTAGTAAATATTGAATTGGGTCGATTTCCAAACGATTGCTGAAGTGTTAAAAGCGAGTAACAAACGAACAAAAGACGAGCGAAAGTGATGCGTCCTCGTAATCCCATTTCAGCTCGCCGTGCCGCTTCAAATCTTTTCACTGCCTTCCTCAAACTGTGACCCTCGTCACAATCATAAAGAGCCGCCGTATCTTTTTATTTTAGCTCCATACCATTACGATATGGTATTTGGAGGAGGTGATCAACGGCTGTGGTCATTTGCGTCTTGTGGGAAAGGCAGTAATGTAAGAGTGGAGAAAAACCCGGCGACGGCATAGCCCTGCTCTTAGCGAAAGGCGCCGAGGGGACCACGGCTGAACGTCCCGTCCGACGGACGGAGTGTTGCGCTTGAGTTTCCTTCACAGAGCTCTCGAGCACGGATCGGGCAGTCTCCATAAAATCTCTCCCATCGCTGGGGAATCGAACCTGGGCGCACGGAGTGGGAAGTCATCTCGATAACAACCACACTGCCCCGAACCCCTTGATATACCATCGTTAAGTAAATATCTTGTTAAGTTTATATTTTTTTTTACCAGGAACATGGGTGTGTTGAATGTTTGATTACTACCGCGATATCATAAGTCTTCCACCTCTCTATCTTCGAAGTCCATAGTTGGCTTTTAAACCTGTAGCACTACGTTATCTACCGTTTTAGTCCCGATATTAACCATAGTTATCCTTTCATTATGCTGCAGAAAGCTTTTCATTCCAATTCCGTCGCACTTTATGAGCGTTGTCCCGTTGAGCATACAAAAATTACAGTCATTTAAAAAGAGAGTATTCTGCCCACAGGTGCATAGGTATTAGTTAAATATTCGCAATCTTTATAAAGCCAAAGAGGAGTTCAATCGCAAAATTCTCCCGCAATGTAGTCTCCTTAGGCATGCAGGACGTACTTCAACTGAAATTTGCAGCCTAACATTTGGCGGAAAAGAACAGCTGTGTTGGGCGCCCCCTGTGCGGCTCATGAACCAAATCAGCACTCGATATATCCAAGACTGGCCAAAAATTGCCTAAAAAACAATTGTTTTCATGAGCATTCTTTTCCTTGATTTTCCATGATTGTCCCTAGTGGGTGTTCTAGACGTGTAGTCTCCCTATATTGGTGTAAAAATGTGGTGAATGCGATCCACTCAATACACCACTTGCTTTACTAACGGTCATTGAGATCGAATTGGTGGACCTTCATCTACGTAGACATAATACCCTGAGAACATCATATTTGGTGTATGGAAGGTGGTATCTAATTACCAGGCGTGCGGCATACAATAGCTTCCCCATGTGAGAACCACATTGTTATAAAAAGTACGTCTGTGATGCTAAAAATAGAAAGCAACAATTCGTACTGTTGGCGTAGAATCCCACCAATCGTGCATCGCTCCATGCGACACTACACTACAAAACAATACACAATCGCCGGGAAAGCGAAAAATCTGCTAACGGTTAGTGATTGAAGAGAAAAATATGAATGGAAAATGAAAAACGTTTACATTTCCTGTCGTTAGTGCGAGGGCTGAAATTGATTTCATGAAGTTGAGCAGTTGTTGCTATTTCTGATAATTCGAGGAAACAGTGATATTGTAGATCTCGCTGTACTATAATCCATTTCCTTTATCCTCTTCTCGAGATCCATTCTCTTACGTTAGTATGTCGGTGAGCGAATCGCCTTGTATTCCGGTCATTAAGATTGAATTGAAGAAACGAATCAAGGCGTAGATGAGGACCCAGTCCGCCACATTGAATTCATGTTGCTTCTTTTTTTTCGCATTTTAATCCGTTTTCAAAAATGTCCGCAGTGTGGCAATTGAGAGGTGAGCGATCCATTTATTTTGAAATATTTGTCAGAGACTGTTTGCACTCGCGAAAAATTGCATTTAAAAATCGTGAATTTGGCAGAGGACGTGATTATGAATATTTACATAAATATCGGTCGTCAGCCCTAATTATTGTTCATTTTTTCCCCGTGGAATTCGGATAGCTCTACCGTGAACGACTCGAGCGGTGTCTTTGGCAAACCCATGACAGCACATCTTAACCCTTATCCAGTGACGTGCAATTCTTGTTACACTACCAGTGACGTGCAATCCGGGAGACCGCAATAAAACAAAAATTCATTAAACGTTGCAAAGTCATTTTTATTGCTTAGTTTCAAGACTTCTCAACTATTATAAAACTTATATTTAATATTATGCATTCCAAATACGAACCAACTTTTTCAGTCAAAATTGTTATTTGAAACAGGATCAATGAAAACTGATATAAAAAACACCTGCGATGTTATTATTATCGTACTTTTTTAACTAAGTACTTAATTATCCACGTTATGCAACTAAAAATGCTTCCTTACAAATTATTACTTTTTATTATTATTATTCTTGAAAAGTCACTAGGAATTGTTTTTAACAACTCTTTGAATTTTTCCCACCAGCATTACGTTTATTGGTTTTTCCAATGTAGTGGCTTGAGATCTCACAGACCGCTACTAAAATTCAGTTGCAAATTTTCAGAAACAAATAATAAGAACGTTAAATTTTAAGAGTGCTACATGTCCTTTTAATACAAAATCATGACGCTCAGGAGGATTATAGATAATTTGAAATAGCAATTTTGAAAATATTCATAATTTTATAAACGCAGCGATCTCTCAGACGTCACCGGTTAAGGGTTAAGTTGTGACCGTGTGGGGAACCCTCCCAATTATTGTGATGCACTTATATATATATTCGTGAACCGAATCATGAGAATGAGCCGAAGGAATTCCCACACCCCTCTTCCGCCCCCCCCCCCTCCCCTCTGCCCCTTGCGAGCGACATTGATTGGCGAAGCGCCGGCCCTCTGGTGGTACGCGCGAGAACTATTCGGGTAGGGGAGGACAGATCGATGAGAGGCGGAGGGGAGGAGCGTGTCCTTCGAATTCCCTTCTCTCTCTCTCTCCGATCCGAATGTGTGTGAGGGGGGGGGGGTTTAAGGGGGTGCAGGCACAATGCTTCGGACTCATCTCCATCTCGTGTCATTGAAACACGAATCTCAGACTCGGGAGGCAGCATCGTCTTAGAACCTCATCATATGTATTTCCAGGACCCACAGAAGCGATAATTGGAGTTGGATATTTTGCCTAACGGGTAGATGGAGGGATTCATTTTTTCCCCGACCAATGAACGACTTTGCCAAGTGGGACACTCACTATTCAATGCGCGCTCATTTTTTTACCCATTTATTTTACGTCCGGCAGCGATCTTGGTGACTCCTCAGTGATTGTCATTTTTAATTCCGACCTGACCATCGCGACTCGATGTGAGGATATCTCTCCCTAAATGTTGGTTCCAGTTGGTCTCTATGCACATTCACGGAAATATCAAATTCTCTGGCTCTGAAATCCGTTTTTTTCCAGCTGTTCTCTTCCATTGAGAGATTATTGTTTCTCCATATGGTCCTCAGCTTAACCTGCTAATCCTAAAACTGAGAGTTAGCGTTTAACTTGGTTTGCAGGTTTCCGCTCACATTCAATGATTGTATTAATTCTCTCCGGGTTTTCGCCGCGTTGATTGGGGGACCGCAGGTGGCGCCTTTCTTACAGCCGGCGTCGTCGTCAGGCGATACTCTTATCCTTCCAAAAATGCCCGGCCTTCCTTATCTCCCCACTGACCTCACAACTGCAAATAGTTCCAAGCAAACGTTCACGCGCAATTGCTGACCTCAGATTTGTCAACCAAAATGCGAATGGCCGCTCCTGCTCTGATCATATTGTCCTGAAGTTGCCGCAAAACGCGGATCTCTTCCGTGTGCCTCCCCACTCTATTTGAGCGACTCGCCTTCCCTTCCTTCGCCGGCTGCCTCTCTTAAACTATAATCCCCTCCCTCAACAACCCCTCTGTCGATGCCTTCATTCGAAACGATACTTCCTCTCCGTTTATCCCCACTGTGACTGATGAGGCTGTCACCTCACAGGGTGTGTTACGCTGTGCCCGAATTCATTGAATGATATTTTTGTTTTGCTTTATGCTATTTTATCATTTAGTTCTTTTATATAAAATGCATTGTTAAACGTATTGTCAACCTTTGTTGGTTTTGATTAAAAAAAAAATAAAGTCCCATTTTAGTGAACTAACACCTACTGCTCTACGCCTATTTAATCGGCTTGTGCATGTAGATGTAGCAGGGAATTTTACTGAGGCTCACGGTGGTCTTTGTTAGGCCCTAGCGGTCCATCAAGGGAGTAATTATAGACCTCTTAGGGGACTTTGACCCTATCACCAAATTCAGCGAAGTACTATCTTCTATATTATTTCTATGTATAGATACCTTTTTCTCAACTTATACGCAACCAAACTCTACAAATGAGGTACCAAAATGCACAGAATTTATCAGAGAACATGCGACGGCATGTCTTACTTCCTAAATATTGCTATTGTTTCCTAAAATTGGTTTTTTAAGTAATAAAAAAAAAACAAATAAAAACAAAAAAACAAAAACCGGTAAATATTCCTGACGTTAACAGCGCACAAAATGATACATTTGTTCATTTGCAACAATATCTCGCATTCTTTAAATAACTTTTATCAAAATGCGGCTGATTCCACATTCAAGTCTCCTGTTGATATGTAAGTAGTATGAGTCATCATGTGCATTTAACAGAGGATAGTGTAATTACTTCCAATGTTGTGTTTAAAGAGGATCTCTGACCTCAATTTGTACATGAACATTCCAATTAAATTTGTACATAAGACCCTGCCTTTTTTTCTACATTTTAAAATTAGAAACCCTCTGTGCACCTGCAGTGAAAAGAGCGGGGGAAGCTCGCTGGGAGCGGGCGCAGCTCGCTCGTACAACCCTGTATTGTGGGCATAGTTTGGGATCTAGGTTGCCTAGGTGGTTGAGGCAAAGGGTCTCAGGTTTATATCTCTACTGCCGCCCCCAAACTGAATCCTCGAAGTGCGAGGGGAAAAAAACTACCCCTCCCCTAAACGTGTGTTACACTTTGTAAATATGGGACTTAATCTGGAGCGAGCATTACCCTATCCTATCCAAAACCATTTCGCTGAATGAAATACTGAAGTATAGGGTGAGAACTATTTGAAAATCGTAAATATTGTACTCACTATGATCGTATCATTAGTTAGTTGGATGAAAAGCTTAGAATTAAGTTTAGTGTGTTTCGTTGCAAGGGTAAATGTGAACGGTACCCAGCCGTTTTAACTTTGTGTTGGTATGACGCCGCTATAGTTATTATTAAGTAAAAGTGAAAGTTGCTTTTTCTTAAGTTGATGACGTCATTGGGGAGATGGCTCGTTTACTCAGTCAGAAAGACACTGAGGGAAGGGAATTCCCTAAAGAGGGTGAAAGACGGCAAATCATGCGAGGACTATGAGTTGCAGCGCAGCGGTGACCCTCTCGGCGTGAGTCCGTTACGTCATTACTTTGTCTTCGAAAGTTTCAAGGCCGTCGATTATCCGTTGCGAATAGTTTTAGAATTAGACGATGGATCTATGAATTGATAATACATCATTGATAAATCTATGACAATCGACGGTAAAAAAATATTTGGTTCCAATAAGATATAGAACTTTTCTTCGAAATTTTGAGCGATCGATACGGAATAAATTTCTCCAAATTTATTTCTCCCTCCACTCAAAACTTATTTCCGTCGATGGAATGATGTTTCCAAGACAAGATTGACTGTTTTGTCCTTCGACTGATATTTCCATGCTAGACACCCTCGTCATGGAAACTGTCGAGGTGAATTGTGAAATGGCTCGAGATTGTCTTTTTTCTTTCAATCGATCTCGAGGTTTCTTCGTCGTTTAGCGTTGAAAATTAAATAGTGGACGTTAGATGCGGTGAGGTGTGCTCTACGGCCCCAATCGTGAAGCAGGAAATAGTTTCCAATGGTCTTAACGTAGGGCTGCTCCATAAGTACAGGTAGGCATGCAATGCAATGCATAAATATGGTAATACATTGACCTAAAACTCTAAGAAATATTATTTAATAAATATGGTACTCTATAACTTGAAGATGGGAATATTTCACACATTAGACTTGCAAGTTACAATACAAGTCAGCAGTTATTTAAGAATAGATAGTAGAAGTTAATGTACGATTAGGAAAAATATCCATTCTTATGTAACTGCTCACATGTATTGTAACTTGCAAATTTAATGAATGAAATAATCCTATATTCACGATGATGAGTATGTTTAGATTGTATTTCATGTCCCTTATCGAGAAGAAGCGTGTTAGGGCAACATTCCCATCAATAGAATGTCTTCCCATTGTGGGCCCTGTATAACGTTTAACATTACGTGAATAGAGGATTAATCTAGGAACTAAAAAAATTATTTAATATATTTCTGAGATACCGTATTTTGAGATATTTTTGGTCCAATGTTACATGGAGTTTACTCCATCGAGACCAGTGTATCATTCGATATATGATCTTTACAATCAAGTTTAATTGATATTTTGTCAGAATTAGAACAAAAGTTAGTAATGAGTTGGGATTGGGTTGGTGTGGTGGCTTCTCACCACGTGGGCCCGGGTTCAAATCCCGTTGGAGGCAGAGAATTATCAGAGACTACATGATCCCTTTTCGAGTGCTGTGTGATGGACACTTTCAGCGAAAAACTGTGTCCGTCTGATGGGACGTTAGGCCGTTGTCCCCTTGGCGCCTGTCATGCATAAGAGTAGGCTAATGCCGACGCCGGGTTTCTCTCCAGTCCACCCTTCTTTCCCATTCCACATGGCGAAAATGACGTTAGCTGTGGATCACCCCATCCGAATGCCATAACGCACAGTTCTTTGTATGTTCGGGAGCGCGTTGGTAAGAATAAAAAAGTAAATGTTGTTGCACGAATGTCTCGTATTATTTTAATTGCTGAAATTGAAAAATTGGGTTTCATGATAAAATTTTCGGTAGGCGTACATAAAATATTTCTTTAAATGGAGAATTAAAAAAAATCCGTGATCAGTCTGGCATTAAATTACTCAGATGTTATTTCTAATTTCGTGAAATTCGGCCACCGGAGTTACGTTAAGTTTCGCTCTCGGTGGATGGAGTGGTGATAGTGCAATCACCCTCTTGGAAGTGTTCATTCAATGCGTCCTCGCGGCGTTCCTTCTCAGTTGCATTTATATTCTTGTTAGTCTCGAGGACTGGCTGTATTTCTCCAACTAGCTGCGATACTGCATCTCCTGCGCCAGTGGTCAAGTAGATGCAAAGAATAGGGTGGTTTCCTATTATTTTTATTGCCTAAATCGAAAGATTATTACTCCTGGAGTACGTATTTCACGCTTTTAGATTTTAAAATGACGATATCTATTTTTCGCGATTAAATGAAAAGTGAAAAGTTTCAAGCGCGCGAAAACGCGACGGCTAAGTATGAATGCTGGGAAAACCCCCTGTGACGTCATTCTGTTTCCCGCTGTCGCCGTGTGAGGTGACCTTGGGGCGAGGATATGTGCGCCGCTTCGATGCATTAGTAATCTCAGACAATGTAAAACTCCTATCTACTCCTATAGAAACTAGGTCCCTGTGACGTCACGTGGAGTGGCATCGCATGGGCGCCAATCTGGCCTTTTTCAGATGTGGTTAAAATTGACCATTGCCATTCGTCTAAACTGGGATTTCTAAAACCAAATAATTTATTTTTTTATGAATACACTGATGGTTGGTAAGGGATCGCAATCAATGCATTTCGTTTTCTTTGATGAAGGAAACTACCCTATTGCCTCTCATAAATACATTTACAAGCAGAGAAAAGCCGTTGTCTTCCTCTATCTTGAAAGGGAAGTAAATGTCTAACCATGAACTGTTAGCTATTGGGAGAACGGGGTATCTTCCTTCAACAAGGAGAACAGCAATGCACATGAATTGCTTTCGCCCCATCGATTTGAAGCGCATTGGGAAATGTCTGCTTGGTCGTGGTGCGTCGATTCTCTTTTGTCTCTCTTGAAATTCCCAGCCTGCATCACGCACTCGAGAAGGGACTTTCGATGAATGAGTCGCTGACCGAACGGGAATAACCGAGAAATGAGTCGCACCCTGGAACAGTCGTTTCCTGAAATCGAGACGGTGACCGCATTCATTTAAGACGGAACCCTCTTAAGGGCCGTTTTACACGGTGGGTACACGGAATTGCGCAATATGACGTGTGTACGAAGGCGCAGTCAAAGTTACGTCGTGTAAAGCGGTGAATTTGCTAGAACACATGCGAGAATGCGTGGATGCGAGACGGCAAAATAGCCCCTGTTCTAATTTTGTTCATGCATTCGCGCAATTCCAAGCCATTTTAGAAATTAATGCAGCTCTAACCTGCGCAATTCCGTGCCCCGTGTAAAACGGCCTTAAGGAGAATGGCACTCGAAAGAAAACATTCCCTAAACCACCATCATTTTGTCCGTCCCTTAGAGTGATATCTCCATCAATAGTTTTTCACACACCAAAAAACTGATCGCTCGAATCACCATTTTGTGAATCACACGTTCATTCCGCCGTCCCTTTATCTATCCCTTTTTCCATAATTAAAATGTGTACAACTGTCATTCCGTCAAAAGTCTTACAATCGCTGTTAGTGACCGTGCGATTTGATTGGCTGAGAACCGGTGCCTGCGATGGTTTCATTGGCGGAAAAAAGGACGAGCCGAGTGATGGGAAAAGGTTTGGGATTCCCATCCCTGAAGCCATCGCGGAACATAATCGCGTGATACGGTCAATTTTCCGCCATCATTCAAGCTATCGCTGAAGTTATCCCAGGAAAGGGGCGGAGGGTAATAGCTTTTTTTTTATTATATGGGTGTTATTTTAGCTCGTGGTAGCTATATTCGAGAAGTGTTCTTCATTCACGAAATTTTTTTTATTTAAGGGCCATTCCATATATAGTATTGTTCCATTTATTTTAAGAGACCATGGCCCTATCTTTAGACTCATCAAAGTTACTTTGATTTTGCTTCCAGTTTCCATGGTAACGAAATGGCAGCCATTTTCAAAAACGGATTTTCTCCGTTTGTGAGCGAATAAATACATAATAAATTCATTTGTCTCTACTATCATAAGGAAAATAACTGAATATAACTGTAAATTCTGTAATGTATTAACTGTACATTCGTTAGGTTTCAGCTATGCAACTTCATGATTAGAGTATCATGAAATAATGTTATTTCACTTCTTATTTTAGGGTCCCAAGTTTAGATTCGGGTGGAATCCAGAAATGGGAATCCATTTCTGGATTTTTTTTAGGAAGAAGTATTTTGAAAGTGTACTCTTTTCAGTACACGATGTAATAATTTGCAGTTGGGATTTTCAGTATGCTAGATTTTACAGCGTCGTCAATGTGTACATATTTAAACTTTTGATTCATTCAATTTCGAGTTCGTCTAGTGAGAATTTGTTTAAAATTTTGAAAATTACAGAAATAAAGATAACCTTTAAGGATAACCTGTAACTAATCTATGAAATTCATATTTAAATCTAATCAAGTTATACATGTGAAACAAATGAGAAAGTGAAAAATCAATTATTAGCTTCAATTTGCGCTCACTAATTTTCCTTTACATCTGTGGTCGGCAGCTGATTTCAATTTTGAAAATAACTGATGTTTAAGATCCTCATGTCCAGTAGCCGTAGCTGAAATTCAACTTTGATAGGTATAGACTTACGACGATACCATGTCTCTAAAATACTATTCTCTGAACAAGCTAAATATGGTCGTTTTCACATTCATTTTTAATCGTATATCTCTGGTGAGAAGATTTTTTTTCATTTTTAAATTACGTAACATGTATTGAAGATACATATATCATGTGTACTGCGGTGTAAAATCAGTCATGTATACTTAGCTGGACACTTAAGTATGGTGTGATTTTCGTTTTTCACTTGACTTCATATTAGGGGGAAAGGTGACTGTATTTAGGGGTAAATATTTTAAATCTGGGGTTTGTGCCTCAAATATTTATTCGCTGTTCTTCCCGAAAATTGTGTAAATAATCCCATGGTAGCCATGGTGATTTTTCGAGTTCTCCCTTCATCCTGGGTTTTAGTGGCTTTTAACGACTTGTTTGGGTCAGTGTTTTCAGAATGTTTCCAATCCAAGTGTGACGTTCCCTTCGATGAATATTTTTCCATCTGGGCTACCATCGATCCTTTTGCCTTGAATTCAGAAATGAGACAGCCCTTGGGATTTGTCGGATATTATTCGTGTTTCTTTTGTTTGATGGATAGTGAGCAGAGTCGCGTTCCACCCTCCAACAATCATTTCTTTTTTCTCCGTTTTCGATCGACGTTTCGTTCTTTCTGGAAATTTTTAAGGGGCGGGAGGGGGGGGGTGGAAGTGGAGGGAGAAATCGTTACCATTGTATATGTCTCTCTCCCCCTCCTTTCCATTCCACACCCCCCCCCTCCCCCGTCTGCGATCACGAAAGTCGCCGTGACTCACTCACGGGCGCCCGTGATGGATAACCGCCCCTGGAATATTTTGCATTTTCGTTCTAAATCTGCATAATACGCCACATACGACATTGAGGATTTTGGGCACGAATATGTCAATGGAGAATTCTCCAGTGTCGTTAATGGTCGTTGTGGTCAATAAAAGTTGTGCAGTTCTAGGTGACCATGCATTCACGATGAGAAGGAAGCGAATGCGCCATCACAGGCGGGACTGCAATGCAATCAGCCCCTAAATGACTCCCTTCGGGCTTTAAAACAAGTTTACAAAAGTCGCCACTCCTGTCGCTGACGGCAGAACGACCCGAACTTAACCCGGAAATGAAATGATGTTAGGTCTGTGTTACCGAAACGTATATTTAGGGTAAAATAAAATATCGAATCTATTGGTCGCGAGTGGAAATGCTTCATCAGAAATATTTTGCCAGTCTCGGTGTGCCAAAAAGGAGGTCGCGGGTTCGAGTCCCGCCTGGGTAAGCTACCCCTATCCAGGGCATGGTTGTTTGTGTACGTTAAATTGTTAACATGTTAATAACCCCAATATAAAAGACCTTACAGAGCTGTTTTCGTTGGTATGGAAATAAGATAAAACAAAGAAAATTATCACTGTAGCTCTCAATAATATATTCGTAGATTGTATAAAAAACCTATTGAATGCATTTCCGATTGGGCAGCCGCAATGCCTCTTGAGAGAGAATGGTGAAAACGCTTTAAAGTTTTTGAAAAAAAAATAATTGGCCTCTCAATTTTGTTTTAAATGGCGAGGGGGTTAGATAGTGAAATGAAAATCTGCCGGTATTGATGGAGTATTTCATAAAAATTTAATTGACGATTTGTAAACAGTGAAATAGTTAATGTATGACTTAGTTAACAATATAGCCTGTGCTCTAATTTTGAAACAATTGCGCCCCCGGCGGAGAAGAAGATGGCACAGTTTGAAGATGTGTAATTTTGTGCACCGAAATGAACACGCTTCATCGGAGGGACATTTCCAGGTCCGACAGAAACGGTAAACCAAGGGAGACATTTTGCCGAACGGATAAGCAAAGAAGTTTTTAATATCCCGTGAACATTAAATGACTTTTTAGAAATTCTAGACTGAACTTCGTATGCGCATTTTTTTATCGGCTGGTGTCCGAACACCCACTGCCCCACGCCACGGCTTGCATTTGGAGAAGTATGTAGATATAGGGGTGTCTAAATCGCATTCAGCCTGCTTTAATTCGCGCGCATACAGTTTTCGTCGGGACTATGGTGGTTCGTTAATCGGAGAGTCCCATTCGTGGCATTCGTATTGATCGAAGTGTTTCGCGTTTGTTCTTTGGAAGCCGGCCCTTGAAGACATTACTTGTGTTGCGAATAGTTAGACGAGTTGTTAGAAGTCAGCGGTATAATATTTATTGAGTTGCATGAATGCCTGTGTGTCGTGCTTATTCAATCGATCGTTGATAGGTGACATTATTAATAATTATAGTCATTATTATTATTATTATTATTATTATTATTACTCAAGGACAAAATTCAATACTCATTATATTTATTTACATTAGCACCTTTAGGGTACATTATAGGTGAAAAAATCATCGGTTCGAATTGATCGAAATTCGGTTTTCGATCTTTGTGAGTTGACCGTGGCGACATCTTAATGCTAATGACGCGATTTGAACTCACTGCGGAACTTATTCATTTGCTAATAGCTCTAAAGATGGCGTGGTGACTTGCATTCGCTTTTTTTCTTGAATTCACACCCTTGTGAACTTCATTGTTTTATGACTTCGAAATTAGTATTCGGGGTAAATAAAAATCAGTAGGCTCGTTTCTCGCTGACTATTTATTGACTTCGACGTTGTGGTTCTTTTCTAGCCACATCATTAGGAGGGCACCTTCATGAATTCTGTCGTTGGTGGGGTCTCTTGAAATTGTTCAACTGAATCATTGTGTTGTATCTCGAGGATATTTATGATCATTTTTAAGCATGGAATATCATAGTCGAGTACTGATTACCTCAACCTGAATACTTATTTTTGAGAGTAAAATTACTGAAATCCGTCCCAATACCGATTACCAGAGTTAAATTTAAGAAACAAGTGCCCACCCCTTTTATTCCGACGAGGAGATGTCGCGGACAATCACATGTCATCCCTATTAAATATGCAGTATTCCGAGTTATACAGAATGTTAATAAGAGCAAGGTATGAACCGGGTTTAATATTTTTGTCACATGCGATAGCTAAATATGGTAGCATTTCAACAAAAGAATTCAGAACATCGAACTACAACTTATCGTGAAGCACTTACCTACTGATTTAGTACATAATGGTTCAAAAAGAGAGTTTGAAGTTGGGCCAATGCTTATTTTTCAGTTGTATTATATTAGAATTAATGTATTTAAGGGATTGTTTTAAATTGTTTTATTGGGATAATGTTAAATTCTTAGTTGTAAGAGATTAGAATTAGGGTGTTATTTTTATCATGGATATATATTCTGGTTCTGTTTCTCTGTATTATGTGCTTCCTGATTTTATGTTACCACCCGACATTATGGTCGACTTGTAACAATTTATGTAATAATAATAATAATAATAATAATAATATAAAAATCAATCAGTCCAGTTTAAGCGTTTTTCTTCGCTATGAAATACATTCAAAGTAGAAAACAACATTGGTTTATTCCTAGCAAATCCATCTCAGGAGTATATGTCTAACTTCTAACTAATTGTCACCTCTTCGCTTATGACACAATATCACAACTGTCCTTTCCTCCTAAAAACTACCAAATAACCTCTAAATACATGCTAAAACTGCCGTTCTTCACTTTGGGCCTGCACTACGATGAGAATTTCAACCTTTCAAGCATTTTAAGAGCATGGAATTCAGGGCACACATATCCGTGTGGAATAATTAAAAATATTAACTGTATTTGAGGCTTTGTTGCGGGAATTATTCCTTCGGTTGGATCATTGAGACTTTTAAAAAGGGATAATATTTGAAAAAAGCGTTAATTTACCCCAAATTAGGCTTCCCAAGGGGAAAATGTGGAGTGATGCCGCAAAGCCGGACATGTTGAGTGGCATGTGGGTTGCCTACACTCGACATTTTTCTATCGTTCAGATCACGCATCGTAAAAACTTTAGGATAAACTTTTAACTTCGTAAATATAATGCTAGAAGTTAACCTCATCATTGGGTATTGCTGACATGGGTTTCGTTGCTGTGATTTCTTCTCCATTGATCTCCAATTTCCGTCTGAGTATTCGTAGTACTTCAAACCAGGGTAGCAGTGGTTAGTAATTATCCGATTTTTAAATATTTTCGCATCTGAGACCCTGATGTATGGAGGCAACTTTTCCGCACCGATTCCTTGAATTTGGTCTCGGAAAAAGTCAATTATTCGTGATGCTATCCCAATGTCTTACGCAAGTGTCATTGACTCGGCCTCTGTGGCCATGATACTTACTCGCCGTCGAATAGGCGAATTCGCTGCTGCGGGAAAGGGTGGGGGGAGGCCGCAGAGGCAGCACCACCACCACCACTAGTCGCCCCGTTCGCTCTTCGTTCGCCTTCGGCTCTTTCCGCCGACGCTCGGCTCCTCTCGGGCCAGACGGGCCGTCGCCTATGCCGCTGTTCAGTCGACGCCGGGGTCGGACGTTCAGTGGACGCAACAATGACGCCCCCTTCCCCCCTGTCCTCCCATTGTTGCAGTGTGCGTCTCCCGGGCAGCTGAGTGTGGTGGATAGTTGTAGTGTTGTTTGTGTGTGATTCGGTCGTTTTGTTGTGTCCTTGTGCCTTCTATCTCTCCTCCGCGTGTGCTCTCTCTCCGATCCGGATCTTTCGCTGATTCGGTCCCCGTGTGTGACCCTCCACCGCCGTGCTCTTTCTTCCCTGTTCCTGCTGCTGTTGCCTCTACCATGGATGCCTGCCTCTTTCTACTCTCCTCGCCACTAAGGAGTTCATTCGGATGAGAGAGGTACGACAAAGTGCGCCGCGCAAGTCCAAATAATTGGGCATCACCGCAGGCCGCAAAGCCAACCGATTAAAAGGTATCATAGCGAGGGTGTGTTTATGAGGCAAATGCCGGAAGCGTGCTTCCCTGCGAGAGTTGCACATTGAGGCTGTCCTTCCACTCGCCACTCTCCCTCTTTCTCCGTGCTTGAACCTCGTGTCAACTATAGAGATCGCAGTGGTGCGGCGAGCATTAAGGCTCTGCTGTCGCGGGAGCCTCATCGCATCATCGTGTATTTTATGCCATTGGTTTCTCCAGCACTCTAGTGGATGCTATCATGTCCAAGGGCTGCTATTCGTAAGGCATTCAGCTAATGATTCATGGAAGGATTGTCGTTATTATGGCGTATTTTCGGATAATATCATCTCCTCTCCGAACGGGGACTATTCACAAAGGGAGGAGAGATTTCACCTGTTGTGACCCATGAAAAACCCGCTGCGGACACGTCAGGGTAATTTGGAAGGGTAATTTTCTCTGTACACATTTCTCGTGACAAATGCATTGCGTTATTACAGGAGTAGCAGTAATGAAGTCACCGTATGTGCGTTAAAAGTGGAAAAATTCCACCGAGGAAAAATCACTTGCATGGGCCGAGATTCGAACCAGGATCTCCCGAACCTGCGCCAGGTTAACCTTAACCGTATAAACCACCGCCTTCAACTTTCCAACCGCCCTCTACACCAAATGTCATTTGTGCACTGCTTTCACTTTGCACTTTGGATTGCATTGCGCGCTGAAGAGGCCTTCTCACGCACGCTGCTAAGCATCCTCATAAAATCGTCATCATTCATAAATGCAGTGATGTGCAGCTGCACGTGTGGAGTCCGTCTCGTCGTCTCCGCATTTACTTCCGCATCTTCCCCTGACAAAATATATCGCCTGCTCCTCTTATCTCATCATTCAAGGTCTTCTCAAATTGTCCCTCGACGATTGCCTTCATGTGGAAGTGATCCCGAGCGCTGCTGTTTGAGTTTCCTTAAGCCGATCATCTCTTTCGTCTCGTGATTGAGTCTTCTTCTTCTATTTGAATCACTCCCTCCCTTCTCTTCACTTCCTCACTCGGTCGATACGTTTCGTATTCAGCATTCTTCCGTAGCCTCCTCACCACATGCAGAATATCCACCCACCCACACGAGGATGTTTATTAATCTCATAGAATACGACCACGCACCCTGTAAATGCGTGCGAGTACATGCTTCCCTGCAAACCGCCTCAAGAGGCGTGTGGCGGGGATGTCACCAGAGGACACCACCTGTTCATAAAGGTGCGCGTTGGAATGATTTCACTTTTGAGGTCGAAGTAGACCTTATATTCTAGTCGGGGGCAAAACGAATTTCTAATCCTATCCCTTCGGAAAAATATATCTTCTTATTTCATCGACAGACGTGGAGAGAACCCAAGAAAATTCTATTAACTATGGGAAACATAGTGACCAGATATAAGGTGAAAATCAATGCCAAGAAAACTACACTATGGGTCTACAGCGAAAGGGAAGAGGTGAAGACCAGTCTGAACTTGGATACCGTAAGCTCGAGAAGGCAAAGGAATTCTGCCCCTTGGGTGGCCGAGTAACCAATGATGGACAAAGCAAGAAGGGAATACATAGCCCAAGCAAAGAGGGCATTCCTCAAAAAGAGAAGTCTCCTAACAGCTTAAAATTCATTAGGACTTACATTTGCAGCATGCTTCTTGGTGGAAGTGAGGCGTGGACGAAGTGGAGAAATCAAAGTTGAAAGCTTTGAAAATGTTGCTTTAGAGAAGAATGGGAAAGATCGAATGCATAGATCTTGTGGGTAAGCACGAAAGTTCTCAGAAGAGAAGGAGAGAAGTGTGTTTATAACATATGGAAGAAGACGGGACTATTTCTAAAGGAGTTTTATCGCAGACGGTGAGGTGGTACGCCTCGGATGAATTCCATGGAGTCGGTGATGAAGGGTCTAAAGCTATGCTGGCGTTAAAAGATTAGATCCGATACGAGAATCGAGTGGAGAGCTGCGAAAAACGAATCTTACGATTTCTGCTGACCGTTTATGATGATGATTACATCGTCAGTCATCTCATGTCGGATGAAAAATTTTATATGAAGGTGAGGTTCAGAGGTGATGAAAGATATCTGTTCAAGCAATCTAAGCCAATCGAGTCTCTATCGGCTCCCAACTTTTGAAAACCTTCAGCTTTTAATTAACGCTGCTTGAAATGGGCGTGTAAAGTGCCGGAAGAGGAGTGGGGTGGACCCTGCGCAAGTCCTAAAGCACTTCTCTCGGAAGGCATCTCAACGACATCACCGTCCTGTTCGGGGGACGGTGTGCTGCACTTTAGTGCTGGAGTGCTCTCTTCGTGACGGCTGGAAATTGGGATCCTATTAAACTTGAGCAGGTTGAGCAGTTCAACTATTTAGGCGGAATTTTTACGTTATTTATTTATTTTACGTTAGAGGAAAACGGATACAGTTGTAAGGACATTAGGAAGAGAATTGCATTAGCAAAGAGGGCGTTCATGAACAGGAAGGAGCTTCTGAGAGGATCGTTATGTAAGAGTTTAAAGAAAAGGTTAGTGGAGAGTTTGATCTGGAGTGTAGCTCTCTACGGTGCGGAAACGTGGACACTGAGGAAAGAAGACGAGAGAAGATTGGAGGCATTCGAGATGTGGGTATGGAGAAGAATGGAGAGGGTGAAATGGACGGAGAGGAAAAGGAACGACGAAGTGCTGGATATGGTTGGCGAGGAGAGGCAGCCTTTAGATGAGGTACGGAGGAGACAGAAGGTATGGATGCAGCGAATACTTAGCGGGGAGGGGATGTTGAAAATGGTGTTAGAGGGTAGAATGTTAGGGAAACGAGGGAGTGGATGGAAAAGAATAGGAATTTTAGATGGATTGAAAGGGAGTAGGCCTTACAGTGAATTGAAGAAGGCAGTGCTGGAAGGAAAGGGAGGCTCCCAGATCACTTCTTTAGTACTCCGTGAAAACCTACCTTAATCGGTAGAATACTGTAATAATAATTCACCCCAAGTTGCCACCCATCTGAAGAATCGGGCAGATGGGTCGAAGGGATAGATAACTGGCGGCGAACAGAAATCCTCCTCGTTGAGCCATTCTCTCCCAGCTTTAATGTAAGAAAATGCGAATGTTTCCACTGACCGCTTTTCATTAGTTTGTGAAGTTATTGGAGTTCCAGGTCATTTTATCTTTCATTGAAGGAAGATTCACAATAACGAGCCGTGTGAGGTCGGTGTTCTAGGTCGAAGAGTAATAGTGAAACCGTGAGCCCTTGTGTGAAAAAGTCCGTGACGTCATCAGCTTATCTGCGTAAGGGCTTCGATTATTCGTGGCGAATAGCTCGAGAAGTAGGCGGCGAATGGAAAAACAGAAAATACGCGTCACCGTATTTATAAAACTCGCGATCGACAATTGTAAGAATGAAGTTGAAGTCGAGGAGTTAGCTCCCTCTTTCGCTTGTCTGAATCACGGCCTCGTGTCCGTGTTCGTGATTCGGGTGCTTTGGAAGCGGACACGTGCGTCACGCCACTCCTCCCCCGCGTACACGCCGCCTCCGATTACGTGTCCGTTGGGGGTTGGGGGGGGCGGGGGGGGGGGGGTGCGTGCGACAGCAGCGCAGTCTGGCGGGAGCCACGCGAACGACCGCCCGCACAATTGAACCACGCCGCGGCGATCAGGGCGAACGCAAAGAGAGAGAGATAGGGGACTAGTTATTATGCGTGCGTGCGTGATGATGCCATGCGGAGACGTGTGCGTTTGTGTAGGTCCTCTATTTGCGGGGAAAGGGGAGGTCTCCCTTATCTTCGCAATTGGCGGGATTGACAATAAGTACCGGGAGAACATTCAAATCTCTGTTCCTGATAAGAAACATTTTTACAGTGCATCTACTCCAGAGAGTGTTAGTTAAAATAGTTGACGGGCGCTCATATAAAAAGTAAAGGAAACTTTCCCCATCTTTCAGAATGGATAGTCATAAATGAGTGTCTTTAAGCGTTGAGTCAAACGTAAGTAAGGTCAGATAATGATCGATGGGTCGAGGAGACAGCCTAAAGTAGCGCTCTTAATCGAACGCAGAAGAGAAGAGGTATTTGGAAAATTCCCCATTTGTAAGCAGCCGCTATATAATCCCTAAACAAGAGGAAGCGTCATTTGCCGAATATATGTCAAACACTGCGCAAGGATTAATGTTGAGTGTGCGTGAGAGGCGTGTGTAGACGCTCATTTTGGTCTTTCGTTCACTAAGGGGACGCATTTGCAGAATTAACATACGTTTGTCCCCAAATGCAGCGGAGCCTCTGAGGAGTGGCAATTGGTCAGGGCAGCAGCTCAGGAGCATATCGGCCTCTCTTGCGAATTGCTTCAACTTCATTGAAACGAGAGCACCGCATGATATTCTATGAAATATGAAGTGAAACACTTTGCACTTTCCACTTTCACTTCATATTTCATAATGGATCTCCACAAAGTATCTGCCTCATCCATCCAATTCATGATATTCTATGATTCGAATTAGAACGTGCGTGACGGTGAATAATCATTTCATGGTGCGGCCATGCCATCGCTTATTCAGACTGCTCCAATCGATTACCTATTCTTCATTATCCTTCTTCGTAGGACATGGTACTCTTGTGACACATTCCTTCCTTCATCGCTAGGTTTTCCCTGAACGAGTTGATGGACGTGATTTCCAACTTGGTCCCTGATACTATAAGCCCCCTTTTATTGAACCAACTCCATGATTTTTGGCGGGGTTGAGCTTTTGAAACCAACGCATCTAATACACTTCCAATTGGTATGCTGTGGTACCACTTCATGGTTGAAGGAAACAGAATTCCACAACACGTGAACATGTACATGATACCTGCTCTGCTAGGGGTGCCTCAGGGGTGTTCGGCGGGAGTTCACAAATCGACAGGCGATGAGCCACATGCGAGATTCTTGTTTATAAAATGAATATAGTCATGGAAATAGCTCGATTATATTCGGATGTTGCTAACGCCAAACGAGTATGCATCGCTCAATTCAAAGTAAGACAGAAAATGCAATGCGCCACGCAATATGGTTCATATGCAGAAACTTAATCTAAAATTTGTTTACGTTTAATGATGAAAATAAGTCCATCGATGCAAGTTGGGTACCAAACACGGCGTTTACTGCGAATATAAAGTGGTAGAAAAGAGTTCTAGGAATGATATGGCGAAGTACCTCGTAAATGCTGAAAGAGCAAATATACCTACCAAGGAAAAGAAAGAAAACACGCGATGAATGGCCCTAATGAGTGTGGCCATCAATTTGATGATTCGAGAAACCATTCCTATCGGCGATAGTATGGGAAAAAATTACCTTTTCAATCTCTCTTTTCATCGGTCTGTTTCCTTTATCTTTTTCCTGTGGTCGCTTACACCTGATTACGACTGTAAAGGAAGGATTTTTTTGCGTCGTTCGAGATAAACTTCGAATTAGCTGAGTTGGTTCTGCTTCAATGTTAGTCTTATTTGTAAACGGCTGGTTTCCGAACACCCTATCGAGGTTAAACGCCTATCGAGGCGGATTGCGTGCTAGTATGTACGTATCTTTCTCTACGCTTTTCTAAACATTCCCAGCCTAATTACTCGCCTTACACAATCCAATCGCTGCTCTGATAATGGCAGCCACACGTTAAAATCTGGCCGTCCGTGGAAGTACTGTATTACTTTTTGCTATCAGTCGTACATCGTGTAATGTTCCGCCCGCTTAAATTAGCCAGTGAGACCTTAGAAGAGTCAAACTAAATATTGTTTGTCTCCCGTGCGCCTTAGACATCCTGAACAAGGTGTACATTTGGCGTTGACTGCAGCCAATTAGTCGCTCCCTCAAACGCTTGTACAACACTTCAGAGAGATCTTACTAAATCAGTGCTTCAACTCCAAATTCGTCTTGGATAGGGTAAAGCTCACCACATATTAAGATAGGGCATTAAGCATTTGATACACGCAGGGTGATAGAATTCTTTCCATAATCCACTTTGTATGAATGATGCTTGGTAATCGGAGTGTCCGAAGGCTTCCCTTCTTCTTGGCCGTACGATCCGTGGCCAAGTGGTCATCCTTCTAATTGCTAAATCTACTTCTCTCTTTTCTCCCGAAATCCTAAGAGTGCTGTGCGCACTGCAGCAATATTAGGATCCAATACCGATGCTAGTTCCTCGGCTACCATTATGTTCTTCTTCCTTGTGTCATTTGACCCAAATGCTTATCTCCAAGTCTTACTAGGGGAAGTTTTTCTTCAATGTTTCACTTCATCATGTTCTTCACGTAATTGTCTCTCTTATGTGATCTATGGCCCACGCCCTCTAATGGGACCTTCTAATGACCTATGCTAACCCACAGTTCCCTTTATTCTCCTATTTACCTTTTCCTGAGAGCTAAATTCCCCCTGAGAGTTAGTGAAAGAACTCAGTTGAACATCGTTTAGTTGGCATCTGATTGTAGAAAAACCTGGAAGGCAGTCTGAAATAGAAGACAATGTACCTGAGGAGAGGTTTCTCGATGAAATGAATGGTGTCATAAATACTTGAAGGAGCGATTGTCAACTATCATCCTCCGTGAAGCAATTGTCATTGCGATCGGTATCAATGTTGTTTACGTCATTCTCAAACGATTCCGAGTCAGGCTCTTCAGAAGGCGACGGAAACAGAAGGAAATACAAGTTTCTACTGCAGTAGATTGTCGTATTTCCTCTGAAAATGTCAGTATGCCGCCATGAGATTTAGTCGGATTCATACGACGTCTAAAGGAAGGCTCTAGAGCCCAATGTGAGTGATTTCGTCTTTCTGTGTGTTTCTGGTAATGGTTAAGTTGGAACAGAAAACCTTGTGCCGTTTCGATGATGGGATTTAGTAACAGACGACGAGATAACGTTTTAGTAAATAGGCCAATTTCAATTCTTTATAGTAAAGTTATCAACTTAATTGGTTGTTTTGTAAATCAAACTGCGTAGCATCGATGTTACACCTATGACTTTATGCAGAAAGCATATAGTAATATTTTTATTGGCTCATTTGTAGGTGTAATTTCATAATTTCGGTTGATAGCAAGTTTAAATATATTCAAAGTTAACTGCCAAATATTTATTTACAAACCGATTTTGGACAATTTTTATGTCATCTTCAGGTTCAGGATACAAAGTTTGATCTCGTAATGCATCGTTTAAATAGGAGAACACGGTGCATTGGCCACGAAGTGAGGCGCAGCAGTGAATGTGTGGGAAACATAATGGGAGGAAAAATTGATTGAGAGTCCGCAGAGGAAGTATAAGGGACATGTATGGGACAGATGAGGAAGGATACGGAGAAGAAGAGCCCTTGAGAAGTCAAAGGAATGGCAGAAGTGCATTATGTACACAAACCTTATTGGGATTTCAATACAATGTATGCATATGCCATTTGTATTTTCCCATGATTAAACATAATCACAAAGACACTGATAATATATGTTCCTTAATTTTTTCATCAGTCTATTTTATTTTACCTTTTGAGAATCACATAGTGAACATTGTCGAAACCGGGGTGAGACTAATGAAAAAATTGTGAAACATACAATCTACATCTACATAATACCCTGCGAACCACCTCTAGGGTGTTTGGCAGGGGGTGATCAATCTCCAGCATGCAGCATGCTATTGGACTCCCACATGCACACCACACGGTCCAAAAAGCGTCATGTATACTAGCAAACTATACTACCACCTGCTGTTAGAAATAATAATAAAATTAAGAAACATGCATTAAGTTTTACATAGGTTAGTAGGCTACACTAAAAGTCATGCAATGTATTTATGAGTTCTATCGATGCCTTTATAATCTCTTATTGATCGTGGAAAAAAAGACATTCTGAACCTGTCTGTTCTACAATCTATCTCTCTTATTTTATTTGTATGATCTGATCTTCCGTAGTATGTTGGCGTCCGTAAGGTATGGTTAACTTCGTTAGAACAGACACTGCTCTTGAATTTATCTAAAAGAAAATTTATCTACAGAAAAGACTATGCTCTTGAATTTATCTACACAATATTGGTGTATCTGTGATTATGTTTCACGTTACACAGTTCCACCAAGTAAAGCCGTTAAGTTGGTAGCCGTATCCACCGTTAAGTCCCTCGATGTCTTTAGCTTCCGCACTCTGGCAAAGTCTAGACAAAGGGGGAGAGACCGGTAGGAATGGAGAGATGCAGTACGTAAACCAATCTTAGGATAATATGTTCCATTTGCATTGGCCCATGATGCCTGTTTCTTCCGCACTATGTCGTCTCGACTGAGTTTGAAACACTGTATTGAAGAAGACACCAGACTTTCCGAATGTATAGCAGAGTGAAGAGAGAGAGAGAGAGAGCGTGTCCCATGTTCATTCCTCCCGAGGCGTTGTAATCGCCGCTCTCTTCCGCGTGTTTTCGATCGATCCGAGTTGAAGTTGACTGCTGCAATCGCGTCCCCCTTCCTCTTATGCACATCCGGCCGTGCGCCATTGATCGCCACGCCACGCGTGCCATGTGCCACGCCCCCTCCTTCCAATAGCACCTAGCCTACTGCTGCCCATTGCAGACTTTGAAACACTGTATTTAAGTCACGGATGGCTCGATTAGAAACACATTCACGTCAGAGTGAAGCTTGTTTTATTCTGCGTTGCATCGTGGAAATAAAAAAAAAGTTGTTAACATATCTTTCTGCGTCGGGGTTATTATTTGAAATTAAATAGAGTTGGACAAGCTGGAACGCGTTCAGTTGCTTTTTGGTTTGGTCAGATATGTCTGATACCTCGACCAGCTAACAAACAACTTTTTTTCACACCAAATCGAGATGTTTTCTGCCTTTGGCGCCAAACTTTTGTAATTATCTTCTATATTATTTCTACTCTATAGATACATTATTCTCAACTTATACGCAACCAAACTCTACAAATGAGGTACCAAAATGCACAGAATTTATCAGAGAACATGCGACGGCATGTCTTACTTCCTAAATATTGCTATTGTTTCCTAAAATTGGTTTTTAAATAATAAAAAAAAACGAAAATCGGTAAATATTCCTCACGTTAACGGCGCACGAACTGATACATTTGTTCATTTACAACAATATCTCGCATTCTTTAAATAGCTTTTATCAAAATGCGGCTAATTCCACATTCAAGTCTCCTGTTGATAGTAAGTATGAGTCATCATGTGCGTTTAACAGAGGATAGTGTAATTACTTCCAAAGTTGTGTTTAAAGAGGTCCTCTGACCTCAATTTGTACATGAACATTCCAGTTAAATTTGTACATAAGACCTTGCCTTTTTATTCTACATTTTAAAATTAGAAACGCGCCTATCCCTCTGTGGACCTGCATTGAAAAGAGCGGGGGAAGTCCGCTGGGAGCGGGCGCAGCACGCTCCTAAAGTACCTATTTAAGGACCGAGAGACGACCTAATGTCGTTGGCGTAGCAGCAATATGCGAAGTTTGTCAGGTCGGTCAGGAAAGTTGGGTCAGCGGTAATGTGTGGATACGGACAGCTCGGATCAAGGCAGCTTTGAGCACTGTGCGGAAAACGGACGTTATTATATACCGAAGCAGTAAAATGTGCGGAGAACAGATGAGCCGATTCAAATCACCCCAAATGCGCTCTCTATGTCCGGATTATTGCAACGAATACTGAGCTTTGCTTAGCATTTATTGAAGTTCTGTCTTGTACGGCGGATGAACGAACTCCTAAACCAACCCGCTCTTAAAATATCCCTCTTAATTTATCGTTTCTGTCGGACCTAGAAACATTGTAAGGTTGCCAGGTGATGCTCTACCTGTCGCTCTGTAAGGAATGTGTTCTTATTTGCTCTAGAAATCTAAGTGTTGCAAGTAACCTTCCGAGTCTCCGGAGGCTCCTTTCCTAATTCACGAGTAAACGCACTCTGTTCGCCCTTAGAATTAGAATTTTTTTTAACGGATCGTGTCCCTTTCACATGTATTTCATTTAGTTCGCGAATTACATCTTTTTGCGCCGGATCCCATATCCTTGCCGCATATTCGAGGTGAGGCCTGACGAGTGCACTTCTCTCTCTATCTCTTTTTCATCCCATTGAAACCTTCCCGCAACACACTTATCTGATCCTAGCTTCTTGTGGGTTCTGCCACAGATATTTCTTATACGTGTTCCCATGACAGGTTTCAATTTAACCTAACAACCAGATATGTTACGCGCCTTTGAGTCAAATCCTTTCACTACATGTAATTTGAGATAATGAGACGTCATGCGTTAGAAATTTACTCGTATTGCTTTGTGTATTGCTCATTTTGTTCCCCTTGATAGGTTTGAAGATGTAATCCTAATCTGTAAGATGACCTCCCAGGTGTATGCCATTTAAGGTATGGTCTTTAAGGAGATGAAGCAGAGTGTATTGAGGGGGCGTGATGGCACCTTAGTGTGAGAGCGAATGTGAGGGATTAAAGAGAAGTTGATCCGCAGCGAGGCGCTTTAATTAAGACGAGCCAACTACTCCACGAGACAGCGGCAGCCCGCTCTCAGTCTTTGGGCTGATCCTCACACCAGACATACATGAGCACACGTAAGCCGTAGGAAATTGCTTGTCTCGAAACGTAAGTGTAAGCAGTTCAACTTTCGAAATCGGAGCGCAGACCGAAACAGTTGAGTTCTGATATCATTTGTGACATTCTAGACTTGTGTTTCCATTGCTTTTTTATGCATGATACTTACGTTTATATGGCTACTTTAAGTAAAAAAATGTATTCTTCCTCCCTCTGAATGCACTTATATACCTTTCAAGACTAGTGATACACATGTGTATCACTAGTCTTGAAAATGGTACAGTGTAACCGAAACTAGTCGGCAATAAAGTGTGTGTTTTGTAGAAAAGCAAAGTAATTTCCTTCCAACCATATAATGGAATTCTACAAAGTAAAGGCCTCAACAATTCAGTGCACTTATTATACCCTATATACATTTATTACTCAATGCAAGTATCGTGGGTGTTACCTGCACAAAATTTTGATATTTTTTTCTTTATTCTCCGGTGCTAGTTAATATCAAACTATTAAATCCATTATAATTATAGGCAATGTTTCACTCTGTGAAGCTCAAGCATAACATGTACTCTGATATCTGTTTATTTACGTTGTGTGCGCCATGCGTTTCCCGTAGTTTTCATTTCTTTGATATACGGCTGTAGTCCATTGAACAACCTACCTCCCACTTACGGTTTGGCGAGACACTTCATTGACAGCAGTCGCTCTCAAGAGGCGCTCTGATTGGCTAGACGTAAGCCAATGAGGATCAATTTGGCCACCTTTAACACGGCCCAAATCCGTTGCAAAATAGCACATCAGACGACAAGAGCGCATATGCGCAAGTTTTTTTTTAATACTTCTGCCATCTAACTGGTTGAGATGAGATTGGATCACCAGAACAGTTCTTACATTCGCACCTTTGGAGTGCTGAGCAGATAGATACCAATTTAAGATTGGCATGAAGTACTTAGCGTCTCTCTTCGGCGCTGCCAGTAGTTGAAGTGTTGTTTATTTTGGCTCCCTGACGTCTCATTGTAGACCAGCACTTAGAGCGAAAGCTGAATTGTTTGCGCAGTGATGATTATGTAAAGCACTGAATGAAACATGTGACTTTGTGCTAAGTTACTTACACCAATAGTGAAGCTTGCCCTGATAAAGTCACTTAGACCGCGTACGAAGTCACTTGTTGTTTCATGCGGTGCTTTGGAAAACGTCCGTCGCTGAAGTTGCGTTTTTCTCTCCGTCATCACAAAGTGTCTGTTGAGTTCGGAGAATTGAGTGGATGGCTGCGTGAAACCACCCTTCGGACTGCCGATGATGATGAGATTTTAGTAGACGCAAACGCATCTTTTTGTAACGATGGTGAAATGCGCGAAGAAAGAAACCATTTCCATCGATTTGGATGAAGCGAGTTATGAGTGGAGTGGGGATGATGATAGCACCGGGGTGTGGGAGAAGAATGTTATGTAAGCGAGGAAGGGAATGGGATTTACCGAGAGAATGAAAGGCCTTGTTGTGAAGTAAAGAAGGAAGTCCGAGTCTAGAGGAGAGACTCACCGGGATAATGCACTGCGTACGCCACAACGTAAACCTTCGTAAACTGGTATAGTTTCGAACAGATACAAAGCATTAAAACCACGAATTTATTTCGTGTTTCAGTGACTCTTTTGCCTTTTCCTACCCACTTCTTTTGCATAACCATTTCCTTTCCTTGTCCACAAAAGAGTGCGGACTTGGGGAATTACTTCACTCTAAATGATCGTAGAACGTTCGTTAATATCACGTCATAGTGTTTTTTAAGTGTGCACGACCTATCTTGTACCACAGTCTAGACTTCAGACCTCCACGTTCGGTGAACCCAGACTGAAATTCGCCTTGTAAGAAGCTGTTTCTGGTATCACACCTGGCCAGAAATCGGGAGATCCGGGTTCGAATTCCGGCCGTGATTAGTATTTTTTAATACCAAATTTCAATTATAGCGCTGATAGATGGTTTTATGAATTGAAAAAGTCTCATCATTGTCATAATAAGTTTGAAATCCTAGGATTGGTTTCACGCAGTTCTTCTCTCGATTCCCGTATCGGATAACCACTTAACACTAAAACTATTCTTCCAGGAAAAGTCTATTCCGCAAAAGTCGACTGTCGCGGGTTGAAGGATAGCACCGGTGGGATCATATTTACGATTTTCGTCGTCAGCTTCTGAATTTGTTGAATGTACTTTCGACGAATGCAATGTTCCGCCGTGGTGTGTTTGCAAGTCCCTCTGTAATTGACGCAATTTTCGAGCGGGGGAGAGCGGGCAAGTTCCAGGTGCACACGCCTCAAGTGACACCCCCAATCGTATTGTCCATTATTCTTATGAGTATTCTACAGGTTAAGGTGTATTTACATGCATCATTTTATAGATTACCCCGACCTGTCTCCCCTCCCAACCTGTACTTTCCTCTTCAGTGCTCGAGGCCCACTGCCATTGATTCTACATCTACAAATCCTATTCTTTCCCTTCCTCTCCCTCGCTTACCCAGCATTCCTCCCCTTTTTCTCACTCTTTTCAACATACCCTATTCGGTCAATACTCGCTCTATCCAAACCCTCCGCCAGCCACGCACTGAAAAAATATATTCTTAAATCGAGAAGTAGCCACTTGATTTATGAGTAGGCTCCTATTAAATAGATGCCCGGAATATTTTCTCAGTTTAAGAGGGTATCCCACTATAATTGTAGTCTCAAGAAATTATTATTAAATAAAGAATAACCTCTTGGTATTCAATAACGCCATTCATTCTCGGTCTTAGAAAACTTTCTTTGTAGATAAGTGGAACATACTAGCATTAAAAGTAATTTTTTATATTCAGCAAGTGGTGGGCTGCGTTTTTTTTTTTTTTTTTTTTAGATGGCTGGATTGATTCATTCAGGGATCGATTTAGCGTGGTGGCAGGACTGTCGGTCCGGATTCAAATCCCGTCGGTGGCAGAGATACCTGCTTGAATGCTTAGTGGAGGGCACTTCAAGGGTACATCACTCCGTCCGTTCGATGGGACGTTATACCGTTGTCCCCTTGGCGTCTTTCTTCAATATCGGGCTAATTCGGACGCCGGGTTTCCCTCCACTCTTTCATCCCCACCCTTCCCTCATGGCGCCAATGACCTCAGCTATCCGTCGCTTCCTCTGAATACCTTACCCATGAAGCGCTACACTCCATATCAGACCCTTCAGTAGCCTCCTATTTTTACTCTTGCTTGATGAGAATCGCCCATCGCGCCTTGCAATTCCACTTTACGTTGTTTCTCCGTCCGTTCAAGCACCCCTCCACATTCCCCCCTTTTCTGCGCATTTAAAGCCATCCCCTGCCAAACACCTTGAAGTTGGCTCGCATGTTATTATGCAGATGTAAAGCACGTAAGCTTTCCTCGGGACTGTGTGAGTGAGTGAGTGTAATGAGCTCCCGTCAGCTGATCCGTCATCGAGTGTATCGGTGGTATTGGCACCGCGACTATTGCCGCTTAAGCGCACGGATCTCTCTCTCTCTCTCCTAAGGATTCCCTTTCGCTCCTCCTTTGCAGGCTGTGGCTTCCATTTCACCTGTTGGCTCAACTGCAATCGCATTGCAAGCCATCCGCTGTACTTCGCCTCCAAGACGGAGGAATATGTGCACAGGTTAGAGCAAGGATCTTCAGCCTACGACCCCTAGAAGCTAAAGAAAATATTGCATCGCGCCACTCAAATTGAAATATATATCGACATACTCGTCCAAAATAACAAAGGTCAAAAATCGCATTGATCGATTGAAATTTTTAATCAATAAAGATTAAAGCACTTTGAAATTGTTTTTTTTATTGATGTGGTGGTAAGGTGACGTAGATCATTTTGGCCCTCCATATGATGTGAAATCGGTTTTTGGCCCTTGCGCTAAAAACGTTTGAAGACCCCTGGGCTGGAGAATGTCTCTACCTGATCTCTTATCTATTTGATTCTTACTTACGCCTCAATTCAATGAATTAAGGTGTAAGTACCCTCTCTGCCTCGCATTAAATCAAAATTTCTGCATGAGAGTGTACATTCATCCAAAAATAAACAATCTGCGTATTAATTTTAAGAAAATGTATTTTTGTCCACTTTCTTTATAAAAAAACGCAATTTTGTAATTTCCTAAAGTCTCAACACCAAAATATCGTAGAGCCGTTTCTTTTATCTCATTTTATGGCTAAAACTTTGCTTAAGATTCTTAATGAATCAAATAAATTGATTAAAAATCATTCCTTAGACTTGTTAACTTTAATTATTTAAGAAAAATGGTAAATTTAGTTTTCCCTAATGCTCCATCTCAGATTCGGCCGAAAATTTTATTTTCCGGTCTTAATTTATCTGCCTAACTATTCTAAAAATATCATTTGGTGAAAACTTTTAAATCGATTTTTTTTATAAAAATAAAAGCATTTACATTTTACCCCGCAGTAATTCTCAGAAATTCGTAAAATAGGCATATAACACATGCTTATGAAAGTAAAAATTTATTCCTACCGATATTAAATCACACATAACTTCAAATATACATGTGATCTCAACAACGTCAATATTTTATTTCTTAACTATTTACAAAATGCTTTGGATAATCTTACGCAAAAGCTTAGGCGAGGATTAAAGTTTTAAAATCTGTCAGCACTATTTCATTGCCAAATGGATTCGTGTCATAATAGTTGAATAATATAAAAATTAATACAAGTGGAAGTGAGTTATTGTTTAGACGAACATTTATTTTAAAAAATCGCATTCAGTGATTGAAGAAACGTGTACTCTAGAATGTTGTTTTTTCGCAAAACGGTCTTGGGGTATACAGTGGGTGGTGAATGTATGTACGCTTTTAAGGTTTGGTCGATTGCAGTTTATCTATGTCTTCGCCAAAGTTTGGACAGATTTAGCTGTCATCCTTAGGACTTGTAATTGGCGAATTTAAGTATACCGGGACTAGCCACGGTGATAACTTTTACGGGAGTCACCCGCAATGCACAATTGTGCGAAAAATCCACATAGAGAAAATCATTCGCCTTGACCGGGTATAGTCCACAAATTTCCACAGGGAAGAATGACGCCTCGGTAGCTTAACTGGCTAAAGCACTCGGCCGGAAATCGAGGGATCCGGGTTCGAATCCCGGTCAAGGCGAATGATTTTCTCTATGTGGATTTTTCGCACACTTGTAATTGGATTTGAAAACTCGTGGACGAAAAGCAACCGTTTAAAATATAATAAAATATATCACATGAGTTCAACCATTTAGCAGTTGTCAGTGCATGTGAAGTGCAAAAATGCAACGAGGAAGAATTCTTTCTCCTCGAACTCGAATTACGTTCCCCGAAATGCATTTCGAGTGCTACAGTCAATTGAACGAGCGAGGCGATGTCTTTGACCAAACCTCAAGATTCACGGAAACAATTAAGGCAACGAAGTGATCATGAAGACTTTCCTTAAGTATACACCCTCATACGAAACACTTGATCGAAATCTTTGTTGGACTTTGACGGCTAAGTGTTAATTTAGTTGAGGTTGAATTTCTCGAAATGAATTGGAATGACCAACTTACGTTCTGAACTTTTTAAGATGTAATGAGTGGGCCGTAGTCAATATGTATCCATAATGTGAAGATTTAAATTCTCGCTTCCACCAGAAGTACCCCAATTTGAGACATGTCAGCATCCAAATGTATTACCCAAAAGGGACTACTCCGTTTGCAATGATAATTTGAAAGAAAAAAAAGACCAGGGCTGTTAAGGCAGGTTGTGGATGAGCATCGTGTTTGGTGCGAGGAAAAATTTCTCTCAAGACTTTCCGATCGAACCGCGCTATCGGCTGGGTTGAGTGCTTTTGTCCTTGTATACGGAAAATGAACGTCCTTATTTTTTATTCTTCAAACGCGGATCGTTTATCGAGGATCCATGTTCTTCCTTCCAATTTATCTCTTCCTCTCTTTTAATCCCAATTAACGCCGCCGTCCTCCGAGTTGCAGTTGCGGAATCGCACGCACGAATGAGGGAAAGCAATTAAGCCTCGACTTCGTCTCAGCCGTCGACGGTGGTTCGATGTATCTCGCTTCGTCTTTATGAAGCCGACTGTGATATTTGACCTCGTTTCCATTCACACCCTCCTCCCTGGGGCTGGTTTGCATTCCGCACATCTCGTATTTTCCGCGATTTCCGTCGTCGCTTCATTCAAAGGCCACCGTTTTAATGAGGAGCTGGATCTCATCTCGTCAGGAAACACGTTCGCATGCCGTTAGTAAGTAAGCCTCCTTTAAACGTCCATGTTGACTGCTGCATCTCCAAAACGATATCTCACCACTACATATTAGAGAATATCTTGAGGTGTGCCAAATGGTGTCTTTAGGCTTCATCATTATGGTAGATGGTGTTGTCTGATCGTTACAAGATGGCACTTAGCCGCTGATCAGTCAGCCACTTGTCAGTTGAAAGCCTTTCATGGCGGTTACGCTCGATGCAAATTTGGCAGCTTCTTTACACATCGTACGATTGACTCAACGTTTCATAGTTTCCCTTGCTTCATTGAGAAAACAGTACGGCAGGTGTATACTAATAATAGTATATTTGTATTCTAACGTCTCCTATTTATGGCCGCTAAAACGTTGTTGTGTATTTACGATTAGGTACTTCAGACGACTGCTTTACAGCGAGCCAAAGTGAAATAAGGGAGTCGTACTAACTTTCAAAGCAATCAGAATACTTATACCTCTTCCTAAATCCTTAATAATCCCAAATAATTTAGTAAGTTAAGTCAAGTTAAGTTAAACTGGATAGGGAATGTTTTTTGACCGCCGCTATAACGTGTGCTCCCCTTAATTCACTTTGTCTTTACATGCCAATCATCTGTTTTTAGCTCTCTAAATTGCGTGAATTTACGTTCTCCTGGGTTTTCTAATGGTATGCTGGTCGCTTTGGTCCGTAGCAGTTGAAGCCAGGCTGAACTTCCAAACATGACTGGCCCTCGCACGGTTGTCAGGCGGCCATGTTTGGAATTTTATCCTGGAATTTAGAATAGTGCATTTCGGGGCGAAAAACAAGCGCCGCACGGCATCCGAGTAATTTATCTTTCAAATGGCAATCTCATACGATTGATATGAGCTGAGAAAAAATTCGAAGTAGTGTTACTTTCCATGTTCTATGGAAATGGAGCGCATTGCTGAGGTCCTTCTCAAGATGGCTTGGATGCGCAAATTCTTGGCTTGAATTGCCAAATGAGACATTTTCACTCACTTTGCGAATTTGCCATTGATGTCCTTTGATGCCCCATCCTACCCCCTACCCTCGTCCGTTTCAAAATGATGGTAGCAGCTTATACGTCAGCACTACAAATATTTGTACTAGTGTAAAACATTCAGCAATGGAAAGCTGATTTTTTTACTGTAGATATTTAAAGTCAAAATATAATTGCCTGCCATAGTTAATATTTTCCTTGTATTTGAAGTGCGTGGCGTAAGGTGTATTTTAGGCGACACGATTCATCGTCCACCGGTGTAATGCTACATCCTAATGAATGAATCATTTGCTAATAAAGTGGCTGTTTCAAAATGTAATGAATGATTTATTGGTTAATTAATGTTGCCTAGGGAACGGTGGAGTCTAATCAGCACGCAAAGGTTTCTTTGGCACGAATAGAAAAATGTTGGTAACACTGCGTTAACATCATTCGCCTCGGAAGACGAAGGACGCCCGAAACTGGATTTTTAAGATTAGGGGAAGTAGGCTTTTCCCCCGGAAGTAGGCCTACGCTTTGAGGGTGAGAAAGGGGCTTGCTGCGTTGCTATTCCCTATTGCTATGGAGTGCGCGTTTTGAATAAAAGTGGGTACCGTGGTTTCATGTTCACTCCGAATTTCTGGGTGCCTCGAGCAATGGCATGCCATTTAACATTAGCACTGTATTTCACTTCGTACGACCCGACCCGAGTGTGGACACATTGTGTGTCATGTTAAATGTGCGACCCGAGGTTGATCAATACAAAATCCGTGGAAATAAAAACCATGTTGTGTTTTTGTGATCATAGAGTTCGGTCCTTATTGCAAAATCTTACGGCGTTTCGCAGTGGACAACTTTGTGATTACAGAAAAGTCTTCTCTAAGAAGAACCGGCTGTCGCGGGTTGAGTTCATTCGTGGGTTTTTTGTTTAAGATTTCCGTTGCAAAAGCCTGAATGTTTTGTACATTCGTGCCATCAATGAATGTGAATGTCCGCGTAATAATCGCCGCGGTGTATTTGGATGTCCCTCTCCAATTGACGCAGTTTACGTGAGGGGGACAACGAGTAAGTGTCAGATACACGATTTAAGCTACTCCATACTGTCCATTATTTTCAGGTTATTGTACATGTTTATGTGGATTTAAATGGATGATTTTTTGGATAGATCATCGATAGATGAAGTAATTTGATAGTATCGTAAAATGGGGTGAATAGGCTCACTTTTCAACTTACCTTTGCTATAACTTTTAGATTATATAAAGCAGAACAGTGAATTCAATGCCATTATATGTGTCTTAGCCTATATTTCTGATTCATTACCTGAGACATCTTAATATTTTTATTGGTAAGATCTAATTATGTTTTTAGTGGTCTGATCCTATTGGTCCACGCAATGGGGTGAATAGACTCTTACACGATTTCCACTTGCAGATTCTATCCTCCTTTACCCTTGATGAATAGGCTCAAGAAATAATGAACTGAAAACATTGATTGAAATTTATAGATTGATTTTTCTTTATTTTAATGTAAAAAGTGCATTTTTTATGATTAATAAAGGTACACAATTTTTAAATTGTTTTCAATTGTGATATTTATTCATAAAACAGCAGTCATTGATTCCCGAGGACAACTTTTAAACTTATGGAACTTGCTGTCATCATTCCAAGTTTGTAAGATCAATTGAGATGTAAAGTTGTCCTCGTTATAATTTCTTCAGTTTTAGAACTCTTGAAGTAAATAAGTACCCAAACAAAGTAATTAAGTAAACAAAGTAATGAAGAGAGGCACGATCACATGGGTATCGCCGTTCTGAAAAAATTATAATTCTGTCCGCAATAAGCTTTTCCACATCTGGAGCTGAAACTGTTTGACAACTGTGAGGTTTCATGATCGGATTTTTTTCAGATGTCGTCTGATGACCGAGTGCAGAATATTGTATTTGAGGGCAGTATTGCAAATACTTAACCACGATTTCACAGCTTCCTCAGCCAGATTGGTCTTCTCTTCGGGACACTTCTTTTGAGCCACCGCTTCCCTCTTGGGTTAGGCTTTAATTTAGCCGCATAGTGATGGGTCAGCCTATTCACCCCCTTCAGAAGAGGTCATCCACCATCTTGAAGAAATTGCCTCCTGCTTTTCACCTTTTAAGTTTAAAATAGTCAAACTTTAGTGGAGGGGAAGAAAAATACCGAGTTATATCAGAATGAAAATGGCAACGACGTTACCTCGGCAGTTTTTGGAAGATAAACAAAGTTTTCTGGGATTTTTGAAAAGCTGTTCGCGTTGACGAGTACTGTTATCGATCTCACACTAAAATGGCTGCCAAACAAGGAAAAGTCAACCGATGAATGAAACCACGGAATCCACATCCGTCGAAACCCGTTGATATTTTCAATCCATTTGCGTTCTTTGGAGATTATCTCATCTGAAAGCTGCCTCTCCTCACCCCCCATGTCCGGCACTTTGTGTCGTTCCTCCTTTTCCTCTCCGTCCACTTCACCCTCTCCATTCTTCACCACACCCACATCTCGAACGCCTCCAGCCATCTCTCTTCCTTCTTCTTATGTTCCCACGTTTCCGCTCCGTTGAGCGATACATTCCAAATCAGTCTTCGGTAGCCTTTGTTTATATCCTCTCCCTACACAAGAGAGTCGTCCATGGCGGAATTCCACTGCCGCTCTTTGTGCTCTTCGCCTTGTGTCTGTTCCTCGTGCTGCTGCCTCTTCCCCTCCCTCCCTTCCCCTATCCCCACCCCCCACTCCCACCTAATTCCCTTACTCTCTTTGGCGCATCAAAAGGACGTAACCACTCTCGAGTGTATTGACCCCTAAGTAAATCGACTCTTACGCTTAAAGTGGCCTCATTTGTTTAGCTTGGGACTTCATCATTCCTATAACTTAGGTAATTATTGTTGATTGATGCTTTCATGTAATGGGCTTAAAATATTATTGCCATCAGCGCGGGCGTTATGTGCTCACGAGTTTCAATACTATTTATTGTAATAAGAAAACTTTATCACGGTTGAAAAAAAAGTACCACTTTTTGAGTTGAGTTCGAGCGAAACACCAACTTCGGTGACGAATAACTGAGAACAAAATCATATTTATCCCAGAAAATTTTACTAAATGTTGGATGAATATTATTACTGTTATTGTTGTAAATTTCAATCACTTATCTGTTACGAAAAAAAAGATTTTGACATTTTATGTAAAATGTGAGAAAAACAGAACTCGGGCATCTTAAAATTTATTTCTCGGCAGCGTGGTAATCCACAGCGTCGCTAATTTTTTATAGTCCTCGGCAATTCCTGCTGTTTACTCTTAATTGTGAATTGAGTGCGCGGGGTGTAGTCTGTCCCCTGGGCCGTGAGCAACGTGGAGGGGGGACAACTCAACGAGAATTAAATATCCACATCGAAGTAGGATCGTTAGTCGAAAACTCACGCTTCGGTCGGTATAAAATAACAACTATCGATAAAGGTTTAATTCAATTTTTATAAAATATAAAATGACATGTTAGTAACGACGTGGGCGCACGGATTACAACGCCTCCTGGAGCCAAACTCAGCAACTTCTGTTGTGCCCAAAATTTACGAATTTGATTACAGCTGTAGGTGGCGTAGGTGATACATGTTCTTAAACACTACTGTCGGCGTCAAAATGATGTGCCGCTGTACTTTGCAAATTTATATCTGGACTTTAGTGAATGCCATAATAATGTATTAATATGTCATTTTAAAGAATATTTTATTCTCAATTCTGTTCTATTTTCTGTTTTATGAAAAATTCAAAAACGTAGACACGCGAGTGCAATAAGTGACTCCGCGCGCCGTAAAATTAGCCGTTTTGTCAACTTCATGAACTTTGTAACTCAACCCAGGGAAAACTACTGCGTCTACAACATTTGATCGATAGATTTTTCTTCCTCATAGGAAAATCTACTAAAATTGGTAGCATATTAATTGCGTATTGCTTGGTTTCGTTAGTAGTAGGACCTGCCCGCCTTTGTGACGGTGCAGGATTCCTCGTCCCGTCCTTCCTTCCCCGTCCTTTCCTTGGAGGCGTCGTCGGGCTCCTATCGCGGCGGCGCCTCCTTTCCCTGTTCCTTTCTGTCCTTCCCCTTCTGGCGGCGAGGAGAAAAGCTGACCGCTTATAGTCCTCGCCTCAGGAGTGTATCCAGCGAACCCGACCCAAGGGTTTCGTTTTCATTGCGTCTACAACATTCATCTTCCACAATAAGTTGCAATCATTAATTTAGATTCATAAAATGGATTTTGCGTATTTTTAGAACGCATATTTTGTTGTAAAATAACGATTATGTTTAAACCCTATCTAGTCCTACAGTTTACCCCGAAAGAAAAAGTAAAATCCATGGAAACACTTCTTAATTTATTTGAAAATTTTCTATGATCCTTATTTTAAAAAGATATTTATATTTGTGAATGTTAATAATTTCTATTAATGCCACGTTGCCAAACGGGGCTACGCTGGGCCATTGCCGGTTACAAGAAAACAGTTTCGTGCGCAAGACATGGCAACGCAGCATTCGTTCGCTCCAGCGTATTTTTTTAATGCCCATATATAATCTACACTGCGTAAAAATCATGTATTTTCGGATCATAGAAAAATTGTATCGCGGCGGCGCCTCCTTTCCCTGTTCCTTTCTGTCCTTCCCCTTCTGGCGGCGAGGAGAAAAGCTGACCGCTTATAGTCCTCGCCTCAGGAGTGTATCCAGCGAACCCGACCCAAGGGTTTCGTTTTCATTGCGTCTACAACATTCATCTTCCACAATAAGTTGCAATCATTAATTTAGATTCATAAAATGGATTTTGCGTATTTTTAGAACGCATATTTTGTTGTAAAATAACGATTATGTTTAAACCCTATCTAGTCCTACAGTTTACCCCGAAAGAAAAAGTAAAATCCATGGAAACACTTCTTAATTTATTTGAAAATTTTCTATGATCCTTATTTTAAAAAGATATTTATATTTGTGAATGTTAATAATTTCTATTAATGCCACGTTGCCAAACGGGGCTACGCTGGGCCATTGCCGGTTACAAGAAAACAGTTTCGTGCGCAAGACATGGCAACGCAGCATTCGTTCGCTCCAGCGTATTTTTTTAATGCCCATATATAATCTACACTGCGTAAAAATCATGTATTTTCGGATCATAGAAAAATTGTAAATAAATTCAGTGCCCGGGCAAATTAATGACATCAGCGGGAACGGGATAATATAATCGGCCACCGTCATCAGACCCGATGGGATAATGAAAATTGTCGTTGAAGGACGGGAGTTGTGGAAGGGAGGAAGGACCACGGGTAGGACACGCATGAGATAGATGCGATGAAGGATGTTGAGCGGAAGAATTACGCAGGTTTTAAAAGATTAACCGATTGGAGAATTGCGTGGAGAGATAGGTCAAATCGATCTTTGGATTGATGACTGCTGATCATGATAATTTGTTCCTCACAAGCATAAATATTGGTTTGCTGCAAAATGACCTTTTTCCTAGACATCGGAGTTACCAAAGTCGATTATTGACACAAACATACTCAAATATTTGCACTTTTGTCGTCACATCAGTGCCAATAAGTATTTAAATACGTTCGTTAAGTTCCATAGCAGTGTAAAACAACGCTGAAGTTAGCATGGAAAATTATAGTGTGCAGTAATTATAACTCGCCAGATAATGTGGCCACCCGATGTAGAGTTTACCCGCGTGTAAAACTGTTCTCCAGTATGCCCATGCAATCTCTATCTTTTCTTTGTTAAAAATGTTGCATGGTTAAAGGGTTTCTGCGTATTAGGTCGGTTCCCCACAATTTCACGCCTTTTACATAATACACGATTTCTCTTTAACGTTTTTAGCCAATATATGGGGGATTTTAGCTGATTCTGGAGTTTTTGCATGGTAAAATAAAAAGAAAGATCTCAATAGTCATATTTAAAATGAATGTATACGCACAAAATACGCAAAAATGGTGCTTAGTGCCATCATATTTACTGGTTTACACTGGTGATTCATGAAATAATTTACTCGTTTGCACAAGACATGCAAATACTAGACAACTTTGAAATTTTGTAATATATTAGTTTCCGATTTTTAATATGATATCGGGTGAATAATGAGCTGCTTCTTGGATAGATTTTATATTTACTGAGGACCTTTTTTACCTTGGTAAAGAATGCCACATCGTGCTTGAAGTTACGTACTTCGATACATATCAAACGCTGCAGTACTGTAATACTGGAGTCGATGGACCTTTGTATTCCTCGTCAATGTTTTTTGCGTTGACATTAGAGATTATTTTATAATGCAAGCGTGTCTTTGCAACTACACTTTTTGTTTATCAGTTTATACACAGGCATTGGCGTTTGATATTCCCGTCGCTTATCGATCTTGAGCCACCGGGGAAATTACTTGAAGGTTCGGGCAACACTCCATTAACAGCGACCGCACATAGGCTTAGGGGTTCCGGGAGGGATATTAAATGGAGATTAAATAACCCTGCGTGGACCCTTTTGGGGGCAAACCCTGTGGCCGCTCTTCCCCTGCATCCTTGTGACCCTATCGAGTGCGAATTGCGTGTTCAAACCCGCCCACTCAACACGCTGTGATATGAATTACACCCTTAATGTATGGGACTTTGGGCGAAATGATGCGGATGTAATGCGTTGCTCCTCATGAAAAAAATACATAAAGGCAACCTGCTTTCATTATAATATTAGAAATTTTGCTTTTTCATACTGCATATTCAGTTACGTACAGCTTGTGTGTGTTAAGCAATGAAAATGAATTCATTTAAATATATTATATTGGAGCCATCGCTACAAAACTAAAGCGGTCTTCGAAGTAGATTCCTTCGGCATAAACACACTTCTGAATGCGAGTTTTCCTGCCTTCGCACGCTCCCTTGAAGTGAACGACCTAAACATCTTGCAGAGCACGCGTGCGAGAGAAGACTTCGGCAGCGTCACGGGTGGGCAGTGGCGCCGACTCCATGGGGCCTGAGGGGGCCCCTCAATAATTCGTTACGGGTGTGAGGAAAAAATGTGTCAGGTTAGTCGCTTTTCCCCGGAGGGTCCAGATATCGAGATTCGAGTTATTAGGGTTCTAATGTTGATCACATGACTCTTCTAAAATGCTTAAAAAACCTAAAAACTCACTACTTATTAAATTTCCCGGGGCATGATCTCCGGTTTCCCCCCCCCCCCAATATTTTTTGTACGTTGGCATCCCTACGGGTGTCGGGGGTGGTTTTTCACTTTGTAGAAAAAGAAATGAGTCCGCTGTGGCCGGATTGGGGTCGTAGGGAGGACGGGGAATCATTGAGATGTCATTTATTGCCAGGTGCTCGATGGACACGAACCTTGGGTGCTGTCAAAGCGGCTTGCATGCATGCTCTGAAGGATTTTCGGGTTGTTCACGTCCAGGGAGCGCACGGAGAGTGGATAACTCGCGTGCACAAGTGTGTTGATACTGAAGGAGCAGTCCACTACGAAGCACATTCTCGGCCTCGCTGAATGAAAAAAAAATGGGCGGGCGCTATGTAGGGGGCCCTTGAAACACACACACACACCATTGGGCACCTAGGCCTTGCATTTGAGCTCTCCCGCCAATCAGAGAAGAGTGGCTGAGGCTGAAAAGACCGCTCCGCGAAATGACTGAGCGCTCGCTCTTAGCGGTCGCATTCAGCGGGAAATTCCTCAGCTGTTGAGTTTGCACTCTGAGCGCTCTCTCCTCACCTGAATGCTGCTGCGGTCAATGTTATCATGAAATAGTGATGGAAATGACACGAGCAACGTGAGGGCTACCAGTTGCTGCATTGCAGTAGCACGCGCGGAATTGTGTGCGCGGTCGCAACGTTATCCACAGTCCGGCGGTTGTTTGCAACAGTTGTATGAATGCATGTGTGTGCGACCTTTTTTTTTCAAATCATCCTGCTGCCACGCTCCGTGGACTTGGTCGCCGTGGCGCAGCGGAATGCAGTGTGCCCGTCCGTCGAAAGGGCCCTCGCGGCAGACACGACAATGCGAAGAGGAGGAGGGGTGGTGGTGAGGGGAGGGGGAGAGAGGTTTCAACCAGCCACGCCCCCTCCCTCTCTCTCACACACCGCAGGATCTCTCTTCCACCCCTCCCCTTCCCCCTCCCTCCCCCCCCTTTCCTTCGCAGCAGTAGTAGTATCGATTTCGCAGCCGCCGCGAGAGCAAAGGCGATCCGAGGCAAGGGAATGAATTCGAGTAGAAAACGACCCCCCCCCCCCCCTTTCATCCCGCTATGTGCAAAGCAATTACCGAGCGCCTCGCAAAGTACTTACCTCATCTAGGCCCCCGCTCTGCAGGTTTCAATAATTGTTCATCGCGATAGAGTTTGGAAAATGAAGTGACCCATATTTTTCCGTTTCCTCGATCCGTCTCATACTATTCGGGCTTCAACACCCTCGCAATTAAGTTTATGACGTCACTGACTCTTGGAATCGTTCGGTTCGCAACTTCCCAGCGTCTTGTACATTCGTCTCGCGTCGTTTCAAGTCTTTGTGTTAAAGTTAATGAATTAATCAATTGCTAATTTAAATTAAAAGAAACAAGCGAAAGGGTTGTCAAGAGTTGTTGATTAGTTACAGGTTAAGATGAAACAGTCAATGAGACAACAACGGTGTGTATAATGTGAGATTAATAAGGTCATAATTTACATTAATTCTGCTGGAAGAGTTCTCGGGTTTTTCTGCACCGACCCTTGAAAGGGTGAATCCTTTCGAATCTTCATTCACCGTGAAGACGGTGGCAGACTTAGCCTTCGAAACGTCGGTGCTGGAAAACCCTTGGTCCCGACTGGGAACCCGAGAACTCTTCCTCCGTTCCATTCGCCGGGAAAATCTTGGATCCTTCATTAATTCTGTGGCTAATAGTTATTTATGGGGCAAACTAATTCCAATACTTTGTGAGCGATTCCATCCGTCTAGGATTACTAAGGCTCTAAGAACGAGTCAACAAGCCATATCTTAAATAACATCACCAACCCGTGAACAATAGCAATTTTTGATTTTTTTAAGCAATTAGAAAATGGCCGAATGAAGGAGGGGGGAGGTCTCATTCGTAACTTCTCTTTCCCCTCCATGTGTGTTCCGAATTATTTTAATGAAATGCGATGTCGTGTGCGATTGCAGGACCTCTTAAATACGATCAGTCTGTAATGGTGGTTGTGCGCAAAGCAAGGATCTTCGGCAATTTTTAACAGCAAAGGGCTGATTTTCATGTCGTACACTTTTTCCAAGTTATTTCTCGCGCAGTGCAGCTTGAGCGAACAGATGAACAAAGTTGAAGGCGAAGAAGCGTGCGTACTCTTTGCCAGTAATTAAACTTTACTGTGCGCACAATGTTGCTGTTGCAACGATTGTCTTAATTATTTTTGTCATGAGCGTATTCTCCCGGCCGATTTACTCCGGCTCCTTCCGACTTGGGCTTCACAATCAAATGTCCCTTTTCATTCCAGCTGTCCGCCCTATCTATCTATTCGTTACTCATGCGTGTCATTGAAATATTCGAGGTCTTTCTCATGATTTCAGCTTGTCCTCATTAGTAATCAAAGATCCTTGGATTGAAACGCACTGAGGCAGCGTATGATATGTTGGGGTTCATTACAGCAGGTCAATAATCCTAAGGTTGCTTTGATGTAGTTCTCCACTCCCTTTTTTCTTCTTCCCTCTCCACTGCACAATTTATCGTGTTATATCGCTTTCTTTCGTCACTCTTTCTCGTTGCAACATTTTGAGCGTTCAACAGCTGTTCCAATGTTCACCCTGAACGGCCAGTTTACATTATAAATACTTGGGCACTTATTCGCGTTGCGTGTTGTTTGTGCTAGCAGGAAACGTAAAATGATGCCTATTCCATCCGAAAGGAATGTATTGAAACAAAAAAAAATAACATAAAAAAGAAAAACCCGGAGTAAGTGAAAATTGCTCTTCAAATAGGAATATATTTCCCTATCAAGGAGGAATCAGGGTTGAAATTGTGAAATAATTACGTGACATTATCGGGAAAGCGAATAGAAATCTTCTGCTAAGGCTGGTGTCTAGAGTAGATTTCAATCGGCATGTAAAAGCAATCATGGAAAAGGTAGCACCAGGATGAAAAGTTGATTTATTCTACAATTTCAGTAATGTATTAACAAAATGTTGACTAAATCTTCTCGAATCCTCAATACATCAATGTCGACCCAATCATCTGATGCAAACTAAATCCATCATATTTGATTCGTATGGCGTCGCCACAATATCTCACACCACTTCATCCGACCGGCATCTAAGCTCTTCATCGGTTGGTTGACTATTTAATTAAATGCCAAGTGATCTCACTATCTAGATTGGACTTTTTATTCCCTCCAAAATGCGACTTTTTTCGCGTGCGTTAAATATTGCAGATCCGTATGCACGCCCTCTATCCGCTTGTGCCCTCTCCTCGTGACAATAATCGTCGTTACAGTGGTCGCCCACCTGTCAACTGTGGCGCATCTGGTGACTGCCTCGTGAAGTTATGCGAGTGTGAGGAGGGGCAGGCGGTTATTATCCCTCAATTGTTTTGGGCGGGACGCATTCCTCACGTGGAGTCGTCGCGTTGCGCATCTCATTACGCGTCGTCGCCTCCCCAACCGAATTGGATTGTGGGATGCGTCCCCCTCTTCTTCGTGGAATTGAGTCGATTCGAGTTTCCAGCGAAGTGGTCTCCTGATGATGGAAACGCCGGATACGAAGTAAGAGATGTTTAAAATCGTCATCATCGAGAGTCGTCAATAATCCTAAGATTGGTTTGACGTAGCTCTCCGTGCAATTCTCCTGTTGGCCTTTTTTAACGCTAACACAATTCTTCTGCATTTCATCTGCTCCATGCTCTATCTCATGCGTGGCCTCTCATCCCTTTCACCATTCCTGTCATTCAACGATTATTTCCATTGTTTCATCGATCCTCAGGATTTGTCCGATCGAATCGTCTGTCGCCCTAAGTCTTCTTTCAAAGTCTTCTCTTCCCTCCTACTCTTCTTAAAACTTCCGCATTACTCACACGACCCATCTCTTTTGATCTCCATCATTATTGTGCTTAAAAATAAATTCCTGTGACAGACTTTAATGCATCTGGCAATAGTTTGTGAAACACTGTGACACAATGAGGTGGTGCGCTCATGAAATCGTAATTCATTGAGCCGGTTGAAGGAAGGGAGAGAGAGGTAACTGCGATAAATAAACCTGCCATTCTTTCGTAAATTAAAAATTTTATGAGTTTTGATGTCATTAGAATTTTGACTCATTTATTCGTTCAGGTGGAATATGTCATGGATGGAAGAAATCCTTCACTATAGTGTAAAATTCAAAGAACACTTGAGATCGATGAGTGGTGATTTGCTAGGGATTGACTCATGACGTCATCAACTTATCTACGAAAGAGTTAATGCCGCACTTTTCGTTGGGAATGGCTAGAGAAGTATGCGACGGATCGAAAAGCGGAAAATGCTCTTTATGTCTCTTTATTATAAATCGACAGTAAAAAAATGGTAAATGAGCTCATTGCTCAACTTCAGAAATATTTGGATATTATACTCGTATTTTCGTTGGCCATTGTTTAGGAATTGTGTGTACTCTTACTCTACATGTCTCATTTTCTTCCTCGTTTCTGTCGTTGTCTCTCCGCTCTCTTGTCCTCGCCTCTGGACTCTAATTGGACTAGACGAAACAATTGAATGCTTAGCATCGCAATGCACCACGGGAGCAGTTGAAGGCGGGCTGAAGCTCGCCCTCGTGACGCGGCCGACTCCCATGTACCTACTGTTTGAAATGGGAAATTGCGGAGCATCTGATGGCGAAAGTAGTGTGCGTTTTGAGTTTCCGTTTGGGATCCTTGCCCTCCAAGTCGCGACCTCATCCGAATTTTATATGAGCCGAGGAAAAAACGTTAAAGTAGCGTGATTTCACATGTTGTGAGCAGTTGTAGGGGTCGTCCTCAAAGTGGCCGGATGCGCAATTTCAGAGAATCTAACGTTCGGAGGTCCCATTGTGGTTTAGAGTCGAGTGGTCGTCGCCCAAGGGTGACCTTTTTATACGCGTCCGCCCCTGAAAGGGCCAGCCTTCAATTGCAAATCCCCTCCTTCCTGCTCCCGCACGAGATGGCATGAGTGTGGGTGCTGGGACCGAATGAAACGCAAGGAGGCGTTGGGTCGCGGATGGACGAGAGCGGTCAGTTGCGTAAGAGGAGTAGTGGCAGCGTGGACCCAAAAATGACTTTTCTTCGGGATCATATTCCGGACCCTTTGCGAGGAAGTTGCCTCCTTACATCAGGGTCTCAGATGGGAAATAGGGTAGTTTCCTTCATCAAAGAAAACGAAAAGCATTGATTGCGATTCGTTACCCACCATTAGTGTATTCATAATATACTAATTATTTGGTTTTATAAATCCCAGTTTAGACGAATGGCAATGGTCAATTTTATCCTCATTTGAAAAAGGCCAGATTGGCGCCCATGGGATGCCACTCCACGTGACGTCACAAGGACCTAGTTTCTATACGAGTAGATAGGAGTTTCACATCGTCTTAGATTACCAATTCATGCATGAGGCACAGACTTCAGGGAAACATCATTTAATAACACCTATTAAAATTGCCAATGGTCGGAAAGTTTCCTTCGTTTAATAAGGTATTAATAATCCTTATTTATGCCAAGCGCTACCTGCTAGCAGGGTACTCTGCTACCTGCTAGCATCCTGCGTCGTATCAGCGCTCAAAGCCTCGCCCCAAGGTCACCTCACATGGCGACAGCTGGAACCAGAAATACGTCACACGGACTTTTCCCAGCATTCCTACTTAGCCGTCGCGTTTTCGCGTGCTTGAAATTTTTCACTTTTCGTTTAATCGCGAAAAATAGATATCGTTATTCGAAAATCTAAAAACCGTAAAATACGTAGTCCAGGAGTAATAATCTTTCGATTTAGGAAATAAAAAAATAGTTAGAAACCACCCTATTCTATTTAAAAAAAATCGGATAACCTCTGTCGCCCGAGGCAGAAGGTTTGAAATTTTACAAATATTCAGGCGGAAAAATGGGAGACGTAAGGAGAAGAAATCAAAGCTAGTAAACCCGTTTCAACATTGCCCAATAATGATGATAACTGCCGGAATTATATTTACGAATTTCTAAAGTTTACCCTAAAAAAAGAAGTTTTTTCGAGGCGTGAGAACAATCGACAAATGTTGAGTGTAGGCAACACGCACACCATCACACATGTTCAGCTCTATGTGGCACCACTCCACATATTGCCTTTTGGAAGCCTAATTTGGGGTAAATTAACTCCATTTTCAATTAATATCCCTTTTTAAATGTCTCAATGATCCAAGTGAAGGAATTGATTCCCTGTTTCATGCACTACAGCCCTTTAAAAGGTTACATCCCTTCCGCTACATCGGTGTGATTTCATACTGACGAATTATCTCTATGCTATGTCATATCTTCTTGAAATTTCAGTGAATATGAAGAAGTTTCTGAACCCTGAAAGAGGGCTAGAAACCACTGTATTCCGTCAACCGCATTTCTGAATCATACGATCATTTTTTTCCGTCACTCGGAGTGTTGTAGCTCCAGCGATACTTTTTCGAGGACCAAAAAACTGTTCGCTCGAACCATCTGTTTGTCTCCGAGTCCTGAGAGAGTGCTTGTGGATGGTTTCCAGTGAAGAGGCTGGGGTTGGTTACTACAGCAAATCCTCCCCTTCCAGAAAACCAAATCAAGAATTTGTGATCTCGCTACAGTGTAGTGAACCCTAAAATTACGGCCATTGGGAGGCTACTTACCTGTTTCACCATTTAGGCCGTAGAGGTAGCCGTGCATTTTCTGGCGCAATATGAGTTTGGTACACTCACTGAAATGAGTGTAGCTATGAGGAGATCATTTTGATATAAAAAGAGAATGTGTATGGTTGGTATCTGGATTTTTGAAAGAATGATTTTATAGGATTACAGCCCAATACCGTCATTGGAGTAGATTCACAGGTTTTTGCATTGAACATCATTACTGTTTGTATTTAAAATAAGAATCAATGAAACGAAGTGTTGCAGAAGGTGTTTTTTTAAAAGTGTAGATGGGTTTGGAGGTTTTTATGGACAGACATTGACTGGGTGTAGGAGGCCGCAGTCCGTCCCGTTGGAAGTTTTGTAGGTGCTGCCATCTACTCGATTTTATGTGGCATGTACACAGCACCGCTATAAATGCAGAGCGATTAATTTTTTTCTCAATATTTATTCGCACTTAATTATTAAAATCGTGAGGCAAATGAGAGAGAAAATGGTGGTGAATTCAACGGATGAAATAATCACGGATGTAACTTTTGTTCGTCAGCCCCAATTAATGCTGAATTGTCCGTTGAATTGGGATCGATCTGCAGTCGGCGACGCGAGTGGTGTTTTGGGGAAACACCTTTAAATGCGCAATGGGTGGCAACACATTTGCTGAGTTAATTACTTTATTGTGATGAGGGCGCAGATGAATGTGAGCTACGTAACTGTTAAAATGTTTGAAGAATTGTGGATAGATTATGTAAATATTTGGATATGACATATTTGGACACATTTACCGCTCTATTAGATACAAAAGCGAATTCGTTTTTTCCGTCCTTATCCCTCCGAAAACCAATGGTTTCTATTTATGTGTATTTTTTTAGAATTGTTTTTGCTAATGATGGCTGTTTGTTTATTTTTCAGGTATTATCTGCGTTTAGATGACCGGATAGTGGAAAATATTTCTTCGCAAGCTTTGTAAATACATCCGTTGTCGATTGCCGTCTGTCAAGTTCAGCGAAGCGGTGACCAGTTTTGACGGTAATAGCCCAGTTTTGATTTCTTTCTAAATAATCCCTCGAACCCTTCCCGTATTCTATAACCCTTATTTTAGCGGCTCACCAGAAATCCGTGCCCTAGTGCTTGTGTGAGTGATTGTGTTGAGTGCTTGTGGGTGAGTTGTGGAAAAACTTGGTATCCTTAGCGGAGTACATATAGCTCTGCGAAGGAGGACAAGTTATAACCCAGATTACCTTAGCGAGGTCACTACTTCAAAGGATACTTCTGGATAGTGTGTATCATCTGTGGTGGTCCCTAGCGTCGAAGTAACATTTCCGTAAACCATCACAGAAGTGTGAGTGTGTAATAACCTGGCATCCTCGGGAGAGACCATTCAGCTCTACGAAGGGTCCCAGGTTACAACCCTATGTCACGTTAGCGAGGTCCGACAGCCTTGCGAATGTGTCCACTCGCTTGTGTGTGCTTGTGTCTGTGGTAGTCCCTGGCGTGGAAGTAATTCCTGTAAACTGCAGCAGGAGTGAAGTGAAGTGTTTTTTTGTTTATTCCTCTGACGAGTGGTGTCAAAAATTTTACGGCCATTTGAGAACCCCTTTTGAATCATCTAACCCTCTCGAAGGTCGTTTTTTATTTTTCGAACGATTTTCATGTGATAAGTTTAGAAAATTTAATGTTGTAAACTCCTCTAAGGTTATAAGGACGCCATTATCCGCGATGGAAAACCGTGCAATTATGTACATGCCATATTAAATTAAATATTCAAATTCTTTCGATCGTTACTGAGAAATAAAATCTTCCTCTTAAGGGACGTGCATAGCATTATAGAATAGGATAACGTTGCGCGTGGCATTAGCAATATTTGTAGCTTCTCGAATGCATTTCAAGTAGTTTCGAAGATCACATTTTTCCATTACTAATCGGTGACAGCATTGTGAAGAGTCATTTTATGTACCTTTTCTATCGTAGTTATTCCCAAAACTGGTTTTACTCAACATTTAGACACTCTGTACATATCTTATATTCTGGTGACATAGTTGCATTTAAACAAAAGCGTTGAAGTTTTATGTGTCGAGAATAACCACTTTAAAATCTTAATCATTTTCCCATTCATTAGTGACTGAAACTATTACCGAGGGAGTTACCGTGTTCATCTCTGATCGGAAACTATGTTGATCCTCACTTACCAACTTCTCTCTCTTTGCGATTCCATTTAATATAATTTCAAGTATTATTTTTTCCATCAAATTACACAGGGACTCATGAGAATCCTGCGATTTTTATCGTTTCCGGTATCCTATTCTATCCGGGATCAACGTTTCATCTTTCCTTTGTTTTGGGTAATTTTTCTCATTTTTATTACGCATACGAAGCTGATTCATTCCAACTGCAACCATTGCTTTCACTTTTTCAGCGGGATCCGGCAGCTGTATCGCATTTCATTAATATCCCTAATTGCCTTCTCTAACACAGTCACGGATGTATTAGTGACTGCGATATCTCCATTTGTTTCCTCTTTCTAGGTTTTTACTTTTCTCGTGACTTTATGTAAAAAATCGCTCAAGTAGTTGGTTCCGCAAAACCGCTTTGCATCTTTCAGCTTTTCCAAAATCGTTCTTCCACCCATAGGTTCTATTTGTCCTGCCATTTCAGTTGGTTTTGTTTAGTTTTCTGTTGTTTTGAAGGATATCCTCACCTTGTCGTTCCTATCTGAATCCGACTTAATCGAAAAATAATACGTCACAGGAATGGCTGTTTTAGTTGTGTTAATTTAAATCAGTTTATGGAAAGTCCTAATGGAATGATAAAGTTGAGCTGTGCATTGGCCTGAGTGAATGCGTTCGAAGACAGGAATCCAAATGGCCATTTTAAGTTGGAATAATATCTGTTTTTCAATTAGCGTATGTAATCAGCAACGGAGACACACCCACGGGACTAGTCAGTTATCTTTGTCGTTGTGTTACCCCTATTAGTACACTCATATCGGCACAAATATTGTGTCCTTCCGCTTTTAAGTAAATGTAAAGGTTTTTTAATCGTTTATGCATGCATGGAAAATAAAATTTCTTCTAAAATTTCTATGAATTAAAAAACTGTGATCTTGAACCGGGAGTCGAAATCCTTAAAACAGATAAAACGAGGTTTTTCTCTGTGGGTTTCGGTGTAGTTTGGGTCATTTATATATTTAATTTAAAAAAGTAACTATTCGAGAGATGCAAGTCGGAAAAGTGTCTCTTCTTTTCAATATTTTTGCTTTTTTAAATTTTTTATCTAACACGTATTTTTGGTTTTCATATGCAAATGGCTTAAACTGATCGCATGAAATACCGAGATTTTGTGTTGTCTTTGGTTTGGGTCATCTTGAATCGGGGCTTGAGAGTATCGCAGCTGATTTCGCCCCTTCAATCAGCATCTCTGCGTGACAAATGTTTTATTGGCCATGATTGGGGTCCAATGTTATGTGCCGTGTTTTTTCAGGTCGGATATTTTGCCGTCATCTTCCTTACCCGTGTTGCTATTACACGTTGTGCCAGCCTGAGGAGCATTGCTCGCATGAGTGTTCTCATTAGCGTTAGATCTTAACGTGTTGTCGAGCGGTCGAGTGTCGGTTCCGCCTCGTCGCCTTCTTCTGTTTGACGGTGTTGATTGGCGACCTTCTTCTGTTTGTTCTCCGATTCCCATCGCTCGATCTTCATAATGGCGCCGGATCAAATCCTTTGCAAACGGCGCGTGATTGCAGCTGTCGCATGCGCTACGCATTGCCTCTCGTCTACGTGCGGCCTCACTTCACTTCAAGCATTCACACTCCACTTGCGGAACTCTAAACGATGTAATGCTGATACCCTCCCCAAGTGAAGCCAAGGGAATGCGGCGCATCTCGCCATCTTGACAAGGAGACCTCTACAATTGATCTACATTTAAATACCTACAAGGGATATCTTGCTACTTTAATTTTTTTTCCTCTGCTTCGGAAGATTCGTACTTAAGAGATAACTTACGTGCATCCCGTCCGGCAGTTTTTACAGCACAAAATTCAAAAGTATTTCAATTTAATTTTCCTAATTTTCCTCTGCTTCCATGGTGCATTGGGTTTCACCAGATAACCATTGTTCTCAGTTCATTGACTCCACTTGGTATTCGATATCGCTGCTATAACCTGAGCCTTATTTTCTGGCTTAAGAGATGTACTTAAGAAGTGAGACATGTGTAGTAGCTCTACTGCCTTCTCACGGGATTGATATATGAGTGGGCGTCTGTTTGGGAGAGAAGGCTGGAGGAGATTGTTCAGCTTCATTTGGAGACTCTTAATACGCAGCACGCAATAGGTATCGCACTTTTCTCTAAATATTTCGTGACACCCTCCTGGGTGTTTGTTAGGAGGCGACTGAGCAGCATCATGCAGCCTTCAATGGGCATACAACATTTGAATATGCATCGTTAGAAAATGTTACAATTACAATAACAAAAATACAAACGCATTCATCCTGGAGGTGTGAGCTCCTAACAAGCGTAAATCGCTCCAAAAACACAACTCTATCATACAAATACATTTGATCAATTTGTTAACTGTTAGTAGCTAAAATTAATGTGTCCATGCAAGTTTAGAAACAAACACGGGATTTATCGCGTAGAATTAAAGGAAAATCAATACTCAAAAATGAGCCATTATTATTATTAAAGTATTCAACCGATTAAGATAGGTTTCCATGAGGTATTTAACCTGTAATTTGATACCTTCATGGGCTTCCTCTTCAATTCACAACAAGGCCTACTACCTTTCATTCTATCTAAATATCTAATCTTTTCCTTCCTCTCCCTCGTTTACCTAGCATTCTACCCTCTAACACCATGTACAACATCCCCTCTCCGCTAAGTACTCGCTCCATCCATACCTTCTGTCTCCTCCGTATCTCATCTAAAAGTTGCCTCTCCTCGCCAACCATATCCAGCACTTCGTCGTTCCTCCTCCTCTCCATCCACTTCACCTTCTCCCTTCTTCTCCATACCCACATCTCGAATGCCTTCAATCTTCTCTCGTCTTCTTTCCTCAGTGTCCACGTTTCCGCACCGTTGAGAGCTACACTCCAGATCAAACTCTTTACTAACCTTTTCTTTAAACTCTTACGTAACGGTACTCTCAGAAGCTCCTTCCTGTTCATGAACGCTTCGTTTACTAACGTAGTTCTCTTCCTGTTGTCGTTCTACTGTATCCGTTTTCCTCCAATGTCATGCCCAATTTGTTGAGGGGCTCCACATGTTCAAATTGTTGCACGCCTGATTTTTATCTTGAGCCTGATATTCCTAGCTCAGGGTGCTTTACATAATCGCATAACTTTGGCCTTCTTGTGAATAATACTCGTGCCATATTCCTCGCAACGCTCGTGTAACGCATACACTAGAGCCTGAAGCCCACTCGCTGACTGGCTAATCAACGCCTGATCATCCGCGGACCTCAGTGATTTAAACATCATTCCTTCCACTTTTACCCCAGCTTCCAACTCATCCCACTCTTCCCTTACCATCTCCTTAGCGTACACGTTAAGAAGCAGCGGCGTTAAAGGACAACCTTGCTTCACTCCTCAGCCAATTAACGCTACGCAGTCCACTGTATGAAATGCTTTTTTCGAAATCCATGAAGCAGGTATACAATTCTGGCCAGTGGCGTAGCTAGGAATACGCTTTGGGATGGGATGGAGGAGCATGGTAGACGACTCACCCCTTTACGGAACGGGGGTCCGGGAAAATTTTTGAAAAATGACCCGCCTGGAAATACATTTTACATCATTTTGACACTTTAAATTTAACTTTAAGCAGATGCAGTTATTATATGCCAAGACTAGACAATAGTTTTTTTAAAAAATGTCATTTCTCTAAGGCTTTGGGGGTATCTATCTCCTCATCCCCCACATAGTTACGCCACTAATTCTTGCTATATTCTTGGTTCAGTTATTATTAACTCATTAATGTATTTTAGGATGGTCAAGGCGTGACTATGGAATCCACTTGACCTAATTAAAAGTAAAGAAATCTTTGTGATTCCACGTAAATATGTATATGACATAGGTTTCGACATTGCACGTCATCGTCTGAGATTCCTGGGACGTACATTAAATATTTATATGTAATCACAAAGATTTCTTTGCTTTTCATTATATTATTGGTTCCTGGTCACGAGGGACCATACTCGTTTGCCCTCGCTTCCAAATGAAAATAAATACTAGGGAAAAAAATAGTTGTAATGGAAGAAAGGACAAAAAATACCGATAGAAATGGAAAAACATGCAATAAGTCGTCTTAGCGATTGCCGCCATTAATTTCTTGGGTATAAGAACCGTTGCTATCGTTAATAGAGTGAGGTTAGCATGAAATCTTGAATCTATCCGTTCTCTCGTGCATTTCCTTCATCTCGTGTTCCCGTCTTCCGTTTTACGTCAGTTAGCTCAGTATATTTATCACAGCGTCTTAGAAGAGCTTGTCTCCGAAATTGCTAAATGTAAATTTGGCCTTTGTGTTTTTCTTTACGCAATTGCGTAGATTGTCAACCTTACTCACCTGATTATTTATGTAAGCTCACATGAAATGTAATGATGCAACTTACCCTTTTTGAAAAATTTACTAATTTCGTTTTTATTTTAGGGGAATGAGGTTACATTAATTACAAGTAGCTTGTTTCCTTGCTGTAGAATTAGTGGGAGTGTCGTGGAGTGAAGAAAATTCGCTGATGGTGGATATTGAAATATTTTGGTGTGGTGCACTGGCAATTTATATCGAAAATTAATGGCAGCGTGAATATTTATCCATTTTTATTATTTCCTCAATATACCGATCGTGTTAATAATTTTAAATGCTAATTTTTTGGTGATTGCAATCTAGGGGTTCGGGTTAGCATGGTGGCTTGAGAGTTGGCTTCCCACGTCGTGAGCCGGCGTTCGAATCCTGACGGCTGTGGCCGACGTTGTCAAGGGATCCCTGATCGAGTGTTCATAAGTTCAGCACTCCGTCCGTCGGATGGGACGTTAAGCCGTGGTCCCCTTGGCGCCCTTGTATTAAGAGGAAGCCAATGGCGCCGCAGGGTTTCTTCCCTCGCTGCCCTTCCCAATGACTCGAATGACCTCACGACCTGTCGGACGTCTCAAAATTATCTTTCACAAACCTGCAGAACTGAACGTCAGTCAGTGACACGGGACAACTAAAGCTCGCTCTGTAATCCACATAATCAAACAGGCTGTGACACTTACAAATTCAGATATATATGTAATGACGTACAGCACTCAAAATCTCACCATGAATGACTTCATTGTGTGTTTCCGAAAAACCTGGTCAAACCTGATTTCAAAAATCACTGCAGTGTCTTTAGAAGAGAATGACATTAGTGTCTCATTTATGCATCCACATGGTCCATCGAAATGTTCCACATGGCCCAAAGTAGAAGAAAGACTTATGTGAACTGCCATTGAAAAATACTCTGTGCAAATTGCGACTCATTCACCGTTTCCAGCCAGTAGCAGTGGGTGTTTGCACACATTGGATGCCATGGAAGTAAACAAGATTGGACTTGCTTTCAGTCAATAGATGTAACCAATCATTCAGATATGAACTTTTCACTGTTATGAATGCTAAGTAGAAGGAAACAGCATTTTTTTCCCCCTTGAAGGTATGCAATCTTGGTGTAAAATAGTCGTAAACATGCCTAACTTTGACATGCCTTAAAACAAAAAGTATAAAAATACTACCTTTTTTTATTTTTTTAATTAAAAGCAGAACATTTAAACTACTTGCTGAGAAATTTTAAAGAAAATAAAAGGTGGCCTTTTTTAGTAATAAATTGTTAAATAATGACTAATTTTTATTGTTTAAACAAGTCCTTTTTGTTTATTATTGCTTCAAATGACTTGCAGGTTATGCCATAATGTGCATAAATGAATTCTCTTCAAAATAAAACAGTAATCACTGCTTTATGGGCCATGGTTCCTTAGTAATCAGCATTTATGTGATTTTTCATTTTTTACTCTGAGGCCTGACACTGCAATGTTCAAGGGGCGGTAACTTTATGACGGTTCAGTTCTGAGCAGAGATAAAGTCATCGTTATTCATCACAAGGATACTGCTTTCACATATATAAATTTCAGAGAAATCGGTGATGGTCACCTGACACCCCTCTGCCTGATTTGAGATGAAATCCCCCAGTTATTTAATGACCTCAGCCTTGAGGCGGGTCCTTCCTTTTATGTTTCCACAGGTGCTCATCTTTTAATTGGGTGCTCTTGATTGAAGCAATGCAATTCATTACCTTCACAATACCGCGAATATTACAACAAAGAGGATACTCCAATCTGACGCTGAACGTGTTGTCATCCGTTGCGTATATTAATGCATTCGCTAAAATCGCTTCTGCGATGAAAAGAGCGCTCGAATTTCACTTGGAAACGAACTAGAAGTAGGGCTGTTAAACCTTAATTTATATTCCAGATGATTCGTGGTGTATCGACTTCGTAACTGCTCAACTCTATTCTTCGCGATCGCAGAATTTTACATTGCAAGTGCCGCGTATGCATGAGTCGCTTTGCACTCGACACCGCGATGCGGATATTGTTGTAAACCGATTAAATAACGACAGAATTGATCGTGCATGTTTCTTGGGGATTAAATTATCTATCGTCTCCCTGCGTCCTTTGTTCCGCATCTTCCTCATTCTCTCGCGCAAGTTCGCGAAGCGTTCATTTCTTTCTTTTGGGCGCAGCGAATGTTCAAGGTTGTGGCTTGGGCTTATGAACGTTGCGAGCGGCTTGTAAAGGTCGTTGCGTCATCGAAGTGTTGCGTAATCATCACTCGCGGCCGACGCTCGTCAACTGTTGCCCCAATCACAGTCTCATCCTCCGCAAACAGTTTGCAGCACATCCTTTGAAACCGACGGCGGCATCCAAGGAGATTTTAAATTGTCATTTTCTTTTTCTCTGTAGTGAGTGCATCCCCCTGCAGAAGATAGTTTATGAGTAGGGACGTTCGCGTCGCTATTCATTAAGAAGACTGTAGGGCGTGTGGTGATGGAATGGAATAATTAGGTGCGACAAAAGAAATCTTTCCCATTCCGCCATTCCCTCGTAAGTTTGGTGATAAGCGAACGTAAGATCCGCTCTTATTTCACGAGCGAGGATGGAGGTGTCAAGAGTGTTGAATTCACGAGTATTAAAAAAGAGGATCCTCAAGTCGGCCTCTGAATGTGTTGTCAATCACCGCGCATTTCATTGGGTTTACAAAAGTCGCCACTCGCGTCGCTGGTGGGCAAATTGATTCGAGTTTCACGGGGAAATAAGGTACAATTAGGGTTGTTGAACAAAATTTATATTCATGATGATATGATCTATCAAATACATAAAAGCTCAATGCTATTCCTCGCAATTACCAACATTGTATTGTTTGAGGTTTCTGGGATGAAATGGAGACAACGCGGTGAATTCCAATAGAAATAAGACGTCGATGCCAATGGAGGCAGCGACGATACAACTCACCAAATCGTGCATGAATTACAGTAGTCGCTTTCGTTATCCTGCAGACTACACCATTTTACCAGAAAACAGACTGCCGTTTCGCGTGCTTCAGCCGTGCGCACGAGACCGTTGGTTTGTTGAATTGTTTCCAAGTTCACACCATCTTGTCTCCGAATGTCGAAGTCGTTAGCCCAAGCAGCAAGCCTTTAGCCGAAGCACGTTGAAACCATCGCAGCTGGCTGGATGAGCTCCTACTTGGGTTGGGCAACCTTGTAATTATATACTACAAAGGAGGTATATACAGTTAAGTGCACATTTTATAATTTTAACTGATGTACACCCTCGTAACCAGGAAGTAATTTTGCATTTTATGACATTCAAAAAAGGTAGTAGTGACGTATAATAACCCAGAGCCCAGCACTTCTTTGAAATTATATATCAAATAATTAAGGCGGACTTTTAGTTACAATATTATTTTTATTCTGGTAATTATACTATTCGATATCTCAGCTAAATTCGTACCACGTTGCTCTACGGAAAACTCTACCACTCCTAATAATTGACTAAAAATCTGTGCATATGTCTTAAAATCATGTACTGACCTCCAAAGATTTAGTTAATTGTGAAGTTGTTCCCACCAAAGCGAAGATATCCGAAAACTAAAGCACTCAATTTATTCCTTATAGGATTCCTATAGAATGCTCGCTGCTACGTCATCGCTACGTCACGCACAACCATGCTAGCTGAAAGTGCGCTGGGAAATTCTGATACGACTCATATTTTCCAAATTTTCCCGTCTTTTTAATCCGAGGTTAACTCAGCCGATTAGAACAAGAGAAACTTTGAAAAAACTATTAGATTCATATAAAATATTTCTCAGGGAAATCTATGTATTCTTTTCATTTTTATTATTAACTGTGTGTACATCGATTCCACTTTTCTTTCAACGAATGGCACAAATGTATGTAATACAAGTGACAACGGGCATTGCTCCGCCATTTTAGACGCGTTTCCGTCAATGTCCCCTTTATAATTTGCGATTGTGTTTCTTTTGTTAATTTTGTGTTGCGCATCCTGCTCCTCTTGCATATCATAGTCTTGTTTAATGCACCTCTGGCGACGTCTTTCGAATGAACAACGCACTACTCCCCATGGAAATTTTAATGTGTGGTAATTTATGTATTTTAATGAAAATAAGGAAATAAAGGATATAGTATCGATGTCAAAATGGAAAAGGCGTCAGGAGTTAATATCCATTGAGAAAAAAAGTAGCATGCTACGATTTTCTGATGGCATTCCTGTCATAGCATAGTGAGAGAAGGACTTGAAGGAAATTATGAGGAGGATAATGGGTATATGTAAGCCGAAAATAAGCACGAAGAAAACTAAGATAATAGTACGCAGTAAAAGAGAAGTCAACACCCAACAGTGAATTTGGGTAGCGAAGAATGGAAGGCGAGGATGAATTATGAACAGGAGAAGCAAGAAAGACTTTATCATCAGAATAGCCCAAGCGAATAGAGCATTCGATCAAAATAAATATATACTCACAGCAGGAAATCCAAATACATGTAGAATTAAGGGAAGGACTTAAGAGAACTTACATTTGGAGTCTGCTTCTCAATGGAAGTGAGGCGTGGACAATAACAGCAGCGGAGAGATCAAGGGTAGAGGCTTTCGAAATGTTGTGTTAAAGGAGAAAGATGGAGATCAAATCTGAGATCCTAAAGGTCAAACGTTTTTGTTGACTTGATGTAAGGTTACCGATAGAGTATTTGCAATTGCTTGGAATATCTTTGAAGTTGAATAAAGTTATGAATTTGTTAGGTTACACTATTATAAATACAATGTTAGATTAACAGCCGTGATTATAGCTTGTTTCCCCGTGAAAATCGGATCTCTCTGCCGCCAGTGACGCGAGGGGTGTCTTCTAAACACTTTTGAATGCGCGATGGGTGGAAACTCATTATTATAAGTTTTCCTAGATATCACTTAATTACTTATACCAATTAATATAAGTTATAAGTAATTAGTATGTAAGTAATTAGATTATAAGTGGTATAAGTATACCACAAAGTTAATAAAGACTTAGTGAATTTTAACTCATTTATTACCCATTTGGAGAGTCCTCTGTCATTGGTTATCATCTTGATTATCTCTCTCTCCATTTTGAAGTTGTATTTCTTTTTCTTTTTATCTGTCATCGTTCCGTTGTATCCGTTCCTGTTTTCCCTGTCGCATTAGTCGCATTTTGTTTCCGAGAGAGAGAGAGAAATCTTTTGATGCCGCTTCTCTCTCGTCCAATGGAAGCCCTGCTAGTTCTCCTTCTTCCGGCCGCCGCCAGTGTCGCGTGACAAGTCTGGACTGCACCTGGTCCGCTATTCCACCAGCGGCGTCTAAAATGCCCTTCGCAACATCGAAGCCTACACGTATCATTTTTTACTTTTTAATTTGCTTTTCTTTTTTGGTCCCTGGATTTCGAAGACATTCAATCATTTTTTAAGTCATCCGCTTGGCTGTTGCGGGTGACAATTTTACAACGATGGGGGAGGAGGAAATATCCTAAAGAAAAAGTTTTTATCGTCACAAATTGGTCCGAGGTATCCTCTCATGTGATGTCTTCTAGGACCCAACTCACGATTAGGGAAATTCTTACATTCGCGTTGCATTATCTTTTCCATCTCTCCATTGACACGTTCTGTTTGGGAGGTCATTCTGTATTTTCGAAGTTGGGCTCAAATTCGGTTGACGCCACAGTTTCAACCAAATACGGGCATTGCTTTGAAGATCGATAGGTGACCGCCTACAGCGCACTTCTAACAGCTCATGCTTCGAGCGGTGATTGACTCACTGAACGATTCATTTGAATATCCAAAAGCTATCCCACTGTGGTCATTTTCACGTGGAAATACGGAATAGGGAAACCACACTACTAGGTTGACTACGACCGGTGAATCGTAGGGCTGAGCGTGGGCGAGAAAGGTTAAATGGAGGAAGAATAAAAGGAGGAGGATTAAATGATCTTCATACGTAGGTCGTGTTGAAAAGGCATTTAATTGGAATCATTATGTTTGAATACGCGTTAATCTTTCGAGTGGATACACAGGGAATTACAATCTTGGTCGGTCGACAAGCTACAGATATTCTGTCCGCGACATGTCCGATGAATAGAGTAAGGCGATGGGACGTGTTTGCGTGTATTTCCCCCGTCTTGAATATCGCCTCGCCTTCGAGGTGTACAGGCCAGAACGTCCCAATTTTGATTGTCATCTGTTTGTTATTACTTGGCCTGTTTTAGTGAATGCTCTCATGTGGATACTAAGAAAATTTTTGTATATAACATTATTTGGGCACCTAGTGTATAGTTATACCATCAATAACTGTGTTATAACTATCATAGCTATCACTAATGACGGCTCATGAAGCATTTTGTACCATTTTATCCAATATTTTGCTCGTCGTTCAAAGAAACACGTAGATTGGAATGTTTTTATTTACCATTTTTCTATTTATTTTGTTCATTTGGATAGTATAACTCGTTATTTTTTATAAAGGAGAAGTGGACCATAAAATAAGCCGTAAAGTACGTATCGATGGCTATGTTCTAACGACACGTATCTCAAAATTTGTCCGGTTTGACGCAGGTATCTTTAAAAAAATATAATAACATTAAAAAATAAAATTCATGCAAAAAACAACTCTTTGTTGGCAATTGTATGCTTCTTTTTCAGTTTTGGATTTTTAATTTTAGCGTACAATTAGAAAAAATCGTTTTTTTGCTCTCCTGAAAAGTTGCCGTTTCTGAGATACGTGTTATTAGAAGTTAGCCATCGATATGTAATTGTTCATGTTACTCGAGCCCCTCCATATGACTACTATGTAGGAAGCAACGAAACAGAATTGTCTTCAGGTAGTTATTGCCTTTAATTCAATATTTAATAGTATTAATGGTTTCCCTATGGCGTTTATATTTTAAATGTTATCGAATTGGATCTTGAACTGAGGGTATAAAACGAGGTATAAAAGTTATACCGTCTTGTACTCTGTCCTAAGAATACCATTGGTATAAGCGCATTTGCCACGCTTCGCGTAGGCCGTAGTCAAAATATTGAGGTGTGGGGTGAGGTACAGTCCTGTATAATCCGGTGGGATACCAGAAAATAATTCATCCTAAAACTGCTGCAATTCTAGTTTTACTTGAGAGAGGATGTATTGTTTTTTTTAACAAAGACGAGAGATGTTGTTTTTGTGGTGTCTAGTAGTCGGATGAGAGAGGAAGATGTTTGACCTCCAATGAAGGAGTTGTCTCATATTTCACCACGTTTCTTTAAACCTCTCGAATTGAGCAGCCCACCTTTGGCCTCTCATCAACTGCAGTTCGTGTGATTTCCTGCTTGTTTGCGTGTTGTTTGCATGTTTCCCTCATTAACCTTTTTCTCTGCCTTACCGTAATTTGGACGTCGTAATCCAGGGGTCCGCACATTCATTCGGGCATCAAAATGTCTTTTCATTGACTTTTCATCTCATCGCCCACTTGATCTCTTATTTTTTTAGAAAGGGCCCCAACCATTTTGGGCCATTTTGTGTTGGGCCATCTCTCCTTCGTCTCGCATGCGGTCCTCGAGTAGATGTAAGTGCTCAGGCCTACAGAGGACTACACAAACTTTCGCACAATTTTTTTCGCAAATAATGAAACGAGGAAGAATGGAGTAAAGGACAAAGGCAATTTAACTTTTGAACAATTTTTTATGAAACCAAGAATATCTTATGTAAATAAATAAAGGATATACAACACAATTGTAACATAGAGCATAGTAACTTACAGTTGTGAAGTATTGCCGCGGACAAAAAATCGGAAAACCTATTATTGAGGGCAGAAATTGACTTCTGGCGAGGAACAGCCGGTGAATCAAGAAAAGGAATATTTAGGGATTTAAGAAAGAGGGAAATAATGAATACAAAGATCACAATACGAGGTGAAGCAAAAAAATAGCAATCGAAGTAGCACGGGCGCATCTAGGACTGAATTTGACGAATATTCCTGCTATAAGTGTCCTGAGGACATACCATTCAACCACAAATCACATCATGAAAATGGGGTTACCGCCGCCTCGGCCTCCTTGTGCGCGGGCCTCGTGTGGTTCGCTGTTGTTTTTACCCTGGAATAGAGGTGAAAATATCAGATGAACGAATGGAGCATAGCTGCTTTCGAGGTTTGAGAGGCGTTCTGTTTTGTTTTAGTTCAGAATGAGAGAGAGAGAGAATAAGGCGAAGACGAGGTCATTGACACGAAACGTGGCTGGCCTGTGCAGGCCGATGGGTCTGCTACTGAGGAGGCTGCGGTGTAGTAAACGATGACAGATAAACCCGGTGGGAATCCCGAGAAGAGTTTACGCACGATGGCCAGATTGCTTCGGTGACAGCAATAAGCCGACCACAGGTTTCGTTTTTTGTGATAATCGGTATTGTCACGATGCCATAGCGCCGTTCCGGTTAAGAAAAGAAATAAGTCAAGCAACATTGTTATCAATTTTGGTGCCTCGAAATTTCTAACATTCGTTACCAAAACAAAAATTTATTTTAAAGTATGCTGACGTAACTAGTAATAAAAAAGACCCAATAGAGTACCTAATATTTCCCTAGTAAAAAAAGTAAAGGAGAGTGCATTCCGTTACTAACAATTTTGCCGTGACACCACTGGTGTTAATTTGTGTGATAATTAATAATATCATATTTCTATCAAAATACTGCTTAGAGTTTTCATTTTGCTATGTTTTTTTTATTTCGCCTGGAATACGTTACATCGCAGTGTATTATGGATTCCGTGCGAAGGTGTTATTCGCAGGATCAAGTGAAGGAGAGGTGCTACTTCGCGTTCGTCAGGCCGCACCTTGAAATCGCGGAAAACATCGGTGATCTCAGGCGACGTTACGTCACTCTGCCGTCCTATGACATCATGAGAATTCCATCGGAAGATTCAAACGCTGCCGGGCGAATGGTCTTCGGTGAAGAGTCGAGGGAAGTCAATGAAAATGTAGATTACACGCGAATAGTATCAGCGTAAAAAAGAGGTATAGTCTTAATTTTAGAAACAGTTGAATAAACACTGTGCATAAAAATTAATAGTTTATCCCTCCGATCATTACGAAAAAAGTATCTTTTCCAGAATAATCAATTCTCACCAGAGAGGTTTGAATCTAAGAAACAGCATTTATGACATGCTTGGTTATATCGACGAGGATAGTGAAACACGTCTTGACATTTGAATGTGAAAATTCATGTTTCTTCTTATCAAGAGTATTTAATTCAAAATGTATGTACCTGGCTCATAGTTAGTGCATCTGATTATTTGTAAAATGAGTATGAATTTATCGAAATTGTATTTTCACTTGATCTGAGGCGAGGGATTGCTAGGCTATATCAAGGGCGCAGTCTCAATCACCGATCGTACATCCTGAATGTCGTCTAGAATTGCTCTATCAAACGAATCAGCGAAGATTTGGATATTATGGATGACTGTAACCAATGAAAATACGTATAATTTCATGGGAAAACTTGGTCAATAGCTATGAAGCTTGTTATGACGTTGGTCAGTATTTTTAAATCATCCAAATCTCCAATAACTTGAAGATATATATTTATTTAAAACGTCAAGAAATGATCTTTTATTAAAAAAATTATCACCGTATACATAATTGACAGAAATACGTATATCAGTCAGAGGTTGAAAGGCTCCGCTGGAAAAACGTGCAGAAATTATTTGAGATTAGATTCGGCGGGCAGCGCCTACGCAGCTGAGATCTCGCAGAGTATACTCGCTACTGTTTAGAATAAAAACAAACTCAATATTCAATCTTAGCTTTGCTTTTCTTAATTCGCGAAGGATAGCCCTTCGACTCAGACGCCACAAACGCGCCTGGAATATTAGGCCTCATTTCACCCACACACGGTTCCATTCGGCACGGCTCGTATTCGATTCGTTTTCAATGGCGTCCGATATGAGCGAAACGGTGCGAATGGCTTATGTTTGGTATTAGATAGACATCACCGAACACCCCCACCGCACGAATCGAAGTCATAGAATTTCTAAAATGCATTAATTCGTGTCCAGGGCGTGATACAATGGAAGTGTGGCGTTCACACGTGCAAGATTCAGTTTCATTTGCTGTCTGAGGCATTCCGCCCATATGTCAGAAAAAAAAATTCTGTCTTATTCATCACAGGAAACTTCTCATTGATATCTAAATGAACCAAAGAAGAGGCGTTAAAAATTTCTCTGGTGACTTGATGCGCATCCCAGGGTAACATCTTCAAAAACCCTGACACATACAATATAAATAAAGTGTCATAGAGTACCATAAATTGCAAGAATTTTATAGTCTTTTATCTGATAAATAGCAGTAAACACGCATATCAAATTTCTCCAAAAGTGATTAACCTCTTCGCGGCCACTACAAACCTGACTCGAACCGTGTTTGTGTGAAGAGGTTTATTCATTTTCTATGGCCCCTGGAAAAGTTCCGTACTGAATGGAACCGTATTTGTGTGAGTCGAACCTAATTGATGTAGCGCCTAGGCCTCCTCGTTGATTTGTGCAGGCAGAGAAGAGATTCCCAGCACCCTATAAGTGGGCTGCGTGTATCAGACAGATGCTATCAGACAAAAAAGAATTCCCCACGAAATGAGTGTCGCCTCTTTTTCTTTTGGACAAAATTAAGCTTTCTCTTGTTGTTGCTGTTCGTTTTTTAATTTGTCATGCACTTGAACATCGGAATAATTGGCTCTGCCTATTCTATCGGGTGTTTTTACCCTCATGTAAACTACCCTCATAAAAGTTTATGAAAAGTAAAGAGATGGTAAAGTTACTTATTTATGATTTATTTACAGCATGGTATTTAGCAACGGCATATTTCCTGGTTGAGAAGTAAACGAATGCATTTTTTTTACCATGTTACCCGAGCCTCATGAGCGTGGCCTCGGAACAGCGACATGCAACTACAGAGAAATTCAAATTTATTCCCAAGGCATGAGCGGCGCCGGACCAAGATCCAGAATTGTGGAAACTGCGGCTCGGTAATAACATATGGAAACCAAAGCAGAATATTCGAAGGTTTTTGAGGTCGCGGATTGCGAAAATTCCGTCGGAAATTTGCGAATTAGACGCTACACCCACTAAACCAACATCTATTAATTCATTCATTGAAAGTACTGTAATCGTGAGATTATAATGCATAGTACAGCGCTCCGATTCTGCCGTTTGCCAGACAGCTCCCTCTGTTATTTTCACCCAGGACCACGAAATATTCATTTGGCTCTGCCGGGATTCGAACCTTGATCTCCCATCTGCCGGTGTGGTATGCAACCAGTTACATCACCAAGACGTCTTCATCGTAGGCGAATTTGAGAATGTGCACCAGTTCGCGTGATTGCTTACGAGGTCATTTGTGCAGTGCGCTGGATGCTTCATGCGGACATCTTCCTTATGTCCTTCCTTACTCGTCTCTTAAGCTGACCTCTTTCGGGACTTTTTCATTAAATTATTCCCTCCTATATATTCCTCAATTGCTTTGTCTCTTATGTGACGTATAGAAAGCCTCAAGATATTGTCGATATGGTTGTTTCGTCTTCTCCTTAAGGTTTTCACGAGGCTTCTCACTCTACCGTTCTTATAACTATTACTAACTAGGTCGATCCATTTGATCCCCATCATTCTTCTGTAGCGCCACATTTCGAAGCACTCCACGCTTTACATCTCCGCTGCTGTCATTGTCCGTGCCTCACTTCCGCTTAACTTATTGCAGGGATTAAGGGTTGGAGTGGTGGGGGCGACGTGCGTCATTTGTTCTCCATCGGCGTTTGGCGTTCTTTAATTTCGTCACTCCCCTCCTTTGGAAATGTAGTTAAAGGGTGCGAATGTAAAATGTTTATTGCTGATGCGTTCTCAAAAACAACATGAATCGCATAATATTTCATTGATTCGGCACAATATCCAGCATATTTCATAGCTGTAGGATTAGCAAATATCGATGATAACTTAACAGCTCAAAATATCAAAACTTTTATGAAAAAACGTCATGATTCGAAATTGTTGAGTGAGTCATGGGTTTCCAACGTCCGGCGCGCATGGCCGAGCCTCTGCTATTTGTTTAAAAAAAATAGCGTAACTTTCGGTGCCGCAAGCAGATTCTTTATTTTTCTTCAAATAAGTATTCACAACGCTTAATTTAATATCCATAATGAATGTTTCCAATTAAACCTTATATAAACGATAAGTTCTGTTCCATTTTATTTTTTATTTAATCATGTATAATTACCGTCCGCCATTTTTGACGCAATTGCGCCCAAACTCATTTTAAATTCTCTTAAACTTGGGTAAAATAAATAATACGCAACATTTTAAAAGATTATATCAATTTTATTCTATCCCATGTATTCTTATAGCATCACAACGTACTTAATCTGTAAGATTTTCCAAAAAAAAACGAAAAACCCCGTTCCTCAGGAAGTGTTGGCATGTCTGTAACTAGACAATTGTGAGTAAGCATGGGAATTGAAATCGATTTCATTGTTTGCCTACCCCTTGTTAATATTTTTGCAAAGTTTAATGACCATCTCTCGAAAAACATCATTTCGTAATTTTGACCACTTCTTCCCCGCTTTCAGCCCACACTTGCGACCGAAACCTCCTCATTTGACCTGTCACTCATGAAGAAGCGAAAATTTGCCGCCCTCTTTTAATTAGTCGGTGACGTAATTAAGGAGAATATCTGGGAGTTATGATAACTTTAAATCTCTGGTGGGAAAAGCATGTATGAAATATTGGTGGGAGAGTCCTGAATAAGCAATGGGATTCGTCGAGAGTGTTGTGGGAAGATTTTGAGATGAAATAGAAAAATAGAGGTGGTATTTTTCCCTCGTCCGGCTACGCCTTCAATACGGCGAGCATATTAGATTCGGTGAAGAAAGAATCCGTGAACGCAATGAAGTACAAAGTAAAGCTGCGCGATTCATAAAAAGGTGATACGGGTGCACAGAAAGCGTTACACAGATATTAAACGAATTAAGCTGGTGCCTCTAGAGAATCGGATGCTTGGCTTTGGTAGATTACTTCAATCCCCATAACAATAAATAGAAGCCTTTCAGAGCGACGCGGAGATATGATTTTAGAGCCCCACTAAATTTTCATTTCCGGCAAAAGCGGCAAATAAAAAAATGATAAACATTTTTGCCGAACGATTTCTGAATTCGTTTTGCCCCCGAGCAATATGAAAGACGGGACTCAGTGCGCGCTTCGCATCTTATTTTTTCTTTTCCTTGACGACTGTCTACCTTACACCCTCCCGTCTGTTTAGGCGACTTGCTGGGAGGCATGCAAATGAAGAGATCTGGTTCATTGGTTCGTTCGATGAGGACATTTCCGTGTGGGAATGAATCGCTCACTAGAGTGCAAACAACAACACAAGGCTGAAGAAAAGTGGACCCTCCTCATCGAAAGTGCGTGACGTTTCTCACTAAAGGGTTAATGCCGTCGATGACACTCGAGAATGAGGCGGCGGATCGAAAAACGAGTCTCCATATTTATCAGAACTCTCAATGTACAACCGTAGATGAGTAATTAAATGAATAATTGAAGAACGAGCGGATTTTAAATAAAAAAACATTCTTGCCCTCCCCTCCATTACGTCTTCTGCCCTCTCGTGACTCATGTGGGCACATTGTCGTCACTTCCGCCTCCGAGTAAGGGGCGGAAGCGACGACATCCTGTATCCCTAGTACTCTATTGACCGTCTCCTCCTTGCATTGTGTGTTTTGCGTTGGCGGGTTGAAGTCTGCTGAGCATCTAGACTTCGGCACTGTGACTAACTCAAGTGCGCTGGATTGCGGGCATTCGTATAGACGGATATAGGCGGAAGCTTACGGCGGTGCAGACGATATTGTGGAGACTCGATCACTTCTCATTCTGAAAGGTGGTTCTGGAAGGGAAGGGCTAATAATCGTTCGCACCCCATCCCCCTGCTGTGGAACTTCATTGCATGCGCTGTCAAAGAATATTAGCCAGCCCCCCGGCCGCAGCACAAAATAGGGACATTCGGAATAGTAGCCGCCGTTTGTTTGTCCTTTGTTTATGGCAGAGGCGACGGGCCAATGGTGGGCAGGGTATCTGCTGCACTTCGCGTCGAAATCTTCCTCTGGATGGATCAGAATGCCAATTCTTCTCCTTCCAGCAATTTCACCTCCCCTCATCGGCGCATTTGGCCCATCAATTTCATCTATCAATTTGCTGCTACGATGCATTCGACTACTCGCAGATGGCCCAGCAAAATTCAATCTCCTTAGTTTTCTCTGACCTCTGCATCAATACATTATCACTCATTCTCCTCTCACATCTTTGAATTTTCTCTCTGTTTGCTATCCTTTCATGTGTGTAATCTGATAATTTTAGATCCTATTTTAAAACACTGCTAACATTTTATTTTCAAATTGCTAGTTTTTTTTGCTGTAAATAAATTCGTTATGATGAAGTTATACCTGCAATGATCACTCTGCTTCTTCATTACTTTTACATTATCCTCCGAATATTTAATGCGTTCTTTTATAGGATAATGAAACTAAAGTTCTTTCGCCAATTCGCATCAAAGTTTCATAGTTGTATTGAAGTTTGTCTGTTTCACTTCAAGCCATCTGCGTCCACTGTGGGGATTGCTTTACACTATTCTTGTGAGCCGTTTTCCATCTCCACTGTGGAATTTGCAATCAGCTTGGCAATGAATCATTTCCTAATGCCCCTCTCTTTGCCCGACGTGATGATTAATCGTTTACTGCTGTCGCTCTCCGTCAGCCGGAGCGAACCCCGTACATCAATCACACATCACAGTTGGTCACAACGACTTCCATATCTGCATGCTAATTCGCAACCCGCCTCAATGGACGAATTGCGGGGTATGTTAGGATATCACACGTTAACAAGAGAAAAAAAAAACTTTGCGAGATATTTGGATGCTGAGTCTCACCTGGCATCCATTGAAGTCCTTTTTTGTTCGGGGGAAAAGCAAATTCCTAACCTATCCGTACTCGTCGGAGCTATCATTGAAATCATTTTTCATCATCAGGAAGTGTACTAGCTGGTTTCAAACTGATTCAAATTAATCGGAAAGTATTCCAAAGGCCATCGGCACGCGCCAGCCAATCAGATGCTTCCTCATTCTTGAAAATAAAACAACGGTTACTTTGAGTCATTGTTAATCTTGACAGAGCCTGTAGTAATCCTGATGATGAAGAAATGGTGTATTTTCGAAACGTTGGGAAAATTTGCAAAGTATGACGTGATGATGCACAGCCGAAGAAATATTTTTTTATATTGCCAAGGAAAGGCTTAATTTCGTTAGCCCTGGCAATCTCGGCGATTAATCCAATGAATTGCACTTCTGTTACAATATCTGATGGTCTATTAAAAGGGACGAACGACGTAATAAATCTTTCCGCTGTGCAGTCTGCCTTCTTGGTCCTCGTCTCGCGATCCCTCCTGACGTAATATCAGTGCGCAGGGAATAATTTTCACTTAATCAGCGGAGAAAACGTCTGCTCCGACTTAGCAGCATGCATTTTGCCCTTCGCCCGACTTTCCTGATTTAGAAACGAGGAATCATTGCAGCGTTTACGGTAACTATATCCTTTGAAGTTAATTATGCGTTACTCTTTTAATATCTGTAATCCGTGCTTCCTTGTATAGTTCTCACTTGCCATTGACGTGAATTACGCCTAGGGACGCCTAATTGAGCACCGGAATTAACCTTCACCAACGTATTCGCTCTTTCCCGAGAATGGAGTCATTCTCTAAAGCCCGAAATGGTATTTAATGAGAACAATTCTTGGTAATGATGGATGGGAAGGATAAGGTGCGACGTAAAAATGGTCTTCCCCTCTCTATCATCATTCTTAGTTGAAATGGAACATCCTCTAATCCCATCAAAATTTTGTAATTCCCTCCTGATTAACATCAAATCATCACCAACTCTTCAGTCGTTCACAGAAAAATATTGCCGTTGCTTGAAGACCCGATTTTAAAATAGTTCCCTGCAGTAAAAAAATTTAGTCATAAATATCAAATTCTGATGAAATTTATCAAACTTTTCGGTTCATTAGGAACATCAAACAATTCGGTAACAATTACCAAACCAGTTTGATAAATTCCATCAAACTGGTGTTGTAATATTTACCGAGCTGGCCGCAGCAGTGCGATATAAACTAATAAAATCAAAAGAATGCCAAACCAATGTAGCGTGCACATATGAAAGACCTTCCACCCAGAAAAACATTTAATGAAAATCATAAAATTAGGAGCTTAACGTAAGTTTCTGCGTAAGAAATCCGAAAATAAGTGGAGAAAAATACGCCTGTGTGAAGCATAGAACGTGGGGGGTCCCCCGAGTGGTAGCAACGGATTCTAACACCTAGTCTAATCCGTTATCATTATGATTGAATACACAAACACCTTAATTCACTATTATTTATTACTCAGCCTTTGTTTCGAAATATGAATAAGTTGTGGCTACAGTTTCCCGTCATAAGTGTAAGACGAATACTTGATGCACCCAAAAGCATTACGTAGGTACTTAATATCGATATCTATTGCAAATGCGCAGGAAAGCTTTATTACAGGCTTTTCACATCGATATAAGTTGACGATAACGTGCCAGGTGTGATCCTTGGAATGAATTGGGTCTAGTATGACGAATTTTATCACATTATTATTCATCATGATCTTGAATGGTAGTACTTAAGGAATACCTCTAATTTAAGTTCTAATGTGTCGGAATAAACAAATTCTCCTTACAGCTTTGATATCCATGGTAGTATGCTATTTAATCATCTTGTGAGTAGCAGATGACAACCAAGATATGATAAACAAGATATCACTAACGTTAATGATTATTAAGATGATAAAAGCTAATTAACTTAGTCACTCAATGAAACGTGATCTTCGTAATGCAAAAAATTGAAGATGAAATGCCCATAATCAATAATTATCCTAAATATTCCAGGACTCAGTGTTTTTGATGCACCAGCTTACGGATAACATTGCACACTAAAACAGAAAAATGAACGTCAACAAAATTGAAACGTTATCGCCATCAGAAATTATGAAAATAAAATCCTTTCTACCAACCCATCTTTTGAGTGAGGTCTGTTTAGGAATGTTTCAACTGAAATTGTGTAAAAAACCAGGAACGACAGTCCGTTCGATAGATTACGACAGATTACGAAACATAATTGGTAAATTCTGTCAAACCAAATTTGGTTAACGATATAGAGTTTGATAATTGTTACCAAACAAGTATGCACTTTCGTAAAATTAAACATCGATGAAAGTTACCATACTCTGAACCAATTCAGCTATTTTTACCAAAATCTTTCGCGCAATTGACCAAATTATGAAATATACAAATGTTCGATGAAATTTATCGACAGCATTTAATAAAATAAATCAAGTGCTTAGTAATTTACGTCAAAGTGTAAGTATATTCAACTAAAATACTCCGTATCACACCAGTTTGATCGTTTTAATCGAATCTTTTTTTCCGTGTATCATTTGTTTTTACATATTCTCATCCTGTGGAAGTGTTCGTTAATATTTATTTTAAAAGTTGTTTTATCGATGTAAAATCTTTGGTTTATGAGATATTTGTTCATTTTGTGTAAAATATGAAAATGAATACCTTTTTTGCTCTTATGGCTAATCCCGTAGCAAAGATAAATAAAAATTCATTCGGCCATTCTATCATGGAGGTAAAATTATAATACGAGGAAGTTTCCGCCCATTTTTCGTGAGTTGGTTATGTCATAAGAGTTTCAGAGAGAATCGATCAGTGATGGAAGGGTTCGCTCTTTAGATTGCTTAAAACAGAGAGCCACGTGAGGTCGATGCAAAAAGCGGTGTGGTTGCGGAGAATCTGCCACAACCTCAACACGAGTTCGTGTCGTCATTAACTTACCCTAGAGAGAGTTGAGCCCGTTGATTTCCGTTCGCCGGAGATGGAGTCGATAGATGAAAAAGCGGATAAATACGAGTCTCTTCGTTTTTAAAATCCTCTCATATTCAACGTCTTGTAAAAATAAAGGCAGGTCACTACCCTCCGAGTGCGGGCCTGTGGAAATTGTTTTCGATGTTACCCTGCCCGTTTGACTTTAAACATCTTATTTTCCTCTTATAATTTACTTTTTGCGAGCATCGTTTTGATTCCAGGAAGTGATCCTTAGGAGCATATTCCTGTAAAATGAATCTTCTGCATTAATTATAAAAAAAGGAGTGGGTATGGTTCAGGCCTACACGGGAGGAGGAAGAAATTGGAATTTAGGAAAAGAGTGAACATTCATATGTATTGTGCTCCTGGAGATGACTCTCTGACATCGAAACAACGGTCTTGGAGAAACAACTTGGCGAGGAAAATACAAAAAGTTATTCGAGATGAGTGACTCCCACAAAGTGACGCTGGTAACTATCGATTTCGCAATCGTGCGTAATTAATATACCTAAGCTGTCCCTGCATTTATGGATGGTATGGAATAGTTTACTTAGTTTGCTTCACTCGCAGGCGATGTATGCGGCATTTCGGAGAAGGGTGTTTGAATTTGGAAGGGGGGTGGGGGTGGGTAAGGACGCCCATCGTTATTCTCTTTCACCCGCGTCTGTCTGACTTGGGCCGGATGTGGTCTCTCTCTCCGCACGAGAGCCATCTAGCGACGGGAACTTGAACGAGTCGAACGTGTCGCCGATCTAGATGATTAATTGCGAAGCGTTTGGTGTGGGTTTGCACTGACTTCAGTCTACGAACGTTTCTTTGTTTAATTGAAAGAAAGTGGCTGAAAATAGCAAAATAATCGTCTGGTCACTTGCACAGTGGTAGGGCACTGGCTCATGAACAATCCATGGAAACCATTGACCTCTGGGTGGCAAGGAGACCCCCCCAAAACGTCAATTTTTTTATGCTTTTTCGTGAGTAACTCATAAAGTGTGACATCTAAGGAATTGATTAAAAAATATGAAATATAAACTGAATGACAGTTAGTGAAAAAAGGTCACGAGGTAATTTTTTCTATTTGCTTCAAGGAATTAAATCAATAAAAAGTCAGCCGATGGCGAAGCGAAGCTGATTGGATAAAGTGTGCTGAGGGACCCATTACGAAACAAATGGGCGGCTTTTGTTTACATCAGGTAATTTGTTCAAAATTGGGTTTAAGTTCTAATTGACTGTTTGAGAATGCGGGAAGATTTCGTCAATATTTTGTTGATACATTTATTAAATTGCGGTGTAAATCCACCCTGCATCTTTTTCTACCACTCCATGACTATTTTTACATTCCGATTAACATCCTCTGTAGACGAAGACCTCTGGAATGGGACTTCTATGTGCTTTTACGATGATACAACGTAATTTTGTCGCCTTATTAACTGTGATTGCTCTTTTATTAAAATCCATTTTCATAGGTTTAGCGTGAATATCTCTTGCACGAGAGTTTTCATATTTATATTGTCGTAAGTATTAATACATTCCGATGAGATGGGTTTCATCATAAGTTCTATAACGGATTAATATAATACATCTTAAAGGGTATTTGTCGACATCGTACAGATTGGAAGGTAAAAAAACAAACATTTTTATTGCCTCCTTAACGTCTTTGTGCAGCCATTGTGACAAAGCGCACGAAATGCATTTGAATGAACGGAATAGAGCTTCTTAGAGGCGATTAAAGTTTAAATAAAACATGAGCTGCGTTAGATTCATCATCTTCAGGAAGTTTTTAATGAAATTGTAACTATACGTAAATTCATTTTATGAAGGGTGAGTAGCAGTACCTTCTACGGGAAATAAACTCTCGTCAGAAGCCCTAAGTTTCGAGAAGAGCGTAAGCTGGAGATGATAGCCACTATGCGCGCTTAAAAGGAACAGCCATAAGGCTTTTAGTACGTATTGAGCGTCAGTAGTTCATATTCCATGCTTCATGTAACAGGAGCAATCCGAAAAATTTGATCTGAAAAAAAAACTTTAAATGGTAAATGATTTCCCATTATGCAATGATGTGGATCATGAGGTCCTTTTTCAAGATGGCCAGATGCGCAATTTCTCGACTTCACCGGGGCGGGAGGCCTTATCATCATTCCATTGTTTTTGAGTTCAGTGCCTCCGTTTTGAGCTGCGGGATTATCGATTTGTGCAAAGGAGAGGGGCACGGGTGGTGGGGAGGCGGGGGTTCGTGCCCCGAGGCCATTTTTGCCTTCCATTCCTTCTTGTTCATGTCCCAAGAAATCACCCCGGGGGCGCCGAAGCTTATGGCATTTGCATGCGCACGACACGCTGACACATGCTACTCCCTTGCCGTTTAACTGGGGAATATTTGTGTACTAAGATTATGTAAAACCCGACAGGCCAATGGCATCAATTCACCATTTTCTTCCATTTTGATAGAGTTTGAAGAACGAAGTGATCCGTTCTACTCCCATTTTCGATCCAATTCTCGTGTTTTCGTGACGAAAAATTGGCGCTCTCAACCCTTTTCCCAGAGAAGTTGGTGACGTTACGGATTCCTGCTGAGTCCGTCCCTGAATCTCCCCGCATCCACCTCGCGTGGATCGTCCTCGTTTTCAGTCTTCTTTGCGCTTTATTTAGTTTGAGAGCGGTTTCCTTTCCTCCCCCCCTCCTGTTGACTGGGCAACAACGCCTGCGGGTTAGCGCCGCCTAGGCGCCGCCTCACTTCACTCTTCCTGCTCGGCATTATTCCACAAGATGAGTCGCCACATTTGTCCGGTGCCATTGATACTTGTAAGTTAGGGATATTTTTTTCTATTCTGGCTGGAAATCAGAGAAAATAGAAAGTTAATGAGAGAGGTTGTGGTTGGTGAATGCCGTCGATGTTATCACAATCAAGATTATCTATTTAAAAGGAAAGCCAGCTGAGGATATTAGGGAGGCAGAGGATATTGTTTGGACAGAATATCTGGAAAAATAGTTTTTTCCTAGTCTACTTTCGATATTGCAAGCTAAGTAAAGCTTACAATTGACGAATATCAGTCTGAATTACCTTTAGAATTCATTTATGAATTCTGTTTGGAACTTGTTAATTTTTGATACCTATAGCAGATCAGAAAGGTTCAAACGGCAAAAAACTTAATTTTAATGTGTAATAAGTTGATAAATTGCTTCGCAATTTAAATGAGAAACCCCCTAATAGTGTGGCTATCTATTTTTCCTGCGCCATTGCGTTACTTCCTCAAGAATCTAATGTTCTTATCTTTTCTTTCCAGTGTTTCCTGACAGCGGGATTACGTTCCATTGAAACTGTAGTTGAGTCGGTAGCGAACCTCTTTCAAATCGTCGCTGTGGCAGCCGAAACGTCGCCCTATGTAAGTATCTATCTCCCGGCAGTTTAATTCATTAATTCTATTATAAATTCAATTCTCGGAATTTTCGTGGGATATTACTACAACTTCTAGGTATAATTTCTGCAATCGTAATCGGTCTCTCCCTGTTAGCTATGTGTTCTTACCGCTATCGGAGTTCGTCATTATAGAATTTGTAGAATTTGTTCGTCAACATAGAATAGCATTTGTCCTGGTTTGTCGCTGAAATTCGCAATGGCATTTTTCACTCATACCTCAAATTGCAATCTGTCAAAATAATTCGATGGATGGAAGGCAGAATAGAAAATAGTCATCCCAAATTGAGCCATCCTTTCGCAAGTTTAAAAGAGAGAAACGCGAAAATTTTCCGCTAATTTTAATGAGTTGGTGACGTCATTTGAGTTTTGGTTCATTTACTTAAGAGCACATCATTGAGGCAAGGAGCCGCTTACGACTGAGTACTCTAGAGCAGCGAACCACGTGAGGCCCAAGTACTTATGGACCCATGGGTTGTGGTAATTAGGTTATAGGGTGCGTCGGCGACTAAGGCCAATTTGCACCATTGTCAGATCTGAAAAGAAAATAAAAAATAGCGCTTACAAAAAAAAAAGACGAGTCTAATCTTGAAATATGATGGTCGTTCTTTTTTCAAGGTTCTATTGGCCGTAAAAATGAAAACCATGGTGAAATTTAAAAATATTTTCTTTCAACAACTAGCTACACTATCCAACTACTTTTCTACGTGCACCCCGTTCCGACTTGAACATTTGCTGTAGCGTGGTAACCATTTTCCAATATCCTCGTCGGAGAAGGTGGACTATGCTCTCAGCCAAAGCCCTAAGCTGTGTTTAACTTTTTATTGTTTCCAAAACGCTGTCCTCTTTGCGAGCGTTTCATTTGAGCATATAGATGAGAGCAGTCGGAGGGAGAAAAGGCCTCAACACAAGCATTGTGAACCGACGATCTTCTCGAATCACCAGAATCCGCTTGCAGAAGAACATCACCCGACGATATTCGCTTCTTCCCCTGACCGCCTGCTTTACGAGCGCCTCTGCCGCACGTAACTGTCACTCAAGGAAGTTTCACCGTAAGCATTACTCAATCGTTTCAATGAATTTCACTGCAGCACTGCACACTTAGCATCAAGAATGAAATAACAGCCTGCACTTCACATTTGGCTGGAGACTGTTGTTGAAGGCTTGTTGAAGGGCTCATTGCGCACTCAAATCTTACAATTGCGGCATGGCGCGGTCGACGGACGTTCTAAAGTTACTGTGCAACACTTCTGCGCTGAGTGAATGGGATGGTCAACATGGTTTAAATTTTATTTCCAATCAGGCCTTGAAAAAAATAAATACTTCTTTAAAAAAACTTTTTAAAAAACACGCTTTTATTTCGCTTGGAACAAGTAATAAAAAATATTTCAAAAAATGGACTAAAAAGTAAAAAATAAATTTTTATATGAATAGTTCAAAGAACTTGGGTAATCCATAATATTTTCACTGATAAATTTTTGAAATGACAATTCAAAGAACCTGGGTAATCTAAATGTTTTCATTGAAAATAAAAGCGTGGGGGCCTCACCATATGGTGTCATCAGGTGTGTTCTAGATATAAAATGTAATAGAAATTTAGTGGAGTAGTATTTTTATGCAATGGAGTAATATGTTATGGTGAGGCCCCCACGCTTTTATTTTTAGTGAAAACATTATAGATTTCCCAGGTTCTTTGAATTATCATTTCAAAAATTTATTATTGAAAATATTTTGGATTACCCAGGTTCTTTGAACTATTCATATAAAAATTTATTTTTACTTTTTAGTCCATTTTTTGAAATATTTTTTTATTACTTGTTCCAAGCGAAATAAAAGCGTGTTTTTTAAAAAGTTTTTTTTTAAAGAAGTATTTATTTTCTACTTTTTAGTCTTCACATCTTGCAATCGTATACTTGACCACTTTCATAAGTTTTGTTTAACTGTAAAAGCCCACCTCGTTAGTCACTGATTTATCAGTTAACAAGTCCACCAGCGAGAAGGTGAGGTTTGGCACGTGATGTGAGAGGCTTTGAGCAGCAATGCTTCGAAATTGAGCAGAAATGCTTCAATGTTTTCGAAAAAATCGGCCATGTTGAAAATTCCATATTAAAAATTAATATGTTTATAATGATCAAAATACACACTTTAGATGTTCGAAAGTGGTAAAATATTGTATTGTCACCGGGAATACGACTTCCTGTAAAGTTTCAGATAGATTGGAAGTCGGGAAGTGGTCGAATTTTCGATTGCAAGATTTGAACTAAACATACAAACAAACAGGCAGAGCGAGTTAAATAAAAGCGTGTAAAAAGAACCACCCTCGTAATGTAAAAAATAAAAAACTAAATATAATAATATTTTATGAAAGAAATCGGTTGAGAGTAAAAATCTGATTAGTCGAGTGGCATGCATGTTAGGGATTGTCTTCTATCACACATGTAGGTCATGAATCACCCTTGCGTCCCAATATATTTCACATTCCGTCGGTAGATGTCGTTCTGTTAGTGGTCAGTCACAATCTACACATTGGGAGTGAATGCTCTCTGCCTTGAAGAAGTATTAGGACGCAGTGACCTATCCCGCGCAGATATTAAAGACTTAATTTTGCGAAGTTAGTTGTCTCCGATCGTTAGCAATTGATTCTTCTAATTTGGTCACATTAGTTTCCTGACGACATTTCCTAGATCTTCAGCTGGTATTAATGGTGATTCGTTATGCGGGGACTTGAGTGCGTCTTTGGCTGTTGCGTCTGCCTTCTCATTCCCATATGTTCAGGGATCACAGCGAATCCTATTGTGGTTCCTTTCTTTCATTGGGATTACTGGGTACGTTGTATTTCCTGGAAATGAAATGAATATACTCTGATCTTATGAGCTTAGAGCTTCAGAGAAGCATTGACCCGCTTGGCATGAGCTCGTGACGTCATCCACTTATCTTCGAAAGATCGCCGATTTTCCGTCGCTCATAGCTTGAGGAAGAGGCAATGGATCGGGGAACGGAAAATATTGGCGTCTCTTTATTTCTCTAGCTCAATCACAAGCGACTATAAAAAATGAACGGTTGAACGAGAATTTTCAAAAATGGGTAATTTCTTGATTTACTTGGGCCTATTTCGGGTGGCTGAATTCGATTCTTGAGTGTTCAGTGGCTTTCTGGCTGTTTCCGACGATAACGTCTGTTTACATTTGGTGGGTGTATATAAAATTTTGTTGATTTTTGGGGCTCAGGTTTCACACTGTCATAGTTTGACAAGAATCCGAAGGTGGCTCTTCCATCCATCCATCATTGGGTCCGTTTCTTCTATTGGTTAGTGATGTTGCTCTGTTATCTCATCTCCGGATTATCAGCCATCACTTCCCACTCTGCGGCGATGCTCTGCTGCCTGCCTTGCCCTTCCTCTCTCTTCTTAATCGGGATGGCTACATCTACTTCTTCAACCCCATTCTTTACCCATGGGTAACGGCCTGAGAAACCAGAATAATACTATGTGGGGAAATTTTCACATTATACGCGTCATGTCATGGACGCTGTGCTCAGCTGCCTGCGTCCCATTTGAGATGTATCTCTTTTGAAGCGTCGATTCTATCTTCCGGCCTGCTGCTCCAATGTTGACATGACTTAAGCAGAGTATGGCATCTGATTGCGGGGCATTTACTCCAGTACTTTCATCGCTAACGCAAAACTAAATTTAACATTAACCAGCATTAAAAGAAGATAGTCCATTTATCGTCTTGAGGGTCGCAAATTTTATTAAACGTACTCTCCTGTAAATTTCAATAAATCATTTAGTTGAATACTATTCTCCGGTTTCCTCGCCGGTTAGAGAATTTAAAACTGCAAATTCCGCGCGGAAACCCAAGAAAAGGTTATTCTCTCTTTTCACCGGGAAAGTTTTAAATTATACATTATAGAATTGCATTCACTATTCTCTGCGCCACATTCTCTTCCAAAATCTCACAGTCGGTAACAGGACTTAGTATATCAGAAAAACAAAGCAATATAGATGTTAAAAATATACATTAGCATCAATATAAATCGTAAATACATGTAAACAGGGATATAAATATTAAAAATCAATAATCTTGCATGCTTCATTTTTAATAATCATTAAACCATGTGTGTATTGGACTCCCCATCATTAATTTTATACTTATTTGGCTCCGTCTTTATTATGAATATTTCACTGGTCTACTTGACTTCCCCTTGCTGAGTCGAGTGGACCGATTTCCATGCTATACCTCGCGTCCACACGACTCTTTCCTGCCACACGACTCGCGTGATGCTGCATCTCTGTTGCACATGAAATCATCCCCATACACTGACTGTTTGGCCCTGCTAGTTCAGCCGTCAGTTGTATGTCGATCTTGTCCCCTGACACGTAGGCTTCTCCGCCACGGACGTAATTGTGGCGGGCTGTATACATGTACGGGGCGATAATTGCGTGTCAACGAGGTAAATACGAATAGGTGGAATGCAATGCGGAGGATTATCCAGTACAATAATGAATGTGTTTTCACCCTCCGCACATCTAACGTGATTCACTAAAGTCACCACTCGCGTCGCTGGCGGCAGAGCGATCCGAGTTACATTTCAATGGAGGTGGGAGGGGTTTTGGGGGTTTCTGGAAGTTTTTCTCCACTCTGGAGAGTACTGTTTCAAAAAGTAATGATTTATTCATGAAGAACTCCATTATGCTTTTCTTAAAATTTGCTCCTCCATCGATTTCTAGGGTAGCTTTGAGAAAAATATTTCCTCCCCCAAGAAAGGGTGGAAAACCCCCCGAGAAATGGTGGAAGCGTTAATCGGTTGAGTTGTGTCAGTAATGTTCGTTGGCACATTCTCAAATTATACGATAAGATATAAAATTTAATGTTAATTGGTTTACTTTCAAAGGGGTGAAAATCTTTCGCGAGTGGAGAGTGGGTTTGCTGAATCTTTTCTTCCAACTCACCCACAGTTCACTGAGTGCCAAACACGGATAGATTCACTTAAAATTGAATCGAACTAGTAACAATTATTTCCGCCATTCTAGCATCAGTTCAAAACTATGACCAAAAGCAAGGAATGAGACACCCCTGGAGACTCATTGCCGTTTCCCTCTCGGTCCGTCGAGTCATTCGTGTGGGAATCCGAAAAGGGCACCTCTCAGCATTCAATTTCGTTTTGGAAATTCTACGAGTGAGTGTGGCAATTTCTCGAATGCTGTGGATAAAACATCGATTTTAATGGTGGCCCATCTGCTCTTGGGAAGTAGCCATTTTCGCCATGATCGAGGAGATAGGAAAGAAGTAAGCGCGTGGTATCCTTTCAACACTAATCCACTTGAATAACAGAAATATGCAGACAAATGGCAGCAATGCGATAGGCAATTTAGTTACAATTAGATGAATTAGAAGTAAGTTGAGCTTCATTGAGGAGACGTTAGTAAAAGTACCAATCCTTAGTGAAAAACTTTTACGACTTACTATCCAAAATCATGAATGATCTGTGAGTATAATATTATATTGCACCAAATACAACTACAGATCCTATTATTATTATATTCATGATAATAGGATCTGTTATTCAGAATAAACACTCTCCTAATAGAATTTTTCTATAATGTATTTAATAACAGCAAAACCCGTCGAAGTTTTCTTGTCAGTCTATGTTCTTTATCACATTAAAAATATAAAAATATACTTATTGGATTTGGAATATTTTATTGTTCACATAATTGTTCAAATTCGAATTGATATGGTGTTACGTTTCAAATTCATCTAAAGCATTCATGCATCAGGGAAACTATTATAAGTATTTAAGAAGGAATTTTAGGCCATTTTTACCACAGCAAAATTATAATTACATAAATTATTTTCGTGGCTTCCGAAAGTAGGAGAGTTCAACTAGTACGGATTCACACGGTTTATATTTTGGGCACTTATTTTAATTTAAATCATCAATGTGTTATTGAATCCTGGGAAAGAATAAGTAGACAAATGGTAAATAAAATACATTCCGATGGGCATTTTCCAATCAGCGTCGTTCTAATATGTACAGGAAATTTGTACAAAGAGCTTCAGGAGTCATCAGTGGCAATTGTGCAGTAGGTAGCCATGACACTTACTGTGTAGAAATTTTCTGTCCCAACCAAATATTTGCGGCCCGAATAACGCTATGTGAGAACATTTTCATTGCATTACCATAACGACGTGCACTACTAATTTCAAGCTGAAGACAATTGAAGTACGGAGGCTACGGGTGGATCCACCCTGGTTCGGATGATGCACTGTAGGAGACAGCAGCAGCAGCACAGGCATTCCTCACATTCGTCGTTTCCCGCCCTTGGGGAACTCTTTCTTTCTATCTCTCTCTCTCTCTCTCTCTCTCGTTTTCATTTTACGCTCACGTCCTCTCGCCTTCTTCTCATTTCCACAATTTCGCGAACCGTAGAAAGCGCTCTCTGTCATTATTGTTATTCTTTCCTCATCGTTGCATATTTTTGCGATGCGCCTTTGTTTCCTTGTTTTGGGACGACAATGCATGCACGCAGGGTTCGCTGGGCAGGTGCCCTCGCATGTGTCCGAGGTTTATTTTTTATTTTAATCTTTTTGCTAGAAGTTTGTTTTCCGTGAATGACGTAGCACTCGAGTTAATCTCGAACAGTGGCGGAGGATGGCGCTCGTGTCCTGCCGCGTACGATTGGGGGGTGCCAAAAATAACCAGACCCAATTTAAAAAAAATTAAAATTTAATTTTTTGTGTTACAAACGCTAGTCACCTTCGAAGTACTCTCCATTTAAACTGATTCATTGGTTAAAACGTTTTTTCCACTGGGCAAAACACCTTTGGTTCTCGTTGTTTCCTATGCCTTGCAGGACCGCCTTCGATTCCATTTGCACCTCCGTAATGTGATGAAAAAAAAATCCCTTTCATCATCACATGCGGGGGAACAAAAGGCTATCACAAATTGCGAGATCTAGTGATTATGGTGGGTTAGAAAGCAGTGTCACGCATTTTTTTAACCAAAAACTCATGTCGCGGCAGGCAACAACACGTGCCGTATTTTGATCAGGAGTCAGCAAACGGAGGATGAATTTCGCCGCGATTCGTCTCATCTGCACTGTATTAGACTGCATTATGTAACCGAGGAAATGACTAATGGAAGGGAAGAAATGAACAACGTAAACATTGCAAGTAAAATTGATGAATAGATGGTACTTGCTTGTAGGGGAGAGTTGCCTACGAGGTGTCTTATAAAAATAATGAGACTGGTTTGTACTAACTAAAGTTTTTATTAGTTTCAAAACATAATGTTATCCCTTTCGAACTAGTTCCCTTATGCAGCTACTCTTATACCGGCGGAGGTGTTGTTCCCACTCTTGGTAGCAGGGCCGGAAGTCTCGAAATGGCATGGCTTTTAACTGGTCGGTCACGGTCTTTTGAATGTTCTCTAGAGTTCCATAATGATGTCCTATGAGGATGTGTTTCAATTTCAAGAAAAGGTAAAAGTCACAAGGACCCAAATCAGGCGAATAGGGGGGTTTAGGAACAACGTCAATGCATTTAGAAGTAAAAACTTCTCCAATGGAAATGGCCTTGTTACACGGGGCATTGTCATGGTGAAGCATCCACTTGCCTGGAATGTCTGGTCTCACGTGAATCACTCTTGGCACAAATCTTTCGCATGTTCAAATCGTCCGTCAAAATCTGGTGCACGGTAAAAAGAGTAAATTTAACTGTTCACTCATCATTCTTAATGTTAAACAACGGTCACACATTCAACGTTTTCGCCAGTTTTTGAAGTTGAAGGTCTTCCTGAGTGAGGTTCATCTTCAACGTGTTCTCGGCCTTCCAAAAATTATTTAAGCCAGCGGAAAATTTGTGCTCTTGACAAGTTAAGTTCCCCATAGGCCAGTTTCAACATTTTAAAAGTCACATTCGCGAATTCACCAATTTTTTTGTAATACTTTATCGCACAACTTTGCTCAAAACTACGATGCTCCATTATTGTAATACACAACAAAAACACAACTTCACTGATGGCGCTGTCAAAAATAATGACTTAGCTGTATGGAGTTGAAACTCGCACCGAGGAAGTGTAAAAGATGAACAAATCGGTGTATCACAAGCCGGTAGACACAACGTTGACAGTTCACCCGCAGTATTGACAGTCTCATTACTTTTCTCTCTCACCTCGTATATTGTACCAATTTTGACATTTTGTTTTATGTAGCTCAAATAACACATAACATGTGATTGATGTTATTTTATCTTCTTCTGTGAGATGTAATGCACAGAACTAGATGGTAAAATGTCCAAAGTCACACCGTTAAAAGCATAATAATTTTGAATTTATAAATATCTGCAAGTGGTACAAATTAGGAAACTGGTCTCCTCATTTGTACCACTGGTTTCTTAAATTGGACCACAAATTTACTCTTACCAATAATTTGGCCTGAGCTAAATTAATCCATTGCACTTTATATGTATAAGTGATATTGATATAAGCAGTTCACTGTACCTTGATAGTCAATACATCTATTTATAGACATTATAGAAAAACTTTTTCCGCCTCCGCGCTTTTAGCATGAATCCATAATATTGCATTACATACACATTATCATGCATTCTATTTTATCTTCCTCGCGCAGTTCACAATACCATTCTACCGCAGCTCCATCTCTCGATTTCTTTGTTGATTTCGCTTCAGTCTCACCAAGACATTTCCTTTTTTACGGGTGATTTTGCTGGTTTGGCTTTCTCCTCCCTCGCCAATCCGAGTTTTTCCTTATAGGGACCACTCGCCAACCCACAGGCTCCCTGTCCAGGTCTTGGAGCTGTAGTACTCTTGCTTTTACCTTGGGAATTGGAGTTATTCCCATTTAAATATACTGCTACGGCTAGATGAATTTCAGCTACGCTCCACTTTCATTATTTTCTTTTGGAACCCATATTGTAATGCAAATTAGTTGATCTCGATAAATAGCGCATTAACAACGAATAGAATTATACGGTAGTACATCAACTAAAAATATCGTTACGTATAAAAAACTCCTAAATCATCATTTAATATCACTACGGTGTTCTAAGTTTTACCGGTACAATATAGGAAACTGCTCGGGGTAGGCTAACTAATAGGCAACTCCGCCATTTTGTCTTCGTTGCTTCCTTCCAAACTAACCATAAGACCTAGAGAATCATATCTTCGTGAAAACCGAGGTATTTATATATGCATTTTCAGGTAATAAGTAATGCAGTTTGTTTCCATTTACCTTATTATTGTTATTCCGCGGAGAAAAATTGCTTTAATACTACAAAATATTATATTCTCCCACACACAGGCCGCTTTCGAACGCACTTAGCGACTGTTATTTTAGCGTCTAGTACGACCTCGTTGAAGCTGTGAACGACAGAAGTCTCAATATTCCACATCCTTCGGTTTTACCGGGGTGGTGCAAATTAGAAGCCGGTACAATGTAGGCAACTCTCCCCTATTTTATAAAATTACATTAATCGGACGTTTTTCCGCAATTTATATTGTTCCCAGTGAGCATTGCGGAATCACACGACTAGTCTATTGGCATTATTTTAAAAATCCCCAAAATATTTAACAAATCGTTGTCTATTAGGTTTCAGTGGAGGTAGAGATGTTATTGATGAAATGGATAAAATGAAGCGTGCATGATGACATAGGATGGGTGGCTGCCAATTACAAAACCGACTCAGCCGAACACCGGCTTTACCGAATACCACTTGATGGACCCACTATGCGGCTGGGTGTAGTAACGGTTAAAATCTTACGGTCTTAATTTTTATACACAATGTAGCAATCATAAGGTTAAGAAGTCACCAACTTTCATGTATGGAATTGGATTCGAACCCTCGACCGTCCAGTGAGGAGCCGAACGATCTCGCCGTTGTTTTCAACTAGCGAGATTTCCACTTTTGCCTTTTACAATAGAATAGAATAGTAACGCATGGATATTCTGGGACTTGGAACATGAAATGCATTAATGAAAATTATAATTTAATTCATCAGCAACATGGACCCGATAGTAGAATTAATGCAAAAAAAGAACATTACAATGATTTTAAGCGTAGTGGTATATCGAATTTATCTCCCCCAATGAATATCTAAGGTAACTATGATATTAGAAAAAAGTTTCCTCGTTAAATATTAAAAAGGAAAGAGTAACGGCCCTGATAATAACCTTATTTATGACACGTATGCTGAGTGTATAAGGTTCTAAATTTTGATTTGAAACGTAATTTTTCACTCCATATCCACAGATTTCCAGAATCAGTTTGACCTGCTGGCTGCATCCTGAGTTTCGTCGATCTTAAGTAATCACTAGTTGGCAAATAAATTACCTTTTTTGCTGTAGGGTTTCTTGTATGCACTTATGTTAAGAGATGTGGGTGCACGATAATTTTAGGATCCCATAAAAAGCGAAAATCGTTCAAACCATACAAGGCATACTACACGACCTAATAAACTCGAAAGATTATAGAAGAACACCGCTCGTACAGAAATAATGTGCAAGAAGTATTTGTAACAGCAACTTTAGAGGTATCACATTACATCTACATCAAGTGGACTTCATGATTTCGTTATTGCAAAGAGTGAACTATCCGAAGATTGGATTGGCGCAACACTCCACTTCGCTCTGCTTTCAGATAACCCTTGCATTAACCTGGAATTTTTCCCTTCAACATTTCGTTAATAACGTGACCCATGTAACTCCTCCGAGGACTTCTTCCTTCGCCCTTCTTCCCTTTCTACTGTCCTTCGATGATTATTTTTACCAGACTGTCTGTCGTGTATCGTAGTGAGGCCCAACCCGTCCTCTGCCCAAAGTCTTCGAAAGACTTCTTCCCATTCTTCTCTCCCACTATCCTTACAACTTCCTCATTTCTCACGCAATCTGTCCATTTGATCTTCATCATTCTTTTACGTATATCACCTTATTTTAGAAAGCTTCCAGTCTTGATTTCTATGCTGGCGTTCATGCCACACTACTATAAAGAAGCATACTCCGAATGGTAGCGAAAACCCTTCACCTTTTCAGGCTCATTATTTCTTCCTGAAAATTCAACCGTTGCTTGATCACTCTGCAAGGGGAAAAACTTAAATGCCAAACCATTCCAAGGTTACTATACGTCTTGATACATTCATAGAATAAGAAAAGCTGCGTCCGCAGAGAGAAATGTGCATACTTGTGGTTATTACTGCAAATGTCCTTCGGTTGAGGGCAGATTGATTACTGATGACGGTGAAACCGACCTACATACGGAATCAAAAGGCAAAATCAATAACCGATTTCAGAATCTTGGAGTGAGCATTGCAGATTCGCATTTCCCCTCGCTATCGGCGGAAATCAGGAGCAATGCAATGGAACGAGCCTCGAACAAGACAATCGAACTGCGATCCATCGAGATCCTAAACCGGGCGTAGTGATGAACTTCGTGGGTGAGGGGATGAGATAGAATGCATTCACATCGTTTAACACCAGAAACCGCATCGCACAGTTGTAGGGCACGTATATTTGTATAATTAAAGAACTCGGAGTGAAGTTCGAGACTTCGCCATTCGTTGAGCGCATGTCTGAGAATGATTCGTGTGATTCCGAAAGCAAAAGCAAGCAATAGGCGTTATAGAAAACCTCGAATTATGGGAACAAAAACGTCCAGAGACATTTTGCGTGCTCTGTTAATTAAGTGGCTCATTCGATTTGCAAATTTTTATCGCATTAATATCGAATCTCACGCAGCCACCATTCACCACTTGCCCATAAAAATCACAAGATTCACTCAAATCACGCAGCTGTACACTCAGTTCTCCAAATCTGCTAATCTTTTCACGTCTACGTATTTCTTCTCTTTCACATCCTTCTTTACCTGTTCCATATTTTTATCCTCGGTCTTCCTTTTCCATTCTTGCCATCTACTTGTCCCTCGACGATTTTCTTCATAACACCAACATGCTTCAAGATATTGTCTATAGGGCTCTTGAGTCATCCAATCAAGGTCTTCACGTGCCCCTCATACTCCTCTTAAGACTTCCTCATTGCTAACTCGGTCGATACATTTTATCTTCATCATTCTTCTGTAGCACCACATTTCGAAGGCCTCTATCCTTGATTTTTCGATGACTGTCCATGCCTCACTTCCGTATAGGAGCATACTCGAAATGTAGGTTCTTATAAATTGTTTCCTTACTTCTATGCTTAAATACCCACTGTAAGTAGTTATTCTGAGTTTCTTTTGATGGAATGCTCTCTTCGCCTGGACTATCCTACTGCTAATATAATTCTTGCTTCTTCCATCGCTGGTTATTCTGCTATCCAAATCAAAGAATTCATTTGCGTGTTCCAGATTTTGTTTCCCTATCTTAATGTTCGTCTTGACTTCTTCTTTTCTGCTACTTACTAGTATCTCAGTTTCTTTAATTTTAGCTAATATCTACCCATTATCCGAATGCGGAAACATAAGTGCATATGAATATCATCATCTCTTACCACCACGTCTACAGCCACCATCTCCACGGTATATTGTGGTTATTAACGAGAATTATGAAAGAACCATCTACATACTTGTATCTCGTGCGAAATGCAGTGACACACTGTAGTCAGCTCGGTTAAGAAAGGTGTTCTTTGTCTGGTTTTTGGAGGTGGCGACCGACAATGGAGCCATTGAAGAGGGTGGAACGAAACGAACGCGGCGGATGTTCCCATTGGCCTACTGTGAACGAAATGCGCCAAGGGGACCACGGCTCGCCGGCCCACCCGACGGACGGAGTGCTGTGCTTGAAGAAGGCATGGGCAGAACGGAATGATAAAGTTAAGGATTTGATAGATTGCTTCGTGGAAAACTTAAATTTCGGTTGAAAGCCCTAAGGCTCAGTACTCCGTGACATATGGATCGTTGTGCTCGTCAACGACGTGAGTAGTGACTCTTGGAAACCTATTTAAATTCACGGTGCTTGGCAACACATTTAGAGGCCTAGTATGAAATCCTCAACTGTATCATTCGAGGTCATTACCCTGGGGAAGTCTCCTGTAACGAAGACGAAATTGATGGTGGATATATTATCAAACAGTGACGAGGGTGTACGTACCCAAAGGGGACATCGCTTGTCATCAAGGACCACGAATTTTTAACCAATTGCTGACGAGTACGATGAGGTGTGAATCATCCCATTTCTGGATGTGCTAGTATGACCAACATAGACTCACAAATTCTGATTTCCACATCGATCTTTTGGAGGCGGCGACGGGGGCGCCATCCCCTCCGGAGCCGGTCGCGCGCGGAACTAGGCCAGCGGAGCGGGGCGCGAGGGAGGGGGGGAGGGTAGGGGGGAACCTGTTGCAGGGGGCGTTCGATCGGTGGTCGGCATGGCAGCGCGCAAACAAGCAGGCGAGCGGTTGTTGAAGCTGACTCATATTGTCAATGGCCTCATGAAGAGTTCATAATTGAAAAAATATATATATGTGAGATTAGAAACTTTTAACGAAGAATTGGCAAAATGGTTTTGGTACGATAATGAACGAATTACGAATTGGTACGAATTATTACGTGCACTTCACCTAATCTATCATTTCTCCAAATAACTAACACCGAACATGATAACTAATATATTCGCATGCCATTGAAATTGAGTTGTTTTTCATTTCTGGCTCGATGTATTATTTCCTGAGTATATATCTCCGTTCCATAATTATGGTCACATTATTTTTCCTCGGGAAATGCCTTCTCCCGTGATTCAGATTGAGATAGCAAAAAAAGAAAGTGCATGAAAGAAATGACTAGGACACTGGGCGCTCCTTCAATCTAATCCTAAATCTAACAAACCGTTGATTTAACCAGATTCTGTCCATTTTTTTCAAGAACGCCTCTATTGCAGTATGTGTAGTGTAATTTCAAGCTCAGTGCTCTGCACAGTTATATTGGTGATAATAATTCCTGTGTGCCGGCTTTCATTAAGGCCGGATTCCGATCTAATTACCTCCACCCTCATCATTCTCGGATATATTCAAGTCCATCTTGGAGACGACCGACCATTGCACTCGTGCACTGTTGCGGCCTTCAGCGAACTATAAACAAAAGCATTAAGTTTCAACTCCATTGCGTCTCACAAATAGTTCTTAGAAGTAGAGAATGTGGAATCAGTTACTACACTTTTTGTTGTTAATTTTATTCTTGTTAACCAGACAAAACGGTCAATTTCTCAGTTGCGTAAGAGTTGTGTTTATCGTTTGAAAGTCGTAGTAATTAAGATATATTTTGTCTTTTTTTTTTAAGATTTCTATACCGTGTTTTTGCCATATTTTTCGTTTTCTTCCTTTTCTCCATGAATGAATCGGCAGTTTTTAAACGAGCCCGCATTGAATTATATTATTGTCATTTTAAAATCTCCTTGGGTGCCTAATTCCTTGTTCTTTTTTTCCATTTGGTCATAATTTTTTGCTTGATGTAAGTATGGCATAAATAAATTAACTATACATAAAAATATGTCGAAAAATGTTGATAAAAATATATTTTCTAAAATGGTTTTTTGCAATCGTTCGATTCGATTTTAAGTGACTCCATTTGCATTTGATGGCCTACGAATCCCGGGTGTGGGTGAAGGCAGACTTGAGCAAACCCGCAGTGAATTCAGAGAACATTGCATTGGTGTTTGGCGTGTCATGGCGGCGCCGATTCGCTGCTCGGAAGCGGCGTGATTGTTATTCGTTCTATCTTAGTATTTCATGAAGTCTTCAAACGGACCTCAGTCCCTTTCTAACCCCTAATCCCATCAATTTCATCTCCCCTTCGATCATGAACACTCCAGGGAAATGCCTTTTGTGCTATTGGAGGTAATAAAATTATTTTATTTATTCATAAGGAAGAAAATGATATTTACATTGCTGATTTATTTCAATGCTTAACGTCCTTTTGATTAAATAATAATTATATTTTACCTTTCATTACAGGTTTAAGAATAGTTCAAAATAGCACAAGTATAGTGAGAGATACGGTGCCCTTAATTATTTGGTAAGTATCGCCTCTTTCACTCGTATTAATTGTAAATATTGATGCATGATGCTGTTTGTATTTTTAAATGTTTTCGAGGATAAAAATGAACTTCTCTGTGGTAGAGATTTGCACATGAAAACTTAAAGTTCTCACAATTTAATTTAAGAGTATAACATTTTTCGAAATACGTATCTTTCGTTGAGATGTCCGCATCGAGGTTTTCCCTCCAACTGGGGCTCTTTTTTGTCGATGGAATGGACATAATCAATCCGAGACGTGTGCATTTGAAAGGGTAAAATGTGTGAAGGTTCACTGGCATTGCAAAACGCGGAAATGATAATAGAGGAAATGTGCAGAAAGAGTTGATGCGCCAACTGGAGAGAATGCAGAGGGAAGCTGCGCAATTCGTAAAAATAACTGCTCGAGACTCGAAGGCTACGTTCCGGGCTTATATTTCTTGAGTTATAAGATCACTCAGATTTCTATCTTTATCCTATTTCAAATTACCTGTCTACATTACTATATTTCATACATTTTATTAGTGGTTAAATTGCTTCCATATTACAGAATTCATTCCATTTTTTGTTTCCCAGTTTAATGTTAGTGTTGACTTGAGTCTCTTTTGTTGCCTACCAACATCTTTCTTTTTAACGAAGACATGAATGAGCCGTTATATATCTCCTTCTATGCATATACGAAGTTAAGCATTCAGGGAATTCGAAAATGGAAATTTGATATGAGGACCGGGAAAATGGATGCGGATTCCCCGTCAGGTGTCCCGGCGATGATTTCAGGAAAAATGGTTTTAAAACTCGGCTAGTTTGAATGAAAAAGAGAGAGATGACAATTTTACTCGGATTTATTTAACGAAGTACGATGAGTTTCGACGTTCTAAACGGGTCGTACTTTGTTAAATAAATGTGTGGAATATTACAGTCTCTCTTTTTCATTAAATCAGGATGTCATTCCTCTACGTCTCGCGTGCCACTTTTACCCGGGTAGTAGTCATGATAACTAACTATAGCTAACTCATTCAGCGAAAGACCTGTCTCTCAACTGGAGTGGGTTATTGTGTCGTCGACGAAGGAAGCCCGCGTGTGTTTGAACTTTTTTTCGGGCTCGCCTCCGGGTGAGAAAATTGAAGGCAGCCACGCGTTGAAGCCCATCCTCAAGGCTCCATTGATGCTCCTCGTTGGAAGTGGAAATAGGCGAAAGGAACTTTGTCGTGATTGTTACGCCTAATCCGTTGGCGTAGTGGGTAAGACATGCGTCTTCAGACCGCGCTGCGCTCTAAACATCAAATCTGATTGACCAATCATCATCGGATACACGCGAGAGGTGGGAGTTTCGGCTCATTTTGGGGATTCGATTCACTTGGTTTAATTCATATAATGACTATTTTTTTTAAATCGTTCACTATTGTTGGATTGGCTGCACGATTCTTTTGACTTAACTGAATCCATGGCGCATGCGTGGTGAATCCTTGTGATTTTTTTATTTCATCATTGTCGGACATTATAGGAAATGTGTATATTTTGTTTCAATCAAAGTCGAATTTTTTCTAAATAAATCAAAGTAAGTTCACAGGGATAAAATAAATTACTCCTTTTGGCACCCGACGTGTTTCGCCAACTTTCAACCCTCTTTTCATTCTAATCAATCGTTCATTTCGTGAACGGCGTTGTAGTTACATACCCTTATACGTGAGCTGGCTTTCTGGTCACTAATAATCTGGTCTTCGAAAAATAGAGCAGGAAGTCCATAGGATTAAATGTGATCATTGCAATCATGAGCGCTAATTTATTTGTCTATTCGTGCCGATATTCATTTTTCGCAGTTCGACTGATCATTTAAATTTGACTGCATACTTTCCTTTGGCGTTGTCCACCCCGTTCAGTGCCTTTAGCATTCGCCTGCTCTCATAATGGCTTCATTTGCGTTGTGAGTAAAAAAAACTAGCCTTATTATGACCTAAAGGTGCACATTTCAATTTTTCATGACGGATGATTTGATGCTTCACTCATAGCGTGAGCCAATTTTCTGACCATCGAAGCTTTAAAAAAATAAAGCAGGAAGTCGAGGAGATGAAATACGACCGTAAATATCGTTAGCGATTGTTTACTTGTGGAAATTAAACCCCGATATGGAAGATATCCTTGCATATCCTGCCCATTGGACTAGTTCTTTCGTCTTCAGCAGCAGTTCTTCAGTTCTTCAGCAGCGCCCCCTCATCGTCATTTTTTCCGCTCACTCCCCGACTTTCCCTTCTCCACGACCAATCCCTCGAGGTTCCCGAAGCGAAAGCTGGAATTCCAGCCACCTTAAATCCTGCGTGATTACGGTTCTCATTTCTGGGAAGTTCTCTTCATTCAGTTCACCGAAACATCTAGATAAGATAAGTACTAACAACACGTATCTCAAATTCGGCCGGTTTGAGACGGGTATATTAAACAAAGCGTAATGGCATTTAAAAAAATAAAATACAAGCAAAAAACAACTGTTTGTTTGCAAATGAATGCTTTTTTTCATGTTTATGAACTTTTGGTTTTTAGTTTCAGTGTGCAAGTAACAAATATTAATCGTTTTTTTTTGCTCTCCTGAAAATCTGCTATTTTTGAGATACGTGTTGTTAGAACTTAGCCAGTAAAGAGTGTTTTCAATACTATCGGTCAAAATTTCTCGCAAAATGGCTTACACAAACACCTTATAATTAACTTTTCAATTATTTACGCAATACAATGGAACTTGCGTTCTTTCAAAGTCTTATTGATGCTTTACCGTGGCGCTTTTTTCTCCTGTTAATTTTCATCGTCCCCATTATAAAGCTAATGTAATCAGCAAAACGTGAGTCATTTTTGGCGTGGAAATTTATCATTCATAAAGCGATCATCACGATACATTCTCAGGCCTTCGTATTATACCCACTGAAATTTATTTGGAGTCTTTTTAGCTTGTGAAGAGAAAGCGACGAGCCAAGGTGCGAATTACGCTTGCATATCAGCGAAACGATGTCGTCGTTGCAGTTCAGTGAATTACAAATGTTTACATTGTGATCTGTCACTTTGACAGATTTATCGGTGGTCCATAATTTAGAAGGAGTAGCATAATACTGAGAAACCAGAATTGTTTTCGGGTTTACATGCTGTTTTTGCTGGTTTCCTACTCTTTTACGTGCATGTAACATTTTCTGTTTACGATTGTTTGTTTGTGAGTAAGAGTTTACTTACATGAATGAATGCTGCTTAAATGAATTTTGCATGAGAGAAAGACTGATCAAGCGTACTTGAACGGAAAATAATTACATAATATCAATTATACGCACGAAACCATCTCGAGTAAATTATTATGAAAGCTATTCCAGAAGCAATTTGAACAAAAGAAATAGAAGGGTCGCATTACGATGAAACATTGATATAACGAGAACTGTAATACATGTAGGCTTTATTCAAATAGCGGAAATCTACCAAGCCAGTTACAACCGTTATAGCCGATAAGTTATTTTGCTTGATGAAGAGATGAGGGGTACAGGAAATTAGAAAATCTCTTTGGATATCGCCGTACAATTCCACGAATCCAGTGTGGTTGATAGTGTATTAGTGACCGTATCTAATATAACTTTTGCGATATGGCACGTCTCATTGAAATCAAGCGAGTTGCAGAATAGGACCGCAGTAAAGCGTTACAGCAGTCGAAGAATTTCATTCCACTTTAGCCTAAAAGTTCTGAATTGCCATACGTCGTGGATGAGTATTCAAACGAGAACGATGTAATTACAGAAAATAATAAAAATTACTTCTTTTAGCGAACATTTGTTGAACTGCTTCAATGTATCTTGCCACCACCATGAATAAAGATATGATGTTTTATAAATGCCAATGAACATCTTCTTGGGGTTTTTTAATGAACTACTTTTGAATCTAACTAATTAATGATTCTTATTGTAAATGAAGGAGGAGTGCCCAATTCCCACTAATTCAGACTACTGAAACTCACGTTCACGCGAGTGGCATTTTGAAAGGGTTTCATGTGTGTTTTCGAATAAAAAGATATCGTTTACTTCTTCATGCCTTCCTTGTCGGAGCTGTAACGAAGGGAAAATGGGGAAATTGTGCTATGGTGTTCGTATAGATGGATTTATTTATGATGATAGCTTAACAGAGTGGTTAGGTTTCAAAAATTCCTTATATGATTGTGTTGCATGATTTATATCATGTAATTTACGTCTTAAAGTTAACGCATAATTACGTGAGTCATCGCCTTCCGTTTATGTGCGGCTACCGCTCTTCGCCTGTTTTTTTCCTCCCTGAAATCTGCCGTGCGCAGAGCAACGCAACCCAACAACCATCCAGCTGCGGATTGCGCCCATTTTTAATTTCCAGAATCTCCGCTGGGGGGCGCCCGCGTCGTGTCCGTCTTTTTTTATTTCCTACCTCTCTGCCTGCGACTCGTCTTTTGTTTCGCGTCGTCGCTCGTCATTTTTTCCATGCACCCTTCCCATCCGCCCCCTGGGGACTTACGTCGCTCCCGTGCATTTCATTCCGGAAGAGTGGCGCTCTCGCCATAGTAACAATAATAATAATAATAATGACGCATCGCCGCTTTGTTTTTTTTTCTCTTTCTCTTCCCCGCTTTCATTATTTCGCGCGGTCTTGCACGTCCCACGGAACAGAAAATACTCCGGTACGACTTAATGCATTCCGAAAATACCTAAGGAGAGTCTCCTCTTCACCTCGGTAGACGGCATCTAGACGTCTTGCTATTCTCTCGGCGTAGATTCACTCTACGCTTACTATTATAATCATCATCATCAGTAATTCTGAGATTGGTTTTTCGCAGCTCTCCATTCAATTGTCGTGTCGTGTAATCTTTTATCACTTGAATGATTCGCCTCTTATTCATCCATCCCTCATCATCTCCTTGCTCTATTATGCGTGTCATCGGAGGCCTCCCTATGCCGTTGACCAAATGCGGTGTACCAGTACAGGTGACTTCATCAATTCATCATCTTCAGTCAGCAAATCGTGAGATTAGTTTGACGTAGCTCTCCTCCTCGCTCTCCCATTGGCTAGCCTTTCCATGTACGTATATTCGTTATTCTTTTCTTCAACACCCTAAATCATCTTCTCTCTCTCTTCCGTTGCATACATCTGCCCTTCTTCCCTTCCTCCAGTCCATTATTTTCATCATTCTATCGTTTCTCATGCTGTGGCCGATTGAATTGTCCCATCTTCAACCCATGTTTTTAAACATACCTCTCTCTTCCCTAGCATGCTTTTAAATCCCACAGTATCCACACAATCTATCCGTTTGATCTTCATCCTCCTTTCGTGACAACTCATTTCGAAAGCTTCCAACCGTGATTTTCCGCTGTTGTCCACTTCTACCGTGATTTTCGTGGTATATTCTTTCGGCATTACTTGGAATCTGCCTAAAGGTCTCTCATAATAACATTAACAAATATGACCCGTCCCAACTTGCACTTCCTTCTTTACTTCACAATAAGGCCTACTCCCTTTCATTCTATAGATACTATTCTTTTCCTTCCTCTCTCTCCCTTACCCAACAAATTATTATTATTTCCTAAACTAACTCTGTTTTCAATATTTACAATAATAATAATAATAATGTTTTCATCCCGCGGTCATATTACATGGTGTTGGATACGTAATTTCATCACCAACACAATTATTTCTTAAGACTAAATACTAGAAATCCCCATGGTATATTGGTGGGTGAATGGCTTACTCACATGGGTAGCCAGGAAAATAGTTGTTGCGAACGAGATCATGAGACCACCCTATTCGCATCATTACATTCACATCACCACAATCTGTCACCCATCCCGACTAGGACTTCCTCCTTCACTTCACAGCGAGGCTAACACGAAGGTGCCGGTGCGCGATCTTGGCCCTCGTCACATCCAGGCTGTTTCCCGCAAGTTCTGGTTTCCGCTCCTCTATTGGTCCTTTGAAGTTACTCCGGGACACGACGTGGGATTTGAGGAAGCCAGGATGATAGTGAAAGTAGGCAGATATTGTCCCAGACTTATCTGATAGTAATCGATTGAGATCGCCCGGACGGACACTCAAAAGAGACGACGTAGACCCTGGTTGGAGGAGGATACTTAAACGGACCAATGGGAGAGCGGCAACAAGTACTACAGGCGGGAAAGAGCCTGTATAGGAGAGCCAAGGTCATGGACCGGATCTTAACTTGTGGGATTACCCGGTACACTTTAAAAGCTTCAAAAGCTAAAGACTTCCAAAAGAAATAATAATTCGGTAACTCCGAATTCTTCCTCATGTCTTTGATTACTATTGTTACTATTTTTTTAGAGTTGACAATGTTCGGTGCTTTGTCCTCTCAGCTGGCCTTCAGCCACCGCAAAAAATTTTATTATTGAAAACTTGCAAAGTCAATAGAAATGATGTTAAACTTGCGAAAGGAAAAAAAATGATACCAACTGTTGCACAAAGAAAAAATATGCAAGTATACAAAAATAATGAAAAAAATTAAAAATATTAAAAATTCAAGTCAAAAATTGTGTTATTGTATTATAATGTATTTTCGAAATATTTTCGTCAATCGGACCATTACCGACTTCTGGTTAGCTTTAGTTCTTCTAATTTTAGTTTGCATTGCACGCGCCCATTAGTAGGCTGTCTTCATTCTCTCCTTCACTTACGCTGTGAAGGTTACCCTGGTCCACTTACACTTACTGGTTACACTTGTCTTGCCATTTGTCCCCTTTGTACACGCGCGTGTGATTAAACGCACATTCATCCAACCTTTAGAAGTGTAGTCTAGATATTCACACCAGCTGGTCGTGTGGGCTTTGGTGTATAATCTGGGGTGGAAATTGAGAGGGTGGTGGACGGGATCTTCGATACCATAGAGCAACCGATGCGGTATCAACTGTAAAATGGAGAATTTGGAACTACTTAGCCGTGCAAACAAAAGACATCGTCGGGCGGAAGTGATGCATCTTCTTAACCTTCCTATTATATCTTCAGTATTTCGCGAACGGAATGAAAGGGAACCCATCAGGCTTTTGTCCTGTACGAAGATAAACGGTCGAAACCGTCAATGGGAACGACTCGTGTATTATAATTTGTAGTTCCAACATCATGGAGAAGAAGAAGACGAAGATATAAGTGCATTGGATTGAATCCAAGTCGTGCCCATTCGGCGTAAATAGCGAACCAAGTATATGATACTTTTATTTGCCATCATCGATAGTAGAGTTAGGGGAAAAAGTCCCCAACTCTGCCAGGAAAAGTCGCAGTTGTTTTTGAAAAAATCTCTCAAAAGTCTTGCGGTAATTTCTTCAGTAGGTTGCTTAATTTAACTTAAACAATGGAAAGCAGAAGACGGAGGCGATCGAAGGATTCTTCGGGTTTAAATATTTCATTGATCGTGATGAAAAAAAAACGAAATTTAATATGATTAAATGCTAAGTATGTACGGAAATGGAAATGAAACAGAATACCTCTGACGTTATTTTTGTACGCTGAGACTAAATAAGGATATGGCGGAAGAATAGGGTGGTTTCCTATTATTTTTTTATTACCTAAATCGAAAGATTATTACTCTTAGAGTACGCATTTCACGCTTATAGATTTTAGAATGACGATATCTATTTTTAGCGATTAAATGAAAAGTGAACATTTTCAAGCGCGCGAAAATGTGACGGCTAAGTATGAATGCTGGGAAAACTCCGTGTGACGTCGTTCTGATTCCCGCTGCCGCAAGTGAGGTGACCTTGGGGCGAGGCTTTGAGCGCTGATGCGATGCAGGCTGCTAGTAGGTAGCGCTTGGCTAAAATAAGGATTATTAATGCCCTATCAAACGAAGGAAAATTTCCGACCTTAGTCAGTTTTAATAGGTGATTATTAAGACATGTTTCCCTGAGCTCTGTACCTCATGCTTGCATTGGTAATCTCAGACGATGTAAAACTCCTATCTACTCGTGTAGAAACTAGGTCCCTGTGACGTTAAGTGGAGTGGAATCGCATGGGCGCCAATCTGGCCTTTTTCAAATGCGGTTAAAATTGACCATTGCCATTCGTCTGAACTGGGATTTCTAAAACCAAATAATTTGTATATTATGAATACACTTATGGTGGGTACGGAATCGCAATCATTGCATTTCGTTTTATTTGATGAAGGAAACTACCCTATTACGAGAAGGTGGAATCGGCGGAATGCCTAAATTTGATGGGAATAATTATTATTTGTGGTCTAAGTTAACGCAATCGGAATTAGTTGAGAAAAATTGCTGGAATGCTGTGGACCCCGGATTTGATGCAGAAGAAGAAGATGACGTAAATGTAAATCAAAAGAGACTAAATAGAAAAGCACTGAGTTTCATCTGGAAGCATATACGTAAGGAGTGTATTGAAGATATCGGAGAATGTAAGCCATTTCGTTTCTATATCACCCACACGATCACGTGTAGGACCACGTCGCGTGGGGCGATTGATTCGGCGGGTGTGTTTTTTAAACATGAGTGATCGACGCATCGAATGTTAACTTCGTCCTTACGATTAAATAAGAAGTCTCACTAAAATATTCATTACAAGATAAAGTCGCCGTACGCCGAAAAATGCCGAAAATGTCTCATAATGTCTTTTACAGAAGTTATTAAAAAGCATTTTGCTTGGAGAAATTGGCGGAGATTTATAGAATATTAAAAAAATTGCACAAAAATGTCCCACTTTTCGATGAAGTCGAAAGACCCCGCACTCAAGTCATGATTACGCTGAAGATTGGTTTGACGCAGCTCTCCACTCAATTCTCCTCACGGTCTGTCTTATAACACCAACACAATTCTTCTGCTTAACGTAGGTACTTCGTCACCTGCCCCATGTACTACCTCATCCGTGGCAAACCTCTCTGCGCCGTGCTTACCTGTCCTTCAACGGTAGATTTAATTCATCAGAACATCGCATCTCAAAATGTGTCCGCATGAATTGTCCCTCCTTCTAACCAACGTTTTCAAAAAGACTCCTATTCTCTCCTACTCGTCTTACAACTTCCACATTTATCCTTTTAATCTTCATCATCCTTCTGCGTTAAATACGAATGAACGCGTAAAATGAGAAAGCGGGAATTTCGCCGCCCGTGGCTTTTGTTGTTGTCGGACTCCCAACCAACACTCCTCGCTTATTTCCTGAAAAGGGATTGTCGCGCTGTCGTTTAAGAAAATATCGAGTTTTCCTTTGGCCATATTTCTTTCAAGAGCCTCTGCATTTATGCTTCTACCTTCGTAGGACAATATGTCTGACTCCTGCCATCTTTCTGTTTTTGGAGGATTAATCCAGCTCAGAAATCTCTATGTTGTGGATGTTGGGGAGGCCATTGACCTGCCAAGTTTCCAGTGGCCACCGGAAGTATAGCAGTTGAGTAGATGATGAAATTATATTAATTACGCGAAATGGCTTTTCCTGCTGAAGCAGCGCGACTGAAGGCGAAGGGATTCGACTCGCTCCTTTCCATCTGGCCATTGTCCACCACCACCACATTCATTGTGACTCAGCCATGCGAGCAGTCCTCTAATGCATTTACACGTTTTATTTCATCTTAGATATGTTTCAACTTGAAAAAAATGCCGAAACTTATTTCCACATTCTTAATCTTCTCCGTATACTTTTGAAGCTGAAATGTATTCGTTTTTTCTCGAGTTCCTTTTTAAATTAAAAAGAGTACTATCCAGCAGTTTCCTACTGCCTAAATAGAAAATTCTATAATAATCGAGGAAATTTTCTAAGTGAAATATTAGAGTCTTGAATGTAACTGACGAAATGAGTTAGTTCACAGTTTGGAGCAATGAATATTTTTCTAACGGGTTTTCACCCGCGTGATTTCTTCCGTCCCTTTCCGTTCCCCTTTCAGGTAAAACAAACAATTAAAATCAAATCCCCGCCGACGTTTCGAAGCCCCCCACTCTTGCATCTCGGCGTAAAACACTTCCTTTGGCACTTAAAGAGGTGCTCATCTGGTTGGGGACCCGAGAGAATCTTATCAATTCCTAAGTGTTAAATTGACATGTATTAATCCACCTAAATTGCTAATTTCCATGCTTTTTAGTCACTCTTGTGGTATTAAGCCCATGGCAAAATGTGTCGTTTTTTCGTGTGTGAAGTAATCGCATTTGAAAGAAGAAGTTGCACGACGAATGTTTCCAGGATGACAGTGATCCGAGTTGACGAATTGAAAGGCCTGGCGTTTATTTAACCGCCTTGGTTCACGGTGGAAGACAAAATGAACACACTTCGCCGAGTATTCTTTGGCCACTAATTCACGGAGTACATATGTAGTACAATATCTTTATAATAATTCCACTTTTTAACGGTCACTAAATTCACTCATGACGTTTGATTTCGTGTCGGACACAAACTCAGCGTACCTAACCTCGATTATTACCCTAAAAATCTAGCGATATGAGTGATCATTTTAAATTTCCCCTTTGGAAGCCAAAATTGCTGTAAATTATATATTTTGCATGTTTTAAAGCTTTTTAGTTGCTTCAGCCCTTCGTAGAAAGAGGCTAAATAGCATAGTGAAGCCTTAAAAATGGGTACATTTTAAAATTATTCTGTGGTGATAATAAATCACAATGAGGGAATATGTACACGAAACCAATGCTCTATATATGCGTGTGCAATTATGCTTACTCTGTTGATGGTCTACTTGCATACATGAAGGGGCGGTAGAGCGATCATTATTTTTCGGATAACTAAGCAATACTTTGTTGTTATGTAATCCATTGAATTGATATTTCGATGCTATTCTTCGTGATTTAAAATACTCCAAATACATCGATCTGGACTCATTTTTATGCTGCGGACATTTTTGAAAACCCTTTTTAATACTCCTGAAGTGGCAACACGAATAAACCTTCTACGGAACGGACCTCGTCTATTGTCTAGTAAACACCTTCATCTGTTTTTGCGTATGACCCGATGGATCTCACCCGGCTCGCAACCCGTGAAAATGTAATCGCGTGGATTCACCGGGAAAGCACCCACGTGTGTTCACACGACCATCTCACAGTGAATCAATCCATTGTCTAATTCTTCCGTCTGTCTCGTCGTGGCTTGCGTCTTTCGCTCCTCTCTTGTTTTGTTGGATGCTTTGGTTCCTGCCTTTCGTTCCTCATACATTCTAATGGCTGCTGCTGCTGCAAATTCTTTATTTTATATTTGCTCGCGGTGGCGGAGTGCCTCTCTCCTAATTGACATCCATTCTCTCTGCTCCAGTTTTCGCTCTCTCGTTGACTCGAAGCATTACTCCCAAAATGTTCCCCCATCCAGTTCCTTGCGGTGGTATGGGAGTGAAAGGCTTCCCAGAATGCCTTTCGCGTCTGCCCGGGCGAGGGTAAGAGATAAAGAGAGCGATAACCACGCGGATGCAGCCCTGAAAAGATCTCTCGCAAATGCGATGAAAATGTGAATTTAAAAAAGAAAGAAACGCGATTTGGTCTCGAGTGTGTGTGTCGCCCGGCTCGACTCTCCTCTCTCAGTTAACTTGCCAATGCAATGGGATTTTGTCTCTCTCTCTCTCTTTGGTTGTGCCCTGTCGTCTTCATTTCGCATTCTGTTCGAGGGATGAATGCCAGAAGCTGCGCATCGCCCAAGCGAACCCACGACGGACCTCTCATTTCATCGCGGACGTCCTTTTCCCGCCTCCTTCCTCTTCTTGCGCCTATTGTTGTTTTTTTTACGTTTTTCTTAACTGCACTTGAGGTCTTCTATGCTGTGAAATTTTTTAAATTAAATTTTCGACCTTTTCGTGACTAGCATTTGTACTTACTCTTTTATCATGCTTGCAACGCTATCTCGATTAATACTCGGAAATAAAAATTTATCAGTGCAGGTGTAATGAATTCTCTTCATAATAACTGTAATACTCAATTTTCGAGTACTTTTGCCCTACGATTTTTATTGTGTATGAATCAATTTCTTTAGATCTCTTTTCAGGCTCAAAGTAAAATTATTTTCTTATTTTTAGTTCATGGGGAAAACGTTATTTTGTTAATTTTTTTGTAATTTTCTTATTTCAATTCCACGGTCCAAACCAACAATACACGATACCTGATAAACAATTCAAAAAGCGTGGAATACAAAGTTCTCCAAAAAGACATAGGCATCAAATGTACGGAAATTCACAGCTCACGTCACTCGACAACGTATCTTATCTTTTTTTCCAAATATTGCATATGAAATGTTAGAGAATTTTTAATAATTATTGTTCTCCGTTCTTGTTAGTCTTATGTCATGAGACAACACTATATTTCACCCTGTAAATACCATCGGTTTAGACGAACTGTGTAATTTTCAAAATCAAGCATTGAAAAAATATTCCTCATCAAAAGCGAAAATTATTGAAATTGCGATTTATTAAATGCATTAAATCCATTTATAATAATATAGCCTAGCCTATAGTTCAATATGATTGCAAGTTGAGGATTTTAGGTCGATATAGTGGAAATATTCCATCATGTATTTCCGAGCAAAAAGGAATTTTCTACTTTTTAATACCATTTAACGAGACTAGCGGTTTTGCTACACTCCATCATTTTCGGTATTGTATTTAAATCACCACCACATTGATATTATTACCCTAACTTGCCGAAGTACTAATTTAATACCTATTTTTTACGCATTGAATGTTATTTTTTAAATCATGTTGACCTTGCACGAGCAGTTAAGTCACTCAGCCTCACGCTAAAATGACCAGGGTTAACTTGTGCGCACCTAAAGGACGTAAGGTTTTGCGTTCGAATCGGAGTCGTCAGCAGAGGGTTGACGACCTGTGCTGCTGATGGCTGCGTGCCCCATTGTCGTTCGCTTTGAGAGCACGTTTGTTGCGAGGCGTCCCTCTTGGAATGGTGGTACATTTCGCGCATCCCTTTATTTCTTTCTTTTTTTCTGCCTGTATCCTTTTCCGGTGTGCGTCCTTCCCATTCATTCGGGAACACGTTACTCCCTGCCCATGATTCCGTGCGCTCATTTAGCTATCGGAGCCTGCCTGTCCCACAGTGACGCGGCTGACGATGCGCTCTTTTTTTTTCAAACATGGGAGGATGCTGGGAGTCGTTGCCATGTCACCCGAGGCGGCGGCGGTAGTGCCACTTCCATCGGAAAATTCAAAAACGGATTTCGTACGCTTTGCGACACGAATGGTGTTGAAATTATGGAGTCCTCATTCAAACGGCTTCTAAAATCTGCTGCCATCCGGAGTTGGTTTAAATTTGTTAACAAAAGTCGCCACTTGTGTCGCTTAGGAGCAGAACTATAGGAATTTCGCTGGGAATAGCGCTATAATTATGTCTGACTAACTAAAGCTATACCATAGTACATATAATATATTCATTTCTCAACTTTTCAATTATGCGATTCCTCGCGAGTGCCATTGCCCGCTATAATACGCAATTTTTGGGTATGAACGAATGGGTGGCTTTCTCCTGACGGTGGTCCACAGAAATTAAGGCGTAGACCCGAAAATAGTAAGTGTCTTTTAGAACAATGACGTGTATTTGGAAAATCCCTGCTTCTCGTTTTAGTGATTGAAATAGGCTCCCTAGAATACACTTAATGTTGGCACAGGCCAATCCGGAACTGAGCGCACTCGAGACCACTATTTTGTATGTATTCCTACACTGAAAAAAAGTTTAGTTAGATCTATCAAATCCCGATGACAATTTATCAGACTTCACGGTTCATATGGAACATTGAACAATTCGGTACGGTAATTGTTACCGAACTGGCCTCAGCAGTTAAATAAAAACTACTAAAATGAAAAGGCTAACAAAAGCGACATAGCTTACACACATGAAAGATTTTCCACCCAGAAAAACATTTATTGAAAACAAAAATTAGGAGTTTAACGTAACTCTCTGCATAAGAAATTTAAAAAAAGTGGAGAAAAAAACGCATTGTAGCTACGCAATCTAACAACTAGTCTAATCTGTTGTCACAATAATTATTTACACAAGCACCTTAATATATCATCATTCTAATTAATCAACCTTCATTTTGAAATGAGAATAAGGTGTGACTACAATTTCCCTTCGTAAGCTTAATAGGAATACTTCATGCACACAATAGCATTACGTAGGTACTCATTATCAATATCTTGTGCAGATGCGCAAGAAAGCCTTTTTACAGACTTTTTACATTGCTATACGGTGACTATAACGTGTTTGCTGATATTCTAGGCATGAATTTGGAGGTCTATTACGAGGGTCGTCCAATAAGTCCTTAAAGAGTCTCCGAGAAATTGATCTCTTAGTATCAAAAATTAATGTTAACCAGAAAGTAGCACTCGTGAACTAGTCAGTTTTTAAAGTTTCAGCTGTATCCGTCCCATTATTTTATTGTTGGTACCAATTGTAGCGAACAACTTTCATTTGTTTATAAAAATGGACAAAAGGGAGTTACGAGCAATGATCAAACACTTGTTTTTGAAAGGGTTTATCGCTGATGGAAATCAAAGCTGAGTTGCATAAAGTTCACTCAACATCTGCTTTTGTGTTTGCAACTATTCACAATTGGCCTAATGAATTTTAACGAGGCCGTACATCCATAAAAATGAAAAGCGTACAGGACGTCCTGTGGTAGTGTCTTTCTTCGAAATTATTGGAAAAATCCACGATATGGTTTTAAGCGGTAGACGAATCAAAGTGCGCGACGAAGGTCAAGCCACAGGCATTTCTTAAGGAGCGATTTCTTTTATTTTGCTAGAAAATTTGGGTGTGAAAAAAATCTCTGCAATATGGCTGTCGCGTTTGCTCCCAGTGGAGAATAAGCGCAATCGTGTGCTCAACTCAGAGACTATTTTGGCGTTTTTCCTGCGCAATCCTGAGGATTTTCCGCGTCGATGCATAAATTTTGATGAAATATGGATTCATCACTAGACTAAGAGACAAAAGAACCGGTAAAGCGGTGGAATTTTAGGGAAGAACGGGCTCCAAAGCAGTCGATGATGGTGAAATGGGCCGATCTGGTCATGGCAGCGATATATTGGGATGTATGAGGGAAAAATGATGACTAGAGAGTGTTATGCATCGTTTTTGGGCCGGTTGTTGCTGGAAATCAAGAGTAGCGTCCTAATTTGAAGCAGAAAATGTTCTTACTTCACCAAGGCAATGCACAGTCACACAACAGTTCAGTTGCAATAGCCAAAATTACGGAATTAAAGTTTGAAATATTAAAAAGGTCATCATATTATCCAGATTTGTCCTCCAGTGACTCTTTCTTATTTCAAAACCTGAAGAACCGGCTTGACGGACAAAGGTTTACGTCAAAAGAGGAGATCATCATCCAAAATAATGCCTGCGTACGTAGCGAGGTTTTCGGGTTGACCTCCGCGTCGTTTCATCTTCATGACGACAGTTTCGCCGGCGTTGCAGCTGGCTTCTTCAGGTACTAAGTGTTTGATGCAGGTTTTTTCCCGTCTTATATAGGCCTTGGTTTGGGCTAGGTGCGTTCTGATTGGTCCGTTTGGGTAAGAGTCTCTTCCAGGTGTTTGAGAGCGAATAGCTGTCCTCCCTGCTGAAAGTGGATGTTTTCTATATTTCGATAGCCTCTCGTATGAGTCGGGAAAAGTAATGCTTTTCTCTAGCGATGATTTTTGCCCTTTCAAAGTTCACATTGTGTGTTGGTCCTTCCCATACGTGCTCGGCGATGGCGGATAACCGAAACTGTCTATTTTTGGTGGCCCTTAGGTGTTCTTGCACTCTGAATTTCGTGGCTCTTGATGTTTGGCCAATGTATGAGTCTTCGCTAGAGCACTTAACCATCAACATCAAAATAATGCCTATTTTGAGGATACATATCCCTAAATTCTACTTTTTGGGCGGCTAAAAATGCTTAAAAAACTTTTTGGCACTGAACGGATACTATAAATAAAAAAATAAAAAATTGACCCAATATAATTTATTTTTATATCTTTTTCTAAAGAGTTATTGAACGACCCTCGTATAACGAATTTTATCACGCGACTATTCATCATGAACGCGAATGATAATACTTCAGGAATACCTCTAATTTAAGTTTTGATGTGTCGGAATGCACAAACATCTGCTTAAAGCTTTAATATCCATGATAATAAGGTAATAAATTATCTTGTGAGTAACAAGATGGTGCAAAAGTTATTATTCTGAAAATGTGAAGAGCTAAATAACTCTTCGTAATGCAAACAATTGAAAATGAAATGCCCATAATCAATAATTATCCTAAATATTCCAGTATTCAGTGTTTTTGATGCACCAGCTTACGGATAACATTGCACACTAAAACAGAAAAATGAACGTCAACTAAATTAAAACGTTCTCGCCATTACAAGTAATGAATATAATATAATTTCTACCAACCTATCTTTTAAGTAAGGTCTGCTTAGGAATATTTCAACTGTAAATGGGTATTGGTATAAAAAAATAGGGACGACTGTCCGTTCGATAGATTACGAACCACGATTAGTAAATTCTATCAAACCAAACGATATAGTTTGATAAGTGTTACCAAAAAAGCAAAAACTTTTGTAAAATTAAACATAACTTCGATGAAAGTTACCGAACTCTTAAGCGTATCGATTTTATGCAGTTATTTTTACCAAACTATTTCATACAATTGACCAAATTATGAAATAACAAAATGTTCGAATGTATCAAGAGCGTTTGATAAAATAAATCTAGTGCTTAGTAATTTGCATCAAAGTTTAAGTATGTTAAAATAAGCCTCTCTATCGCACCAGTTCGATAGTTTTAATGAAATCTTTTTTTTTTTCGTGTATTACGCTGCTAAATAAGTCTCCACTTCAGTGGGTTATATCTTCAATTCCAATATCATTGTTTTAGTTCTGTAAACTGGGAACAGAAGAAAGATTAATTAATGTTAATTACATAATTTTCTTGTACGAAAAATTGATAACTTAAATTACCAGATAGAACCGGAAGTGAAATATGCAATAAAGTAATGTTTTGAAAATCAAGACAACCTCCAGCCTTCCTCCTGCTTATGATGAACGTCGCCTATAGCCATGACTAGTAACTTGAAACAAGAAATTTTGGAATGTATAGCTTGCATGGAGTATATCTCCATATCAGGAAATCATGAATATCGTGTTTTATATTCATCAAGCTTCATTTGTTGGCAAAACAAAAATTCAGTGAACAAATACTCCTATCTGGGTCGACTTTCCAGGCAACAAGAATTTAAAAAATCATATTTTTACAGCTCGTAGATTATGATTTTCATTATTTTTTTCCTTATCTTGACCTCGTTTAATTCATGTTCAAATAGTTCTCGGAGTGTAGGTCAACGTATGTTATGCAAAAAAGTTTTAGCCAATGTTTCTGTTTATTTTAAACTATCATCAGTGCTTAACTTTGTACATATTTAAACGATTTTACATATTTTTTTAATCGTTTAAATATGTACAAAGTTAAGCCCAATGTACAAAGTTACGTTGACCTACACTCCAAGAACTATTTTAACATGAATTATGATTTTTTAAATTTCGAAATCAATTCGCCAACAGCGAGCGACCTTGCCGCATCTTTCTGGACCGCTGTGCGCCGCGCGGACGAAAGCCGATTAAAAAGTGAGCGAAATGACGGCTTAAGTCACAGTTTAGGTCATTACAAGTAGACTTAACGCAACGTTGCTTAATATTACCCGGAAGAGAAAAATTCCATCAATCACATCTCAGACGTACAGGAAAATGTATCGGGTTTTCCACCGGGTGTTGATATCTGAATATGCGCCCAACGTTTTAAAGGCTCAATCTGTCATGGTCTTCAGGGGTAGAACGGCTTTTTTAAAAAATACCCTATCCCTAAAATTTTTGGCAAATATAGCCGCTGAAATGTTGGGAGTATACTACTAAATCAGAACCCGATGGGAAATCCGTGGAATTTCCCTGCAAGTCATCTCAACCAGGAAAAGCTCCAAAGTCTACGCGGCTCAGATCGTGTATCGATAGTTAAATCGAGTTTAGATAACTTTCGATATTTAATGTCTTTCGATTGACGTCACAACCATCTCATCTTCTTTAAGTGAAATTTGTGATTCTCTTCGCCAATGGCTTTTGGATTTGTTTGAATGGTTGTGAATTTATTGCTTAACTTCCAGATATTTGACACTTCATCTGACGCCTTCATAAACTCCGTCCCGAACATGGATATAGCTGACATAATACGCAAGAAATCCTCGGAAAATGCTCGACAGTGCCGACATTCTTCGGTTCCAGTCGTTTTTTTTTTTTTTGTTTATCGTGTACAAGTTTTTCGCGTCCGATTTCGAATGGCAACCTGGGGATCGGGTCAACGATGTATACGACCGAGGGTGGTCGTGGTGATTAATGTGGTCATTCATTGCCCGTTCTCTCGTGTGCGATTGTAAGTCATCATTTGATGTTAATGTGGAAATATGGGCCAAAAAAAGAAATGTACTCTAAAGAAAGGGTCATAAAAAATAAATGTACTCGCTGCTAGCATTTTGGATCATTTTTGGGGGTTATGAGTGTGCTGCATGCGTGTGCGCGAAGTCCGAGAAGGCTGTGACTAAATGGACTTGTAACTCGACGTAATCGTAATCTCCAAACCACATTTATATTTTTGTGCGGGCGTTTGGAGGCTCCATCTATCCTATTTGATATTATGTGATCCGTAATATTTTTGGACTGCGTGTAAATTTCTGGGTAGCTGTATTACATCTGGTGCACAGCGGATGTGTTCATTCATGCATGAGCTTCAAGGAATACATTTTAGCGTTTCAATGAAATGTAAATATGAAAGTCTCTCCATGATTCATACATCCTGAATTTGATCCGTTCCTGTCAGACTGCCGTGTTATGACCACGATGTCAGTGTAATTTTAGTTTAAAATAGATACATTTTCTTTCGTTATCTCTTTATTTGGCTCATGATTCACCTCTTCTCTAGTTTCAGCACTGTCAAGGATTTTTTCCTGAAAACTGGAGACTGAATTCGAGGAAGCCTGCGGGAAACAAACCTGGGTGAGTGAACGTATATGTATCCAATGTGTAGTAAAATATCAGTTTCAGTAAAAACCTAATCAAGGTTTTATTCAGCAAGAATAACACAGTTTAAGTAAACAACTTAAGTGTTGCCACGACAAATACAATTATTAAAATTAAGATCAACAACATAGTATGTTTATACCACATTCACCCCCACTAAAAATCGATTAGTATCTGATGTAGTCATTTAGATAGGCTGGTAGCCTTCGCTGCCGTCCACGTGGAGAACCTTTCTGTGGAGATGGACTCTTGGGTTGTTCAGAGACACTCTTACTCGAATTAGGTATGCCCTTATCTTGCCCTGTCTCTTCATCGCATGAGGAGTTTTGTGATGTCAGTTCTCCGGAGTCAATAGATGGGCTCAAGGGAGGTCCGTCAAGCTTGACTGGGAAGTCCCCTCTTGGAGCCAAATGTCTAATGGAAACACTTGATTCTTGCCCATTGGGAAGCTTTACATATGCATAGTCTGGATTTGCCTCTATTAATTCGACTTCCTGAACAATCGGGTCATACTTGCTGTGCCGCAAATGGTTTTTCATTAAAACTTGACCTGGTTTAGTTAACCATGTAGGCAAGGAGCGACCATTGAAAGATCTTCTGGGATGAGTGAACATACGTTCATGTGGGGTAGCATTTGTTGAGGTGCACAACAGTGATCTAATAGAGTGAAGTGCTGACTGAAGCACTTCTTCCCATTGTTCTGTCTTTAACCCTTTTGACTTTAAGGTCAAAAGTACAGTCTTCCATATTATTCCATTGTATCTTTCGACCTGACCATTTCCTTGGGGGCTGTAGGCAGTAGTTCTACTTGTAGCAACGCCTAAGGAGGTGAGAAATGATTTCAGTTCATGTGACATGAACGAAGCTCCTCTGTCGGAATGTATATAAGCTGGTGTACCAAAGAGCGAAAACACCATAGTCAATACTCTCACAACAGTAGATGCCGAAATATCTGTACAAGGAAATGCAAAAGGGAACCTTGAATATTCATCAACAATAGTCAGTAGAAAACGGTTCTTGGATGAGCTAGGTAAGGGTCCTTTGAAGTCTAAGCTTAATCTCTCAAATGGAGAAGTTGCCTTTATAAGCTGCCCTTCATTTCTACAGAATCGAGGTTTTAATTCATTGCAGCAGGTGCAAGAATTAATCACTCCTTTAATTTCTTCTAGTGTGTAGGGCAGGTTTTTAGCTCTAACCCAGTGGTGCATTCTTGTTACACCCGGATGACATAAAGCATCATGTAGTTCTTTGAGGTTCATTCTTCCCTCTAAGTAGGTACTTGCTGTAATCCTCGACATTGTGTCTGCAGTTGTGTTTTGGTTGCCTGGTCGGTAAATGATATCGAATTTGTAATTAGCTAATTCAAGTCGCCATCTCATAATTTTCTCATTCTTTATTTTACTTGAGTGATACTGATCAAACATGAAGGCAACAGACCTCTGGTCAGTGATGACCTCAAAATGTCTTCCGATAAGGTAGTGTCTCCAGTTCCTCAGTGATTCCACAATAGCATAAGCTTCCTTCTCAACAGAGGAATGTCTTTGCTCAGCTGCATTAAGTGTCCTAGAGAAAAAGGCAATGGGACGTTCGGCTTGACTCAGGGTGGCCCCAATGGCAAACTCTGAAGCGTCAGTTTCTACTCGAAAAGGTGTATTTTCTTCTATTGCAGAGAGTGATGCCTCTGCTACATCTTTCTTGAGTGAATTGAATGTTGTCACAGCTTCTTCAGACAGCGGGAATGGTCCTTTTACCAGAAAAGGGCGAATCTTCTCTGAAAATTTGGGAATCCATCGGCAATAGTGAGCAAACATACCTAAGGTTCTCTGAAGGGCTGGCATGTCATTTGGGACAGGTAGGTTCATCAAAGGTGCAAGCCTATCCGGATCAGGCTTTATAACTCTATCTTCGATCAGATATCCTAATATTTTCACAGATTTAGTTGAATATTTACATTTATCTTGGTTTAATGTCAGATTATACTTTTCTACTGCACCTAAAAATCTTTCCAAATTTTGGTCATGTTCCTGTTGGTCATGGCCGCAAACTGTTACATCATCTAGATAAGGAAAAGTACCTTTGAGCTTTTCTTCCTTGATAATTCTGTCAATGTTTCTCTGGAAAGCTGGGACACCGTTAGTTACCCCGAAAGGAATTCTGCGGAACTGGTAAAGTTTTCCAGCAGCTTCAAAAGCAGTATATGGCTTATCTGATTCTAGAATAGGTACTTGGTGATAGGCACTCTTGAGGTCAATGGTGCTGAATATCTTGTATTGTGATACATTCCGTACCAACTCCTCTATTCTTGGGAGAGGGTAGGCATCAAGCATTGTAAATTTATTAATAGTTTGTGAGTAGTCAACTACCATCCTAGGTTTATGATTTTCTCCCTTAACTACAAAAACTTGAGCACGCCATGGTGAGTTACTAGGTTCTATTACACCTTCTTTGAGCAATTTTTCCACTTCAGCAGCGATGAATATTTTGTCGGATTCTGTGTGACGTCTTGACTTAGTTATGACGGGTTTGCAGTCTGGTGTGAGATTGGCAAATAGCGATGCTGCTGGAACTCGAGCAGTAGCTAGTGAGCAGATTTTAAGAGGTGTTTGTTCTCCATGGAATTCTATTTCTACAGATGAGTGACTCTTCAGAAGATCGTGCCCAATCAGGAAGTCAGCACACAGATTTTTCATGATTAACACCTTAATATTTGCATATGTATAGGTCTGAATCTTCAAGGTCAGCGTACCACATCCAGTAACATCAGAACTCAAAGAAGAATTAGCCATGGTTATCTTACCGGAGTAAGGCTTAACGACTATTCCGCATCTCTCCACAAAACGTTCATTCAAGAAACTAAGAGAACTTCCAGTATCGATAAGTGCATTTAGTTCCACTCCATTGATCAATACCTTAGTCATGGATTTTTGAAGGCATAGAGGTGCTGTTACTGCAGAAGCCAAAAACGACGTAGAAGCTGTTGAATTTGTAGATGAATGCTTAAATCTTGATTTACATACTTTTTGGTAATGTCCTTTTTTTCCGCAACCTCTACAGATAATATCCTTTGCTGGGCAAGAGTCCCTTGGGTGCCGTTTGTTACCACAAAAGAAACATTTTTCAGATCGTACCAAAGCAGCTGATGTTGTTGTAGTATCTTCAGGGCTATCTTCTCTATGGTCAGCAGCAGCAACAGGAGTTGAATCTGCTGTATTCAGATAAGACGCTGAATGTAGCTCAGCCAGCTCAAGTGACCTAGCCTGGTCATGGGCCTTCTCTAATGTGACGTTGGTGTTTTCCAGTAATCTTTCTCGAATACGAGAGCTCTTGAGGCCTCGTATGAAAGAATCCCTTATGTACTCATCTTTATATTTATCAGCTGTTACTGCTTGAAATTCACAATCTTTGCTCATTTGTTTTAATACCTGGAGATATTCATCGACTGATTCACCCGTCTGCTGAGTTCTAGATGCTAGGCAGTGTCTTGCAAATATTTCATTTCGTTTTGTGATATATAATGAATCTAGTATTTTGATGGCATCTGAGTAGTTTTCTGAGTCACTAATATACCGAAAGACGTTAGCAGATACATAATTGCAGAGTAATTGCAGTTTACCATCTTCTGAAACCTTGTTCACTTGGCCCAGGAAATTAGCAAATGTTCTTTTCCAGTGTTTCCACTTCGATTCAGCACCCACATGTGAAGGGTCAGTATCAAATCTTTCTGGCTTTAAAAGCTGTTCCATCTTACTAAAGAATTCTTGCTGAATAAATTGTAGTAAAATATCAGTTTCAGTAAAAACCTAATCAAGGTTTTATTCAGCAAGAATAACACAGTTTAAGTAAACAACTTAAGTGTTGCCACGACAAATACAATTATTAAAATTAAGATCAACAACATAGTATGTTTATACCACACAATGGAATGGTAGAATGTGGTCTTCCTGTTGTTTAACACCAATGTTTCCTCTGTCATTGGGTCAGTGAGCTCTTAATCTGAGTGTTTGCAAATGGTGTAACGGCTTTGCTATATGAATTGTTTTCAATCTCAATTTTGCTCCCCGGGTGCATTCAGAATTGTATTCGCAGTCGATTATTTGTCAATCATTTTATACTTCATCGTGTGTTGAACATTAATTGTCGAATTTCAGCGCAGATGACGCAATTTTCCTAGGCTTGAGCAATTAGTTAGATCTCGTAAAACACTCCCTAAGCATTTTATACAATGAGCGAAATATTTAGCGAAATAATGAGCGAAAGGTTCTCTTAATATCTACATCTACATACTGCTCAGGAAGTCCCCTCAATAGGCGTGTAGGAATGCCATTCGTTTAACTGTAAGAAATAATTAATGTGTCAAGTAACGAAAGGAAGTAGGCACACGTTGGAGTGGTTTCGCAAATGAGTTCGACCTTGCTCTAATTAAAGTTCCTTATTGTGTTGGAAAAAAAGAAGTCCTAAACCAATCCGCTCCATCATCGTTATTAGTCAACAATTCTAAGATTGGTTTGACGCAGCTCTCCATTCCTCTCTCTTATCCGCTAACCTTTTCACATCGACGTATTTCTTCTCTTTCACATCATTTATAACATGCCCTATGTAACTCATTTAGAGCTGTCCATTGCCCTTTCTCTCTCCCTTCCACCTGTCCTTCAATGGTAGAACCACATTTCCAGTGCTTCCACTCTTGACTTCTCTTCTGCTGCTGTCAACGTCCGGGCCTCGCTCCCTTAGAGAAACATGCTCCATGTGTATCATGTAATGAATTTTTTCCTTACTTCTATTCTTGTATTCTCAGCTGTAAGATGATTCTTCTTCCTGTCGAAAGCCCTCTTCGCCTGCGCTATTTTACTATTTCTTTCTTGCTTCGTCCATAGGCTTTTCGGCGTTTGGGCTTTTTTCGTCAAGGATCGAGAAATATCTCTCTCTCTTTCTGAACGATATGATGAACCAGGGCATTGATGACGTCGCTAACTCATTTAAAATGAAATTTTTGCACTTTTAATTTTAGCTCATTTTAATAGTAATAATATTTATTTATTTTAACGGGCACAAGCCCTTTTACAAATTAAATTACAGTAATTCCACAATTATCCGTAAAAAAATGTAAATGCCATAAAAAAGCGGACAAGGAATATTAGACATACTAAGAAGAAGTGTGATACAAATATTAATCTTCATTTGAGACAGTGATGGAAACATGAATAAAAGAAAATGAAGAGTAAAACTAGACATACATTTTAAAATTAAAAGAAAATAGTTAAATGTGGACTGACAATAAATTATAGTTAAATATATACTGAAATTTGTACTAAAGAATGAAACAGACTAGTTAGGTAGGCAATCAAAAATTGGTCTGCAAGGAATTTTTATATAAAAACTTTGATTGATGAAAAATATCAACATCTGAGCATGTATAATTAAAATCTCTTACTATCCTGTACATAGGTAAATAAAATATTTAATTGCAACTACTATGTATATGGGAGGGAAAATATATTCTGAGATCTTGTATGTAATGCAGGAACACTTATATCAATAAGACCTAACAAATCAGCACATTGGACTTGGTTATTTAACAACGCATGTAAGAACATCAAACCCTATTGTTTTCTACTGTTGTACAGTGTATATAGATTAAGTAAATGTAACGATTCAGTGTATGATCCACTCTTTCTATCAATTCTATATCTAAAAGCAACCAGTATTAAAAATTTATTCTGGACCCTTACAATAGTGGATTCATATTTCAATTAGTATGGATTCCAAACCAATGAACAGTATTCGAGTATAGATCTAACTAAAGTAATGTACATCAATCGGTATGCGATAATATTGCTAAAGTCTTTACAATGTTGACAAATGAATCCAAGTAATTTGTAAGCTTTGCTAACTATATTATCAATTTGCGTATTAACTGTTAGATGTGAATCAGACAGTACCCCAAGGTCCTGTTTATCATGAACCCTACTTAATGAATACCCTGATAAGTAGTAGTTATTTAGGTAAGGAAGTTTCTCTCTGTGAAAGGTAAGAATGTTACATTTATTTATATTTAGCTGCGGTGAATTAATCTCACACCAGGAAGCAAGAGAAGATAAACAACTGCAGATCTGCTACATCTTTGCTTGAATCAATGGCATGGAATATCTTCAAATTATCAGCATACATAAGATGTCTTATTGAGTTTAGAGAAGCACCATTATCATCAACGAAAATCAAGAAAAGAAGGGGACCCAAGTGTGAACCTTGGGGAACACCATTGGTAGCATAGAATGATGAAGATACAACATTTTGAATTTTGACTACTAGTTCTCATAAGAGAATGGCGAACGAGGAAGATTATTTTTCATTCTTAGCTTATCTTTTTGTATTCTTCCATCTAGCGAATCTTTCCCATCCATCTATATTTTCCATCTGTTCGCGTAAATTGTGTCATGTTAAATTTAAATTTAGGTCTGAGTGGAGGGCCTCGTTTTCCTTAAGTAATTCCACCCTAACCTTGATAGATTACGTCACGATAGGAAAATTTTTTGATGACGCGTGTGAAAAGAATTCGTTTATAAATGTGATGCTCCTTGCTTTAATGGACGACGTCGTCACCTCTTCCCTGTCACCTCCCTCCCCCATCCCTCTTCCTCCCCCTCCTTCCCCTACCCCACACTCCATTCGACGAATCTACAAGTGGCGATGGTCGCCTAACTTTCTCCCTCCGTTTCCGTCACCCGCCTCCAGCACCCTAATTATGTAACTGTGAGAAGGGTGAGAGCGATGTCGTTGCCAGGGGCAACGCGATTCCCACGACGGAAGGTGATAGCAGCGATTATGAAACCGTGATCGCTCTCTTTATCACGCTGCGAGCGTCGTCGGCCTATCACGTTCGAAACCCATGGTGACAAGCATATGCTGACATAAAAACGAGCACTAAATGCATATATTAGCAAAAAATTATTGTTTATTTAATTTAAAAATGCCCTATGATCGATTAAAAACCAATATAATTCTTAATTATTTCAACTGGAGTGCTCTGTTGACTTTATAGTTGTCCACGTTGTTCAATTGTTATATGCGCATGGTGGTGAATTCGATTGAGCAGCTTTATTTTACACAGCAAATTGGAAAGTACTGCTAATTGAAGTACATCCGTGATTCAAACGTCAATTACTTTATATCGAAGTTAAATTATCAACATTTGTCAAGTACGTTCTCCAACATATCAACACCGTTAAACTCCTTTTCAATTTTTAATCATCATAAATCAACTATTAACTAACTATTCAAATCGCTAGCGCGATTACACTTGCATTATCATTTCAACATTAATTAGTTTCAATCCAAGGCCACGACTTTTCGACCATTCTCTACGATATAGCAAATAATTTGCAGCATCTCCCGGCGAGCATTAGCATAATAGATTACGTTATCACACATCGAAAAGTAATACTACACTTTCCCCATAACTTTACCATAATACGAGTACTTAATTATAATATTATCTATTGGCGAAGCGAAGTACTTAGCTTTGAACTGCCTCCATTATATGTTTTAGTTGTTTGTTATTGTTATTTCAAACTCTCCGCAGACGACGCATTATCGGTCAGAGATGTGTCGAAGGATTTCATTGGCTCTTCAGATTTCTCAATGATACCAACCTCACGCGCTCGTACCTGTATGATACGCGCGATGACGGTGGCTTACATGATCGCGTGATACAGCGGAACGTGATAGGAGAACGTGATGGTCATCTATCGCCGTCGTCGCTGTCACATTTACATAATCGAGGTGCAGATGTCTCCCCCGTCGCTTCCGTCCTCACTTACATTCGCTCGCTGTTGATACCTTGGTCGCCATGGAGATTTGAAGAACATTGTCGCCTCGCGCAGTGGTCCGGAATCCCAAAAATGTGCCCAAAAATCATCATTTGATTATCACAACAGTTCTTTAGAGAGCTAAAGCCTGCGTCATCAAACGTATTGCCCAATACGTCCGAAATATGGAGATTATAAAGTGATCACCGCGGACACAGCTGGAGCATGGATAATAAACAACCTGCATCCACTTTAAATCTATATCTACCTTACAGGATATTCAAAAATACGAATGACTCAAGGATAAGATCCACTTGCTACTCGCGGAAACTTCTGCCCAACCCTTTGTAGCTCTCGCTTTGCTCGATATGATGGTACAGTCCTTCTCTTCATACTTCCTTTTTCGGTCTCGGCCACGCCAGCAGCGCTGACTTCGCTTAAGTAGCAGGGTTGCGAAGTATTCGGTAATCAACGCGCGTTCAGACGATGGCTATGGTACGGCTTTCGGTTACGGCTGAGGTTGAGTGAATCCACCGCTGCAAAGTGCTACTCACCGCGACTTCACTGTTTCCTTGTAGAGGAGGATAAGATGACAGATAAGATGAATGAGTCAACGAGGGAGAGAGTGGGGGGGACTGTGTGGGGAAATATTTGCGCGGGAGAGTGTTTGAGGAAGGAAGGAAGGGTGTGATGGGTGAAGGGGGCGCCTCTCTCTCTCTCTCTCCAAGGATCTCTCAGAGGACAGAGAATGATCGACGCCCTGGGATGGATGTTTGGTGGGTGCGGCGGCGAACACATCGTAGCACTCTCGGGGGACTCTGTTTCAAACGCTTCCTCTGCAAATGAATCCCATGGAGTCGTGAAATTGGCGCCAATGGTGACTTTTGCTTGTGTACTCATGTCGCCACTGCCGAACGGCTTCTTACTGTTCGGGCGAATCAATTAAGGCACTGGGTCCCTGCCCCGGTGGTTGTAACCTCGGTGTTGTAAGGGCACACCCTACATTCTCATTCTCTGCCGAACTGCTATTTGTATCAGCTCCGACCCTCAGATTAGTGGAGGGGCTCTTCGGTAAACACCCATCGTATAAATCACGTGATGTGGGAAATTTGAACCTCGATGAGTGCGGGAGGAAAAATTTGGTCCATAACAAAATTTAGTGCGATGCATTAAAATATTTAAACTTTACTCATCAGTTAAATTTCACTGAGCTTCCCTCAATTGATTTTTCTTGGCTCAGCAATAGAGTACCATTTCGATATTCTCTTTTTTCGAGTCACGTGACACGAATGCTCACGTGCCACTGAGGCTGATGGAAGTATGTTCGGACCAAAGCGGTGACGTCACCCGCCTACCTCTTCTCATTCCTAACTCAGGTCGATTAATTTATTTTGGAATTGCTTCGCTCAGCTGTTTTCAACGTTTCCGCGTATCATAAAAATCATATTTGATGTTTGTCGAGGGTCTTCATAGACCGATGCTTGCAATCCGAATTCGAGCCAAGTCTACAATCTCCGCCAAGCGGAACTCTGTTTATATTCACTCCTACAATTGGCCTTGATAGTGTTTGAACAAGGATTCGTTGGGCGGGCGCCTGTTTCTACTGATTCCTCAGGGGACAGGAACATGAGAATGATGACGCGAGGGTGTTATAAGGATATGTATACAGTGCCGTACATGCATTGTGGGCTTATTACTCTGGGGACCAAATATCAAATCCTTAGAATGCCCATTCCCTGGGTTAAAAATGGCGCTAATAATGACGTCCGCTTGTTTTTTTTCCTTCATTCCATCGCCGAAGGCAACGGGATAACGTATAAGTATAGAAGAGGTTGGTTGAGGCTTGATTGATGCTGTTGCCACTTGAGGCACGTTTTAATCGGATCCCTAGACTGTTCGCAGCGCGTCGACGAGGTGGGAGCGATCCATTTATGCTCAATATTTGCTAAATATAATACTTACAATCGCGAGGAATAGCATTGAAAATGTATGCGTTTGATATATTATATCATCATTTCGATTAACAGCCCTTATTTGCCCAGAGTGAAATTCGGATCGGCTTATGGGCGTCGAAGCTCATGAAGAAGTTGACTGAAGAAACATGTATCACGTTCGGATCTAAATACCGTTTAATGTAACATAATGTTTTCAACGCTTCCACGTATTTTCAAAGCATATATGTTTGTTTATCGACGGTTACCTTAGACTGCTGACTGAAAATGATCCTTGCAATGCGAATTCGAGAAAATACGAGGTGTGTTCATAAAGTAACGTAAGTTTTACCTTTTTCTGCTAAAATAATAATATACATCCGTCTAGATTAATGTTATCGCCTTCAAATTAATCCTAATTAGATATTCAGTGGCAAGAACATAGAAACTGGAGATACGGAGGTGATGGAAGGGGCCAGCATTGAGTGTTGGTGGAATTTTAAAAAACCAAACTCATGGGAAGAATGTAAGGTTAGCGGAGGAGATAGGGTAAGGAAGTGAGTGGGATTTATAGATGAAGAATCGATCAATGGGAGGAGGGCCTTCGCAGAATGGAAGAAAGAAATTTTATGAGTGGTGACAGGCTAGGTTTATTAGGAAAACGTACTGTAAACCTGCTCTAAATGGATTCGAGCAATGATATTCTTTTTCATATTATGCTGGATTATCATCGCTTTATATTTTATAAAAAATATCGTTGCAATATACCAGATAATGAATTCATCCTTGAAATACAGGATTTGTTTTATATTTTTAATGCTGTTTGTCGATTTCCTTAATTCATCCATCTCTTTTTTTTCCTTCAGGTGTGCAAAGTGTGCCGTTGACATTGATTGGCTCGAGCATTTGTGATTTTGGTTGGAGTTTCACGCTGAAGTGGCTGCAGGCAGTGGCGACTCGGGGCTCGCTGAAGGCATCGCAAGTAAGTTCATTTGCACTCGCATCGATACCCCAATTCCCATCTTCACACGTTTTCCACTATTTGTGATTCCCATAGAGTATGGAAAATAAAGAGACACGAATTTTTCCTTTTCTATATTCTAGAATCTGGCGAGGAAAATTTGACGCATTTCACACGTAATTCGATGACGTCACGAACTCATGCCGAAGAGGTTCACCATTGCTTAGTTAATCCTCGGTCACAATATCGACCGCTCCCAGCCGCAAAGGAGTATCTCAAAAAATAATTCCATTCTTGAATTTATGGTGCAGAATATCGTTAGTGTAAAATATGGACCATACAATAATTGTGTCTGAAATTTCGTTCATTAAATCGTATGTCAAAATATCAGTCCACAATAGACGAAATTTCAGATAACTACGACTATATGGCTCAAATTTTACATTCGGATTTTATTGTCTCGTCTTCAGCTCAGGGCTTTAAAAAGACCTCTCTCCTACCCTTCTTTGAACTTCAAAATAATATAGTATATGGAAGTAAGTATTTCGCTACGGAGGCAGTAAGTCTAAGGATGCGCTCGTGAGATCGATATGTTATTGTAAACGGTGCCTTAGAGACATTTTTCAAATAATTTTTCTGCTTTCGCGTAATGGGTTGTGGAAAATAGGTGTTATTTTGTTGTATCCTTGGAATATCAGTTTTTATCGAAATGTGTTGGCTATAATTACCATCTGGTGACCAGATGATGACTAACTACGTTGAAATCTTGCTGATACTGTCTTCATTTTTTGTGGGATCATAAAGTGTTTTACATTTCGTTATAACCTTAAGTAAAATTTTAGTGAAGATTTTATGAACTGTTTTTGAAACGTAAATGCTTTCTTCTTGTACAACTATCCATCAGAGCTCATTATTTTACGTATCCGCCTCAATCATTATTTTATGGTCCTTGACAGTGGCGGATCTATGGGGGGGGGCGGTTATAGCCCCCTCTTTCCCCTTGGGTGTCCAATTTACACTAGATAGAAAGGCGGTTTTCTTCTAACCCCCACTACTGCTGGGAGATGACTCCCACTTGGAGCCCTACCCCTTGTCCCTATCCGCCACTGGTCCATGATAAGTAGTCAATTGCCTTGTCCAGTAAAACTACCCAGGAAGGGAGAAACCTTATCTTTTTTTCCATTTTATGTTTCGCTGATCATGTTTTTCGGTGATTTACTTGAGGGAAACTTGGCTGATTGGATGCTAGTTGAACATGCTATGGAAATGGGATGCCCTTATATTCCATTGAATTTCGGGTGAAACCAAGTTATACTATGGCACGATTTTATCGTAAGCAAGCTCATTTGGCGTCTCTTTTTTATCTTGTGAAACATTTTCGCGCAACTTTTGCCGTGAGTGTAGAAGTCCTAGTTGCTTTTTGATGCGCCTCTGATGTCTTCTCTCTTAACTGTTTATTTTTTGCTCTCTGTGGAGACGCCATTGCTCTCCCATGATGCTCTCCGCTCTGCATCTCCTCTCCTCCGTCCCATTGTTGCGTCGAGAGCTTCCGGATGCATTCCCCCCTCCCCCTCCACCCCACCTCACCCCGTTTCCAAGAAGTGGCGAACAAGTGACTGGGGACACGAGCGCATTCCGCCTCCGAGGCCATCTTGGAATCAAATGAATGACTCCGGTGAAATCGACTCATCGTCGCGACTCATCTATGCAATTGAAAACTTTTTGGGTAATCCACCGCGTCCTTGTTTGAGTAGCCGCATTGTTTCTTGACCGATGCTTAATCATGGGAGGAAAGGGCTTTATTGTTATTAATTTTCACGGATATATTATAATTGCCTCTGAAGCTTCACTTTTCAATGGAAATTCGGGAAAATGTGGGAGACCTTCATCACTTTCATTATCAGCAATAGAAGTCATTCAGGGTACAAAAGTATATTAGGACATAAAATAGAAAGAGCGATATATAGCAAAATAATGAAAGAAACGTTATTTTCTGATCGAATGGAAGAAACATTTAAAATGGTCCGTTGTTTTTTCCTTGTTGCTCATTTCTGATTTTCATTTACCCGTTGGGCTTCCTCCACATCGGCCCTCGCGGCAGTCTTAATCGACTTTAATTTCATTTTCGATTCTTGAATTCTCTCTAAGTCTGTTTGGGAGGACAGAGAATTGATAACGAAGTGAATGGAGTATTAAAAGTACTCACCTGTAAAGACAATATATAAGGCAATTTAAATTTCAAAGTAATAGCGTCTTGTCTTATTACGTGACAGAACTTCCGTAACTCAAGCATAGATGACCTTTTTTTCGAGGTGCCCATCCACCTCTTGTAGTTTATTGTGTTCCGCAGCATAGCGCCCGATAAGTATGCCGTCCGTGTTCCACCGGTGTGTATTTATTGCCTACGCGATAGGAGACATACTGGACGCTTATGCGAGCGAATTATTGCCATAGGAATCGCGCCAGTGTGTTGACGAACCTTATGAATATTGATACAGTCAATTAATTGCATTTTAAAAACCTTATTTATTTTTTCGCATGTTACAAACACTGTATTGAACTCCTCTAGGCCTATTTTACGTCTTCAAATAGACTGCAATATCAATAGCTGCAAAACGATATCTCGCTGTGATTATATATTGACAAAGAAGTTTCGAATGTGTGTCATTGCGCTTCGTAATGGCAGAGGGAGAATAATAATGTAAATGACGGGATTGAAAGAGAAATTATTTCATCGCCTCTTCTTCCTCAGCTAATAAAAGTAAGTTTTGGCTTACCATTGATCCCTCATAATGTATAAATTAAATAAGCAATTTTTCGTCAATATCTTTTCCTGAGAAGTTCAATCAACTTTTGCCACTTGCGATGTATCTATAGCCATCGATCACAACTAAATAAATTAAATTATGTCAAAATTGTAAGAATAGTGGATTTTGGGGTGAAAAAACTTTCGTGTGGAATCCAAGTGGAATTCATCTTCCCATCCGTCGTAATTTCATCCGAAATGTATGAACGGAGAAAATAACTCTCATTAGCGCCATTTCCCATTTTAGCGTTAAAATGGAGCGCGGAGCTAGAGGTGTGTGTTCGTTCGGAAGGCCGAATGAGCAGTTTACTTGCGCCTCTGGGGGGTGAGAGACGTCACTCCGTTGCTCAGAGATATCAGTGTTTGCTGGAAAAGTTCGTTATTTTCCTTTAATAATGTTTTTATCGCATTTCTCTGCTTCCGAGAGAGGCGACTTGTTCTGCTTGCCTCAATGTAAATCCCAGATATCGGACAAGTGAGCTCGCTGCTCTGTGAGTGAGTCTGTAACGTTGTGCGCGATTTTTCGGCATCTTTTTCCGTCGCAGCAGCTGGTGGCGCCGAAGCGCCTTTGTCACGGCGTGCGCGTGCGCGTGTTGTTTCCCGTCATTCCCTCCGCGCGAGTGAGTTCGTCCGCCTTTTAATGAGACTGCGACTCATATGCGCCGCGCTCACTTTTTTCCCTTTCCTTCCTTCTTCCTCATCTGCACACTCTAGCCCGCAATAAGTCGCCTCAATAGGCGTACGGCATAAGGGGCTGCTAGGATACCAGCCGTTTGCAGCAAAAAAAAACAGAAGAATGAAATGCGCTTTGGAGAGATTTGACAGCGCGATGTCCATCTCTGGCATTGATTAAATTCCTTTGTTGTTATGTGAACGTAAAACGAATCGTTATCAGTAGTATACGTCTCTTATTCTATCTTTTTTTGTTTGGCCTGGGAATATAGTGAGGTTCCTTGATGTTGTTCTCCGTTTCGCTCTGAAAAATAACTTTTTAATTGCTCCAGAAACCTAAAAGTAACACTTTGCCTCCGACTCTTTAGTGGCGCTAAGTCTAATTAATAGTGTAAAAGCTGCTGTGTGACTCCGTCTGTTCGCTCGCAGCTGTTTTTTTTTAACGAATTTCGCCACTTTCCTTTGTGTTTCATTTCATTCGCCTATCTTTCCATTATGGAATCCACATTCTCGCTGCATATCCAAGGTATGTTTTCCGGACGAGTGCGAAATAGCTTCTCTCCAGCTTTTCCTTATTCATCCGAAAACCTTCCCGCAACGCGCTACACACGAATCCTAACTTCTTCATGGCTCTAACACTAATATTTCTTACATATGTTCCCCACGAAGTTACCGTAACCTTCAGATAATTCAATTCATCTGTCGCATTTACCTTGACTCCATTCACAAGATAAAAATGGGAATATTTAGACGCCCTACGTATTAAATTTAGTGCCTTGCATGTCTTGAGATTAAGTTCTTGTTCCCGTTCTTTACTCCACGCACATGTGTACCTTGTTTGTTTTCTATGAGAGGATTTCAAAGACCAAGTGATCACTAATTTCGCGATTGAGGATAGCGTCGTGACCTTATAAACGTTGAATAAACGAGTTTTACTGCCATTTGGTGTCAGAGGTCATTCATACGTATGTAATGAACGAAAGGTCTCCAATTTCGATTCCTTGTGGGACACCGAACATCATCCGAACTGCATATGGTAGAATTCCCACATGGACTAATTTTTGCTTACGATTACACAGAAATGCATGTATCCAGTTCAACATTTTTTTATGCGGTACCGTGCCAAATGCTTTATTGAAATCGAGGGTTAAGTCATTATTTTTTTTATTTTACGTTTTATACTCATTTGAAGACGTCGTAATGTTTCGTAAGATCTCTTCATCCCTTAGCCGTGCTTACCGCCATACAGTCGCAAGTTTCCATTGGCCGGGGAAGTTTACTATTTATAAAGGACTGAACAGGCCTAAGAGAGGAAATGTAAAGACCCGAGCATTCGAATATGATGATAGAAGATGATTTTAAACATTGAAACGATGGTTGTCTTTTGATAAAAATTTCCGTGGAAATACAAATTTAAATTTTATTCCTCCAAAATGTTCGGCAAATTCCACAAAGTATTTCCAGAAACCACCAACCTTCTAACATGACGTTATTTGAGCTGCTTATATTTCTAAACGTAAATTTCCATATTTTGAGTACCATGGATATTAAGCAATCGATACCCATGGCCCTGGAAGCGTTTTATACCATTTTATCCTATATAATAGCAAGTAATCGAAAGAAAAACGTCTATGGGAATCTGTTTTATTTACAGCTGTTTGGTCAATTTTTCCATGGCATATGAATTGATGCTTTGGATGGAAGTGAAATGGCCCTTAAAATAAGCCGTGGAACTACGTTTATTTTACTGCGTAAACTCCTGCCGTCTGACCACTATGTTGGAAGCGACGAAACGTGGCATTGTTTTTTGTACTAATTGCCTAAAATTCCTTCATTAATAATACTAATGCCTTCCCCAGTGTATAGAAATTGAAATTGAATTAACTTGACACATTCAGTGAGGCTTGCGATAAGATATCGATACCTCCACTGCATAAACGCTCAACAATCGCTCACCGAATCAAATCCGCTCTTATAGTTAGCCCTAATAGTACCGTAATAGTATAATCGTATCCGCTCAAACAGTACTATTAAAGCTATCGGGATGAGCGATTGTTGAGCGCTTATGCAGTGGAGGTATCGATATAAAAGTTAAACTGTGTTGTCCTGCGTTACGAGATTTCCATTGTTATGAGTGCATTTTCCGTGCATCGCGCAGTCTACATATTAAGAGTGGGGGATGAGGGAGTGCCCGTGCAAAACATCCCATCGGACCCATCGTGCATTCCTGTGTTCTACATTCCAGTTCTATCTTCTCTCGAAACACATTCTCGCCAATGCGACCACCTCCCACCGAATCGATACAAAATATTCCTCCTCTTTATTCCGAGTCCGCTTCGAGCATTGGGAGGGGCGGTGGGGAGGGGAGGGGGAGCATCTGTTCCTCCTTTCCCACTCCACCAGCACAACATATTGAGGACACAACTAGGAACTTCAGAGCAAGGACTCTCTTTCGATCACTGGGGGGTGCTCTGTCCCCCCTTGTCTGGGGGATCAGCCAGTTCTTCAAATTTTGGTCTGGCGTTTGTTTCGTTTTTTCGGCGATATTTAACCCACATAAATTGAATCTTTGGAATACCAAACAGTTCTTGGCTTCGAGGCTTTCCGTCTGTTACAAAATGTGGACTAATGGCTGCCACAATGAGTTAGGTGCCATAAATAAGCTTCTCCGCGACGCTCAAATTCCTCATTACCATCTATTTTTTGCCGCCCAATCGACTCCAAAAAAAAGTAGAGGCATAGAGGCAGTTGGCAACACTGTAAGAGATAAAAAATTTAGTGTTTCAGTAATTTTACCGAACGTTTCTGAGAATGTTAGAGGGGGTGGATTCTTTGACTTTTAGTCGTTTCTCGTCTCGTTCGCCCCAAACATTTTCAAGAATAACAGACCAAAATATAATTTCATTTGATGAAGAGGCGATGGAAATATTTCCCTTTCGCCACCGTAACTTGTATTATTTTTCTGAATCTACCATCATGAAGCGCATTGACACTCGTTGGTATATTTCTGTGCGCATAATAATCGCAGCGAGATATCGTTTTGCAGTCGCTGATATTGCAATCTACTTCGAGGTTTAAAACAGGCTAAATTTCGCTTAAAGATCGAATAAAGATCGACCATGTCATCAATCGATTCCAAATATCTTCACAGTCGCTGTCCGCACATACTAGTCGATCGTAAAGGTTTGTGGGGAAAATTGGCAATAAATCATCCGGACGGAGCTCTTAGCGTGGTATTCCAGTATTCATAGTTCACAGAAAAATAATCATGGAAATTTACGCGAAAACATGCGTGAAGGGATTTGGTCTATTTTCAATTAAAGGGAAAACCATCGTGAAACTTTGGGTTGCGCCGTTTCGTATCATTTGGTGCGCTTTACACTCTTATTTTGTTTGCTCTGACCGTGAATCGTTGTGGAAGACTCCTCGGAATGAAAAATAATATTTGGGATTTATTATGGAATTGAAAAGTTAACTCCGTAAAAGAGATCGATGCCGCTATTAAACAAATTTAATTACCTCGTGTGCGGCTGACTGCTGTGAAAGTTCAACAGAAGGGTGATATAAATGTCATCCAGTTCACGCTATTTTCTTCCTATGCCGTGAAGATAATTTTTTCGTTAATGTTATACATATCTAAGTTTTTATATGAACTCGCCTTTGCATCCGTCTGGTTGACTTGTAAACAAGGCTTTCTCTGAGGAGGAGTGTTGGATGAGTAGGATGAGGCTTGAGAAAGAAATGAGCGTCGAGCTTCCAGAATCGCACTTCCAGGTGCGATTCTGGAAGTTAGGCGCCACATTTAGCGCCCGCCCGCGATTGTGAAATCCTTCCACACTCGTTATTATCGCAGTGTTTGGCGACCTAGTTCGACCCTCGCCCAGCGTGGCGCAGTATGCGAGGCTCACTGGTAAACAAGGGAATCTCGTAGTGCGCGGCAGTTCTTCTTCACTCTCCTCAAATTCGGTTGTTGGAATTTCAATTCACGGAGCGTTCCCTCTGCAGGTACAAATCATTTGCATTCAACGTGGGCGGTTTTTTCTTCCGGGATTATGTTTTTCCTGGATGTGAAGTTGCTTGCGTGGTTAGAAGTGCCCTGATGTTGACATTTTGTCGCCTTGAATTAGGGGGCGCGCGCGGCAATCGTGTAGTTTAACAGTGCGCCACAATGTGGCCGATATTTCATTCCTACATTAATATTATGAATACATTTTCGATCAATCGTATCTATTTCCAGCTATTCAGCGTTTTCGATAGCCCGATCATGTCATTTTTGCATGTGTGTCGCAATACGTGGGTAGTAAACATTAGAATTCCATTCTTTAAATGAACTACGCATGCCAAAAATTTATTAAATACACGGTTGCAACAATTGAAATACGAATTTCTCGCACTCAAAAACTGTTCATTTTCTCGACTTGGTGATGCTCATTACTCAATTTCAGCCTAAATTCCTGAACCTAAAGCATTCATGTCTAATCAGGAGGTGGAACTAAGTTATTTTGATAATAAATTTAATGCCTTTTTTCAATTTTTTTATGTGTACGATCGGTTCAAAGATACTGATATGCGTAGTAATTGATGCATATGAGCTGGGAGAACACCAGCTCCCCCTTCAATTGTTTTCTCGTACGATTTTTCTAATTCAAATTAACAGCTTAATAGGAGAGTAGTCTTTTATGAAATGCAATGAGCATTAAATGATTATTTTCACGTTTTCAGTTGTTCCCAGTGTTCATATGAACTTGATGTTCAGCTATGCCCAGGGATTCGCCTCCAATTAGGTACCCGTCATTATGATGCTTTCTTTGTCAGTGATAAAGTGCTGTTATGCTTTCCAGTTTCGGGAGCCTCCATCCATATTGATTATCGGCACATTTGTGGAACTCTTTCCTTATAAAGTACATTTCTCCCGCTTTACTATGGATTCGACCGACGATCTGTATGGATTCGCTATACGATATTAGATCACTTTTTTTGAATTTCAAATTCCGACAATTTTGTTTCCACTTGATGAGTATTTCATCCGTTATTTAACTGTTCGCTGTGTTTGTTAATGAAACATTTATTTAGACTTACGAGGGTCGTTCAATGAGTCCTTAGAATTTCCAAGATATTGCTCTCTTAATAACAAAAATTTATTTTTCCCAGAGAGCAGCACCCTTTGCTAGCCAACTGTTCGAGTTTCAGTTGTGTATCCATGCCATTGTTCCCTTGTTGTTGCCGATTGTTGTGAACAACTTTCATTTTTTTGCAAATGGATAGAAGGGAGTTTCGTGCGGTGATCAAATACCGGTAAAACGGGGTGAATAGAAACAGTTTTCAACTTTGGTTTGAAATTTTGCATATTTGTAGTTGCTCCATATAAACAATTTTTTGCCCAAACACAGGTCTCTGTTAGACCTATTTGTTTATAGTATTTAATTTTTAAAATTTTATTTGATGTTAAAGAAAAAAAATTGAAGTACTGTTTCTATTCACCCCCGCAAATGGGGGTGAATAGAAACAGTACTTCAATTTCATGTTTTTTTCTATTGAAACGAATCGGGGGTGAATGGAAACAGTTATATGGTATTTTTAATTTGTAATGGATAAATACAAATTTATTCCTCAACATAATGATTTAATTCAGTACATAAACAAAACAAGTTACATAACTGTAAGTAAACAAATTGAATAGGTAGACAATTACCGTATTTACTAGGTTTAATTATGATAAATAAATTGTGAGATCAGACCGGTCATCTTTGAAAAAATTTTCTTGCGGGGTGAATAAAACACTAAATGATTAAACTAAACTAAAAATGATTTGTTTCTATTCACCCCATAAATTCTGAAAACCTAACCTAAAAAATATGTATAATTTTTGGAAATAATATTAAATTAAGAAAGAAGAAATTTGTACTTTCACATTAATATTTATTCACGACCATGGTTTCAACGTTAGACGTCATCATCAGGTTAAAGCTTAAAATAAGCCTGAATCTTTTATATGAATGAAACTAACTATGTTTTTTTACAGCTATTTACTTTTAAGAACACTGCGTATTCTGACTTACCTGGAAAGTTCAAAGTGGATAAAAAAAACAAGAATCACGTGGTAAAATTCAACATGACAAACAAACAGGAACCAGTGCTGCCAACCAAACAAACCATAATTTCACTTTCAGCCAAAAGTGTACCAACCTAAAAAAAATAATAGTTGCCGCTATTTACCCATAGTTATGTAGGAAATAGATTATACATTAAAAAAAAGAAGTTTCGTTTCTATTCACCCCAATGTTTCTTTTCACCCCGTTTTACGGTACTTGTTTTTAAAAGGGTTAACTCGGAAATAAATCGAAGCAGAGCTCTTTGAAGTTCATATCACATCTGCTCTTATGTTTGGAACGATTTGCATTTGGGTTTGTTTATTAAAACGTGACCGTGCATCCATAAAAATGAACATGGTTTCGGACGCCCTTTGGAAGTGCCTACCCCCGAAATGAGTGACAAAATCCACGATGTGGGGTCATGGTGATGCAAAAATCAAAAAGTGCGATATAGTTGAGGCCAAGGCATATTTGCATTTCACAATCGCTTCAAGTTTTCACGAAAAATTAGGTATGAAAAAAAAATATCGGCAATACTGCTTCCGCGTTTACTCGCTGTGGAGAGTAAACGAAATCGGGTGGTCAACTCCAAGGCTGTTTTGGCGCTTTTCCGCCGCAATGCTGAGGATTTTCCACGTCGTTGCGTAATTGTTGACTAAATATGGGTCCATCACTACACTGCAGAGACGAAAAATGCCGAAACAATGGAATTCTGAATGTGAACAGGCTCCAAAGCGGACGAAGATGGTTGAACGGGGTCACGGCAACGACATTTTGGGATGCATGCGGAATAATTTACATCGATTACTTATAAAAGAGGAAAGCGATAACAGAGGACTATTATGCGTCGTTATTGGACTGGTTTTTGGTAGAAATCAAGAAAAAAGTCCTCATTTGAAAGATAAAATGTTCCTTCTTGAACTAGACAATGCACGGTTTCACACCTATGCAGTTTTATTGGCCAAAATGACGGAATTAAAGTTCCAATTATTACAAAATTCACCGTATTTAAAATATTTGCCCTCCGGCAACTTTTACTCGTTTCCCAACTGGAAGAAATAGCTTTGCAAACAAAGTTTTACGTTTATGGAGTAGGTCATCGCACAAAATAATGCTTATTTTGAGGAGATCCCGAAATTCTACTTTTTGTACGACTAAAAATGCTTTAAAAAGTGCCATTAAAAAGTTACAAAGCTGAAAGGTGACCGAGTTGAAAAATATTTAAAAAATTGACCCAAAATAATTTTTTCTACCTTTTTCTAAAGACTTATTAAACGGCCCTCGTATTAACGTTTAAATACGCTGATAATCCTTCAACTGATTATTCGTTATAATATAAAGTTGATTCAACGTACATGCGATTAAATCGCTCTGCGTCTGGTATTCCGGATTAACGGATTAATATTGTGAAAACGGATTAGTATCGTTTGCTGCATTTGATTCGTATTTATGTTGGTAATTTCCTGTCCAGAACGTTTGTAACTCGATCATTTTCGCTTTACCATAACTAAAAGCAATTTAATTTAGTCTTAATTTTACCGTATTTTTTTTCAAATACTTTAATATATAGATGATGATGATATAGATGATGATGATGATATGAAAGATCGATTCTAATATGCTCTAATATCAATCGAATAATGAATTAAAAGTATCCATTTTCTCAACTTCTTCGAAACGGACCCCTATTTTCAGCCAGAGTTTCAAAGCCTTAAAACGCTTATCTAATCAGGAGGTGACAAAATTAATAAATATAATGCGTTTCAAAATATATTTTAAATGTTTATATCTGTAATTTTAAGCATAGATGTATACTCTTACGTTTTAATTAACATCAATATTTTAAAGTTTGGGAACTTGGATTATTTCCTTCCTAATAATTATATGACTCATGTAAGGTAAATATATTTATATTTCCACATAGTATTTATTACTATTAATAACGCAGCTTTAATTCGCCCTCTCGCTAAAAGTAAGTGTGCCGCTGTGTAAACAGTATTTAGGAATAATAATGTGTTTTCAAATCGAAGTTTAATTATCTAAACCCTAAACCGTTATCCTATACCTCTATTTTAAGTAAGCTTTCTCAATTGCAATGTACCGCAAAAGTTTGCTAAAGCATTTATAATTATTTTGGGACGATTAGATGAGTTCTAGCCCCATGTATTGGGGATGAGTATAAATTAAGCTGTGGAGTGCGGAAATTCGTTCAATAGTTACCATGAAAATCACAGGGGTGACCTTGGAACACGGGATTTGAACTGTGGGCCCTTGGGTGAGAAGCCGTGCGCTCCGCCCGCTGGTTTGTTATTAGTTGGTCTAGTGGAGAAGCGTGACGCTCAAACATAGTCATCGCATGCGTTAGTGACAGGTGTCCCGTTTATACGCTTCCCTTTTCTCATGAAATTTAAACAGCCGTGGTTAAAAAAAAAACTCAAAAAAATGGTTAGGTCCGTGCGTATTTGTGGTCAAAATGAAAGAAATAGCGAGTAAAGATAAATCCCAGACGTACGCCGTTGGTGACGGTATTATCGCAATCTGTCGTCAGCGCCGCGAGTGGCTGCTATCGTAAAGTTTTATTGTACGATTGTGGTCACCGGCGTAAGGGAAAACTGTGTGCTTGAGATCTCTGCAGAAATTAGTTCTTGAAAGCAAATGTAACCGGAGATAGCGTACGAGTCGTGTCTTCTTTTATCAATTTCCTTTTCTTCTCCCCCTTGTTCGCAATCTTCTTTTATTTTCTTTAATTTCTTTTCCTTTTACTGTCCTATACATCGCTGCTTATGTAGTTGATCCTCAGTCCACTAAACAGCTTTGTGCTGTTATTTCATTCAACTGTGTTGAGCCCATTTCAATTTGCGGTGCACGCTTCTAGTGGTTAGTGGAGGATCCCCTGTTCCTATATATTTTTTCACGTTTTCAGGTGAACCTGTGTGAATCGAGAACAGCGCCATCTAGGCCGACTGTGGGCGCAGCGGCAGTTGTGGAGCTGTGCCGTAGATCCGGTGTGATGTCTGTCCGCCATGACCAGTCTGCTCCTGGACAACCTGGAGACTTCGTCGAGCAGTGACACTGAGATCAACAAGCTGTTTCCAAAGTGCCGACGGCCGCGAATAAGCGATGTCAACCTGAACACCCTGTCGGAGCACCACGCCAAAGACAGGTGAGGGACACCACCATTTACCTCTTATGTGCAGGGTTCCCACTCAACCGTGAATAAGCCGTGAATTTCGTCAACCGTGAAAAAAACCTGGAAATAGCAGTGAAATTCGCTGTAAAACCTTAAAAACCTCTCAAACTTAATTGTAGATCTACGATTGACGGATCAAAATAAAAATCGATCTTTCGATCATGTTTCAAGGCTGAGTCACGTGCAGATACTGCCCACGCATTTATCTGCATACGTTTATTCGAAGCGCAATTATTGGTCCGTGTGCCATGGCAACACACAGACCATAAGGCTGTGATTGGAGGACCGTTAACCAAAGTGACCATTAACCCTGGCGAGAAATCAGACACCTCTTCCCTTCCCTGTCACCCTCCATTTTCCCACTCACAGCCTTTAGCCGGCCCTAAATTTTGCTTACGATAGGCGACGTCAGGAGAGCGCTTTCATTGCTGCGTTTGCATTCGTGGCGTTTATCGCGTTTGCTATATATTTTTAGTTAACGTGCGGCCGGTGATTGCTATGTAATCAATATATCTTCCTAAAATGGCTCATCAACATACAGTGAATTTGACGCAATTTAGACCGTGAATACCTGGAAAAACCGTGAATTTTATAATTTAGTTTCAGTGGGAACCCTGATATGTCATTTCCCGGCGAATCGCGTCAATGAAATTCTCTCGGGCCCGCCACCGGGTTAGAAATTCGTTAGCAGCCGAAGTTTCGTCGACTCCATCGAATCGCCAATCCCCATGTATTGCCCATTCTTCTCGTTTGAAGTGAAAATTAAGGGGGAGCGGTATTGTCCCGACAGTGGAGGACCGCTGGCATCTCAATACTTATCATGATTGCGTTTTTCTGAGCCGAGGAAAGAGCATCTCGAGGATACGTCGTGGCTGAGTTCAACTTTCTTTGGGTGTTTGCTTGTTTCTTTCTTTGTTTGCCCTGCAGCCTGCGGAAGAAGTTATAATCAATATATTTATGAGATTTTCTTCACAACAATGCAGTCATCAATGCTAAGATTGTTTTGAAGAAACTCTCCACTCTTAGCAGTTAATCTTTTAACTCATACATAACTCTTCTGCTTCATATCCTTTTTCTGTGTGTTATCCGTGACATGCCTCTGCCGATATTCTCTTCCACCTTTCTTTCGGCGATAACTTCCGTTTGACTCTCGCATCTCTTGGTGTGGCCTATAGTGGATAGTCCCGTATTGTTCTATCCAAGATTTTCAAAGCACTGCCCTTCTCTCCTACGCTGCATACGCATTCGTCATTCGCCATACCTTTCCATTTGATCTTCATCATTATTCTTCTGCACCCCCACATTTAGAATTCTTCCCACGTCCGTTTATCTAGTGTTATTATAATCTACGACTCACTACCATGACGAAGCATGCCCCAAATATGGGTTCCAACGAATTGCTTCCAAACTTCAAAGCTAATAATTGCAGCTGCGAGAAGACTCCTCTACATACAGCTTCAATGGCCTCTACGCCTGAGCCTACTATTTCCTTCTTGCTTCGTTGCTCACTCCGCTACCAAGTAGCACAGCTCTTTCAATTCCTCAACCTCACGTTGTCCTAGTTTAGGGCTGGCCTCTTCCTCTTTCTTCTCTTCAGCTGCAGACCAATACTTGTGTTTTCTTTGCGTTTATTTTATTGACGGTAGCAATTATTCCTATTTCTCGCCTTTGTTTGATGATCCAACCGCTGTTTTTTCATCCAGGGGATCGCTGCCGGAAGTGTCGCCCGGCTGTGACGTCAACGACAACATAAGCGGCAGCGGCGGCAGTCTGTTGTTGTCTCCGTCTGCGAGCAAGGCTGCCAACATGGCGGCGATGGCGGAGGTGGCCCTGAACGGAGGGGGCCCCCAGCAGTGCGACCCCTCGCCCCCGCACACCAGCAGGGGCCTGCTCGTCGAGGACGCCTCGGCCTACGTCCTCGGCGGATACTCGGACTCGAGGCAGCAGCTCATGACACTCGTGTCTTCCGCCGAGCGACCCCGATCAACCGACGACGAGGACGAGGTGAGCGCAAACACACACTTCTCTCTCTCTCTCTCTGTCATGCTCAATTTGCGACTTTTCCAGTTTTGCTCTTGTAGCCACTTTGGGTGCGTTGAAATCGGTTTCCAAAAGTCCTCGTGAAGGCTTCTAGGATGGACCTACTAGCAGGAGTGGAACGTGCAGATGAATATTGTAGAGTCCATGAAGCGCAATGCACGTGTGGTGATGTCTACATTGGGCCAAGGAGGTTTGAAATATATACTGGAGGGGGCACCACTGGTTCAGAGCGTTGATAGCAGTGTGGCAGGAATGGGGGTGCTTGGGTAGGATAGCCACGCCCACTTTGACCAAAACATTGACAATGCCATTAGAGTCAATGCTAGCTATTTGGTGAAATATTCGATCATGATCGTTTTTACGTTAAATATAACTATCGCAAACGAACACAGTAAACCTTTTTTCTACCATTTTGCAAAAATTTGGCTTCGTGAAAATATGCCTCGAATATCTTTTCCCAAAGAAAAATTATTGTCAATCACCACGGTTCCGATGTGCAACTAGCTTAGCCGAAAATAACGTTTTACAAGTGTAAAATATCCATTCCCCTGCACTTCTACTGCTAATTAATAAGGTTAAAGCCAATGGAAATCTTAAGATAGCGGACCGGTCGCAATAATAGTACGAAAGTATGAACACGACGATATATTTTCTATCACCACGGCTACTAGTACTACTAGACACCATGACTACCAGTATATGGACAGTTAAATATACACAGTACACATACACAGGCGATATAAGTAAGGACAGAAGCATTATAAGGAATAGAATACTTGATTATATACATACACTGTTTGAGACTAAGTCCGAAAATTGTCAAACCAAGATGACGGAATTCTGACCTCGCTTCAAACTGGAATACATGTTATAAACGAATAATTAGGAATTAGACAGACCCTTTGAGATTTTCGCTTCGCGGCTGTTGCCGATTTACGAGTAAAGTTCAATTTGGCCTGTGCTGTAATCATTTTCTTTAACTTTCAGCTAACTGCTGGAGTTCTAAAACAAAATATGAAGAATGGACCCATGAAATACATATCGATAATACTGTGCCTAAAAAAGGAAATCACACGAATACAAAAGAAAAAACTACAAAACTTGATTTTCTTTGGAATCGGTGGCGGCGGGTTAAAGTCCTCGTCTGCCACGCAAGAGGTCGCGGGTTCGAGTCCCGCCTGGGTAGGTTGTACCTATCCAGGGCATGGATGTTCGTGTGCGTTTGAAGTTCATACCCCCATGTAAAATGCCAATTGTACATTTTTCGGTGGCAGAGGAATAAATATATAAATTATCCTGTTCGTCGCATTGACGGCACGTGTGTCTTGTTTCTTTTTAGGACGACGATGAGGAAGAGGAGGAGGATGAGGAGGAGGAAGGGGTGGGGTTGGGGGGCAGCGAGGAGACAGGCAGAGCCCCTAGCGGACGATCCGACGACGAGGAGGACCACTTCGTGCCCCACGCGCCCCGCACCGCACACGCCAGGGACGAGTCGTCGCAGAAACAGCAGCTGTGCAGCCGGCGCGTCAACAGCTCTGAGTTCAAGCTCAGGGACTCTCGCATCGAGATCGCGGGCGGCCGGGAAGTGTTCTCGCAGAGCAAGAGCAAGGCGGCGCGCACCAAACGTTTCGGCGCGGGCGCTTCCGTCAGCTTGGACGAGGTCGGCGGCTCGAGGAAGGCCAGCAACAATGCGTCCACGGTCGTCCCCGACAACAACGGGAGCGTGTGGGAGCTCAGGGGCGGACACGTGGTCAACTCGCGTAAGGGGGCCAGAAACGTGGTCGTGTACGACGACATCGACGTCAGACCGGCGGCGAGCAACGGCAGGGAAGTGGCGTCGACGGTGGCGCCGTCTGGTGCGGCGGGAGGGCACCAACTGGTGACGGAGACGGTGTTCTCCACGGAAGTGCACTCGATCCGGAAAATCCTGGAGGCGAGGAGGTCCATGCAGAAGGCGGGATCGGCGATGAGGCAGCACCAAAGGGTCCCCGTGGTGTACGAGGCGCCGGTGAGCGGCGGTGCGGACGTGGTGGTGTTCGACGACATCGGAGACTGGCTGGCCTCGCAGCAGCAGCACCAGGAGGCGTCCCCGTCGTCCCCGCAGGCCGCAGGGGGGATGGGCGGAGGTCCAGTGATGAGGGTTCCCGGGGGGGCGGCCAAAGTGACGTCGCAGCAGCAGCAACAAGGGGTGAGGGAGGGGCTGAAGCTGGAGCTGGGGGGGCTGCGAGGGGGCGGGGGCGACGAGGGCGAAGACGAGGACGACGAAGACGAAGAGGGGGGTGGGCGGTGCTCCTCGGAGGAGGGGTCGTCTTCGAGGGACAGGCTCAGTCCAGTGTGCCACCGACCGGCCTCCGACTACTTCAAGGTGAGCGAACAACTACAGCAAATACTGCATCAGCATCTCGGACCATCTTTAGTTTAGAATACGTACCGAATGGCACTTCAAACTGTGCATTTCAAAAAGCTAAAGTAGCAATAAATCTAATCGTGTTGAGCTGCAGTTACATTCTTTGTCGTAATTAACAGTTACCAGTTACAGCTTTGTTACGGTCACAAAAGTGATGAATACTTCGTTTTTTCGCTGGATCCTCTTAATTGCTTTATCCGCAGGCTATTTCACTCGTGTCATTACTATTGCCATTCACCGGAAAGCGACCTATTAATGAGCACGTGACCTTTCTTTGTCCCTACGGCGCAGGTTGCAACTTCCGGCTCTGACCTGGAGGTGGACTCTCTGTCTCCCGAGCGGTCCAAAGTGATGCGCGTCATCGGCAGCCTGCCCATCGCGGAGTACGAGGGGTCTCCTCGGAGGTACGGACCCCGGGCCCCCTCCTCGCCCCCCGACCCCTCGAATCACGGGCCCCTGACCGCCTCCGCCAGCAGCAACAGCAACAACCACAGCACGGCGCCCCCGACGCGCGTGATCGCGCACCAGCTGCCCCCCAGCGCACACTCGCTGCTGTCCTCGCCTTCCGTGTATCCGCCGCGTCCCGGCTTCCCCCAACGCATTCTTCCCCCAGAAGATGACGACGAATGCGAGGATGAAGAATGCGACGAGGAGTGCGAGGAGGGGGAGGGCGAGGAGGAGGATGAGGAGTGTGTGGAGGAGGAGTGCGGGAAGGGGGAGTGCGGGAGGGCGGAGGAGGAGGAGGGGGAGGGTGCGGCGGTGGAGGGGGGGCCGTTCAGAGGGGAGGGGGAGGAAGAACAGCAGCAGCAGCATCATCAAGAGGGGGAGGGGAGGAGGTGCGAGCCGGAGGAAGAGGCAACTGGAGGTACGTACTCAGCTGAAGGGGGTGTGGTATGCTATAGTCTATTCACTTCATGTCTGCGGGTGAGCTTTCGTGAGAGCCCGGACACTCTCGGATGGCTTCGCTAATGGGGAAGGGGCAGTACCGAGAGAGACGAGGAGCGAACATTACGTTGCCAAATGTACGTAGCCGCAATACTTTGTCACTAAAAACGTGTGTCATGGGTGGCCACAGGTATTTTGGTCCCGGCGCCGAGACAATATACCAACTCATTTAGAAGGCATTTTGGGGATAATCCTTTCACAGAAGCCAATGACATTGTCAGCTATCGCGCTGAATGAGGTGCCGTTGGTGGAAGGCCTACTTAGTCACGTACAGGGAGAACGCGTAAGGTTTGGCAACACTGCTCCACGAGCAGATTCGCGATGTTCACTCGGCGGATGTCTGAGAGCGACTCACTGAGGCCACGCCTACTGTTTGCTGATTCGCCAAGGGAAAGTCACATTTCGAGAAACTTTCCCTCCCCTCATCTCCACTTGCTTTGGCCACACCAGCTCGCCCGCAGAGATAAAATGAACAGAGTATAGTACATACTCTGGGGAATGTATCAGTGGCGGCTCGTGAGTCAAATGCTGGGAGGGGCACACTCCACCGGGGGCTCAACATTTTTTAACATTTCGTGTATTTTAGCGAGTTTTTAAGGCAATCTAGAGACCATTACGACTCACTAATGCACAAAACAATCACTAAATCGATTAACTCAACTACAACCAGGCCTATTTACATTAAAACAATTTACACATAATAAATCAACTGTCACCAAAACAAGGTATTCTGCAACACTGCAACACCAAGATTATGCGGCCGCCGGGCGGCGCGGTGATGTCAACGCACTAGATAGGTCGTCGCTCTGCGCATGCTCGGGCGGCGTCCCAAGACTTCCATAAGGCACAAGCTTAGACGCGTCAAAGCACCAGCAGCCCCCACCACAACCACTCTCCATATAACTGCATGTTAATATGGATTGGGATGTTCTGGCCAGCGCCCCGCAGCTACAAATGCGAACTTCTCGCGCTCTTTTTAGGTGTTTTTCCTACATTTTCGATGAATTCGATTGAAAAAATACTTTGGCTAATTAGATGTATAATTATTATTGATTGGGTATTTATTTTTTTCCTTTTTTAAATCTTTGGGAGGGGCGGCGACCGAGAGGCATTATGGGCAAGCCGCGACTGGAATGTAATTTGGACGGTGTCATGCATGATGCGTCTGATTGAAACCAGCCCAGTACGTTGAAATGACACAACACACTCAAAGCAAAGCAAAACAAGCGGAAATATATTTCGTTAGATTTTTGACCTAATTGTCCCAGGCTCAAACAAACTCAGAGAATCCAATGATTGTCGTGGTTATATCTGTTTTAGAGTCATTCAGCAAAGAGTATTGCTCTGCGTGCCATTCTCACGTCTCTTCCAAAGGAAATAAAAAAATGAAACAATGTCAATTAGATTTTTGAGCTAATTTTTCCAGAAATCCAAGTCACGGTGTGAGTGGAAGCTGCTCTTCCAAATACTGTGTATGAAAAATTTCTGTTTGGAAAGATACTAACTCAATATTCTGCGCTTATTCACTTATTTACAGCTCATATTGAAAACCTTTTCGCGGTAAACTTTGGTTATTGGAACTCAGTTCTTGGTAAATGCAGTTTTTATTTAGGTTATTAGATGGTGTTAAAAGTTACCATCATGTTAAGGACATTTGAGATTGACATCTCTTCAAGTAGGTTGTAAAGAGTGACCGCCATAGTATTGTTTCAAAAGGTCCGGATAAGAAGTTAATTCCTTTTGCGTTTTTCTCCTCTGTGTTGATGTTAAGAGAAGTTTAATAAAATAGGTGGAAGGTTTATTTAACGTTATCCAATTGTGTTAACTTTCAAGCATAGATAAGTTACTATTTCCTCAAAATATTACTCGCAGCTTTAAATAACTTGAAAACTAATCTCGTTGGCAGCAATTCCTACCCTATGAGAAATAGTTTATCAACAATTTGCATGTCTTGGACTGGACAGCAACCTTGAAAACTAAAAAATTCCCTGGAAAACGTGGAAATCTCAGGAGATTTAGTAATTTCTGCTCAAAGGATAATCTAGTCTGTTCGGTGATGAAGTGCAATTCTTCTACAATAAAATTTTCCTCTCCTAACTTCTAGAAGTCCAAGAAAGCGATTGACGCAGAATACTAATGAAAAATATATTATCTCTTTTTATTTTTGCGTAATGAACGAACAAATAGTGAACCGGGCACGCGACTTAGGGTGGTGATGAAAAAAAGCCGTATTTGTTGATGGAATCACCTCTAAGTGACATCGAGAGTCCCACAAGGAAGCGTAATCGTCCCCATTTCCTTAATAAAATATTTACATTCTCGCTGCTCCCGAATTGACAGTAAAATGCAATAATTTTCTGACGGCTCTGTCTTCTATCACGAAATAGGCGATGATTTTTTGTTTTCAAAATCCTTGTTTTAAGGAATTCAAGCAAGGAACATGCAAGTGCCGACAGCCAAGAGTGGACACTAAATCTCATAAAAATGAACGGCGGTAGTAGTACATTTATTGCATGGGACGGGTAACGGTCCCTATTCTCTCAAATTTTGTGGAAAGACTTCATGTGAAGGCGACAGATAAATATCAAACATGAGGAAGTTATGATGGCTTCAAACTAATCGAAAGAAAAGCGTATGAAATATATGTGGCTGAGCCCTGAAAATCCTAGAATTCGTCGAACGTGTTGTGAGAAGGTTTAACTATGATGAAAAGGAGGTGCTACTTCGCACTGCTCAGGCCGGCCCTCGAATTCGCGGCGAGAAGCTGGGATTTGGCACCGAAAGACGTAATTCTCGAACTCAATGGAATCCAAGGGAATTGGTGCTATGCTGCTGCGGGCAAACAGAAAGCGTTATACTGATGAATTGCTGTGACAGTCGCTGGAAATTTGGGAGGCCTATTTGGGGATAGGCTTAGATTGCATAGGCATTTAAAAGTAGATATTTGTCAGAGCGGCTGTCTTGGTACATCTTTATGTACGGCAGAAGTGATGAAATTTGATATTTCGATAGAAATCGTATGCCGTTTTTCCCCAGAGCTATGAATGGCTTCGATCAATCCTAGGTCTTGAATTTTAAATTATTTCTCTACGCGCGTGTAATTTTGAAAGATTATTATGAATCATTGTTATTCTAACAGCGCTATTGAGGCTGCGACTTAAGTGGCTGCGTATAAAATTAGTACCTAACACTCGTTGTCAACTCGTACGAGTTGATTGTAATAACGGACTGCCATTGCACTCAACTTGAGCTAGTGAATCAGCCTTAAAGAGTCGGGCGATTCATTTTCTCGCGACGAGATTTGACGAGAGAGGCTGCCCGTTTTGTGTCAGACTTTTGGCTCATTCCCCAGTCTCAGTCTTTGATTAAAAATCAGCGTATTAATATTCTGTGAGTTATCATTTCTTTCTTCCTTTGCTTTGAAGAGTCGATCACTGCCGTCGTCACGAGCGCCAACACGGACTCCGTTCTCATATCTCCGGACGCTCAGCCGCTACTCCATCCGCACCACCTGCAGCACGCGGGCGACGGTGGCGCCGATGGAGACGACGGCGGTGGGGAAGAGCAACGGGACCCCGCCAGGATCCACGAGGACTTCCTGAAGCAGAGCTCACCGCAGTCGCAATACAGCAAGACGTCCGACTCGTACGACTTCTTGTACGAGTTCTCGGAGACGCGCAAGGTGCTCGAAGAGTTCTTCAAGCCGCATGAAGAGGGCTGCGCCGAAGGCGGCGTCGGCGCGGAGGACATTTCGGCGCAGGGCGAGGACTTCCGTGAGCTGGAGTACGACCTCCACCGCCACGCGGGAAACTCGTACGTGGGCCAGCGGCTGGCCAAGGGCTTCGTGCACGACGCGGAGGAGTCCCCGAAGAGAGTGGTGATCGTGGTGGAGGGGTGCGGCGGCAAGAAGCGGAAGAAGGTCGCGCCCCCTGCGCCAGCGGCCAGCGGCACGCCCGACCTCATCTCGCTGCAGGAGGCGGCAGCGGAGGCGGAGGGCGGCGGCGGGGGGCAGCAGCAGCACTTCCTCGACCTGTCGGCCGACTCGCCGTCCACCAACCCGGAGACAGAGGACCTGGGCGAGACGGAGGTGGGCTTGCAGGTGGGGCTGAGCAGAAACTTCACCCTCTCGCCGGAGACCACGGACTGCGACTCGAACGACATCGAGAGCGAGCTGTCGCTCGATAACGAGGGGTCGCTCAACTCGAGCGGTCGACTCTACAGCAGTATGCCCGTTCTGGAGGACGGGCTGAGCTCAGGGCACGCCAGCGACGCCGAGGACGCCGACGGCGTCGGCGCGGTGGTGAGCGGAAATCCCGGTGCGGCCGTCATGCGCATGATGCTGCTGGCGGGAGGGGCTGCGCCGATCGGCGGAGGCCCGCCTGCGCCGTCGACGAAGCCGAGGGCCATCGGCGCGTGCTCGGAGCAGTCGGCGTCCCTGACCTCTCCCAAGTCGCCTGGGGTGGCCGTGCCGGTCGTGTCCGTCGCGCCTGCGCAGTCGGCCGGCAGTGCCCCCAGCTCCGTGTCCTCTGCCGAGTCCAACCCCACGGTCATGCTGATGAAGAAGCAAATCTCGGAGATTGAGCGGGAAATCCGCAGTCGGGCGCAGAAGAACGAGCCGACGATGAAGAAATCGTCGTCGGCGGCGCTGAATGCATCGCCGATCGCAGTGGACCTGAGGGGAGACTTCTTGCTGAGGGGTCGCGAGGGCGCTGTCAACGACCCCGAGCTGGAGGCCCTCGACCCGCTGGGTAAGAGCATTTTATCATCATAGCCGTCTGTGAGTGCAGCTGACGTGTCAACTGTCTATTCTCCTCTTGTGCTTATGTTATTATCAATATATAAAGGGCAATCAATGGCTGTGGAGGAAGTAGATATTGGTTCACAGCAGAAGAGAAAAGGCTGAGACCATTTTTATACTAGAGAACCGTAACCGTCTAGGGATGGTGGAAAACCAAAACTTGCCAACCACTCATTTAGACAATCTGCCAATAATGCTATAACACGCGAAAATGCTGTTGGAAATCACAAGAAATTTCAGAAACATGCATTTAGGAATACATTAGTTATTAGGCTTCGCTGCATGTCATCTAATCGATTTACGAGTCTAACGCTGCCGTTATAGTCTCTTATTGACCGTGGAAAAAACGAACTTCTGAATCTATCTGTTCTACAATCTATCCCTTTTATTTTATTTATATGATCCGATCTACCGTATTATGTTGGCATTCGTAAGATATGGCTAAATTCGTTGGAAAATACACTGCTCTTGAATTTACGTAATGGGTTGAGTCTTTTTTTGCAGTTTGCGGTCCGATAGAGATTCCCATCCGAATTTATCTAAGAGGTCAGTTACAATAACAAGAATATCGTAACGACTTTTCACGTACCTGGCAGCTCTTCTTTGCATGCGTTCTAAATCTGTTTTAAGTCTATTTCATGAGGATCCCAAACACTGGCAGCGTTTCTAAATGTTGTCTAACGAGGGAGAAGTAACTAATTTCTCTTACTTTGCCGTCGCACTTTCCTAATGTCCTTTTATCAAAACCCAATTTACGATTACCTTGACCTGTTATTTCCCGAATATGTTTATTCCATGATAGATCATTATTGAGTCTAGCTCCTAGATATTTTACGGATTCAACAGTCTGTAATTGGGTACCCCGAATGATATAGCTGTGTTGTGGGGAGTTATTATTTTTCCAGAAATTCATTACTACGCATTTTTTTTCAAAATTAATTCTAACTGCATGCATCGCACCACGCTTGGATATCAGCAATGTCGTTCGTTAGTTCATCCCCATCTTGACTGGAACGGATTTCCCTGTAAACTACAGCACCGTCTGCAAATAATCGCAATTTACTGTTTACCCCGCTTACCCTGTTAATTTCAAGATAATATAAAGTATTTTTCGCTAGTAACCCGTCCTAACTAAAAGAAGTCCGAATTTCGAGAGGAAGTGATGCGTCATCTTAAGAGTTGAACATCGTTGATCACGACTAAGGGAATTCAGCAAACGGTGCTCGAATTTCGATTCGTCAAAAGCGTGTCCTTGTAATTGTACATAAGTAATGCATAGGAAGGAAGTGTCAGGTATCCCGAATGGTCATGAGTGACGCTTTGTTTTTGGGGAGGGAGGGGAGACATTTTTGACGCATGCGTGGTGTGGTGTGCTAAGTTGGAATGGGATTCGTACGTAATCATTGAATTCAATTATCTCTCCGCGCCGACGGACAGCGCCGCCGGACGCCGCACAGCAGGAGACGCCGCCGCCGCCCGCGCCGCAGCCGCACCGGAGCAGTGCGTCGGCCGAGGTCCTTGCTGCGCCGATGCAGCCCCCGCCTGCGCCGATGCAGCCCCCGCCTGCGCCGATGCAGCCGCCGGAGGCCCCTCCTCCGCCCCCTCCACCCCCGCCACCCCCACCGCCTCCGCACTCCCCCGCCTCCGTCGAGGCCGCCATCAAAGACATCCGACTCACGCTGATGCGCACCAAGGCCCTGCCGCTCAAGTCCCCGCCATCGGCCTCCGCCGAAGGCATTGGCGCAGGCGCCGCCGAGGAGTCTATGCTGTCCAGCGCAGCATCGAAAGCAGACTCGAGCCCCGTGTGGGTGCCCAGGTGAGACGAGTCACCTAGTGCCTTGATAAATACATCATTTGAAGACATTTTTCGTGTCTCTGACAATGAGTACATACATTCGAGCACCAGTAATATCTGAAAATATTAACATTTGTTTCAAGGACAATTGTCCTCATATAAGCTTTGCAACGCCATAGTATTAAACTCGGAAAAAAATATTACTCATTTTCAATAGCATAACTTTTGAATACGTTGTGTGAAATATTTAAAGATATCTGTAAATTATGCACTCCCCCATGATTGTCAATTTTTTTTTCGTAAAACAAACAATTGGAAAAACTTAATGTGATTATATTGACAAAGGGTCAAATCAAATATTCCCGTTTATTTCCTTTGTGAGGAGAACGTGTGCATCTTAAGCAATTTAAATATATTTCTATATTCTCCACTTCCAGTCTCAATCAGCAATCGGAGAATTTTATGGTGTTCCTCATCAAGTCACATTTCTGATATTAAGGAAAACAGACTACGTATGGAACAATATTCGAGAATCTTTCTAACTAAGAAGGGCGTATAAAGTTTAGTCACAAGAAATGTTAATGAGGTATCGAAAGTCACGATAAATAAAGCATAAAATGTCGAATATTTTTATGTGCGAATTATTTCATCTACAATGGCGTCATAAGTGCCGCGGATGGACGCGGCCCGATAAACCTTGTGTCTCTACAAGTCTTTTTTTTCCTCTTGTGAATCTCGTTCTCCTGTGCTCGCGGATTAGAGCGGACTGCGGACACTTCTCGCTAAATATTAAGGCATTGCGCGCTTGAAAATCAACCATCATGGTTTCTTATCTTTTATTTAATGGTCTTCTGTGATATTATGTGGCATTTATTTCTATGTTGGCCACCCTGCCACGCCCTATTAACCGAGCATCTCGAGGACATGAGCTTTCGCCATGACTCTATTGTTTACCTATCAATCGCCGCCGCCGCGATCTCTCACTATCCTCTTCTCTTTTTATCGCAGGCACCCTCCAGGTGGACGGAGGCCGAGCGCTGATCCGGAGACCAAAGTGGCGCTGGAGTCGGTGGACGACACGGGAGGCACTGCGGGAGACGAAGGTTAGCTTGGACGAGTGGAATCTCCACTCTCTCCTCCTCTCTCTCTCTCTCTCTAAGTGGATCGTGATACGGAATGTGATAGTGTGTGGAATATATGCTCTCGGAGCAAATATTCCACACTATTGGTGGAAGAAACTCTCTTCCTTTCTTCAAATAATCCTTGTTGAACGCGAAACTACTTGCCTTGTTTCTGTAGAAGTGGAATTCAATTGATAAACAGCTCATCTCTTGCAACCGTAACTATGCACTCCACATCAAATGTTATTTACTATCATGATTGGACAACCATTTATTATAATATTTACTGCGCCTCGTCCGTTTTAGAGCTGATGGTTATTAAACGCGTTTCGCTGTGGGAGGTCGCATCGATAAGCTCGTGGCTTGAGAAAGCAAACTGTGATAAAATCCACTGCTTTCGCGACTGGTTTTCCTCCAATCACGAATAACCTTGCCCCGCTAAATAATCTTTTCTTCCAATGCCCTCCCTCCTTCGGCCTACGCCAATGCCCTCAAGTTCATGTGCCTACGTGATTCGGAAAAAAACAGGGCTCCTTGTGGACGTATGTATGTACTTACCATATTTATCGAAGCAGGCTCTCGAAGGAATCTATTTGCGTTCACTGGGTATACTTACCCCTTTTCACCGAAATTAATGTACTTGCTCTTCCCTCCATTTACATATTTACTTGCACAACTTTTCTGAAAAAATAACCCCGAAAAATTCTTCACTAATGCTACAATCCATTCACCGAACACCCGAATTAAATTGTATGCACATTTAAATTATAGTTTGTACACGTCGAATTTTAATGCACCATACATAATGGCCTCAAAAAATTTTCTGTGTTCAAATGGATCAAAATATGGTTACAACGAATGGAGTGGCTCCACTATCGCATTTGTTGAAATTTCAGCTCATATCTCGTAGTTTATGATTCCCAGGCCTCGTTGCGACGACGGAGGCTTACCACAGTGACGCGCTTCACTTTGTTTACGGTAATATCGTGTAATTGGCTCACCGAAACTCGTTTCAGGTAAAGCATGCCAAATTTCTCTCTCCAGCTCACTTTTCATCATTCAACGAAGGCTTTTCGATAACATTGTTTACACGTGGTAACGTAGTAACATGTATGTTGATTTACTTTTCACGTGCAGTATAGCGAAGGTCTGAGTTTGCACTTTTTCGTATTTTGTTATTATTTTATTTGTCACTCGCCTTTGCTTCGCGGTGAATATCAATCATCACTGCTAAGAGCGTATGACTTTGCGGATCTTGAATTTTGATCTTTGTGGTCTTGTAATAACATAGAACAGTGGAGGAAGTCGTCCACAAAGGCATGTGGGCCCGCTGCATTCAGAGGGACATTTTCTCGTTCATTTCATAGTGGCTAGAACTGCCAGAATATCTTGAATGGAATGCGAGCTGGATTAATGTTCGCTTTCACGTTTTTCTTTTGTTTGTGATTGCAGAGGAGGCAGACACTGACTTGGAGACTGACCGGCTGCTGGGTCAACAACGCACCGACGACCACGGCTTCTTTGACGAAAAAGTGAGTCCTCTGGTGGTGAGTGTGTGAAGTTGTCGGCCCGCAAAGGAATGGCGATTGTGACGGCGCCATTTTTATGATTATGAGGCATTCGAGGAGTCAAACTTCGTGGACAAGCCTGTGCCTCATTCACACTTGCGAAGTGAATTGGATCTATGTGTAGAAAGTCTCCTTAGAAGGAAACTCCGCAGAGGAAGAAAGCACCTGCTGTCTGTGAAAAATGTGTTGCTGGACACCCGAGTTACAGGAGCTATGTCGTCCAGACGAATCGGTCAATTTAATTGTTGCAAAAGCACGATAAATACTGCTTAATTCTACGTCATCGGATTTACTTCTGAAATCTTCGGCTTCATAGTATCTCTTGCATTCAAGTTTTTTTTTAACAAAGTACCCGTGTTTTGTGCGCAAGACATTGGTCTCGAAATTGGCTATGTTGTGCGTTGTTGCCGACGACTACTTAAATTTCATAGTAAAGTAATGCGTTTTATGCGTTCAGTTAGCAACGGATAACTCCCCCGCAAAAAAATTGCTTGTCATTGGAATAAAAAAATACGGGAACACCAACCGCTCTAATAATCAGCGTCAGACAAATAATTTTACCCGCAAAAAACGGGTAATTGTTTAAGAAGAATGTAGTACAATTATTTATTTCGAGCCGAGGGTTTTTACGTGCATCACTTAACGGAGGAATAAGCAGGTAGTCTTGTACTTTTTGCATAATTAAAACCGGTTGCTTAGTTTGGACGATAGAGATGGCCACTCAACTTGCTTTTTTAATTGCAGACAGCAGGTATAGTTGAGAGGTAGAACGCGGATTCCGGAGTTCGAATCCCGGTCAAGGCAAATGTTCCTCTGTGGGATTTTCGCACCTATTGCAGTCGTCAGTAGCCCTCCTCTAGACATTCACGTAGGCTTGAATAGAATGATTGTCTAGCTGAGGCGAAGGCATAGAAAACCTGTCTTGCCCCATGCATAACCAGGCTATCGAGGATGACTACAAGTCGCGGCTAGCGTAGTCCCCGACTTCACATAGTATTCCTCGCTATAGTCGCCCATCTTCAGTGCCATGGAGATAGAGGATGACCTCTTTTCATCAACACAAAACATCGTTAAAAGTGTCACCGTGTTGACTGTGCTAGTGTAATCACTGTATGCTATTTTCCTTCATCAAAGAAATCAGAATCAATTATTTCTCCCTTGCACCACACCACCTATACGCTATTTATTTCATTTACCAAATCCCGATCTGATAGGGAAGTAAAGGTTAGATATTTGACCTCATTTGAAGCAGCTCAAACGACGTCGTATGATATAGTCAACATTTCTTAATACTATTTCAAATTAATCGAGAAAGAAATTTCCAACCTGGAGTCGCTTTGATTTTGAGGCGGCCGATGGAATGACTCCAGCGTGAATGAACTTATGAACTTTTATTAGGCACCTACATCTGAAACGAGGATGGAACTTCCAAAAAAAAGCGTGGACATCAAAAGTCTGTCAGAAAAGAAAACGTGATGTATCGGAGATGTCATGGAAACTATAATAAGCAACAGACAAACCTCCCTTTTGTGTACTACATGCTCGGCCGAATTGATCGTGTTGATTGAATATGGATACAAACTGCGCCTTGTGAAAATTTCATGATAAATAATTGAAAGAGCACGCTGCGTGTGCATCACTGCACACTTTAATGTTTGAGAACGAACTTAACAATTTGACGTTTTTATGAAATTGAATGTCAATGGGAAAGATAGAAGCAGAGCTGATCATAAGTTTGTGGAAAATATTGCCATTCCTTCCATCAGAAGAATGCCTCGAATTTCTTCCTCACTTGGGGCGAACGCTGAAGTTGTTAATAGCTATTACAAAAAATGGAACTCCATTTTTCCTTCGATTTTCTTGGACTAATCATTATTTTCAGAAAGTTTACTGTAAAACCCGGAAATTAAGCATATTTTCCATTTACAAGTATGGCATATTATTGGTCTTTCGTGTTTTAAATTCGGAAAACAATAATGAATAAATTTGAGTAAGAATCATAATGTACCCGTTACGTCAATTTTTTCTTCAGTTAATCTTGCTCTTAAAAATGTCCATTTCAATTCATAAGAAATTAAAATAATCTTTTGATCAAATGAAGAGGACGAGAGGTTGCGTTGGTGGGCGTGCAGTGTCATAAAGCGATCGTGCTTCTTGCTGTTTTTTTGTTTTTTGTTTTCTATGACGTGTTGTATTAGCCCCACCAAAGTAACCAAGGTGCATTTGGCAGTGCGCTTTCGCACCCGAAACTGTTTTAATCTGCAGAATACATTTGAAATGGAGCATAACTCCTTGACGACGCATTTATATGTAAATAAGTTTCGAGTGTGGTATACTCTCACGCATTTGCCGTTGTAGATTTATACTCAACAGCGATAAATCTCGAATTATTGGAATAAGTATTTAAAAAAAGGACCGCTTTTTCTTTGTTAATGAAGTACATAATGCATGTTATCTACGATTTTACACTTTCCCGGCGAACATAATATTTCAACTTTTCTCGGATTTCCGCGCGCTTAAGACAGTCGAAGAGCGCCAACTGACGTTTCGGGTTCCGACTCGTCACTCAAAAACGTCGCCGCTCTTCGAATATCTTACCCGCGCGAAAACCCGAGAAAAGTTTAAATATAATGCATGTTGTTTACATTCGACGACGAAGAACCACTATTGGCTGCTATTACGTTAATTTTCATTTTTGGAATCCAAACCGCATGAATATATTTTATGAACCGAAGTTATAAACCTGGAAATAATATCATTATTTTTATCATTGTCATTACTAATTACATTTTAAGCCCACCTATTTTTTTCTATTTTTTTAACGTCAACGCCAAAATGTACTATTTCTCAGATTGAACGTAAAAATGTATCCCTCCCTGAAAATGTACTGAAAAGTTTGAGGTTACTATGGCCAAGCTTCATGATCGAAATTGGAAATCGTGAAATTCTGCAACGATGCTTTTCCACCGGCCTATAATTAGCACCCTTGAAAAATGAGATTTCAAATTTCACCGTTTCTGGGACAAGCCGAAAGATGAGATTTTTCCATGTTTCCCCTTTCGTTTGAAATATCCTCATCATTTTTTTTTAACTCTTATGTTCTGTTCAATACAAAATTAACCGAATAAAAATCCATCCTATTGGCTTTTAAGATTGTTGACTTGTTGTTTAGCAAATGATTTTGATTAGAACGCTCTTAGCTTTGGTAGAACCAACAAAAGATTAGTCTGAAAAATCTTGGATTTATGGCTGCTAAATTCGATTGGCGTGGTATGGCGTGATATAAAACACAATTAAACAGTTATAGATTATCTTTCTTCATTCTAATTGTATTCGCTAAGAAGACTTGAATCCATTTTTGGCCATTTAATGGTAAATACCAAATGCATTTCCTATTATGGAGCGGTATTTTTTTCCACGAAAAGAAAGTCCATGAAAATATGTTCGGATTCCTTATTCAAGAAACACGGCATTAGGGAAACAGCGATTTATAATATTGTTTCCTTTTATACCCAAAAAAATTGGAATGCTCTTGTTGGACTTTTATGAGGTTACGCGATGGCTAATCAGATTCCTTCGAACACTGCATTTTTAAGTGGTTTTCAATACCAAGTTCTTAGATTGGTAATTTCATTTTACTTAGTACCCTATGGCAGTGGCGGATCTATGGGGGGTCTAAACCCCTCCCCTCCTTTAGGTGTCCAATTTACACTAGATAGAATGGTAATTTTGTTCCGACCCCCACTACTGCTGGGGGGTTACCCCCTACTTACCGTCAGCGTATGCGTAATGATGTGCCGCTGTACTTTGTAAATTTATAACTGGTCTTCACTGCATTCCATAATAATGAATAATACGTCATTTTAAAGGACATTTTATTCTCAATTCTGATCTATTTTTTGTTTTATGAAATATTCAAAAATGCAGACACGTGAGTGCAATAAATGACTCCGCGCACCATGCAATTAGCCGTTTTGTCAACTTCATGAACTTTGTAACTCAGCCTAGGGAAAACTACCTCGTGTACAGCATTCATCTCCCACAATAAATTGCAAACATTAATGTAGATTAATAAAATTGATTTTTCGTATTTTAAAACGCATATTTTGTTGTAAAATAACGATTATGTTTAAACACTATCTAGTCCTACGGTTTACCCCGAAAGAAAATATAAAATTGATAGAAACACTTCTTAATTTATTTTCAATTTTTCAATGATCCGAAAATACATGATTATTATGTAGTATAGATTATATGTGGGCATTAAAAAATACGCCGGAGGGAACGAATGCTGCGTTGCCACGTCTGGCGCGCGAAACTTTGCTTCCTGATAACCGGCACTGGCCTGGCGCGGCCCCATTTGGCAACATTACATTAAAAGTAGTTATAAACATTCACAAATATCAATATTTTTATATAATATGGATCATAGAAAATTTTCAAACGCAACTCTTTCGTCCATTCTGATACCCGGCCGCCGGTTTTAAAATTCGCCTATGTGAAGCTGTAAAATTGTTTAGTATCTTTAGACGATATTATTTTGTCAAAATTTGTCTATAAAATCAATTTAAATACTGATACAAAGATGTTGCAATATTGTCGCACGAATAAAAAGAATAAATGCGGTGCGGAAATTAATTTAGTGGAAAATATTGCAAAGCCTGATTTAATCAATTTAAAGAATTCCCATCGCATCCGTATCATTCATCAATTTAAATTGTAGCCCTACCCTCGTTACTCACACGATGCGGCGGTTCCCTTGCGTGACGTCAAAAAAAAAAAGAAGGGAAAGTCACGTGGCTCACACTGCGCTTTGAGGTCTCCTGCGGTCTACTGGCCTGAGCTGCTGACGGTTCAAATTCAGCGGTGGGCCATTGGTCACTCGCCCAGTCAAGTATGGGCAGGACGCGATCATTGTTGCATTATTAGTTAGTTGCATGATAAGACACTGTACGCATTATAGTCGATGAATTGGGAAGGGCCCTATCACCCTGGTGACTCAAGATCAACAACTCGGGAGGCGGCGTCGCTCTGTTTACATGGCCTCGCTCACTTTTCTCGATCGAGGGACATGTAGTGTGTCCGCGTGCAGTGCTTACGATTGGGCAGCGGCTCGCGCTTATCTCTGTCCTTCCGTGTTTGCGTTTTATCGCTCGCTCGGCTTGCGGCGGCTCCGTCGATTCAGTGGAATTTGGGACGGACGCAGTTAGGAGAGGCATTGTCGCGCGGGCATATATGCTGAGCGTCGCTCCAAATGCTTTCGACCGGCCGGCGTGTCTCATCGAATCCGCGGGGTCACATTGGCGCGGCTACGTGCCGCTGCCTCAAAAGGTGAGCTCACTAGCCATGTGCCCTGCTAAGCGCCCAAACTTCCACTCGGCTGCCGGTGGAGTCGAAACCTCGAGTTGACCGTGCTCTACCGCTCGCTCAGTCAACCGCCCAGTTCGATCGACGGACTCGGCATCCAGCTGCTGCTTGGGCGATCGCTTACAAAATAGCTTTGCTCAAATCCAGTCGCACCATTCCGAGGAGCTTCAAAATTGAGGCAAGATTTGTCAGGCGGCCAGCGAGTATGACTGAAAGAAGGTTTCCGATTACGCCTCCAGAGTGTGGTCTCTTTGCCCATTTCTCCGTCAATAACGCAGAACAGGAAATGACTATAATCTGAGGTTTCAGGCGAGATGGAGTAGAATAATGAAGAAGTGGGAGCAATTTCCACAATTTTTACAGTAAAATTGTGTAAATTGCTCCTGCTTCCTCACTAGGAAATGACTCAGTGGCAGCCGACTGATGTTCGCCGAGTATGGAAGTTGTTTTGCGGAGCTCTAGTTCGCAGGAAGCGATTTGAGTATTTTCGTTGCCAACTTTGAACTATGCTTTCGATGAATTTGAATGTCCCCTGCTAATGCCAGGTCTACAATGAGACATAAGCCCTTAGAAATCGCGTAACTCCAGTGAGAGGTGTGGACATCAATTAAAAATTAAGGCTGGAACTGTTGATTTCCGATATCAATTCTCGAACTTCAGACTTGTGCTTTCATCACATGGTACTGAGGTTTGCTGAGCTTTTTTTTCAAAATTTTCTTTCAAACTCTCAGTGAACTTCTTTTACACACTCTTTTACTGTGCACCGATTTTTCAATGTTTTAGCCATATTAAATGGGGTATCAGTGTTAACTACTTTGAATTTTGATATATTTTTTTATTCTTAGGTGCTACTTAATATCAAACTACTAAATTTATTGGCATGATGTGTAATAATGTGCTCGGCAAAGCTCCAACATAATATTCATGCTGTTATTTCTTTTGCATATATTTTAAACGCCATGCCTTTCCCATAGTTTTTATTTCTTGGACATATGGCTGTGATCAATTGAATTACCTACCATCCACTTCCGGTTCCTTGAGATGTATCGTATGCGTCTTGAGCAAGGCTGCTCAAGACGCATCTGAGGGCTTGACTTAAGCCTTGAAGATGAACTTCACCACCTTTCTAACTGGCGTATGTCCATTGTGAAATAGCATTTTGACTCTCTTATGTGTGATGGCTTATGTCTCATTTTAGAGCGTGACTCTTGTTTGTCAATGAGGACAAAGAGGCCCTCACCATCTCTGTGTTTACCTATCAAGCTGAGATCAGTGTGGCTGACTCAGTCGAGGTTATCAATTGGAGGAGTCTGACTATAGACTGGTTTGAGGGCGTGCCAAGTGAGCTCACTTCCAAAACCGCTCTGAGATCTCGACTCAGGCCGACCATAGCTTTGACGGAGTGTAAACACATTGAGTTGATCTAGCTCAGTTGTGGATGGTGATTCTCCTTTATCATCCGACAAACACTTTTTTATTTAAAGACCCTACTTTTGTGTGCAATTTTTCATGCTATGCGGTTTTGTTCTAAAATGAAGCAACAATGTTCAAAGGTGGCTTTGGCCATTCGAAACTTACACGTCCAATCATTTTAATTTAAATGGTTAGTAATAATATCCTTCCACCGGTGGCAACCCTTGAATTTGTTAGGTGTTGTTTTTTTCCATGCTCCGATGAAAAGCACTTGGTGATCCCCCTTTATAGATAGAACGTGATTGAGTAAATTCCCTAACAATGGCAAATGCTAGTGCTCCTTCGAACTTCCGGTACTCAAAATTGGTTTAAATTTGCCATTAACAGGGTCTGGCCATGATGATAAAACATTTATGCTATCATCTCTTATTCTAGAGCCAGAAACCAGATTAATTTACTATGTAGGCTAGAATAATTCCCTCCAGTCAGGAGGGATGAGTGAGACCACCTATAAATGCAAATTTACTCAATGTTTTTAAAATGCCATAAATGTGGATGTTTAAACTATAAATTTAGAAAAAAGAAGTTGAGCAGGGTCAGTTCATGATTACTCATACCTAATAAGGATTTCCATTGTTATTTTCAACTTGACTTATGCTGTTCTTACTAATTGTAAGTGTACAATAATGAAGAATTTTTTAAAGGTTCCCTGTATGAATCTGGAAGAGTGATGGATTTTTTTCTTGATAATTAATATTTTTTCTCGTTTTTACGTCCCATTTTAAGTAGCACTTAAGGCTTGCTTAACTTACCTCAGCTTGCTCTAAGCAAGTACATATGAAGTAATTCTCATTCTCGCTGGATCTTTGACTCGTAGAGCAGGTTAGCACTTAATGTTGCTATTTTTTATAAAGTATTATTATAAATTATTAGTTGTAAATTTGCTGCAGTGCAAAAGTTGTTATTGACGAATACTAGCAAAGCAATGAAAAGATCGGATAATATCTTGCAATCACACAGAGAATTTTGAATTGAAATTTTAAAAATGAAAAGAAAAAGTCTTATTTCAAGGAATTTGCTGAAATTTTCTGTTTTTTCCCATTAGATGTATTACTGTATTATGGTAAATAATATACTGCTCCTTGTTCCACTATATCAGACAAAATGCTTGTAACTAATTTGTTTGTACTATGAACAATAAATTGCAAATCAAGGGAAATAATTTCTTTGAGGTGGAGCAAATTCTTCAATTCAAATTCAAAAATGTGAAACATTTTTGATCACTTAAAAAATAAATCAGTTTTTATGATTTTAAAATGGGTTCAGAGGAGGTGTTGTACTTCACAGCTTTGATTTTGTTTAAAATGCACAATCATTAGTTTTATTTATTAATAGCATTCATGTATAATATACCTACATATGTACTTCCAATAATCGATGTAGAAGTTAACTCTCTTGCTGTAAGGCTGATTAATGGCTGTGCTGTGGACCATTTTGTGGCCATGGTGATGCAAGTGCACTCCTGCTGAAAGCATTCAACGTGAACCTCAATAATTGACGTCAACTCGTCTTTTAGGCTCTCTCATTCCACAGCATTATTAGAACAAGTGCTTGATTGGTCTTCTGGGTCTGTTTCTTAGGCCCATATTCTCAGTCGACCCTACCCTACATAAGTGGTGCAGGGTGATTCCGTTGTCTCTGAAATGAAGTAGATGATGGCGCAGCGCCTATTTTCCACTCTGGATGCGTAATGCGACCTAACTATAAAACTAAAAAAAAAGTTTGATAATTTTCGGGCTTATTGTTAGGGCAACAGGTCAAGGTAAATAAACAATCCACCAGGACGTGTTGGTACATTAATTATTGCAAAAAATATCACATTGAGCCAAAAGTAGAACCTTATTGTTTTTAAACTACTTGAAAAGTGGTCTGTTCAAGATAGTGATAAGTTTGGGGCAAATATGATCATTGACATGGGGACTTACATTGCATCATCAAGGTTCGTCATTCGCATTTACCTTCTGTAGTTTAGTTTATTATGTGGCAAGTAGCGGCATAAAAATACACTATCTATGGTTATATGTAAATGAATTATTTGTTCCTCAAAAGCCATATCTATACCGCTATATTGACATCAGTCAATTTCATGATTTATTTAACTTGGTGGCTATAATGTGGTATTATTATTACCTTTCTGCTGTGTTTCTGTGCATTTTAAAGTGGTTCGTGTGAGCTTGTCTCCCTTAATATGCATTACAACATAGATTCTTTAATTGAATTGATCAGCAGACAGAAAATGGCCGTCATGTTTTTGTGGGGTGTAGGGCTGGTTCGGGTACCCTACATCAAGTAGGGCCCGTTTATTTCAAAAAATGGCCATATGTAGGGCGAGATGGGTTTATGTAGGGGCTGAAGACGTATCCAGGGTCGGTTGGCCCTACAGGATCGACTGAGAATACGGCCCTACATTCCGCCACTATTTCCATTTTTCCCCCAATGTGATTTTGTGTTGGCTGCAATGGGCGTTAGTCTCGTTGGGGAAGTTTGAACAGCTGCAAATCAAATCACTTTCCAAGTCACTTCCCAAAGAATGGCATTGTTTATTCAGACCTGAAGTCTCAGATTATTACCAGAATTGGGCAGATGGAAAAGAAAGAAAAGCTATGACTAAAAACAATACTCCCCATTTACTCACTCATAAGTTTAAAATAAGTAGATGGAAAATTTTTTGCCCACTTCTCGTGCATTACTGTGACATTATGAAGAATTCTGGTTCATTAACTCATTCAGGGATAACCATTCGTTGAAGGGTGGAATTGTTAATGAAAGTGTGAACAACAACAAACCAAGGCCTGTGAACAAGGCTCAGGTGTAGTCAAGAGGAATTTGCGAGCTAGGTGTAAGTTTGTCGGCAACTTATATGCAAAGGGGTTTTATGTAGTATTCTATTTTTTGGTCGCCAATAACTCAAAAAGTAGACAATGGAACAAAAAACAGAAAAATACAGTTTTCTTTATTATGAAAAATATTATTTGGAGGCCCATTCTGGTTTCTTCTTTTTTTTGTAAAGGTTGTTGAGATTAAGATTTTTACCGTAAATAGGACTGTACAATCTAAAAATTCAACGGTAAGGGTTCTAATTTTATAATTATGGTCTTGTCAGAAACAGTAATCAGATAAACAGATATAAATTTGCAAAGTACAGCGGCACATCATTCATTTTGAGGCCGAAGGGAGTGGCTGCTGCTTCAACTTCCACGTCTGAATTGGAAATATTCTGCAAATACTTATGTACGAAACCAACGATGGTGTATGTTAAATGAAGTTCACCCATTGAAGTATTTTATTTCCTGTGAGTACATATTCAAACCTTAAAAACTAATGCAAATTTGTTGTTGGAGTTTACGCAATCAATCAAAACATGACATGTTTTGTAAATTTTGCTTGGTTTCGCTACATCCAAAGAAATGTAATTACAGTGACACTTTTCTTCGTATTTAGCAATGCAGTATGTAATCTTTTTACTTCATAGCTTAATAAAAACTTTTGAATCAAAACATTCAATTAAAAAAAATCATCTGTGAAATTCAAATTTCCAAATCTTATTTGCTTTGAGTGATCGTAAGATATTATCGTTCTTGAATCATCTTTTCATTGTTTTGAAATTACTCGTGTATCATGACTTTCCTGCACTGTGGCAAATTGGAGCTAAGAATATCACTTCACCATGAGGTATATGTAGGTAGTACATGGCTAGAGATAGTGTTGGACTCAAAGCCCAAACTTACTATTTTTGACCTCGAAGATGTAAATTTGGTTGCGTGGATCTTTGAAGTTCTCAAATTACGGCTAAAAATCACACCCTCTGTAATGGTTGATTCAGGAGTTTTACTTAGTTGTCTCAAGGTGACATTGGTTACTTTCGCAGTTCTTTTTGTGGAATCTTCTGGAAGTATGCCAGTGTAGATATTGGTGGATTGGCACTTGAAATTCTTGCTCACTCCTCTTGGATACCACACCAAGACTTCCCGTATGAAAGGGAATGTCATGTCTATATCTGCTTGCTAATGAAATGGTGCCTGTAAAAATATTGGTTTAGATTTGCTGAATGTGTTTCCTTTATGGATTACTTGTCTTGAAATGGCTTTAAGGGAATCCAAGAGATCAAAATTTTGAATGGATGGGTGTTTTTATGAAGGAGCATATTTGAAGCAGGCCATGATGTATAGGAAAGAAATTGTATGGGGCTACGTTCACTTTAAATATCTGGCACTTGATGTTAAAATTAATATCACTCATTTTTTTAATGCATGAAATGTTTAAGCACCAATTTCTTATTAAATCATTCTCAAAGAAATTAGTGTCCTAGTTTTGTCTTATCACACCCTAATTGTACCATTGTTAAGTATTCCTGTTGGGATAATTTTTTTCATTGGATTCACATCTTGTGTCTCTGTACATGTGTGTGTGTGTGTGAATGTTGGGACTCTTTCCCTTCCCTCATCAAAGGTGTTGTTTTTTCACTGTTCACGGTCTTTCTCTATTGATTACTTATCTTGCATATGCATATTTTTTTTGAGTCTGTCCACTATTTTTGTTCCTCTCTCTCTCATTGTGTACGAATTTAATAAAATGTTTTGTGCTTTCCACTTTAGTGTTGAAAAAATTTGTTATACACAATGCGTTTTGATATAAGGTCAATTAATTAATTATTCTAATCTTGATCACAACTTGATTCAGACTGATGCTTAATTATAATCTCAGTAAATTATAAAAATTTGATATCTTTGTATTAATACTCATTAAAGTAGATGTACATATTAATGAGTGAAGAAGTTTTATTGTTGGAAAAATTCACTTTTGGTGGTTTTTTAATTGTCACTATTGAAAGAGTACTGAAACAAAAGAAATAAATTTAAATGTCAACTGGTTCTGTTTTCCTATGTACAATTAATTTTAATAGTACTCATGAGCAGTTAAAGTGAAATCTGAAGGCATACAGCTCCTAATGTTCACAGCCGATCATCTACTATAGCACTTCCTCCTCACCCCTGAGTGCTGCAAATGGCTTCTCATTGACCTGGTGATGACTGTATGCATCCAAGGACATTGTAGATAACAAATTTTATCAATTAAAAAGTGGGCCGTGCACAAAGTTTTATTGAATTCAATTCATCGTGTTGTTCCACCACATGTTGCCTAATACAGTTGAAATCGTCATTTGGGATTTTGAAGTTTTGCCCTTTTGAGGATATATGCGTCATTGTTGGTTGCCCCGTATAGTGTTGGCTGTCCCCGAACCTTCTCCTGGTCGTCTGTGGCCTACCCCACTCTGGGGATCTTCCGACCGTGGACCCAACCAATGTTCCCAACCAAGACCAAACACAACCCCCGACAACAACCCCACTCCTGCAGGGTTGGCGAAAACCCAAGACTAGAACGGTGATGCCCGCGGGAAAGTCGTCTGCGCTCCCCAAACAACAGCCGCCACTACAGCAGCCGATACAGCTTCAGGGCCAGCAGCAGACGATCCTACAGCCGCAAAGTGTGCAACAATCGTCTCCTCCTCCGCCTTCGCAGCAGGCGAGCAACGGCAGCACCAGTCTCCAGACCCCACCCTCCCCTCCGTCCTCGGCCCCCCTCCCACCCCCCCTCGCCTCCCCCTCCATTGGCGGCAGCGGAAGCGGAGGCATGGAAGGGGGCTCGGCTGCCGACAAGACTCCCTCCTCCCCCCAAAACGATACGCCTCAAACTGCCAAAGCGAAGAAGGTGCCTCCACCACTCTCTCTCTCTCACTATCCTCTCTTCTCTTCTCTTCTTCTTCTTCTTCTCTTTCTCTGCATCCTGCATGGTTTGTGAGAGCCCCTCACGACGCGCATTCCGACTAGAGATCACCAGCCAGCATCCCAAATCAGCCAATGGGGTCGTGTTCACACAGAGCAATCGTTATTCGGTGAAAGAATTGGACAGGGATAGATAAGTGATGATGACAAAAAGGAAATCTTTCCCATTCGGCCAGTCCCTCATAATTTTGAATGAATCCATACCAAGTTGCCATCGTAGTTGTCATGAGGGTTGATTTACTCGTTTATGTGGGGAAGGATCTTTCACTGAGGGGAGGAATCACTGACAAGGGTGGGAGGAGCAATGCAGCACGTGAGGGAGGCATGCAAGGTGGGGAAGTGGCGGAGAGAAGGCGTGGCATCGTGAGCTCATGACTTGTCTGGGAAAGGGTGAAGAGTGCCAATGTTTCATAGCAGATGGCTCAAGGAGGGGGCAACAGAGTGAAAAATGGAAAAAATACTCAAACACAATTGAGGATAAAATGAAGAAGGACAGGGGAGCGAATTGAGCCGACCAAATGTTACAAGCAATAGAAGCCATTGTTCTTTCTCAATCTAGGTTGTTTATTGATTAAATAGAATAGTAATGATAAAAATTATAATAATATTTATTGCTGTCCAACAACAGAATTCAACGTAGATAAATAAACTTTCTACAATGAGTAACTCAAGTTGACCAAGGGCATGGATTTTGACTATCATCGCTTGATAAATAGTTATGGGTTTACTCACATATTGATCATGGAAATAGGTAACAAATTACTTGAGGTTGTCGGTGCTTAAGCAAAATAAATAACATTATATTTATGGATTATGACTGAGTATCATCTTTACTTTCTTGAGGTAATAGCCAAGAATGTTCAGCATTCAATGTTGCATTGACTGAATTGGACTTAATGCATGAAGTAGGCTATAAATTGATCATTTTGGATCTTGTGTACAATAAACATCATTTAAATGAGGTTAGATTAGCTTTTGACAAGGTTACACGAGTTTTTCTTAGGTTGAAGGTGGGAGAGGAATTGCTCTTGAGTTTGACGCTGCATCACACTATGCTTCATTCAGTCTTATGCATCTCCGGTATTTTCTCATGATGATTTTTGGGATATTATGATCACCTTTTCTTTTCACCCATTGTGAGTAATCTATGTAACAGAGTATTTGTGCAGTTTTTGGAAGCAATGGCAAAATTATATTTGAGGCATTAAAACTTCATATTAAAATGTTTTCCTCCCTATGCTCCTTACTAATTCTGCAATCATAGTTTCATAGGGCATATTTCATAGTTTGTTCTGAAACGAAGTCATTATTTTATTCTATATTCTATGATCTAAGTGAACCTCGCCAGCAATCCCTACATATGTATACTCCAAGATTTGTTTTCATTCACTTTTTGTGTCTGGTGCCTTGAGTGATAGACAAAGTATTGCTATTGTCTGTTTTTACGTACATATCCCTGATAGCCTAAAATACCAAATTAAAGATCGATTAGAAGGCCTTGAAGGAAAAGTGCTTTGTGCCATTGTGGAAAATTGTAATAAAAATGAAATAAGTGCTTAAAGTGTTTTATCCTCATGCCTTTGTCCTTGACATTTTCATGCTGTGGATAACTAAAATGAGCATTGCCTATGCAATCAGGGTCTGTTAGAGCATGTTTTTGCTCTTTGGATTTGAAAAAATTTCAGTATTACTCATTTGTTTATTTACAATATGAAACAAAAAGGTTCTATGCCAGGATTGAGTCTGTAATGATGGAAATGTTTGCTGAATGATCACTCATGACCCAACCCTCGCAAATGCTCAATTTTCGGCGGAATGGCCTTAGAATCATGAGAAGATTGAGCAGCATTCGATCACAAAGTTGTTAACGGCCAAATTTCGTGGCAACAAAGTTAGAATGTGGCCATATGTACCAGTCACATTTCGCTATGCCACGATTGAGGTGTGCCTTGCATGGTATCTTAATATGCTTTGCCTTAGGAAGAATTAAGGAGTTCAGAAATTTTTATATCCATATCCAAAATTTCCATTAATTTCGAGACAATACTGTTTCAAAGATCAATAAACTTTTGACATTGTTAACCTTGATACTAAGTCATTGTTCATGTAATTTCTCTGCTAGTTGAAATGAAGGAACTTTCTAAATTTCACATGCCCCCTCTCTTGGCCAGTTCCATTGACAATGTCTGCCAAAACATATGCAGAAAGTGCAAGGTCTTAAATCCACCCAGTCAGTTGCAAGGGAAGAATAGTGGCAACAGGTGCTGAGACGTTAAGTAAACAGAAAGGAGAATTATTCAGAAAACGTCTTCATAGTGACTTCATAGTCTGAACTCAACTTGAGGGAGTGTAGGGTCCCTTCTGAGCCCTCTTCTCCGAATGCAGTTTGGGGATGGGCTGTGAGGGATGAAGGCCTGTCCGTGTGCCCGCTGGGTGTCATCTGGTCGGAACGTGCATTGTGGCTTTATGATGATGTCACCACCGACTTCCCATCGCAATCGGTCGCCCCAGGGAGAGACCTCGTCCATCCCACTCTCGTCGTCTTACTCGAATGCGTTCATTTTTTGCTGAAGCATATCTTATCGAATTGAATGCGACTCTTGCTTTATTCTCTCTCTCTCTCTGAGATCTCAATCGACTCTCTGTCGGCAGTAGTTGTCTCTGGAAGCGTGACTTGGTGGACTTTACTAATCATTGTGAATGGAAGCACAAGTAAGGACTTTGTAAGACATGGATTGAAATAAGTGGGCATAGATTCAATGTGGAATATCATCATGAGGGACAGACACAGGTGTAAATAGATGCATAAGCATGGGTATAGAACATTCCCATGGACGTGAGGTATGGGCTGCCCGTTATTAGGAGAGAAAGAGAGTGTGTCACATGGCAATGATATCCCTTCCCGTCCCTCCCAACATCCCTTTGCTTGGCTATCGCACGCCTCCACTTAGCTCACCCCATTGGCCACCCATCCCCCTACATATTTATACGGTGGGATATACGCTCCATGTGCATTCCTCTGTGTGTGTTTTGGAGGCGCCCTTGCTTGTGGCATATACCTGATGTTGATGCTCGAAACCGTGGTCGGTTAAATGAATTATGGGGCATTACAAAGTCCTTCATTTCCATTCACTCTCTGTTAGCATGATGCCATTATTCACGTAGCCCTCATGTTATGCACCCTTCACTTGTTATCTCTTTCTCCTGCACACGCAGCAAGGCCGTGGTGAGCACAGCCTCAAATCCCCCGCCAAAATTCATCCAGCCTGCGGCCTTGCTACATGGCAATGACACCCCCTGCTACCCATGCTGCTTTCCCATCATGCTCTCCTTGTAGTTTTTGACCGTTGCATTTGAAGTGTTTCCTTTATTTCTTATTTGGGGATGGGCAGATGCCAAAAGCCCAATATGTTCTCGATCCTCGATGCCAACAATTTCACGATACCACCACTTTTTATGACTCAATACTTTCCATACCATAGACATTTTCTTCTTCACTGATGGAGATTAGTGCACCAGAATTTGTGATTGTATTTAGCACCATTCATTACAAAAATATTTTATTGTAATTATGACTGTAATTAGGTGGAAAATTGTCTATCATTTCTATTGTCAACCAATAAGCTAATGAGTATTTGTAAAATAATAATGGCAAATGTGAGACTGAAGAGATTTCTGACAAGGGAAAATTGTAGTTTCCCTCCTCAGTGATTTTGTTCTCCTAGGTCACTTCAATAACTTTTTCCTTTGAACATTTACGTTGATATCAAATCACCATTATCGTGGAATTAGTCTGATACTCAATGCTTTCGATACTACTTTGCATTAAGAGGTATCGAATGGTATCGAATCCCATCCCTATTCTTATCACTTGAAGCCATTTTGCTTCTCTTGTGTACATTAGAAATCGCATCTCATGTGAATGCTCGCATTTGTGCCAATGTTGTGTGTGTATAATTTCATTACTGCTTGACTTAGTGCTTTCTAAGTGCCTATATAATATTAGAAACTGCTCAATGTGTGTACATGCTTTGTTAGACCATTTTATCCATAGTTCCTGTCTGGAATGAAGAACTCAAACATTCAGAGCTTTCAAAAATTTCATTTGGGGAGTGAATGGTTACAAGGTATTTAGAGTTAGTAAATCTTTCTAAGAGCAGAGTAACTTAGAGTTCTTAATTCATCTCATATTTCCTTACATGATGGGAAAGATGATGTACAAATAAAAAAATACTGCTATATTTCTACGTAATAATTAATTCTTTGTTCAAATATCTATTTTACTCTGAATAAATTAGCTTTTTCTCTTTGCTGAAGGAAATAGCTTATTTGAGCAGGTATTATTGTTATTGCACATTTATTTTTGTTTCTGGTCAATGATTGTGTATTTTAGTTGTATGCTTTTTTATTTTAATGGCTTATACACGCACCTAATATGCAATTATCTCATCTGTTTTTTTTCAATAGATCCTTCATTTTTTCCAGGAGAAAGAGGCCAGCAAGAAGAAAGGGAGAAACAAAGAAGGTGAGCGTGCATGCGTTATTCACTTCCGTTTCAACCTCCCTCCCATTGTCACAATCTCGGTCGTCAAAATACCTACCTATGTCATTTTCATCTGCTGTTTGATGAGTCATAATTATTTGAAAATTTGAGATGGGAACAAAGTGTCTGTCATTGATAATATGGGAATATTCACTTTTAATGTGGTCACAAATTTAGTAAGATATTTATTACAATGTAATCATAACTTTATTTAACTTTAATTCAAGTAAAAAATACAAAACTAGAGATTTAATCCCGGAACCATAGAGTGACTCCACTTGTCAGCGGTTCCATAAATATTGAGAGATTGTTGACAAACACAGTTTTACATCGAGTAATTCCCCTTTCCATTTTATAAACATGCAATATATCTGTTGCAATTATAGTAATAGCAATAAGTTGATGTTATTTGTGTGGTCAAGAGTGGCTACACCATAAGTTGACTCAAGACATGTCAAAAAATTTGATCAACCAAGAATGTCATGTTTCTCACAATACACGAGAAACGTGTGCTAGGAATAAAATTAATTAAAACATTATGAACAATTGAGATAATACAAAAAGAATACTGAGCAAAAATCAAACTTTGTCATGAAACTCATGCAAGCTGTGGTGGCATTTTCTTGCAAGATAATTTTTCACTTCTGCTTCAAACTCATTTGTAGGGTACATCTGTTAGGTACATCTGGAATAAGGGGAGTGAATTGAGCATTTAAGAGTCCACAGCCTGGAGGCTGTCTTTTGTACATGAAGTGTTACTTGCACATTTGAGTGTGGTCTTGTCAATAGTGATCATGAATGTCATTATTAACCTTTAAATTTATTAGGTTTACCACCCTTACTACTCACAATTCATAAATGTGAAAGAACTATGTAGCTGTCAAGGGATATCAGTATTTCAAATAAGTATTTGCCATCTCCCATTTCCAGGATATCTAGTGTAAATCAGCTGTATTCATGTCCAGAAATGGATCACATATTTTCCCTTGATGCATTTTGATTGTGGAGTTGGAAAATCCCGAACCTGTTTCCTTGCCGAGAATGAATCATAAGCCTGGAGCACCACAGCTTGCATTAATATGAAACAGATCGATTGATGATATGTATATTCCTTCAATAGAATGCACAAACCATGAATCAATATCAGTTTCAGAGGACTTGCCTCCTGTTAGACACAAACACTCTCTGCAATTGTTTTTTTTTCAAGATACTGCTCCTCAAACAATGTGAAGTCATGCCATTTTTAGTTATCTATTGTGTAGTGACAGACTCCCTTTTTGCATTCCATTGTTGCCCGAAGTTAAGTCGAGTTGTTGTGAGCAAGGCCTAAAGATAAGGCATAAAGTTTAGCAGGAGTGCATAGGTGGTTGCTGGGGTAAAGATCACAATAAATCAAGAGTAATCATTTGGTGTTGTCCATTTATTTATGGTACTTTTCTATCTAAATTCTATAAAGTATTCGCAGGAATAATTATTTAGTTGCATATTCACGTATTAATATAGTGCCAATTTTTTATGTGCTGATTCATTATATATATTCATATGTATGTATTGTATATATGTACATTCATAGAGAGAGATGCCATAACTTGATGCCATTTGCCATTTTGCTTTATTTTTTCAATCTTATGGTTACTTTATCAGTTCATATATTCTTAAGATGGTATTTTTTCCCCATAGATGATAAAAGGGTTGAAAATTGATTCCCCTGCTCCAATGATCTCTTAATGGTGACAAAATTTTCCCTCTTACAAATCGTTCCTTTTCATATGCTCAACTACATAGCTAAATTGATTTTGATCTTGCCAAACGACGAGTACCTAGACCTGAGATTCAGAGGCACCGTACATCTATTGGTGCTCACAGTTTCTTCACTAGCAATTGAGATAATGTGGGAGTACATATGTGCTGAGCAAGGTGCACATGCAATTGATCATCACTCTCATCTCACACTGGGTCTTCTTCTCAATTCTCCTTCAAAAGTTCAAGATTTCAACATTATCTTCAGAAATCCAAATCAGGGCATTTGCTAACCTGGAGAACAATGCAGGATGCTCAGGAAATTTTGGCATTATGGAAAAAGTTGGGGAAAAGTGAGGGAATTTGGCGAGTGTATTTGGTTTTGGAGGCATTCAGCATCTTTAAATTTTCTCAGAAATATAAATTCCCATGGTGTAAACTCCTCCTCTTATTAATTACCTTTGCCAACCAATCAGGAGGCACTTGATAGAAGTAACAGCACTAACCAGGGGACATTTATAAATAGAATATCACTTAGATTCTTTGGATGATGGGTGAGTCATTTGCCTAAATTGTAGATGGAGGAATGGATGCCTCAACCTAATGGGTGTGAATTGGGAGATACATACGACGGCTGTTTTTTGAGTAAAGGCCGTTTTTTTAATAAAATAAACCAAAATTATTGTTTTCAAAATTCATTTATTTTCAGAATTTTCATACTTATCTCTATTTTTCTACATAGTTGCCTTCTTTGTTTAGGCACTTATCATACTTTAAAACTAAGTTTTGAAACCCCTCTTTAAAGAATTTTGCTGCCTGCCCTCACAAATAGCAGCTCACTGCATTGCAGCGATTCCCGCCAAGATTATTTTTAAAGTACTTAAAAAGGTGGAAATCACTCGGAACAAGGTTGGGGTTGTACTTTGGGTGATCCAACTCTTCCCAGCCAAAATAGTCAATCATTTCCTGGGTCCAAGTAATGGTGTAAGGCCTTTGCGTTGTCGTGACGGAGCAACACTCCCTTTGTCAGCATGCCGCATCTTTTGTTCCTAATGGCGCATCAGAGCTTGGCCAGGGTTGCACAGTGGGCTTCTGAGTTGATCGTCATTCGTTGTGTCATAATGTCCTCTGGCAAAGAGCCATGCCAGTCCCAGAACGCTGTTGCCATGATTTTGCGTCGGAACAACGTTTGTGATCAAAGATGGCCTGATCGATTGTCATCGTGAACATTTTTGCGGCCATCTGTGAACTCTCGGACTCATTTCCGCGCTTTACCTTCGCTCATTGCATTAGAATCACACACTTCACGAAGCTGATAGAGAATGTCTGCAGCCGACATGTTTCTTGCAGTCAAAAATTGTATCACCGATCGAATCTCACACACAGCGGGTGATTCAATACTCTTAAGCATTTCAAAGATCCTCAGTAAAGCGTACAGGTTAGATACAGAACTGCAACTGACATGTGGTTGCTCGCAAGGAATGGCGGGAGGTGGCACACATTCTCGGTACAGATGACACGCGAACTACTACAGTGTACGGCACAGTGGCCCTTAGTTAAAAAACAGCCCTCGTATCTCTACCCATATTGTTTGCCGGGAAATCAGAAGTTGTGTGGACCATACGCACTTATGATGAGCATCTGAAAGGCAGCATATTTCCATCCTGACTTTTTCACCCTTGAAGACCTTGCCTCAATCACTGTACTGGTGGAAGTTTCCCTGTGTGTAATACATATGATTCGTCCTCATCCATCATTATCTGCTTCACTCCTCCTGTCTTTTGCACCTGCTGGCTAATTCAATGTCATATCTCTCTCAATTCTGCTAGTGTAGTGCATATGTGGTGTTGCTTCCATTTTTGTCCCAAAGGGAACTCCAAATTTTATTGACAGCTGAGTGTTTTTATGAGGAACTTGACTATTTGCTTGTGAACTCTGGTTAGTGTACACATATTGATCTCTCATGGTATAGCAGATGAATTAATGAGATGCGTTATTCGCATGCAGCTACCTGAATTTGGTATTGCCCAAATGCTGTTCTTTATATTTTTCTAAGTGGATCATTCAGCGCATAATCAGTGAAGGAATTTTTTCCTCTTAATGTCATGGTACATGTATAGAAAGAAAAGGACAAAATAATCATTTCAATTATTTTCCAAATGATTCCTCCTATTTTTATCTTCATTCTGCCTCAGCCCTGCCAATTTTGATAATAAAGGAGGATTTGTATTACAATTTTTGTGTGCATTTAGTTGGTGTATGTATTTTTATGTTTTATGTACCTAAGCCTTTGCTGTATCAATGGTTTCATTTCCAACGCTTCTCTAAAAGATTGTCTCTTTCATTGCTGCCAATGTTTTTTTTCCTCATTTTGGGAGGTGAAAGCACCCGAAATATGTTGTGGTGGAATGGAAATGAATATCCAATGTATCATCAACAGACGAAGTGGATATGTCCATTTTTAGATGGCCATGCACGGGGTCGGATCCAGGATTTCTTTCTGGGTGGGGGGAGGGGGGGGCACAAGCAAGGCCGTATCCGGGATTTTGTTCCAAGGATACCTCGTAATGTAAAATGAACGCAATGATAATGAGACTGTATTAAAAATCTTGATTATTTTTTAAGGGTCTGGGGGGGGGGGAGCTCGTGCCCCTTGCCCCTCCCCCCCCCTAGATCCGCCTATGGCCATGCATATTTCTATGAACCTTGTTCAAGCATTTCACACTCAATAGTGTATTATCAGGTTGAGAGTTTCGTGATGATTAAAAGTGAACTGAAGTCTGTCGAAAGTCATGCCCAGTAGAAAGGATTTTCTTTGTATTATAAATGATAAAAAACAGTAAAATTACAACTTTTTCAAATCAATTTCAGGAAGGAAAAATGCTAGCCAACACCTCAAGGTTAATTGACATGGCTTATGTTGATGTTTGATATTAACAGTGTAATAATGATAGCAGCAAAGGTGTAGCAAATACTTCTCAATTTGCAAGTGAAAAGAAATGATAAAAAATATGTATACTCATTTCTAATTTATGATTTTCCAAGTATGATTTTGATATCTGATGAGAAAAGCATTCATAATCACTCTCGATTGCTTTGGATTAATCATTTTTCTACACAATCTCATTGGTATTTCAAATAATTTTTAATAATCCATCAATTGAAAGTGTTGTCAGTGAGCTGCTCAAAATAACTATGTAATAGCAATGGCATTTCCAACTCAAAAGATTCATTACTTTAACTTTATCTGAACTGATGGCATTTTTTGTCTTTCCACAAAAGCTATGCTTTTACTAAATTTACTTTACTGCTACGTTGGAGTCATAATAACGTGAAATATTTTTTGGCTTACAAGTTCATTTGTCCGGAAGCAGAGTTTTCCTTTGATCTTTTGTGGGATAGCCAATTTGTAGCAGCCATATCCCCTCTTTAGGCATTCATTATTTATGGGAGATTGATCAATTTGCTGATACTGATGGGCACGCCAATGGTGATGTGCTTGACCACTGTTTTTTCATGAATCGGCCAGATATGGATGGAGGTTTGGTCAGTTAGAAAATCACTCGTCAACTTTTTCCACAAACATTTTGCTCCTTCATCTTCAGGACCAAGTGCAAAAATATTATAATCAAACGACATCAATGAAAAAATGTATGAATTGATTAAAAAGACAATATGTACATGGTTTTTAAGGAGCTCATTTGTCTGAGGGGAAGCAAGAGTTTTGAAATGAGGACAATGCTTGCTGTTTTCACTCTCTGTGTGTACTCTGTGTGTAGCAAGCTAGAGGACAATACCACCACCTCCTCATCACGTCCTCCCCCTATCACGCTTACTGTCTCACGGCTGCTAAGGGAAACAGTTTTTTTTTTGTAGAATTTTCTCATCAAGCTTAAAGGGGATGTTTTGTAGCACTCTTGTGAATTCAGTGTGCTTTATTCGCTGCATTTTTTCTTGTACTATGCTCACATCAATAGCCTTTTTGGTTCTATGTAAAAAGTGGACAGATAATGCAATAGAGTCAGGACAGCTTGGCTTATAAGAGGACTTATTCCATAATCACCACACCTCCAATATGCACAAATTCGGGCTCTACTATAATAAATAGCCTCAGGCTTCACTCTGTGCAATATTGTTATATTAATGGTGGAGAGAATGTAACTTTGTTTAAATCCACACTTTAATTTAATCCCATGCGATGGCACTATGTATTTCTGCATTAAAATCAGGGTTGGTTTATGTACTAGAATGTGGATTTAAGCGAAGTTATTTTTCATTAAGAACTGGCTATATCAGACTTTTCTTGTAAAAATTTTATTTCCTTTTTTATTTCATAAATACTTTTTCTCCAAATTTTCCCTCCCAAAACTGATGTAGGTATCTTGCGTAAGAACGCATGGTACATGAAAATATGCAGTAGTTATGAATATGTATATCCGTTGTTCTGTAAGCCAAATTTTAGGATAATGTGAATTGGAAATTGGTTTACGTGGCCTCAAGTGTGTTTGCTTAAATGCTGTGTTGGCTTCTCAAGTGTTGTATTTATGGCCATTGATTCTACGTATTATTGGTTCATCTACATTTTCCAATGTTGTACAATTGACTTTGTCTTTCTTCCCACTTTCGTCATATCGCTCGACGTGCAATTCCCGTGCTCTCATCCCATTCACTGGTGAGTGGACACTCGTTGTTGATATCTCCCAGCATTCCTGCATTCCTTCCCTTTAGGCACCATTTAGTGTCACACTTAATGCACCATTGTCGTCTCGAGACTTGCTTGTGTCTTTCTATCTGATCAGATCTGTTCTGCTCGCTCTAGTATTCATTGAATTGTCAATGTGTATGCATGTGTTTTCCAAGCCTTATTCTTTGCTTATGTATGTTTCTTTTTTATGCATTAGTGCTAGAATGCCCAGATATCTTATTCATTACTTTTGGTGGTACTTTTTCTGATGCCTAAAAAATTTTCTCTCTAGGACATAATCCTTTCGTGAATTTTTATCATTTTTTGGTGCTTAAAAAACAGCTGAATTTTAGCTTGCTTTTATTTTTTTGCCTTTATTTTAAAAATCCATCTTCAAAGCCTAATAGGTAGTTGGTTCGACTATTAGGGATGCAATGTGTGCCTAATCATCCTTATTATGAGTTTCTAATGCACTCTTTATGTACTTTTCAAACAAAATATTGGATGCATTGAAACTACATATTCAGGAAATATAATATGGAGGTATACATATTTGCTAAAAACCCTGATGTCTGTAAAGAAAGTTGGAGAAATTGAGCAATTTTATTTTTACATGTACTGTGCTGACAATGAGACTAAATTTTGAACATAGCTGTCCAATGCAACGGCAAATTAAATCTGAGAATACGAGGGAACAGGAAGTACATACTTAAAATGGACTTTCATAGCCAAAAAGACTCCCTTGAGCATTTTAGATTGCTAAAAACTTCAGTCTATCTGATGTAAGTTATTTAGCAAAGCTGTGACGGTTCCTGGAAACAGTGGTGAAGCTAAGCAACCGCAGTGGGTGTGCCACTTTCTCAGGACCTAAATAATCCAAATTGGATGAATTGACTAAATGAATCCGTGTAATGTATGAGGAGGTGCATGCTACAATGAGTACATATGTATATGATTACAATTGTATGCTAATTTTTTACTATTTAATTGGTACGAGCAGTGCATTTTTTTACTTTGAGACCTCTTTTAACTTCCACATGTTGTCTTTCCTGTGCCATTTTCCCCCCTAACCTTCATGCTGAAGCAAGAGCGTGTTGAGCTGCTCTTGGATTGAACTGAACGTGATGAAGTCATATCGGGTATTCTCAGATGATTTGGCTTTGCTGCTGCCTGGAAGTCAATTCTGCTGAAGGAACAGTACAGTCAGGGCCTATTGGAGTTTTGATAGCAATGATTGCCATTGTCTTGGCATTCACCCTGAAGGTGATGGTAGACTGTGCCTTTGAAACGTCAGTGCCAATGATGTGGGGGATAGCATAGAACTCTTCCTACAGTCATTTTGCTAGGAAAACACTAGATCTTTCACAATTCTGATGATTTTTTTATCGATAGAATTTCAATATCCGCACTGTGTTTGGTTGAATGATCTCCCAGAAAATATATATGCAAGTTCATGTTGAGGCTGGGCATGGTGGAGGGCAGGGGCACAGCTAGGAATTAAGGCAAAGGGGGTTTTAGGCACAACTTATACTGGGAGGTATGGAATACCTGACAGAGTAAGCGTGAGGTAGTGTGGGGGCCCTCCCCTAGAAAAAATTTCATGATAAATGCTTGAAAATGGAAAGTTTACGGCTTTATAAATAAATATTTTACAGCTTGCTGAGGGATATTTTATTGATCCTTACACCAATCCATTAGTAATATTGATCCAATTAAGTATAATTGGTTAAATGTAAAGTATTTAATAGTGACGAGCATGATGCACCCGCTCCCAGCGGGCTTCCCCCACTCTTTTCAGTGCAGGTCACAGAGGGATAGGCACGTTTCTAATTTTAAAATGTAGAAAAAAAAGGCAGGGTCTTATGTACAAATTTAATTGGAATGTTCATGTACAAATTGAGGTCAGAAGACCTCTTTAAACACAACATTGGAAGTAATTGCACTATCCTCTGTTAATACTTGTTTAGCGTTTTCCTTAATATTTACAAAAATATTTTGAAAAGATCTTACCCTAGAGAATGCTACATAAAGTTGGCCATGAGAGAATACAGGGTCAGGCAGGAATAAGCCAGCTCTTTGCTAAATCTGACCCTGACCCTTGTTAATAGTCATCGTATAGGAAACCTTAATGGGAAATTGTCTGCGAGTCAAATTAAAAGGCATGGTGTGGTCTGACGGCGTTGACTGTATTCTTGGGATGAGGACAACCTTGCCGAAATCGATTATTTTTTTTATCGATTATTTTTTTTTAATACCAATTTTAGGAAACAATAGCAATATTTAGGAAGTTAAATATGCATGTTCTCTGATAAATTCTGTGCATTTTGGTACCTCATTTGTAGAGTTTGGTTGCGTATAAGTTGAGAAAAAGGTATCTATGCAGCAGAAATAATATAGAGGATAATTAAATAATAGACAGAAACTTTGATTCTGTGAAGAGTTTGATGTTTTGTTTGTGAGTCACTCATCCCCCTTATGTTAATTTAAAAATTTGCTGCATTAAAATATTCTAATAAAAAGATTTCTCTGAGCTCTGGGGGGGTTTTTTCCCCCTCTCGCTGCGACACTGATGGAGAGTGCATCATTGTATGTGTGTGGGTGGGTGGGTGCACTCGTTGGAATTCACTTGTGCTAATTGCTGACCATCCAGCAACTATCTCTTCTCCCTGTAACTGAATAACCGTGCTCTCCCTAGTCCTTCACCTTTGTTTTTAAATGACTGGGCGACATGTTTGTGGATGACCTTTTAGAAAACAGATCAGCCGTCAACTTTTTTCGTCCAATGAATCACTCCTTAACGTGGGCATCCTCAGGATATTATTCAAGAACATTATGGTAACGCAACATTGATGAAATAACCTCAATAGTTGTACATATTACTGATTAATACTCGGAAAAAATTTTAGTTACCTTAAATATTCGTTATCAAGTTTGCTATGGATTTTATGTTCTTTGGTTACTCCAATGTGAGATTGAGTAAAGGGGGAGTGTGGCATTTTGTTGGGATTGACGGTCTCGTGCAGTGCTTGAATACGCACTGCCCCGTTGTTGTTGTTGTTGTTGTTGAGCGCAGAACAGGGCTGACTTGCTTTTAGAGGAGGGGGTCGTCTGCAGGAGTGAGTGTCTCCGCCTCTTTTGCTTGCCTTCCCCTCACTTCTTCAGGATTATCCTCACCTCCTAGATTGAATCATTAAGAACATGAGTTCCTGTTGTGCTGTGTTGCTGTGAAGTTGTCATCTAGCCAGTGACTCTGTTATTTTCTCACGTGCTCATTATGCATTAATTGAAAGTATATAGGTACAGTTTGAGAATGCATATTTGTGCATGATTAAATTCCATGGTATTGCAAGATAAGTAAACTTATTAGCTATCGGTTGGCATTTTTTTATTGAGACTAAATATTTTTCAAGCCTGCATGTTCAAATTTGCTTCAATAAAATAAGCTGTTGCTGAATGCTCTGCTGCCCTAAAGTTATTTGTATGTTATGATGTTAATTAAAATTAGAGTCATTCTAATACATCAAATATGTTGGTTGATAAAATTTGATTTTTTAAAGGCCATTTTATAGAAAAATAGCAAAAAATTAATTTAACAAGTAACGGAAAATAAAATCAATGGCTCTGGGGTGTTTATAAAAAAATTAACATTTACTCCATGCCACCTATCATTCTTGTGCAGAAATAAATGCAAACTCAATCACGGTATTGACTTGAATTGTTTCTTAGCCTCAACTATGTCTTGTCTAGAGTTTCCTTCTCAATTCCAAAGTATATCCATGTTATTTTTCATCCTTAATACCTTTTGTTTGTGGTTCATTGTTTGAGGTAACAAAACCCATGAAACTAATTATTACAATTATGTGTGTTCCAAAATTTCATGCTGATTTTCCATGTATAGTGCATAATTGATTGACCAAACCCCCCATGCTAGTTTTCCAATGAATTTTGCCGCGTGTGCACTAATTTTTTCTCTGGACACTGCCATTGATGTATGGGTAGTTAGTTCCCGTTAAGTTAATATATTGCTCATTTTTTCCATAAAGTGGCCTTAATGCTTCACTGAATGTACGTGTTTTAGACTTGTCTCTGAAGCCATGCCGGCAGCTGATGATGCCCAGTCTTAATAAATTCTCTCTCCCCAACCCTCCCCCTCCTCTTCGTGAGCAGTGATGATCCACGAACCCGCAGTGCTCATAGAGGGCGTGCTCTTTCGTGCCCGATACCTCGGCTCGACTCAGCTCGTGTGTGAGGGACAGCCGACCAAGACGACGAGGATGATGCAAGCGGAGGAGGCCGTATCGCGCATCAAGGTGAGCGCAAGACAGGCCTACAAATGGAGAGAGAGACTGAGAGTGTGCGTGCTCCTCTTGCGTGTCTCTAGTTGTCCTCTCAGTGTGCGTGTGCGTGTTTTTAGTGTGCATTGCTGATATATATCTCTGCGGAAGCAACAACGCACGGTGGTCTCTCTCTCAATTGGTCGCCCTGTCTCTCTCTACTCTTGTATCACTCTTCTTCCTGTCTGTCTCCCTGGGAGTGTCGTTTGCTGTTTTGGTTGGCATCGTTTCCTTTCCTTATCCTTCTTCTCCTGTTTATAGGTGTTGTAACGCACTTCCACGCGTTCAATCATTTCGGTCCTCCTGTGCCACATTTTCAGTTTTGCTGAAGCTTTTACATGGCCGGATATGCTTACCGGTTGATTGATCCATTGTTTAATGCTTTTATTTTTCTGAATGGACGTTATGGTATCTATGGTAGTTATACTGCTGTTTCTTGATTTTTTCCTCCACCTTTTTGTATCGTTTCTATCGTTTTGCTGAGTTTGTTACTTCTAAATGTGCAGAGTTAGCATTTGGTGTGGAAAAATTCCGGTGAAATAGTTTTGTTGTTTGTTTGCAAACGATATTTTCTTAAAATTGTAAAAAGGATTGCTTCATATTTGTTTGCACAAAAGACAGAAATTTGGCTCAAAATGGTAGTGTGTCCACGTAAATCTCTCAGTGTTTGTGAAGCAGTGCTAAAAATTCTTGCCTGTTAATCAGTACATATTTTCCTCTCTCGACTTTGTGGCAGCACTGGAAAAGTCAAAGAATATGGAAAGAGAGAGAGAGAGGGCAGTGAAAGAAAGTTGCTTGATTGAATTCATTGAGAAATGGCCGAGTTAAACTTTGGCAAAAAAATTTGCAGGCCAACCAAAACTGCAGCGTCAGCTCCCAGGGGGGGACATTGGGGGGCGGGGGTGGTGGTTATGGTGGCTGTGACGATGAGAGTGATGACAATGACGATGATGATGACACTGACACTGACGATGAGGATGATGTCGATGGTGGTGGTGGGGTTGGGGGGGAGGAAGGGGAGGGGGGAGGAGGGGTGGGGGAGGGAGGGGAGTCGACGACAGCGCTGACGACGACGGAGGGCCTGGCGACGACCAAGGGGAGGCGTGGTGTGGGGGGGCAGCAAGGCGCGGCCGGCTCCGTGTTCAGGCTGCAGTTTCTAGGGTCTGTCGAGGTGGAGGAGGAGTCTTCTGGGAAGAAGCGACGCAAGCGATTGAAGAAAAACATGGTCGAAGAAGCGGTGACCAAGATTAAGGTGTGTGCGGGTGGCGACATGTGTGCGAATGGCGAACCTGCGAGCACAGAGAGCAGCTTGAATCGCATCACACCCAAGTGGAGAGAGGCCTTAATATATTTATACACATGTAGCATCCTTAATAACGTCTAGGATCATAGCTTTTTCTCTATATAGTGCGGTCATTTGGAGCTATAGTTGCATTCATCATTTCCAGGGAAGTGGTCATTATGTTTACAACTGTTTTGAGGATGGCTCATCAGTTCCTCTTTTTTGTCAGTTCTGGTTTTGGTTCAGTTCGTGGCCGTTCCTTTATTCTGCGTTCCCTTTCTTAAGGAGGCGTTACCTTTATTCACTGGTAGAGACTGAGATGAGCTTAGCTGGTTGACATGGTGGCCGCCATCTTCTTTATTCCAATCAAATCAGAGCTATGGAATTTTTTTTGCCGCAGGTACTCTTTAATTAGTGAATATGTGTGTGTTTTCTGTGGTGCCTTCAAGCCATTTAATCGCTCCAGAAAGTTGCAATAGGATTCACTACTGCCTTCGCCAGGTTGCCCGTGTCTCATAGATATAATCCAAAATAAAAAATAATATAATCTGCCTTGGCACGCTATGGATAGTTGCAAACATGGAGGAAACGATTCTAACCAAAGCAAAGTAATCTCTGAAGCGTAATGTGACAGAAGTGTTATCAGAGCTACTTCAAAAGTATTTTACAAATATGTTTTTTTACTTTAGAATGGGAAAACACTAAAAATAAGTATTAAAAATATAAAATAAAAGATACATTCAGGTCATGTATTTGAAATACCAATTACAAATTATATACCTACATATTTCAAATACTGTATTTTCTCCGCCTCTGTACATAACTAATATCCACTTCTGAGTCTTCCGATTGTGTTCATGGCCTTCAACAAGCTTCACTCTTTCGACGTATGTGCGCCATTTGTAAATAGCAGTATTTGAACGGAAGTCATGGCACGGAAACCTCTCTTTATTTTTTTCTTATTTTATCGGCCAATTTTGATGACGTTCATGAAAATCAGGCACGCATTGAATGTGTTAATAAGCTCTGGAATTGATATTTAAAAAAAAATTACAATCCTTGAGTAAATTATGGAATAATTTTAGAACTTTTAGTTGAAAGGCATTGAAAGTTGAAAGTACAAATAAAAGCTATAAAATAATCAAGATAAGGAAACGTGGCTGCTCTGCAGAAGTATTTGAATATTAATCCTTGGGTGTAATATTACCTGGCAGTGTGATGTGGTGCAGAAATAATGAGGGCATGCCTGATAATATAATTTCAGTTAACTGTAAGGCTAAGACTTATGCTTCCAAAATAGAAAAAATGATTTATCTTTCACTGGGTACTTTGAGATGCACCAAAAAGGTTTGTTTGGAAAAATAAACGGATGACTAGCAAACAGGTGACTGCCTTCACCAGTCAATATTAACCTGACTTTCAAAAGGTATGAATGATTTTCGTTTTGATATTCTGAAAATTGCCAAAAGTACTCAATGCGTCAAATTATCTCTCTTGCTATTGGACCCATGCTGTGCAGATTATGCTCAGGTATAGTTTTTAAGTTGGGTTTTGCACAAATTATTTCAATATCAATTTTTTTGCTTGGGCTTCAATCGGGGTCTTGAGTTCAAGAACTGGTGGAACCAATGAACCGAAGCAACCCATCTGTAGAATGTTTATTGATAGGCAGGTACTGCTTATGAATGCCTTGAATCAATAGATTACAGGAAGTTAATGCATATTTTGGACCTGAAATGGAACGGAAGAAGTGATGGTCGCAAATATGTATGTATGTATAGGCTAATAATCCCCACTATAGGCGCCTTCCCCAGAAGTGTGAGAGCAGCTATTTGAATTGTCTCTTATCCCTGCTCTTGTATGTGGTTAAGTGATCATGTGGTTCAGGCTTCGTCCCTCACCCACGCGTGGAAGCAGTGAGTGCCTATTTTAAGCAGCCTTGTTGGCATCAGTGGAGAGAGGGTTGCGCAACTTAGGGATGCAACTGGTCGGAGCAATTTTCTCCATCTGCGTATGAGAGAAAGTACTTCATTTAAACATCATTGCCATCCATACTCTCAAGTCAGGGGTGGACTAAGGTGGTTTTGTGGAATTCACCACTTTTTGTGGCACCTTGTTCGTATGCAATACTTCTAAGCAATAATACATCTGTTTTTAGACTAGTGGCGAATGGGCACCCTCGAATTATCTTTAAACGGTATTTTTTTGAGCTTGGGGGTTGTGTTTGCAACTGGGAAAAATATTTCTGATTTTTTTTCATTCCTAATAGTTGATTCTGATCGGTTTACAATGCGATTAGGAATTTATTGTGATTGAAAATGTGTTTCAAGGGTGGTGTGGGCCCTTAGAGTGAGTCATCAAAGTGAAGAGTTCAACAAATTCCTAACGCATTGCTACCAATTGGAATCAAGCATTTTGAATGAAAAGTGATTGGAACAATTTTGATTAGTGTTGAGCACTACAACAGGAGGATTACAGTCCCCACTAATCCACCCCTGTTCCAAGTGTAACTGGAGATTTTGTCACAAGTACATATATTGCTCCCCAACCTTATTGGTCCTATTAGTGCTGAAAGGCAGTAGCCGTGTTGCCCCGCTAGAGTTACTTATGGCAAACTACACATGCATAATGCCAAGATGAAAGCATCATGAAATGGTGTGCAAAGCCTTTGCGCACATGATGCTCTCTCTCTTTCTCTCTGTGCTCGTGCGTTTGCCAACGTGAATGTGTTCGTTCGTGGGTGGGGAGGGGAAGGGTCTGGGGAAGTGGGGGGCAGGGTTGTTTGTGTTGTTGATTGTTGTGGGTGGGAGTCGCTCTCCCTTCCCTTTGGTTGTCATCGGATGTGTTTGCACACATACTACTACTGCCCTATTGATTGTTTTTGTTGTATGCATATATTTCTCTTGTGTGATATCTTTAATGTGTTATCATTTCATTCCAGGATTTGTACTGTCTTATTTTATTTACCACTACACATTCTCTCAGAAATATGAATCATTTGTCAACTTTTCTTGAAACTTTTAATCGCTCTTTGGCTGCTGGTGATGTTGATGAGGATTAAGTACTCGAGAGTTATTCTTGGGGGTTTTTGGGACATTTCATTACAATTCTAAAAAGTTCATTTGAAAAATATGCTTTGGTTATTCATTAGCTCAACATGAAATGCACACATTTCCTCAAGGGAGAGAGGTTTGCCACTTTATGTATCCACATTCCTTATGTAACCACAAAATCGGAAATTAGAATTCCTTTGGCACGTTTTCTAAACCTCATAATTTAATGCTTGAGCTGGCTAGATCGCAAGTCCTCCTCTCTGTGGGGGGAAATTTTGCAAGGAAGAACCTTTTTTTTTCTACCGGAAGGGGTGGAGCGTGTACAAGCATCCCGTACCAATCCTATTCCTGAGGGAGAATCCCATGCTTAAAGGACAGGTTAATGGAATATCAGATAATTCTGTGAACTTTTATCTTCTGCCAAAACCTCAAAAAAATATATGAAGTTTGTTTGTGATTTCCTGATGCTAAAGCCCATGCCAATGCCTAGGACTCTGGTCGATATTTAGCCACGTTGGTTCAACTCTGTCATGCATCTAATTTCTCTCATCCAGTCTCCAGAGCTTGTAGGTTAATGGAAGTACAGGCTAGCACCCCATGGTAGTGGTATGTAAGTGCTAACGAGCAAAGTAGGGATTAGTTTGGGTAAGAAGGGATAGTTGCTAATATGTAGTCCCATTCATGAAAGAAATGATATTGGACCATAAATATGTATAAAGTGGGCCTGAGAGAGCAGGTAAGAGGAAATGGTCGAATGTTGAAGTACACCCAATACATATGTTTCCCACATCTGAAGGGTTAAGAATATTTAAGGTATTGGCTCATATGATATTGTACCTTGATAATGACATGGCAGTTTCAAAACCAAAGTAGGAAGTAGAGGGTTTGTGTGGTCTTACTTGCCAAGGGATATTATGTTATTTCCCTTGAATATGGCTCCTCTATTTTTAATCCCAGAAGTGTTTGAGTATCAGAAATGGGTGTTATCTTCACCTGCACAACATCTGCTGGGAAAAATTGATCCAACCGGCTGTATGGCTGCTTCCATTCCCCTCCATTGAAGCTGCTCTCACCCTCCACCTTTGGCAAATTGCCTCACATTTTCATTTATATAATATTTAATTTGCTAACATTCTAAAAGATGCACAATGATATTATTTCAAAGAAAATTTCAGAAGTTTACATTGTTGTTCGAATCCAGTGAATCAAAATACATTGTTGCTTAGTCGTTTCAATAAGGTAACAATGTATTTTTGATGAGATTTATGGGATCAAAAAACATATTAATATTACCACAGGAGTGTCTCAAAAGGCTTAAATATGTAGATTTCTATAAAATAAACATGGATAAATAAACATTGTAAATAATTTAAAGTTTATACATAATTGCATATATAATAAGTTGATAACTTAGGATTGGGAGGCAGAATGATGAGAGGTGAGTGGAATGGTCATTCATTTGATCATTGCACAATTTAAAATCAGGGTGGGAAAATTAACAATTTCAAACTGTTTGAAAGAATCCATTTTCGTCCCTTGTGATATATGTATGTACTGGTAAAACTTATGGATCAAAATTGAACCAGAGGCATTTGTCATTCAATGTCTTGCATTTCCAGAGGAGACATCATGATTGAAAAAACATTGTCTATATTCATCTGCAGAAGGACCTTTGCTGTCGTCATTATCCCCAGCTGTTCAAACCGTCGTCCTTCCCATAAAATGGGGCAGTTTTCCCGTGAAACAAAAAAATGGATTTTTCTGATCCTCCCTACATTCAGATCCACCTAGGCATGCCCTGATAGCTGTCGCAATGAGTGTGAGCTTTAAAATCAGGAAGAGAATTCAAAAACGAAGGAAAATCATTTGACTGACAAGTTCAACTTGGCATTTATTTGAGTCTTTTATTGTTTGGAGCCAAAAATTTTGAATAATGATAAATATTTGAATGTGCATACCTTATCATTAGGAAAAATATTACTATTACTTCATCATTTCAGTTGGGCCCAGAAATATCATAAGATTGTAAGATGATTTCGTCTGTGTCGCTCTCTGTTCATAATTGCTCAAGCAATCTAAGCCTTCCATGTAGCCCCTGAGTTTCTAGGGGCTCCCAGCCTAATTCAGGTATGAGGTTTGTAATGCTCTTTGTCCACACAAAGCAGTTTTTGGCAAATCCTGCAGCTTTCCTTTGTATTTTATTGAGTTCATGGATTACATCTTTCCACACTAGATCCCGTATGCTTGGTAGGTACTTGAGCTGTGGCCTGACGAGCGCATAGTACCACCTCTTTTCCACTTTTTCAACCGAATCAAACCTTCCCACAGTCTGCTTGATGAATTCTAGGGTGGTTCTTGGAGTCAGCCACTTTGCTAGCCCAGTGCCTCCACGAGGACTCATCCTGGGCCTTTCACGCTTTCAAATCATTGTCGTCATCACCTCCTTAAAATAGCTCTAAATAACTGGATAAGAAAACCATCCCTTGACAAATCCTCACCTCTGCAGAGCTCTTCCACTATTATTTCTCGTATCTGTGCACATCAATAGATTTGAAGTTATCGTAATTACCACATATTTGACTTCATCTGTCGCCTCCATTCTTACTGACCCCACCTATGACATAGAATTAGAATTAGAATTTTTTATTTGTCCACAGTGATACAATACACTAGGTACACACTAGGCAGGTATATAGGACACGTCAAAATATCAAATATTAGTTTTAAGTACAATATACACATCGAATATGCATGGGGATAGTTGGACGACCTCTGCAAAGAATGTGTATTGCTGTACATTTGCAGAGATTTAGTTCTTGTTTGTACTTTTGGCTCCATGCATAAACATTTTTTAGGTATAATGAGAGTATTTTAAAGTCCAGAGTGTTCAATGATTTCACAATAGATGAAAGTATCATCAGCAAATGAACATAATTTACTGTTAATTTGGGAGCATAGTTTTGAATTTGAACAAAAGGGATCATTACACTCTTGTTTGGGGCTTCAAATATCACTTTAAACTAGCCAGAGCTAATTCTTTTGAGAACTGCTTCTTGCCCGGTATTGCTCTTAAAGACGCGTATTGAATTTCCTATTTTTTTCATCTTCTTGCAACTATAAAGTATCTGCTATGAATGCACCCTTATTATTATTTTTGTATTAATATTATGGTGCACAAAGGTTAAGAAAAGACTTAGCTGTTTCACAAAATAAAATATATTTGCGACCGGTTTCGATACAGCGTATCATCATCTGGCCATTAATATTTTGGTATTGGTAGAAACTTTAAAATTTCACTTATTAAGTAAAGCGTCCAATTTGCAGCTACCTTTGGCTATCATAAGTAATTTGATATTGTAAACTGGTTTTTTATGAGTTAGACGTGTGATTTTGAATTAGATAACATACAAATTTGTACATCTTTTGGGCAGCCTGAAGGAAGCATAGTGTAGCAGTGCGTGAAGGTGATGCATAACTTAGTATGTACTTAGCATTGAAGGATTTCAAAGTCCAAAAATTCCTCAGTGGAAAAGGATTCCACTCAATATGAAGTTGACTTTCATAGTTTGAGTCCTAGTTGAAGCTATTCTGTGGTAGTTTTTCTCTCCTCAAAAGGTTGATTGGCATTGTGAAGTTAATTTTCTTGATAGAAGCTTTTGTGGATCATATCAGTTGTGGATGTTGTTTTTTGGGTGTACCCTACAAACTAAAGTGGTGTGTATTTTGTTTGATATTTTGTGCCCACGTCTGGTTCCTTTTTCTGGATGAGTCTGCATGAAACATCATGAACTATTATTCCCATTTTATATGCAGGGCATCCCCAAAAAAAACATCAGCTACTACTGAATTTAGGTTCCTCTGATGAATTGAAGGAAAAATGTTTATTGGGCTTCGCACTGGGTGATGCTTACGAATACATAGCATTGATATTTCAAATTCTACTCATACAATAGAGCTAACGGTAACTTGAGATGATGGACACTCCATGTTAAGAATTTTGTATTTACATATGTACAAATAATAATGTACCAGTTAATTTACTCGTGAATTTTTCAAGCGGGTTTAATTACTGCAAAGACATTATTAGGCCAGGTGATTTTGCGTATTGTTTAGATATCTTCAGGTCAAATAACAAAAAATGTCTCTAAGGAAAAATGATATTAAGAAAGGAATTAGGAATACATATAAGGAAAAGATAGTCTCTGACGTTTGCCATAGTTGAATGAATGACTCTTTGATGTGTTTTCATTGGGATGAGGTAGAAGGGCATTCATGAATGCTCACATGCATATGTTTAAGTGAGGAATTTTTCTCGGCTCTTCCTCTGCTCTGTTCTTTTTACTTCTGCCAATGATTCTGTGTCTGACTTGAAACGTTGGTGAAACTGAAAGGTGTGTTCCAGTGGAAGAAGTTAAAGGATCAAGTGCTGGGGAATGCATTATTAAATCCAGCATAATGCTTTCTGGTCTTATTTTTTTTGTCATCCACCGCTATACACCTACACATTTCAAACTCTCCGTGGAACAATTTATTGATGTAATTGCTCTTATTGAAGGACTTTTGTTGGTTAAATTATGTGTCTATGATGTTTTTGACTATACTTCAAGATACATAACACAGACCTCTTTTCCAGGACTCAACATGTATATTTTAATGAAGAAGTTTCATGAGTTTTTGCTGTGCCTAAATTACCAAACCTATGTCATAATAGTTTATTCCGGAGATTATGTTGAAAAGTATGACTTAAATAGAATAGCTAACATTTTATCTAGTGTCTGAAATATGTAAAGACTGTTGTGTTATGCCTGAAATTTGCTATTTACAATGGTGATGTAGTCCCTTTGCATTAATATTTATGCATTTTGCAATACTTCTACCTAATGTTTTTTTTTACGATTCCATACAGTTAATCAATTCATGACTATTTCTCTTCTTTCTGCTGCATTGGTTCATCTAGGCATTGGTAAGTTGTGAGAAATGTCGTAATAAATGCAGTCTTCTTCTCACCTCAGCATGAGCATGATCTTGGCACTTCATTCATTGTGGGGATATGTTGCACTACTGCAAATTGGGTGTGTAACCACTAGCATGCACCCTATTGCATATTAGATCAATGTTTTTGTGTTTTTTAGAAGTACGGGTTGAACGTTTGCTTATCCATCACATTTAGATGTTCTCTCCAAACTGTACACCTCTCTATCCCTGTTCTGCTCTCTGAGTCTGTGAATGCGTGTGAATTGAGTGTGGTTGTGGTGGCCGAGGTGGTGTTCAAATTCTCGTTCCTTTCTGTCTGTTGCAGGCTCCAGATGGTGAAAGCCAGCCAAGCACAGAAGTGGACTTATTCATATCAACTGAGAAAATCATGGTTCTCAACACTGACCTTAAAGTGAGTGTGCCAATTTGACATTTTCTCATTTATCTTGTGGGGACCTTCAGGGTTCACACGTGCAGTCGGGGAAGTCACGGAAACAGGAATTGGGACTGCTTGTTGTGCAAATCTCGGGGAAAATAGGCCTTGATCAGGGAAGATTCAGGAGGTAACAGCAATAAGATGACAATGGAGAATGAACTTGTGGAATATTTGTGCGTTTGAGTGGTGAGTTGGGTGTTTTGTTGCCTCACTGGCCGATAGCACCTACTTGGCTCTACTTGACTGAATCACTGCTGCGTGCTTCTACTACTACAGCTTGACTTTATTCAGAATGTACCTCCTTGCATTTGTCCACAAATCCCTAAACACGACTTTTTAGCCATTAATTTCAACCAAGGAAATGGACTGGTAAAGTCGGACGTCAGGATAGCTGGTTGCTATGGAGAAAGCCGTATTTTTTTCCAAACATTTGAATTACTGCAGTTACTACCTTGAGGAATTTTTAAACATTGAATTTCTTATTTCTGTGGTATCTTAAAGCCATTTCATCACTACTGAAAGTTGACATAAGTGCCATCATCTCACAGAAATTTTATTCTGAGCCCAGTGTTAATGGTCGACATATAAAGCTTTCATAAATAAAATATTTTTACAAACATGGCAGGTGACAGTGGCATATGTGAGGCACTTCCACAGTCTAATGATTGTCCGTATTTGCCGAAGTTGACATGGTAAATGAAAATAGGGGCTGCATGTGTAAGTATTGTGCCTTTAAGCATACTAATATGGTACACTTAGCAATTTATTTGAATGGTGCAAAGTCAACTAACTCACTAGTGTTCCCAAGAAAAAATGTGAAATCTGTACAAAATGTGTACCGTGAATATCATGCCTCTTTCATGTCTTCAAATACAAGGATTATGTTCTGAATAATAGATTATGAGTAAATGCACAGAGTATATTTACTTTTATCCTAATTGCTGTCTAAAAACTGGACGTGATGAACTGGATATCTAATAATACCATTTCAAAATGCAAAGTAATTTTCTGTGAGATAGGAAAAATTACTTAACTTTCACTCAATGCTTTGACTTGACTTGTGGTTTATTTAACCAGGCCCAGATGAGGCCACAATCTGGCCCCCTCATCCCCTGGGCCTACTCCACTCATACTGATTCCGACCAAATGAGTTTGTGTGGTGAATTTAGTGATAGGTTAACAATGGACAATCACAACTGTGCTTGTAATTGAATAGGGGCAACATGACTGGATACGTTTGACAGACCTAGAAACCCCCTATTGTGGAGTGGTTATCATTTGGTTAAGGTGGGATTCGAACCTGGATCTCCTGGTTGCTGGTCAGGTGTGCTTCCAGTGGCATCAATCTTCTTACTAGGGGTATTTCAGACTGGGCTACTGAACTAGGTTTTGTTCGGATCTAGGCCGGAGTCCCCTTAAAAATTTGTTATGATTGGGGAGGAAAAGTTGTGTCAGGCTTGTTGATTTTCCCTGGAGTGTCGAGTTTTAGGGTTGTAATGTTGATCACATGACTGTTCCAAAATGCCTTTTAAAAAAATTTAAAACCCACTATTTATGAAATTTCCCGGGGCAAGACCTCCCAGCAAGGGCCCCCCGAATATTATTTTATAAGTTGGCACCCCTGCAGCCAGTTGGACTGGTGTGGAAAGAGAAAGTGGGCTGACTCGATCCATTGTCTTTACAAAAATAATTGGTTTAAATACTCTGCACTTGAGTGCATGACTGCTCACGAAGTCACTTGTTTTGTGCAGTAAATTGCAATGTATGTACATGTAAAGGCTCCTTTCAATGAAGTCTCAAAGTTGAAGATCCTCTTCCTCCTTTATCCATATCTCTGGACTATCCTCCTTTATCATATATCTATCTTTTGTCAGCATCCCAGTTGGCTTTTCCAGGTCCACTGAACTCAAATGGAACCCAGATTACTCAAACAAGTTACATACACTATGGGGGGAAAATAGTATTCCAACAAAGTTTACAATCTGACTGCAAGATGGTCGGTTTCCTTTTTGATGGTGTTTTATTTTATAACTGTGATTTGCACTCAGGTGACTTGAATATTTTGTGGTGCTATTGCTAATTGCATGATGGCTGTTGTTTTGTCTAAATTCTTCAAACGTCCATTCAAAAATTCCAGTGTCTCTTCTACCCCTTTATGCTAATCTCTCTCCATATGTTTTTTCAACAATCGTTTTTCTGTCTTTTCCAGGAAATCATGATGGATCATGCATTACGTACAATTTCCTACATAGCTGATATAGGAGACTTGGTGGTCCTGATGGCGAGAAGACGATATGTGCCCCAAGAGGTGGAGGAGGCCCCCAAGATAAACAGGACTCCAAAGATGATATGCCACGTTTTTGAGAGTGAAGAAGTAAGCCCATCTTCCTTCATATTTAGTCATCTCTCTTCTTACTGCAAAGTCCTGGCTATTGTCTGCTTTCGTAAAATTAAAGAGTGGGGCATTGTTGAAATGGTCTTGAGAAACCTGCAAGAGTCGGTAAATTCTTCAGCACCTACTGCGTGGAAATTTGCTCATTTCTCAACCATACTTTAATGCTTCATTTTTAAAATGCCATTGTTTAAATTACAAAGTTTTGAGTGACTTAAACTTGGATGTGCAAACGATTTACCGCATATGAGCAGTGTCTTACATTTGCTGGAAGGGCATGTTAGCGATCACCATATTTCTTGTGTTACTTTTCATATGTTTCACATTAGTATACTGTAAATTTAAAATCAAAGAGTAATTTCACCAGTTATTAAGAATTTCTGTTTGCCATAATTTTCCCGTAAAATTCCTCATAATTGATGAATGAAAAGGAGTGTGAGAAAGTAGGCTCTTCTGTTGACAACTGTCATTCCCACGAGAAAATTACCTGCTGCGATCCTTAAATGTACTGGTGGTTCACAAATGCTCTTGTCTTTCTTTTTTTGGAATACGAACCCAAAGGCCTTTAAGGAGAAGTCATGGAATGTAAAACATTCAGATTTTGTGACAAGCAGGTGACTCAAATGCACAATTTTTACTTTGGACTGTATGTGTTTCCTGCAGTGTAATTAAGCATCATAGTCTGTGTAAGTGTAGATTATTGCTGAAAAACAAACCAACTCTGTATTCCATATCACATACTTGAATATGTATGTAAAAATTTATCCATAATTCTCAAAAATTGTGGAAACTATCATTCATAATCGTAAACTTTAAACTTTTAAGGATGCTCTAGGACTCCTGCTCTGTGGAAAACCAGTGGAAAGGCACAGAAATATCTGGGAATTTTATTTTTGCTGTAATTATCACTTTGACTGCAATTTTCTGTGGTGTCAATCAATATAAAACAGCAGAAGTAGCAATGTGCCTTTTTAAGCAACTCACTTGGTCAAATGGCCCCCTTGTGACGTTGCATTTTGTATTCCTGTGATCACCATGAGTTCCACATTAAGTTGACTGTATGGCCTCTTATGAAGATTCGTTTCCTCTATTATTTGCCATAAGCCACTCGAAGCGTTGTTGGAACAAATAACCTTGTTCCTTAGCATGTAATTTAAATAGCAGTGAAGATCTCTCAGGTTTTGAACCAGGTAAGGTCCTCCATTTCTCCTTCTAACGTTTTGACAAGCAACTCGCCTATTGTCTTCAGGGATTCAGAAGTCTAATGTTCATTGGATTGCTGAATCCCTGAAGATGTTGGGTGACTTGCTTGTCAAAACATTGGAAGGAGAAATGGAGGACCTCACCCGGTTCAAAACCTGAGAGATCTTCACTGCTATTGTTCACCAGACATTGCACGTCATTTAAATCTTAAACAGTGCCTTGAAGAAGGCGATGCGATCTTCTCTTAAATCTTTTTAATTTGTACAACTATGCTTTTTTTCTTCTCCAAATGTGCAAGTTTTAAATACTCATTAGGTAACAATATCAAAAAAAGTATGCCAAATTTATCTTACAATGAATGAGAAAAAAAAATCAATATTCCTGGCAAAATCGAAATTATGTCAGAAATAGCTGGAAATCTTAATTGAAATCTTCAAATGGTCATATATTGGATACCCTGATGTGTACTCTACCAGGTGGTGTATATGTACGTATTGTGTGGTACTACGTACTTGGCATTATCAGGTTAAGTTGCACGATTTGATAGTTGAAATGGTTATCATAATTTCTGCCATGTTTGTTTCTTTCATTTCAGGCACAATTTATTGCACAATCAATAGGTCAGGCTTTCCAAGTAGCATATATGGAATTTCTGAAGGCTAATGGAATAGAAGATCACAGTTTTGTGAAAGAAATGGATTACCAGGAAGTTCTAAATTCTCAGGAAATATTTGGCGATGAATTGCAAATGTTTGCCAAGAAAGAAATGCAAAAAGAGGTAAGGTACATTTCCTCTTGATTTAGCTGTGCGACGTAAGCATTTCCACTTGTCGTTTATCGCTCTGTTGAGTGTGAGGCGCATGTGCGGAGTTCCCGCCCCTATCTGTCACTCGCCTTCCCCACCACTCATCAGATGTCTCTCACTCACAGTGGCCACAATCTCTCCTCACTTTTCCTTTCATTCCTTTATTGATTGTGAACATTGAAGAGCCCTGTATCTTCCCATTCGTTGCCTACTTCTCAAGACATTCATGGTGAAAATTCTACTGCCTTAACTAGGGATGGTCGGATCGGATACCTCGGATCCAAATATGCACAGATATTGCCCTTCATCAGATACATCCGATCCAAAGTCGCGGAAGACATCGGATCTGGATCCGAAATTTCAAATAATAGCTTCAGAGAATGCAACGCATAAGATAACAATGCATAAGGGCAATGCATAAAGAGTTCCGATTCTATCTTCAAATGCACCGTCGCATGTGATTCTTGTCCTATTCATAAACTGTTTTGTATGAAAGCTCTCGCAGAGGTTACGTAGGAGAATTTCAGGGGTGAAAAATGAAAAAGGCAAAATACGACTGGCACATAGCGTGACTCTTCCTCTAGAGATTGAACAATCATCGGGGGAATCCCAGCATCAGGAATTTGAAAATGCATTTGGATCTGAAAATATCCAATCCGAAACATCTCTGAAAATCAAGGATCCGATCCGAATCCGGATCCGAAAAAAATCCTGTATCTGTCCATCCCTAGCCTTAACCTTTTTGCAGATGAGTTGATGATATGAGGCTCATGCCGAGTGGGTCACGGCTTTTCCTCTGCTGCTTGCTCATCGGCCTCATTGTTGTTTACACTCTTAAGAGCAAATCCCTCCCTCGTTGAAAAGTCCTCCTCCATAACAAGTAAATGTACTCAATTGACATCACTAAGTCGTGGAAATTGGACGGCAGCTTTTGCATGGGTTTATTTTAAACTTATGACAGAATGCTTGAATGAGGAAAATTTGTTTTTTGTCGCAACTTGTATTTCCCTTCCTCCATCTTATGAATTCTTTTAATTAGGGATGGGTCGGTTTGTTTCTTCACTTCTTGCTTCTGCTGGTTTTTGAAGGTCAGAAACAGGACCACAACTGGTACCAAAGAGAACCGCTCGAGAAAGAAATTGTTGGAAAAACCTGCTTAAACCCTGTTCACTTGTCAAAAGTGAAGGACTTGCAAAAAATCATGAAATTACATAGTTTTTGGAACTGGGACTGGAACCATTGCCTTAAAGAAGCAGCACCAATAACATGTACGGTGGAAGCCTGGTTTAGCGAGTGATAGTCTTTGTACAGCCAAATGGCCTATGTTTTACATGTAAAATAATTCAAAAAAGTTCCTTTCACAGTGTACGCTCGGTATTACAACAGATATTTCTTGGGGGCGATGCACCGCTAAGCAAGCATTAGCTATTATGTTTTGCATTATCTGTTTATTAAACTAAAAATACTAGATGTATGTCAGATCTACAACAGCTAAAGCCAGTTACGTCCAAGCATTTATGTATGTGATTTACAGCCTTGAGTATGCTCCGCTTGCTCCCATTTCAAGTTCTTTTTTTTTGTTATGCCCAGTTATCAGTGGGAGGGGAATGTGAGGAAGATGACAGTGGGAGAGGGAGTTAGTTCCCCCCATCCTCTTTGGCTGGCTTCGTTGCTAATAGGCTACGTCTTAAGCGTGGGAACTTATATTATAGTGAAACCCCCTCCATCTTTTCCCGTGTTAGGTATGGAAGTTGAAAGCTCAACGTTGTCGTAATTAGATCAGTGCCCTTACAATGACTTTTGACTTATGGAAAGCTAGAGCAACGTTACTCGTTGCTGCATGCTATCCGACAATGTATATTTCGGGGTTTCATTTTGCATAGGAATGTAGTTCGATCAAGACATCTTCAGCTATTGTGATGTAGGAAAATCAGAATTATTACCTAGATGGTAAAATAACAGTCATCCTTAGGTTACCGATCGATGACTCAGCACCACCGAGTAATCAACTGTAAAAAAATTTGTAAAAGCAGAATTATTGTGCTGATAGCAGAAATCCTCTGCTTAGCAACCAATCATATCATTGCATTATCAATCAATATCTTCATTATCTTTTCTTCATACTCTCCAAAATTCTGTATGATTCAAAGTTTCACATCATATAAGAAAAAGTATGATGCACTTCCGCACAATCCCTTAAATTTGTTGAAACGATTGGTTTAACTTAGATGCGGGTTACCTTCAAGGGCTATGTACTATGCAAGCACAATTAAAAAGTGCTATTTCCTTCACCATATCCTTTGAATCTCTTGGCAGTAATTCAAAGCTCCTAAGTACAGACTCCTAAGTCAAAAATAATATTCTGCTCTGAATTTTATGGCACAGCATATGCTTCTTCGCTAATCCTCCGGTCCCTTGTGGTGCTTTTATCTAAGGTATGTAAACCGTTCAGGGTTATTTGTTTTTAGAGGAACTGAAGATTTTGTTCTGCTATCGCTCACCAAAAACCTCTCAGACTACAGTCCGGCCGGCGATAGATGTCTGATGATAGCCCACAAGGAGGGGTGGAGAACCCTGCGCAAGCATTGTTTGCAGCCAATCACATGCATACGAAGCAAAAAAACAAGCCTGAAAAACCAAAACAAGGGATTGTTCCTTTGGGTCCTTCAAGGCCGTCGTCTCTTCTGGCTCCTTTCTTCACGGAAGCATTTTGTTTACATATGTAACGTGGGCGTTTCCCTTTCTTACCTGGCAACCTTACCCCCTACCCCAAACTAGCCCCTTCTGCCTGTCGTAGGACAATTCTCGGCGGACGGACTGTATAGAGGCGTGATCTCAATGCACATAATCCTTTGAGCACGATCCAAGGCAGAGGGCTGACAGGGCCTCAGCATTCAGCTGAAGAGAGCGATTGAAAACCACCGTATTTAATTTGCCATACCGCTTTACTGTAGCTGTATTTCAGTGAACTTTCGGCCAATTTTCCCAACTGACTGATGTACTGGTTAAACATTCGAAACTCAATAAAACTAATATTGTTGGCATGATGTATTCGCAAAATTATCCAAAAACTTCCACCGCATAGTAGACATATTTATCCTAACTAGTTATGCTGTTTTAACAGCTTTCTTCGGCCATCAAAAAATATAAGAACGGGAATAAAATCACTGAAAATGGCGAAATCAATATTTTATAAAATTGAAAATGCCCCATTTCCTTCTTTATACATGTTGATACTCAACTAGATTGTGCATGATAATGGCTCTTTACCTGTTTAACTTCATTCAATACCACGTCAACAAAAGAAAACTGTAAATACAAAAAATAATGAGACTTGGGTGGGTTTATTCAGCACCTTCAGAGATGACGAGTACTCCGTTTTGCAAGTAATTTCAGAGGGATTATGAGCACTCGTTAAACCAGGCTTCTACTGTGTTGTGATGGGGGGAGGGAGGGGGTTGGTTGGTTTGTTTTCTGGGGTGGGGATGGTGAGTGTGGGACAATGGCAGGCGGCGGGTGAGGAGAGATCGGGGAACCTGGACAGGGAAAGAGAGGGGAAGGGGGCGTTATTATGTGGGGAGGCTTGCTGCAATGATTGGCGTACATGAAAAAACGAGAGCTTACGAAAAAGATTCTGAGTTTGATAGCATATTTATTGCAGAAAAACAGGGCAAAATACACATAAAACACATGAAATAGTTCAATATCTTTCTCTGCTTCGAACATCAAATTGGCCAGTGATAATAACCAAAATGATTACATCGACAAAACAATGACAACTTAATAAGAAGAATACAAGAAGCTTCCCTTCCAATTAGTCTTTGTCCTGGTTTCTCACCCCAGACCTGAGCACACAAAAATGAATTTACGAAAGAAAACATTAACCTTAAGCACAATTATGTATAGAAGAGCACTTGGGTGACGTTATTCGGGATTGGGTTCTACTTATCGAGTTTTCCTGCTCTCGTTCACAGCTGAGGGATGACCGCCTTGGGTGGCTCCTTTTCGGGGGTTTTCTGCGCCCTCTGCACACCGTGGGCTGAGAGAATGACAAGGGTTGACCTTCTTATTGGTGATGGAAATCTACCATTCATTCTCCTCTTTCCTTTTTCTGCCCGTTTCCTCCTTTCCAGTCCAAACTGCTACGTCTCCAGGCCCTCTCTCTCTCTCTCTCTCCCTCTCTCCCTCTCCCTCTCTCTCTCTCCCTCTCTCTCTCTCTCTCTCTCTCTCCTCAGACTACTTATATTTAATGGGGCACTAGCCCCGACAAAACGGCAGAGCCTACGGCAGCGTAACGAAGCCAGGGTTGGTGTATCTCCATGAGCTGGTGGCTCCTGAGGTTTTATTCCCCAAAGAGGGTTGGCTTTCTGGGGGTGGGGAGGAATTGGGCACAGACTGGGTTGGCTGCTGCTCGTTCAATGTCCTCTGGACGCCCTCAAACCAAAATCCTCAAAGCATGAGGCATTTGTGTTAGCCTATGAAAGCCGCTTCCCTGACACCCTGAATGAGTGGCAGTCACATGCGTTTGGTCGGGGGTCGCTCTACTATCAAAATTGGATTGAATCAGTCAGAGAGTGAAAATTGGGTTTAAATTCTGCATATAAGTCGTAATGAAGTATGACTCTCTTCAGAAATTGATGCTGTAGTAATTGAGAAATGAAGAATTTGAGAGTACTAGAGAATTGCCTCTTGAGCAACGCATAATTCTTTCATTTCTGCCTGATCTTGTCATTTCTGTGTGGGCGTGTGTGTGTGGGGATGCCTTCTGATTGGACGCACTTATGTTTGTGTGCAGGTGGTCGTTCCCAAGGCCAAGGGGGAAATCCTTGGCGTGGTGATTGTGGAGTCTGGTTGGGGCAGCATGCTGCCCACCGTAGTGATAGCAAACCTGGCGCCAGCTGGAGCGGCGGCACGCTGTGGCCAGCTGAACATTGGGGACCAAATAATCGCCATCAATGGCGTTAGTTTAGTCGGGCTCCCACTCTCAACCTGTCAGAATTACATAAAGGTATTTGTACTTTGTGCCTATAATTGCATGCTGTAAATTGCTCTCTCTAGCTAATTGTGTGTTGGGGTCATTCCACGTCAGCTCTATGTAACACAAGTCAGCATGCGATGAGAAAGTGACAAAATTCGGGAGAAACGTGCGTGAGGAAAATTTGAATGCTGTCAAATAACATGAAAGCTTTTAAAAATGATTTTTAATCAGTTAAAATATGAAAATGTGTTTGAAAATTTAAGTAGCATTTGCTTTGACCACATGTATCCAGAAGAAACTTTAATAATTACTTTGTTTATAGCAGGCAATTAAAAATGCAACGCTGTTATAAATTGTTGTAAAACTCAGTGAATGTGTATTTTTTCATTACTTGTAACGGTCACTAAATGTACGAAATTTGCAAGGAATCAAAAAGGTTGGCTTGAGTGGTGTGTACTCACGTGGAATGACCCGTCGGAGATAGTGCTTGCCTTCAATTTGCAGTGTTTCCTTATCCACCAATAGTGCTTGCGATCATTCTTCATGCTAAGCACAGCGATGGCCAAGTTCTAACAACAGGTATCTCAAATTCGGCCGCTTTGGGACAGGTATCTTAAACATAGTGTAATAAAATTAAAACAATAAAATACAAGCAAAAAAAAAACTCTTTGTTTGAAAATGAATGCTTCTTTTTCAGGTTAATGAACTTTTGGGTTTTAGTTGCAGTGTACGAGTAAAAAAATTAATAGTTCTTTGCTCTCCTGAGAAAATGCTATTTTTGAGATACGTGTTGTTAGAACTTAGCCATCGACATGTATTAAATGACATCATATTCACGTTGAATTTCATCACTATCTCTAAATACATATGTCTTGTTAACTTGCCAATTTTTCAATAGCATTCTCTCTGAAGCTGATATGCATACTGAGCTCATTTACTTGAGTATTGCATCTTGGTTACTAATCAATCAGTTGTAATGAATTAAACTGAAAATGATACAAGGTTTAATTCTACCTTTCTTCAATACCATCAGCAAGTCATGTTTTTTATCCAGCTTAATGTGAGTATAGATATGGTTTTTGTTGCTCTAAAAACAGTCTTCCCAATTTGAATGCTATTTACTCAAGAACGTATCGATGCATGGATATGAGAGTCCAAATAATGGAAGAATGGACTCGTGTATCCCAGAACAGAGCTTTCTTATTATTGAACTTGCACGGAAAATTGTTGTCAAAGAAAGCTCCCCTATTTTTAGTGGAACTCTAAAAGCAATATCTGCACCAGTTATCTGCATAGTTGATAAAATTGGAGTCATAATCACAAGGTATCAATAGCGTTTTTAGTAATGGCTTTTGTTTGTTCATTTAATTTTTGAACCGAGGGACCGGGGCTATTACCTTGGTGAGGGAAAATGAGAAACTGTTAGCTTGGTGCCAAGTCAATTCTTGCTATCATCTGGCAATTCCTGCTATCATTCGTCACCCGCATTTAAAGTGTCTGCCGAGATTCCTGTCCCTCTTATTCTCTACCCTAGCTCTCAGCAGACCTCTAAAGAAAGGATAACTGAAAATCAAAATAGGAAAAAGTAACAATGCTTTGTAATGTTAATTCATTTTTGTTAATAGTATGCATGTATAGTGCAGGCGGTGCATTTAATTTTCCAGGAAGCCTTTAAAAATTATTTATTATTATGAAAATCTAGACATTTTCAAGGGAATTAATTGGCAAAAATGATTCAGGATTTAAGATTTGTATGTCGCAGATGCATCTCATGAAAAAAAAGAAAGGATCAGCTTTGGTTTCAATAAAAGGCTGAATTTAATGCCTTGAGCACAGAAATACGTGCATATTGGGTGTATATTTTGATGAGAAATGCTGTACCATCTCGTCTCTCAAGTGTGTCCTCTTTCTTTTTCAGAATACAAAAAATCAAACAGTGGTGAAGTTGACGGTGGTTCCGTGCGCTCCAGTAGTGGAGGTGAAGATTAAGCGGCCAGACACCAAATATCAGCTGGGTTTCAGCGTCCAGAATGGAGTGGTAGGATTTGTTTCCCTTTGCAATAACCACACCCTTTCAAGGTGTATCGAGTGCGTGACGACTAATTTCTCTTTTGCAGATATGTAGTTTGTTGCGTGGGGGAATTGCGGAGAGAGGTGGTGTGCGTGTTGGACATAGAATCATAGAAATCAACAACCAGAGCGTCGTGGCTGTCCCTCATGAAAAAATTGTGAATCTTTTGGCGACGTCTGTTGGGGAGGTGAGTGTTGGTTGTCTTTCTCTGATACTAACACCGTTTGTTGTGGTCGCTTTGCTTTTCCCCACGAATGGCCCTCTCTCAAACATTGCCCTCGCTCACTCCAAGCAATCCTCCTGTAACTATTCAACCAGAGAACCAGTGGAAACTCTTAATTGCCCATCTTACTAAGCGAGAGAAAACAAATGAAGGAGGTGGAAACATCATTTGCCTCGGTGCATTCAAATTAATTAAAGTAGGTAATGAATGAAAAATTAAAAACTGCTGAAAACTGCTGTGCGCTCTGTGTTGAAATTGAGGCGAGTAGTTCGTAACTGCTTTGATGTCTTTTTTCCCGAGTTAACTTCTTCATTCCATAATTGTATCCATGTTATGTATTTTTTGTTCCAAGATGTTGTCTTCTATGATTCATGGATTCAGTAAACATAACATCAATGACAATCACTTGAAACAAATGACTACGATAGTAACATGTTCCAAAAATTTCACCATGTTCTGTGCTAATGTGTTCTAAAATGTATTGAGGTATGAGTCTCCCCAGCTATCCATATAAATGTGCTCTGGTAGTCTTAAGGATTGTCTTTTGCATTTGACAATATGAAAGGTATTATTGATTATTTCTTTTGTGTTGCAGATTCATATGAAAACGATGCCCACGTCTATGTTCAGACTGTTGACGGGTCAGGAAACGCCCGTGTACATCTAGAGGAGGAAGCATGAGGGGACCTGTGGGTGTTGTCAAAACACGTACTGTGCAGTGAAAGTGCAGTTGCTCTCCTCCTCCTCGAAGAAGCTCTGTTTCAGTGGTCTGTGATGATTTTGTGCGAGAGCCAAGGTGAACACATATTCCCCAACATTCCTTGCTGGGAGGGAACGTGTGTGTTGGGGCAAGGGTGTCCCCTGACGCAACGCAATCATTGTGTGGTGCAAGTGCCTCTCAAAGCCATTAGTCGACTGAGGGTGAAGTGTAGAAAATTCCATTAGAGAAAAAGTGGGTGGACACGCTTTGATTTCAGTGCAGCATGAAATAATAATTGTGTACATACTTAGAGGTGGGTGGGCACTGATCTTATATCCTTTGGAAGGGGCCAGACTGCGTCCCCTCCCCACGGCTACCAATCAGGAGAAACAAAAAATGTTGGAGTAAAGTATTTTCTAGTCATTGAGATGAAGGAAGAAGAAATTCTTTGGGGAGTTTTTGACATTACATATTGATGATATAAGATGCAGTGGAATTTGGGGAGAAATGCTTGAAAAGTTGTCTGGTGGTGTACACTACAAAAGCCAATGCATGTGACATTTTAACAATATGGCATCCCTGAGAAGAATATATAAATATATCTTTTAAGAAATGAAAAGCATTGTTATTGTTTGTGGCTATAAAACTCACTACAGGGATAAATGCTGAGCTGGTATGATAATTTTGAATGCATAGCTTCCTCAAGCTACTAATATTTATGAAGTCATTTTACTCGGCATTCATTAATGGTGCTTTGGAAGTTTTACAATTTCAAATGTGAATGTGATTAGAATGAAAGGTAATTTATGGATAAAATCACAATTCAGTTTTCACGTTTAATATTTTATTTTTGTAAGCCTCATTCCCTTTGTGTTGAATTTGATGTTTCTATGAAGCCATTGAAGAAAGCACACCTGCAATGTGTGAATTAAATCAACCATTGCTTTCTTTGTAACGTGAATGTTACCTGTCTTGACAGTTCATTGCATGATCTCTAGGGTTTGGTGGTCAATATGAAAGGATTGTATTAAACAGAGATAATTGTCCTTGTGCCTGATAAAACTAATGATTGACGTATGTGATTTGCTTTTGGTTAATGATTTTTGTCTTCAAATTGTTTTTTAATGAGGAGACTTGGAAAACATTGCCGATTAACTGAACCCAGTATACTCCAGATCACACCCTATTTAGTATGCATTCACAATTAGAAATGATTTTCATGCAGCCTGACTGTTGTTTTCCTGACGTGCATATAATGTTCTACATGAATTGATATGTGTTCATAATGAATTTATTTAGATACAATCTGGTATGAATTGTGAGGACAATATGTGTATCTTTTATAAAGGTATGCTGTTGAAGAGTTGCTACAATACTTAGACTTAAAAATATTCCATTGAAAAGCAAGGGGGTAAAATGCCATGATGTGACTAGGAAATCACTCGACCGAGAAGGTTTAAAAGTTATGATTTTTTCCACTTTCTCTTGAATTATTCATCCAAGTTAATGTCTGCTGAGCCTGCAGTTAGTTTTCATTCACAAGGAGTCTTTTGGGATATTTTGAGTTTATTGCTGTATCCTCTCACTGAAAATAGGAACAAGCTTTATACTTTGTATCTACAATTTTTTAAAATTATATTTTATGGCGTTTGTTCATGTGCTGCAGTGTGCATGGTGCTTTTCTCTGGTCACTGGGTCTGGTATATCCTCGACTGTAATTGTACCTTAAGTTGTGCCATTGACATATTTGATTATAAGAATATATGAATGATGCAAAATAAACATCCATTAATTGCTTGTCATGCCCACTTATTTATGATATTGGCTGATTCGCTGATGTTTTTGTAACTTATCACTGGACATTTTAAGGTGAAGGTTTGAAAATATCTGTGACGTGTGTATAAATATCCTGTGTTTCAATCGCGTGGGAAGACCACGTATTTTTTTTGTAGATTCTATGAGTATTTTCTCTTTGCTTATTCTGCCCTAAGTGATCTGTGGGCAACGGCCGCATCACGCATGAGAAACAAAGTGAAGCGGTTTTGGACATGAACAAAGGTTGAATAGGTGACCGTACACATATATGTACATGTTAGGAATGCATAGCTTCTTCAAGCTGCTAATATTTGTGAAGTCATTTCACTGGGAATGCGTTTATGCTTTGGAAGCTTTAAAATTTCAAATGTCCTTAGGCTATGCTTAGGACATATAGGGGGTTATCTGAATGTGTTCAGTAAAACGTACATGCAATGCATTTGTTTGGACTCGAGAAACCATGACTTTGGTGTGGGGGGTTTTGTCGTATGAAGGTGATGTGCGGGTTGCATCATCACAGAGAAGTCCATGTGCTTCATGATGCAAGTTGAGTTAATTTCTCCATCTTTGCTTTGCTCAGCTTGAAAACTATGAAGATGATAAACAACGTCTATTACTCACCATCAAATACCATGGCTATCACCGTGTGATTTTCAATCTGCGTCTTTCTCATTGAAATTATTCTTTATCTCCTCCATTCTGCTCTACACCTCATTGCTTAATTTAGTTACTGTCTCAAATTAAAGGAAAGCCAAAAATCGATGCCTGTGGATTACATATTTTTAAAGTATGTACTCCATAATTTTCCTGTGTGTCTCGTCGATATTATTCTTGAAGTAATTTAAGTCGATATTGATTGGCAGTTTTGTGCAGCAATTTTGCTTGAAAGAGCACATATTGCCCTCTGGACGTACAAAATAACACGCATTGTCAGAATTCATTGAAATACCAGTAAATATGCGTGTTCATGACCTGTATGCATGCATTATATACCTATAAACGACGATGGAGGTGAGGTGGGGTGAGTTAGTTACCAATGAGTAAAAACATTGCAGTCGGCAATGCAATGAAAATCACAGAAGATGATGATGCCTTCGTAGAAGATGAAGACGATCAGTATAATGGAGGCACACCCATTCTTGTGTATTGTGCAAAATGCAGTACCAACGTTGAGTACGCCTAGTATTATTGGAATCCATGCCTAGTCGCTGTTCATCCAGTAATTAGTGATAGGGTGGTTTCCTATTCTTTTTTATTGCCTAAATCGAAAGGTTACTATCCCTGGAGTACGTATTTCACGCTTTTAGATTTTTAAATGACGATATCTGTTTTTCGCGATTAAATGAAAAGTGAAAATTTTCAAGCGTGCGAAGACTAAGTATGAATGCTGGGAAAAGCCCGTGTGACATCAGTCTGATTCCCGCTGGTGGCGTGTGGGGCGAGGATATGTGTGCTGCTGTGATGCAGGCTGCTAGCAGGTAGCAGAGTACCCAGCTAGCAGGTAGCACTTGGCTTAAATAAGGATAAGTAATACCTTATCAAACAAAGAAAACTTTCCGACCTTAACCAGTTTTAATAGGTGATTATTAAGACATTTCCCTGAGCTCTGTGCCTCATGCATGCATTGGTAATCACAGACAATGTAAAACTCCTATCTACTCGTGTAGATACTAGGCCACTGTGACGTCACGTGGAGTGGATTGGCATGGGCGCCAATCTGGCCTTTTTCAAATGAGGTTAAAAATGACCATTGACATTCGTCTAAACTGGGATTTCTAAAACCAAATAATTCCAAAGTCAGGTTTGCCTTTTATCAGTCCTTTGCACAATATCTTTCATTTTTTAAATTGCGCCACATATATACTCATCATCATCACTGGTCAATAATCCTAGGATCGGTTTGACGCAGCTCTCCACTCAGTTCTCCTATCAGCTAATCTTTTCACACCTACGTATTTCTTCTCTTTCACATCTCTCTTTACTTGTTCCATATATTTTGTTCGAGGTCTTCCTTTTCCATTCTTGCCTTCCACTTGTCCCTCGACAATTGTCTTCATCAGGCCATCATGTCTCAAGATGTGGCCTATAAGGTTGTTCCGTCTCCTTTTAAAGGTTTTCATGAGGCTTCTCTTCTCTCCTACCCTTCTTAGGACTTCCTCGTTACTAACTCGGTCGATCCATTTGATCTTCATCATTCTTCTGTAGCACCACATTTCAAGAGCATCTACCCTTGATTTCTCCGCTGCGGTCATTGTCCATGCCTCACTTCCGTATAGGAGCATACTCCAGATGTACTATGCATTACATTGGAATAATGAGTCACAAAATTACAATCACATGATTTAATACATCTAATATTCCTTGAAGAAGGTGATGATTTCTTTTAGAAATTGGGGGGTCATAGGAGAGAGGAGAAGATGGGGTGGCATCATTTAATTGCATTTAGCCATATTTTCATCTCTATCAAGAGCCACTATGGTTGGCCCTTAATCTGCTGAAATTATGATAATGTCATTTCTGTCAAAATGTTTTATAGTGCTAGAAATTCATTGCGAGTGAGGTTTTAGGAGGCTGGAGTGAGGGACTGGGGGAAATTATGACCAATGAGCCAAGTGAAAAATAGTTTAACGAATAATATTTCTAAAGGATGGTTAGTGTGGACTCTGGTAGGGATTGGGGGACACACTTTGCCAGCGGCAGGGTTGGGCAGAATACAGGCATTTGAAATTCAAAATACCTCTGACTTAGGTATTTGAGAAACAAACTACAAAATTGTATCTTTAATACCTTTCAATATACAAAATTCATTTACGGTGCTTACATATTTACTTTCTGCTGAGTTGAGAAAGGGAATAAGTAGCCTTACCGTTAGATGGAAAAAATGATCATGTGATTCAGGGTTGGTTGCAAGAAATACTGCATTGAGGTAAATTTTGGATGGGCTGTGTACATCTCTAAATTCTCTGCCCTACTTGGCTACCTATATCTGCTCCTTGATGACTCTGAGGTAGCACCTTAGCTCCGAGGACAAAGTCCTTTGATGGCGGAGTTCATTTGTTCAGTTACTCATAAAGTAATCCCTGAAGCATGATGTTGTGGAGCTACTTCAAAACTGTTTTACAAATGAATTTTTTATATTTTTGAATGGGAAAATAATAAAAATCTGTATTTGAAATACAAAATACACAAATAAATCAGGTCATGTATTTGAAGTGGTTGAAAAGGATGACACACTCTTAGACCTTTGTTGTGACTGATGACCGGTAAATAAAAAGATATGAGCATGATGCGCCCGCTCCCAGCAGGCTTCCCCCGCTCTTTTCAATGCGGGTCACAGAGGGATAGGCACGTTTCTAATTTTAAAATGTAGAAAAAAAGGCAGGGTCTTATGTACAAATTTAATTGGAATGTTCATGTACAAATTGAGGTCAGAAGACCTCTTTAAACACAACATTGGAAGTAATTGCACTATCCTCTGTTAATACTTGTTTAGCGTTTTCCTTAATATTTACAAAAATATTTTGAAAAGATCTTACCCTAGAGAATGCTACATGAAGTTGGCCATGAGAGAATACAGGGTCAGGCAGGAATAAGCCAGCTCTTTGCTAAATCTGACCCTGACCCTTGTTAATAGTCATCGTATAGGAAACCTTAATGGGAAATTGTCTGCGAGTCAAATTAAAAGGCATGGTGGGATCCGACGGCATTAACTGTATTCTTGGGATGAGGACAATCTTGCCGGAATCGATTTTTTTTTCAATTTTAAAAACCAATTTTAGGAAACAATAGCAATATTTAGGAAGTAAGATATGCCGTCGCATGTTCTCTGATAAATTCTGTGCATTTTGGTACCTCATTAGTAGAATTTGGTTGCCTATGAGTTGAGAAAAAGGTATCTATACAGTAGAAATAATATAGAGGATAGCTCTCACATCGATCACTATTCTAATACTAATGAGTTTCTTAGGAAGATCAACAACACAACAATACTTATCTCCATGTAAACAGGACCGGATTTACAGTAAGGCAAAATAGGCACGTGCCTAGGGGGCATCGCAGTCCAAGGGCGGCAAGGCTTTAAGGGCGGCAGTTCATTTAGTTACAGCAGTACGTAATGTTTTCATTTTTGAAATTACTCTTCTTTTTTGTTGTATGAATAGACATTATATTTAGAAAAGGTATGCATTAAGTGTTTTAGTTGCACAGGGATGCCGACTTACAAAAAGTATTGGGGGGACCCAAACCGGGGATCCGGCTCCGGAAAATGTTATAAGTAGTGGGTTTTAAGTTTTCTTAAGCATTTTGGAAGAGTCATATGATCAACATTAGAACCCTGATAACTCAAATCTCGACATCTTGACACTCCGGGGAAAATCGACAAGCCTAACACATTTTTTCCTCACACCCATAACGAATTTTTGAGGAGGCTCGGCCCCCCTCAGGCCCCATGGAGTCGGCGCCACTGTAGTTGCATAAAAGTTTAACTGTTTCATGTAGAATTAACTCCAAGCTGTTTTTCTTTAATTGAGTCATCTATGTTTTCCCTGTGTAAAAATTCAAGCATAAATTTATGCTGTCAGCCATATATCTGTTTATTCCTTTTTTCCAAACCTTACCTCATGTGAGTGACTATGCCTTATCATAAAAATCAGGGAGGGGGGGGGGGGCTCTAGTAATTACTCCTTAAGGAGCTCAATGGAGAGGTGCCTATAGCATGTATAACTTTGGGTAAATCCGGCCCTGCATTTTACATGATATAGACATGAAAGCATCCATAACATAAACTTTAACATAAACATTTAATCATATTAGTCTCCCCCGCTTATTTGAAGACAACATACGGTTCCTGGCAGGGTGCGGGAGGAGGCTACTGGCTGAAGGAGACAGGGCTGGTCGAACCACTTATGGAGGAGAAGGTGCCAGCAGTGATCGGCGACAATTGACAATCAGGTGGCACCCCTGCAGCTCCTGCTGAGGATGGCACACCCATTGTGTGCTGTGGAAACATAGGTGAGAATGTGACTTGTTTCTTCGGAACCAATGTGGCAATCAGCTGATTGATGTGACATTTTATGATTCGACCGTTAAAGGCACGCCTAATCACCCAGCCACAAATGGACTCGCGGAACACAGCATCTAGATGCTGAAGAAGAGATGTAAGGCTGCTACTGATGATCCCACTCCACTGACCACCAAGTTACGGGACATTACCGTATATGTCTGAATATAGTCCCCCCTTTTTTTCCAAAAATGCCCATGGTAAAAGTAAAGGGGGGGGCTATATTCAAACATATTTTTTTAACTTTTCCCGAAACTGAAGCCTCAAAATGAGGGGAGTGGAGGAGAGTGGACAGGCAAAGATGTATGCAGGAAATCATCACAGTTGGCAGTTTGGTACCAGCTTGAAGGAGCTCGGCAATTGCCATTACATCGTCAAGTTGGATCGTTGAGCCACAACAACCTACTGGAAGGTTCTAAGGAATATTCTAGGGCATACTTGTCATCAGGGTCATGAAAGCGGTTTTGCAGTTGTTAATGTGTGCACATGTTAAATTAAGTAGATTTTGGTGATCGTCTGCGGCATCATTTTGTTTAGAAGTCTATAATATGCTGGCATTATCTGATCCCCTTGTTTGGCACTAAAAGGAAGATAAGCTGGATGAGTCAGGTGTGGTTCTGACTCAGGAGAAGTGCTGCTGGACACTCATCTACTTGTTCTTAAGACTTTAGGACCTTGATAAATGGCAGATGAGCTACTCCGCATGAGGGGAAGATCGAGGCTGGTGCAAAATGAGGCCTGGGATGATGGAAAGGAATAAGAGTGGTCCACACATCAGAATTACTGGGTGCGAAGGATCACATTCTTAGGAGAGGGATGTAACTACATGAATGAGTGCAGGTACCATAAGGTGTGGCTGATTTTCTTGAATTTTCACTCTTTATCTCTTGAAATACACTCTAGGGACGAATAGGATGTTCTAAAAAACATTGAGGAGGTCTTTTTGCTTACCACATCGCATCCCTTATATCCTTTTAGAAGAATCAGACTTAATGAAGAAATCAAAGGAACGTCTTCCTTGATCATCTTGTTCCTAAAGAAATCTCTTCTCTCGCTTACGGGACGCAATAATTTCCTCTCAATCAATGGGCTGAAGGGAATGCTTAACAGCTATTCTGAAAAGTACCAAAACTTTCATAACTACAGCTTGAGATTCAAGCTCACCAAATTTTATTTGACTACATAAAGGAGACTGAAAATTTTCAAATGAAATTCGTGGTGAGATGCGAAATACATCCAAACGCGTTTTAAAATATATCATAAGCACGCTTGGAAAAAAGTTTGAATTACCCGCTGAAGTCAGTCACCACAGGGAGCGGTGAGGGTGGGAGGTAAACGCATTTGTTTGCTCGTTTACTGGTTTACTGTAGTTTACTGATCCGTCACGACGAGGTTGGCGCAATCTTTGTTGGCGCACGAAAGTGAAGATAATTTCACAAACTCTGCGATAACTTCCTTCTGTAGTATATTTTTCTTGTATTTGCGTGTTCAATTTGATTTTCGATGGTATCGGTATCGGGGTATCGGGGCTGGTGGATAACCGTGGGTCGTGGCAAGTGTATTGTGCTGAATAATTTAAGAGGTATGTAATAAGTCATCTCACGTGTTTATGGTTGTAGTGAATTGGTTAACTCTCATGCCCTTTATTTTGTGTGTATTAGGTAGAAACACTCCCTTAGAATTGGGGCGTAAACCGGTACATCATGGCCACGGCCAAAACGCCGATGTCAACTTTGAATGAGTATATGCTGAGAAAGGGATTTACTCCTCAGTATGAGCTCATTACGGATAGTGCTGGACACGATACTTTCTTTCAGTACGTCGTGACAGCAGGAAATGTCCGAGGTATGGGCGATAATCCATTGCTTATGAAGTACTCAAACTTTTCGTTGCTATTAAAACTTGTTCTGTTTTAGAGACGGGAAGTGGACGTTCCAAGAAAGAGGCGAAGCATAATGCTGCCTTAAAGGCTTTGGAAACATTGGCCAATTCTGATAAATTAGTTCGTGCGCAGCTTCTGGTTACAAGTGGCGTTACCACAAAAGTGTAAGTGCGTTTTTTCCAACTTTTGGTTTCATTATTGTGATCATTTTTCCTTTTGTATCCGGTCCTTTTAGTGGGGATTCCGCTTGCAGGAGAAAGCCATTTTTAATTTTTTTTTGTCATAACGACCTCTCTCATGCAAGCGTGATTAACCAAAGAATTCAAGTGCCATGTGGGTGAATATCACTGGGAGGTAATATTTTATCGGATGATTTCTCTGTTAGTTACTATTTCTGCCGGTTTTTATGTCGTGGAAACTGCTCAAAAATTACTTGATGTGTTGTCAATGTACCGAGGTGCTGAAGGAACTGGATGATGTAATATTGGACTAAATGTAGTTATGTGATTGACCCCTTACCTACTGTACCTCTATTTTCTATTTGTACAACGTTTCTATAGTTTTTAGGTTATTCCGTTATGAGTATCACAACATGCCATCGAATGGAACTCAATATCTTAGGCCTTGAGTAAGCATTTTTCATATTTTCATGAAAATTTGAAACAGTGTAGACTTTCTGTCAGCATTCTGTTCATATTTTAGTTTTTGATGCCATAAATTGCTGATCTTACCTTTAATTCAATTCCTTCGGCAATTTTTATATTTATGACAGAAAGCTAGAAGACTCCCAAGCATTAATGGAGAGGTATGCTTCGAGTTGAAAATTCTCTAAACACTTCGTAATATGGCACTGTTTCTCCTGCTTAGCTTTGGATGTGGTTGATGACGAGTGGCTCAAATCACTAGAATCTGATAACCAAGGTGCAAATAAGGGTGCCAGTGCAGGAAAGGTGAGTTGAGGATCAATCCGCCTGCACTCTGATTGGAGGTGAAGGGAATGAAAGGTTTGTCCTTTTTGTGATTCCCTCGGTGACTTACACTCTTCAAGTGTCCCGAGTCCTGTATCTCTAAGGAAGGGAGAGGGGGTAGAAAAAGGAAGGTAAATGGAAAGGAAACACCTCAAGCTGTTGACTCACTAGCTGTCTCGACTTCTGCAACCTTTGTGGTTCTCTCCGCGGTGCCTAAAGTCCCGTACTGTAACCAAAACGCAAATCCCCATCACTCAGATAATATACCCCAGCCAATGCCACTGGAGGAGCAGTGTGGTGCAGAGGAATGCCAAACAACTCTTTTCAATACCTTGCCTACATACTGTGCACCATTATCAGATATCATTACTTCCGGACATCCACACTCATTAATAACGTGAGTGCAACAATATTAAGCCACATGCTGACTATTGACGGAATGCTGGTATTGCTATCGACCACCAAATGCAATAGGATGGTTTCCTATTTTTTTAATTGCCTAAATTAAAAGATGTACTAAAGCGTGAAATAAGTACTCCTGGAGTACTTATTTCACGCTTTATGATTTTTTAATCTATTTTTCGCGTTTAAATGAAAAGTGAAAATTTTCAAGCATGCGAAAACGCAACATCTAATTTTGAATGCTGGGAAAAACCCATGTGACATCATTCTGATTCTGGCTGCCACCTTGGTGCAAGGCTATGAGCACCGCTACGATGCAGGCTGCTAGCAGGTAGCAGAGTAACCTGCTAGCAGATAGCGCTTGGATTAATAAGGATTATTAATACCTTATCAAACAAAGGAAACTTTCCCACCATAGGCAGTTTTAATAGTTGATTGTTAAGACATGTTTCCATGAGCTCTGTGGCTCATGCACGCATAGGTAATCTCAGACAATGTAAAACTCCTATCTACTCGTGTAGATACTAGGCCACTGTGACGTCACGTGGAGTGGATTGGCATGGGCGCCAATCTGGCCTTTTTCAAATGAGGTTAAAAATGACCATTGACATTCGTCTAAACTGGGATTTCTAAAACCAAATAATTTGTATATTATGAAGACACTAATCGTGGGTAACGAATCACAATCACTACCAGAGGTGGGTTAAACTGTTCATTTTTATGAACCGTTCACTTTGATCCTGTTCAGTAAAAAGAACAGTTCAAAATATCGGTTCATAGTGAACAGGTAGGGTCATTTGGTAGAAAATATTGTTTATCATGCGTTTAGAGTACATGAAAGCTTAGTGTGGTGTGCGATTAATAGGTTATTACAAGCTTGCCAAAGTTTGCAGATACAAACAAGTAATTTGATGTAATTTGGAGCCAAAATATGTTTTTCCCACTATCATCAGTTGAGAACTCTTAAGCGACGCAGGGTAAAATATAGATTAAACCAGTTAAAAGTAAATATCTGTACGACCAACCTAAGAAAAACATAAATAGTGGATACAATGTACACATTTTATATTGTCATCATATACTCTTTTTTAGTTATAGACTTAGTTTTTGGCGCCTACGATGAAATTTTTTAACCTTTTCCCTACCGTACACGTATATATACGTGTGGACGTTTCCTGACCCGGGAGACCACGGGCGTATATATACGTGTGAGATTTTCCCGGTCAAGAAAACGAAACCCGTATATATACGTTTTCGAGCTCTCCCCCTTTCAGGACTGTCGTGGGTTTAGGTCGCCTTTGTCTCGGGACCCAACGCTTCGGGGTTTCGGATTAACCCTCCGAATCCGGGAGCAGGTACCCGGACCCTTCGTCTTTTATAACCTCTCTCAGCGGTAAGGGACAGCGGTCATACAATTGTTTATAGAGTCAATTTTCGAAATAAATATTTGTTCATTTCTCAAGAAATATAAACTAAGAATTGAATTGTTTGTCTTTTGAGCAGCGTTTACAATTTTTAAACGTAATTCTACGACAAATATTAACTTATCTCGAGTTATGTATAAACATCAACATGGAAATTGTTGCTGCGTTAAATGCTTTGATAATGGCCTTAGAACTTCGTTTAAAATTTGACAATGCTCAGATAAAAATGAGGAATTATATTCAATGCCTGTAATTTACGTGCAAGCAACAATTATCCATTTGCTAAATACATATAAGCAATACATAAGTTGACCGCGAACCAATGCCGCAGGTATGGTCGTAAACCCGGAAAGGAGGGAGCACAACTACTCTTGGAGTCCGAGATAATACGGAGTCCCACCGTGGAGGGGTCGAAAAAGGTTCAGCGAGACCCTTCATAACGAATGCCCTCCAAAAATGCTCCGTACCACGAGAAAGAAGAGTCTCTTGGGGAGCGGTACAGCAGTCAAGCTAAGACGAAAACTCCGCGGTCTCGAAAGGGTTAAGTGCGATGTGATGTGAAATGTGGATGCATCTCCAAAAATATTGTTTAAAACGCGATTCATGAACTTAAGAAACGATTAAACTCCTAGTTAGATGATGCACCTGAAAAAACAAAGTCCAAAGACTTTAATTGTTTCTTAAGTTCATGAATCGCGTTGTAAACAACATTTTTGGAGATGCATCCACATTGCACAATACAGCGCACTTAAAAAATTAAAATTTCATCGTAGGCTCCAAAAACTAAGTCCAAATATCAACTTGGTAAAGGGACCGAAAAAAATGTTTCACAATCATGTGTTCAATCGTTTCCTAAGTTCATGAATCGCGTTTTAAACAATATTTTTGGAGATGCATCCACAGATCCACAAATGTTCAAAATACGAAAGCAAAATGAACGCGATATCCCAACTGAACGCCCCGAGGAAACTAATATTTGATCTAATATTTCGAACGGTTCTAAAGAACTGATATTTTAAATATTAGTTATTTCGAACGGTTCGAAAGAACTAATATTTTAAATATCAGTTCAAATATTAGTTAGAACGAACGGTTCAGTGGCTATCGGAGGGGAATAGTAGAGAAAGAAGGGGAGGGGCTCGGTCGTCTACGACGCACTTCGGCGGCCTTGGATGGCCTCCCTCGTAACCGCCATCTGTTGTACCCACAACGTACTTGCTCGAGTAAGCTGCAGTTCAAAATGCCTCTTGATGATCATACCTACTGTACCGAGTACGCCGCAATTGTGCAGTGCCAACATGAACAGTGAACAGGGTGTTTTAGAGAACGGTTCATTTTCGAACTGGTTCATTTCAGTGAACAGTTCGTTTTGGCAGTTCGGTTCTTTTTGACCCATCTCTAATCACTACCTTTCGATTTCTTTGATGAAGGAAACTACCCTATTTTCAACAAACATCAGAATGTAATGGGATCCCTGCCTAGACCTGGGCATGGGGCTGATGATATCCATGGACTCTACTGTCCAATGTTTAATCATCTTCTGTGATTCCATCAAACCGGCCAGATCACTATGTTCTGACAGCTTTTACATTCCCACACGTAACGACTCATGTCATGCCTAAACCCGGGCCAGAAATAAAATTTTTGAATATTTTTCAATGTTTTGAAAATTCCATAAGTCTTCTGCTGAAATGATTAATCTGTAGTAACTGCTTTCTATTTTCTAAAGGCATTTTTCAATTTTCTAAAAGCCTCATCTTGTTCTCTCCCTCTTCCCCCCCCCCCCCTCTAGATGGGTGCCAGGCTTTTCTTTCTCAGCAAATCAGTCAAGAGGCCATGGCAGCAAAACGGGGAACAAATTGCCGTTGTAGCTTCCCACCCCCAACCGTTTATATAAAAAATTTCCAGTGAAATTTCTCAAAACTGGATTCATCTATATGAATGTACAACCCTGCCCTTAGTTAGAACTGAATGAGCTTGTGAATTCTTCTCTTCAAAGTAAGATGTAAATGGTTTGCTTAAATATTTCATTCCATGCACATGAGTGATGCTCACGCACATGCCTATAGAAAGAAGTGCACTGGTGTTTTATGATCCTATGGTTTTTCTTTCCAATGAGATGTGGGGCACAGGAAAGCATATTTATGGAAACTAACAATCTGCCCTATGGAAAACTTTTGATGATTAACCATCATTTTCTATTCACTTTTTGATTGTTTACTACTAATATATGTGCACCTTTAAGCACCGATTTACTTGTGTTTATTCATCACAATAATTTTCAATGGTTATTTTCTGTTTTAAAACTTCTATTTTGTTGCATGATACTTAACACACTACACCATGGGAACGATTGTGCTCTATAGCAGTTTCAATGTCCAAAATGTCATCTGTGTTCACTGATGTTCCAACGAGAGTATATTCCATTCAAGGTGGGATGTGGGCTGGGATACTTCGGAAAAATTCTTTCTTGGGTCTATTACACTTTGTCTTACTGAACGGCACATGATTGAATTTCCCTGGCTCAAGAGTTGTGTTGTTGGAAAATGCCCGGTTGTATGAGAATATTATGAGGACAAAATTTTGGAAGATGAATGAGTTTCAAATAGTTCCTGAGCTGGCCGCAATCAGACGCTAATGAGCTAAGCCGAAAGTCATTGTTAGACACCTTTTGGGCTAATAGGTGATTCATGCAGCAGTTGACCTCCAGAAACTGGGAACTTTGAAGCAGGTAGGCTGAAAAAGGTCAGTGGGTGAGAAAAGGGAGGGCGCGAAACACGTTTCTATTGTTCTCGTGTAACTTCATATTTTTTGGAGGGAGAAAGAGGGAAGGGTGAAACACGATTCTATTATTCTCTTATAACTGGATATTTTCTTTTGAAGCTTTTCATTTATGGTCTTCGTGATGCGAACCCTGCGCGAGCTGGGACCTTTTCACCTTTTGTTTGATATTGGAGAGGAGGAAAGCATCGGAGGAGTGGCCGAGGGCTATTGAATGGAGGGGTAGCGGATTTTGGGAATTGTGCTACGTAGTTACTATCCCATGGCACTGAGGTTCTCCTGGTGGGGGAAAGCGGGGATTTTTGGATTTTTTCACCCAATCATTTTTGGCTCCCCACGTCGAACTCTTTTCACCGCTCTAATCCACGAATTTGATGTAGTTCGTCAACTAGTCTATAACGGCACTGCATGCACTAAACGTTGAGTTCTTTACAATTTTCTAAGTCAACTACCAACGACAGTGTAGGCGGCAAAATTCAAAGTATTCGAAGTATTCGAGGTTTTCGAGTATTCGCGGATACTATTCGCACATCTCTACTTTTACTGCCACCGTTGGTAGAGCGGAAACTGCCAGGGGCCGATTTATCGGCCTGAATTATTTCACTTTTATTTCGTGATTGTGGCCTTTTCAACGGCTGTAATTTATGCAAACCCCCATGATCTATCTATAGATATAAGATATAAGTATATCTTAAGAATTGGGGAAAAAATCAAGCATTAAATATAATTAAGTAGCTGAAAAATTTTTAAATGTGAAATGTTGCTAACTCCGGAAAATAGCCTTGGCAGTCTTCATACATCCCACATCCTGAAATGGGCTGGCAGTGAAAGGGTTAGGGTGCCTTCACAGTTCGGCGTTGCGTTGACGCCGCAGCTAGCGAGCCTATCAGAGCCTGTCTTTGAGAATTGATGACGTCACGTCTCCAGCTCGCTGCATCGTCGCAGAAAAACTGAACCTGTCGGATTTTCTCTGCGTGAAGGCGGCAGTACGCCGGCGATTTCGAATTGGTGTTTGTCTATGGGAAGCTTAGGTATACAAATATGCAAGATTAGCTCCAATGGGAGTGACAAATGCTGTTTATTTCATTATTTACTATTATTTTGAAGTGTTAAGCATAGATATTTCGTATCTTTCCTAAACATAGGATAAATGTTAACCCTAAATTATATTACAATCACTGAGGAGCGTAGATTAGCATAAATCATACCCGTCAATTGTATCACAAGCTAAATACGGCTTGAGAGCTCCTTGTTGGTGACTACGGTCGTTTAAATTCCAATTGATATCTAATAATTGTGCCCCCATGATCTACTCAGTTAGAGCTATTTAGATAACATGACTAGGGGAATCTATTTGAACAACAGTTATCATTAATAAATATTCCTGATAACATTCCAAGTTACTCATGTTCACTGAGTGTATGTAAATAGCTATTTTTCGAATATTCCAAGTTGGGAAATAAAATTTAAAGATCATAATAATGCATATGCAAGGGCCATCATTACATGCATGATTATTGACATTATGGTCGCCATATTAACTTCAAATGCTATTTATAGTTGCGAAGAATATTTTAAGAAATGAAATTGCATAAAAATACACAAAACAACATATGTATAGTGTGTTTTGCTCGAAATCATAAGATGATATGCTCCCATGCCGATTTTTAGGAGCCAATGCATTTTGCCTTTCATTTGTTTTCGCAACGCAGAACTGTGATGGGCTCCAACTTGCTGCGATGAGTTAGCTCTGCCCTAAGTATGCAACGCCGAGCTATGAAGGCACCCTTAAGGGTGGGAAATATGTGTAGTGGGAGAAATCCACAGACAAACCTGGATCCCCCCCCTATTTCCGTTTGAGCACTTTAGCCTGTAAAGCTACCGAGGCATCATTCGTCCCTATTAGCGATGTGCAAGGAGTGCTTGTTGATCTCGACTCGAGTTGAAAACTACTCAGGAGTATCGAGTCGAGTCGAGTTTGGTCATCTCTGGATCTGGCAATATGATAATATATATGCGACAACATATTCTAATTTTCAAATCCCTTTGTGAATTTTCTGTCCTGAATGCTTAGCTTGATGTAAAAAGTGAAAGATTATGAGGAATGTTGATGGTAATTGCGTCTGTATTAGGAAATGAATGAAAATTAAAGAGTCTTGAAAAGTTCCATAAGCACTATGGGAATGAATTAACCTATGGTAATATGTGGTGAATTTAATTAATATTTATATGTATATGTAGCCGAACTGCCAGAAACAGCCCTGAGTAAAAGCATTTGCACCATTGTGATAATGCTTCATGATAGCGCTTCCTGTCGGCAGATTTTTGAACTTACTGGCATCGACAACACTGTAACCGAAACTACTCGACTCGACTCAACATTCGTAATGCCACTCGAATCACTTGAGTTAAGTACCAACTACTCGACTCGAATTTTCGAGTACTCACACATCCCTAATCCCTATGGATATTTGTGGACATAACTGGACAAGGTGGTAGTGTCCAAACCTTGTGCGGTAGTGTCCGCAAATATCCAGTGGGAGGGATGATGCCTCGGTGGCTTAGTTGGCTAAAGCATTTGACCAGAGATTGGGGCATCCAGGTTCAAATCCCGGTCAAGGCAAATGATTTTTTTCTCTGTGAATTTTTCGTACAATTTGTGCTTTGCAAGTGACTCCTGTAAAGTTATCTCCGTGGCTACTCCCAGGATACTTCTACATCTACATAATACCCTGCAAGCCGCCTGAAAGACGTGTGGCAGGGGGTGTTAGGACACCAGCCATATACACATAAAAAATGAAGTGCTCTAACGAAGATGGAACTAGCATTTATTGAAGTCCTTTATGGTTCGGGGAAAAAACGAATTCCCATATCTATCCATTTGGCAAAACATCTCTCTTAATTTATCGCTTCTATCGGACCTAGAAATATAGTGTGGCTCTAATATTATGTTCTCTGTGTCACTCTTAAAGATATCCATTCTCAATTGTTCAAGCAAACTAAGCCTAGTGCGTGCAGCCTCCAAGTCTCAAGCGGTTCCCAGCCTAATTCGCTTAAACCATATATGCGTAGTTTTTGAGGTAGGTTTTGCAGGAAGGTTTTGTCTGATTGTTCTGCAAGGGTTGTGGAAAGCAATTTGTTGTCAAGCAAGAAAGAAGAGTCATCATATCGTATCATTGAACTGTCGTGATTGAAAAGTTCCACAAGCTGGAGTGAATTACTGTTTTGATATGTTCTTTGTGGTGATGGGTGTGCATGTGTTGCAGGGCACTTGATAAGGATGACGCTGCGTCTGTGGCTGTCTCCCCGTATGCTGAGCAGGTGACGGAGAATTCTGTTGGTGCGCTGGCAGAGCTGTGTGCGCAACAGAACCTCAAAGAACCAGAGTACCAACTGGTGGCTGAGTCTGGTCCTGCGCATTCGAAAACATTTGTCATTCTCTGCCAGGTGCTTACGCTAAGGGAGCAGGGTGAGTAGCCATTGTTTATTGTCATCATCATGATGACAATCTATGATGCATTTTCAAGGGATTTGAAATGAACTTGACTTGAATCGAACATAAGGGATGTCAGGGAGTCTTAAGGCCGGATAACAGAAAAAATTAGCAAAAACAAGATTCATCAGTGAATGAAAAATTTGCTAAATGGTGTACGTATAAAAAAACTAGTGCGTACTGGATGCTATCTGTCATACCTCAGAAGAACTAGCAGCGAATTGCCGCACACTATGTTGAAATGGAGTCAAGTAGTTGTTAATGGCTTGTCTTTCTTTTTATTTTGGGTCCTTTGATTTTATTCATTATGTTATTTTTCTTTCCAAGATGTCTTCTTTCATGATTCAGTGATTGAGTTCATGTAGCATGGATGTAAAATGATTGAAATAAATGTCTACGACACTGACGAGAGGGAGACAATGGCACAGCATTCAGTCAACGTGGGTCTGTTAATGAAGTGAGAAAAAAGCGTTAGTTTTCCCGAAATTTCCCGACTTATTTTCTGTGCAACTCTTCCTATCCTTCTCTGATGGATGATGACAATGATGAGAGAGTCACGGCAACTTACAAATGCTTGGGACAGAATGCATTCTGGATGAATGACATTAATGGTGAATAAATCTGTTACCTATTTGTAAACACTGCAACTCATGATATTACCTTATAAGCGTGTGTAAGAGGCGCACACGTGTAAGAGGCGCACCCCTATTTTGAGGATCGAAGCTATAAAGAAAAAAAATTGCGGCATTTTTTTATCCTATCGTGCGGTGTTGCAGACGTATGCCTGGAATTTCGACAGTTATCGAAATTTCCTCTTTCAGTACTGTTTGAAAGAGGAAATTTTGATAACTGCGGCGGTAATAGTGGCATAAGAGGGAGTAGAAAAAGTTCCGATCCTCTCTTCGCATACGCCATCGCTCTACGTTGCTTGTCCTACTCATAAACAATTTTGTTTAAAAGCTCTCACAGGAGTATTGCAATAGAATTGCAGCCGTGGAAAATTTTAAGGCAAAACGCGACAGGCAGATAGCATGAACATTCCCAAGAGATTGGACAACAATCGGGGCAATCTCAGCGCCTTAGGATAATAACCACCTCATATATTTAAGGCCCCTTGCACACAGACCGATTTTGGACGGCCGGTAAAATATCGGCCGTCCACATTCCAATAGTGAACAATGGGAGAGCATTGGAGCTTGCACACGTACCGAACACGCGCCGGCACTGGCTAAATGCCGGTTAGCTGCCGGCCATTGTCACTGTGGATCGCCGTCGCCGGCTCAAAAACATAGCAACTTATCGTTTGACCGGTTAAAATCCGGCGTGTGTGCAAGCATCGCTTCGCCGGTAAAATATCGGCCGATATTTTTTACCGGCCATCCAAAATCGGTGTGTGTGCAAGGGGACTTTTTTCCTTTCCTGAACTCCACAGGAAAATAGGAAATTATCAAGTTACAGTCAATGGAAACGCATTTCATCCCTACCCCATCTCACCAACTGACCTTTTTCGGTCTACCAGGTTCAATTCTCCGAGTTTCTGGAGGTCAAATGCTAGGTGAGTCACCAACTGAGCTCGAAAATATATCTCGATATCTTTCAGCAATTGTATGACACGCACGAGGTTCTAAAAAGAATTAGACCTAACGCGACGTATATCTGACAGCATTTAAGTTTTTTGAGCTCTAATTGATTGACACAAAGATTTATAGCTAAAACAAGGCTACTAATATTCAACTTAGTCCTAACAGCACAATTTCGGAAGAAACAAGCGTAGCATAAGCGCATTCAAACGAGACGAGACGGACTGGAAACTTCAGGCAACGCAAACTGCGTATATCACATTACTGCGCCTTCGCCTCTTCGCTTTAAAGGCAACGACGTCACATGCAAGATCGAACGTGTTCTTCCCTTGCTCCTTCGCTCGTAGCCTCGTAGCTTGAAATATGGAGGGGAGGGTGCGCGCTCCTTCCCCTCGACCTCTCCTTCAGCGCTAATCCAACAATGAACACACTCGTTCGAATTTTTTAAACCGCAGGTTTTGACACCAATATAATTTTCAGTTGCAAAAATCCTCATATAAGCGTCTGAAGATAATTTTTGAAAAATCAGGTGCTCAGCGCAATGGAAATTTCTCGGCAAGACAGATGTTGACTATTAACCAGGTATGTCCTTCAAAACTACGCGTTTCTCTACGTTTGATAAGCGATTACTATATGCAGTATAAATGCCGCAGTATGCCCACTCGTGGCAGTAAATTTAGCGTGCGCTCCGGAGCGAATCACCCCGCGCGATCTTTTCAATGTTCACCTCTGGGATACCGACATGACGGCGCGATGCTTACTAGAAATTCAAACAGGAGCATTTTAAAAATACGTCACTATGGGAGAAACTCCCCTACCTGCTGCTTGTTTTTGACCCAGGGTTTCGGATGACTGACTCATGCTAAAAACCAAGGCCACTCAGTTCCCCTTGGACTTGGGACCGGGGAAGGGGAGGGGGGGAAGATAAGAAGTTTGTGTAAGAGGCGCACCCCCATTTTTGGCTGCAATGTCTGGGAAAAAAGGTGCGCCTCTTACACGCGTTTATACGGTATTTTGTTCGGAACGTACGTTGGTATCAGTGGAAATGATGAATTGTTGTGTAAAGGGACAAGTGATTAGAATAACCCGTTCAAATTCATAACATGTATGATTAAAAGTTATTAAAAAAGATTCAGAACATTTGAAAAAGTTCTTCCTCTGTAAATTGTGAAGGTAGAAGTTGTGAAAGTAATCTGGATGAGACAACCTGTAAATGGAAGAAAAATGGCACAATATTTTTACAATAAAACTAGAACATCAGTATTTTGCACCTCGATATTTTTCAATGAGCACCTGTCGCAAATTCCATATCATTTTCATGACCACGGACATGAACATATTGGTAATAATCAAATCCTCCGAAAGGAGTTATCCCACAACGGCAAGTTACTGTAAATAGTAACCGATTGTGAATTTGAACTGTTTAATTTAGTGTTAGTAGTCGCAGCTAATCTTATAAGTGTGGAGAATGGGAGTAATTTGGGAAAAACTAGCACTGTCTGCACTTGAAACAACTGGCTATTTCGCTCGTGGATTTTCAAAAAAATATATGAACCCTTGATTGGAAAAGAGTGCTTTCACTTGCAGAAACGGCATCTGAAGAACAGTATTTGAAAGAAAATGCTGATTCTTACTGCTGCAAAATGAGTGTATGTCAACGTCAGGAGAATTCATCTTCATGATTGTTGGAGCTCAATGAATGAAAAAGTAGGTTAATCATTTTTCAAGAAGGAAAATAAACAACTGTCATTCATGTGCCACGCATGATTCTGAGGCTGGCGAAATCCAGGATTTTTTTAGGACCCGGATCTCGGGATATTTTCGGATCCAAATGCATTTTCAATTGTCTGCTATGAAACGAAGTAGTTATTCAAGTTTCTTCTGGGTACATACAATCAAAGGAATGCTATTTAGATTTACATACACATTTAAATATTTTTACCGATAAAAAATCATTTTTATAAGCTTTCAGATCATTTTTAAAAATGATAAAATTTTTACACGCTCAGGACGTAAACCGTTATGCTTGCGTTTGGAAATGAAAATAGGTTCAATCTTCAGAAACTTTTGAAAGAAACCTTTGACTTAATTTTGATATTCCTCACATAAGTTTCCCCTGAATTTTGTCACTTTCTCATCACATACTGACTTGTGTTCCACCCTCAAATGCTTCAGTTGCGTTGAGGTGGATTTTGCACTCCCTAACGACAGTTTCACGTCACCGTGCACGCTTATGGGTCTCTTATTGTCAATAAAAATGTTTCTACACAATGAAAGACATTTTTATCGGTATATCATGAAATAGGGTAGTTTCCTTTGTCAAAGAAAACAAAAGGCATTGATTGCGATTCGTTACCCACCATTAGTGTATTCGTAATATACAAAGTATTTGGTTTTAGAAATCCCAGTTTTGACGAATGGCAATTGTCAATTTTAACCTCATTTCAAAAAGGCCAGATTGGCGCCCATATGATGCCACTTCACGTGACGTCACAGGGACCTAGTTTCTATATGAGTAGTCATGATTCATCATCAGCCTTCAATTTCCAATTCAGAATTTCCAACGTAGACCAAAGGGTTCCTGGGCTTCCATAACCTGATAAAATATGTATTATTACCAGGGTTCCCACTCAACCGTGAAAACCTTAAAACCGTGAATTAGCCGTGAATTTCCTCTACCGTGAAAAAACCGGGAAATAGCCGTGAATTTCGTCTTAAAACCTTAAAAATCTCTCAATCTTGACAATAATACCTTCCCAGAAATTTTCATCTTCGTTCGTGGCTAGCACACTTCTATTCATTGTGGCGAGCTTCGTCGCATGCGGTCGCGTGGGTCAGAAAAGCGTGGGAACGAATGTTGCCTGAAGAAAAAAACATCTTTCCCCAGCGCAGGCCTTTTCTCTCCCCCTCCTGAAATATGACACCACTTCTCATCAGCTTGTTTACTCTCCTCAAATGGCTTGGTTTCCCCTCCCTCGGTCACTGCTTAGTCCCCCTTCAACCCAATTAGCCTTCCCACTGGCTGCAGCGACCACTTTCGAAACTAAATCTAGATGGCCATTGTGTCGAAAAATTTGAACGTTTATTCAACACCCTCAATCCTATGACTGGAAGACCGCTAGCCTTGACAACCTGCCATGCGCTGTGGACACTACGCTCCCTGCGTTTGAACCGGGTGACAGCGAGCTTTTGGCGTGACGTTACTAATTCTCGCGCATTGCGGCCCTGAAAACGAGAGAAGATTTCCGCTTATGGCAACACAGCATTACACGATTGCCGCATGCGTCGACCTGGAACTTGCCAGTTTTACGTCGCAACCGGAAAGTTTGTGTGGAGTTATTTATTGTCGGTGGTGATCCAGTTCCTCCGCTTTGTGCTATCTAAGGTAATGCTGTTTGTTTGTGTCGTTAAAGCCTCAATGCCGTCGCGATATAAACTGCTACATAGTCTCACGAATACAAGGATCAAGAACTTTGCTATTTCCTTGATCCTTGTATTCGTGATATTATGGATTTCCACCAAGTTACGCCCTCTACGATTAATTATGCTACATAGTCGTTCCATTTTTCCCAGAGCAACGGTAAGAAGGGAACATGATTTGCCTCTGATTAGAGAGATCGATTCAGTTTTGGTTTCAGAGTATTACAATAGCAGAGAAAAGAAGTCATTACACTGCCGCTTTCAAAAGAAAGTTATACGGTGGAACCTCGATCTATCGTTCCCGCATTGATCGTTCGCCGTTTCTGGTCCCAAATAAAGTTCCTTATAGACAATTTAATTTTTTACCGCATCTATCGTTCCCCGAAGTATCGTTTCTCGCATTGATCGTTTGAAGATCGCGGTTCCGACGCAGAATTTTCCCGCATCCATCGTTTGACGAAAATGAGACGAAATAAATACAATGTGTCATTTATGGCTAATAACGACAAGCACGTAGTTGGAATCCTCTCCAAGAGATGGAACTACCATTGGGAGAAGCTCAGTGCCGTGGGAAAGTAACATTAGCGCATTTCCCAAGAACCTTTATCCCCCTCCATTCACCATTCGCCTCCCCCCTTCTGACGCTTTTCTCTTCTTCAAAATAAAAACAGGTCCCAGCTCGCGCAGGGATCTTATTACGAAGACTTTAGCTTCGAAAAAAATATCGAGTTACACGAGAACAATAGAAACGTGTTTCGCGCTCCCCCCTCTTCTCACCAACTGACCTTTTTCAGCCTAAAGTTCCCAGTTTATGGAGGTCAACTGCTGCATGAATCACCTATTAGCCCAAAAGGTATCTAGCAATGATATTCAGTAATTGCTATTATGCTTTTATTAGATTGAAATGTTAGTAATTTGCACGTTAAAAAAAAACGAGACCACACATGACGTATTTTAAGCAAGGAAATAGATGGAAAAATACGATGGTGATTTTTGGCGAAACGCGATATCCTCGTAGCTGAGCTTACGGCAGTTAATTCGGCATTTTGTTCCGAAAACATGATACCAGGTTGTTATCAGTTATCAATTTACGAGCTATACTACTACAAGTAGTCTCACTTGTCAGAGTTACTGACGAAGGGATATCTTCTCAGGATTTTTGTTTCTCCCTACTAACAATCCGAATTCATCTGATCATCTTGCTCTACGCTAATTAGAAAAGAATGGGCATCTTTAGGGTAAAAAATTTCATGGCGCAGTCATATGGTCACGCTTCGCCCTCTGCAGTGTGCTCTGCGTACCCCCGTACGCGATAGCATCAGTTCCGAACTTCACCTCGTACGAGTGGTTCCCTACTTTCCGGGGTGGCTGGACTTTGAACCACCGAGTGTTTTCCATGTGAGTTTAATAGAGTCATTTTCACTAGTTTAATTTTAGTCGTCTTCCGACCATGGCCCCTCCGAAGAAACTATTGAGAACTTTAAGAGATGGACTGAAAATAATTGAACATGAAGAAAAGAATCCGGGCTAGATGCACGTGAATATTGCAGAGCGCCTTGGGTTGTCCGCTAGCACATGACGGTAGGGGTGGGGGTAGAGTGAGCTACCTGGAGAAAACAAGTAGAGATATGAAGGCGAAGATCCAGGTGGGCGTGCCGCTGACGATTAACGCAACATTGTTCACGCTTTACACACTACCTCAATTGTATTAAAAATATATTCATTAGACAGGAACAATTCAAGTAATTGACTATTTTTGGCCTTCGTGATCCATCTCACAACCAGTCACTGCACCGGCGAATGCGGTTGTTTTAGGCACAACATGCACATTGCTCTCGTGAATAGGTGTACTGGAAATGGTGTTTGATGGATAAGAATTTTTATATCTGACTGAAATCCATAATAGCAGTGTAAATGCCGTGTGTCTTGATAAAGTACTACTATTCCTGTTATTATCTAAAATATTGTTTTGAAACCTTAAATGAATTTCTTAATTACTCGCCAAAATCCTGCGTTTCCTGGGACATAGGCAATCCAGCAAAAAAAATGAAGCATTGATCGTTTTTCCGCATTCATTTTATAATCGTATCGTTATTAATAAAGAAAAATTGTCCCCTAGTGGAGTTCCAAAAAAGGAGGGTAGTCTTAGAATCGTGTTCGTCTTAGATTCGTGCTAATACGGTGTATGAAATTGTTTTTCGATTTATTATGTTCTATTAACAATTTTCATAAAATATTTTCCGCTGAATAAGAAAGAATCAATTTATTATATTCTATAAACAATTTAAATAAAATATTTTCCGTTAAATAAGAAATATTGGGGTGGGGGAAATTCGGTTACTTTGCAGTAATAACAACGTGCGCAAAAAACAATCTCTCAGCGAGGAATTAAAAAAGTACCTCGAGTGTCCGGACGGAAGAAGGTCCGAAGGGTATTCGGCGTCCGGGCAAGAGCGCGGTTGGGCTGGTCCTTTAGTCGGCCCTGAATTTTGCAAACGATAGATCACGTCATAACAGATATCACTTTTCATTGCGGCGTTAACATTCACGGCGTTTTTCGCGTACGTTAATTTTCTGTTGATATACGGCCAGTGATTTTCTTATTGTTGGCTTATTATCGGACCGTGAATTTAGCAAAATTGAGACCGTGAAAACCTTAAAAAAAAACGTGAAAATGTGAAAAATAACCGTGAAAACCTGGAAAAAGCCGTGAATTTCATTGTTCAGGTAGAGTGGGAACCCTGTATTACAGTCCTTTAGTCCAAATCGTGAACAGTTTTAATTAGGAGAAACACACAACACACCATACACTTTATATCAAATTCCAACAAAAATTAGCAAAACAAACTGTTTGAAAAAACATAAATAAGAAATATCATGGCAACCTACCACATTGCAAAATGCCATACTATTAACGGAGTATCCTGCACTGGATAAACTTAAGTTAGCTAATGGAGCAGTAGCATTGGAAAACAAAGAGCAGTGATGTGTAGCCATGTATGCAATAGAAGGCGAGTAGGTATGTAAGTTTGGCAGCTGGAGCAAAAAATAGTGTTACAGTCTCCAGAGTTATACAAGGAATCGTTGGAAAGAACTGCATTAAAATACTTGGTAGTGATGTGGTGCATTAATGAAATTAAAATTAAAATTGGTGGAAATTATGACAAGTCTGGAGTAAAAAATGCAAATTTTGGACACATCAAGGAAAGGTCACAGCACAGAGGTTAGACACAATTTTGTTAGAAGCACTGTTGCCGAAGGAAAAATAATTGCTGAATACAAGTCAACATAATATATATGGTAGCATATGTTTTACCAAAGGGGCTTTACAATTTCAAGCGTGGGAACTGCATTAATCAACAGAATCTTGTAGCTGATGGAAGCAACTAGTTGGAGGGAGGGTGTTGTACTTGTAACCTAGTTGCTAAGTTAAGAAATAAATAGCAACAACATGTTTTGTGGCAACCGCTAATGTACTGTTGTTCTCTGATGAAAAGGATGTTTTGAGTCTCATTTTTAAAAAGAGGTACGTGTTGAACTGTTTCGAGTCCATAGAAAACCTAAATCACAACAAAACTGAGCATTTTGTGAAATGCATCATTGGAGATTGTTCATACACTTAGAGTGGCTGTCTTGAGACAGAATTTTGCACTTCCTTCTGATATCAGAAAGTTTTACATGGAGCAATTATATTTGAAAATTCAATATAAACATTGAAAATCAGTAATCACTACTAAGATAGTGATCACCGGTACTCTTCAATGCTTGATGATGCAGCTTCTTAAAACAAATTAAATACCCGAGTGCAGCTGAGAACCATTTTAGAAACCCATTAATTTTGATATCATTGATAGGAGTGTGCCTATAGTTAGATAGCATTTGGGAGGATACTGAAAATGAGTTTGCCGTGTCATCAATGCAGTATTTATAGTATCAAATAGTATTTGGAGCCAATTTATAATTCTGACCGCAAGTTTTTATCAAGGCTTACCAAATCACGTGCTTTGAAAAAAAAATAATTGCACTTAATACTCAATCACCTCAATGGGATTCTTTAAGCACATATCTCTGTAAATCAAGCTCACATCCATGATCACTGTATAAAATGCATACATATATAAATTACTTGATGCTGTTGTCTATTACGGCTTCACTACCCTGTATGTCCCTTTACTTTAGGTGAACTAATCTGTTTAGCAGGGTAAATAATTTTGGTACTTACTGAGCAAATTCACTTGCAATGAAGTTAATTTCGCATATTAAAGAGCTAATAAATGTGTGGCAAAATAGGAACAATTTGCGATGTGCCTTCAAATGATAGACCAGTGAGATTCTGCATAGCATAAGCAATTTTATATTCATAAGCATTCTTTTATTTCAATAAACAAAATCTTATATAGTTATTTTGAAGTGGCTACAGTAAACTCTTGATTTTACGAAGTCAGTGGGACCTGAAAATTGGCACTTGGTGAAGTCGAGTTTCGTAATTTCAAACCTTTTTCATAAGCCACGAAAAAATGTTCGCTTTTGTTTCTTCCGCCCTTTTTTGTCTTTAGTGGTCTCCTTTAAATGTTTTCGGTGGTTATTCTCGGTATTATTCATAGAAAAGGCTTTTTGTTATCGATTTATGCTGTGAAAGATCGTTAAATGATTAAACCACCATAAAATTCCGATTTCTCGTTCATACTTCAACGTCAACGATCGCTTAAGAAATTCCCGACCAGTTTAGAAAACGTAATCAAATAATGAATTGCAAAGTTTATTATAAGAATTTCATGTTATAAATTTGTGGTTAGGAGCGAATAACAATTATTAAGTTCGCGTAAGATAGATATTTGTTTCCAGCACCCACGGAATTTTAGCGGCAGCCGGCCTAACCGCCATTTATGTCGCCCTCTATCGCTCAGTGACGAGAAAAAAAAAGAAAAACGAGGGCCTCCACCCGTTTCCAAAATAACCTTCATAAGTAAATATTTCGAGTTACTCCGTATTTTCAGTTGAATGTGCTATCTTTTCCATTAGTTATTTTCATTGAGATTCAGTTACGATTATAAATTACGTAGGATATGATTATCTTCTGGCGAATATTTGAAGTAAATTCTGTTTGAGTTCTCCGTCCGGATACTGTGCTCCGTCATCTTAGCAGACATTGCTACGAAAGACTTTATTCTTCATCAGGACCATATTCTTCATACCGGGTGTGAAGTGCTATGTTCATATAGTATTTCTCTCTTCTTTTATGCCGACAGGAGCAAGGTTCCAACCGGAAAACGACAGGAGAAGCATCTTCCATTATCGGAGAAATAAAGAGAGAAACGTTATTATCCGCATTGATTGTTTTCCTACAAGAGATGTTTCATCATTTCTCAATGTGTGTTAAGTATTGGTTCACTTGCGTGAATTCCCAAAAATGACACGCAAAAACCTGTACATTCACCTCATTTAGTTTTCGTGTTCCTTTCTCCGCCGTATTGAAAGTTATGCAAAGAATCATTGACGTAGAGAAAAGATTTTCTTAGCTTTAGCACTAAAAAATAGTCGCGCCATAATCGTGAATAAATATAGTGAGGAAAGAGCAAAGAAAATAATTTCAATTGAAACGTCAGCAGAGAAGAAGAGAGACAATTATAAGCGCGGCACCATTTCCCCGATAGTGGAAGATACTTCTTCAGCCTCTCTCCGGTTAATAACTTACCCCCGTTGCAGGTAAAGATGAACCATGCCCTTCTCCACAATCGGGGAACGTTCCCAGTGGGTGGGGTGGATAAGAGTGGGATGGGGATTGCCTGAGGAAAGAAGTGGTCGGCATATGGTGGGGTGAAGGGGGCAGGAGAAAGAAGGGTGAGGAAAGGGCCTTCAGCTCTGCCTCAGTTTAAGTTTGGGGGGCGTTTTTTCCTACGACGCACTCAAGCTCCGTAACTTTAGGGGGGGGAGTGAATGGGAAATGCTGGGGAAGGAGGGGTTTGGAATGCATAAGGTGGGTGTCAGCAAGATCAGCAGAAGGCCGCGGGAGGAAGTAAACAAAGACTTGGAAAGAAAGATCTCTCGGCATGGGAAAACGGGGAGACACGCGAGAAGAAAGTTCATGGTTAGAGTTAGAAGTGCGTCTTCATTACGAGTAGCCTGAAAAATAAGTTTGTGGTTAATAGAGCCCAATACTTAAGATATTTAAGTTGTTTACTCAGGAAGGCTATTATATACACGAAAAGATAGTACTAAAAAATCTGTTATATTTTCTTTTTGCCCTTCTCCATCGCCGCTTCCACCATGGTTTCTCACTTGCATAAATGGGAATCAAATTGGGGACCTAACTCGTTAGCCAGATCAAAATATCTTAATGTTTGGAGGGCAACGTGTACTTCTTCTTTATTTGGTGAAATTACTACCTCATTTTCATCTTCGTCGTCACTGCTATTCTGACTAGACCTGGCCGCTGCTTCTTCCGACATATGTACCGGCGTCCCATTGTCGCAAGCACGGAGATCATCGTCAAGGGCAATATTATCGTTAGATGTTGCGCGCTGTGCTCTTCCTGCTTTTTCCAAGAATTTTTCAAAATCATCTTTTAAGCCTCTAATCTCCTCCGCGATTTTATCCGCTGCATCTTCCTGAAGGTATAACGTAACGAATCAACCATAGCCGTGATATTATAGTGGTAGAATTACTAGTAGGCTAGTTGTATCAATTACCAACCTCGAGAACATCCTCATGATGCGTTATCAAAGAGAATCCGGCCGATTTCCAGCAATTTGCGATTGTAGTGGAGGAAATAAAGCATGTCTTTGAACCGTGTTTCTGCGATGAAAAATGACAGTTTTATTAACTTGGCCATTTTAGCAAAGTTAACAAAATCTGATTGGCAGGAGTGCGATGCAAACAATTATTTTTTGATGATGGCATTGATTTATAGATATTCAAAATGTAGTCAGAGCGGTCACTTTTGGGGAGAAAGGCTCGGAGGGTCGAAGAGAGGGGCCAGCGAGGGTGAGCTCGTCGAGGAAAGGGTCCCGGATTAGGGACCCTTTGAAGTGCTTCGGTGAAAAGTAGTCGAGTAGTCTTCGAAGTACTTTCACAGTAGCAACGTACCAGGTACGTTCACAGCAGTACAAAGGGTTAATTAGGAGTGTACGAAATACCCCGTGCGACCTTCCTGACATGTTAAACTACAAAGTATTGTCGAAGCGATGTTTACGAATAGGCACGTAAATAGGGGCATTATGTCAGTCACGATATTTTACTTAACTCCTTCTTCCCCTAAATTTCCACCGTGAGGTTTTAGGCGAACCCTTTCTCTCCAAAGTTGCACTATCATTTACGATTTCACACTTTTGATGAACCACAGTTGGAAGCGCTGATATTTTTAGCTACTTACGCCGGCGTAACTAGTTTTGTTGACAAATATTTCGCCATAGTTCGTATAAACGAATGCCTTTCGCTCCTGGGGACCGATCCGAGGTTCGTAAATTCAAAACATTTCGTATAATCGAAACTTCGTATAATCGAATAGTGCCATGTATTTCGCATAGGCTTTTCGCTGGACCGCAATATCACTTCGTATAATCGAAAACTTCGTAAAATCCTGCTTCGTATAATCGAGAGTTTACTGTATGTATTATGTTATAACCACTCCCTAATACATACAACTTGGAGCCAATTTATAATTCTGACCACACCGCTAAACACTCCCTAGTAAACTAATATTTTTGCAATACAACATTTAAGTGTTGGAAATTTCCACAATTCAGTGTATATAAGCAAAATTTTGGTTAAAACTACCACGCTTGCATTTCAATGAGTTAAATTATAGATTGTATATTGCATTCTTTGCTACCTGTGAAATTAAGAATGGGCGTAAACAAGTTACTTACATGCTCACTTCAACGCATCGATATAGAATTCCCAATTTTCAATTATAGATGGACTAATTATATCAAAAACTAATAACTATAACTCTTTCAACTCTTTCCTAAAACTTTAGGAGCACAATATAAACATCCTATGCTAACTCCAAAGACACCATCACAATTTTATGGGCAGTGCCCGTTCTTGCCTTTGCATCAACTGCATCAAGAATTTCTGATGTTAGCCAATGTGAATTGATGCTTCCGGAACCTCAAAATATGCTCTATGCATGCCCACATCGATGCACATGATGTGTGATTTGGAACGCATCCCTAGAGTACAAGAAACAATGAAAAATTGTGATCAAATGCACAAAATGCCATGACAAGCTGTCAAGTCATCAACTGCAGTCTGCAGGTGTATTTTTTGCACATCTGATAGCTCTCCAGCATGCTTAAAATGCAGCAGTGTGTTGAGTTATTCAGTATGATTCTGTTACTGTATAAGTGCATGTAAGAGACGCACCCATATTTTGAGCGTCGGAGCTGAAGAAAAAAAAATTTGCGGCATTTTTTTATCCTATCGTTGTTGTGTTATCGTTTGTGTTGCAGACGTATGCCTGGACTTTCGACAGTTATCAAAATTTCCTCTTTCAGTACTAAAAATTTTCGCGGTATTTTTTCAGCCTAATTTTCATGATACGTATGGCTCTCGGTGATAAGTAGGTATTCACTTATAGTCTTAACCTTATGATGCTTACTAGGTATGGTCGGAAATTCAATATGAATCCGAAATTTTAAATCATTGCTTTCATGATTGCAATGTCCCATTAGAGGGATTAGAAAGAGTTCCTATCCTCTCTTTGCATACGTCGTTGCTCTACCATGCTTGTCCTACTCACGAACAATTTTGTTTAAACACCTTCTTAGGAGTATTGCAGCGGTGGAAATTTTTAAGGCAAAACTTGGCAGGCACATAGCTTGAATCTTCCCAAGAGATTGAGCGACAATTGGGGGAATCTCAGTGCCGTATTTCATGGAACCACACTCGGCCCTCCATCAGCCAATGCCTCTGATTTTTTTTCCTTTCCGAGATGCCACAGGCCATAAATCACTTGCCTCAAAGGTGTGCCTCTTACACGGGCTTATACAGTAGTATATCTTTAAAACAGACTTTTCGGGACTAAAAATTTCTTTTTGCATGGAAGTGTTTGCTGTATAGCTTACTAATTCTAAGGCAATAAAAACTCATTGTTTGCTGTACAGAAAATATTTTGGCTCATATGTCCTGGCCAATTATTGGGAGTGAGTTAAATCAAGCTACATTGCAACAAGCAGCAGCTAAAGTGAGGAATTTTTCCAAAATTCCCATGAAAAAAATTCAAATGTTTTTTCCTGGATATGTGCATTTTTAATGGCCTTCAACACCATTCAAATCACAGGAATGAAAAAGGAATTATAGGAGACTTTCTTTGTTACAAAGTTCGTGGGACCGATAACCATAGGTGCGTAATAATGGAGTTTGTAATTATGATTCTTTCAGGAATCATCTCAAAGAAACATACTGTGCCAAAATTCCTTGTCTCTTTAATATCCCGTACTTATAGTTGCACTGCGGAATAGCTTAAGAGCCAAGTGTTTAAAATTAGACGACTGAATTTCGCACAAAGTCTGTTCCGAGACCTTGTTCATAAATGGATTAACCTATGCAAGGCATTGAAAAGTTTGGTTAACCTGCATAATGCAACACTGCAATACAATTTTGCATAGACTCATGATGGTGACAAACTGATCTAGCTGCTCGTGCGACGTGGCTGGAGCCGAAAAAAATTTGCCATCAGTGGGGAAGGAAAAATGGGTGAAATGCTGAACAGTTCTTAAATTCATGATGGATTAATTGATACTTTGTTCAGACTGTACTAATAATGAAAACTTGGTAATAAGGTTGTTCGCATTAATGTATCATATCGTTCGTTTCATATTTCTTTAGCTACTCTTCGGCATTGTGCTCTGTGATGGCATAATTGGGAATGTCAGTGACCAAATCTTGCTATGTATTTTGTTCTAAACAGGTGAAAAATCTTGTGTGTGCCACCAATTAATTTTTATGCACAGAAATGCTTTTTGGGAAGAGGTGTGGTTCATGAGAGGGTGATTGGGGCCATGATGTATATTTGCTGTGCAGAGGTGTTTTGTGGAACGGATGTTTGTTATGATGATGATGTTTGAGTGTAAAAGTCATGGAATTATGATTTTGCTTCCAGGGAAGGCTCGCACAAAAAAGCAAGCCAAACAAATTTCTGCCAAGCTGATGATTGACAAGATAAGGGAACATCTGGCCATGGCCTCACCTTTGATCAGTGAGACGAGAACGGTGAAGCAAGCTGAGAAGGTTAGTGCATCCTTTTTACTGGTCTCCATACCTATTGTGCCACTCAATTAAATAGTTTAGATGACTCAAATTTATTAAATTTTTATCTGATACTCGGTTATCTAGTAAAGTATTCTAGCTATTCCATTTTATGTAGACTACAGAAGACTCTCGTTATTACGACATTCACGGGACTGAAAAAGCAGAGGTTCGTAATAACGAAGTTCGTATGAATGTTTCTTTTAGGAATCATCGAATAAAAAAAAACATACTTTGTCAAAATTTCTTGTCTCTTCAATCTCCTAAACTTATAATCTTCAGAGTCAAGTGTGTAATGTACGCGATTAAATTATGCACAAGTCCTCGATATACGAAGAAGATGCGTTCCGAGACCTTGCTCTTTAAGTTGATAAACCTATACAAGGCATCGAGAGATCTTGCAGAATGCAACACTGCATCACAATCGTGCGTTAACTCACGATTGTGACTAACTGATCTAGCTTGCAATGTAGCCGGTGCCGAAAAAATTCGCTTTGTGCGGGAAGAAAGAACGGGCGAAGCGCTGAACAGTTCCTGACTTCAAACCAGATTAAATGATACTTTGTGCAGCCCAAAGTGCGAGTTCCTGTACATCATGTCGTGTCGCATCGGCAAACTCAATAGGCACCAAATTTTAAATTTTGGGCACTCTTGAATTTTTTTAAACGTCATATCTCTGAAAGTTCATAAATCCAATGTGCGTAGGAAGAGGACTAACTGGACGTCCAATTTGCGAGCATTAATGAGTGGGTCACCATAATTCCACAGGAATGAAGCTTAGTATCTGATGTTGCGTGCATACTGAAGTACATATCTCCTACTGAATGAAGTACCATAATTGACGCTCTTGGGCACAATGCACAAGGAGAATTTAAATGTAGTGCAATGATGATAAAGTAGCGTAGTCTATTTCCACCTAAATGCCGTTGCCTACTACTAGTGGAACTTCGTAATAAAGTTCATTTTGTAATTGCCAGGACCGGATCAGATTCGTATTTTCAAAATAATGAAGATTTCTTATTAATTTTTATTTTACATTAGATTGGGTAGGCCTTTTCGTCGGGACCAACGACTTGCTTCGTAATAACGAGAACATTGTAATAACGATGTTCATATTAACGAGAGTCTACTGTACAACATGGATCAATATGAGAATAGCGTGGCAAGTCCCATCCCAAGTTCGACTTCCCTCTCCGCTTCTCTACGAGGCCTACTTTATTTCATTCCAGCAATTAATCCTAATCTCTTTCTTCCCCTTTCTTGCTTGTCTAACACTCTCCCCTAATCTAACGCTGTTTTCAACATCCCCTCCCCACTCAGTACTCCCTACATCCACCCCTTCCATCTCCTCCGTATCATAAGCTTTCTCTCCTCACCCCCATGTCCAGCACTTTGTGGTCAATCTTCGTCCGCATCATCGTCTCAGTTCTCCCCTGTACCCAAATCCCTCAGGTCTTTTCCTTTCCTCCTTCCCAAGTGTAGACCATGCTTTGGCTCTGAATTGTGCTGTGCTCCCTTCGCTAGACTTTTCTTTTTACTCATACGTAATGATGCTCTCTTTCCTGTTCATGAATGTTTCCTTCGCTATGACACTTGCTAAAAATGAAAAATAAATGGAGAATGTATTCCATCCCTGTGGTGGGATGACTACCCGAGTAGGGGAACATTGAAATTAAGCACTGCCTTTGCAAACATACTTGGGAGCTTGAAATGGCATTCATTAATTATTTCACTCCAAATCATGTCTGTATGTGTGATTGAGTTGTATGCAATAGCTTTTCACGGTTATTCACTTCCATTCCCCACTTCGTATTGCGGGGGTGTATTGTTGCACTAGAAGTATATTTTGCTGTACAGTCAAATTAAACGAAATACCGTATAAGTGCGTGTAAGAGGCGCACCTTTTATCCCAGAAATTGCAGCCGAAAATGAGGGTTCGCCTCTTACACAAACTTCTTATCTTCCCCCCCCTCCCCTTCACCGGTCGCAAGTCTAAGGGGAACTGAGTGGCCTTGGTTTTCAGTGTGAGTCGGTCATCTGAAACCCTAGGTCAAAAACAAGCGGCAGGCAGGGGAGTTACTCCCTTAGTAACGTATTTTTAAAATGCTCCTGTTTGAATTTCTTGTAAGCATTACGCCGTCACGTCGGTACCCCAGAGGTGAACATGGAAGATCGCGCAGGGTTTTTCGCTCCGGAGGGCACGCAAAATTTACTGGCACGAGTGGGCATCCCACGGCATTTATACTGCACATAGTAATCGCTTATCAAACGTAGAGAAACGCGTAGTGTTGAAGGACATACCTGGTTAATAGTCAGCCATTCAGTCAGTCTTGCCATTACGCTGAGCACATGATTTTTCAAAAATCATCTGCAGACGCTAATATGAGGATTATTGCAACTGAAAATTATATTGGTATCTAAACCTGCGCTTTAAAAAATTTGAACGAGTGTGTTCATTGTTGGACTAAATTGTGGATGGAAGAAATCAGGAATGCTTATAAGTGAGGAGCGCGGAAGGAGAGGTCCAGGGGAAGGAGCGCGATCCCTCTGTCTTCGAAGCAAGCAACGAAATACGGAGGGGAAGGAGCGCGTGTGCTCCCTCCCCTCCGTATATCAAGCTACGAGGCTATGAGCGAAGGAGCACGGGAAGAACACGTCCGATCTTGCATGTGACGTCGTTGTCTTCAAAGCAAAGGGGCGAAGGCGCAGCAATATGATATACGCAGTTTGCGTTGCCTGAAGTTTCCAGTCCGTCTCGTCTTGTTTGAATGCGCTTATGCTACTCTTGTTTCTTCCGAAATTGTCCTGTTTGGACTACAGGCGGTCCCCGACTTTCGTACACAATGCGTTCCCGAAAACTTGTACGAAAGTCGAACCATTGACTTCCATACTAATTAGGGGTTACGTTCCAAAAGAGCGGAATTTACGTATTAAAACTTTTTTTTCACGGAATTCATTTCAATTGACTTAATTTGAATAATATATTAATAAAACTCCTCAAATCATATAATTTATTTCGAAAATACGCAGAAAATGCAAATATAAGTTTAAAAAACAAGAACTCCGTTGGCTATCGAGTGAAACTTCCTCTTGGCGTTTAAGTTGACATTCCACTTATTACGTCCACTATAAATAAAAGGACGTATCAAGTAGCATAAAAAAATGTATTCGTTGAACCCGCACTCTGGATACCTTTTAATTTTTACACCAAAATTCGATGTTTGGCAGGTGACATTCGTGATCGCGTATGTTCCGCATGTTATTCAAAGAAGACGAAAGACAAACGGAATTCGGGTGATATGTCGTGCAATATCGTTGCTGAAGGTTTACATGAATTAAACAGCACTCAAACGAAAAAACACAATTAGAAAGAAGGTCTTACTAGTTTTATTGAAAGCTATTCGATGATGTCTAGTCAACTTCTTTTGAAAAATATCTTCAATGAAGGCTTTCCTCTTCTCTTGATAAAGGAGCCTATAGCAGGCAGTCTCTCTCCCAAATAAATCACCTAGATCAGAGTCAATTACCAACAATTCCCTTCATTATATACGTTCATATTGTTCGCATATACTGCCGATACTGCAATTTGAAACAATTGAATGTTGGGATGCGCAATAAACATAGCGGGAATTTTAAAAAAAATTACAGACCAGCATCCGAAAGTCCGAATTTAGCGTACGAAAGTCGAGTAAAAGGTGTCAATTTTGGACGTACGAAAGTGCGAATTGTACGAAAGTCGAGTGTACGAAAGTCGAGGACCGCCTGTATTTTGAATATTAGTAGTCTTGTTGTAACTATAAATCTTTGTGTCAAACAATTAGAGCTTAAAAAACTTAAATTCTGTCAGATATGCGTCGCGTTAGATCTCTTTCTTTTTTTGAACCTCGTGAGTGTCATTCAATTATTGAAAGCTATCGAGGTATCTTCAGGCTCAGTAGATGACTCACCTTTGGCCTTTTGGCCTCCATAAACTGGGAGATCGATCAAGGTCAGTTGGTGAGACGGGGAAGGGATGAAACACGTTTCGATTGTTCCCCTGTAACTTGATGTTTTCCTATTTTCCTGTGGGGTCTCGGAAAGGAAAAAAAACGGCAGAGGCATTGGCTGATGGAGGGCCGAGTGTGGTTCCGTTAAATTTACGACGTGGTTATTATCCTATGGCGCTGAGATTGCCCCGATTGTTGTCCAAGCTCTTGGGAAGGTTCATGCTATGTGCCTGTCGTGTATTGCCTTAAAATTTTCACGGCTGCAATTCTATTGCAGTAATCCTGCGAGAGCATTTAAACAAAATTGTTCGTGAATAGGACAAGCATCGTAGAGCAACGGCGTATGCTAAGAGAGGATCGAAACTCTTTCTACTCTCTCTTATGCCACTATTACCGCCGCAGTTATCAAAATTTCCTCTTTCAATTAATATTGAAAGAGGAAAATTCGATAACTGTCGAAATTCCAGGCGTACTGGAATTTCGACAGTTATCGAATATACGTCTGCAACACCGCGGGATAGTATTAAAAAATGTTGCAAAATTTTTTTTCTTCATAGCTTTGATGCTCAAAATAGGGGTGCGCCTCTTACACACGCTTATACGGTATCACTGTGGCAATCCATGTTAGCTCAACCTCTCATCTGGGCTCACTCAGATTCCTTCCTAGTATGGCTCGTTTGGTACCCTTATAAGCAATTGAAAATGTACCAATTGCCTGAATTTTAGCATTAGTAGTAAGATAGTTTAAGAAATATCTACAGATAAACGGCTATTGCTCAGTCTCACCTTGTATATCGATGTATAAAAAACTGCAAACACTGACTGACTCATTGTCAAAAAAGATGATCACATCGGCAATATCTTGGGAGGTTTCATATGTTCAGAGGATCGTATTATGAAGCTGACGAGTAGGAAAGAATGAAAAATATTTTGAAGGAGTGACCTTTTTGTACCTGAAAAAATTTCAGTGTGCGTAACGCGATTATATGCTCAATTGTTTCACATTTTGTTATGTGATTATATCCTTCATTATAAATTTTCCATGATTTTTTGTGCTGATAAGCCTGTCTAGTATGGCTGCTATTGCACCATCAGTTTCAATCAGGTATTTGACTGTAAGGTGTCCATACATTTTTGATGAAGGAAGATGTAGAAAACATTCCATACAGCTGTTTCCTAATACACTCCCGATGATCCGAATGGGCTAATGATGTGATGGGGAGGGACGGCACTAATAATCGGAAAACACGGATAATCAAAACTTTCTCTTAAATGTTTTGTAGTGTTCACAATTTACGTAAAACAAACAATATATTATTATTTATGCAGTTATTCTGTTATTTAAGAGTGCTTAACGGACTCATTGAGAGCTTTCTTTGCCAGTTCGTGGTCTTTTTAGTGGCGATAACATGGTTTTACTCGTATTATTAATGCTCCATCTAAGGCCTGGTTTCGAAAACCACACATCCGTGGCTGTGTGATCACGGATACAGAAAAGTGGTTTGCACGAATGCTTCAAAACCACTGCTCGACGTCGGAAACTACACTGTCAGGCACCATGCGACGTAGTCGTGTCTCGCACAAGTTGCCCGCGTTGCAACTGCTGCGGGACATGTGTCCGTGATCATGGAGTGCGGTCATACTCTGTGAGGCTTGGAAAACAGGAACACGGTGCTCCCGTGAATGCAGCTTGGGTCTGATTGCTTCCGTTTTACGAAGGGAAATAATGACTGCAGTGTATCCTAGTACATATTATAATGGAGTGATTCTGGTGATTTTATGTTCAGTTTTATTTTTTTATAAAGATCGCAGAAGAATTGAGCGAGAGTGAAAACATGTACGGATAATCCGGAACCCGGATAAACCGTAGCCGGATAATCGGGAGTCTGCTGACGTAATTTCTAAGTTTTTCAATGTGTTTATTGTGAAGATTAATGTTAATTCTCTCCTGCCTCTTCCTCGTTTTATGTACGTTTCTTATGTACGTTATGTACCTTGCAATTGGAGAGTTTGGGTGACGTGCTTTCATATCTGTCCACATTTTTCTTGCTATTCTATTCAAGTCATGTTATTCTGTTATGCTATTTATTCAGTTGTGCTGTTGGAATGAGTGTGAACCTGATGTTTTATTCCTCAGTGACTTTCTGGACGATGGTCTTTTCCTTGGTTATCATTACTTTTATTTTTATTATGGCAGGTGAAATTTGAGGAGAAAAATTATCAGGCTGCCATTGATGGCTACTGCTCCATCAAGGATAAAGATGGTGGGAGTTCAGCTGGCAAGAATGTGAGCCAAACGCTCAGCACGTCTCACCTGATGCTGCAAGAACTCTATGGTCCTCAGCTGTCAATTTTGAGAGGTGTAAGTGTGTGTGTACATAGTTGGCTCGATGGGGTATACCGTATATCTCCGAATATAGTCCCCCCTTTTTTTCCGAAAATGGCCGCGGAAAAGTAAGGGGGGGGGACTATAATCGAGTGTAATCCAGTTTAGCATACTAAAGGTGACCATAAAGTTATAAATAACGGCATAAAGGCTAATGTTCTCGTAGTCTTTCTATTTGAGTATATTTATGAGGATTATAATCGGAGATATTAGTAAATACTGCCACGTTTTACCGGAAATTTAGACAATTTTTACCACAAATGTTGTAAAGATACGATTCTTCCGATTCAAATAGCATATCGAATATGCGTTTTCATGGAATCCATCGGGTAGCCGTTAATTTTTCTTGGAAAAGTATTGTTAGAATAATTCAATCGACACTGATCACTTAATGACGCAAAACAGTAAATAATTAAAATGAAAACTAAACACACACTATCATTACATCAATCGAACACTGGAATTGAATCAATAGTATATGTACCCGTCGCTCATTTAATAGTTACGCGATTTAAATAATTGCAAAAAATAAACAGATAAAGTGAACCTTTCGTGACGATTTAGCATTTCATTGCGTCCGTAGCTGCTATACGTCCGTGCGGTTCGTGTTTACAACCACTGCCTCTACCGCTTTCACAGAACAAGAATGCGCAATACAGTGAAACCTCGTTAAAGCGAGTACGGGCTATAGCGACACCCCCGTTATTACGAGAGATAGCCGATGCACCGTCAATTGACCCTATAATAAGCGTGTTAAAAATTCGTTTTTACGAGACCCTTTCGGTGTTGGCTCTCACCATAGCGAGGGTTTCACCGCCGGAAGACTTTCATCAAGACTCCTTAACCTCTGTAACTGCTAGCGATCTCTTAGAAATGAAGTTAATGGAGTGCTCAGTCTCAAATTTATGTGGTAAACTGTCGTTCGATAAATATAATGATTGACGAAACAATGCTTTGCATGATTTTTATTCAGTGCGACGTTTATAAATTGTTTGAATAGTTAGTCGTTATTTGAGTAAGGAAATTAAGTGATTCAAAAAAAACATCGCCTTTCGTCTGGATTTATGCTTACGTTTATCTGTCACCGCACCACTCCTGTTCCTGTATATCTGTTCGCAACAGGTATATTGGCTATTACCGTATATCTCCGAATATAGTCCCCCCCCGAATATAGTCCCCCCCCGAAAATAGTCCCCCCCCCCCAATTTTGAGACCTCAGTTTTGGGAAAAATTTTAAAATGTAAAGGAAGGCAATTTTTCTGTGGTTAGCAAGTTAAGATTCTAGATTCGATAAAAACTATTATTTTCTGTGAAGATTAAGAACAAATCTGTTCGCATATTTTCCATCACAACAAAATAACTATACCTAAAACACGTTGTGATCCATTGCATGTATCAGTAATTTATAGTTCCTTAACCAGATGTAATGAAGAAATGAGAAATTTTTTTAAGTATCCAAGGCTATTGTATTTTTTAAACCTTCACAAATTATTAATATTTTTGATTTCCAAATGACTACAGACAATGTCAATATATAAGCTTTAACTTAAAGCCCATAAACAGTATTGCATTTGGCCCTGAAACTTCCTTAGATCCAGTGTAACACACCCATCAAGTCATCACAAATCCAAGTGACCTGAAGAATTTAGGAAATCTAAATAAAATTGTGTTAAATAAATTATAAATATTATAAAAATATTGCTATCAAATGCCTGCTAAGCAAAACAATTAAACTACAGGACTTACAAATATCAAAGTAATAAAATTAAGAAATAAACTTTTTCCAACAAACATTAAAACTGAAAAAAAATTATATCAATTTTCAATGCCTCGTCGCGAATCATTGCATAAGTTACACAAAGAGCTTCTGCTCTGCATTTGCGCACAAATTCGACGATATTTTCCTCTAATTCTTTGAATCTGCCGCATCGAGACCCCCGAAATGACTTCCGCGATGTATTAGCGCTTTGCTAGCGCTGTAAATACTATGATTTACGGCGTATTCTGCAACGGCTATTTTTAAATTGGCATCGAAACTCCGTCTTTGAAGGCCTCTAATCTGCGGCAAGATTGATTCTCATCTTTCTACTTTATCCACTGTTGAACGTAAAATTATTTTTAATAAAGAAAATATCGCAGAAATAATTGCGAAACGTTATGCGACGTAATTTATCGATCCTATTTACCCTGACGAATTGAAGATATTCCTCAATAAATTGATTACACTTTCGATGCTGAGTCGCTGTATTTCGATCAAATGCAGAAATGCCGGCGCTTCTGGTTTAAAGTCGTCGATTATTGTGCCTTTTCAGAAACAAATGCATCACCTATTGCGCATTCTTGTTCTATGAAGGCGGTAAAGGCAGTGGTTGTAAACACGAACCGCACGGACGTATAGTAGCTACGGACGCAAAGAAATGCTAAATCGGGTTCACTTTATCTGTTTATTTTTCGCAATTATTTAAATCGTGTAGTTATTAAATGAGTGACGGGTACATATACTATTGATTCAATTCTAGTGTTCGATTAATGTAATGATAGTGTGTGTTTAGTTTTCATTTTAATTATTTACTGTTTTGCGTCATTAAGTGATCAGTGTCGATTGAATTATTCTAACAATACTTTTCCAAGAAAAATTAGCGGCTACCCGATGGATTCCGTGAAAACGCATATTCGATATGCTATTTGAATCGGAATAATCGTATCTGTACAACATTTGTGGTAAAAATTGTCTTAATTTCCGGTAAAACGTGGCAGTATTTACTAATAACTCCGATTATAATCCTCATAAATATACTCAAATAGAAAGACTACGAGAACATTAGCCATTATGCCGTTATTTATTACTTTATGGTCACCTTTAGTATGCTAAATTGGATTACACTCGATTATAGTCCCCCCCCTTACTTTTCCGTGGCCATTTTTGGAAAAAAAGGGGGGACTATATTCGGAGATATACGGTATTTGCTCCACCTCCGGTAAAGCGACAATTCGCTATAGCGAGTGTTTATTAGTGCACCGTGGGGTGTCGTTATATCGAGGTTGCACTGTAGGTGATGCATTTGTTTCTGAAAAGGTGCAATAATCGACGACTTTAAACCAAAAGCACCGGCATTACTGCATTTGATCGAAATCCAGCCACTCAGCATTGAAAGTGTGATCAATTTATTGAGGAATATATTCAATTCGCCAGGGTAAGTAGGATCGATAAATTACGTCACATAACGTTTCGCAATTATTTCCGCGATATTTTCTTTATTAAAAATAATTTTACGTTCAACAGTGAGGTGATGGATCAAGTAGAAAGATGAGGATCATTCCTGCGGCAGATTAGAGGCCATCAAAGACGGAGTTTCGATGCCAATTTAAAAATAGCCATTGCAGAATACGCCGTAAATCATAGTATTCACAGCGCTTGCAAAGTGCTAATACATCGCGGAAGTCATTTCGGGGGTCTCGATGCGGCAGATTCAAAGAATTAGAGGAAAATATCATCGAATTTGTGCGCAAATGCAGAGCAGAAGCTCTTTGTGTAACTTATGCAATGATTCGCGACGAGGCATTGAAAATTGATATAATATTTTTTTCAGTTTTAACGTTTGTTGGAAAAAGTTTATTTCTAAATTTTATTACTTTGATATTTGTAAGTCCTGTAGTTTAATTATTTTGCTTAGCAGGCATTTGATGGCAATATTTTTATAATGTTTATAATTTATTTAACACAATTTTATTTAGATTTCCTAAATTCTTCAGGTCACTTGGATTTGTGATGACTTGATGGGTGTGTTACACTGGATCTAAGGAAGTTTCAGGGCCAAATGCTATACTGTTTATGGGATTTAAGTTAAAGCTTATATATTGACATTGTTTGTAGTCATTTGGAAATCAAAAATATTAATAATTTGTGAATGTTTAAAAAATACAATAGCCTTGGATACTTAAAACATTTTCTCATTTCTTCATTACATCTGGTTAAGGAACTATAAATTACTGATACATGCAATGGATCACAACATGTTTTAGGTATAGTTATTTTGTTTTGATGGAAAATATGTGAACAGATTTGTTCTTAATCTTCACAGAAAATAATGGTTTTTATCGACTCTAGAATCTTAACTTGCTAACCACAGAAAAGTTGCCTTCCTTTGCATTTTAAAATTTTTCCCAAAACCGAGGTCTCAAAATTGGGGGGGGGACTATATTCAGAGGGGGACTATATTCGGAGATATACGGTATTTTGCGGTCGAGCGTTGCTCTGCAGGTCAGGGCAGTTGGGTTAATGGTTTGGTTTTGGATAGTGATAAATAACTCTTGATGAGGACTGTACATGCTTTAAAGTGATGCATCAGAACCTGAAAAACACCTCCCTATAAATCATTCCATCTCCGTAAGCTATACTTGATGAGGACTGTGCATTAGGGTAGGCCGAAAAAAGATTTTTTTTCCTGATCAAATTTGCCCTGTGCGGGAAAGTTGCGAAATGATATAAGGATCTCGCACACAAATTTTTTTTCAAATCGGATAATATTAACCACTGCCGCCCGAGCTCTAAAGTTTAAAATTTTGTGAAAAATCAGGCTGATTTCAGAATAAAACGGCTGTGAAGACGAATTTAATGAAAATATGGGATAATGGATAATATCAAAGAGTGGATACATGTTTATAGTTTATAAAAATGAAATTTGAAGTTTATTTGACAAAATATATGGTTCAAACAATGTCTATGAATTAACAACAAAATTGTAGTATAGACCACCCGCAAAACAAAACTCATTTTTGCATACGTTTCTAAAATTCCATTTTGGGGGCTAAATCGCAGTTAAAATGATATTTATTTCGATTGAATTTAAGTTTTTAGCAAGTCTTCATATGGTAGTTAATAATCCCACAAAAAGTAAAAATAAGGTGAATTATTTTAAATTATCATCAATCATAATGACGAATTACGTACCTGTGGAGCTATTTAAAACAAGAAATTCAACCAAGGCTGAGAAAGAACAGAACCTGAACACCAAGCATTACACTGAGTAGCTCTCTGTTAGTATCGTGAAGAAACTACCCAGAACTCACCACGAGGAAGTGGCTCGATTCACGATGAACTTTCCGTAAGTGTTGACCGCTTGGTTGAAGTTGGTACGGCTGAGGTCACTGATGTTTAACTTTGTCTTTATTCAGAATAAAGCATCGTGAGTTTAAACTTCCACGCAATATCGCTTTGACACTCTCAATTTTCAAAGAAATTGACCTCTTTCAATTTCTCTTCTTGGTTTATGGTTTTTCTTGATAACTTCTTGATTTTTCTATCTGTATTCCTATTTTTTGCCATTGTTCTCTTGGTTTTTACACTGTATGGCTCTATCGAAACAGCTGCTGGGCAACTGCTGCACTGTATACTTCAGATGCAGAGTGCCTACGACTGCTGGGAGGGAATGAAGTCATTGTGTTTGAGACTCTGAAGCGGACCCTTTTATGTGTTTATGCTATTCATACGCAACTCAGCCACCGCTCCATTTCTCCCCATGAATACCGAAACCTTGAAGGCTTTAGTGTAGACCCTCTACCTGGAAGTCAATCGCCCGATAACCTATGACGGCAAAAATTATGTCTCAAACCGTATTTCCACTATGTACACGCTTAATTAATGATCTAAATTAACTGCAGGCATCCCCCGAGTTACGTATGTCTCGACTTACGTAAATCCGTACTTACGTAAGTGATAACCGTATTTCAAGTGATTACATCAATTTTTGAATGGAGAGCGCGATGAAGTAGATATTCGCTCTTATACCCAATGGCAGAAAAAATATCGAATAGTTATCGAGATTTTTACGTGCTAAACAAAATAAAGTGACCCATTTTTTTTATCATTCCTCGAAGGAATTTTCATTTATTTCTGTAGAAAAATCGCTTATAAATCCCAGTTCACCAATCAACGTGAAAATTTGCAGTTCTAGCAATGGAAGTGGTTGCGCTCACTCCTGTAGGGTACAGCTTGTTACACTCCATACGCACCCCAACTCCGACTTTCAAACATTAGAAATTGTATCCTTAAGTTTGAACATTTCCATCTGTGGAATTAAAAGAAAATGAAGTACGAGCAGAAATCTTTATTGCGGAAAAGAATTAGTTGACACCCACGTGAAGGCATTGAAATTTTGAGTGTTAGCAATGAACGCTGCGAAAAAGTGAAGAAAAAGTTGACACACGATATTAATTGCGTACTTGTTTACATGTTTCTGGCGACTGATTTACCGTGTTGTATTTTGCAAAGATTTTATTAAGCTGATTTTTCTCTTTCTCTCATATTGTGTGCCAATGTAAATGAATACTGCGTTATTGAAAGCTTTTCCCCACTAACTTTGTTGCAAGTTAATGATGGAGTTGGCTGAATAAAAGCTCACTTTTTATTAGCTTCGTGCATTTGAAATACTCTTCGATGTTTCCAGCGAAGTAATTATTCAAATGATTATATTTTCACATCATTTTATTGAGATATGAGAGAATGAAAGTATGTTTGTGTGCGTGAAAGATTGAGTGTATGTGCGTGTGAATGTGTCTAAGAATATAGTGATTTACTGGTATTTTTTTGTGTTATTTGCTCGTAATCCTTGAAACCCCTTGTGCATGTATTAACTGTGACAGTGAAACCACCAGATTCGTCAATCTACGTAGTATATAAAAGGCAGAAGATATAATGATTAAAGGCAAGTAGACAATGCAAACTATGGGCCCTTAGATCGCAGTATAACATAATGAATCAATTTAAGTATTCAGTTTAGTAATGTAGCGCTGAGATACCATACTTTCCTGAATCCATGCGATCGGTCAATTCGGGGAATAATATTACGCATTTTGATTGGCAATGCTCGAGATGCAACTCTTAGACTATATTAATGTTTATTGATTTTATATCTAATAATGTAAGAATGCGCGGAAGAGTTCATGAATATTGCAGTGAATTGAATGAAGCTTCACCGAGAATTTACTGCGCATTTTTCAGCTGAGAATTCACCCCACCGATTGAAATCTCTGAAGCACTAACTCAGAATGTTCGACTTGGCAGAGTCCGCCTCTGGTGTTTGTGTTTTGAAAGGGAAATCCGTGAGGTCTCCGTAACCGTTCTGATACAACGGCCTTTACATTCATAATAATCAAAATAGCTGTGTTAACCAATATTTTTTCTGATAATTTAAAGTACTTTGATAGATCCAGTTATCCAAAATAATTGTGGCAGTGCTCAAATGGGATTTGCCATGGGGTGATCCAGTTACCCTCAAGTAGTGGGGTAAGTGGGGTCAACTGAGATGTGAAAATAATATTAATATAAAATATTGTTTAATGGTAGTAATTAAATTCAAGTCACATGATGTGCTAGTCATATTATTGTCAAATCTACGTGTTTATTTTCACCCATTCACTGGAGTTATCTGTACAATAAATATTTGAAAATGAAATGGTACTATCACATTGAAAAACTATGCCCCAGTTACCCCCGAGCACCATATACTGTAAAGAATGTCAGTGTTTCATCAATGCAATCAATGTTTTTCCTCTATTTATGTCTTTATTACGACAAGCCAGTGAATGGTGTATAGTGGAGATGATATTAATTCTGAATGAAAGGCTGTACGAACTACAGCTGAATATCTCAGGGAATGCACCTGCTAGATACTGGCAGGATCTTCGATGCCTCAATGACTGCTATGGTGTAAAATGTTTTCAATCATCCAAATTCCTTGCTTTTGGCACTTTGATGTCTTGTTTTAATTAAGATAGAGTGAGAAGAAATGGTGAAAGTGAAGGATTTGTTGGCATCTACACGTAAGAAAAGGAAGAAAAATGCAAAATGACTATACAGATGTGAATATCCTTTTCATTGCTAAATTTCAATGCGAAGATTTTTCTCTGACGTAACTTGTATTTTCCTCCTTACGTGTACTGAGTTCTTTTGGGGAATTGTGGTTTTGGGTCCAAGTGTTTCCATTGGTTAGATGGCTGGCAAGTCAATAAGTAGCCAGCAGAGAGAATGATGCATTTATTTTTGGAAACCACTCTTGTAACACTCTGCTTGTCTTTGCTTTCAGTTTGCGTTGAGCCACACACCCAAGGAGACTTTGGAGAAGTTTGCAGAAGGGAATGACCTTCCTCTTGATTACATGTTCATGAAATCTAATCGTAAGTGCACTTAATGTATATGCAATGGCTGTGTGGCTGACTCGAGCAGCTCTTTAACATTATTTCCAAACACTGCTTCTGAAAAGTGACTTCCCACACAGGCAAAGTGGGTTTCAATCAAGGCTGATGCTGGCTGTGAAAAACTCTGGTGGCTCAGTTTGGATTCAAACCAAAGTCTTTTAATTGCCACTCCTAATTGCAGTGGTTTGCAGGGCAGAATTTTTGGTTTCTGGTCAGGTATTTTTTTTCTCCCTTGGGTGGGGTGTGGCCTCTAGTTGGGTTGTATCCTATCATAAACCTCTTACTTTTGCGGAATCTTCTGCTTTTATCGATAACGATTTAATTAGAAGCTAAAACTATTTTCCTAACTTAAATTTTTTCATAAACGCGAGATTTTTCCATTTTTCTCAAATCTACATTAAATTCAACCTATTTTTAGAAGATTCCATGGTGAATAAAGAATGAAGGTGAAACTTTGAATTTTTGTTGAAAGGATAAATTTTGTCTGATGCCTGAGAAATCTTTAGCTTACTCAAGAAACTGCAAAAATTACCCGGGTAATCTCAGTTGTTGTTCAATGGTGTTTTTGAAAGAACAAGTAGTGGGTTGATGTACGCGTTGGCCTAATTCTGCTCTCCCTTGTACAGTTGGGAATGCATTGTGCGCTGCTAGTCTGGGTACCACTCCGGAGTTGGTGAAATTTGGTGAAGGTCCTGACAAGAGTGCAGCTGAAGAGATGGCGTCGGTCAATCTTCTTCACGCTCTGATGATGATGATCGGGCGCTGCGAGGAGGAGTGACCATAAAGCGCAGCAGCTCTGCGCTTTTTCAAATAACGGTGGTGCAGTCGACCACCATGTGGAGAGCCTTTATTTTTTCTGGCTGTGCTTGAAATGCATTTACATATATCTTTTGTTCTCTTGCTGACGAATTAAATTTATCTATGTTTTATATAACACTAAAGAGTGATTATTAACGACTTTAGCTAGGATTGTCCCTCAACCGGGACTCGGAATCCAATCCAACCTTTATGGACTTGCAGTCCATGGTACCTTGTCCAGGGATCATCCTCCATATATAACCAATAGTTAAAACAATTGCGGCTGTAATAAAATACCGTTTTGAAAGACTTAAACATGCGGACAATGGTGGTCCAGTGCTCAGCACCCAAGTCATGCACTAGGAAACTTCCTCTTCATCTCTTTGGGATTTTTATTTCATGTAAGCCTGTGGTCGGAAACTCTTTCCTTCCGCAAAACTTTATCTGCTTTGAGGTTTAGATTCATTAATTTTGGATTTCTTGGAATGCAAAGGGAAAAATTAATCATTAAGTATTGGAGATTACCAATGAATAGACACATGCAAAGGGTGACATTGTTGTTTCATCACCAAAAGTGGAGTTATTTTCCCCTGAAATAAATTTTATTTTAATGGCAATACAATTGATCCTAATTACGTGCCATTCTCATTTTAGGCCCACCTAATTTCATTTATTATTGCATTGACTGGGTAAATTTATGCAACAAATCTGCTGTCTAGACTGAATGCACATATGTGCAAGTTAGATATTTTCAAGGAAAAAACATGGATAAGGTGGTAACTGTTGAGTTTTGGAGAAGTAAAAAACGTGAAGTGGAATGAATCCTAATGCATCATCTAAAGAAATCACAGCATTTCCTATTCATTTGATCGCTATTCATGAAATACAAATGTGTTCTTATGCATTATGGAACAGCTGTAGTCAGTTGAACAGAACAGCTGTCAGTGTAGACAGTAGATTAGTTGGATAAATTGACCCTAGTCAATGCTATGACAAACTTAGTGCTCGTAGGAGGGCCTAAAATGAGAATGGTACATAATTAACATCAAATGGAAAGCATTAATATTTCAGTATTCAAGAAAATAACACCAGACTAGCCACTGGCAATCCTTCACGGTCACCTGCAAGTGCAAGTTAAGTATGAAAATTCCACAAGAAAAATCATTTGTCTTGTTCTGAATTCTTACCTACATGTCCAGAATCCTCTCTGGATATTCTACGACATGAACTGCTAAGGAATCATATCTTCTTCCATAGCATAGTTTTTATTTCAAAAGCACATAAAAACAAGTAAATATTTTGCTTACTAATGGTCTAATGCAGCTTCTAAATTACATAATTTAAAAAAGAAGCTTCAACATATTAGATTAACCATTGTCTAATGTTTGCATCATCTACCTTGTAAAGTGGAATGTTTAATGAAGGCCTCTGGTGTTTCCATTGAAAATGCATGAGAGCATATTTCTTCCTGGTTGCTTATAGAGGTTTTGGTGTAGACGCTTGTGAAGTTCCACGTCCATTAGCAGATCATAATCAGCATTAGAGCTTTGTTAATCTTTGAAAATGTGTTTTGCACAGCTGTCCTTTCCTTCCCACAAAACAGTGCTACCAAAAAAGTATCCCAATAGTATATCGATTTTGCTGTTCAGCATTACACTTTCAATGTCATCAATAATCTGCTTTGCATTGTTTCGCTCATTTTTGCCTCCTCCTGTAAAATAGGTTCATTAAATCTAGTATTATGACGGAAAATCAGTAAGCAGATGACTTAAGCAATAGTAGGGTACTACTTAAAGCTAGAGGCGCGCAAAAGCCGTTCCGCTCCCGCTCGAGTCTCGCTCTCGGGAGTCAAACTGGTAGTCTCACTCCCGGGAGCGAACAATCCCGGATTGCGGTCTCGGGAGCGAGCGGGATTGAGCTCTCGTCGCTCCCGGCAATTTGGCGGATAGCACATAGTATGTGCTATCCGTCAAATCTACTAGCTGGCTTTCTAGCAGACTTACACAAACCTTCCTTGTTGAAGTAATTATGTTAAAATCAAGTTGAATTCCTAAGTTTATTGTTTAATGCAGAGATGGCGCTGTGACGCCGATTTTGTAGATATGGACGTTACCAAGAGTGCTGACAAACAAAGAGAAATTCGAAAACAAACAAACAAAGAGAATTTAGAAAAAAAAAGATAAGTATCTGCAGCTAAAACAGAGTTATTGTAATGTTTCTCTTATAAGTTAACGTGTCCAAGAACATTAAAAATACAATATTCCTAACGCGAAGTTCCCTAACAAATCGTCGCGTTTCGTGCAAGGTTTTGGGTGTTTCGGTTTTATTCCGTTTTTGGGGACCCCTAGCGAGATGGCTGACGCTCTTTCTGAGGAAAATGACCATGTTGAACAGTATAAAGATGGCGATAGAGCCCATTATACAAAAGAAGAAGTAGTGAAGAAAATTGAAGAGGGAACATGCATAGTTGCTTGGAACATAGGGAGAAATAGTCCATGTTGGAAAAACTTTCAGGTAACCAGCGAAATATTTTGCATATGGAACTGTAATGCATTAACTTATGAAGTTCTAACCACTTGTTTATCGGACAGGTTGTATTAGATTCTCAGACACGCAAGCCCCTGGGTTATGTGAGATGTGCAACAGAATCGTGCCAAGCTGTTCTTGTGCATAAGGCAAGTACGTCTGGCATGAAACGGCACAAGTGCAAAATCGAAAGAAATGTTTCTCCAGCCACACCTGTTGTTTCTCGGGATGACAAGGACCGTGTGAGGGACAAGTGCGTAGACATGTGTGCAAAAGACTTGGGTCCATTTGCGACAGTGGGTGGAGAAGGGTTCAAGGACCTCGCGCAAGAGTTAATTAATATTGGGGTGAAGTACGGACCCTTAGAGGCCAAAGACGTGCTACCTCATCCAAGTACGGTAGCCCGTTCCTTGCGTGAAAGGGCTAATCAAATTCGAGCTACTCTCATCCCCAAATTAAAAGAAGCCATAGCTACCAAGGAACTTTCTATGACTATGGACCTTTGGACGGATAATTATCGCAAAGTTCACTCACTATATGACGGCTACCTCCAGTCGCATAATCGAAGAAGCTGGTGAATGGAAATTACAGGCAAATGTGCTTATCACGACCAAGTTTCCAGATATCTCGAAAACCGGGGCAAATATTAAGGAAGAGTTACTCGGTCAATTGGCTGAAATAGGCATAAGTAGTGAGGATCTTTTTAAAGTGACCTTCGTGACAGATCAGGGTTCAAACATCAAAAAGGCTCTGAAAATGTACGATCGACTTCCTTGTTTAGCTCACTGCTTAAATAGGTACTGTTTTGAGGCACACGTTTCATGAAGAGAATTTCCTCAAAACGGAGGTACCCCAGGTTTATGTTGCTATTCAGGCAGCAAGAAAAAATAGTCGGGTTAATGAAGAGATCTGGGCTTGTCTCACGGCTAGAAAGAACTCTCCATCAGGACGTCGATACAAGATGGAGCAGCATTTACACTATGCTAAATTCCATTCACAAGCAACAGGACGGAGTTTTACAGTTGCTCCGTGACAGTGAAAGAGTACACCTCGCAAACAATTACAATTCCGACCTGGTAGCTGAGATGGTAGCCTTTCTTAAGCCTTTTAAGGAAGCTACAGATGATCTTGAAGGAGAGGCTGAACCTACGCTACCGCTGGCAGTACCCTGGATTTTTCGTCTAAGAAGCCATTGTGGCGTCTCTGTTGACGAAAGTGAGGTAGGAGTTCAATTCTCCCCTTTCGTTCATTCGACTATTTATTTAAGACTCAATTCCAATGAATAATGTAAGTTTAGCCGCTATGTCGACTGAAGCACACGATCGAGTCATCTAGCCGTGTGGATGGCGAATGTTAATACTTCTTGTTTCCTAAACATGTATTTGACTTTTTGTTTTTCTTTCAATAGACACTTAAGAAAATCAAGATAAGGGCAGCCTCATTTCTCGATGAGAAAGTTATGTCTCAGCTGGAAAGGCGACATTATTTGGGACTATTTTTAAATCCAAATTATAAAGACCTCCTCCGTTTAACATCTGAAGAGCGACAATGCGTGTATGACAACGCTCGAATAATGTGCCAGGAAGGAAATGGTAATGTATCACTACAAAAAATAAAGATTTTTTCTTAATTACTGGCTGCAATTTATAGTAGTAGCACGATGATTTAATTTAACATTTATCCTTATAGTGACAGAAATCACAGAAGAAAGTGATTTATCTCAAACTTGTCATAGTCCACCTATGAAAAAGAGGTTTTCAGAATGGTTGCAAAGGCCTGAAATACCACAAACCACTGACGAAGTGACGCGTTACATTGAGCGAAGCGTTCCGGAATATGTGCAGAAGGTTTTGCATTGGTGGAGTATCCATCGGCATTCTTTTCCGCGGCTATCGAAGGTCGCTCGGCGGATAATGAATATTCCTGCCAGTAGTGCAACCAGCGAAAGATGCTTCTCTCGTGCAGGCCTTGTAATAACTGACCGTCGATCACGTATTGACCCAGACCATGTGAATGACATTTTGTTTATTAATTATAATGCAAAAAGAAATTGAAATACAACGTAATGATGGTAAATGAAAACCATATCAAGTTATTGTTCTTTTATTTCGCGTACTATTCTTATAAATTCCAGTAATACGAACTTATGTTATACATCAATTGCAGTTGAAATTTTCCGTCTTACAATTCTCTGAGCGAAAAGAATATTAGCACTCCATGTTATGGATGAAATTCTGGAATAAATCTCTCTTCTTATACCCTAGATCATAGAGCATCTGCTCTATGCCCTAGATTATACAATTATAATTAATTATACTTGCTATGCATTTATTTTACTGTTCACCAGTGGCGGATTCGCACCCCAGAATGAGACCAAGAACCCACTGTGAGAGAGATAAATATGCATTCCCTGCATGAAAGCAAGTAGCCCACTGCGTATGTGCTATCCGCCAAATTGCCGGGAGCGACGAGAGCTCAATATATCCCGCTCGCTCCCGAGACCGCAATCCGGGATTGTTCGCTCCCGGGAGTGAGACTACCAGTTTGACTCCCGAGAGCGAGACTCGAGCGGAACGGCTTTTGCGCGCCTCTACTTAAAGCACACTGTATTTTTTGTCTTTCACAGAAAGAATACAGGAGCTCTGCCGGTGGTGATCATGTGAACTAGCAGGAAGGTTGATGGCCTTTTTGGGTCGTTCTGAGGTCAAGGACCCTGTTCATAGCTTCACTCTCAAATTCGTAAGGTTCAATGATCTTTTTTGTAGTGGACTCTGTTTCGGAAACAACTTCATAATTCTAGTGTCAACGAAATTTTTAAGTTGGTGTAAGTCAATGACATTGTCTGTAGTTTAAGTCTTACTCATAAGGTTCAATGACTGTTTTGTGAGTGAAGAGGTCAATGACCCTGTCCGCCGTTTTTCACTACCCTGTAAGGTTTGATGACGTTTTTGGGAATGATGAGGTGAATGACCTTCTTGGTAGTAGAGAGGTCACTGGGCCTCCTTTAGGAGTAGAGAGGTCAATGACCTTGTCGAAAGTTTCACCCAAACCCATACAAGGCATACACAGGATCAAAACTGGGTAGGTGGGGGACAAGCTAACCAACCATTTAAGGAAACTCGAACAGCTCTTTATTAGTTTTTAAAATTGTTTGCTTGAAAAAATATTATTCTCCTTAAAGACATTTGTGATTTTTGCTTCTAGGGAGGCAGCTTCCCCCTCCTGGCCCTCGCTGGGTACGCCCATGAACCTTTATACGTTATATAACGTTAATACATCTTTTTGGGAGAGATAAGGTCAATGAACACTTCTGTAGTTTCAAACGAAACCGTAGATATAATTCAATGCCTTTTGTATCACTTCTGAATCACCATTTAGCAACCTTCTTCCTGAGCAACGAAATCGAGTTTATAATTAGAATTTTGGCTTCTGACTTTTCACTTAGCATTTTTCTTCATTCTCACTAAAATTGAGTTTATAGCAAGAATTTTCCTTTCTTTATTCTAATTCCCCATTTTTATTCCTCCTTCTTAAATTCAAGATATTAAAACTTCGGTATTGTCTACACGATCCTTTCTTCTATTTTTGCACAGAAATAGAGTTCATTAAACAAAAAATATTTCCATATTGCATTTTCCTTCATGTGCACGTAAATCGAGTTTATGACAAGAATCTTCACTTCTGGAATGTCTCTTTGCATTTTTCTGCCCATGACTAAAATCGAATTTATAAAAATAACTTTTACTTCTTTTTTGTCATTTCCCATTTTACGTCCTACCCCTAAAAATCGAGCCAAATTAAATTTACTTCTGTGATGCTTCTTCGCTTTTTTCTACCCAAGGACTAAAATGGAGTTTACAACAAAAATTGAAGGAAATGTAAAAAAAATGATAACTTTTTATTTAACATTTTTCTGCCTGCTGCGCACTTTTAAAATTGAGTAGAAACCAGCATTTTTCTAAATTTAAAGAGAGGAAAATTAAGTTCTTAAAATGGATAATGATTTTTGTGATAATAATTCGCATTTTTTTGGATTCCGACTAAAATCCAGTTTACAAAAAAATCATTTCTATATTATTATTTCACATTTATGTACCTTCGCATTGAAATTTAGCAATGAAAAGGATATTCACTTCTGTAAAGTCATTTTGCATTTTTCTTCTTTTGCAATGAAATAAAATTTGTAGCAGGAATATTAACTTCCAATATTATATTATTTAGTCAGCTAATATTACATTATAGTATTATAATTTCATTTTGTATTTTATACCGAGGCAGTTAATCGAGTTCAAAAAAAGAATTATCACTTCTGTAATGTCGTGTCCCATATTTCTTTCGGCACACTAAATTCGCGTTTAGAAAGGCAATTTTAACCTTTGGTCATTATTTCACACTAATCTTCCTTCACATTAAAATCATATTTAAAAAATGAATCATCGTTATTGTACGTGGTGTGCACAGTAGTAATTCATACTTTATTGTCATCATCATTCAGTCTTCACATTGGAATCCGAGGTGATAGTTATTATTATTAAAATATTTAGTTACAAGTCGACCATGAAGTCGGGTGGTAACATAGATTTAGGAAGTGCATTAAGACACAATAATATACATAACCCAAAATACAAAGTAGAAAACAAATTTTAAAAAGCCCTCAAAATACCATTTTTCACACTCACAATACATGTCCTCAAAGCACCAAATTTTTCACCAAATATTTCACACAATGAATGTCCACATAGCACCAAATCTTCATCTTATGATCTCGTGATTTCAGTGCGATGGGGTGAAAACACTGATAGAGAAGTGAAAATTCATGTCTTTCAAAAAAGATTCCAGTGCACGAGAGGACAATGCGAAATGATGATACGAAAGTGGAAATTCTTACAATCATCTCGAGGACTGGAAAGTGCAAAACGATTAAAAGGAATTAATGAAAAATCTTGTTAGAAACAAGATTCTTGTGCGCAGTAGGGAAGTATACAAAATTTTGATACTGAAGTGAAAATTCTTGTTATAAACGTGATTTCAGGACGCACGAAGGAAATGCAAAATGATGATACAGAAGCGATCTATTTTTTGTTAAATCTTGATTTTAGTGCACAGAAAGAAGTATGCGTAATGCGTACGTACGTATACGTAATGTATGCGTACGTAAGTATGCGTAATGCGTACGTACTTCCTATACGTACGCTGTACGTACGTATATAGGAAGAATAAAGCTGAAACATAAGACAAAAATGAATATTCTTGTTAAAAATTCGATTTTTGTGCAAAGGAAGATGAATGCAAAATGAAAATACAGAATGAATTTTCTTTTGTTATGGGATCGATGTATTTGCGGAAGTAGAAAAATGCAGAATGCAAATAAAGAAGGTAAAATTTCTGATATAAACTCATTTGAATGCGAAAGCAAATAAAATGCTAAATGTCAATACTTATTATTTCGAATTTTTCTCTCTGTGCATTGAAATTGAGAATATAACAATTTTCACTTAAATGTCCTGGCAAAAATTTCCACTTCTATACTCTCATTATGCATTTTTTTCATTCACTCTAATATCCAGTTTGAGAAATAATTCGCTTTTATTATTTATAATTGTTATATCAAATTTGTCTTCCGTCATATTGGAATATTTCAAATTTATAACAGGAATATTAACTTCTGCATAACAATTTTGCATTTTTTTACTTGAGCACTGAAGTTGAGTTTATGAATGGTATTTTCACTTTTGTATCATCATTTCTCATTTTCCTACCTGCGTACCAAAATGTAGTTTATTACAAGATTTTTCACTTCTGCAGCGCAACAAAATCTATTTTTAAACAAGAATTATCACTAATGTAAGTTATATCGCATATTTATGACTACACATTAAAATCGAGTTTATTACAAGAATGTTTGCTTTTGTATTATAACTCCGCATTTAACTATACCCACAAAAAATCTATTTTACAACAAGAACAAATTCTTAAGATAATCCGGCCAGGTTCTTGACGAGTGTTTTTGTGCTTGTGTGTTTTCTATTCATCAATGGAATATGTGAAATTTTGTGACAAAAATATAATATTTAGTCTGGGTTGCAGAGATGATTGACTTAGTTCTTTACTACGTACCAAAGTGTAACAATAACTATTAGTGCTGCTAGTTTTGTATTCAAAAAAAATATTTGTTTTTGTCAATGCCGGTATGAAGTAATCTTACGGTCATTTACAACAATAAAGACAATTACGTTTTTGACTAGAATCTGCATATCCGGATACATATTAGTGGACGAAACTCCGCTTTTCATTGCTTTATTTGTGTGTTGTTCATGAGAAGAATGACTATTATATTTCGAAGTAGTGTGAATGCTTAATTTTAGGATGCAATTAAAATCTCGACGAGTCGCTATTGCGACTGATCTTTTCCTTGACTCATTCCGAATTTTTAATTCCAGTTTTGTTTGAAGAGGATTACATTCCTAGGGCTGGTTAAAACGGAAAAATACATCAACACCGAACTTTTGTCGTGGCCCAGTGCTTATACTGCTGTCTGCTCCTGTGTACTTGAAGTTTCAACATCTTTGGCCGAATATTTACTTGTGGTACGTATTCGAGCTTAGTAACTAATTGTAAAATATGGAAATATATAATTAAATAGGTTTTGCTGAAATGGCTTCAGTGATTATCAAAGAGGACGGTACCATTCATGCCTAATTATTGAGAGTTATTAAAAAAATATGGCTATGGATAACTAGGAGTTTTTGATTATTTCTTCGTACACCATTTCAATTTCAATGCGTTATAGTCAGTGTGTATATTATTCATGTACATTTCTCTAGAACTTATTGTTTTACTTTTATATTTACTTTTATTAAGCCTGTGCGTTTAATTGTGCTTTTATAAATCTTATAAAAATAGTGATTATTAAGAGTGGAGTGGAAGCTTATTGTTAATGTGTAGATATAACTTATTCAAGACCTGATGCGGTATTGTGTGAAAATAATACGGTTTTAATGATATCTTGGAGATATCATGATTTCTGTTGCAATAAAAACTTCTTTAAATGCATTTCTTAGTGATATGTTGCGATAAACCTAGGATATTGTACTCCTAAATCCATTTATGGTGTTTATCCTTAGCCGTAGGGGGACTTTCTGCCATTTCCTTTTGCGTTGATTCTATATTCTAGTGATTAGTAATGTTTACCATTGGAATAAATTAATAAATTTGATTTGCATTATCACTTGCATGTTGCTGCTGCTGTTCAAGCAGGTTCCAAGGGTGTCATGTGGCGAGGGAGCAACATAGGAAGAACTAGTGCACGATGCTAAAATTACTGATTGGGCAAGTTCTACATTTTACACGAAATACCCTGACATTGAACGTTCAACTACCCTTTCTCACCAGTATGTATGAATAGGGTACCACATTGCCATTTATTTGTTTCTTAAGGGTTGAGGTTAGTGTCTGTAGCTTTGAATATATTTGTTGAAGGTAATTCATTAGAGTTCCTACAGGAAAATGGTGCACTGCAAAGTAAAAGCCAAACACCTCATAATGAAAGTGGCATATAAATATTAGACGCATTGGTTCTCTTTGAGTTCGAACTTAACTTTAATTGTAGCATAAGCTTTACTTTTTTTATACATCACTGATTGGCTGAATTTTTATCATTTTAAGATTGGCGTCATTCTTTTCCAAAGATATTATGGCTTCATCGATAAACATGCAGAAGATAATTCATATTTAAATGTAATTTTTGGGTTTCTTGTTTAGTTTTCGTATTTGTTGTATAGAACACCAAAGAATCATTTTGTCTTCAGTAGAATACATTATAAGGGCCTACTATACTGTATGGTTGAAGTACAACAGAGTGTTTTAAGCATGCTGTAGAGTTGTAATTCTTACTTTCAATTTTCTACTTCAGCATATGGTTAAAATAATTTTGCAATAGGTCATTGCAACATGGTTGAATCTTTTAATCAATGATATTGTAAACCACATACTATGAAGCCACTGCTTTTTATCCTTCAGTCAAGTTTTAAAGTTCCAGTTACGAAGTACCCCCTTATTTTTGCAGAGGAAATTAGTATGTATGAAATGTTATTATGTTCATGAAATTAACTAGGAATATGCTTTCCCAAGTAGCAAAATCTTATGTAAAAATTATTTTAAAATATATTGCGAGAACATTTTAAAATGATTTTAACATAATTTTGAAAACATATTAGCTTTCTCTGTTTCGATGTTACAAATCTTTTTTTCATCATTTCAAAATGATTTTAACATAAGTTTAAAATATGTCCAATTCTTGTATGAGCTATGAAATATAGATTTTAAAATAGTTTTAAAATATGTTGTAACTAATTCAGCCTCTTTTAAAAATGATTAATTGCTATGTTAATATGATATAAGTAAACATTTGAAATTTCGAACTGTGCCAGGAACAGTAAAAAAAAAATTTCCCACCTAGCATTTATCCTAGCGTCAACTGACATTAATGTTTTGAAGGAAGTGGTATATGAATCATGAGAATTACAGAATATACTTCTCTGCATGCTTTCACGGAAATCCCACCATTAGTCATTACCATGATCACTTTGACAACTTGGGACTTACCTAATATGTCAGTGATTGGATTAGAAATTAATTTATGTTCAGTGTCCTTATACTGTCCTTACAGTGGTCTTATCCCTTTTCAGTATGCAATAAAGCACATATTGAGAGTGTATTCAGGTGTTCCTTGATTGCATTCTCGGATCGTTCAATGTCCATTGTTTGATGATATGCCTTCATATTAGGATATTTTTCCCGGAAATTCATTATTTTAAATTTCTAGAAATATTATGGAAAACTGCCAAAACATACAGTTTTGTGGATTTCAAGATGGCGAAATTCAAACTCACTTTTGAAAAAAGGGATTCATTTTTGGTAGAAAGTCTCCAAAATCATCTGTATTACTTGTTTTATGTAAAGCTACTTGTCAGTTATCCACAATCACCTCCAAGGAATGAGAATTTTTATACTGGTTTATTTTATCAGACTGGTATGACTAAGATTATATGTACCAATGAAAATTTATATCAGCGTTTTAAAATAATTTCTAAATAATGACCTAATTATTTCAAAATTATGTTAAAATGATTTTACCATTATGTTAAAATGATTAGAAAATAATTATCAAATTATTTCAAAATTATTTTAAAATTATTTTAAAATGTGTGTAAAATAATTTTGAAATTGTTTTAAAATAATGTTCACATAATTATTTTTCTGTGAAATTAAAAAAGGAACATTTTTGGCAAAAATAAGCCATTACTTCCTGCATATCCAAGAATATACTATCAACAAAGTGAGATCAAATGGTACAAGACTTAAAAAGAGAAACGCCTGATACATTATTTTAAAATTATTTTAAAATCTTGAAAAAGTCATGAATTTAGCCATCTTATGATATTTTGATTTTAAAATCATTTGAAATAATTTTAAAATCATTTTTCAATATTCTTTTGCTACTTGGGTTGGTAAGGATAGGATGGCCTGGGGTGGCACCCCCCCTTCCCCATCAGACAACGAATCAGTCCAAGAAAATTTTTGAAGAATAACATTCCTGGAAATACATTTGAAATCATTTTGGCACTAAAGATTTAACTTTTAGTCGATGCAGTTCAATATATAAAATAATTATAAATAATTTTTTTATTTCTCTGAGGCTTTGGGGAGGGATCTTTCCCTTCCTCCCCCCGTAGTTATGCCACTGAGTAACAGTGTTGTGGAATGTTAATGTCATATTATTCCTTTTTATAATTTTGTATGCTGACAGGAAGATTGCCATCTTGGTAATAGAATTAATTTCCCGAAAGTTGTCTGCCAATTGAAATTTAATTTATTAATTTCCTATTGCTCAAACCATGAAATATGATATAGAAACTTAAGTGATTGCAAGTTTAATAAACATTAACACATTATAGAACTTTATCATGACTTTTGATTGTGAGAATTTGATGTATCACTGAGATGCTGTTCATTAAAATTACTTGTGAATTAATGCTTTTGGTGTAGTTAACGAAATTTTATTTATATTTTTAATTACAGGTTCATATACTCGAGTAGTCAATGTCATTGGTGGTAAAGGAACATAGCAACATTGAGAAGAATGCAAGATGTGTGGCAGCTGTCATCACCTATTCATCATTCTCTCCAACTAATTTGAATCCATTTTAATAGAAATGTTACATCTTGTGCACTTAACATTTATTTTTTATTTTGCATTATGTAAATAATCTTAGTTTCAATGGAATTGTTAAATCATTCTGGAAATCTTAAAATGTAACATTTGTGGTGTGTGTACATTATAGACTTTGGAAAAATGTGATTTTTTTCTTTTATATACCTCCTTTGATGATATCTTTTATGATCTGCAACTCTCGTGAAAAGTACATAAACTGCATGACAGCTTGTGACTTATTTAGTTTTTCTTGTCTAATTTTGAGGTAGGATAATATTTCCGATTTTTCGGCACTAAGAATTGACCAGACTTGTCCTTAAATTCCTCGTATAATATCCATTGCGCTGTTTTCATGGAAGTTAACTCAGATAGTACATGCGAAATCTCTTCCGATCTGAAGATAACAATTCTCTCTCAGCTGATATTGTACTTTTCAAAATCTGAAATTATTCCTTTGACGAGAACAAAACGCTATATAGTAGCCCTGGGAGCAGTAATTGTACTTTTGGAAACAATTTACCCTGTTTCAGACATAAATATGAGAGTTTCATATCTAGAAAAACATCCTGTGAAAAGAATCAAAACTTAACTGAAGCGCGAATATTTGTTATTTTTCACGATTTAAAATTTACAAATTGATAGTTAAGTGTTCCTAGTACCTCAAGACTGAATATATTATAATTACCGAAAATGCGACAGGAATCGCGTATTTATGAAAAAACTGGCATTATATCACTTTCCCCCATAAGACTCTATAGAGACGGAAGAACTAAAATGGCGGACGTCTCAATTCCCATAGTGGAAGTGTATGGAACGACTCGACCCTATGAGGGAGTAGTGTAGAGAACTGCCATCCAGAGGACTCTGCGCAACGCCGAACCGCCGAACTGTGAAGGCCCCCGTGCCCCCGTACCAAGGGGGCGACATACCCATAAGGATAATGCGTATAGGTTTTGATACACCAGTGCCATCTATGCCAGTGGTCCAATGCTGCCGCGAAGTTTGAATGCACATCTCGGCGCGTGTTTCAATTTTTTTTACGCGTCACGATAGAGCGTGCTATTCAGGCCTAACAATGATACTGCAATTGCGAGAAACTTAAAAGAGTGAATGTAGGAAAATCTTCCTGAAGAACTTCCCCAGGTTACTAAAGCAGTAACCATAATACAAGATTAATGTACAAAGTCAACTGGCGATCTGGTGGTTGGTAAGAATAATGATCTCGGAAACTTACTTCAGTGGACATTAGTATTTATTGATACAATAACTGGCAAAAGAAATACAACAATAACAATTTCAATATGACATACTAAAGAGATGAAATCTGAGAAAGTTAACCATTCTACAAGCACATGAAATGCACAAGCAACAAATATCAATGACAACATGAGATGAGCAGCCTTTGCGTAATAGGAGAAAGATTCCATTACTTAAGTAAACACTCCACAGTTATAGACAAAGAGGGTGACCCAATTTTCCTTGAGGTAGATGTATCTTGCAATAGCTCTGGTACAGGGAAAACAATGCTAATCCTGAAACCATAGACCATAACAATACTTCACTAGAAATAAGCATGCAAGTTTGGATATCATTTCATGGAAGATAATTATTTAATTATGAAAGGAGGACATTATTTCGTAGGAAGTTGTTCATGATGAGTACCCATTAAGATATGCAACATATCTTGGCAGAGGAGTCTTAAAATGAAAGGTTCTTATAAGTTAATATCAATCACTTATACGAAAGAAAGTATTCCAAAAGTAGAAAACGAGAAAAGTGAAGAATATTTTATACCAATGTAGTAGAAAATAAGTTCTTACTTCAAAATGAAAGAGATTAAAGTTTTAAGAAATGTAAACATCGTAGAACACTTAATGAATAATGCTCAATTAATGACAATTAAACAGTTGAAAGGACAGAGTTGAAATAGCAAATTACATACATAACCAACAAAATGATTAGCATTAAACAAACGAAAGCATAGCACTAGCGATAAATGAGTAGTTTGAACACTAGAAAAACTGCTAGTACAATGAAAAACATATTGAAATATAAGGAATACAAGACACCATAAAATTTTGAAAACATGAGAAAAGGTTAGCTAATCACAGGTTGAAATCAAAATGGAATAATGAAGGAAACAGAATTACTCACATTTTCATCACCAAATACATTTCATACCCATGCAATTTTGCAATAACCAAGATCATTGAGACTCGTATCCTTCATCGAGCACATTCCAAAATCGTAAGGGACACTGTAAGCAATAAAAAAAGTCTGCAGTTAACACTAATGATTATCAATAAGCCTCAATATCACGTTTGTTTACATCGAGATTCAATATGGCAGCCCCCAGTTCATTACTGCACAGAAAAACAGGCTACACCAGCGCCTCTATGTTGGGTAGGCCGTTGGACCACTGGGACTGGGGCTCCGGAAAAATCGAATCGAAAGAGGTTTTCTATACGATATATCGCAGTTCTGTCGCCCCCTTGCCCGTACTGCCATTTGATTTCGGAACGGTTTGGCAGCACCGGCAGTACTGCCAGTGAATCTCGGAACGCGCTCGGTATCGGGGCTGGTGGTTAACTGTGTGTCGTGACAAGTGTATTGTGCTGAATAATTTAAGAGGTATGTAATAAGTCATCTCACGTGTTTATGGTTGTAGTGAATTGGTTAACTCTCATGCCCTTTATTTTGTGTGTATTAGGTAGAAACACTCCCTTAGAATTGGGGCGTTAACCGGTACATCATGGCCACGGCCAAAACGCCGATGTCAACTTTGAATGAGTATATGCTGAGAAAGGGATTTACTCCTCAGTATGAGCTCATTACGGATAGTGCTGGACACGATACTTTCTTTCAGTACGTCGTGACAGCAGGAAATGTCCGAGGTATGGGCGATAATCCATTGCTTATGAAGTACTCAAACTTTTCGTTGCTATTAAAACTTGTTCTGTTTTAGAGACGGGAAGTGGGCGTTCCAAGAAAGAGGCGAAGCATAATGCTGCCTTAAAGGCTTTGGAAACATTGGCCAATTCTGATAAATTAGTTCGTGCGCAGCTTCTGGTTACAAGTGGCGTTACCACAAAAGTGTAAGTGCGTTTTTTCCAACTTTTGGTTTCATTATTGTGATCATTTTTCCTTTTGTATCCGGTCCTTTTAGTGGGGATTCCGCTTGCAAGAGAAAGCCATTTTTAATTTTTTTTGTCATTACGACCTCTCTCATGCAAGCGTGATTAACCAAAGAATTCAAGTGCCATGTGGGTGAATATCACTGGGAGGTAATATTTTATCGGATGATTTCTCTGTTAGTTACCATTTCTGCTGGTTTTTATGTCGTGGAAAGTGCTCAAAAATTACTTAATGTGTTGTCAATGTACCGAGGTGCTGAAGGAACTGGATGATGTAATATTGGACTAAATGTAGTTATGTGATTGACCCCTTACCTACTGTACCTCTATTTTCTATTTGTACAAAGTTTCTATAGGTTTTAGGTTATTCCGTTATGAGTATCATAACATGCCATCGAATGGAACTCAATATCTTAGGCCTTGAGTAAGCATTTTTCATATTTTCATGAAAATGTGAAACAGTGTAGACTTTCTGTCAGCATTCTGTTCATATTTTAGTTTTTGATGCCATAAATTGCTGATCTTACCTTTAATTCAATTCCTTCGGCAATTTTTAGATTTATGACAGAAAGCTAGAAGACTCCCAAGCATTAATGGAGAGGTATGCTTCGAGTTGAAAATTCTCTAAACACTTCGTAATATGGCACTGTTTCTCCTGCTTAGCTTTGGATGTGGTTGATGACGAGTGGCTCAAATCACTAGAATCTGATAACCAAGGTGCAAATAAGGGTGCCAGTGCAGGAAAAGTGAGTTGAGGATCAATCCGCCTGCACTCTGATTGGAGGTGAAGGGAATGAAAGGTTTGTCCTTTTTGTGATTCCCTCGGTGACTTACACTCTTCAAGTGTCCCGAGTCCTGTATCTCTAAGGAAGGGAGAGGGGGTAGAAAAAGGAAGGTAAATGGAAAGGAAACACCTCAAGCTGTTGACTCACTAGCTGTCTCGACTTCTGCAACCTTTGCGGTTCTCTCCGCAGTGCCTAAAGTCCCGTACTGTAACCAAAACGCAAATCCCCATCACTCAGATAATATACCCCAGCCAATGCCACTGGAGGAGCAGTGTGGTGCAGAGGAATGCCAAACAACTCTTTTCAATACCTTGCCTACATACTGTGCACCATTATCAGATATCATTACTTCCGGACATCCACACTCATTACTAACGTGAGTGCAACAATATTAAGCCACATGCTGACTATTGACGGAATGCTGGTATTGCTATCGACCACCAAATGCAATAGGATGGTTTCCTATTTTTTTTATTGCCTAAATTAAAAGATGTACTATAGCGTGAAATAAGTACTCCTGGAGTACTTATTTCACGCTTTATGATTTTTTAATCTATTTTTCGCGTTTAAATGAAAAGTGAAAATTTTCAAGCATGCGAAAACGCAACATCTAATTTTGAATGCTGGGAAAAATCCATGTGACATCATTCTGATTCTGGCTGCCACCTTGGTGCAAGGCTATGAGCACTGCTACGATGCAGGCTGCTAGCAGGTAGCAGAGTAACCTGCTAGCAGATAGCGCTTGGATTAATAAGGATTATTAATACCTTATCAAACAAAGGAAACTTTCCCACCATAGGCAGTTTTAATAGTTGATTGTTAAGACATGTTTCCATGAGCTCTGTGGCTCATGCATGCATAGGTAATCTCAGACAATGTAAAACTCCTATCTACTCGTGTAGATACTAGGCCACTGTGACGTCACGTGGAGTGGATTGGCATGGGCGCCAATCTGGCCTTTTTCAAATGAGGTTAAAAATGACCATTGACATTCGTCTAAACTGGGATTTCTAAAACCAAATAATTTGTATATTATGAAGACACTAATCGTGGGTAACGAATCACAATCACTTCTAGAGGTGGGTTAAACTGTTCATTTTTATGAACCGTTCACTTTGATCCTGTTCAGTAAAAAGAACAGTTCAAAATATCGGTTCATAGTGAACAGGTAGGGTCATCTGGTAGAAAATATTGTTTATCATGCGTTTAGAGTACATGAAAGCTTAGTGTGGTGTGCGATTAATAGGTTATTACAAGCTTGCCAAAGTTTGCAGATACAAACAAGTAATTTGATGTAATTTGGAGCCAAATATGTGTTTCCCACTATCATCAGTTGAGAACTCTTAAGCGACGCAGGGTAAAATATAGATTAAACCAGTTAAAAGTAAATATCTGTACGACCAACCTAAGAAAAACATAAATAGTGGATACAATGTACACATTTTATATTGTCATCATATACTCTTTTTTAGTTATAGACTTAGTTTTTGGCGCCTACGATGAAATTTTTTAACTTTTCCCTACCGTACACGTATATATTCGTGTGGACGTTTCCTGACCCGGGAGACCACGGGCGTATATATACGTGTGAGATTTTCCCGGTCAAGAAAACGAAACCCGTATATATACGTTTTCGAGCTCTCCCCCTTTCAGGACTGTCGTGGGTTTGGGTCGCATTTGTCTCGGGACCCAACGCTTCGGGGTTTAGGATTAACCCTCCGAATCCGGGAGCAGGTACCCGGACCCTTCGTCTTTTATAACCTCTCTCAGCGGTAAGGGACAGCGGTCATACAATTGTTTATAGAGTCAATTTTCGAAATAAATATTTGTTCATTTCTCAAGAAATATAAACTAAGAATTGAATTGTTTGTCTTTTGAGCAGCGTTTACAATTTTTAAACGTAATTCTACGACAAATATTAACTTATCTCGAGTTATGTATAAACATCAACATGGAAATTGTTGCTGCGTTAAATGCTTTGATAATGGCCTTAGAACTTCGTTTAAAATTTGACAATGCTCAGATAAAAATGAGGAATTATATTCAATGCCTGTAATTTACGTGCAAGCAACAATTATCCATTTGCTAAATACATATAAGCAATACATAAGTTGACCGCGAACCAATGCCGCAGGTATGGTCGTAAACCCGGAAAGGAGGGAGCACAACTACTCTTGGAGTCCGAGATAATACGGAGTCCCACCGTGGAGGGGTCGAAAAAGGTTCAGCGAGACCCTTCTTAACGAATGCCCTCCAAAAATGCTCCGTACCACGAGAAAGAAGAGTCTCTTGGGGAGCAGTACAGCAGTCAAGCTAAGACGAAAACTCCGCGGTCTCGAAAGGGTTAAGTGCGATGTGATGTGAAATGTGGATGCATCTCCAAAAATATTGTTTAAAACGCGATTCATGAACTTAAGAAACGATTAAACTCCTAGTTAGATGATGCACCTGAAAAAACAAAGTCCAAAGACTTTAATTGTTTCTTAAGTTCATGAATCGCGTTGTAAACAACATTTTTGGAGATGCATCCACATTGCACAATACAGCGCACTTAAAAAATTAAAATTTCATCGTAGGCGCCAAAAACTAAGTCCAAATATCAACTTGGTAAAGGGACCGAAAAAAATGTTTCACAATCATGTGTTCAATCGTTTCCTAAGTTCATGAATCGCGTTTTAAACAATATTTTTGGAGATGCATCCACAGATCCACAAATGTTCAAAATACGAAAGCAAAATGAACGCGATATCCCAACTGAACGCCCCGAGGAAACTAATATTTGATCTAATATTTCGAACGGTTCTAAAGAACTGATATTTTAAATATCAGTTCAAATATTAGTTATTTCGAACGGTTCGAAAGAACTAATATTTTAAATATCAGTTCAAATATTAGTTATTTCGAACGGTTCGAAAGAACTAATATTTTAAATATCAGTTCAAATATTAGTTAGAACGAACGGTTCAGTGGCTATCGGAGGGGAATAGTAGAGAAAGAAGGGGAGTGGCTCGGTCGTCTACGACGCACTTCGGCGGCCTTGGATGGCCTCCCTCGTAACCGCCATCTGTTGTACCCACAACGTACTTGCTCGAGTAAGCTGCAGTTCAAAATGCCTCTTGATGATCATACCTACTGTACCGAGTACGCCGCAATTGTGCAGTGCCAACATGAACAGTGAACAGGGTGTTTTAGAGAACGGTTCATTTTCGAACTGGTTCATTTCAGTGAACAGTTCGTTTTGGCAGTTCGGTTCTTTTTGACCCATCTCTAATCACTACCTTTCGATTTCTTTGATGAAGGAAACTACCCTATTTTCAACAAACATCAGAATGTAATGGGATCCCTGCCTAGACCTGGGCATGGGGATGATGATATCCATGGACTCTACTGTCCAATGTTTAATCATCTTCTGTGATTCCATCAAACCGGCCAGATCACTATGTTCTTACAGCTTTTACATTCCCACACGTAACGACTCATGTCATGCCTAAACCCGGGCCAGAAATAAAATTTTTGAATATTTTTCAATGTTTTGAAAATTCCATAAGTCTTCTGCTGAAATGATTAATCTGTAGTAACTGCTTTCTATTTTCTAAAGGCATTTTTCAATTTTCTAAAAGCCTCATCTTGTTCTCTCCCTCTTCCCCCCCCCCCCCTCTAGATGTGTGCCAGGCTTTTCTTTCTCAGCAAATCAGTCAAGAGGCCATGGCAGCAAAACGGGGAACAAATTGCCGTTGTAGCTTCCCACCCCCAACCGTTTATATAAAAAATTTCCAGTGAAATTTCTCAAAACTGGATTCATCTATATGAATGTACAACCCTGCCCTTAGTTAGAACTGAATGAGCTTGTGAATTCTTCTCTTCAAAGTAAGATGTAAATGGTTTGCTTAAATATTTCATTCCATGCACATGAGTGATGCTCACGCACATGCCTATAGAAAGAAGTGCACTGGTGTTTTATGATCCTATGGTTTTTCTTTCCAATGAGATGTGGGGCACAGGAAAGCATATTTATGGAAACTAACAATCTGCCCTATGGAAAACGTTTGATGATTAACCATCATTTTCTATTCACTTTTTGATTGTTTACTACTAATATATGTGCCCCTATAAGCACCGATTTACTTGTGTTTATTCATCACAATAATTTTCAATGGTTATTTTCTGTTTTAAAACTTCTATTTTGTTGCATGATACTTAACACACTACACCATGGGAACGATTGTGCTCTATAGCAGTTTCAATGTCCAAAATGTCATCTGTGTTCACTGATGTTCCAACGAGAGTATATTCCATTCAAGGTGGGATGTGGGCTGGGATACTTCGGAAAAATTCTTTCTTGGGTCTATTACACTTTGTCTTACTGAACGGCACATGATTGAATTTCCCTGGCTCAAGAGTTGTGTTGTTGGAAAATGCCCGGTTGTATGAGAATATTATGAGGACAAAATTTTGGAAGATGAATGAGTTTCAAATAGTTCCTGAGCTGGCCGCAATCAGACGCTAATGAGCTAAGCCGAAAGTCATTGTTAGACACCTTTTGGGCTAATAGGTGATTCATGCAGCAGTTGACCTCCAGAAACTGGGAACTTTGAAGCAGGTAGGCTGAAAAAGGTCAGTGGGTGAGAAAAGGGAGGGCGCGAAACACGTTTCTATTGTTCTCGTGTAACTTCATATTTTTTGGAGGGAGAAAGAGGGAAGGGTGAAACAAGATTCTATTATTCTCTTATAACTGGATATTTTCTTTTGAAGCTTTTCATTTATGGTCTTCGTGATGCGAACCCTGCGCGAGCTGGGACCTTTTCACCTTTTGTTTGATATTGGAGAGGAGGAAAGCATCGGAGGAGTGGCCGAGGGCTATTGAATGGAGGGGTAGCGGATTTTGGGAATTGTGCTACGTAGTTACTATCCCATGGCACTGAGGTTCTCCTGGTGGGGAAAGCGGGGATTTTTTGGATTTTTTCACCCAATCATTTTTGGCTCCCCACGTCGAACTCTTTTCACCGCTCTAATCCACGAATTTGATGTAGTTCGTCAACTAGTCTATAACGGCACTGCATGCACTAAACGTTGAGTTCTTTACAATTTTCTAAGTCAACTACCAACGACAGTGTAGGCCGCAAAATTCAGAGTATTCGAAGTATTCGAGGTTTTCGAGTATTCGCGGATACTATTCGCACATCTCTACTTTTACTGCCACCGTTGGTAGAGCGGAAACTGCCAGGGGCTGATTTATCGGCCTAAATAATTTCACTTTTTTTTTTCGTGATTGTGGCCTTTTCAACGGCTGTAATTTATGCAAACCCCCATAATATATCTATGGTTATAAGATATAAACATATCTTAAGAATTGGGAAAAAAATCGAGACCTTAAATATAATTAAGTAGCTGAAAAATTTTTAAATGTGAAATGTTGCTAACTCCGGAAAATAGCCTTGGCAGTCTTCATACATCCCACATCCTGAAATGGGCTGGTAGTGAAAGGGTTAGGGTGCCTTCACAGTTCGGCGTTGCGTTGACGCCGCAGCTAGCGAGCCCATCAGAGCCTGTCTTTGAGAATTGATGACGTCACGTCTCCAGCTCGCTGCATCGTCGCAGAAAAACTGAACCTGTCGGATTTTCTCTGCGTGAAGGCGGCAGTACGCCGGCGATTTCGAATTGGTGTTTGTCTATGGGAAGCTTAGGTATACAAATATGCAAGATTAGCTCCATTGGGAGTGACAAATGCTGTTTATTTCATTATTTACTATTATTTTGAAGTGTTAAGCATAGATATTTCGTATCTTTCCTAAATATAGGATAAATGTTAACCCTAAATTATATTACAATCACTGAGGAGCGTAGATTAGCATAAATCATACCCGTCAATTGTATCACAAGCTAAATACGGCTTGAGAGCTCCTTGTTGGTGACTACGGTCGTTTAAATTCCAATTGATATCTAATAATTGTGCCCCCATGATCTACTCAGTTAGAGCTATTTAGATAACATGACTAGGGGAATCTATTTGAACAACAGTTATCATTAATAAATATTCCTGATAACATTCCAAGTTACTCATGTTCACTGAGTGTATGTAAATAGCTATTTTTCGAATATTCCAAGTTGGGAAATAAAATTTAAAGATCATAATAATGCATAGGCAAGGGCCATCATTACATGCATGATTATTGACATTATGGTCGCCATATTAACTTCAAATGCTATTTATAGTTGCGAAGAATATTTTAAGAAATGAAATTGCATAAAAATACACAAAACAACATATTGTGACGGAACGCTCCCGTGAGCCATGCACCGTCGAACTGAGATTATTATCCGAGTTCTTAATTTTTCGTAGGTTCTGGGGCTCGCGGTCAAGATGGGAACTCGCGGCATTAAACACAATGGCACAGCAAGGGGATGAATGACCTCGTACACAGCGAATGACTGTCATACAAAAATTTATTAGAGAAAAATAAACGAACACTTCTGTCCTTAAACGCTAATGAGGGATGGAATAGTGATGCTGAATTAGGCGAGACATCAATGATACACTTGCAAAAATAAAAATGAAGCAAATATGCCATACACAAAAAGAAAGAGAAATCTTATATCTAATAAATGAGGGATGAGATGATTATTGGGGTAAATGAACAAAAATGGACAAAAATAACACTGTGTAAGGATCACCTCTGTCAGCTCGGCTTCCGTTTTCACCTTCCTGCGCCCCATCCCAACTATTACCCACTCCACCTCTAGCATCTGAGCTAGTAAGCATATCAGATACCTACACCTCTTCCTTCCTTCTATTTCCTCACCCCCTTCCCCGAATCATCACATTCTTCATTTCCACGGGAGCGCATTGTTTCCTCTCTCCCATGCGAAGCCTACCATGGGGAACTGCAAAGACAAGCACTGCGGCAGGGGGAGGGGTGCGCCGAGAGAGAGCTGCGAGGAGACAGCGCGTGGCAGTGGCAGCAGTTAATGTATCGTCGCTGAGAGTGATCACAATAAAAAACCTGTAAAGAGTGTCTCTGAGTTTCCTTCACAGAATCCCTGCCAAATCGGTGTTGATTCCCCTTTTGAGTGATCAGGGGTCTTACAACTGTATACTCTCAGAGATTGCTATGACACGGGCACTCGAAATCTTGCTGCACTTCAAAGGCAATTATGAGTAATGTTCGTCGTTCTACTTTCAAATGTTACATGCTCCACGTTCTGTTCAATCAAAAATGAGTCTGACGTCAACCAGAAGGGATGACGAGAACGGGAGAATCGTGATACAATTAAAAATGGTCTTTAGACCGAGAAAGAGAGACGTGAGCTTGTGTCAGAAGCCACATGAGTATTAGGATGACACACGTGCACACTGGGGGACTTTCTTCGTACAGGGCGCGTGGGCTGGCTGGAGCGGGGGAGGGATCGGGATTATTTCCCCGTCCCGGGAGAGGGTTTAGAGTACTTAAGTGTCAAAGACGGCGGGTCCGAATCCTGGCCACCGGGTCACGATGCGTCGATCGCGGGGAACCACCTCCCGCAAATCCTTGGACGATGTCGTGATGTCCTGACGAAAAAGCAAGGACACTTTTCTCGTGTCTCGCTGTACTCCACGCTTCTCTCTCCGCACGCCCTTCCCCTGGTCGCGTTGCCCGACCTCCAAAATGCCGCTTTCTCTCGTCTGCCGCAGCCCCGTCTTGTCGCCCCACCTTGGCACTGTCACAGCTGACCTCCGTCTTCTCTAGCGGATCAACTGCCGCTTTCTCAGGAATCGACCTTACATCCCACAATACCGGGCCTTATATACCCTTTACAAAACAAAAGACATGCTAAATTCTAGCAGACAACACAGGAAAAAGAAAAGAAGGTCGCTCATCACTCGCTGTTGCCGCGCGCCAATATGAATCGGGGAGAAGAGATGGACGCAGAATGCGCCGTGACGAGGCTTTTCGTCACATCGCCCCCCTGCATGGATGCATCTCTTTCCTAAGGGGTGAATGAAAAAGATGTGTCCAAACGAAAGAGATGAATCCATGCATATCGCGGAAAGAATAAGCCAGATGAACGAGCAACAAACTAAAACTAAACTTGAGATTCTAAATAGACCCGAGAGCAAATGAAAAAACTTATGAAACAACCCAAGCTGGGTATCAGACACCTTAGGTGTTCTTAACAAGACTAAATCCCTGACATGAAAATTTGAATGGGTCTTGTTTTGACTACGCTTTCTTTTGAGCCCAGCCTTTTTTAACTGGCGGGTGGCAAACAAAATTTATTTTCCCTCCCGATTTCCGAATTTTCAGTAAAAATCATTTTTGATTTCATCGTTTCCGGAACGGTAATCATCGAGAGACAATTTTCCACTTCTTTTAAAAACGCTATCGGGTGATCGGCGTCTCGAGCGGAGAACACGGGCTTCGTCAATGACTCACTTGATAACGTCGCCGTTGCTACTGGCGTGCCGCTATCCTTCAATGCCTCAAATTCCGCTTCGAGCGATTTTACCCTGCGTTCGTCTATTTCGACGGCATTTTCCTCGTGCTTTTTAAGATTTGCAATGTCATTATAAGAGCGTTCTAGAGCGTCTGTGCGCACCTCTAGGTTTTCAACTTGTGAATCAACCACCCTTAGACATTCATCGCGATCATTTTTCGCGATCTCATTCACCTTTTCTAGGCAATGAGTTTCACCATTGTTTAGTTTATCTTTAATTACGGACTTTTCCTGCCGTAGAATATCATGACAACTATTAACTTCCTGCATTAGAATATCATGACAACTCCTAACTTCCTGTCGTAGATTATGATTAATTTCCTGACGCAATGCTTCATTATTCGTACTCATCTCAGAGCGCATGCTCTGTATGGCTTCATTATTTGTACTCATCTCAGAGCGCATGCTCTGTATGGCTTCATTATTAGCGTTAATCTGAGCGCTCATACTCTCGTTACGAGCGTTAATCTGAGCGCTTATCTTTTGTATCATCAATAAGATTGTTTTATTAGACACATAATCATCATTAGAATCGTGACTCGATTCGGTTCGGCTGGCTTCGCCCCCCTTGTCACCTTCACGCTGTGTTTTACTTTGCCCATTCATGCCGGAACCCGGCGTATCTAACAGCATTCCCCGGAATGTGTCAGTTAAATCATCGGTTCCCGAATTCGCGCTCTTGTCGTCGGAGTCGTCTACTTCGTTCGCGACCTCCCGATACACGGTAAACGCGGGTGCCTTATCGTCGGACGTATTCATAATTGGATCCCCTTAAACAACAGGAATAAAACAAAGGGATACCCCAACGACCCGTAGACCACCATTCATCGGCCACAAACACCAAAAAAAATAGAAAAGAAAACCAACAACGCAATGGTACAAGAAAAACACACAATCGGATTCAAACTTGAGAATGGATTGCCAATGGCGTGACACTATAACTAACAAATGGTCGACTAACCTGAACCCAATTACATAATAATCACGAGTTCGCTCGTGGTCACGCGCATTCATATGGGTGAAATGCACTAATAGCTGACGCGAGCGCCGAATGATCAAAATGTGCCAATACAGTGGCATCGAAAACGAACATTAAAATTTAAATGCAAATCCCCTCGTGATCGCGCCCCGCGTTGTTGGGCGCCAGATGTGACGGAACGCGCCCAACACGCCGTGTGATCAAAACGTGCCAACCTCGTGGCATCAAAAACGAACATTAAAATTAAATGCGAGTCCCCTCGTGGTCGGGCCCCGCGTTGTCGGGCGCCAGATGTGACGGAACGCTCCCGTAAATCCTTGGACGATGTCGTGATGTCCTGACGAAAAAGCAAGGACACTTTTCTCGTGTCTCGCTGTACTCCACGCTTCTCTCTCCGCACGCCCTTCCCCTGGTCGCGTTGCCCGACCTCCGAAATGCCGCTTTCTCTCGTCTGCCGCAGCCCCGTCTTGTCGCCCCACCTTGGCACTGTCACAGCTGACCTCCGTCTTCTCTAGCGGATCAACTGCCGCTTTCTCAGGAATCGACCTTACATCCCACAATACCGGGCCTTATATACCCTTTACAAAACAAAAGACATGCTAAATTCTAGCAGACAACACAGGAAAAAGAAAAGAAGGTCGCTCATCACTCGCTGTTGCCGCGCGCCAATATGAATCGGGGAGAAGAGATGGACGCAGAATGCGCCGTGACGAGGCTTTTCGTCACAATATGTATAGTGTGTTTTGCTCGAAATCATAAGATGATATGCTCCCATGCCGATTTTTAGGAGCCAATGCATTTTGCCTTTCATTTGTTTTCGCAACGCAGAACTGTGATGGGCTCCAACTTGCTGCGATGAGTTAGCTCTGCCCCCAAGTATGCAACACCGAGCTATGAAGGCACCCTTAAGGGTGGGAAATATGTGTAGTGGGAGAAATCCACAGACAAACCTGGATCCCCCCCCTATTTCCGTTTGAGCACTTTAGCCTGTAAAGCTACCGAGGCATCATTCGTCCCTATTAGCGATGTGCAAGGAGTGCTTGTTGATCTCGACTCGAGTTGAAAACTACTCAGGAGTATCGAGTCGAGTCGAGTTTGGTCATCTCTGGATCTGGCAATATGATAATATATATGCGACAACATATTCTAATTTTCAAATCCCTTTGTGAATTTTCTGTCCTGAATGCTTAGCTTGATGTAAAAAGTGAAAGATTATGAGGAATGTTGATGGTAATTGCGTCTGTATTAGGAAATGAATGAAAATTAAAGAGTCTTGAAAAGTTCCATAAGCAATATGGGAATGAATTAACCTATGGTAATATGTGGTGAATTTAATTAATATTTATATGTATATGTAGCCGAACTGCCAGAAACAGCCCTGAGTAAAAGCATTTGCACCATTGTGATAATGCTTCATGATAGCGCTTCCTGTCGGCAGATTTTTGAACTTACTGGCATCGACAACACTGTAACCGAAACTACTCGACTCGACTCAACATTCGTAATGCCACTCGAATCACTTGAGTTAAGTACCAACTACTCGACTCGAATTTTCGAGTACTCACACATCCCTAATCCCTATGGATATTTGTGGACATAACTGGACAAGGTGGTAGTGTCCACACCTTGTGCGGTAGTGTCCGCAAATATCCAGTGGGAGGGATGATGCCTCGGTGGCTTAGTTGGCTAAAGCATTTGACCAGAGATTGGGGCATCCAGGTTCAAATCCCGGTCAAGGCAAATGATTTTTTTCTCTGTGAATTTTTCGTACAATTTGTGCTTTGCAAGTGACTCCTGTAAAGTTATCTCCGTGGCTACTCCCAGGATACTTCTACATCTACATAATACCCTGCAAGCCGCCTGAAAGACGTGTGGCAGGGGGTGTTAGGACACCAGCCATATACACATAAAAAATGAAGTGCTCTAACGAAGATGGAACTAGCATTTATTGAAGTCCTTTATGGTTCGGGGAAAAAACGAATTCCCATATCTATCCATTCGGCAAAACATCTCTCTTAATTTATCGCTTCTATCGGACCTAGAAATATAGTGTGGCTCTAATATTATGTTCTCTGTGTCACTCTTAAAGATATCCATTCTCAATTGTTCAAGCAAACTAAGCCTAGTGCGTGCAGCCTCCAAGTCTCAAGCGGTTCCCAGCCTAATTCGCTTAAACCATATATGCGTAGTTTTTGAGGTAGGTTTTGCAGGAAGGTTTTGTCTGATTGTTCTGCAAGGGTTGTGGAAAGCAATTTGTTGTCAAGCAAGAAAGAAGAGTCATCATATCGTATCATTGAACTGTCGTGATTGAAAAGTTCCACAAGCTGGATTGAATTACTGTTTTGATATGTTCTTTGTGGTGATGGGTGTGCATGTGTTGCAGGGCACTTGATAAGGATGACGCTGCGTCTGTGGCTGTCTCCCCGTATGCTGAGCAGGTGACGGAGAATTCTGTTGGTGCGCTGGCAGAGCTGTGTGCTCAACAGAACCTCAAAGAACCAGAGTACCAACTGGTGGCTGAGTCTGGTCCTGCGCATTCGAAAACATTTGTCATTCTCTGCCAGGTGCTTACGCTAAGGGAGCAGGGTGAGTAGCCATTGTTTATTGTCATCATCATGATGACAATCTATGATGCATTTTCAAGGGATTTGAAATGAACTTGACTTGAATCGAACATAAGGGATGTCAGGGAGTCTTAAGGCCGGATAACAGAAAAAATTAGCAAAAACAAGATTCATGAAATTTTGAAAGATCAATGAAAATTTTACTAAATGGTGTACGTATAAAAAAACTAGTGCGTACTGGATGCTATCTATCATACCTCAGAAGAACTAGCAGCGAATTGCCGCACACTATGTTGAAATGGAGTCAAGTAGTTGTTAATGGCTTGTCTTTCTTTTTATTTTGGGTCCTTTGATTTTATTCATTATGTTATTTTTCTTTCCAAGATGTCTTCTTTCATGATTCAGTGATTGAGTTCATGTAGCATGGATGTAAAATGATTGAAATAAATGTCTACGACACTGACGAGAGGGAGACAATGGCACAGCATTCAGTCGACGTGGGTCTGTTAATGAAGTGAGAATAAAGCGTTAGTTTTCCCGAAATTTCCCGACTTATTTTCTGTGCAACTCTTCCTATCCTTCTCTGATGGATGATGACAATGATGAGAGAGTCACGGCAACTTACAAATGCTTGGGACAGAATGCATTCTGGATGAATGACATTAATGGTGAATAAATCTGTTACCTATTTGTAAACACTGCAACTCATGATATTACCTTATAAGCGTGTGTAAGAGGCGCACACGTGTAAGAGGCGCACCCCTATTTTGAGGATCGAAGCTATAAAGAAAAAAAATTGCGGCATTTTTTTATCCTATCGTGCGGTGTTGCAGACGTATGCCTGGAATTTCGACAGTTATCGAAATTTCCTCTTTCAGTACTGTTTGAAAGAGGAAATTTTGATAACTGCGGCGGTAATAGTGGCATAAGAGGGAGTAGAAAAAGTTCCGATCCTCTCTTCGCATACGCCATCGCTCTACGTTGCTTGTCCTACTCATAAACAATTTTGTTTAAAAGCTCTCACAGGAGTATTGCAATAGAATTGCAGCCGTGGAAAATTTTAAGGCAAAACGCGACAGGCAGATAGCATGAACATTCCCAAGAGATTGGACAACAATCGGGGCAATCTCAGCGCCTTAGGATAATAACCACCTCATATATTTAAGGCCCCTTGCACACAGACCGATTTTGGACGGCCGGTAAAATATCGGCCGTCCACATTCCAATAGTGAACAATGGGAGAGCATTGGAGCTTGCACACGTACCGAACACGCGCCGGCACCGGCTAAATGCCGGTTAGCTGCCGGCCATTGTCACTGTGGATCGCCGTCGCCGGCTCAAAAACATAGCAACTTATCGTTTGACCGGTTAAAATCCGGCGTGTGTGCAAGCATGGCTTCGCCGGTAAAATATCGGCCGATATTTTTTACCGGCCATCCAAAATCGGTGTGTGTGCAAGGGGACTTTTTTCCTTTCCTGAACTCCACAGGAAAATAGGAAATTATCAAGTTACAGTCAATGGAAACGCATTTCATCCCTACCCCATCTCACCAACTGACCTTTTTCGGTCTACCAGGTTCAATTCTCCGAGTTTCTGGAGGTCAAATGCTAGGTGAGTCACCAACTGAGCTCGAAAATATATCTCGATATCTTTCAGCAATTGTATGACACGCACGAGGTTCTAAAAAGAATTAGACCTAACGCGACGTATATCTGACAGCATTTAAGTTTTTTGAGCTCTAATTGATTGACACAAAGATTTATAGCTAAAACAAGGCTACTAATATTCAACTTAGTCCTAACAGCACAATTTCGGAAGAAACAAGCGTAGCATAAGCGCATTCAAAGGAGACGAGACGGACTGGAAACTTCAGGCAACGCAAACTGCGTATATCACATTACTGCGCCTTCGCCTCTTCGCTTTAAAGGCAACGACGTCACATGCAAGATCGAACGTGTTCTTCCCTTGCTCCTTCGCTCGTAGCCTCGTAGCTTGAAATATGGAGGGGAGGGTGCGCGCTCCTTCCCCTCGACCTCTCCTTCAGCGCTAATCCAACAATGAACACACTCGTTCGAATTTTTTAAACCGCAGGTTTTGACACCAATATAATTTTCAGTTGCAAAAATCCTCATATTAGCGTCTGAAGATAATTTTTGAAAAATCAGGTGCTCAGCGCAATGGAAATTTCTCGGCAAGACAGATGTTGACTATTAACCAGGTATGTCCTTCAAAACTACGCGTTTCTCTACGTTTGATAAGCGATTACTATATGCAGTATAAATGCCGCGGTATGCCCACTCGTGGCAGTAAATTTAGCGTGCGCTCCGGAGCGAATCACCCCGCGCGATCTTTTCAATGTTCACCTCTGGGATACCAACATGACGGCGCGATGCTTACTAGAAATTCAAACAGGAGCATTTTAAAAATACGTCACTATGGGAGAAACTCCCCTACCTGCTGCTTGTTTTTGACCCAGGGTTTCGGATGACTGACTCATGCTAAAAACCAAGGCCACTCAGTTCCCCTTGGACTTGGGACCGGGGAAGGGGAGGGGGGGAAGATAAGAAGTTTGTGTAAGAGGCGCACCCCCATTTTTGGCTGCAATGTCTGGGAAAAAAGGTGCGCCTCTTACACGCGTTTATACGGTATTTTGTTCGGAACGTACGTTGGCATCAGTGGAAATGATGAATCGTTGTGTGAAGGGACAAGTGATTAGAATAACCCGTTCAAATTCATAACATGTATGATTAAAAGTTATTAAAAAAGATTCAGAACATTTGAAAAAGTTCTTCCTCTGTAAATTGTGAAGGTAGAAGTTGTGAAAGTAATCTGGATGAGACAACCTGTAAATGGAAGAAAAATGGCACAATATTTTTACAATAAAACTAGAACATCAGTATTTTGCACCTCGATATTTTTCAATGAGCACCTGTCGCAAATTCCATATCATTTTCATGACCACGGACATGAACTTATTGGTAATAATCAAATCCTCCGAAAGGAGTTATCCCACAACGGCAAGTTACTGTAAATAGTAACCGATTGTGAATTTGAACTGTTTAATTTAGTGTTAGTAGTCGCAGCTAATCTTATAAGTGTGGAGAATGGGAGTAATTTGGGAAAAACTAGCACTGTCTGCACTTGAAACAACTGGCTATTTCGCTCGTGGATTTTCAAAAAAATATATGAACCCTTGATTGGAAAAGAGTGCTTTCACTTGCAGAAACGGCATCTGAAGAACAGTATTTGAAAGAAAATGCTGATTCTTACTGCTGCAAAATGAGTGTATGTCAACGTCAGGAGAATTCATCTTCATGATTGTTGGAGCTCAATGAATGAAAAAGTAGGTTAATCATTTTTCAAGAAGGAAAATAAACAACTGTCATTCATGTGCCACGCATGATTCTGAGGCTGGCGAAATCCAGGATTTTTTTAGGACCCGGATCTCGGGATATTTTCGGATCCAAATGCATTTTCAATTGTCTGCTATGAAACGAAGTAGTTATTCAAGTTTCTTCTGGGTACATACAATCAAAGGAATGCTATTTAGATTTACATACACATTTAAATATTTTTACCGATAAAAAATCATTTTTATAAGCTTTCAGATCATTTTTAAAAATGATAAAATTTTTACACGCTCAGGACGTAAACCGTTATGCTTGCGTTTGGAAATGAAAATAGGTTCAATCTTCAGAAACTTTTGAAAGAAACCTTTGACTTAATTTTGATATTCCTCACATAAGTTTCCCCTGAATTTTGTCACTTTCTCATCACATACTGACTTGTGTTCCACCCTCAAATGCTTCAGTTGCGTTGAGGTGGATTTTGCACTCCCTAACGACAGTTTCACGTCACCGTGCACGCTTATGGGTCTCTTATTGTCAATAAAAATGTTTCTACACAATGAAAGACATTTTTATCGGTATATCATGAAATAGGGTAGTTTCCTTTGTCAAAGAAAACAAAAGGCATTGATTGCGATTCGTTACCCACCATTAGTGTATTCGTAATATACAAAGTATTTGGTTTTAGAAATCCCAGTTTTGACGAATGGCAATTGTCAATTTTAACCTCATTTCAAAAAGGCCAGATTGGCGCCCATATGATGCCACTCCACGTGACGTCACAGGGACCTAGTTTCTATATGAGTAGTCATGATTCATCATCAGCCTTCAATTTCCAATTCAGAATTTCCAATGTTGACCAAAGGGTTCCTGGGCTTCCATAACCTGATAAATATGTATTATTACAGTCCTTTAGTCCAAATTGTGAACAGTTTTAATTAGGAGAAACACACAACACACCATACACTTTATATCAAATTCCAACAAAAATTAGCAAAACAAACTGTTTGAAAAAACATAAATAAAAAATATCATGGCAACCTACCACATTGCAAAATGCCATACTATTAACGGAATGCCATACTATGAATGGAGTATCCTGCACTGGATAAACTTAAGTTAGCTAATGGAGCAGTAGCCTGGGAAAACAAAGAGCAGTGATGTGTAGCCATGTATGCAATAGAAGGCGAGTAGGTATGTAAGTTTGGCAGCTGGAGCAAAAAATAGTGTTACAGTCTCCAGAGTTATACAAGGAATCGTTGGAAAGAACTGCATTAAAATACTTGGTAGTGATGTGGTGCATTAACGAAATTATGACAAGTCTGGAGTAAAAAATGCAAATTTTGGATACATCAAGGAAAGGTCAAAGCACAGAGGTTAGACACGATTTTGTTAGAAGCACTGTTGCCGTAGGAAAAATAATTGCTGAATACAAGTCAACATAATATATATGGTAGCATATGTTTTACCAAAGGGGCTTTACAATTTCAAGCGTGGGAACTGCATTAATCAACAGAATCTTGTAGCTGATGGAAGCAACTACAGTAAAACCCCTTATTTACACTTTTCTAGGGACCCAAGAAAAAAAGTGTAAATTGCGGGAAAATGCAAATAGTGGGAAATAGAGAATTTTCACTTTTATTCATATGTTGGCTTTGGAAATGTTAATTTTTTAATTGTTCACTAGGCATTATGCCATAACATTGTTTCCCTCTGAAGCACAGTGTTTTTGCTGGCAGCAAAAATTAATAAATAATCCTGTTTTGTCTGCACTGAAAACATCTTTTGGGCTGTAACCTTTCAGAACTCTAATATATTCAGATTCTTTCCACTGAGTTGCTGTCTCTATGTTAACATCTTTGCTTTCACCACTCACCATCTTATATACAAGACTGTACCTATTTTTGAATCTATCCAACCAACCATTATAGATGCCGTGGAATCTTCGATTCCCAATCTTGTTGGGAAATACCTTTTCTCAAGGGCCTTTGGGCCTGTTTACACAATACATTAGAACGTACGTGTTAATTTCTGCTTGCATGAATGATTTTTGTGGACCGGAACGGGACATGTACGAATGTAGGCAGGGGCAGATGCAGGATTTTTTTCTGGGAGGGGCACAGAGGGCCTGACAGGCAAAAGATCTTGTCTTAATTGAGATTAAAAACAAGATATAACAATGACTTTACAAAATTCTCTTTATTTTTATATCAAAGTTATTCTTATTGAATTAAATGATTGAGCCTCCTTGAGTAATATACTAAACAAAGCGAACGTAATGATGACCATCAGGGGCGGATCCAAGATTTCTTTCTGGGGGGCACAAGCAATGCCGTGATTTTGTTCTGGAGGCGCAATGATACCACGTTATACAAAACGAACGCAATGATAACCGGACCGTATTAAAAATCTTGCATATTTTTTAAGTGTCTGGGGGGGCACGTGCCCCCCCTCCCATAGATCCTCCTATGATAACCGTATTCAAATTTTGTCTATTTTTTTAAGCATCTGGGGGGGCACGTCCCCTGCCCCTAAATCCGACTATGAATGCATGAACCAAATTTGAACAGGTTCTATTTTCTGTTCATGCATACGCACAAGTTGGGTGAATGCACGGTGCATTTTCGTGTTCATAATTTAGACATTAACTTGTACGGGTTAACGGGCTATGTAAACAGGCCTTTAGATGACACCATTTGCAGGGACATTTGATGATCTTGCACCTAAAAACTACTCTTTTAGAATTCGTTCCATTTATTCTTACCTGGAATTCTTCACATATATTCTCTTTTTTGATAAATGTCCGCACTGGTTTGCATATTTTACAATGGCATCACGATTTTTCACCACGGTATTGAATGTTGAGACTGGAAATCCGATCGGATTGCCAGTCTCAACATTCGAGTTGCTTCGCCAGCGTTTGAATCGATGCGGGTTCCGGTGTGGGAATCAACTATCTCTAAAATTTTCATTTTCTCGTCAATTAAAAATGTCCGTTTTTCACCTCGAATTTCTATTTTCAAGCCGGATCAATTCTATTTCCCATTCGAATTGAGGGTAACTCGGCAACACACGAGTATCTGAACTACCCCTCGGCGATCAAATGCATATAGTACAAACAGTCATGGGACTTCATAATTTTTGAAAGTTACAATAGTTTGCGATACACTGCTATTTGAATGGGATAATTCAAGTTTTAATAAGTTTTTTTTTAAGTATTTAATTAACCTATAATTGCTACGCAACTGTTGAATGAAGTCAGCGCAAATGATCCCAGTTGTCGGCCAAGTTTTATAGTTTATCACGTCTGGTTTCCTTTCAAACTCTCGTATCATATTATCGACTACATGATTATTGTCAACATTCCTTCAGGAGTTCTTGCATTATAATTAATACACAGCTTGATTGCTCAAAACACCTACTTTCATATCGTGAATCTTTTCGCCGCTGACAGAAAACGAGATGACGTAGTTCAACTTTCCGACGTTGGTGGCGTTCTGTCCCGCCACATTCAAATTCTTCCCGAAAATAGTTCTCATTACGTCTCTCTCTCTTGGATTTCTAAATAAAAATGCGCGAAAGGAAGCCAAAAGACAGTTTTTAAGGGCTGATAGGGGAGACTGGGGCACAGCCCAGTGAGAAATGGGTGGTGGAATCCACGTGGAACCCACGTGGAGATTTAACGTGGATACCACGTGTTTTTGGTCGTGGAATCAACGTGGAATCCACGTGGAAATTTGGTGGAAAAATTAAAACAGCAGTAGGTGCTGTCCTAAAACCATTAAAACCTCAACCACTCTATATCTAAACCTTCTATATGTGTGTCTACGATTTTTCATGTGCTCTCATGGCTGCCTTTCCACGAATTATATAAAAATAGAATGTGCGATACATTTTCACATAACTAGCGTGGTTTCAGGAAGATAAATGACGCAATGTCACCAGAGAGTTAAGTTCCACAAATTAGAAATTCTGTTTAACATTTTATGCTAATCACCACAAATCCACTTGAAATCAACGTGGATTCCACGTGGGTCCAACCACTCAATATCCACCACCACCAAATATCCACCACTCAACGTGGATTCCACGTGGGTTCCACGTGGATTCCACCACCCATTTCTCACTGGGAGTGGGACAGTTTTAGCATTTCATTTTTATTTCCCACAGAATTATTGGAAAATGGAAGATTTTGGTGCCATTGCTTAAAGAGTATATTCCTCAACTTATTAAAAAATTCGCAAGTAATGCAGCTAACTTAAAATAGTTGAAATACTCAAGTTTCTTCTTTGTTGAAAAGTGTCCCACTCTGCCCCAGGCTGGGGCAGAGTGGGACAGTGCACGGGGCAGAGTGGGACAGGCTTGCATTACTCAATAAAATACAAAGTTTAAATTAATTGAGGGTACAAATGAATTAATTAACATTAATAGGTGAAATATACATGCAAGCGAACATTTTAATCAAGAAATTTTTATTCAAGATACATGTGCTGATAAACAATATTAAGTCATGTAATTATAAACTTTAAAACACTGCATGCAATGTTTTTCATCAACATTTAATTACGCTAATGGCTGAAGTTCTGCCAACTGTCCTTGGTGGTAAATTTAGTCACTTTATTCTGAAACTGTAGCTATATCTTCCATTTCCAATCTTTTTTTAGTTCTTTAATGTGAAAATGTTAAATTTTCTTGACATTTTATCGCTCATTTTTCAACATTTTCTTATGACCAGGCTGTTTTTTCTCTCTTTCCTTTGATGATATTATTTTATTTATTATTGATGATATTTTCCAGTCTCTTTTTAACTGGTGTGTCCGTAGGTATCTCCTATCTTTTCTTTTGTCTAGCATGTTTAGATATTAGCCTGCTAGATTTTGGACGTTATTCCTCAGGGGGGAAAACTCTGCTCTCTAAAACGAAGTTTCAACCCGGGTTGTCCTGGGCTTTCGAGATTTTACTCGGTTTCTAAGTGAAATTCTAAAGGTCCAACAAACTGATCTTTGACAGTTTATAGGGCAAGGTCTTTGTCATTAAAAATACTTGGGTTAACAGGGCATATCCTGGTTGAACCGAATGTAAAAATAATATGTATTATTAGATGTAAATGCTTTTTTATGTGCTGTATTCAACCAAGTTGCAAATTGTTATTCTCTCTCCTGGGTGGTTTATAGGCCATTTGCGGTCATTTCAATATTTTTTCAATAGGCCAAACAAACAGTTATCTAATTGATTGCAGTGAGGTGACAAAGTAAAAAGTACCACCCATTCATTTTTACTAACTCAATAGTATCGGCAGAAATATATGATTCGTGGTTATGTAAAACTAGCAATGCAGGGTTTTCTTTAAAAAATTTTGCGTGATCGATGAAATATTTTAAAACAGTAAAAATAAATTGATAGCCATCCATTCAGAAGGACATGCGGCACCTACTGATCCTATGGGACACTTAAACAGTATTTTTTGGAGGAATTTCACTCTAGACAACACAAGAAATGGAGGAATTGTATTAACCTGAACCTTTATAATATAGCACAATGACATCGAGGAGTCTCTTTCAGAGGAGGTAACTTCACCTACTTGTTTTCACCTTTGAGGGCTATCACTTTTCCTGGAGTTGAACGGTAGTGGAACCACTTTCATCATGATTACACCTCCAGCGGAAAATACATGTTGACATAAAGAGCTGATAGATCGGAAAAAATGCACTCAAAACCGTCCTATAGAAGCCCACGTCTCTGGCCAGTGAGGTTGCTTCTGGTTTTCGAAGGCTAATCGAAGGATTCCGCTTCAAAAAAACGTAAAATAAACCAACATCAGCGATGTCTTTCTGATCGTAAGATCGTAAGCAGGAGACAGTCTGTGGTGCAGTCGTGCTGCAGTTTTAAGTCACAGTTTACTATGGTGGTACTTTATTTTATAAGCTATGAATCTCAAAAATTCAATTTATAAATAATTTGAATTAAATAGATAATACGTAATAAACAATCTTGCCTCAAAATTCTCTTCAAAAATAAAGTTTTATTGCCTGTTTTTCTTCCTTTCACGCAAATCACTGAATGTTCCCAGAGCAGGCTTGTAGAAAGGAGGAATGTGGCAGCAACTAATGTTTATGAGACTCTCTCTTCTCACTACCTCAAGCTCGCTTCTGGCCAAGACTGAACTGTTCCTTACAAAGAGCACATCTATATAACAGATGTGGGATTCAGGAAATGTAGACAAATTGTCGCATACGATCGGGGTTCACACTAATTACTTACTTCGGCATTACTTTTCTCATGTTCATTGCTGTTGCCATTCTTTAGTTGCCATTCTCCTCACATTCACTAACTGAAATGTACTGCTTCAAATCCTAAAGCATCAATATGGAGCCAAAACATTATAAAGTAAGCATGATATGAAATTTGAGTGCGTTTAGGTAACGGATATTGATAGTACGAAGCTCCTGGGCTGTAATTCGGCATCAAACTGTGCCCCAATTCGAGTTGTCCCACTGTGCCCCAATCCAAGTTGTCCCACTGTGCCCCAATTTCAGCTGTCCCACTGTGCCCCGCATGTCCTGAAGTCTTGTATTTGTCAGCAAAAATTTTAAACATGTTACTTTCGAAAAATATGTTTAGAAAAATATTACTAAGTCTCTAAATAATGTATTCACCAAGTCATTCCTTATGAAACTTGCTATAATTAAGAGAATTGCATAAATATTCATAACATGAAAGTTACGAAAATTATAGCAAAAAACATATTTTATAACATTTACGCGAAGCTACATAAGATTAGGAAATAAGATTTTTGTGCATTATTCCTCGTGATATGACTTCCTTAATTTTAATGCATTTGCCCTTTGACCGAGTAAATTGTTTAAATAAATCAATTGTCCCACTGTGCCCCGTGTCCCACTGTGCCCCAGTCTCCCCTATGCGCGATTAATTGTTTAAGTGCGCAAAAAATTTTTTTTTAGTCGGCACGTCGTGATGCACATGGCGGGAAAACGAAAAAAACACGGCGTAAATACAGGGTTCTATTTACATTGGAGAGATAGGAAATATGACGGGACCCAGAAAAAAACTTGCAATTTGCGGGAAAACGTAAATTCCGATAACGCAAATACGGGGTTTTACTGTAGTTGGAGGGAGGGTGTTGTACTTTTAACCTAGTTGCTAAGTTAAGGAATAAATAGCAACAACATGTTTTGTGGCAACCGCTAATGTACTGTTGTTCTCAGATGAAAAGGATGTTTTGAGTCTCATTTTTAAAAAGAGGTACGTGTTGAACTGTTTCGAGTCCATAGAAAACCTAAGTCACAACAAAACTGAGCATTTTGTGAAATGCATCATTGGAGATTGTTCATACACTTAGAGTGGCTGTCTTGAGACAGAATTTTGCACTTCCTTCTGATATCAGAAAGTTTTACATGGAGCAATTATATTTGAAAATTCAATATAAACATTGAAAGTCAGTAATCACTACTAAGATAGTGATCACCGGTACTCTTCAATGTTTGATGATGCAGCTTCTTAAAACAAATTAAATACCCGAGTGCAGCTGAGAACCATTTTAGAAACCCATTAATTTTGATATCATTGATAGGAGTGTGCCTATAGTTAGATAGCATTTGGGAGGATACTGAAAATGAGTTTGCCGTGTCATCAATGCAGTATTTATAGTATCAAATAGTATTTGGAGCCAATTTATAATTCTGACCGCAAGTTTTTATCAAGGCTTACCAAATCACGTGCTTTGAAAAAAAAATAATTGCACTTAATACTCAATCACCTCAATGGGATTCTTTAAGCACATATCTCTGTAAATCAAGCTCACATCCATGATCACTGTGTAAAATGCATACATATATAAATAACTTGATGCTGTAAATATAATCGTTTGATGTTGCGCGCTGTGCTCTTCCTGCTTTTTCCAAGAATTTTTCAAAATCATCTTTTAAGCCTCTGATCTCCTCCGCAATTTTATCCGCTGCATCTTCCTGAAGGTATAACGTAACGAATCAACCATAGCCGTGATATTATAGCGGTAGAATTACTAGTAGGCTAGTTGTATCAATTACCAACCTCGAGAACATCCTCATGATGCGCTATCAAAGAGAATTTGGCCGATTTCCAGCAATTTGCGATTGTAGTGGAGGGAATAAAGTACGACTTTGAACCATGTTTCTGTGATGAAAAATGACAGTTTTATTAACTTGGCCATTTTAGCAAAGTTAACAAAATCGTTATTTCTCATCGCAGAAACACGGTTCAGAGACGTACTTGAATGCCTGATTGGCAGGAGTGCGATGCAAACAATTATTTTTTGATGATGGCATTGATTGATAGATTTTCAAAATGTAGTCAGAGCGGTCACTTTTGGGGAGAAAGGCTCGGAGGGTAGCAGAGAGGGGCCAGCGAGGGTGAGCTCGTCGAGGAAAGGGTCCCGGATTAGGGACCCTTCGAAGTGCTTTGGCGAAAAGTAGGTAGTCAAGTAGTCTTCGAAGTACTTTAACAGTAGCAACGTACCAGATATGTTCACAGCAGTGCAAAGGGTTAATTAGGAGTGTACGAAATACCCCGTGCGACCTTCCTGACATGTTAAACTATGAAGTATTGTCGATGCGATGTTTACGAATAGGCACGTCAATAGGGGCATTATGTCAGTCGCGATATTTTACTTAACTCCTACTTCCCCTAAATTTCCACCATGAGGTTTTAGGCGAACCCTTTCTCTCCTAAGTTGCACTATCATTTACGATTTCACACTTTTGATGAACCACAGTTGGAAGCGCTGATTTTTTTAGCTTCATACGCCGGCGTAACTAGTTTTGTTGACAAATATTTTGCCATAGCTCGTATAAATGAATGCCTTTTGCTCCTGGGGACCAATCCGGGGTTCGTAAATTCAAAACATTTTGTATAATCGAAACTTCGTATAATCGAATAGCACCGTGTATTTAGCATAGGCTTTTCGCCGGGACCGCAATATCACTTCGTATAATCGAAAACTTCGTAAAATCCTGCTTCGTATAATCGAGAGTTTACTGTATGTATTATGTTATAACCACTCCCTAATACGTACAACTTGGAGCCAATTTATAATTCTGACCACACCTCTAAACATTCCCTAGTAAACTAATATTTTTGCAATACAACATTTAAGTGTTGGAAATTTCCACAATTTAGTGTATATGAGCAAAATTTTGGTTAAAACTACCACGCTTGCATCTCAATGAGTCAAATTATAGATTGTATATTGCATTCTTTGCTACCTGTGAAATTAAGAATGGGCGTAAACAAGTTACTTACATGCTCACTTCAACGCATCGGTATAGAATTCCAAATTTTCAATTATAGATGGACTAATTATATCAAAAACTAATAACTATAACTCTTTCCTATAACTTTAGGAGCACAATATAAACATCCTATGCTAACTCCAAAGACACCATCACAATTTTATGGGCAGTGCCCGTTCTTGCCTTTGCATCAACTGCATCAAGAATTTCTGATGTTAGCCAATGTGAGTTGATGCTTCCGGAACCTCAAAATATGCTCTATGCATGCCCACATGGATGCACATGATGTGTGATTTGGAACGCATCCCTAGAGTACAAGAAACAATGAAAAATTGTGATCAAATGCACAAAATGCCATGACAAGCTGTCAAGTCATCAACTGCAGTCTGCAGGTGTATTTTTTGCACATCTGATAGCTCTCCAGCATGCTTAAAATGCAGCAGTGTGTTGAGTTATTCAGTATGATTCTGTTACTGTATAAGTGCATGTAAGAGACGCACCCATATTTTGAGCGTCGGAGCTGAAGAAAAAAAAATTTGCGGCATTTTTTTATCCTATCGTTGTTGTGTTATCGTTTGTGTTGCAGACGTATGCCTGGACTTTCGACAGTTATCAAAATTTCCTCTTTCAGTACTAAAAATTTACGCGGCATTTTTTCAGCCTAATTTTCATGATACGTATGGCTCTCGGTGATATGTAGGTATTCACTTATAGTCTTAACCTTATGATGCTTACTAGGTATGGTCGGATCGGATACCTCGGATCCAAATTTCCACGAATAATGCCCTTCACCTTATACTTAGGATCCAAATTTGTTGAGGAAATTCAATATGAATCCGAAATTTTAAATCATTGCTTTCATGAATGCAATGTCCCATTAGAGGGATTAGAAAGAGTTCCTATCTTCTCTTTGCATACATCGTTGCTCTACGATGCTTGTCCTACTAACGAACAATTTTGTTTAAACACCTTCTTAGGAGTATTGCAGCGGTGGAAATTTTTAAGGCAAAACACGGCAGGCACATAGCTTGAATCTTCCCAAGAGATTGAGCGACAATTGGGGGAATCTCAGTGCCGTATTTCATGGAACCACACTCGGCCCTCCATCAGCCAATGCCTCTGATTTTTTCCTTTCCAAGATGCCACAGGCCATAAATCACTTGCCTCAAAGGTGTGCCTCTTACACAGGCTTATACAGTAGTATATCTTTAAAACAGACTTTTTGGGACTAAAAATTTCTTTTTGCATGGAAGTGTTTGCTGTATAGCTTACTAATTCTAAGGCAATAAAAACTCATTGTTTGCTGTACAGAAAATATTTTGGCTCATATGTCCTGGCCAATTATTGGGAGTGAGTTAAATCAAGCTACATTGCAACAAGCAGCAGCTAAAGTGAGGAATTTTTCCAAAATTCCCATGAAAAAAATTCAAATGTTTTTTCCTGGATATGTGCATTTTTAATGGCCTTCAACACCATTCAAATCACAGGAATGAAAAAGGAATTATAGGAGACTTTCTTTGTTACAAAGTTCGTGGGACCGATAACCATAGGTGCGTAATAATGGAGTTTGTAATTATGATTCTTTCAGGAATCATCTCAAAGAAACATACTGTGCCAAAATTCCTTGTCTCTTTAATATCCCGTACTTATAGTTGCACTGCGGAATAGCTTAAGAGCCAAGTGTTTAAAATTAGACGACTGAATTTCGCACAAAGTCTGTTCCGAGACCTTGTTCATAAATGGATTAACCTATGCAAGGCATTGAAAAGTTTGGTTAACCTGCATAATGCAACACTGCAATACAATTTTGCATAGACTCATGATGGTGACAAACTGATCTAGCTGCTCGTGCGACGTGGCTGGAGCCGAAAAAAATTTGCCATCAGTGGGGAAGGAAAAATGGGTGAAATGCTGAACAGTTCTTAAATTCACGATGGATTAATTGATACTTTGTTCAGACTGTACTAATAATGAAAACTTGGTAATAAGGTTGTTCGCATTAATGTATCATATCGTTCGTTTCATATTTCTTTAGCTACTCTTCGGCATTGTGCTCTGTGATGGCATAATTGGGAATGTCAGTGACCAAATCTTGCTATGTATTTTGTTCTAAACAGGTGAAAAATCTTGTGTGTGCCACCAATTAATTTTTATGCACAGAAATGCTTTTTGGGAAGAGGTGTGGTTCATGAGAGGGTGATTGGGGCCATGATGTATATTTGCTGTGCAGAGGTGTTTTGTGGAACGGATGTTTGTTATGATGATGATGTTTGAGTGTAAAAGTCATGGAATTATGATTTTGCTTCCAGGGAAGGCTCGCACAAAAAAGCAAGCCAAACAAATTTCTGCCAAGCTGATGATTGACAAGATAAGGGAACATCTGGCCATGGCCTCACCTTTGATCAGTGAGACGAGAACGGTGAAGCAAGCTGAGAAGGTTAGTGCATCCTTTTTACTGGTCTCCATACCTATTGTGCCACTCAATTAAATAGTTTAGATGACTCAAATTTATTAAATTTTTATCTGATACTCGGTTATCTAGTAAAGTATTCTAGCTATTCCATTTTATGTAGACTACAGAAGACTCTCGTTATTACGACATTCACGGGACTGAAAAAGCAGAGGTTCGTAATAACGAAGTTCGTATGAATGTTTCTTTTAGGAATCATCGAATAAAAAAAAACATACTTTGTCAAAATTTCTTGTCTCTTCAATCTCCTAAACTTATAATCTTCAGAGTCAAGTGTGTAATGTACGCGATTAAATTATGCACAAGTCCTCGATATACGAAGAAGATGCGTTCCGAGACCTTGCTCGTAAGTTGATAAACCTATACAAGGCATCGAGAGATCTTGCAGAATGCAACACTGCATCACAATCGTGCGTTAACTCACGATTGTGACCAACTGATCTAGCTTGCAATGTAGCCGGTGCCGAAAAAATTCGCTTTGTGCGGGAAGAAAGAACGGGCGAAGCGCTGAACAGTTCCTGACTTCAAACCAGATTAAATGATACTTTGTTCAGCCCAAAGTGCGAGTTCCTGTACATCATGTCGTGTCGCATCGGCGAACTCCATAGGCACCAAATTTTAAATTTTGGGCACTCTTGAATTTTATAAACGTCATATCTCTGAAAGTTCGTAAATCCAATGTGCGTAGGAAGAGGACTAACTGGACGTCCAATTTGCGAGCATTAATGAGTGGGTCACCATAATTCCACAGGAATGAAGCTTAGTATCTGATGTTGCGTGCATACTGAAGTACATATCTCCTACTGAATGAAGTACCATAATTGACGCTCTTGGGCACAATGCACAAGGAGAATTTAAATGTAGTGCAATGATGATAAAGTAGCGTAGTCTATTTCCACCTAAATGCCGTTGCCTACTACTAGTGGAACTTCGTAATAAAGTTCATTTTGTAATTGCCAGGACCGGATCAGATTCGTATTTTCAAAATAATGAAGATTTCTTATTAATTTTTATTTTACATTAGATTGGGTAGGCCTTTTCGTCGGGACCAACGACTTGCTTCGTAATAACGAGAACTTTGTAATAACGATGTTCATATTAACGAGAGTCTACTGTACAACATGGATCAATATGAGAATAGCGTGGCAAGTCCCATCCCAAGTTCGACTTCCCTCTCCGCTTCTCTACGAGGCCTACTTTATTTCATTCCAGCGATTAATCCTAATCTCTTTCTTCCCCTTTCTTGCTTGTCTAACACTGTCCCCTAATCTAACGCTGTTTTCAACATCCCCTCCCTGCTCAGTACTCCCTACATCCACCCCTTCCATCTCCTCCATATCTTAAGCTTTCTCTCCTCACCCCCATGTCCAGCACTTTGTGGTCAATCTTCGTCAGCATCATCGTCTCAGTTCTCCCCTGAACCCAAATCCCTCAGGTCTTTTCCTTTCCTCCTTCCCAAGTGTAGACCATGCTTTGGCTCTGAATTGTGCTGTGCTCCCTTCGCTAGACTTTTCTTTTTACTCATACGTAATGATGCTCTCTTTCCTGTTCATGAATGTTTCCTTCGCTATGGCACTTGCTAAAAATGAAAAAAAATGGAGAATGTATTCTATCCCTGTGGCGGGATGACTACCCGAGTAGGGGAACATTGAAATTAAGCATTGCCTTTGCAAACATACTTGGGAGCTTGAAATGGCATTCTTTAATTCTTTCACTCCAAATCATGTCTGTATGTGTGATTGAGTTGTGTGCAATAGCTATTCACGGTTATTCACTTCCATTCCCCACTTCGTATTGCGGGGGTGTATTGTTGCACTAGAAGTATATTTTGCTGTACAGTCAAATTAAAAGAAATACCGTATAAGTGCGTGTAAGAGGCGCACCTTTTTTCCCAGAAATTGCAGCCGAAAATGAGGGTGCGCCTCTTACACAAACTTCTTATCTTCCCCCCCTCCCCTTCACCGGTCGCAAGTCCAAGGGGAACTGAGTGGCCTTGGTTTTCAGTGTGAGTCAGTCATCTGAAACCCTAGGTCAAAAACAAGCGGCAGGCAGGGGAGTTACTCCCTTAGTGAAGTATTTTTAAAATGCTCCTGTTTGAATTTCTTGTAAGCATTGCGCCGTCACGTCGGTACCCCAGAGGTGAACATGGAAGATCGCGCAGGGTTTTTCGCTCCGGAGGGCTCGCAAAATTTACTGCCACGAGTGGGCATCCCACGGCATTTATACTGCACATAGTAATCGCTTATCAAACGTAGAGAAATGCATAGTGTTGAAGGACATACCATTACGCTGAGCACATGATTTTTCAAAAATCATCTGCAGACGCTAATATGAGGATTATTGCAACTGAAAATTATATTGGTATCAAAACCTGCGCTTTAAAAAATTCAAACGAGTGTGTTCATTGTTGGACTAAATTGTGGATGGAAGAAATCAGGAATGCTTATAAGTGAGGAGCGCGGAAGGAGAGGTCCAGGGGAAGGAGCGCGATCCCTCCGTCTTCGAAGCAAGCAACAAAATACGGAGGGGAAGGAGCGCGCGTGCTCCCTCCCCTCCGTATTTCAAGCTACGAGGCTATGAGCGAAGGAGCACGGGAAGAACACGTCCGATCTTGCATGTGACGTCGTTGTATTCAAAGCAAAGGGGCGAAGGCGCAGCAATGTGATATTCGCAGTTTGCGTTGCCTTAAGTTTCCAGTCCATCTCGTCTTGTTTGAATGCGCTTATGCTACGCTTGTTTCTTCCGAAATTGTCCTGTTGGGACTATTTTGAATATTAGTAGCCTTGTTGTAACTATAAATCTTTGTGTCAAACAATTAGAGCTTAAAAAACTTAAATTCTGTCAGATATGCATCGCGTTAGATCTCTTTCTTTTTTTCAACCTCGTGAGTGTCATTCAATTATTGAAAGCTATCGAGATATCTTCGGGCTCAGTAGATGACTCACCTAGCATTTGGCTTCCATAAACTGGGAGATCGATCAAGGTCAGTTAGTGAGATGGGGTAGGGATGAAACACGTTTCCATTGTTCCCCTGTAACTTGATGTTTACCTATTTTCCTGTGGGGTCTCGGAAAGGAAGAAAAACGGCAGAGGCATTGGCTGATGGAGGGCCGAGTGTGGTTCCGTTAAATTTACGACGTGGTTATTATCCTATGGCGCTGAGATTGCCCCGATTGTTGTCCAAGCTCTTGGGAAGGTTCATGCTATGTGCCTGTCGTGTATTGCCTTAAAATTTTCACGGCTGCAATTCTATTGCAGTAATCCTGCGAGAGCATTTAAACAAAATTGTTCGTGAATAGGACAAGCATCTTAGAGCAACGGCGTATGCTAAGAGAGGATCGAAACTCTTTCTACTCTCTCTTATGCCACTATTACCGCCGCAGTTATCAAAATTTCCTCTTTCAATTAATATTGAAAGAGGAAAATTCGATAACTGTCGAAATTCCAGGCGTACTGGAATTTCGACAGTTATCGAATATACGTCTGCAACACCGCGGGATAGTATTAAAAAATGTTGCAAAATTTTTTTTCTTCATAGCTTTGATGCTCAAAATAGGGGTGCGCCTCTTACACACGCTTATACGGTATAACTGTGGCAATCCATGTTAGCTCAACCTCTCATCTGGGCTCACTCAGATTCCTTCCTAGTATGGCTCGTTTGGTACCTTTATAAGCAAGTAAAAATGCACCAATTGCCTGAATTTTAGCATTAGTAGTAAGATAGTTTAAGGAATATCTACAGATAAACGGCTATTGCTCAGTCTCACCTTGTGTATCGATGTATAAAAAACTGCAAACACTGACTGACTCATTGTCAAAAAAGATGATCACATCGGCAATATCTTGGGAGGTTTCATATGTTCAGAGGATCGTATTATGAAGCTGACGAGTAGGAAAGAATGAAAAATATTTTGAAGGAGTGACCTTTTTGTACCTGAAAAAATTTCAGTGTGCATAACGCGTTTCACATTTTGTTTCACATTTTGTTATGCGATTATATCCTTCATTATAAATTTTCTATGATTTTTTGCGCTGATAAGCCTGTCTTGTATAGCTGCTATTGCACCATCAGTTTCAATCAGGTATTTGACTGTAAGGTGTCCATACATTTTTGATGAAGGAAGATGTAGAAAACATTCCATACAGCTGTTTCCTCCATCATCCACTCTCCTCCTCTCCTGCTATTTTTACACTCGCTGTTTACCATGCAGTGGTGAGCATTTGTCATTATATTTCTTTATGGACTTATGGAGAGTGCTTGTTTCATATTATAGAAGAAGTACAATACACTCCCGATTATCCGGACTAATGATGGGGAGATACGACACGAATCATCGAAAAACGCGGATTATCCAAACTTTCTCTCAAATGTCTTGCAATGTTCATAATTTACGTAAAACAAACAATATATTATTATTTATGCAGTTATTCTGTTATTTAAGAGTGCTTCCCGGACTCATTGAAAGCTTTCTTCGCCAGTTCGCGGTCTTTTTATCGGCGACAATATGCTTTTACTCGTATAATTAATGCTCCATGTAAGGCCTGGTTTCGAAAACCACACATCCGTGGCTGTGTGATAACGGATACTGAAAAGTGGTTTGCACAAATGCTTCAAAACCATTGCGTGACGTCGGAAACTACACTGTCAGGCTCCATGCCACGTAGTCGCGTCTCGCACAAGTTGCCCGCGTTGCAACTGCTGCGGGACATGTGTCCGTGATCATGGAGCGCGGTCATACTCTGTGAGGCTTGGAAAACAGGAACACGGTGCTCCCGTGAATGCAGCTTGGGTCTGATTGCTTCCGTTTTACGAAGGGAAATAATGACTGCAGTGTATCCTAGTACATATTATAATGGAGTGATTCTGGTGATTTTATGTTCAGTTTTATTTTTTTATAAAGATCGCAGAAGAATTGAGCGAGAGTGAAAACATGTACGGATAATCCGGAACCCGGATAAACCGTAGCCGGATAATCGGGAGTCTGCTGACGTAATTTCTAAGTTTTTCAATGTGTTTATTGTGAAGATTAATGTTAATTCTCTCCTGCCTCTTCCTCGTTTTATGTACGTTTCTTATGTACGTTATGTACCTTGCAATTGGAGAGTTTGGGTGACGTGCTTTCATATCTGTCCACATTTTTCTTGCTATTCTATTCAAGTCATGTTATTCTGTTATGCTATTTATTCAGTTGTGCTGTTGGAATGAGTGTGAACCTGATGTTTTATTCCTCAGTGACTTTCTGGACGATGGTCTTTTCCTTGGTTATCATTACTTTTATTTTTATTATGGCAGGTGAAATTTGAGGAGAAAAATTATCAGGCTGCCATTGATGGCTACTGCTCCATCAAGGATAAAGATGGTGGGAGTTCAGCTGGCAAGAATGTGAGCCAAACGCTCAGCACGTCTCACCTGATGCTGCAAGAACTCTACGGTCCTCAGCTGTCAATTTTGAGAGGTGTAAGTGTGTGTGTACATAGTTGGCTCGATGGGGTATATTTTGCGGTCGAGCGTTGCTCTGCAGGTCAGGGCAGTTGGGTTAATGGTTTGGTTTTGGATAGTGATAAATAAAAACTCTTGATGAGGACTGTACATGCTTTGAAGTGATGCATTAGAACCTGAAAAACACCTCCCAATAAATCATTCCATCTCCGTAAGCTATACTTGATGAGGACTGTGCATTAAGGTAGGCCGAAAAAAGGTTTTTTTTCCTGATCAAATTTGCCCTATGCGGGAAAGTTGCGAAAAGATATAAGGATCTCGCAAACAAATTTTTTTTCAAATCGGATAATATTAACCACTGCCACCCGAGCTCTAAAGTTTAACCCTTTCGTGCCGAATCCCGCACCTGTGCGGCGAGGATTTTTTTTCCTCAACTACGAATGCCACACCAGTGCGTCCTGAATGTTCTTACCCTAACCAACGAATGCCGCGCCTGTGCGGCACAGGTCGAAAAAAGTGACCGTGGCGGACACAATAGACCCACGGACGCGGTCGCCCCTTGTGATCCGCCTTAGCGCGAGCCCAGTCCCTTCTTCGGCCGCTCAGGTCGACCCTTTCCTATCCTCTCCACGTGGTCAACTACTGTTATTTGCAGTGTGTTTTCCAAAAAAATATTTGTTGCGTACTTTTGAAATTCAATGCTAGAAATGAATTCATCTTTTTTTGCTGACCACATGGAAATTTCAAACAAAATTCTAACGTTAATCTCAACGGAGTTATAGAACTACAAGTAATTACATTAAATCCATCTAAATCAACGTTAGAACTTCGTTTAAAATTTCTGCACGCTCAGAAACAAAACACAAAATTCATTTTGAATGTAAAAAAATCGGTGCGAGCAACAAATATTTTCATATATTTTGCATTAACATTTTAGCCAGTTGACCGCGAACTCGTGCTAGGAAGGGGCTTTTAATCCTTCTAGGGTCTGGGACAGAGGCAGAGGAAAGGGATCGGTGCCCTCTGAGTTGGGTCCAAAAAAGGTTAGGGAGGTACCCACTGCCTTTAGTCGACGCGGAAAGGCTTCGTACAGAGGAGTAAAGAAAACTTTCAAGAGACTCGTATTGAGGAAGAATTTCCTTCAACGAAGGTCCGGCGCGAAAGGGTTAAAATTTTGTGAAAAATCAGGCTGATTTCAGAATAAAACGGCTATGAAGACGAATTTAATGAAAATATGGGATAATGGATAATATCAAAGAGTGGATACATGTTTATAGTTTATAAAAATGAAATTTGAAGTTTATTTGACAAAATATACGGTTCAAACAATGTCTATGAGTTAACAACAAAATTGTAGTATAGACCACCCGCACAACAAAACTCATTTTTGCATACGTTTCTAAAATTCCATTTTGGGGGCTAAATCGCAGTTAAAATGATATTTATTTCGATTGAATTTAAGTTTTTAGCAAGTCTTCATATGGTAGTTAATAATCCCACAAAAAGTAAAAATAAGGTGAATTATTTTAAATTATCATCAATCATAATGACGAATTACGTACCTGTGGAGCTATTTAAAACAAGAAATTCAACCTTTCAACAAAGGAAAAAAAACCTTTTTTCGGCCCACCCTACTGTGTATGCGTGAATTTTTGCAAACCACGAGAACAAGATGGAGTGAAGTTTACTTGGTCTTGCGAACTTTACTTGCTTTTTCCGAAATACATGTTTTGGCTCTTTTTCATGCTAAATGTCGACCTATCCCAGAGAAAAATCCTATTAGCATGAATTTTTTGAGATGGTTTTGTAGGAAATACAATTACATGCAATTAAAAAGGTAACGTGCTCCGGGGTAACTGGGGCATGGGTCGATAAATTGCATATTTATGGGAATGTTAAGTTTATCTGGTTGGCAATCGTACTTCTCCTTCTTTTGTTCTTTGAGCAACATCTTACCTCATTTCGAGCCATTTAGTGAATTTGGGTTACTGTGGAATTTTAATGTGGAGATTTTTCAAAGCAACGACCTGTCTCAGTGAGAATAGCTGGTTTTCATTGTTATGCAGTAATATAATATAGCTGTCGGGGTTATGGCAATCATTGAAAAAGTCGTCATAATTACAATTAATATCGGTAGTTCTCATAGGATCGCCTTCCTGAACTCTTTTCACATTTAAAATCAAGAAAATGAGCGCTACATTGAAAAACTATACCATGTGAATAAAAATCGCAATTTTTCATAGATTTCCCGAAGACGATTCCATGATTACGGCGTCTATCTCCCGTGATTTATCCTATATACAGTAAAACCCCTCTTTTACACTTTTGAGGGGGACAAGGGAAAAAAGTGTAAATCGCGGGAAAGTGTAAAATCGAGGTTAGGCACAATTTAATGAAAAATAACCCCTTATATATAGTTAAATGTTCTATTTTTCATATGAATCATGTTCTAAATGAATAGTAAGTACAAAACCTTAAATTATGATAACAAAAAATTCTTTATTAGTACTGAATTCTCAGTGAGGTAGATCATACAAAACATCAGTCTTCTGAAAGAGATCCTTTAACACAGGACGATAAATAAGTAAATACTGATAAATACGGATAAACATTTTCCATTAGCTCCATAAACATAAAAGAATCTTCTAAAGTAAAAATATTTTAACCTTTGGACAAACTAAACAAAAATATTTGACTTAAAATCCATTTAACATTTAATTAAAAACAATATGTATCAACTTAAACTCTCCTAAGTCTTCTCAAAATTTAAAGCAATTAAATATATATCACAGAATTTATTAAACATTCTGGGGTGAATTAAGTGATGAAAAAAGAAGCACCATTACAATATGTTCTTTTAACTAGCCTTCTTCTGGAAATATTCCATTATCTTTGTTTGCTTAGTCATTTTATTAGTGCAAATTATTTCTACTCTTTTTTTCTATTACGTCCAACAGCTCTAATTCTTTCTCATTTCCTGCAACAGTTGATAAATGTTGCCTCAGTGCACTGACAGCAGACATAGCATTGATTGTGCTTTCTTTTGGCATTTCTGTATCATCATCATCCTCCTCACTTGCTGTCTCATCACTGTCATGCACGTCAATAGCTTCATCAATAGTAAGTGACTTACATGTTGATAACATCTCATCCACTCCCACAAAGTCTGAAAAACTTATTTCATCTCCAAATAATGACAACTGATCATCGGCTCCCAATGCTATATTACCACCTCTCCCTTCTTCTAATGATTCTTCATAGTCCTGTTCAAAGTTGCAGTCTTCTGAAAAACTAAATCCTGCTTTTTTAAAACAATTTGCAATTGTGCCCTCATCAACTTCTTTCCATGCTCGTGCTACGTAGTGTAGTGCATCTAAAACAGATACTTTGAAGTTCTTAGGGTCCCTCCCACTATCTATAAGATTAATTGCTTTTCTCACTAGAATCCTGCGGTAGTTGGATTTGAATACATGGATTATCCCTAAATCTAATGGCTGTAATTGGCTGGTACAATTTGGTGGGAAGAACACCAGTTTTATATTCCTCAAATTCATATTTTTTGGGTGGGCTGGGCATTGGTCTAAAAATACTACAATTTTTCGGTTTTGTCCACCCATCTTGGCATCTAGAGCCTGCATTTGTTCCTGAAATAAATGTGACGTCATCCAAGCTTTGGTATTAGTGGCATAAGTTGTGGGATATGTCTTGATATTTTTAAAACATCTGGGATTTTTGGATTTTCCAATGACAAATGGCCTCAACTTTTCACTACCATTAGCATTAGCGCCAAACAATACTGTTAAACGAGCTTTGCTATGCTTTCCACCATGGCAAGATTCACCTCTAAACTCTAAAGTCTTATGGGGAAGTGTATTGAAAAAAAGGCCTGTCTCATCTAAATTGAAAATGTCTTTTGGAGCATACCCTTCTGTATGCTCACTTAAACAATGTTCCTTCCACTGTGCCACTGTTTGGGGATCAACACTATTGGACTCACCACAAATTGTTTTGTATACAACATTATGCCTAGTCTTAAACCTGCTTAACCATCCGTTTGAAGCCTTGAAGTCTTCAATTCCCAGCCTCATTGCCACATGTTGCGCTTTTTCCTTCAGAATAACTCCGCTGATGGGTATGTTAGAGGACCTGGTGCACTGAAACCATTCTTTTAAAATTTCTTCTAGTCTATCATATTTCGAGTACTTCACATATTTTCGCCTCTTTGCACTGGGTCCGCATTCCACTGCACTGGTTTCTATGTTTTTGCGAGTTTTAACAACAGTGTTTAATGTGGACACTGGAATCCCAAGTTCTTTGGCAAGGGAAACGCGTGAACCTACATGCGAGTCAACTCCTCCCAAAATTCTTATTTTATCTTCTATTGAAAAAGTTTTCCTCTCTCGTTTCTGGGCCATTCCGTATTTGATTCGCGTTTATAGATGCTGTCACAAAAAGAAGCAGGGAAAAAGAGATTACGATTAAAACAACTTTTAAATTAATCGTCAATATTATCGTCAAAAAGCGTCAAACCAATCTTAGGATTGTTGACTAATGATGATGAAAATTAATCGAAGAACTTGGTAATAATGTACGCGAAGGAGAACACCCAGTGCGTGGATCATCACGAGAACGACCACGAATATAAACATAGCGTCTATATTCGTAACTACGATGCTTACAAGTGAAGTGGAAAACCTACAATACTTACCACCAACAAATGGAATGAAATTAAAACTTCGCAAACAACCTGTCTTAGGAAATCCCGCGAGTGGTCAGAAACAAATGATGAAGGAATTATTCTAGAAGTTCAAAGAGGCCGTATTAATGATAATGGCGCTAGTGACAGGTATGCCAAAAAAGGCGAGGAGGTTGTAAATACAACTTCTTTTCCTATATTTACAACCTTCTTGCAAAAAGTTTATCCCTACCTCCAATCGCTAACTCTCTTTCTTCTTGATTACGGTGCGCTATCCGCCATGTTCCCTTTGGCGTAAATAGCGGGTCATTTGAAATTTCGTTAGCGTAAATGCGGGGAAGACTTAACATTGTAGAGATACTTAAATCATCGGGACTTGACGAAAATGTCGTAAATTGCGGGAAAACGTATATTGCGGGGGCGTAAAAGCGAGGTTCTACTGTATATTAACAGAACGAGGACGAGTGAAGCTCAGACAAGCGAAGACAAGTCATTTCCTTTCTCACAGCATACTCGTAGAATATAACAACAACCCGGAGTAAGTCAACTGGTTTTTTAAGCATCATAAAAATTGGGAAAACTTATATTGACTTTAAAATTACGGCAACAGCCGTAGACATTCGCTTCTGGAATGATACCATATCGATAGTAAAATCGATCGATATATCGATTGATGACACGCAAGATTATTAGATTGCGACGTAATTACAAGAAAATTTTATATTAAACAGTTGAAATTTACTTTCAAAATTTGTCTAATGTCGTCTGCTTTCTTTCCGAAATCAAGTGTTTTTAAGCTGAGCTTCGCGTGGAGATCCAGAGGATCGTCTGCTCCCGCAACAGTAGTCAAGTAAATACGCACGACGTCGAGTGTATGGAGCAGTACTGCTTTAGATAATGTGGGAATCGTCTAAGACCGTTAAGACTCATTTCTTCATCATGATAACTCGTGCAATAGCAACAATAGGGTGGTTTCCTATTATTTTTTTATTGCCTAAATCGAAAGATTATTACTCCTGGAGTACGTATATCACGCTTTTAGATTTTTAAATGACGATATCTATTTTTCGCGATCAAATGAAAAGTGAAAAATTTCAAGCGCGCGAAAACGCGACGCGTAAGTAGGAATGAAGGGGAAAAGTCCGTACGACGCATTTCTGGTTCCCCCTCCCGCCTGGTAGGTGACCTTGATCGAGGCTCTGAGCACTGATAGGACGCAGGATGCTAACGGGTAGCTGAGTACCTTCCTGTCTGGTAGCGCATGGCTTAAAAAAGGTTTATTAATACCTTATCAAGCGAAGAAAACTTTCCGACCTTAGCCAGTTTTAATAGGTGATTATTAAGACATGTTTCCCTGAGCTCTGTGACTCATGCATGCATTGGTAGCCTCTGACGATGCATAACTCCTATCCTCTCGTGTAGAAACTAGGTCCCTGTGACGTCACGTGGAGTGGAATCGCATGGGCGCCAATCTGGCCTTTTTCAAATGAGAATAAAATTTGACCCTTGCCATTCGTCTAAACCGGTATTTCAAAAACCAAATAATTTGTGTATTATGAATACACTAATGGTGGGTAACGAATCGCCATCAATGCCTTTTGTTTTCTTTGATGAAGGAAACTACCCTATTGCCCACTCACGAACTTTGTGCGCAGAAGTGGGCACTCCCAAGCGCTCAAAAGGCAACAGAAGGCGAGGAGCTTGGGGTGGGGAAAGTTGGGGCTTCGTATTGGCTGTAGTTTTTCATAGTCAGGCATTCCCGAAAAATGGCCGCATTTTATTATTCAGCACATCACAAGAATTCAGAAATGCATTTGGATAAATTACGGTCGAAGAAAGAGATGTGGAACGAATGGAAGAATGTTAATGGCTAATAATAATAAATTAAATCATGAATTTAGACTTTTGCGACCCTTAAGAAGATACTAGAGAAGGAATTGCGGGTTGCGTCACGGCAAGCAATTGAGCGTACTAACCAGGAAAGCGCAATTTTTTCAAACATACTAACCAAATGCTTTTACCTGTATTTTGTTCGGATGGTACCGGGACCGAGGGAAATCCCTGTACTAAGGAGGAAAACGTACTAAGGAGGAACGTACTAACCAAGTTCCACTGTATTTGGTTTTAGAAATCCCAGTTTAGACCACTGTTAATGGTCACTTTTAACCTCATTTGAAAAAGGCCAGATTGGCAGCCATGCGATGCCACTCCACATGACATCACTAGATGCTATACGAGTAGGTAGGAGTTTTACGTCATCTGAGATTACCAATGCATGCATGAGGCACAGAGCTCAGGGAAACATCTTAATAATAACCTATTAAAACTGCGTAAGGTCGGAAAGTTTCCTTCGTTTGATAGGGAATTTATAATCCTTATTTAAACCAAGCGCTACTTGCTAGCAGGGTACTCTACGCTACCGCCATGCTTGGCAGCAAGCAGCCTGCATCGTAGCAGCGGTCATAGCCTCGTACCCAGGTGGCCTCACTCAGCAACAGCTAGATGTTGCACAGGCTTTTCCCATCAGCCATAATTAACCATCGCATTTTCGTGCGCTTGAAATTTTTCACTTTTCATTTAATCTCAAAAAATAGATATCGTCATTTAAACATCTAAAAGTGTGAAATATGTACACCCATGCCTCGTATAACGCAAGGGATGCGTTCCTTGGGGTCTTTGCGCTATACAAATTTGCGTTATATGAGAGCGTTTTAACATAGGGAAGATAGGATGCGTTCCTGGTAGCAGTGGTGTTGGGTATTGAATTTCCTCTAAACCAGATATATTCATGTTAATAGCCTTAAAAAACGTTATTCATATAAACTGTTTAAAGTTTAAAATGTCTTTAAAGTAGAGATGGGTCGAATAGCAGATTTCTCGAATTCGAATATCGAATTCGAATATTAAATCATTGCTCGAATATTCGAATACCTCGAATTTCGAATACCTCGAATACTAAATGAAGAATGCTGGAATGTTTGACTCGGTTGCCTATGCAGCAGGTAACACAAGATTTTGGGGAGTAATTTTGATTTCCTTTAAATGATTCGAACAGGAATTTAGCTGATTAATGAATATTTTAATTTTATGGAAACAATTGGGCATATCATTAATTCAACTAACATCGTTTTACCCCCACTTCTGCTGCCAAGTGCTAGCTGACAATCTGAGGCATTTTGCAAAATACAAGCTCTATTCCACCGGATTTTCTTCAATTATTTTCAGTCCATCTTTGGGAGTTCTCACGAGATAAGAAGATGAATTGGAATTGCTATCAGGGAGAAACCAAATATTCTGAGAAAATATAAAAAAATTTGTCTGGGACTGTAACAATAAAGATTTATAGCACCACTCATAAATTGTAACTTGATATATGCTTTCGGAAAAAAATACCGCATCAACTTCCGAGAAGCTCTGCTGCTCATATCGAGTTTCGCCAGAATGCTAAGTCTCCGTCGTATTTTGACATTTATTTCTTTGCGTAAAATGCTTAAATAAACTCAGAAATACGTCGTGTTTGGTCTTATTCTTTTTGAAATTACGCGCACAATACTAATATTTCAATTCAATAAAGGTGTAACATCAATTGACGAAAGTCATTCTTAGACACCTTTTGTGCTAATAGATGACTCATGCAGCGGTTGACCTCCACAGAAATGGGGAACTTCGAAGCTGGTAGGAAAAAAAAGGTCAGTGGGGGAGAAAAGGGAGAGCCGGAAACACGTTTCTATTGTTCTCGTGTAACTTGGTATTTTTTCGAAGCTAAGGTCTTCGTAATATGATACCTGCGCGAGCTGTGACTTTTTTTTTTATTTCGAAGAAGAGGAAAGCCTCAGAGGGGGGGGGGGGGCTAGTGCTGAATGGAGAGGGATACCGGATCTTGGGAAATGCGCTAATGTAAGTATCCCACGGTACTCGCACAGCAGTTGACCTCCAGAAATGGGGAACTTCGAAGCAGGTAGCCAGAAAAAGGTCAGTAGGTGAGAAAAGGAGGGAGGGCGTGAAACACGTTTTTATTGTTCTCGTAACTCAATATTTTTTTCGAAGCAGGGGTCTTCATAATGCGATCCCTGCGCGAGCTGGGACCTTTTGTTTGATTTCGGAGAAGAGGAAAGCGTCAGAGTGGGTGAGGCGAGTGCTGAATGGAGGGGGATAGCGGATCGTGGGAAATGCTCTAAGGTTGCTATCCCACGGCACTGAGGTTCTCCTGGTGGGGGGAATCGGGGATTTTCGGATTTTTTCACCCGACCATTTTCGGTTCCCCTCTTCGAACTCTTTTCACCGCTAAAATCCACGAATTTGATGTAATTCGTCAACTTGCGTAAAACGGCGCTGCGAGCACTAAATGACTAGTTCTCTACATTTTTCCGAGTCAACTACCAACGACGTGCGTGCGACAGTGTATGACGCGAAATTCAAAGTATTCGAGGTATTCGAGGCGGTACTTTTCGCATAACTATTCGAAACCTCGATTATCGAATACTTTCTAATATTCGAGGTATTCGAGTATTCGCGGATACTATTCGCACATCTCTACTTTAAAGATAGTGGGCACGCATTCAAAGACTTTTATACTCGTAAAAAAAAATTTGCACGTGCTTTTGAAATTCCCTCCTGTTGTGCGTGTGGTCTACCATTTGCTATCTCAGGGGTTCGTAATGCATTGTAGGCAGTTGACGAATTTTCAATTCAGCCTAAAAACAATTATTGTGTCACCCAGGCCCCTTTGTCGCTCATCCAAATAACAGGCTAGTGCTAATTTGAATACCATTTCATTGCTCGCAGAGTTTGTGAATGATAAATCATTTTAATTTGAAGTCCTCCACGGCATTAGCAGATATGTGAAACAGTCTTAATGCCTTGAAACCTGACCCAGTTTTCCTTCCCTGATAATGAATGAACGAGATTGCATTCTTTCCCAAAACAATATTGTCTCGTCAACACTAGTTGAGGGGGAAAGGAACCAATTTCAATCACTGCTTGGAGTTCATCAGAAAATGTTGCGGTGACTGCACTATCAACACTTTCAGATTCACCTGATATTGCCGCACTGAAAATACCTGCCGTTTAAAACTCTGGAACCAACCGGAGCTTTCACTAAATGTCTCGGAGCGATTACCACCCCTGTCTTTTTGTACAGATTCACGATGAACTTTCCGTAAGTGTTGACCGCTTGGTTGAAGTTGGTACGGCTGAGGTCACTGATGTTTAACTTTGTCTTTATTCAGAATAAAGCATCGTGAGTTTAAACTTCCACGCAATATCGCTTTGACACTCTCAATTTTCAAAGAAATTGACCTCTTTCAATTTCTCTTCTTGGTTTATGGTTTTTCTTGATAACTTCTTGGTTTTTCTATCCGCATTCCTATTTTTTGCCATTGTTCTCTTGGTTTTTACACTGTATGGCTCTATCGAAACAACTGCTGGGCAACTGCTGCACTGTATACTTGAGATGCAGAGTGCCTACTACTGCTGGGAGGGAATGAAGTCATTGTGTTTGAGACTCTGTAGTGGACCCTTTTATGTGTTTATGCTATTCATACGCAACTCAGCCACCGCTCCATTTCTCCCCCATGAATACCGAAACCTTGAAGGCTTTAGTGTAGACCCTCTGCCTGGAAGTCAATCGCCCAATAACCTATGACGGCAATAATTACGTCTCAAACCGTATTTCCACTAGGTACACGCTTAATTAATGATCTAGATTAACTGCAGGCATCCCCCGAGTTACGTATGTCTCGACTTACGTAAATCCGTACTTACGTAAGTGATAACCGTATTTCAAGTGATTACATCAATTTTTGAATGAAGAGCGCGATGAAGTAGATATTCGCTCTTATACCCAATGGCAGAAAAAATATCGAATAGTTATCGAGTTTTTTACGTGCTAAACAAAATAAAGTGACCCATTTTTTTTATCATTCCTCGAAGGAATTTTCATTTATTTCTGTAGAAAAATCGCTTATAAATCCCAGTTCACCAATCAACGTGAAAATTTGCAGTTCGAGCAATGGAAGTGGTTGCGCTCACTCCTGTAGGATACAGCTTGTTACACAGCGTACGCACCCCAACTCCGACTTTCAAACATTAGAAATTGTATCCTTAAGTTTGGACATTTCCATCTGTGGAATTAAAAGATAATGAAGTACGAGCAGAAATCTTTATTGCGGAAAAGAATTAGTTGACACCCACGTGAAGGCATTGAAATTTTGAGTGTTAGCAATGAACGCTGCGAAAAAGTGAAGAAAAAGTTGACACACGATATTAATTGCGTACTTGTTTACATGTTTCTGACGACTGATTTACCGTGTTGTATTTTGCAAAGATTTTATTCAGCTGATTTTTCTCTTTCTCTCATATTGTGTGCCAATGTAAATGAATACTGCGTTATTGAAAGCTTTTCCCCACTAACTTTGTTGCAAGTTAATGACGGAGTTGGCTGAATTAAAGCTCACTTTTTATTAGCTTCGTGCATTTGAAATACTCTTCGATGTTTCCAGCGAAGTAATTATTCAAATGATTATATTTTCACATAATTTTATTGAGATATGAGAGAATGAAAGTATGTTTGTGTGCGTGAAAGATTGAGTGTATGTGCGTGTGAATGTGTCTAAGAATATAGTGATTTACTGGTATTTTTTTGTGTTATTTGCTCGTAATCCTTGAAACCCTTCGTGCATGTATTAACTGTGACAGTGAAACCACCGGATTCGTCAATGTACGTAATATATAAAAGGCAGAAGATATAATGATTAAAGGCAAGTAGACAATGCAAACTATGGGCCCTTAGATCGCCAGGGTTCCCACTCAACCGTGAAAACCTTAAAACCGTGAATTAGCCGTGAATTTCCTCTACCGTGAAAAAACCGGGAAATAGCCGTGAATTTCGTCTTAAAACCTGAAAAATATCTCAATCTTGATAATAATACCTTCCCAGAAATTTTCATCTTCGTTCGTAGCTAGCGCACTTCTATTCATTGTGGCGAGCATCGTCGCATGCGGTCGTATGGGTCAGAAAAGCGTGGGAACGAATGTTGCCTGAAGAAAAAAACATCTTTCCCCAGCGCAGGCCTTTTCTCTCCCCCTCCTGAAATATGACACCACTTCTCATCAGCTTGCTTACTTTCCTCAAATGGCTTGGTTTCCCCTCCCTCGGTCACTGCTTAGTCCCCCTTCCACCCAATTAGCCTTCCCACTGGCTGCAGCGACCACTTTCGAAACTAAATCTAGATGGTCATTGTGTCGAAAAATTTGAACGTTTATTCAACACCCTCAATCCTATGACTGGAAGACCGCTAGCCTTGACAACCTGCCATGCGCTGTGGACACTACGCTCCCTGCGTTTGAACCGGGTGACAGCGAGCTTTCGGCGTGACGTTACTAATTCTCGCGCATTGCAGCCCTGAAAACGAGATAAGATTACCGCTTATGGCAACACAGCATTACACGATTGTCGCATGCGTCGACCTGGAACTTGCCAGTTTTACGTCGCAACCGGAAAGTTTGTGTGGAGTTATTTACTGTCGGTGGGGATCCAGTTCCTCCGCTTTGTGCTATCTAAGGTAATGCTGTTTGTTTGTGACGCTAAAGCCTCAATGCCGTCGCGATATAAACTGCTACATAGTCTCACGAATACAAGGATCAAGAACTTTGCTATTTCCTTGATCCTTGTATTCGTGATATTATGGATTTCCACCAAGTTACGCCCTCTACGATTAATTATGCTACATAGTCGTTCCATTTTTCCCAGAGCAACGGTAAGAAGGGAACATGATTTGCCTCTGATTAGAGAGATCGATTCAGTTTTGGTTTCAGAGTATTACAATAGCAGAGAAAAGAAGTCATTACACTGCCGCTTTCAAAAGAAAGTTATACGGTGGAACCTCGATCTATCGTTCCCGCATTGATCGTTCGCCGTTTCTAGTCCCAAATAAAGTTCCTTATAGACAATTTAATTTTTTACCGCATCTATCGTTCCCTGAAGTATCGTTTCTCGCATTGATCGTTTGAAGATCGCGGTTCCGACGCAGAATTTTCCCGCATCCATCGTTTGACGAAAATGAGACGAAATAAATACAATGTGTCATTTATGGCTAATAACGACAAGCACGTAGTTGGAATCCTCTCCAAGAGATGGAACTACCATTGGGAGAAGCTCAGTGCCGTGGGAAAGTAACATTAGCGCATTTCCCAAGAACCCTTATCCCCCTCCATTCACCATTCGCCTCCCCCCTTCTGACGCTTTCCTCTTCTTCAAAATAAAAACAGGTCCCATCTCGCGCAGGGATCTTATTACGAAGACCTTAGCTTCGAAAAAAATATCGAGTTACACGAGAACAATAGAAACGTGTTTCGCGCTCCCCCCTCTTCTCACCAACTGACCTTTTTCAGCCTAAAGTTCCCAGTTTATGGAGGTCAACTGCTGCATGAATCACCTATTAGCCCAAAAGGTATCTAGCAATGATATTCAGTAATTGCTATTATGCTTTTATTAGATTGAAATGTTAGTAATTTGCACGTTAAAAAAAAACGAGAACACACATGACGTATTTTAAGCAAGGAAATAGATGGAAAAATACGATGGTGATTTTTGGCGAAACGCGATATCCTCGTAGCTGAGCTTACGGCAGTTAATTCGGCATTTTGTTCCGAAAACATGATACCAGGTTGTTATCAGTTATCAATTTACGAGCTATACTACTACTACTAGTAGTCTCACTTGTCAGAGTTACTGACGAAGGGATATCTTCTCAGGATTTTTGTTTCTCCCTACTAACAATCCGAATTCATCTGATCATCTTGCTCTACGCTAATTAGAAAAGAATGGGCATCTTTAGGGTAAAAAATTTCATGGCGCAGTCATATGGTCACGCTTCGCCCTCTGCAGTGTGCTCTGGCGATACGTGAGTTCCGAACTTCACCTCGTACGAGTGGTTCCCTACTTTCCGGGGTGGCTGGACTTCGAACCACCGAGTGTTTTCCATGTGGGTTTAATAAAGTCATTTTCACTAGTTTAATTTTAGTCGTCTTCCGACCATGGCCCCTCCGAAGAAACTATTGAGAACTTTAAGAGATGGACTGAAAATAATTGAACATGAAGAAAAGAATCCGGGCTAGATGCGCGTGAATATTGCAGAGCGCCTTGGGTTGTCCGCTAGCACATGACGGTAGGGGTGGGGGTAGAGTGAGCTACCTGGAGAAAACAAGTAGAGATATGAAGGCGAAGATCCAGGTGGGCGTGCCGCTGACGATTAACGCAACATTGTTCACGCTTTACACACTACCTCAATTGTATTAAAAATATATTCATTAGACAGGAACAATTCAAGTAATTGACTATTTTTGGCCTTCGTGATCCATCTCACAACCAGTCACTGCACCGGCGAATGCGGTTGTTTTAGGCACAACATGCACATTGCTCTCATGAATACGTGTACTGGAAATGGTGTTTGATGGATAAGAATTTTTACATCTGACTGAAATCCATAATAGCAGTGTAAATGCCGAGTGGAGAGCAAACATTCAGAATTTTGAAAGAGACATGGGTCGAATCAACAATATGACGTATGTATCTTGATAAAGTACTACTATTCCTGTTATTATCTAAAATATTGTTTTGAAACCTTTAATGAATTTCTTAATTACTCGCCAAAATCCTGCGTTTCCTGGGACATAGGCAATCTAGCAAAAAAATTAAGCATTGATCGTTTTTCCGCATTCATTTTATAATCGTATCGTTATTAATAAAGAAAAATTGTCCCCTAGTGGAGTTCCAAAAAAGGAGGGTAGTCTTAGAATCGTGTTTGTCTTAGATTCGTGCCAATACGGTGTATGAAATTGTTTTTCGATTTATTATGTTCTATTAACAATTTTCATAAAATATTTTCCGCTGAATAAGAAATAAATCAATTTATTATATTCTATAAACAATTTAAATAAAATATTTTCCGTTAAATAAGAAATATTGGGGTGGGGGAAATTCGGTTACTGTGCAGTAATAACAACGTGCGCAAAAAACAATCTCTCAGCGAGGAATTAAAAAAGGACCTCGAGTGTCCGGACGGAAGAAGGTCCGAAGGGTATTCGGCGTCCGGGCAAGAGCGCGGTTGGGCTGGTCCTTTTGTCGGCCTTGAATTTTACAAACGATAGATCACGTCATAACAGATATCACTTTTCATTGCGGCATTAACATTCACGGCGTTTTTCGCGTACGTTAATTTTCTGTTGATATACGGCCAGTGATTTTCTTATTGTTGGCTTATTAACGGACCGTGAATTTAGCAAAATTGAGACCGTGAAAACCTTAAAAAAACCGTGAAAACGTGAAAAATAACCGTGAAAACCTGGAAAAAGCTGTGAATTTCATTGTTCAGGTAGAGTGGGAACCCTGATCGCAGTATAACATAATGAATCAATTTAAGTATTCAGTTTAGTAATGTAGCGCTGAGATACCATACTTTCCTGAATCCATGCGATCGGTCAATTCGGGGAATAATATTACGCATTTTGATTGGCAATGCTCGAGATGCAACTCTTAGACTATATTAATGTTTATTGATTTTATATCTAATAATGTAAGAATGCGCGGAAGAGTTCATGAATATTGCAGTGAATTGAATGAAGCTTCACCGAGAATTTACTGCGCATTTTTCAGCTGAGAATTCACCCCACCGATTGAAATCTCTGAAGCACTAACTCAGAATGTTCGACTTGGCAGAGTCCGCCTCTGGTGTTTGTGTTTTGAAAGGGAAATCCGTGAGGTCTCCGTAACCGTTCTGATACAACGGCCTTTACATTCATAATAATCAAAATAGCTGTGTTAACCAATATTTTTTCTGATAATTTAAAGTACTTTGATAGATCCAGTTATCCAAAATAATTGTGGCAGTGCTCAAATGGGATTTGCCATGGGGTGATCCAGTTACCCTCAAGTAGTGGGGTAAGTGGGGTCAACTGAGATGTGAAAATAATATTAATATAAAATATTGTTTAATGGTAGTAATTAAATTCAAGTCACATGATGTGCTAGTCATATTATTGTCAAATCTACGTGTTTATTTTCACCCATTCACTGGAGTTATCTGTACAATAAATACATATTTGAAAATGAAATGGTACTATCACATTGAAAAACTATGCCCCAGTTACCCCCGAGCACCATATACTGTAAAGAATGTCAGTGTTTCATCAATGCAATCAATGTTTTTCCTCTATTTATGTCTTTATTACGACAAGCCAGTCAATGGTGTATAGTGGAGATGATATTAATTCTGAATGAAAGGATGTACGAACTACAGCTGAATATCTCAGGGAATGCACCTGCTAGATACTGGCAGGATCTTCGATGCCTCAATGACTGCTATGGTGTAAAATGTTTTCAATCATCCAAATTCCTTGCTTTTGGCACTTTGATGTCTTGTTTTAATTAAGATAGAGTGAGAAAAAATGGTGAAAGTGAAGGATTTGTTGGCATCTTCACGTAAGAAAAGGAAGAAAAATGCAAAATGACTATACAGATGTGAATATCCTTTTCATTGCTAAATTTCAATGCGAAGATTTTTCTCTGACGTAACTTGTATTTTCCTCCTTACGTGTACTGAGTTCTTTTGGGGAATTGTGATTTTGGGTCCAAGTGTTTCCATTGGTTAGATGGCTGGCAAGTCAATAAGTAGCCAGCAGAGAGAATGATGCATTTATTTTTGGAAACCACTCTTGTAACACTCTGCTTGTCTTTGCTTTCAGTTTGCGTTGAGCCACACACCCAAGGAGACTTTGGAGAAGTTTGCAGAAGGGAATGACCTTCCTCTTGATTACATGTTCATGAAATCTAATCGTAAGTGCACTCTTGTGTATGCTGTGTGGCTGACTCGAGCAGCTCTTTAACATTATTTCCAAACACTGCTTCTGAAAAGTGACTTCCCACACAGTTAGGCAAAGTGGGTTTCAATCAAGGCTGATGCTGGCTGTGAAAAACTCTGGTGGCTCAGTTTGGATTCAAACCAAAGTCTCTTAATTGCCACTCCTAATTGCAGTGCAGAATTTTTGGTTTCTGGTCAGGTATTTTTTTTCTCCCTTGGGTGGGGTGTGGCCTCTAGTTGGGTTGTATCCTATCATAAACCTCTTACTGTTGCGGAATCTTCTGCTTTTATCGATAACAATTTAATTAGAAGCTAAAACTATTTTCCTAACTTAAATTTTTTCATAAACGCGAGATTTTTCCATTTTTTTCAAATCTACATTATATTCAACCTATTTTTCGAAGATTCCATGTTGAGTGAAGAATGAAGGTGAAACTTTGAATTTTTGTTGAAAGGATAAATTTGATTTGATGCCTGAGAAACCTTTAGCTTACTCAAGAAACTGCAAAAATTAGCCGGGTAATCTCAGTTGTTGTTCAATGGTGTTTTTGAAAGAACAAGTCGTGGGTTGATGTACGCGTTGACCTAATTCTGCTCTCCCTTGTACAGTTGGGAATGCATTGTGCGCTGCTAGTCTGGGTACCACTCCGGAGTTGGTGAAATTTGGTGAAGGTCCTGACAAGAGTGCAGCTGAAGAGATGGCGTCGGTCAATCTTCTTCACGCTCTGATGATGATGATCGGGCGCTGCGAGGAGGAGTGACCATAATAATAATAATAATAATAATATCTTTATTTGCCCAACGATCTAGTACATTCGCAATGGTCAAGATATAAGGCACGTCAATAATACATGTAAATACAGAAAAATACAGATATACATAATTAATCAGGAATAATTACCTGTTAACATAAAGAGTTAAAATGCATCACCTAAGTATTCATCAACTGAATAATACATTTTAGCCAGAAGTAGTTTTTTTAACTTGGCTTTAAACAAATTAGAATTATTTACATTTTTAATCTCCTTCGGTAATTTGTTAAAAAGTTTGATGCCCATTTCTGTGGGCCCCATTTTAGTAACTCTGGTGCGTACAAAATTGTGATGAATATCACTTTGCGATCTAGTGTTATGGCTATGTACACTGTTATTGAAAGTGAAATTTTTCAGGTTATTCTTTATATACATAATAGTTGACAATATATATACACACGGAATGGGTAGTACAAGCAATTCTTTAAATATTGGTCTACTGGGAGACCTATAGCCTTTATGAGCAATTATTCTCATGGCCCGTTTTTGTAGACAGAATATTTTAATGGATTTATAAGTTGATCCCCAGAAAATTACACTGTAAGTAACATGTGAATAAAAGTCACTGTAATATAGGTTTAATAAAGTTTTCCTTTCCACTGTGGAACTGAGCTGTCTTAACAAGTAGCAAGTAGAACTAAGTTTGCCGCTGATATATACAATGTGGTCTGCCCAGGACATTTTGTAATCCAGATGTATTCCTAAGAATTTACAGTTATCCACTTGATCAATAGGTTTACTGTTCAGACTTACACTGATGTTTTCTGATCGTGGGCCACTGGTCTTAAAGTGCATTAAATTGCTTTTGTTAGGGTTAATAATTAAAAAGTTATCCTTTGACCATTTACTGATCTCATTTGAAATTAACTGAGCTTGATCAATCAATGATTGTTCAGAATTGGATGACACTATCACTGTCGTGTCATCAGCATATAAAACTGGTGTATTATTTTGATTACAAGATAAGGATGATGAAAGGTCATTTGCATATAATAAAAATAATAGTGGACCAAGAGTTGATCCTTGTGGAACACCCACTGTTGAATGACGAGCAGTTGAAGTATATTTGACTCCATCAAATTTTATGGTCACCACCTGAGATCTATTGTGTAGATATGATTTTATCCATTGATGCGGAGTACCCCTAATGCCCAATCTATAAAGTTTAATCAATAGCTGGTCATGATTTACAAGATCAAATGCTTTCGTAAAATCATAGAATAAAGCCATAGTTTCATTTCTATTATCAATGGATACCAGTATTTTATCAATTGCATGAGTAATAGCAGTAACTGTGGATTTTCCTTTTGTAAACCCATGTTGATTACTAGAAAGTAGTTTATGTTTGTCTAAAAATGATACAAATCTTGAGTAGACTATTTTTTCAAAAATTTTGGAAAATGCATTTTGCAGTGCAATTGGCCTATAGTTATTCAAATCATCAGTATTACCTTTATTCTTATAAGAGGGCACAATCTTAGACACTTTGAGTGAGTTTGGAAAAATTCCAAGTCTCAGAGATTCATTAACTAGATGCAGAAATGGAGACTTAATCATATCATAGCTGAGGTATATTACATTACCAGGGATCTCATCAACACCAGAACTATAACTGTATTGGCATGAATTTGCTATTACGGACTTTAGCTCTATTTCATTGGAGGGCATCATAAAGATAGAAGGTGCCTTAAACGCAGCAGAATTAGTGCCAGGACTTACATCTGAGGTGTCAGGTAACAAACTAAAATGCTTATTAAAAGCATCAGCTAGATCATACATACATTTTGACTTTTCACTAGAAGTGAATTGAGAGCTGGGTAAGACATAGTTTTTATCTTTGTTTTTGGCACTATTTATAATTTTCCAAGCAGCTTTAGTTTTATTAGTAGCTTTAGATAAAGTTGCATCATTATATGTTTTTTTAGCTTTCGAGAGAAGTCTGTACTGTTTTTTCATGAGTTTGTAATGGTCTTTGCTTTTGGAACTACCAGACAATTTTGTTTCATATGCCAGTTTTTTAAGGAGTGATGAGTAGAATTTTATATCATTTGTGATCCAGGACTTTTTTTGTCTAAAAGAATGTATTTTTCTCGTTTCCATAGGAAATGACACATTAAAATGGTGCAGATAAACTGAGTAAAAACTATGGAAACTCTCCTCAAAAGATTTAGCATTAAAGACCTCTGACCAGTCCTGGGAATTGAGAGACAGTAGGAAATGTGACATATTCTGGTCAGAAAAGTTTCTTTTGATTTGGCACTTTGCTTCAGGATTTGCATTGTATCTAAAGGTAGCAATTAAGGGAAGATGATCTGAGATATGCTCATGAGTTACCTGGGTGCTCACATCTTTGAGGTCAATGTTGGTTAGGATGTTGTCTATCACTGTTTGAGTGGAGTGAGTAACTCTAGTGGGAGCAAAGTTTGTTATTTTGATATCAAAAGCGGCAAGAATATCTAAGAAATCAGTTTTGTCTTTTGTATTGTGGAGTAAATTGCAGTTGAAATCACCGGTTATTATAATTTTAGAGTACCTGTTACATTTATGAATTTCTTCAATTAATCGTTGAAATTTATCCAGAAACACCCGGAAATCAGTGGATGGAGATCGATACAGTGAAACTACAATGAATTTACACTCGTCTTTCATAATTTCAACAATACAATACTCAAAAATTTTATCAGTCGATCTTGGAAAATTCGTACATTTAACTGGTGTGTGGCAGAGTGATTCTTCCAGTAATATAATTACACCCCCATTTTTATAGTTTATACGGCAGAAAACATCGACAGTGCGATACCCTGGGAGTTTTATTGCGCATATTTCTTCTTGGTTTAACCAGTGTTCACTTAAACAAATCACATCCGGTTTATATTCACTCGCGAGCACTTCAAGTTCAAGCAGTTTATTGCGAATACACTGAATATTCAGATGTAGCACTTTTATCTGCGAGTCAACTATCCGGGAAGGGGATTCTTTGTTGCATTCCGAAAAAAATATCTGTCCACCACTACACCTTCTGGCCACACGTCATTGTCAATTAGGACGTTGCCGATATCGGGACTCACAGATACCCGAAATGAGGCATATTTATTATCCCTTACCTTAAGCTGTTCGATGTCTAAGTCCTTACTCGATGACCCAGGAACTACTTTTACGACAAAATCAGACACATTCTCAATTGTGGTCTCTGGAAGAAACCTCCACACATGCAGATGCGTCTTCCGTGGAACTGCCGACAGGGTACACACTGAAGGAGGTTTGGTACCAACGGCCAGCGGGGTTTTCCTGCGACGTCTCGATTTCACTACTGTGTAACTATCACCATTATCAGGAGTTTCCCTCGTTGGATCAATCTTTACTAGATTGACATCTTTACTCGCATTGGAATCAATACTAACTGTTTTGGGGACAAAGGTCACATGTTTGGTAACATTCCTCAGTTTGGTAGTTTGCTGAGGATTTTTACTATAATCTACTCTAATCATCGATGAACTTTTTTGCACAGGATTTGCTGGAGGATGGACGGCAGGCACAGGTTTGAACGTAGAGAGTTCTTGAGCGCACACTACTTTGTTAGCGTACGTCGAGCTGTTACTTGAGTCCACCTTGGATCGAAGTTCGTTCTTTAATGACACTATTTCATTCTTTTGCGATTCAATTAATTCTACACAACAAGAAACATTGAATTGTAGTTTAAGAATTAATTTGAACATGTCTTCCTGTCTTTTATGGATCTGGCTTAATGAGTCACATGGCGGCGAGTCACATGGCGGCGAAGTCACACATTTTTTGCAGCGATAAAGGAAATTTTCACTGTTAATCACTGAATTAGCTAACGATTTAGAGACACCAACGCATCCTAAATGAAAGATATCATTACAGCCATATTCGCACGATAAAAACGTTTGGTTTTCGCCAATTACTTCGGAGCATAACGCACAAGCTAGTTCACTATCCGCCATCTTGAATCCACTCCTATCATAAAGCGCAGCAGCTCTGCGCTTTTTCAAATAACGGTGGTGCAGTCGACCACCATGTGGAGAGCCTTTATTTTTTCTGGCTGTGCTTGAAATGCATTTACATATATCTTTTGTTCTCTTGCTGACGAATTAAATTTATCTATGTTTTATATAACACTAAAGAGTGATTATTAACGACTTTAGCTAGGATTGTCCCTCAACCGGGACTCGGAATCCAATCCAACCTTTATGGACTTGCAGTCCATGGTACCTTGTCCAGGGATCATCCTCCATATATAACCAATAGTTAAAACAATTGCGGCTGTAATAAAATACCGTTTTGAAAGACTTAAACATGCGGACAATGGTGGTCCAGTGCTCAGCACCCAAGTCATGCACTAGGAAACTTCCTCTTCATCTCTTTGGGATTTTTATTTCATGTAAGCCTGTGGTCGGAAACTCTTTCCTTCCGCAAAACTTTATCTGCTTTGAGGTTTAGATTCATTAATTTTGGATTTCTTGGAATGCAAAGGGAAAAAATTAATCATTAAGTATTGGAGATTACCAATGAATAGACACATGCAAAGGGTGACATTGTTGTTTCATCACCAAAAGTGGAGTTATTTTCCCCTGAAATAAATTTTATTTTAATGGCAATACAATTGATCCTAATTACGTGCCATTCTCATTTTAGGCCCACCTAATTTCATTTATCATTGCATTGACTGGGTAAATTTATGCAACAAATCTGCTGTCTAAACTGAATGCACATATGTGCAAGTTAGATATTTTCAAGGAAAAAACATGGATAAGGTGGTAACTGTTGAGTTTTGGAGAAGTAAAAAACGTGAAGTGGAATGAATCCTAATGCATCATCTAAAGAAATCACAGCATTTCCTATTCATTTGATCGCTATTCATGAAATACAAATGTGTTCTTATGCATTATGGAACAGCTGTAGTCAGTTGAACAGAACAGCTGTCAGTGTAGACAGTAGATTAGTTGGATAAATTGACCCTAGTCAATGCTATGACAAACTTAGTGCTCGTAGGAGGGCCTAAAATGAGAATGGTACATAATTAACATCAAATGGAAAGCATTAATATTTCAGTATTCAAGAAAATAACACCAGACTAGCCACTGGCAATCCTTTACGGTCACCTGCAAGTGCAAGTTAAGTATGAAAATTCCACAAGAAAAATCATTTGTCTTGTTCTGAATTCTTACCTACATGTCCAGAATCCTCTCTGGATATTCTACGACATGAACTGCTAAGGAATCATATCTTCTTCCATAGCATAGTTTTTATTTCAAAAGCACATAAAAACAAGTAAATATTTTGCTTACTAATGGTCTAATGCAGCTTCTAAATTACATAATTTAAAAAAGAAGCTTCAACATATTAGATTAACCATTGTCTAATGTTTGCATCATCTACCTTGTAAAGTGGAATGTTTAATGAAGGCCTCTGGTGTTTCCATTGAAAATGCATGAGAGCATATTTCTTCCTGGTTGCTTATAGAGGTTTTGGTGTAGACGCTTGTGAAGTTCCACGTCCATTAGCAGATCATAATCAGCATTAGAGCTTTGTTAATCTTTGAAAATGTGTTTTGCACAGCTGTCCTTTCCTTCCCACAAAACAGTGCTACCAAAAAAGTATCCCAATAGTATATCGATTTTGCTGTTCAGCATTACACTTTCAATGTCATCAATAATCTGCTTTGCATTGTTTCGCTCATTTTTGCCTCCTCCTGTAAAATAGGTTCATTAAATCTAGTATTATGACGGAAAATCAGTAAGCAGATGACTTAAGCAATAGTAGGGTACTACTTAAAGCTAGAGGCGTGCAAAAGCCGTTCCGCTCCCGCTCGAGTCTCGCTCTCGGGAGTCAAACTGGTAGTCTCACTCCCGGGAGCGAACAATCCCGGATTGCGGTCTCGGGAGCGAGCGGGATTGAGCTCTCGTCGCTCCCGGCAATTTGGCGGATAGCACATAGTATGTGCTATCCGTCAAATCTACTAGCTGGCTTTCTAGCAGACTTACACGAACCCTCCTTGTTGAAGTAATTATGTTAAAATCAAGTTGAATTCCTAAGTTTATTGTTTAATGCAGAGATGGCGCTGTGATGCCGATTTTGTAGATATGTACTGTAATGGTTCAAGCCCCATTACAGTGCATTTCCACTCGGCGCATTTTCTTCCCCACCAGTTTACCCGCTCGTTCCACGACCTTTCCCAAAACCCCCACCCCCAAACCAGGGCCCGTGGAGGAAGGCGTGGATGAGTAAGAGGGGATGAATGTGTTTTCGCCGATTTTTGTATGGTTGTGTGTGTGTGTGTGTGTGTGGGAGGAGGGGAGCTCGGGTTTTCCCTGAATGAGTGGCGTATTACTCCTCCCTCCCTTCATTGTGCATTACCCCACCCCTAGTTGAGGTATGATAAAAAGGTGGTGCACGAAAGAGAACGAGAGAATTCCTAAGTGACTGTCGGGCGGAGCCTATGCCCAAAATCAGTGCGACGCACGGCAGGAGGAGACAAGGGGCCCAAGTATTTTCAGAAAGACTGATCTGGAAGAAGATTCCCCCCCCCCCCCCCGTCCGAAGGAGCAAAGGACCAGCTGAAGAGGACGCATTATCTCCGTTCCGGATGCAGCTTCCTCCAACAAGGGAGAAAGGAGTGCAGTAAATGGAAAGAGAGAGTGTTGGATCCAACCTGGTCGAGACTCGGACTACGATAAAGTAAGATTGCAGCTATTCCCCCCCCAAAGCCCCCTTGTGTCTCCTGCCAAGCCAAGTTAAGACAAACAGTCACGGAACGCACCCGTTACATAAGTGAATGTGAAATCAGTCACCAAGTACAATTAACGTTCGCACCCCAAATTTACATTCGACGGGATGGACTATCATTTACCTCCCCAGTCAAGAAATCATTGAATTTGTATCATATTTACGTGTTCACCACCGAACTTTACTTTGTTATCATCATTTTCTATATTGATTTTCATCCAGAAACCAAGTTATATTGTTTTTTTATTTTTTATCATCGATGTTTCATAAGTGGTTTTCACCAATTCATATTTCATTAGCGTATAAGAGGGTTCCTTTTGCTTTTTTTGTCATATGCAACCTTATTTGTGTGAATTATATTTTGTTTAATTGAAAGTGTTTTGAGAGAGTGTTTTTTGTTCTGATTCCTCCACGGGTCACCCCATTGAAAATATCCTTCATCCTTCCTTTCGCCCCGTCTGATTTCCTTCCCGTAAATGCGTGTTGGACGAGTGCATCAGCGCCCGAACGTCACCCATAAGTTTGAATCGGGAACTCCCCCACCCGCAATCATCTTCACAGAAGGGGAATATTTTCTTTATTTATTTGAATTACGAGAAGTGAGTGGCATAGTTTTGTCCCGTAGGTCCCATGCGGGAGGGATCTTCGCGGATTTGTATTTTTTCTTATTTTTTGTGCGACGTCTCCCCCCGGTTCTATCGTGGTATCCGGGCGAGTCGGGGGTGGGACGCCACAAGTGGCGCCCGAACAGTAGGACCCGATTATTCTTTGTGTGGTGTAAATGTTCGAGTAAGTGGCGCTTTAGCTTTTGGAAACGAATGACTGAGGGTAATCATAGGGGCAAAATTTTGGCACATTTTTGGAAATTTAGATATTTAATACAATGGTTACTCGTAAGAAGGATCTGAAATATATGGAAGGACGTGATATCGATGAAGTAGAGGTTATGGAGAACAGCGAGGAGGACGAGGCGGTAGAGGAAAGCGCAGTTGGAGTTGAATCGACCGTTTGGTCAACTCCCACCTTTCATTCCATACCGGCCTCACCGGATTCAAACGATCCGATTTTAGTATTTAAAAAATATTTGTTTTCAGAAAGGGAGGAGAGACGGAGGGAGGAAGAGGAAAAGGAGGAAAAGAGGCGGAGGGAGAAAGAGGAGAAGGAGGAAAAGAAACGGAGGGAGTACCGAGAGCTGTTACAAATGTTGAATGGTAAAATAGAATGTGTAAAAGTAGAAATTAAACGGGAGGTTGACGTTGTCCGCGAAGTTATAGAAATTAAGGAACAGGAAGCCATAACGAGGGAGAACGGTTTGAAGGCTCAAATCAAAGAGATAGCCCAGCATGATGAGACAAATGAACAAAGGTTGAATCAGCTAAGTGATAGAATGAGGCATATGGAGCAAGTTGGCTCCGGACCGGTGTTGGCCGCCTCAATAGCTCCACCAAATATTGGCCTTCATAAACCTGTATTCAAAGGTAAAATTGATCAGAACCCTCGAGTGTTTTTGAATGAGGCAGAGGAGTATTTAAAGTTGCTTGCTGTCCCACTGGCTAAATGGCCATATGTATTTTTAAATATGATGGAAGGAAACGCTCGTTTGTGGAGAAATACCTTATTTCCTGTACCAGAAACGTACGAGGAAATTAAACAGAATTTTTTGCGAAAATATTGGAGTGAAAACGCGCGGTATGAATATCGAGCTAGAGTAATGACAGGATATTATTCACGTGCGAAAGATGGGAAAATGAGTGAACATGCGATGAGGAAAATTGCATCAGCCAGGTCTCGTGAACCTCCAATATGTGATGAGGAACTTAAATTTTTTCTCATACGCCAATTCCCTCCCTGGGTAAGGAATCTCTTAAAAAGTGCGGAGCCTTTGGATTTAGAGAAGTTGGTCATTCTATTGGAATATTATGACGAGAGTGTAGAGGAGGGGCAAAACGTTAGGCCTCCGCCAAGGGAAAGGCCACCGTGTGTAAATACCACACAAAGGTCAGCAGGGGCGAACGCAAATCGTAGAGAGTGGCAGGGAAACAGTCAGTGGAGAGGAGTGACTAGACCCGCACATGATAGCATGACGGAGATAAGAAGGGAGCAGGTGGATAATTAACTATCCCCTGGCGTGAATCAGGAAACGGGTATTGTGCCTCAACAGCGGAGCCAAACACTTAGTCCAGCATCAACATCCCGAAGCCACTTCTAACTTAAAATTACATCCAAATAATTACAGCGAGAAAGAGTACATACCTCACAGTTTTTCGTAGGGGTGAAATGTTTTCTTCTTATCGCCCAAATGCACTTCTTCTTCAACTCAGGATCTTTTGGAAAGCTAAAAACTTGAACCATGTCCCAGAGTTTCCATTACATCCCGACAATACACACACGAAAGGCATTTTTAACAAAAATATCTCACTAACACGTTTCTGAAGCCCAGTGAATGAAATTAAAGAATAAGGGAAACTTCACCATTACCAGACACTCTATTTTTCACAAACTTAACCACAAAAATCCCTGAAATGTGGTGAGACGTGACGTAAACGATGCGATCTCCAACGGCTTGTGCTGGCTTGTGCCAGCTTGTGAAGGCATGTGATCTTTCTAGGATGATATGGCACGATGGCACCACCCGCGAAAGAAAATAGTCCCAGACCGAATTCAGTTTTATCGATGAGATACAATTTTATCGATGCATATGAATTTGCCAGTCCTCTTGCATCTTTTTTCGTCATTAAAGGAAATAAAGAAACAAAACCTTTTTAGTAACTTCCTAAGCGCGATTTTTGTATCTTGATGGTCCACCCTCGTATTCAGGTACGAAAACTTCCTGTGCCGTCTGGGTTACAGTTGCTCCGTGACAGTGAAAGAGTACACCTCGCAAACAATTACAATTCCGACCTGGTAGCTGAGATGGTAGCCTTTCTTAAGCCTTTTAAGGAAGCTAGAGATGATCTTGAAGGAGAGGCTGAACCTACGCTACCGCTGGCAGTACCCTGGATTTTTCGTCTACGAAGCCATTGTGGCGTCTCTGTTGACGAAAGTGAGGTAGGAGTTCAATTCTCCCCTTTCATTCATTCGACTATTTATTTAAGACTCAATTCCAATGAATAATGCAAGTTTAGCCGCTATGTCGACTGAAGCACACGATCGAGTCATCTAGCCGTGTGGATGGCGAATGTTAATACTTCTTGTTTCCTAAACATGTATTTGACTTTTTGTTTTTCTTTCAATAGACACTTAAGAAAATCAAGATAAGGGCAGCCTCATTTCTCGATGAGAAAGTTATGTCTCAGCTGGAAAGGCGACATTATATGGCACTATTTTTAAATCCAAATTATAAAGACCTCCTCCGTTTAACATCTGAAGAGCGACAATGCGTGTATGACAACGCTCGAATAATGTGCCAGGAAGTAAATGGTAATGTATCACTACAAAAAATAAAGATTTTTTCTTAATTACTGGCTGCAATTTATAGTAGTAGCACGATGATTTAATTTAACATTTATCCTTATAGTGACAGAAATCACAGAAGAAAGTGATTTATCTCAAACTTGTCATAGTCCACCTATGAAAAAGAGGTTTTCAGAATGGTTGCAAAGGCCTGAAATACCACAAACCACTGACGAAGTGACGCGTTACATTGAGCGAAGCGTTCCGGAATATGTGCAGAAGGTTTTGCATTGGTGGAGTATCCATCGGCATTCTTTTCCGCGGCTATCGAAGGTCGCTCGGCGGATAATGAATATTCCTGCCAGTAGTGCAACCAGCGAAAGATGCTTCTCTCGTGCAGGCCTTGTAATAACTGACCGTCGATCACGTATTGACCCAGACCATGTGAATGACATTTTGTTTATTAATTATAATGCAAAAAGAAATTGAAATACAACGTAATGATGGTAAATGAAAACCACATCAAGTTATTGTTCTTTTATTTCGCGTACTATTCTTATAAATTCCACTAATACGAACTTATGTTATACATCAATTGCAGTTGAAAATTTCCGTCTTACAATTCTCTGAGCGAAAAGAATATTAGCACTCCATGTTATGGATGAAATTCTGGAATAAATCTCTCTTCTTATACCCTAGATCAGCGGTTCCCAAACTTTTCTTTCTGCGACCCATTTTAGCCCATACGTTTTAGCCGCGACCCCCTAAAAATGGTTGTCTATGTTTAAGTACATAGTTCACTTTATTATTCGTATACATCTCGCGACCCCTTTCCGAACGGCCCGCGACCCCCCTGGGGGTCGCGACCTCCACTTTGGGAACCGCTGCCCTAGATTATACAATTATAATTAATTATACTTGCTATGCATTTATTTTACTGTTCACCAGTGGTGGATTCGCACCCCAGAATGAGACCAAGAACCCACTGTGAGAGAGATAAATATGCATTCCCTGCATGAAAGCAAGTAGCCCACTGCGTATGTGCTATCCGCCAAATTGCCGGGAGCGACGAGAGCTCAATATATCCCGCTCGCTCCCGAGACCGCAATCCGGGATTGTTCGCTCCCGGGAGTGAGACTACCAGTTTGACTCCCGAGAGCGAGACTCGAGCGGAACGGCTTTTGCGCGCCTCTACTTAAAGCACACTGTATTTTTTGTCTTTCACAGAAAGAATACAGGAGCTCTGCCGGTGGTGATCATGTGAACTAGCAGGAAGGTTGATGGCCTTTTTGGGTCGTTCTGAGGTCAAGGACCCTGTTCATAGCTTCACTCTCAAATTCGTAAGGTTCAATGATCTTTTTTGTAGTGGACTCTGTTTCGGAAACAACTTCATAATTCTAGTGTCAACGAAATTTTTAAGTTGGTGTAAGTCAATGACATTGTCTGTAGTTTAAGTCTAACTCATAAGGTTCAATGACTGTTTTGTGAGTGAAGAGGTCAATGACCCTGTCCGCCGTTTTTCACTACCCTGTAAGGTTTGATGACGTTTTTGGGAATGATGAGGTGAATGACCTTCTTGGTAGAAGAGAGGTCACTGGGCCTCCTTTAGGGGTAGAGAGGTCAATGACCTTGTCGAAAGTTTCACCCAAACCCATACAAGGCATACACAGGATCAAAACTGGGTAGGTGGGGGACAAGCTAACCAACCATTTCAGGAAACTCGAACAGCTCTTTATTAGTTTTTAAAATTGTTTGCTTGAAAAAATATTATTCTCCTTAAAGACATTTGTGATTTTTGCTTCTAGGGGGGCAGCTTCCCCCTCCTGGCCCTCGCTGGGTACGCCCATGAACCTTTATACGTTATATAACGTTAATACATCTTTTTGGGAGAGATAAGGTCAATGAACACTTCTGTAGTTTCAAACGAAACCGTAGATATAATTCAATGCCTTTTGTATCACTTCTGAATCACCATTTAGCAACCTTCTTCCTGAGCAACGAAATCGAGTTTATAATTAGAATTTTGGCTTCTGACTTTTCACTTAGCATTTTTCTTCATTCTCACTAAAATTGAGTTTATAGCAAGAATTTTCCTTTCTTTATTCTAATTCCCCATTTTTATTCCTCCTTCTTAAATTCAAGATATTAAAACTTCGGTATTGTCTACACGATCCTTTCTTCTATTTTTGCACAGAAATAGAGTTCATTAAACAAAAAATATTTCCATATTGCATTTTCCTTCATGTGCACGTAAATCGAGTTTATGACAAGAATCTTCACTTCTGGAATGTCTCTTTGCATTTTTCTGCCCATGACTAAAATCGAATTTATAAAAATAACTTTTACTTCTTTTTTGTCATTTCCCATTTTACGTCCTACCCCTAAAAATCGAGCCAAATTAAATTTACTTCTGTGATGCTTCTTCGCTTTTTTCTACCCAAGGACTAAAATGGAGTTTACAACAAAAATTGAAGGAAATGTAAAAAAAATGATAACTTTTTATTTAACATTTTTCTGCCTGCTGCGCACTTTTAAAATTGAGTAGAAACCAGCATTTTTCTAAATTTAAAGAGAGGAAAATTAAGTTCTTAAAATGGATAATGATTTTTGTGATAATAATTCGCATTTTTTTGGATTCCGACTAAAATCCAGTTTACAAAAAAATCATTTCTATATTATTATTTCACATTTATGTACCTTCGCATTGAAATTTAGCAATGAAAAGGATATTCACTTCTGTAAAGTCATTTTGCATTTTTCTTCTTTTGCAATGAAATAAAATTTGTAGCAGGAATATTAACTTCTAATATTATATTATTTAGTCAGCTAATATTACATTATAGTATTATAATTTCATTTTGTATTTTATACCGAGGCAGTTAATCGAGTTCAAAAAAAGAATTATCACTTCTGTAATGTCGTGTCCCATATTTCTTTCGGCACACTAAATTCGCGTTTAGAAAGGCAATTTTAACCTTTGGTCATTATTTCACACTAATCTTCCTTCACATTAAAATCATATTTAAAAAATGAATCATCGTTATTGTACGTGGTGTGCACAGTAGTAATTCATACTTTATTGTCATCATCATTCAGTCTTCACATTGGAATCCGGGATGATAGTTATTATTATTAAAATATTTAGTTACAAGTCGACCATGAAGTCGGGTGGTAACATAGATTTAGGAAGTGCATTAAGACACAATAATATACATAACCCAAAATACAAAGTAGAAAACAAATTTTAAAAAGCCCTCAAAATACCATTTTTCACACTCACAATACATGTCCTCAAAGCACCAAATTTTTCACCAAATATTTCACACAATGAATGTCCACATAGCACCAAATCTTCATCTTATGATCTCGTGATTTCAGTGCGATGGGGTGAAAACACTGATAGAGAAGTGAAAATTCATGTCTTTCAAAAAAAATTCCAGTGCACGAGAGGACAATGCGAAATGATGATACGAAAGTGGAAATTCTTACAATCATCTCGAGGACTGGAAAGTGCAAAACGATTAAAAGGAATTAATGAAAAATCTTGTTAGAAACAAGATTCTTGTGCGCAGTAGGGAAGTATACTAAATTTTGATACTGAAGTGAAAATTCTTGTTATAAACGTGATTTCAGGACGCACGAAGGAAATGCAAAATGATGATACAGAAGCGATCTATTTTTTGTTAAATCTTGATTTTAGTGCACAGAAAGAAGTATGCGTAATGCGTACGTACGTATACGTAATGTATGCGTACGTAAGTATGCGTAATGCGTACGTACTTCCTATACGTACGCTGTACGTACGTATAGGAAGAATAAAGCTGAAACATATAAGACAAAAATGAATATTCTTGTTAAAAATTCGATTTTTGTGCAAAGGAAGATAGATGCAAAATGAAAATACAGAATGAATTTTCTTTTGTTATGGGATCGATGTATTTGCGGAAGTAGAAAAATGCAGAATGCAAATAAAGAAGGTAAAATTTCTGATATAAACTCATTTGAATGCGAAAGCAAATAAAATGCTAAATGTCAATACTTATTATTTCGAATTTTTCTCTCTGTGCATTGAAATTGAGAATATAACAATTTTCACTTAAATGTCCTGGCAAAAATTTCCACTTCTATACTCTCATTATGCATTTTTTTCATTCACTCTAATATCCAGTTTGAGAAATAATTTGCTTTTATTATTTATAATTGTTATATCAAATTTGTCTTCCGTCATATTGGAATATTTCAAATTTATAACAGGAATATTAACTTCTGCATAACAATTTTGCATTTTTTTACTTGAGCACTGAAGTTGAGTTTATGAATGGTATTTTCACTTTTGTATCATCATTTCTCATTTTCCTACCTGCGTACCAAAATGTAGTTTATTACAAGATTTTTCACTTCTGCAGCGCAACAAAATCTATTTTTAAACAAGAATTATCACTAATGTAAGTTATATCGCATATTTATGACTACACATTAAAATCGAGTTTATTACAAGAATGTTTGCTTTTGTATTATAACTCCGCATTTAACTATACCCACAAAAAATCTATTTTACAACAAGAACAAATTCTTAAGATAATCCGGCCAGGTTCTTGACGAGTGTTTTTGTGCTTGTGTGTTTTCTATTCATCAATGGAATATGTGAAATTTTGTGACAAAAATATAATATTTAGTCTGGGTTGCAGAGATGATTGACTTAGTTCTTTACTACGTACCAAAGTGTAACAATAACTATTAGTGCTGCTAGTTTTGTATTAAAAAAAAATATTTGTTTTTGTCAATGCCGGTATGAAGTAATCTTACGGTCATTTACAACAATAAAGACAATTACGTTTTTGACTAGAATCTGCATATCCGGATACATATTAGTGGACGAAACTCCGCTTTTCATTGCTTTATTTGTGTGTTGTTCATGAGAAGAATGACTATTATATTTCGAAGTAGTGTGAATGCTTAATTTTAGGATGCAATTAAAATCTCGACGAGTCGCTATTGCGACTGATCTTTTCCTTGACTCATTCCGAATTTTTAATTCCAGTTTTGTTTGAAGAGGATTACATTCCTAGGGCTGGTTAAAACGGAAAAATACATCAACACCGAACTTTTGTCGTGGCCCAGTGCTTATACTGCTGTCTGCTCCTGTGTACTTGAAGTTTCAACATCTTTGGCCGAATATTTACTTGTGGTACGTATTCGAGCTTAGTAACTAATTGTAAAATATGGAAATATATAATTAATTAGGTTTTTCTGAAATGGCTTCAGTGATTATCAAAGAGGACGGTACCATTCATGCCTAATTATTGAGAGTTATTAAAAAAATATGGCTATGGATAACTAGGAGTTTTTGATTATTTCTTCGTACACCATTTCAATTTCAATGCGTTATTGTCAGTGTGTATATTATTCATGTACATTTCTCTAAAACTTATTGTTTTACTTTTATATTTACTTTTATTAAGCCTGTGCGTTTAATTGTGCTTTTATAAATCTTATAAAAATAGTGATTATTAAGAGTGGAGTGGAAGCTTATTGTTAATGTGTAGATATAACTTATTCAAGACCTGATGCGGTATTGTGTGAAAATAATACGGTTTTAATGATATCTTGGAGATATCATGATTTCTGTTGCAATAAAAACTTCTTTAAATGCATTTCTTAGTGATATGTTGCGATAAACCTAGGATATTGTACTCCTAAATCCATTTATGGTGTTTATCCTAAGCCGTAGGGGGACTTTCTGCCATTTCCTTTTGCGTTGATTCTATATTCTAGTGATTAGTAATGTTTACCATTGGAATAAATTAATAAATTTGATTTGCATTATCACTTGCATGTTGCTGCTGCTGTTCAAGCAGGTTCCAAGGGTGTCATGTGGCGAGGGAGCAACATAGGAAGAACTAGTGCACGATGCTAAAATTACTGATTGGGCAAGTTCTACATTTTACACGAAATACCCTGACATTGAACGTTCAACTACCCTTTCTCACCAGTATGTATGAATAGGGTACCACATTGCCATTTATTTGTTTCTTAAGGGTTGAGGTTAGTGTCTGTAGCTTTGAATATATTTGTTGAAGGTAATTCATTAGAGTTCCTACAGGAAAATGGTGCACTGCAAAGTAAAAGCCAAACACCTCATAATGAAAGTGGCATATAAATATTAGACGCATTGGTTCTCTTTGAGTTCGAACTTAACTTTAATTGTAGCATAAGCTTTACTTTTTTTATACATCACTGATTGGCTGAATTTTTATCATTTTAAGATTGGCGTCATTCTTTTCCAAAGATATTATGGCTTCATCGATAAACATGCAGAAGATAATTCATATTTAAATGTAATTTTTGGGTTTCTTGTTTAGTTTTCGTATTTGTTGTATAGAACACCAAAGAATCATTTTGTCTTCAGTAGAATACATTATAAGGGCCTACTATACTGTATGGTTGAAGTACAACAGAGTGTTTTAAGCATGCTGTAGAGTTGTAATTCTTACTTTCAATTTTCTACTTCAGCATATGGTTAAAATAATTTTGCAATAGGTCATTGCAACATGGTTGAATCTTTTAATCAATGATATTGTAAACCACATACTATGAAGCCACTGCTTTTTATCCTTCAGTCAAGTTTTAAAGTTCCAGTTACGAAGTACCCCCTTATTTTTGCAGAGGAAATTAGTATGTATGAAATGTTATTATGTTCATGAAATTAACTAGGAATATGCTTTGGGAAGGATAGGATGGCCTGGGGTGGCACCCCCCCTCCCCCCATCAGACAACGAATCAGTCCAAGAAAATTTTTGAAGGATAACATTCCTGGAAATACATTTGAAATCATTTTGGCACTAAAGATTTAACTTTTAGTCGATGCAGTTCAATATATAAAATAATTATAAATAATTTTTTTATTTCTCTGAGGCTTTGGGGAGGGATCTTTCCCTTCCTCCCCCCGTAGTTATGCCACTGAGTAACAGTGTTGTGGAATGTTAATGTCATATTATTCCTTTTTATAATTTTGTATGCTGACAGGAAGATTGCCATCTTGGTAATAGAATTAATTTCCCGAAAGTTGTCTGCCAATTGAAATTTAATTTATTAATTTCCTATTGCTCAAACCATGAAATATGATATAGAAACTTAAGTGATTGCAAGTTTAATAAACATTAACACATTATAGAACTTTATCATGACTGTTGATTGTGAGAATTTGATGTATCACTTAGATGCTGTTCATTAAAATTACTTGTGAATTAATGCTTTTGGTGTAGTTAACGAAATTTTATTTATATTTTTAATTACAGGTTCATATACTCGAGTAGTCAATGTCATTGGTGGTAAAGGAACATAGCAACATTGAGAAGAATGCAAGATGTGTGGCAGCTGTCATCACCTATTCATCATTCTCTCCAACTAATTTGAATCCATTTTAATAGAAATGTTACATCTTGTGCACTTAACATTTATTTTTTATTTTGCATTATGTAAATAATCTTAGTTTCAATGGAATTGTTAAATCATTCTGGAAATCTTAAAATGTAACATTTGTGGTGTGTGTACATTATAGACTTTGGAAAAATGTGATTTTTTTCTTTTATATACCTCCTTTGATGATATCTTTTATGATCTGCAACTCTCGTGAAAAGTACATAAACTGCATGACAGCTTGTGACTTATTTAGTTTTTCTTGTCTAATTTTGAGGTAGGATAATATTTCCGATTTTTCGGCACTAAGAATTGACCAGACTTGTCCTTAAATTCCTCGTATAATATCCATTGCGCTGTTTTCATGGAAGTTAACTCAGATAGTACATGCGAAATCTCTTCCGATCTGAAGATAACAATTCTCTCTCAGCTGATATTGTAGTTTTCAAAATCTGAAATTATTCCTTTGACGAGAACAAAACGCTATATAGTAGCCCTGGGAGCAGTAATTGTACTTTTGGAAACAATTTACCCTGTTTCAGACATAAATATGAGAGTTTCACATCTAGAAAAACATCCTGTGAAAAGAATCAAAACTTAACTGAAGCGCGAATATTTGTTATTTTTCACGATTTAAAATTTACAAATTGATAGTAAAGTGTTCCTAGTACCTCAAGACTGAATATATTATAATTACCGAAAATGCGACAGGAATCGCGTATTTATGAAAAAACTGGCATTATATCACTTTCCCCCATAAGACTCTGTAGAGACGGAAGAACTAAAATGGCGGACGTCTCAATTCCCATAGTGGAAGTGTATGGAACGACTCGACCCTATGAGGGAGTAGTGTAGAGAACTGCCATCCAGAGGACTCTGCGCAACGCCGAACTGTGAAGGCCCCCGTACCAAGGGGATACCCATAAGGATAATGCGTATAGGTTTTGATACACCAGTGCCATCTATGCCAGTGGTCCAATGCTGCCGCGAAGTTTGAATGCACATCTCGGCGCGTGTTTCAATTTTTTTTACGCGTCACGATAGAGCGTGCTATTCAGGCCTAATAATGATACTGCAATTGCGAGAAACTTAAAAGCAGTGAATGTAGGAAAATCTTCCTGAAGAACTTCCCCAGGTTACTAAAGCAGTAACCATAATACAAGATTAATGTACAAAGTCAACTGGCGATCTGGTGGTTGGTAAGAATAATGATCTCGGAAACTTACTTCAGTGGACATTAGTATTTATTGATACAATAACTGGCAAAAGAAATACAACAATAACAATTTCAATATGACATACTAAAGAGATGAAATCTGAGAAAGTTAACCATTCTACAAGCACATGAAATGCACAAGCAACAAATATCAATGACAACATGAGATGAGCAGCCTTTGCGTAATAGGAGAAAGATTCCATTACTTAAGTAAACACTCCACAGTTATAGACAAAGAGGGTGACCCAATTTTCCTTGAGGTAGATGTATCTTGCAATAGCTCTGGTACAGGGAAAACAATGCTAATCCTGAAACCATAGACCATAACAATACTTCACTAGAAATAAGCATGCAAGTTTGGATATCATTTCATGGAAGATAATTATTTAATTATGAAAGGAGGACATTATTTCGTAGGAAGTTGTTCATGATGAGTACCCATTAAGATATGCAACATATCTTGGCAGAGGAGTCTTAAAATGAAAGGTTCTTATAAGTTAATATCAATCACTTATACGAAAGAAAGTATTCCAAAAGTAGAAAACGAGAAAAGTGAAGAATATTTTATACCAATGTAGTAGAAATTAAGTTCTTACTTCAAAATGAAAGAGATTAAAGTTTTAAGAAATGTAAACATCGTAGAACACTTAATGAATGATGCTCAATTAATGACAATTAAACAGTTGAAAGGACAGAGTTGAAATAGCAAATTACATACATAACCAACAAAATGATTAGCATTAAACAAACGAAAGCATAGCACTAGCGATAAATGAGTAGTTTGAACACTAGAAAAACTGCAAGTACAATGAAAAACATATTGAAATATAAGGAATACAAGACACCATAAAATTTTGAAAACATGAGAAAAGGTTAGCTAATCACAGGTTGAAATCAAAATGGAATAATGAAGGAAACAGAATTACTCACACTTTCATCACCAAATACATTTCATACCCACGCAATTTAGCAATAACCAAGATCATTGAGACTCGTATCCTTCATCGAGCACATTCCAAAATCGTAAGGGACACTGTAAGCGATAAAAAAAAGTCTGCAGTTAACACTAATGACTATCAATAAGCCTCAATATCACGTTTGTTTACAGCGAGATTCAATATGGCAGCCCCCAGTTCGTTTCTGCTCAGAAAAACAGGCTACACCAGCGCCTCTATGTTGGGTAGGCCGTTGGACCACTGTGACTGGGCATGGACTGGGGCTCCGGAAAAATCGAATCGAAAGAGGTTTTCTATACGATATATCGCAGTTCTGTCGCCCCCTTGCCCGTACTGCCATTTGATTTCGGAACGGTTTGGCAGCACCGGCAGTACTGCCAGTGAATCTCGGAACGCGCTCGTTATCGGGGCTGGTGGTTAACTGTGTGTCGTGACAAGTGTATTGTGCTGAATAATTTAAGAGGTATGTAATAAGTCATCTCACGTGTTTATGGTTGTAGTGAATTGGTTAACTATCATGCCCTTTATTTTGTGTGTATTAGGTAGAAACACTCCCTTAGAATTGGGGCGTAAACCGGTACATCATGGCCACGGCCAAAACGCCGATGTCAACTTTGAATGAGTATATGCTGAGAAAGGGATTTACTCCTCAGTATGAGCTCATTACGGATAGTGCTGGACACGATACTTTCTTTCAGTACGTCGTGACAGCAGGAAATGTCCGAGGTATGGGCGATAATCCATTGCTTATGAAGTACTCAAACTTTTCGTTGCTATTAAAACTTGTTCTGTTTTAGAGACGGGAAGTGGACGTTCCAAGAAAGAGGCGAAGCATAATGCTGCCTTAAAGGCTTTGGAAACATTGGCCAATTCTGATAAATTAGTTCGTGCGCAGCTTCTGGTTACAAGTGGCGTTACCACAAAAGTGTAAGTGCGTTTTTTCCAACTTTTGGTTTCATTATTGTGATCATTTTTCCTTTTGTATCCGGTCCTTTTAGTGGGGATTCCGCTTGCAAGAGAAAGCCATTTTTAATTTTTTTTGTCATTACGACCTCTCTCATGCAAGCGTGATTAACCAAAGAATTCAAGTGCCATGTGGGTGAATATCACTGGGAGGTAATATTTTATCGGATGATTTCTCTGTTAGTTACCATTTCTGCTGGTTTTTATGTCGTGGAAAGTGCTCAAAAATTACTTAATGTGTTGTCAATGTACCGAGGTGCTGAAGGAACTGGATGATGTAATATTGGACTAAATGTAGTTATGTGATTGACCCCTTACCTACTGTACCTCTATTTTCTATTTGTACAAAGTTTCTATAGTTTTTAGGTTATTCCGTTATGAGTATCATAACATGCCATCGAATGGAACTCAATATCTTAGGCCTTGAGTAAGCATTTTTCATATTTTCATGAAAATGTGAAACAGTGTAGAATTTCTGTCAGCATTCTGTTCATATTTTAGTTTTTGATGCCATAAATCCATAAATTGCTGATCTTACCTTTAATTCAATTCCTTCGGCAATTTTTAGATTTATGACAGAAAGCTAGAAGACTCCCAAGCATTAATGGAGAGGTATGCTTCGAGTTGAAAATTCTCTAAACACTTCGTAATATGGCACTGTTTCTCCTGCTTAGCTTTGGATGTGGTTGATGACGAGTGGCTCAAATCACTAGAATCTGATAACCAAGGTGCAAATAAGGGTGCCAGTGCAGGAAAGGTGAGTTGAGGATCCATCCGCCTGCACTCTGATTGGAGGTGAAGGGAATGAAAGGTTTGTCCTTTTTGTGATTCCCTCGGTGACTTACACTCTTCAAGTGTCCCGAGTCCTGTATCTCTAAGGAAGGGAGAGGGGGTAGAAAAAGGAAGGTAAATGGAAAGGAAACACCTCAAGCTGTTGACTCACTAGCTGTCTCGACTTCTGCAACCTTTGTGGTTCTCTCCGCGGTGCCTAAAGTCCCGTACTGTAACCAAAACTCAAATCCCCATCACTCAGATAATATACCCCAGCCAATGCCACTGGAGGAGCAGTGTGGTGCAGAGGAATGCCAAACAACTCTTTTCAATACCTTGCCTACATACTGTGCACCATTATCAGATATCATTACTTCCGGACATCCACACTCATTAATAACGTGAGTGCAACAATATTAAGCCACATGCTGACTATTGACGGAATGCTGGTATTGCTATCGACCACCAAATGCAATAGGATGGTTTCCTATTTTTTTTATTGCCTAAATTAAAAGATGTACTATAGCGTGAAATAAGTACTCCTGGAGTACTTATTTCATGCTTTATGATTTTTTAATCTATTTTTCGCGTTTAAATGAAAAGTGAAAATTTTCAAGCATGCGAAAACGCAACATCTAATTTTGAATGCTGGGAAAAATCCATGTGACATCATTCTGATTCTGGCTGCCACCTTGGTGCAAGGCTATGAGCACTGCTACGATGCAGGCTGCTAGCAGGTAGCAGAGTAACCTGCTAGCAGATAGCGCTTGGATTAATAAGGATTATTAATACCTTATCAAACAAAGGAAACTTTCCCACCATAGGCAGTTTTAATAGTTGATTGTTAAGACATGTTTCCATGAGCTCTGTGGCTCATGCATGCATAGGTAATCTCAGACAATGTAAAACTCCTATCTACTCGTGTAGATACTAGGCCACTGTGACGTCACGTGGAGTGGATTGGCATGGGCGCCAATCTGGCCTTTTTCAAATGAGGTTAAAAATGACCATTGACATTCGTCTAAACTGGGATTTCTAAAACCAAATAATTTGTATATTATGAAGACACTAATCGTGGGTAACGAATCACAATCACTACTAGAGGTGGGTTAAACTGTTCATTTTTATGAACCGTTCACTTTGATCCTGTTCAGTAAAAAGAACAGTTCAAAATATCGGTTCATAGTGAACAGGTAGGGTCATCTGGTAGAAAATATTGTTTATCATGCGTTTAGAGTACATGAAAGCTTAGTGTGGTGTGCGATTAATAGGTTATTACAAGCTTGCCAAAGTTTGCAGATACAAACAAGTAATTTGATGTAATTTGGAGCCAAATATGTGTTTCCCACTATCATCAGTTGAGAACTCTTAAGCGACGCAGGGTAAAATATAGATTAAACCAGTTAAAAGTAAATATCTGTACGACCAACCTAAGAAAAACATAAATAGTGGATACAATGTACACATTTTATATTGTCATCATATACTCTTTTTTAGTTATAGACTTAGTTTTTGGCGCCTACGATGAAATTTTTTAACCTTTTCCCTACCGTACACGTATATATACGTGTGGACGTTTCCTGACCCGTGAGACCACGGGCGTATATATACGTGTGAGATTTTCCCGGTCAAGAAAACGAAACCCGTATATATACGTTTTCGAGCTCTCCCCCTTTCAGGACTGTCGTGGGTTTAGGTCGCATTTGTCTCGGGACCCAACGCTTAGGGGTTTAGGATTAACCCTCCGAATCCGGGAGCAGGTACCCGGACCCTTCGTCTTTTATAACCTCTCTCAGCGGTAAGGGACAGCGGTCATACAATTGTTTATAGAGTCAATTTTCGAAATAAATATTTGTTCATTTCTCAAGAAATATAAACTAAGAATTGAATTGTTTGTCTTTTGAGCAGCGTTTACAATTTTTAAACGTAATTCTACGACAAATATTAACTTATCTCGAGTTATGTATAGACATCAACATGGAAATTGTTGCTGCGTTAAATGCTTTGATAATGGCCTTAGAACTTCGTTTAAAATTTGACAATGCTCAGATAAAAATGAGGAATTATATTCAATGCCTGTAATTTACGTGCAAGCAACAATTATCCATTTGCTAAATACATATAAGCAATACATAAGTTGACCGCGAACCAATGCCGCAGGTATGGTCGTAAACCCGGAAAGGAGGGAGCACAACTACTCTTGGAGTCCGAGATAATACGGAGTCCCACCGTGGAGGGGTCGAAAAAGGTTCAGCGAGACCCTTCTTAACGAATGCCCTCCAAAAATGCTCCGTACCACGAGAAAGAAGAGTCTCTTGGGGAGCAGTACAGCAGTCAAGCTAAGACGAAAACTCCGCGGTCTCGAAAGGGTTAAGTGCGATGTGATGTGAAATGTGGATGCATCTCCAAAAATATTGTTTAAAACGCGATTCATGAACTTAAGAAACGATTAAACTCCTAGTTAGATGATGCACCTGAAAAAACAAAGTCCAAAGACTTTAATTGTTTCTTAAGTTCATGAATCGCGTTGTAAACAACATTTTTGGAGATGCATCCACATTGCACAATACAGCGCACTTAAAAAATTAAAATTTCATCGTAGGCGCCAAAAACTAAGTCCAAATATCAACTTGGTAAAGGGACCGAAAAAAATGTTTCACAATCATGTGTTCAATCGTTTCCTAAGTTCATGAATCGCGTTTTAAACAATATTTTTGGAGATGCATCCACAGATCCACAAATGTTCAAAATACGAAAGCAAAATGAACGCGATATCCCAACTGAACGCCCCGAGGAAACTAATATTTGATCTAATATTTTGAACGGTTCTAAAGAACTGATATTTTAAATATCAGTTCAAATATTAGTTATTTCGAACGGTTCGAAAGAACTAATATTTTAAATATCAGTTCAAATATTAGTTATTTCGAACGGTTCGAAAGAACTAATATTTTAAATATCAGTTCAAATATTAGTTAGAACGAACGGTTCAGTGGCTATCGGAGGGGAATAGTAGAGAAAGAAGGGGAGGGGCTCGGTTGTCTACGACGCACTTCGGCGGCCTTGGATGGCCTCCCTCGTAACCGCCATCTGTTGTACCCACAACGTACTTGCTCGAGTAAGCTGCAGTTCAAAATGCCTCTTGATGATCATACCTACTGTACCGAGTACGCCGCAATTGTGCAGTGCCAACATGAACAGTGAACAGGGTGTTTTAGAGAACGGTTCATTTTCGAACTGGTTCATTTCAGTGAACAGTTCGTTTTGGCAGTTCGGTTCTTTTTGACCCATCTCTAATCACTACCTTTCGATTTCTTTGATGAAGGAAACTACCCTATTTTCAACAAACATCAGAATGTAATGGGATCCCTGCCTAGACCTGGGCATGGGGATGATGATATCCATGGACTCTACTGTCCAATGTTTAATCATCTTCTGTGATTCCATCAAACCGGCCAGATCACTATGTTCTGACAGCTTTTACATTCCCACACGTAACGACTCATGTCATGCCTAAACCCGGGCCAGAAATAAAATTTTTGAATATTTTTCAATGTTTTGAAAATTCCATAAGTCTTCTGCTGAAATGATTAATCTGTAGTAACTGCTTTCTATTTTCTAAAGGCATTTTTCAATTTTCTAAAAGCCTCATCTTGTTCTCTCCCTCTTCCCCCCCCCCCTCTAGATGGGTGCCAGGCTTTTCTTTCTCAGCAAATCAGTCAAGAGGCCATGGCAGCAAAACGGGGAACAAATTGCCGTTGTAGCTTCCCACCCCCAACCGTTTATATAAAAAATTTCCAGTGAAATTTCTCAAAACTGGATTCATCTATATGAATGTACAACCCTGCCCTTAGTTAGAACTGAATGAGCTTGTGAATTCTTCTCTTCAAAGTAAGATGTAAATGGTTTGCTTAAATATTTCATTCCATGCACATGAGTGATGCTCACGAACATGCCTATAGAAAGAAGTGCACTGGTGTTTTATGATCCTATGGTTTTTCTTTCCAATGAGATGTGGGGCACAGGGAAGCATATTTATGGAAACTAACAATCTGCCCTATGGAAAACGTTTGATGATTAACCATCATTTTCTATTCACTTTTTGATTGTTTACTACTAATATATGTGCACCTTTAAGCACCGATTTACTTGTGTTTATTCATCACAATAATTTTCAATGGTTATTTTCTGTTTTAAAACTTCTATTTTGTTGCATGATACTTAACACACTACACCATGGGAACGATTGTGCTCTATAGCAGTTTCAATGTCCAAAATGTCATCTGTGTTCACTGATGTTCCAACGAGAGTATATTCCATTCAAGGTGGGATGTGGGCTGGGATACTTCGGAAAAATTCTTTCTTGGGTCTATTACACTTTGTCTTACTGAACGGCACATGATTGAATTTCCCTGGCTCAAGAGTTGTGTTGTTGGAAAATGCCCGGTTGTATGAGAATATTATGAGGACAAAATTTTGGAAGATGAATGAGTTTCAAATAGTTCCTGAGCTGGCCGCAATCAGACGCTAATGAGCTAAGCCGAAAGTCATTGTTAGACACCTTTTGGGCTAATAGGTGATTCATGCAGCAGTTGACCTCCAGAAACTGGGAACTTTGAAGCAGGTAGGCTGAAAAAGGTCAGTGGGTGAGAAAAGGGAGGGCGCGAAACACGTTTCTATTGTTCTCGTGTAACTTCATATTTTTTGGAGGGAGAAAGAGGGAAGGGTGAAACACGATTCTATTATTCTCTTATAACTGGATATTTTCTTTTGAAGCTTTTCATTTATGGTCTTCGTGATGCGAACCCTGCGCGAGCTGGGACCTTTTCACCTTTTGTTTGATATCGAAGAGGAGGAAAGCATCGGAGGAGTGGCCGAGGGCTATTGAATGGAGGGGGTAGCGGATTTTGGGAATTGTGCTATGTAGTTACTATCCCATGGCACTGAGGTTCTCCTGGTGGGGAAAGCGGGGATTTTTGGATTTTTTCACCCAATCATTTTTGGCTCCCCGCGTCGAACTCTTTTCACCGCTGTAATCTACGAATTTGATGTAGTTCGTCAACTAGTCTATAACGGCACTGCATGCACTAAACGTTGAGTTCTTTACAATTTTCTAAGTCAACTACCAACGACAGTGTAGGCCGCAAAATTCAGAGTATTCGAAGTATTAGAGGTTTTCGAGTATTCGCGGATACTATTCGCACATCTCTACTTTTACTGCCACCGTTGGTAGAGCGGAAACTGCCAGGGGCTGATTTATCGGCCTAAATAATTTCACTTTTTTTTTCGTGATTGTGGCCTTTTCAACGGCTGTAATTTATGCAAACCCCCATGATCTATCTATAGATATAAGATATAAGTATATCTTAAGAATTGGGGAAAAAATCAAGTATTAAATATAATTAAGTAGCTGAAAAATTTTTAAATGTGAAATGTTGCTAACTCCAGAAAATAGCCTTGGCAGTCTTCATACATCCCACATCCTGAAATGGGCTGGCAGTGAAAGGGTTAGGGTGCCTTCACAGTTCGGCGTTGCGTTGACGCCGCAGCTAGCGAGCCTATCAGAGCCTGTCTTTGAGAATTGATGACGTCACGTCTCCAGCTCGCTGCATCGTCGCAGAAAAACTGAACCTGTCGGATTTTCTCTGCGTGAAGGCGGCAGTACGCCGGCGATTTCGAATTGGTGTTTGTCTATGGGAAGCTTAGGTATACAAATATGCAAGATTAGCTCCAATGGGAGTGACAAATGCTGTTTATTTCATTATTTACTATTATTTTGAAGTGTTAAGCATAGATATTTCGTATCTTTCCTAAATATAGGATAAATGTTAACCCTAAATTATATTACAATCACTGAGGAGCGTAGATTAGCATAAATCATACCCGTCAATTGTATCACAAGCTAAATACGGCTTGAGAGCTCCTTGTTGGTGACTACGGTCGTTTAAATTCCAATTGATATCTAATAATTGTGCCCCCATGATCTACTCAGTTAGAGCTATTTAGATAACATGACTAGGGGAATCTATTTGAACAACAGTTATCATTAATAAATATTCCTGATAACATTCCAAGTTACTCATGTTCACTGAGTGTATGTAAATAGCTATTTTTCGAATATTGCAAGTTGGGAAATAAAATTTAAAGATCATAATAATGCATAGGCAAGGGCCATCATTACATGCATGATTATTGACATTATGGTCGCCATATTAACTTCAAATGCTATTTATAGTTGCGAAGAATATTTTAAGAAATGAAATTGCATAAAAATACACAAAACAACATATGTATAGTGTGTTTTGCTCGAAATCATAAGATGATATGCTCCCATGCCGATTTTTAGGAGCCAATGCATTTTGCCTTTCATTTGTTTTCGCAACGCAGAACTGTGATGGGCTCCAACTTGCTGCGATGAGTTAGCTCTGCCCCCAAGTATGCAACGCCGAGCTATGAAGGCACCCTTAAGGGTGGGAAATATGTGTAGTGGGAGAAATCCACAGACAAACCTGGATCCCCCCCCCTATTTCCGTTTGAGCACTTTAGCCTGTAAAGCTACCGAGGCATCATTCGTCCCTATTAGCGATGTGCAAGGAGTGCTTGTTGATCTCGACTCGAGTTGAAAACTACTCAGGAGTATCGAGTCGAGTCGAGTTTGGTCATCTCTGGATCTGGCAATATGATAATATATATGCGACAACATATTCTAATTTTCAAATCCCTTTGTGAATTTTCTGTCCTGAATGCTTAGCTTGATGTAAAAAGTGAAAGATTATGAGGAATGTTGATGGTAATTGCGTCTGTATTAGGAAATGAATGAAAATTAAAGAGTCTTGAAAAGTTCCATAAGCACTATGGGAATGAATTAACCTATGGTAATATGTGGTGAATTTAATTAATATTTATATGTATATGTAGCCGAACTGCCAGAAACAGCCCTGAGTAAAAGCATTTGCACCATTGTGATAATGCTTCATGATAGCGCTTCCTGTCGGCAGATTTTTGAACTTACTGGCATCGACAACACTGTAACCGAAACTACTCGACTCGACTCAACATTCGTAATGCCACTCCAATCGAGTCAGGTCAAATGCCAGTCGAATTTTCGAGTACTCACACATCCCTAATCCCTATGGATATTTGTGGACATAACTGGACAAGGTGGTAGTGTCCACACCTTGTGCGGTAGTGTCCGCAAATATCCAGTGGGAGGGATGATGCCTCGGTGGCTTAGTTGGCTAAAGCATTTGACCAGAGATTGGGGCATCCAGGTTCAAATCCCGGTCAAGGCAAATGATTTTTTTCTCTGTGAATTTTTCGTACAATTTGTGCTTTGCAAGTGACTCCTGTAAAGTTATCTCCGTGGCTACTCCCAGGATACTTCTACATCTACATAATACCCTGCAAGCCGCCTGAAAGACGTGTGGCAGGGGGTGTTAGGACACCAGCCATATACACATAAAAAATGAAGTGCTCTAACGAAGATGGAACTAGCATTTATTGAAGTCCTTTATGGTTCGGGGAAAAAACGAATTCCCATATCTATCCATTCGGCAAAACATCTCTCTTAATTTATCGCTTCTATCGGACCTAGAAATATAGTGTGGCTCTAATATTATGTTCTCTGTGTCACTCTTAAAGATATCCATTCTCAATTGTTCAAGCAAACTAAGCCTAGTGCGTGCAGCCTCCCAAGTCTCAAGCGGTTCCCAGCCTAATTCGCTTAAACCATATATGCGTAGTTTTTGAGGTAGGTTTTGCAAGAAGGTTTTGTCTGATTGTTCTGCAAGGGTTGTGGAAAGCAATTTGTTGTCAAGCAAGAAAGAAGAGTCATCATATCGTATCATTGAACTGTCGTGATTGAAAAGTTCCACAAGCTGGAGTGAATTACTGTTTTGATATGTTCTTTGTGGTGATGGGTGTGCATGTGTTGCAGGGCACTTGATAAGGATGACGCTGCGTCTGTGGCTGTCTCCCCGTATGCTGAGCAGGTGACGGAGAATTCTGTTGGTGCGCTGGCAGAGCTGTGTGCGCAACAGAACCTCAAAGAACCAGAGTACCAACTGGTGGCTGAGTCTGGTCCTGCGCATTCGAAAACATTTGTCATTCTCTGCCAGGTGCTTACGCTAAGGGAGCAGGGTGAGTAGCCATTGTTTATTGTCATCATCATGATGACAATCTATGATGCATTTTCAAGGGATTTGAAATGAACTTGACTTGAATCGAACATAAGGGATGTCAGGGAGTCTTAAGGCCGGATAACAGAAAAAATTAGCAAAAACAAGATTCATCAGTGAATGAAAAATTTGCTAAATGGTGTACGTATAAAAAAACTAGTGCGTACTGGATGCTATCTGTCATACCTCAGAAGAACTAGCAGCGAATTGCCGCACACTATGTTGAAATGGAGTCAAGTAGTTGTTAATGGCTTGTCTTTCTTTTTATTTTGGGTCCTTTGATTTTATTCATTATGTTATTTTTCTTTCCAAGATGTCTTCTTTCATGATTCAGTGATTGAGTTCATGTAGCATGGATGTAAAATGATTGAAATAAATGTCTACGACACTGACGAGAGGGAGACAATGGCACAGCATTCAGTCAACGTGGGTCTGTTAATGAAGTGAGAATAAAGCGTTAGTTTTCCCGAAATTTCCCGACTTATTTTCTGTGCAACTCTTCCTATCCTTCTGTGATGGATGATGACAATGATGAGAGAGTCACGGCAACTTACAAATGCTTGGGACAGAATGCATTCTGGATGAATGACATTAATGGTGAATAAATCTGTTACCTATTTGTAAACACTGCAACTCATGATATTACCTTATAAGCGTGTGTAAGAGGCGCACACGTGTAAGAGGCGCACCCCTATTTTGAGGATCAAAGCTATAAAGAAAAAAATTACGGCATTTTTTTATCCTATCGTGCGGTGTTGCAGACGTATGCCTGGAATTTCGACAGTTATCGAAATTTCCTCTTTCAGTACTGTTTGAAAGAGGAAATTTTGATAACTGCGGCGGTAATAGCGGCATAAGAGGGAGTAGAAAAAGTTCCGATCCTCTCTTCGCATACGCCATCGCTCTACGTTGCTTGTCCTACTCATAACCAATTTTGTTTAAAAGCTCTCACAGGAGTATTGCAATAGAATTGCAGCCGTGGAAAATTTTAAGGCAAAACGCGACAGGCAGATAGCATGAACATTCCCAAGAGATTGGACAACAATCGGGGCAATCTCAGCGCCTTAGGATAATAACCACCTCATATATTTAAGGCCCCTTGCACACAGACCGATTTTGGACGGCCGGTAAAATATCGGCCGTCCACATTCCAATAGTGAACAATGGGAGAGCATTGGAGCTTGCACACGTACCGAACACGCGCCGGCACCGGCTAAATGCCGGTTAGCTGCCGGCCATTGTCACTGTGGATCGCTGTCGCCGGCTCAAAAACATAGCAACTTATCGTTTGACCGGTTAAAATCCGGCGTGTGTGCAAGCATGGCTTCGCCGGTAAAATATCTGCCGATATTTTTTACCGGCCATCCAAAATCGGTGTGTGTGCAAGGGGACTTTTTTCCTTTCCTGAACTCCACAGGAAAATAGGAAATTATCAAGTTACAGTCAATGGAAACGCATTTCATCCCTACCCCATCTCACCAACTGACCTTTTTCGGTCTACCAGGTTCAATTCTCCGAGTTTCTGGAGGTCAAATGCTAGGTGAGTCACCAACTGAGCTCGAAAATATATCTCGATATCTTTCAGCAATTGTATGACACGCACGAGGTTCTAAAAAGAATTAGACCTAACGCGACGTATATCTGACAGCATTTAAGTTTTTTGAGCTCTAATTGATTGACACAAAGATTTATAGCTAAAACAAGGCTACTAATATTCAACTTAGTCCTAACAGCACAATTTCGGAAGAAACAAGCGTAGCATAAGCGCATTCAAATGAGACGAGACGGACTGGAAACTTCAGGCAACGCAAACTGCGTATATCACATTGCTGCGCCTTCGCCCCTTTGCTTTGAAGACAATGACGTCACATGCAAGATCGGACGTGTTCTTCCCTTGCTCCTTCGCTCGTAGCCTCGTAGCTTGAAATATGGAGGGGAGGGTGCGCGCTCCTTCCCCTCGACCTCTCCGTCAGCGCTAATCCAACAATGAACACACTCGTTCGAATTTTTTAAACCGCAGGTTTTGACACCAATATAATTTTCAGTTGCAAAAATCCTCATATTAGCGTCTGAAGATAATTTTTGAAAAATCAGGTGCTCAGCGCAATGGAAATTTCTCGGCAAGACAGATGTTGACTATTAACCAGGTATGTCCTTCAAAACTACGCGTTTCTCTACGTTTGATAAGCGATTACTATATGCAGTATAAATGCCGCGGTATGCCCACTCGTGGCAGTAAATTTAGCGTGCGCTCCGGAGCGAAGCACCCCGCGCGATCTTTTCAATGTTCACCTCTGGGATACCGACATGACGGCGCGATGCTTACTAGAAATTCAAACAGGAGCATTTTAAAAATACGTCACTATGGGAGAAACTCCCCTACCTGCTGCTTGTTTTTGACCCAGGGTTTCGGATGACTGACTCATGCTAAAAACCAAGGCCACTCAGTTCCCCTTGGACTTGGGACCGGGGAAGGGGAGGGGGGGAAGATAAGAAGTTTGTGTAAGAGGCGCACCCCCATTTTTGGCTGCAATGTCTGGGAAAAAAGGTGCGCCTCTTACACGCGTTTATACGGTATTTTGTTCGGAACGTACGTTGGCATCAGTGGAAATGATGAATCGTTGTGTGAAGGGACAAGTGATTAGAATAACCCGTTCAAATTCATAACATGTATGATTAAAAGTTATTAAAAAAGATTCAGAACATTTGAAAAAGTTCTTCCTCTGTAAATTGTGAAGGTAGAAGTTGTGAAAGTAATCTGGATGGGACTACCTGTAAATGGAAGAAAAATGGCACAATATTTTTACAATAAAACTAGAACATCAGTATTTTGCACCTCGATATTTTTCAATGAGCACCTGTCGCAAATTCCATATCATTTTCATGACCACGGACATGAACTTATTGGTAATAATCAAATCCTCCGAAAGGAGTTATCCCACAACGGCAAGTTACTGTAAATAGTAACCGATTGTGAATTTGAACTGTTTAATTTAGTGTTAGTAGTCGCAGCTAATCTTATAAGTGTGGAGAATGGGAGTAATTTGGGAAAAACTAGCACTGTCTGCACTTGAAACAACTGGCTATTTCGCTCGTGGATTTTCTAAAAAATATATGAACCCTTGATTGGAAAAGAGTGCTTTCACTTGCAGAAACGGCATCTGAAGAACAGTATTTGAAAGAAAATGCTGATTCTTACTGCTGCAAAATGAGTGTATGTCAACGTCAGGAGAATTCATCTTCATGATTGTTGGAGCTCAATGAATGAAAAGTAGGTTAATCATTTTTCAAGAAGGAAAATAAACAACTGTCATTCATGTGCCACGCATGATTCTGAGGCTGGCGAAATCCAGGATTTTTTTAGGACCCGGATCTCGGGATATTTTCGGATCCAAATGCATTTTCAATTGTCTGCTATGAAACGAAGTAGTTATTCAAGTTTCTTCTGGGTACATACAATCAAAGGAATGCTATTTAGATTTACATACACATTTAAATATTTTTACCGATAAAAAATCATTTTTATAAGCTTTCAGATCATTTTTAAAAATGATAAAATTTTTACACGCTCAGGACGTAAACCGTTATGCTTGCGTTTGGAAATGAAAATAGGTTCAATCTTCAGAAACTTTTGAAAGAAACCTTTGACTTAATTTTGATATTCCTCACATAAGTTTCCCCTGAATTTTGTCACTTTCTCATCACATACTGACTTGTGTTCCACCCTCAAATGCTTCAGTTGCGTTGAGGTGGATTTTGCACTCCCTAACGACAGTTTCACGTCACCGTGCACGCTTATGGGTCTCTTATTGTCAATAAAAATGTTTCTACACAATGAAAGACATTTTTATCGGTATATCATGAAATAGGGTAGTTTCCTTTGTCAAAGAAAACAAAAGGCATTGATTGCGATTCGTTACCCACCATTAGTGTATTCGTAATATACAAAGTATTTGGTTTTAGAAATCCCAGTTTTGACGAATGGCAATTGTCAATTTTAACCTCATTTCAAAAAGGCCAGATTGGCGCCCATATGATGCCACTCCACGTGACGTCACAGGGACCTAGGGCCATATTCCAGAACGTCACTCGAGTGTTGATTTCCCTCACTCGTCACTCCAACTGCACTCGGTCGCTACTTTGGTATTCCAAGATGTCACTCGAGTGACGTTGCTCCCTCGGACTGCCCTCGGAAACGAGTGACCTGTGTTGGACACTCCGAGTGATCACTCAAATGGAGTGAGCAAAATTCAAGATGTCTGCCGTTAGCACCTCGCATATTTAAAGCGGAATATTGGGAGTAAAACGATATCCACCAACAAAATTTCATTCCAGTGATTTAAATAAAGCATGATTAAACAAATATAATTTAGTTTAGCGGCGTCAGCCGTTTTAATTAAGTTCAACTAACGTTCCTTCCGATACCCCATGGTGTCCACGGGTCCGTGATTTGGCATAATTTATAATCAGATAATAATTACTGATTTTATGAATGGAAATCTATGTGATATAGTAAATATATAATCCGGAAATACTAATCCAAATTTTGATACCATTTTACTTATGTTATCGTCTCATATTCGAAATAAATCGGAAACATTACGGAGACCTTACTGACTGGTTTTGATTCGGCTTGGGTTAAGATTTTTAAATCAACTTACAATGACCATATAAACCTCTGTTAATAAAGTATGATGATATGAAAGTAATATAAAAGTATTTTGACCCCCTGCATGACATGTAATGCATCATTAATATTCCCCGAAGAAACATATTTTCAATTAACTTCTCGCGTCGAGGTTCAAATTTACCGCTCTTCACTGCCGCGAGTCTTCTATTAAAGTTTTGCTATTGTTTTCGTCAAGTAAACAGATCGTCGAACAGCCCAAGAGGAATCACATTTATCTTAAAATACGTTTACATAAAGTATCCTCAAAGACTTTCAGCTTTAAGGAATGTATTAAAATGTTACAGGTAATCATGAACTAAACTTTGTCAGTGTAAAATGAGCAGGTAATATGAATTCGTTCCAAATTGGCGTTTCTGTCATAGGAAGTTAGCTTGTCGACAAATTTTGAGTTCTCAATTCACTATTTCAAGTAATATAAGTGCATACAGAAGGACTGATTGCAGCTTAATCAACAGTGTTTGTGGTAATGTGATCGTGTGTTACTGAATATATTTTTGTGCAATGAAGCAATAGTTACTAAGTTTTTGTGTACTTGTGGCTAATATTTTCAAGTTTTGGACTAGTTTTAGGTTTCACGTTACTTTCTTTCGTGTCATCAAGGTTTCAAAATGTAGTGATTATGATTACTGCTATTGTAACATACTGTGTGTAGCATTTGTCAGTGGACCTTCGAATATGCATTCCTTTTCTGATAGGAATTATCGTTTTATAATACTCATGAATTGGTTTATAAATTGAGATAAATCATCGATGTGAAGAGAAGAATTTTGATGTTACAGGATAGTGTTTCTTTTCCTTGTTCTTTGCTCCTATTGGATCATAAATGTATACAATTTGTGTATCGTAGCATACAACGAGGAAACCTTATTAATTTTCAATGTCCATTGGGTATATGTGAACGAAAGTTGGATGGGTAAAAAGTTGGTTGGATCTCCACGATTTCGACGATTATTTGCAAGTTAATGGTAACGAAGCTCTTCCTCTTGAAAGTAGGCGAATAAGGGATCTTAATAACCATATGTAAATGTTCAACGACAGAAGTCCGCGCAAGATGTAGATTTCCTAAAAAAATGGTCAGAGTTTTCATCATCCCCATAGCTTCGACCCCACACCTTAGCATTCTTTAACTGCCAGTGCCAGTAGCAATTCAGACATTAGTGTTTCTACGATTTGTAGCCATTTGTTGTTTTTAACGTTGGTAAAATTATTAATTGCTGGATACCACATTATGTTTGGTGGTGCATATGGCGTTAAAAATCTAGAAGAATTTTAATTCACTTCACATGTCTTGTCCTAGGTTGTTTGTGGTGATTTATTCAGAATTATTCTACCAAAAAGATCAAAGTTTGTTAAGGTTAGTTTTTTTAAAGGGTACCTATTTAAATACACAGGATATTTTCACTTATTCAGTAGACTTGAATCTATTGTGATATAATATAACCAGGTTATAGCATGCAGCTCACCCACCCTCTCATCCACTGGGTAGGTATGCCAGTTGGTTATTGAGAGTACAATTGACATTTACACAAATTTCACATTTTCCTAAGTATGTACTAAATGTTCAGGAAAGCATTTAGAGTACCATTTTCTCTTTCACACCTTTTTTGATTATTTGAAACCTACATTGCTGTCTATGACGCTCCCTATAGTTCATATGAATTTGAAAATATATGCTCCAATTTATGTGTGTGTTACACTCACCAGTCTAAAATGATTTGTAAAACTTCCTGCTAGTAAGCATTGAGCGTAGTAATACACCTATGATTTTGCCTACCTTTACTTTCAGATGTTCTGCTGAATAGAAATGTTTAATTTTTAAGTGTTCAGGGATTTTAACAGAGAAAAACATAGGAAAGCCAGAAATGAGTCAGAATTGGAATATAAAACCACTCACTTTATCAAGTTATATTACTGAAAGAAAATATATGACCTATTTTTGCAATTTTTGAACTAACTTCTTAATATGGATATTCCACTTCAATTATTAAGCCTGCAAACTTCATGTCATGTATTTATTCCATTTGAATATCTTTAAAATAAAGTTATGTACGAGGAATTTCTCTTTTTTTAAATATGGATAGTAGGGTATTATCTCATTAATTGATCTTATTATGGTTAGATTATTGTGCCAGAAGCTGTGAAGATTTGCTTAGATTATTTTATAAGAAATGGTACCTTATGGCCCATTGATAACAATGTATATAATACAATGTTTTCACTTTTCAAAGCTGTTGAGGTAATCACTCATCTACAAAAGAAATGTGAATGGACCTGGGTTGCTAATTGAGGATTGCCATATCCATGAAATTCTTTTTGAAAATTGCGGACTGAAGTACATGTGATTGTCAGTGACCTTTGGAAAAATATTTCTTCAATCCTCGATTAAACTTAAGCTGATCGCATAATTTTAATAGATGATATAGGCCCCGAGTCATTAATCTATGCAGTTGATCAACATTTTATAGCACAATTATGTATATTTTGTTTATTGGTTTCTTTGAAGAAATATTTTATAGTGAATAATAGCCATTTTAACATCCACCCTGATGGTTCACTATCTCCAATTTAGAAAAAGAAATTATGTAAAGAATTCAGTTAACCATGTTTCTTCCATTGTACTAATGATTGCTCCATTAAATATGACTGCATCAATATATTTTGTCCTCATTATTGAGCATAGATAGCTGATACTAAGCAGAGTCGTCTGCTGCCCTGGTTAAACGTCAAAGAGATTATAAAGGATTAACGTTGAGGAAGATGGTATAGGTGTGGCTAGGATGAACAAAAATAGTACATGGTTAGCAATTTATTGGTCCATTTTGTTGGATTACATGTGTGACTGTACTAGCATGAGCAAAAGTGCACTTCAAGCATTATGGTAGCTAAAGAATGTATGATATGTACTTAGATTTGTAAGACATGGGTTTGTATATTCCTCAAATCTTAGCCATAGCTCATGGTTGTTGAATTAATATTTACTCAGCTAACTCAAATTACCCATGAGTCTTTTGACAATCAATAATGATCATGCCTATCGTCAATAATGCTAATTTTCTGCATGGCTTATTTCTTTTCTGTGCTTTTAACATTTAAACTGCTTGGTTAACTATTATTATCACTTTAAATAGAACATGAGTATTATGCTCACAAGAGTGCAGTTAGTTTGGTCTCCATAATTGGAGGGGCTGGCTGTGCATTTTTGTAAATCATAGACAAGATTTCTGATTCAATAAGTAGTTTGGAAAATCTAGTTATTTCTCTTTATTTAAACTAGATTTTGCAATCAACATACTGAGTATAATCATCGGTATTGAATTGAAATAACATACATAAACAAATCTAAAAGAGTATAAAATTATAACTGGAGGCAAAATGAACATTTCTTAAGAGAGACAATTTATTTTAAAATATCAGATATTGTTTTTATATAATACATTTTTTTGGCTGAGGTATTACCGGTCGTGGAAGGTGGTAAATCATGTTCTGACTAGTTCTGAAAGGTTCTTTGGCTAGTGGCTGAGTGCAGGGTGGCAGTGATGCTGGTAAGAGGTTGGTTGAAGGTGTATCAGTAGGTATTTTGTTAGCTGTAGATGATGTTGATGAATTGAGAATGGTAGTTGTGGTATTTTAAAGGGATGGAGCTCCTTTTTCATTAGCTTCATCATTAACTATGGCTCTCTTTGTGGGTGGGTGGATGGAGGTAATGGTTGGTGGGTAGTGTTCAGAGTTTTTAGCTTTGGTTGGTGGCTGAAGTAGAGTGCAGGGTGGCAGTGATGCTGGTAAGAGTACTGATGAAGGTGTATCAGTATTTTGTTAGCTGTAGACGATGTTGATGAATTGAGAATGGTAGTTGTGGTATTTTAAAGGGATGGAGCTCCTTTTTTGATGCCAGCCATTGTATGAAAGTCAGCTCACAAGTGAATGCAATGCAAAATATTAATCAAATAAAATAATTAACAACTTTTGAGAAAAGAACTTTAAGACTAAAAATATGATAATGCAATTTGAGTATTGCATCTCACTACTAATATCATTATGTACATCAACAGGGGCGGATCTAGGATTTCTTTCTGGGGGAGGGGGTCACAACCAAGGCTGTGTCCAGGATTTTGTTCTGGGGAGGGGGGCACAAGGATATCTCACAAAACAAAATGAACACAATGATAATGGGACCGTATTAAAATCTTCCTTATTTTTTAAGGGCCTGGGGGAGGGGGGCGTGAGCCCCCACTCGAATGAGTACATCCACCTATGTACCTATATCAACTATATTATCACTATCCCCTGTATTTGGGATGTGGTATGAAATGCATGGCACTGCTATCTCCAGCAAGGGATCAGTAGTCGGGGGATTGGAGTAAGGCCCTCCACAAGTGCCCATTCTCTCCTGCGTCTACTTTGCTAAAGTGGCCTTCCTTCGAGCTGTTATATTCTCCCATGCTTTTATTTTGGCTGGCAGACATCACGCTAAGGCAAAAACGAAAATCAATCCAATGGACATTCTTGTTATAATGTATTTAGGACCATACAATAAGAAAGGAAAACGAATGTTTCATATATCATTATTTACACCCCATCACTTGCATATTAACTTAAGTGAGTGTTCAGTATGCATTATTCATCAATATAATAATGTTAAACTGATCGTAACGTAGTTCATCCATCCGCTTTTCATAAATACATCTCCCAAGACTTAATTTATATTTTTTCTTTTCGTCTCGGCTATTGGAATCGATTATATAACATTTACAAACATACCCCATGAACGCAACTGTGCGCATTAAATTCCTCTGCTAGCTTCATCCAGCTTTTGTTTTTGCTGCTGATGTTTGCGTATCAATTTTGTTATTTTCTAACATTGATTTATATTTGAAAAGAAATGACGAAAACCTAGCCCTGTTGGACATTTTTATTTACAATCAGATTTGCCGCTGATTATTATCGTTCGTCATTTTTGTTGTGTAAACACGTCATAGTAACTAGCAATCCCCAGTTACTTGTATCGATACTGACCCTCAAATGAGTGGAGTGTGAGTGTGTTCTTGGAATACCGATCAACAATCACACTCATTCTGAGAATGAGTGGTCACTCGAATGAGTACGAGTGATCACTCGGAGCGAGTGACGTTCTGGAATATGGCCCCTAGTTTCTATATGAGTAGTCATGATTCATCATCAGCCTTCAATTTCTGATACAATTTCCAATTCAGAATTTCCAATGTTGACCAAAGGGTTCCTGGGCTTCCATAACCTGATAAAATATGTATTATTACCAGGGTTCCCACTCAACCGTGAAAACCTTAAAACCGTGAATTAGCCGTGAATTTCCTCTACCGTGAAAAAACCGGGAAATAGCCGTGAATTTCGTCTTAAAACCTTAAAAATCTCTCAATCTTGACAATAATACCTTCCCAGAAATTTTCATCTTCGTTCGTGGCTAGCACACTTCTATTCATTGTGGCGAGCTTCGTCGCATGCGGTCGCGTGGGTCAGAAAAGCGTGGGAACGAATGTTGCCTGAAGAAAAAAACATCTTTCCCCAGCGCAGGCCTTTTCTCTCCCCCTCCTGAAATATGACACCACTTCTCATCAGCTTGTTTACTTTCCTCAAATGGCTTGGTTTCCCCTCCCTCGGTCACTGCTTAGTCCCCCTTCCACCCAATTCCCCCCTTCGCCTTCCCACTGGCTGCAGCGACCACTTTCGAAACTAAATCTAGATGGCCATTGTGTCGAAAAATTTGAACGTTTATTCAACACCCTCAATCCTATGACTGGAAGACCGCTAGCCTTGACAACCTGCCATGCGCTGTGGACACTACGCTCCCTGCGTTTGAACCGGGTGACAGCGAGCTTTCGGCGTGACGTTACTAATTCTCGCGCATTGCGGCCCTGAAAACGAGAGAAGATTTCCGCTTATGGCAACACAGCATTACACGATTGCCGCATGCGTCGACCAGGAACTTGCCAGTTTTACGTCGCAACCGGAAAGTTTGTGTGGAGTTATTTACTGTCGGTGGTGATCCAGTTCCTCCGCTTTGTGCTATCTAAGGTAATGCTGTTTGTTTGTGTCGTTAAAGCCTCAATGCCGTCGCGATATAAACTGCTACATAGTCTCACGAATACAAGGATCAAGAACTTTGCTATTTCCTTGATCCTTGTATTCGTGATATTATGGATTTCCACCAAGTTACGCCCTCTACGATTAATTATGCTACATAGTCGTTCCATTTTTCCCAGAGCAACGGTAAGAAGGGAACATGATTTGCCTCTGATTAGAGAGATCGATTCAGTTTTGGTTTCAGAGTATTACAACAGCAGAGAAAAGAAGTCATTACACTGCCGCTTTCAAAAGAAAGTTATACGGTGGAACCTCGATCTATCGTTCCCGCATTGATCGTTCGCCGTTTCTGGTCCCAAATAAAGTTCCTTATAGACAATTTAATTTTTTACCGCATCTATCGTTCCCCGAAGTATCGTTTCTCGCATTGATCGTTTGAAGATCGCGGTTCCGACGCAGAATTTTCCCGCATCCATCATTTGACGAAAATGAGACGAAATAAATACAATGTGTCATTTATGGCTAATAACGACAAGCACGTAGTTGGAATCCTCTCCAAGAGATGGAACTACCATTGGGAGAAGCTCAGTGCCGTGGGAAAGTAACATTAGCGCATTTCCCAAGAACCTTTATCCCCCTCCATTCACCATTCGCCTCCCCCCTTCTGACGCTTTTCTCTTCTTCAAAATAAAAACAGGTCCCAGCTCGCGCAGGGATCTTATTACGAAGACTTTAGCTTCGAAAAAAATATCGAGTTACACGAGAACAATAGAAACGTGTTTCGCGCTCCCCCCTCTTCTCACCAACTGACCTTTTTCAGCCTAAAGTTCCCAGTTTATGGAGGTCAACTGCTGCATGAATCACCTATTAGCCCAAAAGGTATCTAACAATGATATTCAGTAATTGCTATTATGCTTTTATTAGATTGAAATGTTAGTAATTTGCACGTTAAAAAAAAACGAGACCACACATGACGTATTTTAAGCAAGGAAATAGATGGAAAAATACGATGGTGATTTTTGGCGAAACGCGATATCCTCGTAGCTGAGCTTACGGCAGTTAATTCGGCATTTTGTTCCGAAAACATGATACCAGGTTGTTATCAGTTATCAATTTACGAGCTATACTACTACAAGTAGTCTCACTTGTCAGAGTTACTGACGAAGGGATATCTTCTCAGGATTTTTGTTTCTCCCTACTAACAATCCGAATTCATCTGATCATCTTGCTCTACGCTAATTAGAAAAGAATGGGCATCTTTAGGGTAAAAAATTTCATGGCGCAGTCATATGGTCACGCTTCGCCCTCTGCAGTGTGCTCTGGCGATACGTGAGTTCCGAACTTCACCTCGTACGAGTGGTTCCCTACTTTCCGGGGTGGCTGGACTTTGAACCACCGAGTGTTTTCCATGTGAGTTTAATAGAGTCATTTTCACTAGTTTAATTTTAGTCGTCTTCCGACCATGGCCCCTCCGAAGAAACTATTGAGAACTTTAAGAGATGGACTGAAAATAATTGAACATGAAGAAAAGAATCCGGGCTAGATGCACGTGAATATTGCAGGGCGCCTTGGGTTGTCCGCTAGCACATGACGGTAGGGGTGGGGGTAGAGTGAGCTACCTGGAGAAAACAAGTAGAGATATGAAGGCGAAGATCCAGGTGGGCGTGCCGCTGACGATTAACGCAACATTGTTCACGCTTTACACACTACCTCAATTGTATTAAAAATATATTCATTAGACAGGAACAATTCAAGTAATTGACTATTTTTGGCCTTCGTGATCCATCTCACAACCAGTCACTGCACCGGCGAATGCGGTTGTTTTAGGCACAACATGCACATTGCTCTCGTGAATAGGTGTACTGGAAATGGTGTTTGATGGATAAGAATTTTTATATCTGACTGAAATCCATAATAGCAGTGTAAATGCCGTGTGTCTTGATAAAGTACTACTATTCCTGTTATTATCTAAAATATTGTTTTGAAACCTTAAATGAATTTCTTAATTACTCGCCAAAATCCTGCGTTTCCTGGGACATAGGCAATCCAGCAAAAAAAATGAAGCATTGATCGTTTTTCCGCATTCATTTTATAATCGTATCGTTATTAATAAAGAAAAATTGTCCCCTAGTGGAGTTCCAAAAAAGGAGGGTAGTCTTAGAATCGTGTTCGTCTTAGATTCGTGCTAATACGGTGTATGAAATTGTTTTTCGATTTATTATGTTCTATTAACAATTTTCATAAAATATTTTCCGCTGAATAAGAAAGAATCAATTTATTATATTCTATAAACAATTTAAATAAAATATTTTCCGTTAAATAAGAAATATTGGGGTGGGGGAAATTCGGTTACTTTGCAGTAATAACAACGTGCGCAAAAAACAATTTCTCAGCGAGGAATTAAAAAAGTACCTCGAGTGTCCGGACGGAAGAAGGTCCGAAGGGTATTCGGCGTCCGGGCAAGAGCGCGGTTGGGCTGGTCCTTTAGTCGGCCCTGAATTTTGCAAACGATAGATCACGTCATAACAGATATCACTTTTCATTGTGGCGTTAACATTCACGGCGTTTTTCGCGTACGTTAATTTTCTGTTGATATACGGCCAGTGATTTTCTTATTGTTGGCTTATTAACGGACCGTGAATTTAGCAAAATTGAGACCGTGTAAACCTTAAAAAAAAACGTGAAAATGTGAAAAATAACCGTGAAAACCTGGAAAAAGCCGTGAATTTCATTGTTCAGGTAGAGTGGGAACCCTGTATTACAGTCCTTTAGTCCAAATCGTGAACAGTTTTAATTAGGAGAAACACACAACACACCATACACTTTATATCAAATTCCAACAAAAATTAGCAAAACAAACTGTTTGAAAAAACATAAATAAGAAATATCATGGCAACCTACCACATTGCAAAATGCCATACTATTAACGGAGTATCCTGCACTGGATAAACTTAAGTTAGCTAATGGAGCAGTAGCATGGGAAAACAAAGAGCAGTGATGTGTAGCCATGTATGCAATAGAAGGCGAGTAGGTATGTAAGTTTGGCAGCTGGAGCAAAAAATAGTGTTACAGTCTCCAGAGTTATACAAGGAATCGTTGGAAAGAACTGCATTAAAATACTTGGTAGTGATGTGGTGCATTAATGAAATTAAAATTAAAATTGGTGGAAATTATGACAAGTCTGGAGTAAAAAATGCAAATTTTGGACACATCAAGGAAAGGTCACAGCACAGAGGTTAGACACAATTTTGTTAGAAGCACTGTTGCCGAAGGAAAAATAATTGCTGAATACAAGTCAACATAATATATATGGTAGCATATGTTTTACCAAAGGGGCTTTACAATTTCAAGCGTGTGAACTGCATTAATCAACAGAATCTTGTAGCTGATGGAAGCAACTAGTTGGAGGGAGGGTGTTGTACTTGTAACCTAGTTGCTAAGTTAAGAAATAAATAGCAACAACATGTTTTGTGGCAACCGCTAATGTACTGTTGTTCTCTGATGAAAAGGATGTTTTGAGTCTCATTTTTAAAAAGAGGTACGTGTTGAACTGTTTCGAGTCCATAGAAAACCTAAATCACAACAAAACTGAGTATTTTGTGAAATGCATCATTGGACATTGTGGCTGTCTTGAGACAGAATTTTGCACTTCCTTCTGATATCAGAAAGTTTTACATGGAGCAATTATATTTGAAAATTTAATATAAACATTGAAAATCAGTAATCACTACTAAGATAGTGATCACCGGTACTCTTCAATGTTTGATGATGCAGCTTCTTAAAACAAATAAAATACCCGAGTGCAGCTGAGAACCATTTTAGAAACCCATTAATTTTGATATCATTGATAGGAGTGTGCCTATAGATAGATAGCATTTGGGAGGATACTGAAAATGAGTTTGCCGTGTCATCAATACAGTATTTGGAGTATCAAAGAGTATTTGGAGCCAATTTATAATTCTGACCGCAAGTTTTTATCAAGGCTTAGCAAATCACGTGCTTTGAAAAAAAATAATTGCACTTAATACTCAATCACCTCAATGGGATTCTTTAAGCACATATCTCTGTAAATCAAGCTCACATCCATGATCACTGTATAAAATGCATACATATATAAATTACTTGATGCTGTTGTCTATTACGGCTTCACTACCCTGTATGTCCCTTTACTTTAGGTGAACTAATCTGTTTAGCAGGGTAAATAATTTTGGTACTTACTGAGCAAATTCACTTGCAATGAAGTTAATTTCGCATATTAAAGAGCTAATAAATGTGTGGCAAAATAGGAACAATTTGCGATGTGCCTTCAAATGATAGACCAGTGAGATTCTGCAAAGCATAAGCAATTTTATATTCATAAGCATTCTTTTATTTCAATAAACAAAATCTTATATAGTTATTTTGAAGTGGCTACAGTAAACTCTTGATTTTACGAAGTCAGTGGGACCTGAAAATTGGCACTTGGTGAAGTCGAGTTTCGTAATTTCAAACCTTTTTCATAAGCCACGAAAAAATGTTCGGTTTTGTTTCTTCCGCCCTTTTTTGTCTTTAGTGGTCTCCTTTAAATGTTTTCGGTGGTTATTCTCGGTATTATTCATAGAAAAGGCTTTTTGTTATCGATTTATGCTGTGAAAGATCGTTAAATGATTAAACCACCATAAAATTCCGATTTCTCGTTCATACTTCAACGTCAACGATCGCTTAAGAAATTCCCGACCAGTTTAGAAAACGTAATCAAATAATGAATTGCAAAGTTTATTATAAGAATTTCATGTTATAAATTTGTGGTTAGGAGCGAATAACAATTATTAAGTTCGCGTAAGATAGATATTTGTTTCCAGCACCCACGGAATTTTAGCGGCAGCCGGCCTAACCGCCATTTATGTCGCCCTCTATCGCTCAGTGACGAGAAAAAAAAAGAAAAACGAGGGCCTCCACCCGTTTCCAAAATAACCTTCATAAGTAAATATTTCGAGTTACTCCGTATTTTCAGTTGAATGTGCTATCTTTTCCATTAGTTATTTTCATTGAGATTCAGTTACGATTATAAATTACGTAGGATATGATTATCTTCTGGCGAATATTTGAAGTAAATTCTGTTTGAGTTCTCCGTCCGGATACTGTGCTCCGTCATCTTAGCAGACATTGCTACGAAAGACTTTATTCTTCATCAGGACCATATTCTTCATACTGGGTGTGAAGTGCTATGTTCATATAGTATTTCTCTCTTCTTTTATGCCGACAGGAGCAAGGTTCCAACCGGAAAACAACAGGAGAAGCATCTTCCATTATCGGAGAAATAAAGAGAGAAAAGTTATTATCCGCATTGATTGTTTTCCTACAAGAGATGTTTCATCATTTCTCAATGTGTGTTAAGTATTGGTTCACTTGCGTGAATTCCCAAAAATGACACGCAAAAACCTGTACATTCACCTCATTTAGTTTTCGTGTTCCTTTCTCTGCCGTATTGAAAGTTATGCAAAGAATCATTGACGTAGAGAAAAGATTTTCTTAGCTTTAGCACTAAAAAATAGTCGTGCCATAATCGTGAATAAATATAGTGAGGAAAGAGCAAAGAAAATAATTTCAATTGAAACGTCAGCAGAGAAGAAGAGAGACAATGAGGAACTTGCATGGGTCGTAGATTCCTCTGAAAACTATTTTGAATAAGTCAAATGGATACATTAGCTCGCAAAAATACCTTCAGTTTCTCCATTCAACATCAAAAGAAATAAAAAAATTGCATTTAAAATCGAGAAAAATTTCTCTGAGCCGACCACTGCGCGAAGACACCCGAGAGTTGCCGAGGCCAGGCGTGACGTCATAGGTGCCTAAACAACCGTAGGGAGTAGGGAAATACGCTGAGCGCATGGTGTAAAATTTGTTTTGAGGGAGTATTTAGCCGCTTATCGTCACTTTATTTTGTTCTGTTATTCTTGGGCAAGTTTTCCTATTGATATTGTGCCTAGATTATTACTTGGGATATTAATAATGCGGCATCGGGATGATGAAGTACAAGCGTTTCACTTCGTGTGTTTTGGTTATCAGAAAAATGGATGATAACGTTGCCACTCGTTCGAATAGTACACCTGAAATTCATCTACGTCTACATAATACCCCGCAAGCCGCCTAAAAGGCGTGTGGCATGGGGTGTTAGGACACCAGCCTTTTTTTAGGACACCAAAAATTGATGCCACGACCCTCATGGAATTTGTTAAGACAAATTATTGCTATACGTCGGCGGCAAATCGAGTTGTGAAAGAAACTTGTAATACTGGAGGATAAAGATCGTAAGCTGTGCTGTTGACATTAGAGTAAGCTGTGCTGTTGAATTTGGCAACGCCGGATTAACGGAGAAGGTAGTCCTATCCGTCCTACGGTACGAATTCACAGCAAAACAGTCTGCACACAATCCACATGTGAGATCACGAATCGGTTCCGCTGCCAACACACACACAAGCTACAACCTATTTCAATAATATAGGTAAATCCATAAACAATATACTAGCATATACCATAAAAATATAGTGGGAAATAGGCAAATACTCTTATCAAAAACTGGATGTCACTATCACATTCTTATATTCATCACGTACAACTTACAATAACAGAACTCGTTGATGATGAATGATGAATACAACTATTTATTCACTGATTTAAACCCTTAAATTAGCCGACACAGGTGACATTTCTCACTACTATTCGTTGAAATAATGGAATAACAAACTTCACACACAGTTTTTATTTCAATAGCGTGATCGTGAAATGTCATATCTACGGTGAACAACGGAGATTAGCACGCCACTGACAATTTTTACACCACTGTTACACATTTATCGATAGCGTAATAGCACTTTTTACAATTCAATCACGATGGAACACTGATAACTCTTGGCCGATATTTTTCAACCTTGTCAAACTTTGTGCATTACAACCACTGGCACTGTGATTATTAGCAGTAGCTTAACGGGAGATGTCACGTTGAAAATAACACTATTTTGGCACAAAAATATTCCTAGATGTCTCCAATCAGCGAGCAAAAGTTGCATTGACTGGAATTCACCCCATAATACATGCACAGACAGTCCTAAACGACGAATTCTCCGGTACCTACGAATAAACGGATGAAGTTATTGTATATACAAGCTAAGCGGACATTAGTAAACATCAAAATCGTTCTAATTACATACTTAAATGAATGATATGCCGTCGATAACATCAACTTACAATTAACGTATCCCCCTTTCAATGGCCGTGGCTCAGACTCCTACAACGATGTTATTTAGGTATTATAAAATTTTTGGTTTAACTGCTCCAGTTTTATATTTTATGCCTTTACTCAGATATTAATATTATAAATAATGCAAAATACGAGGGCTTCCAAGCCTCTATCGTCGGATATTTATCTTTAAATATAAAATAATCAACACGTCTAATAAACGAAGCTCTCACAACTGCTGGCAACTATTACAAACAATCACAACAATAGCTTCGCGTGATGTTTAGGCACCTTTGACGTCATCGAGGCTTCGTCGGCAGTGGCTTGGGGGGTGAGGGAGTTTTTCCCGCGCTTTAAAATTCGTTATATTTATCATTAAATATCTCGCGAAGGAAAACTCAGATTTACATGCGGTTTTCTTTGTTGTATTCAGAAAATAATTTTCTGTCCGCCTATGAAATAAAAAAAATTCATGCAAGTTCCCCATTATAAGCGCGGCACCATTTCCCCGATAGTGGAAGATACTTCTTCAGCCTCTCTCCGGTTAATAACTTACCCCCGTTGCAGGTAAAGATGAACCATGCCCTTCTCCACAATCGGGGAACGTTCCCAGTGGGTGGGGTGGATAAGAGTGGGATGGGGATTGCCTGAGGAAAGAAGTGGTCGGCATATGGTGGGGTGAAGGGGGCAGGAGAAAGAAGGGTGAGGAAAGGGCCTTCAGCTCTGCCTCAGTTTAAGTTTGGGGGGCGTTTTTTCCTACGACGCACTCAAGCTCCGTAACTTTAGGGGGGGGAGTGAATGGGAAATGCTGGGGAAGGAGGGGTTTGGAATGCCTAAGGTGGGTGTCAGCAAGATCAGCAGAAGGCCGCGGGAGGAAGTGAACAAAGACTTGGAAAGAAAGATCTCTCGGCATGGGAAAACGGGGAGACACGCGAGAAGAAAGTTCATGGTTAGAGTTAGAAGTGCGTCTTCATTACGAGTAGCCTGAAAAATAAGTTTGTGGTTAATAGAGCCCAATACTTAAGATATTTAAGTTGTTTACTCAGGAAGGCTATTATATACATGAAAAGATAGTACTAAAAAATCTGTTATATTTTCTTTTTGCCCTTCTCCATCGCCGCTTCCACCATGGTTTCTCACTTGCATAAATGGGAATCAAATTGGGGACCTAACTCGTTAGCCAGATCAAAATATCTTAATGTTTGGAGGGCAACGTGTACTTCTTCTTTATTTGGTGAAATTACTACCTCATTTTCATCTTCGTCGTCACTGCTATTCTGACTAGACCTGGCCGCTGCTTCTTCCGACATATGTACCGGCGTCCCATTGTCGCAAGCCCGGAGATCATCGTCAAGGGCAATATAATCGTTAGATGTTGCGCGCTGTGCTCTTCCTGCTTTTTCCAAGAATTTTTCAAAATCATCTTTTAGGCCTCTAATACCCTCCGCGATTTTATCCGCTGCATCTTCCTGAAGGTATAACGTAACGAATCAACCATAGCCGTGATATTATAGTGGTAGAATTACTAGTAGGCTAGTTGTATCAATTACCAACCTCGAGAACATCCTCATGATGCGTTATCAAAGAGAATCCGGCCGATTTCCAGCAATTTGCGATTGTAGTGGAGGAAATAAAGCATGTCTTTGAACCGTGTTTCTGCGATGAAAAATGACAGTTTTATTAACTTGGCCATTTTAGCAAAGTTAACAAAATCTGATTGGCAGGAGTGCGATGCAAACAATTATTTTTTGATGATGGTATTGATTTATAGATATTCAAATTGTAGTCAGAGCGGTCACTTTTGGGGAGAAAGGCTCGGAGGGTCGAAGAGAGGGGCCAGCGAGGGTGAGCTCGTCGAGGAAAGGGTCCCGGATTAGGGACCCTTTGAAGTGCTTCGGTGAAAAGTAGTCGAGTAGTCTTCGAAGTACTTTCACAGTAGCAACGTACCAGGTACGTTCACAGCAGTACAAAGGGTTAATTAGGAGTGTACGAAATACCCCGTGCGACCTTCCTGACATGTTAAACTACAAAGTATTGTCGAAGCGATGTTTACGAATAGGCACGTAAATAGGGGCATTATGTCAGTCACGATATTTTACTTAACTCCTTCTTCCCCTAAATTTCCACCGTGAGGTTTTAGGCGAACCCTTTCTCTCCAAAGTTGCACTATCATTTACGATTTCACACTTTTGATGAACCACAGTTGGAAGCGCTGATATTTTTAGCTACTTACGCCGGCGTAACTAGTTTTGTTGACAAATATTTCGCCATAGTTCGTATAAACGAATGCCTTTCGCTCCTGGGGACCGATCCGAGGTTCGTAAATTCAAAACATTTCGTATAATCGAAACTTCGTATAATCGAATAGCGCCATGTATTTCGCATAGGCTTTTCGCTGGACCGCAATATCACTTCGTATAATCGAAAACTTCGTAAAATCCTGCTTCGTATAATCGAGAGTTTACTGTATGTATTATGTTATAACCACTCCCTAATACATACAACTTGGAGCCAATTTATAATTCTGACCACACCGCTAAACACTCCCTAGTAAACTAATATTTTTGCAATACAACATTTAAGTGTTGGAAATTTCCACAATTTAGTGTATATAAGCAAAATTTTGGTTAAAACTACCACGCTTGCATTTCAATGAGTTAAATTATAGATTGTATATTGCATTCTTTGCTACCTGTGAAATTAAGAATGGGCGTAAACAAGTTACTTACATGCTCACTTCAACGCATCGATATAGAATTCCCAATTTTCAATTATAGATGGACTAATTATATCAAAAACTAATAACTATAACTCTTTCAACTCTTTCCTAAAACTTTAGGAGCACAATATAAACATCCTATGCTAACTCCAAAGACACCATCACAATTTTAGGGGCAGTGCCCGTTCTTGCCTTTGCATCAACTGCATCAAGAATTTCTGATGCTAGCCAATGTGAGTTGATGCTTCCGGAACCTCAAAATATGCTCTATGCATGCCCACATCGATGCACGTGATGTGTGATTTGGAACGCATCCCTAGAGTACAAGAAACAATGAAAAATTGTGATCAAATGCACAAAATGCCATGACAAGCTGTCAAGTCATCAACTGCAGTCTGCAGGTGTATTTTTTGCACATCTGATAGCTCTCCAGCATGCTTAAAATGCAGCAGTGTGTTGAGTTATTCAGTATGATTCTGTTACTGTATAAGTGCATGTAAGAGACGCACCCATATTTTGAGCGTCGGAGCTGAAGAAAAAAAAATTTGCGGCATTTTTTTATCCTATCGTTGTTGTGTTATCGTTTGTGTTGCAGACGTATGCCTGGACTTTCGACAGTTATCAAAATTTCCTCTTTCAGTACTAAAAATTTTCGCGGTATTTTTTCAGCCTAATTTTCATGATACCTATGGCTCTCGGTGATAAGTAGGTATTCACTTATAGTCTTAACCTTATGATGCTTACTAGGTATGGTCGGAAATTCAATATGAATCCGAAATTTTAAATCATTGCTTTCATGATTGCAATGTCCCATTAGAGGGATTAGAAAGAGTTCCTATCGTCTCTTTGCATACGTCGTTGCTCTACCATGCTTGTCCTACTCACGAACAATTTTGTTTAACAGGTTAACTGCCGAGGGTTTTTTTTAAATATGTCCCCTTAGGCCAAGTTAATATTTAAATGTGTTTATTGTGACTAATAGAGTTGAGCAATATTAAATTGCACATAACATTAATTTTTTCATTATAATGATAAATTTAATTAGCAGACACCGGTGTCCGCCACGGCGTCGGAGTCACGACCACCAACTTATGCACTCGCGGATATCTACAAATTTACGAAAATATGGCAATAACTTCATTTGTAGTGCAGTAAAACTTTGCTAATGAAAAAATAAATTGCACGTAACATTATTTTTTCTATCTAATGATAAATTTAATTAGCGGACACCGGTGTCCGCCACGGTGTCAGCGTCACGACCACCAACTTATGCGCTGGCGGATACCTATAAATTTACGAAAACACGGCAATTACTTCATTTGTAGTGCAGTAAAATATTCGTAGTGATAAATAACACCTACATTCATTTTATATTCAGTATTACACTTCTTAGTAGCAGTTTTCTCTCCAGTCCGCCCCCCCTCCGCGGACACAGCTGTCCTCCGCGGAGCTAACTTTGTCTCCTTCCCTAGCGTATACTCAAGTCCGTTCCTGCCAGTAGGCGCTGCACAGACACTAAACAACAAGTTATACCAGGAGACCCTCCTTCCTTCTACATGTAGTGCTATTATGTTTATGACGGAGAACTCTTTTATTCGACTAATGTAAATCATTGTGTGGAACTTCATATCACATCATCAACACAATGTATCCCTTTCTACTTGTTGAAGGTATACGTAGCATTATATATAGGGCGCTTTTATGTCTTGAGACGACAGAACGTTTCGAAAGATCAGTGCTGTCACAGTGACATGAAAAGAGGCTACATTTTCTTCTATAATACGATTAGTAGAAGAAATGTGAAGAGTGCTCGGTGCCACTTTGTGCGTCCTGCGCTGAATTCTACTTTGGTGCGTCATCGTCCTTTTGGTAAGATTGGTTTACATATTTAGTTGCATTTTTCTACTTTTTGGTATATTTTTGGAATATTTTCATAATCTTTTTCATTATATAAGAAATGTTGAACCAAAATCTACTTTCATCATTAGTGATTCCACATGGATAAATTCACCCCGCGGACCAGATTCATTGTTGAAGCGGCTAAGAGGAAATACTTAGAAGAGTCATCTGATTCTGAAAGTGTAACGGGAAATGATGAATATATCCCTTCCAGTGATGAGGACATCAGAGTGAACTCTTCAAGCGACGATTCCTTGCAGGATGGACAATTGCTACGAGGGGCAACCTCCGATACAACCGACGGAGAGCTAAGTGAGAGTGAAAATGTGCAGCTAAATAGACCGGTGCCCTCATCACCAAATGCGTCATCTGACTTTTGGACTGAACCAGTGAAAAATCATCCGAATTTTCAGTTTACGGCGCAGAGTGGATTGAGTGCTGTAGTTGCAGATATGAGTAATCCTTCCCCTTTTGGAATATTTTCTAACATTATAGACAATGAAATTCTCGAAATGATAGTGGAACAAACTAATATTTATGCCAATCAAGTGAAAGGTCTGACTACTTCTAGAAAATCTCGTGTGGTAGATTGGAAACCGACAACTCTTCATGAGATCAAAAAGCTCTTTGGGATTCTGATTTATATGGGTGTGGTAAAAATGCCAAAACTTTCTGACTACTGGAGTAAAAACTTCATATATCGTAATGATGTAGCTCCTTCTCACATGAGCAGAAATCGTTTTGAACTCTTGTTACGGATGTTGCACTTCTCCAATAATGAAGAAAATTCAAACAAAGACCGTTTGCATAAAATTCAACCACTCTTGGATAAAATCATTTGTAATTATCAGGAATTATATACACCTGGGGAAATTTTATGCGTTGACGAATCAATTATTCCATTTCAAGGCAGGTTAGCATTAAAACAGTACATTCCTCAAAAAAGGCATAAGTACGGTGTCAAAATTTTTAAATTGTGCTCTGGTAAGGGCTATGTATGGAATATGAAAATTTATGCAGGACGTGAGCGCGATGCCAGGCGATCTGTTCCAACAGCTGTAGTTATGCAGCTCTCCGAGAAGTTACTAGATGCTGGCAGAACGATTGTTACAGACAATTATTACACGAGCTTAGAGTTGGCCAATTCACTTCTTGATCGTAGGACACATTTACTAGGTACCCTGCGTAAAAATCGGAGGGGAATACCCAAAGATGTAACGGCCAAAAAACTTAAGAAAGGGGAAATAGTAGTCAAAGAAAATCAAAGAGGTGTGTCAATAATGAAGTGGAAAGATAAACGCGATGTTTTGCTATTGTCAACATGCCACTCAAACGAGATGGAGGAAGTGGAAAAATATAGGTCAAGGGTTTTGAAACCAGTAGCTATCCTGAAGTATAATGAGGGGAAATCATCCATAGACCTTTCTGATCAACTTTCCTCTTATTCAACGCCATTGCGTCGGTCTTTGAAATGGTACAGAAAAGTAGCGTTAGAACTATTATTAGGGACTTCTGTGGTGAATGCTTATTTCATTTTCAACCAAATTTGTGGCAGTAAGATGCAGATAGTAAAATTCAGGGAAAACCTTATCGGATCGCTTTTGGGAAATGAGTCACAGGGCGATAGATCTCCGACCAGTCTTACATTGCCACAAACATCACGGAAAAGAATGGCTACTCATTCATTCAAAAAGGAGGAAGGAGGTGCGCGAATCAATCGGAAATATTGCCGAGGATGCTACGAAAAGAAACAACTTGGGGAAATTGAAAAAAACAAAGTGAAAAAAGTCACTACCTACTGTGATGACTGCCCTAAAAAGCCACGGTTCTGTTTGGATTGCTTTCATAAACATCATCTGTAAAAATATGAATAATTGTCCATTATTGCAATAAAAAGTGATTATTTGAAAAGGATATATATTATTTATTTCATCTTTCTGATATTTCAGGAGCAAGGGAAAGTAAGAATAAATGTCGGTGAGAGGAGGGCTCTAAAGACCTACAAAATTACTGCGGTAAAGTTAATTTGAATTATAAGGTAAAGCTGGGAAAGATTTTGTTATCCTTCTCTTCAATTTCTTTTTATAGATGTGTTTACCAGTTGAAACTATCTGAAGGATGCAAAACACTGAGTAGAAAATATAATTCGTCTCCCAAAGAAGATATATATTCTTTCTCAATTAAATCTGAAAGCATACTATAGTATGCTTTCAGATTTAATGTATATATAGCAGCCCTGGATTACGAACAAAGAGTAAGTACTCCCTGCTCATACAACATCGTAGTTTATGAAACATTTAACACGGAAAAAGCGTCTCCGGAGGTCTACTTCGAGGGATAACGGCTTCCAATGTGCCAACCGGTATAAAAAAATACGTAAGTAACATTCAAGACAGCAAAAAAAATTTTATAAACAATTAGCAAAAACCAAAGGAGTGACAGTTTAGCTGAGGCCGTTGCGGAAAAGATATCTATGCAAAAGTACGTAAATGGCGGTCACCCGGCGCACGAAGACGAACTTTTTTCCGCGGACACCGGTGACCGCCACGGCGGGAGAAGAAGATACCACAGCGGACACCGGTGTCCGCCACGGCAGTCAACCTGTTAAACACCTTCTTAGGAGTATTGCAGCGGTGGAAATTTTTAAGGCAAAACACGGCAGGCACATAGCTTGAATCTTCCCAAGAGATTGAGCGACAATTGGGGGAATCTCAGTGCCGTATTTCATGGAACCACACTCGGCCCTCCATCAGCCAATGCCTCTGATTTTTTTTCCTTTCCGAGATGCCACAGACCATAAATCACTTGCCTCAAAGGTGTGCCTCTTACACGGGCTTATACAGTAGTATATCTTTAAAACAGACTTTTCGGGACTAAAAATTTCTTTTTGCATGGAAGTGTTTGCTGTATAACTTACTAATTCTAAGGCAATAAAAACTCATTGTTTGCTGTACAGAAAATATTTTGGCTCATATGTCCTGGCCAATTATTGGGAGTGAGTTAAATCAAGCTACATTGCAACAAGCAGCAGCTAAAGTGAGGAATTTTTCCAAAATTCCCATGAAAAAAATTCAAATGTTTTTTCCTGGATATGTGCATTTTTAATGGCCTTCAACACCATTCAAATCACAGGAATGAAAAAGGAATTATAGGAGACTTTCTTTGTTACAAAGTTCGTGGGACCGATAACCATAGGTGCGTAATAATGGAGTTTGTAATTATGATTCTTTCAGGAATCATCTCAAAGAAACATACTGTGCCAAAATTCCTTGTCTCTTTAATATCCCGTACTTATAGTTGCACTGCGGAATAGCTTAAGAGCCAAGTGTTTAAAATTAGACGACTGAATTTCGCACAAAGTCTGTTCCGAGACCTTGTTCATAAATGGATTAACCTATGCAAGGCATTGAAAAGTTTGGTTAACCTGCATAATGCAACACTGCAATACAATTTTGCATAGACTCATGATGGTGACAAACTGATCTAGCTGCTCGTGCGACGTGGCTGGAGCCGAAAAAAATTTGCCATCAGTGGGGAAGGAAAAATGGGTGAAATGCTGAACAGTTCTTAAATTCATGATGGATTAATTGATACTTTGTTCAGACTGTACTAATAATGAAAACTTGGTAATAAGGTTGTTCGCATTAATGTATCATATCGTTCGTTTCATATTTCTTTAGCTACTCTTCGGCATTGTGCTCTGTGATGGCATAATTGGGAATGTCAGTGACCAAATCTTGCTATGTATTTTGTTCTAAACAGGTGAAAAATCTTGTGTGTGCCACCAATTAATTTTTATGCACAGAAATGCTTTTTGGGAAGAGGTGTGGTTCATGAGAGGGTGATTGGGGCCATGATGTATATTTGCTGTGCAGAGGTGTTTTGTGGAACGGATGTTTGTTATGATGATGATGTTTGAGTGTAAAAGTCATGGAATTATGATTTTGCTTCCAGGGAAGGCTCGCACAAAAAAGCAAGCCAAACAAATTTCTGCCAAGCTGATGATTGACAAGATAAGGGAACATCTGGCCATGGCCTCACCTTTGATCAGTGAGACGAGAACGGTGAAGCAAGCTGAGAAGGTTAGTGCATCCTTTTTACTGGTCTCCATACCTATTGTGCCACTCAATTAAATAGTTTAGATGACTCAAATTTATTAAATTTTTATCTGATACTCGGTTATCTAGTAAAGTATTCTAGCTATTCCATTTTATGTAGACTACAGAAGACTCTCGTTATTACGACATTCACGGGACTGAAAAAGCAGAGGTTCGTAATAACGAAGTTCGTATGAATGTTTCTTTTAGGAATCATCGAATAAAAAAAAACATACTTTGTCAAAATTTCTTGTCTCTTCAATCTCCTAAACTTATAATCTTCAGAGTCAAGTGTGTAATGTACGCGATTAAATTATGCACAAGTCCTCGATATACGAAGAAGATGCGTTCCGAGACCTTGCTCTTTAAGTTGATAAACCTATACAAGGCATCGAGAGATCTTGCAGAATGCAACACTGCATCACAATCGTGCGTTAACTCACGATTGTGACCAACTGATCTAGCTTGCAATGTAGCCGGTGCCGAAAAAATTCGCTTTGTGCGGGAAGAAAGAACGGGCGAAGCGCTGAACAGTTCCTGACTTCAAACCAGATTAAATGATACTTTGTTCAGCCCAAAGTGCGAGTTCCTGTACATCATGTCGTGTCGCATCGGCGAACTCCATAGGCACCAAATTTTAAATTTTGGGCACTCTTGAATTTTTTTAAACGTCATATCTCTGAAAGTTCATAAATCCAATGTGCGTAGGAAGAGGACTAACTGGACGTCCAATTTGCGAGCATTAATGAGTGGGTCACCATAATTCCACAGGAATGAAGCTTAGTATCTGATGTTGCGTGCATACTGAAGTACATATCTCCTACTGAATGAAGTACCATAATTGACGCTCTTGGGCACAATGCACAAGGAGAATTTAAATGTAGTGCAATGATGATAAAGTAGCGTAGTCTATTTCCACCTAAATGCCGTTGCCTACTACTAGTGGAACTTCGTAATAAAGTTCATTTTGTAATTGCCAGGACCGGATCAGATTCGTATTTTCAAAATAATGAAGATTTCTTATTAATTTTTATTTTACATTAGATTGGGTAGGCCTTTTCGTCGGGACCAACGACTTGCTTCGTAATAACAAGAACTTTGTAATAACGATGTTCATATTAACGAGAGTCTACTGTACAACATGGATCAATATGAGAATAGCGTGGCAAGTCCCATCCCAAGTTCGACTTCCCTCTCCGCTTCTCTACGAGGCCTACTTTATTTCATTCCAGCGATTAATCCTAATCTCTTTCTTCCCCTTTCTTGCTTGTCTAACACTCTCCCCTAATCTAACGCTGTTTTCAACATCCCCTCCCTGCTCAGTACTCCCTACATCTACCCCTTCCATCTCCTCCGTATCTTAAGCTTTCTCTCCTCACCCCCATGTCCAGCACTTTGTGGTCAATCTTCGTCAGCATCATCGTCTCAGTTCTCCCCTGAACCCAAATCCCTCAGGTCTTTTCCTTTCCTCCTTCCCAAGTGTAGACCATGCTTTGGCTCTGAATTGTGCTGTGCTCCCTTCGCTAGACTTTTCTTTTTACTCATACGTAATGATGCTCTCTTTCCTGTTCATGAATGTTTCCTTCGCTATGGCAATTGCTAAAAATGAAAAATAAATGGAGAATGTATTCCATCCCTGTGGTGGGATGACTACCCGAGTAGGGGAACATTGAAATTAAGCACTGCCTTTGCAAACATACTTGGGAGCTTGAAATGGCATTCATTAATTATTTCACTCCAAATCATGTCTGTATGTGTGATTGAGTTGTGTGCAATAGCTTTTCACGGTTATTCACTTCCATTCCCCACTTCGTATTGCGGGGGTGTATTGTTGCACTAGAAGTATATTTTGCTGTACAGTCAAATTAATCGAAATACCGTATAAGTGCGTGTAAGAGGCGCACCTTTTTTCCCAGAAATTGCAGCTGAAAATGAGGGTGCGCCTCTTACACAAACTTCATATCCTCCCCCCCCCCCCCCCCTCCCCTTCACCGGTCGCAAGTCTAAGGGGAACTGAGTGGCCTTGGTTTTCAGTGTGAGTCGGTCATCTGAATCCCTAGGTCAAAAACAAGCGGCAGGCAGGGGAGTTACTCCCTTAGTAACGTATTTTTAAAATGCTCCTGTTTGAATTTCTTGTAAGCATTACGCCGTCACGTCGGTACCCCTGAGGTGAACATGGAAGATCGCGCATGGTTTTTCGCTCCGGAGGGCACGCAAAATTTACTGCCACGAGTGGGCATCCCACGGCATTTATACTGCCCATAGTAATCGCTTATCAAACGTAGAGAAACGCGTAGTGTTGAAGGACATACCTGGTTAATAGTCAGCATCTGTCTTGCCATTACGCTGAGCACATGATTTTTCAAAAATCATCTGCAGACGCTAATATGAGGATTATTGCAACTGAAAATTATATTGGTATCAAAACCTGCGCTTTAAAAAATTCGAACGAGTGTGTTCATTGTTGGACTAAATTGTGGATGGAAGAAATCAGGAATGCTTATAAGTGAGGAGCGCGGAAGGAGAGGTCCAGGGGAAGGAGCGCGATCCCTCTGTCTTCGAAGCAAGCAACGAAATACGGAGGGGAAGGAGCGCGCGTGCTCCCTCCCCTCCGTATTTCAAGCTACGAGGCTATGAGTGAAGGAGCACGGGAAGAACACGTCCGATCTTGCATGTGACGTCGTTGTCTTCAAAGCAAAGGGGCGAAGGCGCAGCAATATGATATACGCAGTTTGCGTTGCCTGAAGTTTCCAGTCCGTCTCGTCTTGTTTGAATGCGCTTATGCTACTCTTGTTTCTTCCGAAATTGTCCTGTTTGGACTACAGGCGGTCCCCGACTTTCGTACACAATGCGTTCCCGAAAACTTGTACGAAAGTCGAATTGTACGAAAGTCGAACCATTGACTTCCATACTAATTAGGGGTTACGTTCCAAAAGAGCGGAATTTACGTATTAAAACTTTTTTTTCACGGAATTCATTTCAATTGACTTAATTTTAATAATATATTAATAAAACTCCTCAAATCATATAATTTATTTCGAAAATACGCAGAAAATGCAAATATAAGTTTAAAAAACAAGAACTCCGTTGGCTATCGAGTGAAACTTCCTCTTGGCGTTTAAGTTGACATTCCACTTATTACGTCCACTATAAATAAAAGGACGTATCAAGTAGCATAAAAAAATGTATTCGTTGAACCCGCACTCTGGATACCTTTTAATTTTTACACCAAAATTCGATGTTTGGCAGGTGACATTCGTGATCGCGTATGTTCCGCATGTTATTCAAAAAAGACAAAAGACAAACGGAATTCGGGTGATATGTCGTGCAATATCGTTGCTGAGGGTTTACATGAATTAAACAGCACTCAAACGGAAAAACACAATTAGAAAGAAGGTCTTACTAGTTTTATTGAAAGCTATTCGATGATGTCTAGTCAACGTCTTTTGAAAAATATCTTCAATGAAGGCTTTCCTCTTCTCTTGATAAAGGAGCCTATAGCAGGCAGTCTCTCTCCCAAATAAATCACCTAGATCAGAGTCAATTACCAACAATTCCCTTCATTATATACGTTCATATTGTTCGCATATACTGCCGATACTGCAATTTGAAACAATTGAATGTTGGGATGCGCAATAAACATAGCGGGAATTTTAAAAAAATTACAGACCAGCATTCGAAAGTCCGAATTTAGCGTACGAAAGTCGAGTAAAAGGTGTCACTTTTGGACGTACGAAAGTGGCGATTGTACGAAAGTCGAGTGTACGAAAGTCGAGGACCACCTGTATTTTGAATATTAGTAGTCTTGTTGTAACTATAAATCTTTGTGTCAAACAATTAGAGCTTAAAAAACTTAAATTCTGTCAGATATGCGTCGCGTTAGATCTCTTTCTTTTTTTGAACCTCGTGAGTGTCATTCAATTATTGAAAGCTATCGAGGTATCTTCAGGCTCAGTAGATGACTCACCTTTGGCCTTTTGGCCTCCATAAACTGGGAGATCGATCAAGGTCAGTTGGTGAGACGGGGAAGGGATGAAACACGTTTCGATTGTTCCCCTGTAACTTGATGTTTTCCTATTTTCCTGTGGGGTCTCGGAAAGGAAAAAAAACGGCAGAGGCATTGGCTGATGGAGGGCCGAGTGTGGTTCCGTTAAATTTACGATGTGGTTATTATCATATGGCGCTGAGATTGCCCCGATTGTTGTCCAAGCTCTTGGGAAGGTTCATGCTATGTGCCTGTCGTGTATTGCCTTAAAATTTTCACGGCTGCAATTCTATTGCAGTACTCCTGCGAGAGCATTTAAACAAAATTGTTCGTGAATAGGACAAGCATCGTAGAGCAACGGCGTATGCTAAGAGAGGATCGAAACTCTTTCTACTCTCTCTTATGCCACTATTACCGCCGCAGTTATCAAAATTTCCTCTTTCAATTAATATTGAAAGAGGAAAATTCGATAACTGTCGAAATTCCAGGCGTACTGGAATTTCGACAGTTATCGAATATACGTCTGCAACACCGCGGGATAGTATTAAAAAATGTTGCAAAATTTTTTTTCTTCATAGCTTTGATGCTCAAAATAGGGGTGCGCCTCTTACACACGCTTATACGGTATAACTGTGGCAATCCATGTTAGCTCAACCTCTCATCTGGGCTCACTCAGATTCCTTCCTAGTATGGCTCGTTTGGTACCCTTATAAGCAATTAAAAATGCACCAATTGCCTGAATTTTAGCATTAGTAGTAAGATAGTTTAAGGAATATCTACAGATAAACGGCTATTGCTCAGTCTCACCTTGTATATCGATGTATAAAAAACTGCAAACACTGACTGACTCATTGTCAAAAAAGATGATCACATCGGCAATATCTTGGGAGGTTTCATATGTTCAGAGGATCGTATTATGAAGCTGACGAGTAGGAAAGAATGAAAAATATTTTGAAGGAGTGACCTTTTTGTACCTGAAAAAATTTCAGTGTGCGTAACGCGATTATATGCTCAATTGTTTCACATTTTGTTATGCGATTATATCCTTCATTATAAATTTTCCATGATTTTTTGTGCTGATAAGCCTGTCTAGTATGGCTGCTATTGCACCATCAGTTTCAATCAGGTATTTGACTGTAAGGTGTCCATACATTTTTGATGAAGGAAGATGTAGAAAACATTCCATACAGCTGTTTCCTAATACACTCCGAATGGGCTAATGATGTGATGGGGAGGGACGGCACTAATAATCGGAAAACACGGATAATCAAAACTTTCTCTTAAATGTTTTGTAGTGTTCACAATTTACGTAAAACAAACAATATATTATTATTTATGCAGTTATTCTGTTATTTAAGAGTGCTTAACGGACTCATTGAGAGCTTTCTTTGCCAGTTCGTGGTCTTTTTAGTGGCGATAACATGGTTTTACTCGTATTATTAATGCTCCATCTAAGGCCTGGTTTCGAAAACCACACATCCGTGGCTGTGTGATCACGGATACAGAAAAGTGGTTTGCACGAATGCTTCAAAACCACTGCTCGACGTCGGAAACTACACTGTCAGGCACCATGCGACGTAGTCGCGTCTCGCACAAGTTGCCCGCGTTGCAACTGCTGCGGGACATGTGTCCGTGATCATGGAGTGCGGTCATACTCTGTGAGGCTTGGAAAACAGGAACACGGTGCTCCCGTGAATGCAGCTTGGGTCTGATTGCTTCCGTTTTACGAAGGGAAATAATGACTGCAGTGTATCCTGGTACATATTATAATGGAGTGATTCTGGTGATTTTATGTTCAGTTTTATTTTTTTATAAAGATCGCAGAAGAATTGAGCGAGAGTGAAAACATGTACGGATAATCCGGAACCCGGATAAACCGTAGCCGGATAATCGGGAGTCTGCTGACGTAATTTCTAAGTTTTTCAATGTGTTTATTGTGAAGATTAATGTTAATTCTCTCCTGCCTCTTCCTCGTTTTATGTACGTTTCTTATGTACGTTATGTACCTTGCAATTGGAGAGTTTGGGTGACGTGCTTTCATATCTGTCCACATTTTTCTTGCTATTCTATTCAAGTCATGTTATTCTGTTATGCTATTTATTCAGTTGTGCTGTTGGAATGAGTGTGAACCTGATGTTTTATTCCTCAGTGACTTTCTGGACGATGGTCTTTTCCTTGGTTATCATTACTTTTATTTTTATTATGGCAGGTGAAATTTGAGGAGAAAAATTATCAGGCTGCCATTGATGGCTACTGCTCCATCAAGGATAAAGATGGTGGGAGTTCAGCTGGCAAGAATGTGAGCCAAACGCTCAGCACGTCTCACCTGATGCTGCAAGAACTCTACGGTCCTCAGCTGTCAATTTTGAGAGGTGTAAGTGTGTGTGTACATAGTTGGCTCGATGGGGTATACCGTATATCTCCGAATATAGTCCCCCCTTTTTTTCCAAAAATGGCCGCGGAAAAGTAAGGGGGGGGGACTATAATCGAGTGTAATCCAGTTTAGCATACTAAAGGTGACCATAAAGTTATAAATAACGGCATAAAGGCTAATGTTCTCGTAGTCTTTCTATTTGAGTATATTTATGAGGATTATAATCGGAGATATTAGTAAATACTGCCACGTTTTACCGGAAATTTAGACAATTTTTACCACAAATGTTGTAAAGATACGATTCTTCCGATTCAAATAGCATATCGAATATGCGTTTTCATGGAATCCATCGGGTAGCCGTTAATTTTTCTTGGAAAAGTATTGTTAGAATAATTCAATCGACACTGATCACTTAATGACGCAAAACAGTAAATAATTAAAATGAAAACTAAACACACACTATCATTACATCAATCGAACACTGGAATTGAATCAATAGTATATGTACCCGTCGCTCATTTAATAGTTACGCGATTTAAATAATTGCAAAAAATAAACAGATAAAGTGAACCTTTCGTGACGATTTAGCATTTCATTGCGTCCGTAGCTGCTATACGTCCGTGCGGTTCGTGTTTACAACCACTGCCTTTACCGCTTTCACAGAACAAGAATGCGCAATACAGTGGAACCTCGTTAAAGCGAGTACGGGCTATAGCGACACCACCGTTATTACGAGAGATAGCCAATGCACCGTCAATTGACCCTATAATAAGCGTGTTAAAAATTCGTTTTTACGAGACCCTTTCGGTGTTGGCTCTCACCATAGCGAGGGTTTCACCGCCGGAAGACTTTCATCAAGACTCCTTAACCTCTGTAACTGCTAGCGATCTCTTAGAAATGAAGTTAATGGAGTGCTCAGTCTCAAATTTATGTGGTAAACTGTCGTTCGATAAATATAATGATTGACGAAACAATGCTTTGCATGATTTTTATTCAGTGCGACGTTTATAAATTGTTTGAATAGTTAGTCGTTATTTGAGTAAGGAAATTAAGTGATTAAAAAAAAACATCGCCTTTCGTCTGGATTTATGCTTACGTTTATCTGTCACCGCACCACTCCTGTTCCTGTATATCTGTTCGCAACAGGTATATTGGCTATTACCGTATATCTCCGAATATAGTCCCCCCCGAATATAGTCCCCCCCCCAATTTTGAGACCTCAGTTTTGGGAAAAATTTTAAAATGTAAAGGAAGGCAATTTTTCTGTGGTTAGCAAGTTAAGATTCTAGATTCGATAAAAACTATTATTTTCTGTGAAGATTAAGAACAAATCTGTTCGCATATTTTCCATCACAACAAAATAACTATACCTAAAACACGTTGTGATCCATTGCATGTATCAGTAATTTATAGTTCCTTAACCAGATGTAATGAAGAAATGAGAAATTTTTTTAAGTATCCAAGGCTATTGTATTTTTTAAACCTTCACAAATTATTAATATTTTTGATTTCCAAATGACTACAGACAATGTCAATATATAAGCTTTAACTTAAAGCCCATAAACAGTATTGCATTTGGCCCTGAAACTTCCTTAGATCCAGTGTAACACACCCATCAAGTCATCACAAATCCAAGTGACCTGAAGAATTTAGGAAATCTAAATAAAATTGTGTTAAATAAATTATAAATATTATAAAAATATTGCTATCAAATGCTTGCTAAGCAAAACAATTAAACTACAGGACTTACAAATATCAAAGTAATAAAATTAAGAAATAAACTTTTTCCAACAAACATTAAAACTGAAAAAAATTATATCAATTTTCAATGCCTCGTCGCGAATCATTGCATAAGTTACACAAAGAGCTTCTGCTCTGCATTTGCGCACAAATTCGACGATATTTTCCTCTAATTCTTTGAATCTGCCGCATCGAGACCCCCGAAATGACTTCCGCGATGTATTAGCGCTTTGCTAGCGCTGTAAATACTATGATTTACGGCATATTCTGCAACGGCAATTTTTAAATTGGCATCGAAACTCCGTCTTTGAAGGCCTCTAATCTGCGGCAAGATTGATCCTCATCTTTCTACTTGATCCATCACCTCACTGTTGAACGTAAAATTATTTTTAATAAAGAAAATATCGCGGAAATAATTGCGAAACGTTATGCGACGTAATTTATCGATCCTATTTACCCTGACGAATTGAAGATATTCCTCAATAAATTGATTACACTTTCGATGCTGAGTCGCTGTATTTCGATCAAATGCAGTAATGCCGGCGCTTCTGGTTTAAAGTCGTCGATTATTGCGCCTTTTCAGAAACAAATGCATCACCTATTGCGCATTCTTGTTCTATGAAGGCGGTAAAGGCAGTGGTTGTAAACACGAACCGCACGGACGTATAGTAGCTACGGACGCAATGAAATGCTAAATCGGGTTCACTTTATCTGTTTATTTTTCGCAATTATTTAAATCGTGTAGTTATTAAATGAGTGACGGGTACATATACTACTGATTCAATTCTAGTGTTCGATTAATGTAATGATAGTGTGTGTTTAGTTTTCATTTTAATTATTTACTGTTTTGCGTCATTAAGTGATCAGTGTCGATTGAATTATTCTAACAATACTTTTCCAAGAAAAATTAGCGGCTACCCGATGGATTCCGTGAAAACGCATATTCGATATGCTATTTGAATCGGAATAATCGTATCTGTACAACATTTGTGGTAAAAATTGTCTTAATTTCCGGTAAAACGTGGCAGTATTTACTAATATCTCCGATTATAATCCTCATAAATATACTCAAATAGAAAGACTACGAGAACATTAGCCATTATGCCGTTATTTATTACTTTATGGTCACCTTTAGTATGCTAAATTGGATTACACTCGATTATAGTCCCCCCCCCCTTACTTTTCCGTGGCCATTTTTGGAAAAAAAGGGGGGACTATATTCGGAGATATACGGTATTTGCTCCACCTCCGGTAAAGCGACAATTCGCTATAGCGAGTGTTAATTAGTGCACCGTGGGGTGTCGTTATATCGAGGTTGCACTGTAGGTGATGCATTTGTTTCTGAAAAGGTGCAATAATCGACGACTTTAAACCAAAAGCACCGGCATTACTGCATTTGATCGAAATCCAGCCACTCAGCATTGAAAGTGTGATCAATTTATTGAGGAATATCTTCAATTCGCCAGGGTAAGTAGGATCGATAAATTACGTCACATAACGTTTCGCAATTATTTCCGCGATATTTTCTTTATTAAAAATAATTTTACGTTCAACAGTGAGGTGATGGATCAAGTAGAAAGATGAGGATCAATCCTGCGGCAGATTAGAGGCCATCAAAGACGGAGTTTCGATGCCAATTTAAAAATAGCCGTTGCATAATACGCCGTAAATCATAGTATTCACAGCGCTTGCAAAGTGCTAATACATCGCGGAAGTCATTTCGGGGGTCTCGATGCGGCAGATTCAAAGAATTAGAGGAAAATATCATCGAATTTGTGCGCAAATGCAGAGCAGAAGCTCTTTGTGTAACTTATGCAATGATTCGCGACGAGGCATTGAAAATTTATATAATATTTTTTTCAGTTTTAACGTTTGTTGGAAAAAGTTTATTTCTAAATTTTATTACTTTGATATTTGTAAGTCCTGTAGTTTAATTATTTTGCTTAGCAGGCATTTGATGGCAATATTTTTATAATGTTTATAATTTATTTAACACAATTTTATTTAGATTTCCTAAATTCTTCAGGTCACTTGGATTTGTGATGACTTGATGGGTGTGTTACACTGGATCTAAGGAAGTTTCAGGGCCAAATGCTATACTGTTTATGGGATTTAAGTTAAAGCTTATATATTGACATTGTTTGTAGTCATTTCGAAATCAAAAATATTAATAATTTGTGAATGTTTAAAAAATACAATAGCCTTGGATACTTAAAACATTTTCTCATTTCTTCATTACATCTGGTTAAGGAACTATAAATTACTGATACATGCAATGGATCACAACATGTTTTAGGTATAGTTATTTTGTTGTGATGGAAAATATGTGAACAGATTTGTTCTTAATCTTCACAGAAAATAATGGTTTTTATCGACTCTAGAATCTTAACTTGCTAACCACAGAAAAATTGCCTTCCTTTGCATTTTAAAATTTTTCCCAAAACAGAGGTCTCAAAATTGGGGGGGGGACTATATTCAGAGGGGGACTATATTCGGAGATATACGGTATTTTGCGGTCGAGCGTTGCTCTGCAGGTCAGGGCAGTTGGGTTAATGGTTTGGTTTTGGATAGTGATAAATAACTCTTGATGAGGACTGAACATGCTTTAAAGTGATGCATCAGAACCTGAAAAACACCTCCCTATAAATCATTCCATCTCCGTAAGCTATACTTGATGAGGACTGTGCATTAGGGTAGGCCGAAAAAAGATTTTTTTTCCTGATCAAATTTGCCCTGTGCGGGAAAGTTGCGAAATGATATAAGGATCTCGCACACAAATTTTTTTTCAAATCGGATAATATTAACCACTGCCGCCCGAGCTCTAAAGTTTAAAATTTTGTGAAAAATCAGGCTGATTTCAGAATAAAACGGCTGTGAAGACGAATTTAATGAAAATATGGGATAATGGATAATATCAAAGAGTGTATACATGTTTATAGTTTATAAAAATGAAATTTGAAGTTTATTTGACAAAATATATGGTTCAAACAATGTCTATGAATTAACAACAAAATTGTAGTATAGACCACCCGCAAAACAAAACTCATTTTTGCATACGTTTCTAAAATTCCATTTTGGGGGCTAAATCGCAGTTAAAATGATATTTATTTCGATTGAATTTAAGTTTTTAGCAAGTCTTCATATGGTAGTTAATAATCCCACAAAAAGTAAAAATAAGGTGAATTATTTTAAATTATCATCAATCATAATGACGAATTACGTGCCTGTGGAGCTATTTAAAACAAGAAATTCAACCAAGGCTGAGAAAGAACAGAACCTGAACACCAAGCATTACACTGAGTAGCTCTCTGTTAGTATCGTGAAGAAACTACCCAGAACTCACCACGAGGAAGTGGCTCGATTCACGATGAACTTTCCGTAAGTGTTGACCGCTTGGTTGAAGTTGGTACGGCTGAGGTCACTGATGTTTAACTTTGTCTTTATTCAGAATAAAGCATCGTGAGTTTAAACTTCCACGCAATATCGCTTTGACACTCTCAATTTTCAAAGAAATTGACCTCTTTCAATTTCTCTTCTTGGTTTATGGTTTTTCTTGATAACTTCTTGATTTTTCTATCTGTATTCCTATTTTTTGCCATTGTTCTCTTGGTTTTTACACTGTATGGCTCTATCGAAACAGCTGCTGGGCAACTGCTGCACTGTATACTTCAGATGCAGAGTGCCTACGACTGCTGGGAGGGAATGAAGTCATTGTGTTTGAGACTCTGAAGCGGACCCTTTTATGTGTTTATGCTATTCATACGCAACTCAGCCACCGCTCCATTTCTCCCCCATGAATACCGAAACCTTGAAGGCTTTAGTGTAGACCCTCTACCTGGAAGTCAATCGCCCGATAACCTATGACGGCAAAAATTATGTCTCAAACCGTATTTCCACTATGTACACGCTTAATTAATGATCTAAATTAACTGCAGGCATCCCCCGAGTTACGTATGTCTCGACTTACGTAAATCCGTACTTACGTAAGTGATAACCGTATTTCAAGTGATTACATCAATTTTTGAATGGAGAGCGCGATGAAGTAGATATTCGCTCTTATACCCAATGGCAGAAAAAATATCGAATAGTTATCGAGATTTTTACGTGCTAAACAAAATAAAGTACCCATTTTTTTTATCATTCCTCGAAGGAATTTTCATTTATTTCTGTAGAAAAATCGCTTATAAATCCCAGTTCACCAATCAACGTGAAAATTTGCAGTTCTAGCAATGGAAGTGGTTGCGCTCACTCCTGTAGGGTACAGCTTGTTACACTCCATACGCACCCCAACTCCGACTTTCAAACATTAGAAATTGTATCCTTAAGTTTGAACATTTCCATCTGTGGAATTAAAAGAAAATGAAGTACGAGCAGAAATCTTTATTGCGGAAAAGAATTAGTTGACACCCACGTGAAGGCATTGAAATTTTGAGTGTTAGCAATGAACGATGCGAAAAAGTGAAGAAAAAGTTGACACACGATATTAATTGCGTACTTGTTTACATGTTTCTGGCGACTGATTTACCGTGTTGTATTTTGCAAAGATTTTATTAAGCTGATTTTTCTCGTTCTCTCATATTGTGTGCCAATGTAAATGAATACTGCGTTATTGAAAGCTTTTCCCCACTAACTTTGTTGCAAGTTAATGATGGAGTTGGCTGAATAAAAGCTCACTTTTTATTAGCTTCGTGCATTTGAAATACTCTTCGATGTTTCCAGCGAAGTAATTATTCAAATGATTATATTTTCACATCATTTTATTGAGATATGAGAGAATGAAAGTATGTTTGTGTGCGTGAAAGATTGAGTGTATGTGCGTGTGAATGTGTCTAAGAATATAGTGATTTACTGGTATTTTTTTGTGTTATTTGCTCGTAATCCTTGAAACCCCTCGTGCATGTATTAACTGTGACAGTGAAACCACCAGATTCGTCAATCTACGTAGTATATAAAAGGCAGAAGATATAATGATTAAAGGCAAGTAGACAATGCAAACTATGGGCCCTTAGATCGCAGTATAACATAATGAATCAATTTAAGTATTCAGTTTAGTAATGTAGCGCTGAGATACCATACTTTCCTGAATCCATGGGATCGGTCAATTCGGGGAATAATATTACGCATTTTGATTGGCAATGCTCGAGATGCAACTCTTAGACTATATTAATGTTTATTGATTTTATATCTAATAATGTAAGAATGCGCGGAAGAGTTCATGAATATTGCAGTGAATTGAATGAAGCTTCACCGAGAATTTACTGCGCATTTTTCAGCTGAGAATTCACCCCACCGATTGAAATCTCTGAAGCACTAACTCAGAATGTTCGACTTGGCAGAGTCCGCCTCTGGTGTTTGTGTTTTGAAAGGGAAATCCGTGAGGTCTCCGTAACCGTTCTGATACAACGGCCTTTACATTCATAATAATCAAAATAGCTGTGTTAACCAATATTTTTTCTGATAATTTAAAGTACTTTGATAGATCCAGTTATCCAAAATAATTGTGGCAGTGCTCAAATGGGATTTGCCATGGGGTGATCCAGTTACCCTCAAGTAGTGGGGTAAGTGGGGTCAACTGAGATGTGAAAATAATATTAATATAAAATATTGTTTAATGGTAGTAATTAAATTCAAGTCACATGATGTGCTAGTCATATTATTGTCAAATCTACGTGTTTATTTTCACCCATTCACTGGAGTTATCTGTACAATAAATACATATTTGAAAATGAAATGGTACTATCACATTGAAAAACTATGCCCCAGTTACCCCCGAGCACCATATACTGTAAAGAATGTCAGTGTTTCATCAATGCAATCAATGTTTTTCCTCTATTTATGTCTTTATTACGACAAGCCAGTCAATGGTGTATAGTGGAGATGATATTAATTCTGAATGAAAGGATGTACGAACTACAGCTGAATATCTCAGGGAATGCACCTGCTAGATACTGGCAGGATCTTCGATGCCTCAATGACTGCTATGGTGTAAAATGTTTTCAATCATCCAAATTCCTTGCTTTTGGCACTTTGATGTCTTGTTTTAATTAAGATAGAGTGAGAAAAAATGGTGAAAGTGAAGGATTTGTTGGCATCTTCACGTAAGAAAAGGAAGAAAAATGCAAAATGACTATACAGATGTGAATATCCTTTTCATTGCTAAATTTCAATGCGAAGATTTTTCTCTGACGTAACTTGTATTTTCCTCCTTACGTGTACTGAGTTCTTTTGGGGAATTGTGATTTTGGGTCCAAGTGTTTCCATTGGTTAGATGGCTGGCAAGTCAATAAGTAGCCAGCAGAGAGAATGATGCATTTATTTTTGGAAACCACTCTTGTAACACTCTGCTTGTCTTTGCTTTCAGTTTGCGTTGAGCCACACACCCAAGGAGACTTTGGAGAAGTTTGCAGAAGGGAATGACCTTCCTCTTGATTACATGTTCATGAAATCTAATCGTAAGTGCACTCTTGTGTATGCTGTGTGGCTGACTCGAGCAGCTCTTTAACATTATTTCCAAACACTGCTTCTGAAAAGTGACTTCCCACACAGTTAGGCAAAGTGGGTTTCAATCAAGGCTGATGCTGGCTGTGAAAAACTCTGGTGGCTCAGTTTGGATTCAAACCAAAGTCTCTTAATTGCCACTCCTAATTGCAGTGCAGAATTTTTGGTTTCTGGTCAGGTATTTTTTTTCTCCCTTGGGTGGGGTGTGGCCTCTAGTTGGGTTGTATCCTATCATAAACCTCTTACTGTTGCGGAATCTTCTGCTTTTATCGATAACAATTTAATTAGAAGCTAAAACTATTTTCCTAACTTAAATTTTTTCATAAACGCGAGATTTTTCCATTTTTTTCAAATCTACATTATATTCAACCTATTTTTAGAAGATTCCATGTTGAGTGAAGAATGAAGGTGAAACTTTGAATTTTTGTTGAAAGGATAAATTTGATTTGATGCCTGAGAAACCTTTAGCTTACTCAAGAAACTGCAAAAATTAGCCGGGTAATCTCAGTTGTTGTTCAATGGTGTTTTTGAAAGAACAAGTCGTGGGTTGATGTACGCGTTGACCTAATTCTGCTCTCCCTTGTACAGTTGGGAATGCATTGTGCGCTGCTAGTCTGGGTACCACTCCGGAGTTGGTGAAATTTGGTGAAGGTCCTGACAAGAGTGCAGCTGAAGAGATGGCGTCGGTCAATCTTCTTCACGCTCTGATGATGATGATCGGGCGCTGCGAGGAGGAGTGACCATAATAATAATAATAATATCTTTATTTGCCCAACGATCTAGTACATTCGCAATGGTCAAGATATAAGGCACGTCAATAATACATGTAAATACAGAAAAATACAGATATACATAATTAATCAGGAATAATTACCTGTTAACATAAAGAGTTAAAATTCATCACCTAAGTATTCATCAACTGAATAATACATTTTAGCCAGAAGTAGTTTTTTTAACTTGGCTTTAAACAAATTAGAATTATTTACATTTTTAATCTCCTTCGGTAATTTGTTAAAAAGTTTGATGCCCATTTCTGTGGGCCCCATTTTAGTAACTCTGGTGCGTACAAAATTGTGATGAATATCACTTTGCGATCTAGTGTTATGGCTATGTACACTGTTATTGAAAGTGAAATTTTTCAGGTTATTCTTTATATACATAATAGTTGACAATATATATACACACGGAATGGGTAGTACAAGCAATTCTTTAAATATTGGTCTACTGGGAGACCTATAGCCTTTATGAGCAATTATTCTCATGGCCCGTTTTTGTAGACAGAATATTTTAATGGATTTATAAGTTGATCCCCAGAAAATTACACTGTAAGTAACATGTGAATAAAAGTCACTGTAATATAGGTTTAATAAAGTTTTCCTTTCCACTGTGGAACTGAGCTGTCTTAACAAGTAGCAAGTAGAACTAAGTTTGCCGCTGATATATACAATGTGGTCTGCCCAGGACATTTTGTAATCCAGATGTATTCCTAAGAATTTACAGTTATCCACTTGATCAATAGGTTTACTGTTCAGACTTACACTGATGTTTTCTGATCGTGGGCCACTGGTCTTAAAGTGCATTAAATTGCTTTTGTTAGGGTTAATAATTAAAAAGTTATCCTTTGACCATTTACTGATCTCATTTGAAATTAACTGAGCTTGATCAATCAATGATTGTTCAGAATTGGATGACACTATCACTGTCGTGTCATCAGCATATAAAACTGGTGTATTATTTTGATTACAAGATAAGGATGATGAAAGGTCATTTGCATATAATAAAAATAATAGTGGACCAAGAGTTGATCCTTGTGGAACACCCACTGTTGAATGACGAGCAGTTGGAGTATATTTGACTCCATCAAATTTTATGGTCACCACCTGAGATCTATTGTGTAGATATGATTTTATCCATTGATGCGGAGTACCCCTAATGCCCAATCTATAAAGTTTAATCAATAGCTGGTCATGATTTACAAGATCAAATGCTTTCGTAAAATCATAGAATAAAGCCATAGTTTCATTTCTATTATCAATGGATACCAGTATTTTATCAATTGCATGAGCAATAGCAGTAACTGTGGATTTTCCTTTTGTAAACCCATGTTGATTACTAGAAAGTAGTTTATGTTTGTCTAAAAATGATACAAATCTTGAGTAGACTATTTTTTCAAAAATTTTGGAAAATGCATTTTGCAGTGCAATTGGCCTATAGTTATTCAAATCATCAGTATTACCTTTATTCTTATAAGAGGGCACAATCTTAGACACTTTGAGTGAGTTTGGAAAAATTCCAAGTCTCAGAGATTCATTAACTAGATGCAGAAATGGAGACTTAATCATATCATAGCTGAGGTATATTACATTACCAGGGATCTCATCAACACCAGAACTATAACTGTATTGGCATGAATTTGCTATTACGGACTTTAGCTCTATTTCATTGGAGGGCATCATAAAGATAGAAGGTGCCTTAAACGCAGCAGAATTAGTGCCAGGACTTACATCTGAGGTGTCAGGTAACAAACTAAAATGCTTATTAAAAGCATCAGCTAGATCATACATACATTTTGACTTTTCACTAGAAGTGAATTGAGAGCTGGGTAAGACATAGTTTTCATCTTTGTTTTTGGCACTATTTATAATTTTCCAAGCAGCTTTAGTTTTATTAGTAGCTTTAGATAAAGTTGCATCATTATATGTTTTTTTAGCTTTCGAGAGAAGAAGTCTGTACTGTTTTTTCATGAGTTTGTAATGGTCTTTGCTTTTGGAACTACCAGACAATTTTGTTTCATATGCCAGTTTTTTAAGGAGTGATGAGTAGAATTTTATATCATTTGTGATCCAGGACTTTTTTTGTCTAAAAGAATGTATTTTTCTCGTTTCCATAGGAAATGACACATTAACATGGTGCAGATAAACTGAGTAAAAACTATGGAAACTCTCCTCAAAAGATTTAGCATTAAAGACCTCTGACCAGTCCTGGGAATTGAGAGACAGTAGGAAATGTGACATATTCTGGTCAGAAAAGTTTCTTTTGATTTGGCACTTTGCTTCAGGATTTGCATTGTATCTAAAGGTAGCAATTAAGGGAAGATGATCTGAGATATGCTCATGAGTTACCTGGGTGCTCACATCTTTGAGGTCAATGTTGGTTAGGATGTTGTCTATCACTGTTTGAGTGGAGTGAGTAACTCTAGTGGGAGCAAAGTTTGTTATTTTGATATCAAAAGCGGCAAGAATATTTAAGAAATCAGTTTTGTCTTTTGTATTGTGGAGTAAATTGCAGTGGAAATCACCGGTTATTATAATTTTAGAGTACCTGTTACATTTATGAATTTCTTCAATTAATCGTTGAAATTTATCCAGAAACACCCGGAAATAAGTGGATGGAGATCGATACAGTGAAACTACAATGAATTTACACTCGTCTTTCATAATTTCAACAATACAATACTCAAAAATTTTATCAGTCGATCTTGGAAAATTCGTACATTTAACTGGTGTGTGGCAGAGTGATTCTTCCAGTAATATAATTACACCCCCATTTTTATAGTTTATACGGCAGAAAACATCGACAGTGCGATACCCTGGGAGTTTTATTGCGCATATTTCTTCTTGGTTTAACCAGTGTTCACTTAAACAAATCACATCCGGTTTATAGTCACTCGCGAGCACTTCAAGTTCAAGCAGTTTATTGCGAATACATTGAATATTCAGATGTAGCACTTTTATCTGCGAGTCAACTATCCGGGAAGGGGATTCTTTGTTGCATTCCGAAAAAAATATCTGTCCACCACTACACCTTCTGGCCACACGTCATTGTCAATTAGGACGTTGCCGATATCGGGACTCACAGATACCCGAAATGAGGCATATTTATTATCCCTTACCTTAAGCTGTTCGATGTCTAAGTCCTTACTCGATGACCCAGGAACTACTTTTACGACAAAATCAGACACATTCTCAATTGTGGTCTCTGGAAGAAACCTCCACACATGCAGATGCGTCTTCCGTGGAACTGCCGACAGGGTACACACTGAAGGAGGTTTGGTACCAACGGCCAGCGGGGTTTTCCTGCGACGTCTCGATTTCACTACTGTGTAACTATCACCATTATCAGGAGTTTCCCTCGTTGGATCAATCTTTACTAGATTGACATCTTTACTCGCATTGGAATCAATACTAACTGTTTTGGGGACAAAGGTCACATGTTTGGTAACATTCCTCAGTTTGGTAGTTTGCTGAGGATTTTTACTATAATCTACTCTAATCATCGATGAACTTTTTTGCACAGGATTTGCTGGAGGATGGACGGCAGGCACAGGTTTGAACGTAGAGAGTTCTTGAGCGCACACTACTTTGTTAGCGTACGTCGAGCTGTTACTTGAGTCCACCTTGGATCGAAGTTCGTTCTTTAATGACACTATTTCATTCTTTTGCGATTCAATTAATTCTACACAACAAGAAACATTGAATTGTAGTTTAAGAATTAATTTGAACATGTCTTCCTGTCTTTTATGGATCTGGCTTAATGAGTCACATGGCGGCGAGTCACATGGCGGCGAAGTCACACATTTTTTGCAGCGATAAAGGAAATTTTCACTGTTAATCACTGAATTAGCTAACGATTTAGAGACACCAACGCATCCTAAATGAAAGATATCATTACAGCCATATTCGCACGATAAAAACGTTTGGTTTTCGCCAATTACTTCGGAGCATAACGCACAAGCTAGTTCACTATCCGCCATCTTGAATCCACTCCTATCATAAAGCGCAGCAGCTCTGCGCTTTTTCAAATAATGGTGGTGCAGTCGACCACCATGTGGAGAGCCTTTATTTTTTCTGGCTGTGCTTGAAATGCATTTACATATATCTTTTGTTCTCTTGCTGACGAATTAAATTTATCTATGTTTTATATAACACTAAAGAGTGATTATTAACGACTTTAGCTAGGATTGTCCCTCAACCGGGACTCGGAATCCAATCCAACCTTTATGGACTTGCAGTCCATGGTACCTTGTCCAGGGATCATCCTCCATATATAACCAATAGTTAAAACAATTGCGGCTGTAATAAAATACCGTTTTGAAAGACTTAAACATGCGGACAATGGTGGTCCAGTGCTCAGCACCCAAGTCATGCACTAGGAAACTTCCTCTTCATCTCTTTGGGATTTTTATTTCATGTAAGCCTGTGGTCGGAAACTCTTTCCTTCCGCAAAACTTTATCTGCTTTGAGGTTTAGATTCATTAATTTTGGATTTCTTGGAATGCAAAGGGAAAAAATTAATCATTAAGTATTGGAGATTACCAATGAATAGACACATGCAAAGGGTGACATTGTTGTTTCATCACCAAAAGTGGAGTTATTTTCCCCTGAAATAAATTTTATTTTAATGGCAATACAATTGATCCTAATTACGTGCCATTCTCATTTTAGGCCCACCTAATTTCATTTATCATTGCATTGACTGGGTAAATTTATGCAACAAATCTGCTGTCTAGACTGAATGCACATATGTGCAAGTTAGATATTTTCAAGGAAAAAACATGGATAAGGTGGTAACTGTTGAGTTTTGGAGAAGTAAAAAACGTGAAGTGGAATGAATCCTAATGCATCATCTAAAGAAATCACAGCATTTCCTATTCATTTGATCGCTATTCATGAAATACAAATGTGTTCTTATGCATTATGGAACAGCTGTAGTCAGTTGAACAGAACAGCTGTCAGTGTAGACAGTAGATTAGTTGGATAAATTGACCCTAGTCAATGCTATGACAAACTTAGTGCTCGTAGGAGGGCCTAAAATGAGAATGGTACATAATTAACATCAAATGGAAAGCATTAATATTTCAGTATTCAAGAAAATAACACCAGACTAGCCACTGGCAATCCTTTACGGTCACCTGCAAGTGCAAGTTAAGTATGAAAATTCCACAAGAAAAATCATTTGTCTTGTTCTGAATTCTTGCCTACATGTCCAGAATCCTCTCTGGATATTCTACGACATGAACTGCTAAGGAATCATATCTTCTTCCATAGCATAGTTTTTATTTCAAAAGCACATAAAAACAAGTAAATATTTTGCTTACTAATGGTCTAATGCAGCTTCTAAATTACATAATTTAAAAAAGAAGCTTCAACATATTAGATTAACCATTGTCTAATGTTTGCATCATCTACCTTGTAAAGTGGAATGTTTAATGAAGGCCTCTGGTGTTTCCATTGAAAATGCATGAGAGCATATTTCTTCCTGGTTGCTTATAGAGGTTTTGGTGTAGACGCTTGTGAAGTTCCACGTCCATTAGCAGATCATAATCAGCATTAGAGCTTTGTTAATCTTTGAAAATGTGTTTTGCACAGCTGTCCTTTCCTTCCCACAAAACAGTGCTACCAAAAAAGTATCCCAATAGTATATCGATTTTGCTGTTCAGCATTACACTTTCAATGTCATCAATAATCTGCTTTGCATTGTTTCGCTCATTTTTGCCTCCTCCTGTAAAATAGGTTCATTAAATCTAGTATTATGACGGAAAATCAATAAGCAGATGACTTAAGCAATAGTAGGGTACTACTTAAAGCTAGAGGCGCGCAAAAGCCGTTCCGCTCCCGCTCGAGTCTCGCTCTCGGGAGTCAAACTGGTAGTCTCACTCCCGGGAGCGAACAATCCCGGATTGCGGTCTCGGGAGCGAGCGGGATTGAGCTCTCGTCGCTCCCGGCAATTTGGCGGATAGCACATAGTATGTGCTATCCGTCAAATCTACTAGCTGGCTTTCTAGCAGACTTGCACGAACCTTCCTTGTTGAAGTAATTATGTTAAAATCAAGTTGAATTCCTAAGTTTATTGTTTAATGCAGAGATGGCGCTGTGACGCCGATTTTGTAGATATGGACGTTACCAAGAGTGCTGATAAACAAAGAGAAATTCGAAAACAAACAAACAAAGAGAATTTAGAAAAAAAAAGATAAGTATCTGCAGCTAAAACAGAGTTATTGTAATGTTTCTCTTATAAGTTAACGTGTCCAAGAACATTAAAAATACAATATTCCTAACGCGAAGTTCCCTAACAAATCGTCGCGTTTCGTGCAAGGTTTTGGGTGTTTCGGTTTTATTCCGTTTTTGGGGACACCTAGCGAGATGGCTGACGCTCTTTCTGAGGAAAATGACCATGTTGAACAGTATAAAGATGGCGATAGAGCCCATTATACAAAAGAAGAAGTAGTGAAGAAAATTGAAGAGGGAACATGCATAGTTGCTTGGAACATAGGGAGAAATAGTCCATGTTGGAAAAACTTTCAGGTAACCAGCGAAATATTTTGCATATGGAACTGTAATGCATTAACTTATGAAGTTCTAACCACTTGTTTATCGGACAGGTTGTATTAGATTCTCAGACACGCAAGCCCCTGGGTTATGTGAGATGTGCAACAGAATCGTGCCAAGCTGTTCTTGTGCATAAGGCAAGTACGTCTGGCATGAAACGGCACAAGTGCAAAATCGAAAGAAATGTTTCTCCAGCCACACCTGTTGTTTCTCGGGATGACAAGGACCGTGTGAGGGACAAGTGCGTAGACATGTGTGCAAAAGACTTGGGTCCATTTGCGACAGTGGGTGGAGAAGGGTTCAAGGACCTCGCGCAAGAGTTAATTAATATTGGGGTGAAGTACGGACCCTTAGAGGCCAAAGACGTGCTACCTCATCCAAGTACGGTAGCCCGTTCCTTGCGTGAAAGGGCTAATCAAATTCGAGCTACTCTCATCCCCAAATTAAAAGAAGCCATAGCTACCAAGGAACTTTCTATGACTATGGACCTTTGGACGGATAATTATCGCAAAGTTCACTCACTATATGACGGCTACCTCCAGTCGCATAATCGAAGAAGCTGGTGAATGGAAATTACAGGCAAATGTGCTTATCACGACCAAGTTTCCAGATATCTCGAAAACCGGGGCAAATATTAAGGAAGAGTTACTCGGTCAATTGGCTGAAATAGGCATAAGTAGTGAGGATCTTTTTAAAGTGACCTTCGTGACAGATCAGGGTTCAAACATCAAAAAGGCTCTGAAAATGTACGATCGACTTCCTTGTTTAGCTCACTGCTTAAATACTGTTTTGAGGCACACGTTTCATGAAGAGAATTTCCTCAAAACGGAGGTACCCCAGGTTTATGTTGCTATTCAGGCAGCAAGAAAAAATAGTCGGGTTAATGAAGAGATCTGGGCTTGTCTCACGGCTAGAAAGAACTCTCCATCAGGACGTCGATACAAGATGGAGCAGCATTTACACTATGCTAAATTCCATTCACAAGCAACAGGACGGAGTTTTACAGTTGCTCCGTGACAGTGAAAGAGTACACCTCGCAAACAATTACAATTCCGACCTGGTAGCTGAGATGGTAGCCTTTCTTAAGCCTTTTAAGGAAGCTACAGATGATCTTGAAGGAGAGGCTGAACCTACGCTACCGCTGGCAGTACCCTGGATTTTTCGTCTAAGAAGCCATTGTGGCGTCTCTGTTGACGAAAGTGAGGTAGGAGTTCAATTCTCCCCTTTCGTTCATTCGACTATTTATTTAAGACTCAATTCCAATGAATAATGCAAGTTTAGCCGCTATGTCGACTGAAGCACACGATCGAGTCATCTAGCCGTGTGGATGGCGAATGTTAATACTTCTTGTTTCCTAAACATGTATTTGACTTGGCTTGGAGCGAAATGGCTTCAAATACGCCGAAGGGACAAGTGACACCAAACAACGTCTTCCCGCCTACGTGAGGTAAGTTTTTCTGCACTTAATGGTTCCTTTAATACTATTACCTTAAATTTTAATAGTGTTGATCCACGTATTTCAATTATTAGGTTTGAACTGTGCATAAGTTGTTATTTTTAAAAATATGTATTCCGGTACAGATAATCCGGCGAGGTTCTTGACGAGTGTTTTTGTGCTTCTGTGTTTTCTATTCATCAATGGAATATGTGAAATTTTGTGACAAAAATATAATATTTAGTCTGGGTTGCAGAGATGATTGACTTAGTTCTTTACTACGTACCAAAGTGTAACAATAACTATTAGTGCTGCTAGTTTTGTATTAAAAAAAAATATTTGTTTTTGTCAATGCCGGTATGAAGTAATCTTACGGTCATTTACAACAATAAAGACAATTACGTTTTTGACTAGAATCTGCATATCCGGATACATATTAGTGGACGAAACTCCGCTTTTCATTGCTTTATTTGTGTGTTGTTCATGAGAAGAATGACTATTATATTTCGAAGTAGTGTGAATGCTTAATTTTAGGATGCAATTAAAATCTCGACGAGTCGCTATTGCGACTGATCTTTTCCTTGACTCATTCCGAATTTTTAATTCCAGTTTTGTTTGAAGAGGATCACATTCCTAGGGCTGGTTAAAACGGAAAAATACATCAACACCAAACTTTTGTCGTGGCCCAGTGCTTATACTGCTGTCTGCTCCTGTGTACTTGAAGTTTCAACATCTTTGGCCGAATATTTACTTGTGGTACGTATTCGAGCTTAGTAACTAATTGTAAAATATGGAAATATATAATTAATTAGGTTTTTCTGAAATGGCTTCAGTGATTATCAAAGAGGACGGTACCATTCATGCCTAATTATTGAGAGTTATTAAAAAAATATGGCTATGGATAACTAGGAGTTTTTGATTATTTCTTCGTACACCATTTCAATTTCAATGCGTTATTGTCAGTGTGTATATTATTCATGTACATTTCTCTAGAACTTATTGTTTTACTTTTATATTTACTTTTATTAAGCCTGTGCGTTTAATTGTGCTTTTATAAATCTTATATAAATAGTGATTGTTAAGAGTGGAGTGGAAGCTTATTGTTAATGTGTAGATATAACTTATTCAAGACCTGATGCGGTATTGTGTGAAAATAATACGGTTTTAATGATATCTTGGAGATATCATGATTTCTGTTGCAATAAAAACTTCTTTAAATGCATTTCTTAGTGATATGTTGCGATAAACCTAGGATATTGTACTCCTAAATCCATTTATGGTGTTTATCCTTAGCCGTAGGGGGACTTTCTGCCATTTCCTTTTGCGGTGATTCTATATTCTAGTGATTAGTAATGTTTACCATTGGAATAAATTAATAAATTTGATTTGCATTATCACTTGCATGTTGCTGCTGCTGTTCAAGCAGGTTCCAAGGGTGTCATTTGGCGAGGGAGCAACATAGGAAGAACTAGTGCAAGATGCTAAAATTACTGATTGGGTAAGTTCTACATTTTACACGAAATACCCTGACATTGAACGTTCAACTATCCTTTCTCACCAGTATGTATGAATAGGGTACCACATTGCCATTTATTTGTTTCTTAAGGGTTGAGGTTAGTGTCTGTAGCTTTGAATATATTTGTTGAAGGTAATTCATTAGGGTTCCTAGAGGAAAATGGTGCACTGCAAAGTAAAAGCCAAAAACCTCATAATGAAAGTGGCGTATAAATATTAGACACATTGGTTCTCTTTGAGTTCGAACTTAACTTTAATTGTAGCATAAGCTTTACTTTTTTTATACATCACTGATTGGCTGAATTTTTATCATTTTAAGATTGGGATTGGGATTGGATTGGGATCAGGGATGGATCCAAGATGGCGCCTAGTGGAACGTACTCAAATGTACTCGGCACCGGTAAAATATTGGTTAATAGTATAAAATGCGCTATCTGCCACAAAAAAGTAGTTAACGGCGTTAATTGCAAGTCCTGCAAGTCATCGTTCCACAATAATTGTGCCAATGTTCCGAATATTAACGTCTCAAGTTTTGAAAATACGTGGTCGTGTTTAGCTTGCTCATTGCACACCGTTCAAGACGAAAATGTCTCCCTTCTACGTAACCTCGCCTCTAAGGAAGCCCTGATCTCGCAACTCCTGCATGATATGAGTGTTCTACGGGAAAAAATCAAAAATCTAGAGATTCAGCTACATATCTTGAATAAGAATCAACATGCGAGCAGGCCCGTCGTCGCAGCCAAAAGTCCCGTGGAGATGGACGACGAGTGGATTCAACAGGGCAACTGGCGTGTGAACTCAACGAGGAAAACAGCTCCTTCTCCACCCTTGTTGCCGCTGCGTAACAAATTTGAATTGTTAAATCAACTCCCTGAAAACAGTGATGTGCAACATTGTGAAGACCATCTTGTTCCTGTACCCCCCAAAAATGTAAACAAGTGTCTTCATCGCGTAAAACGGAAGCTGAAATCTATTCTGCTGTATTCGGACAGCCATGGCCGTGGTATTTCGGCTAAAATTGCAGCAACCGAGGATAGTAAAGTGTACAATACTTGTGGTGTAGTGATGCCGAACGCCGGGATCAAAGAGATCACGAACTCCTGTGAAAAGATCTCACATAACCTCACCAAAAATGACCACATAATCATCATGGCCGGCACGAACGATGTGTACCTCAATAAGGGTAAAGTTGTTGTTCACACCATGAGTAATCTGATGTCAAAGCTTTCAAATACCAACGTAATAATTGCCAACATTCCTCATCGCCATGACCTTCCTGCTACCTCATGTATCAATGTTGAGACTAAAAAGGTAAATGAGGATCTGCTAAAACTTAGTACCAACTTCGATCATGTAACAATGATTGATACAAATAGCCTTGACCGTTCATTCTACACTCGTCATGGTCTTCATTTGAACAGTAAAGGGAAAAATCATCTGTGCTCAGAAATAATTAAGTGTGTTTTGTGACTAGGGAATCCCAACTTGGTGATCACAAGAAGTGCTCCTCTTGAACCAACAGCTGGTAAGGAACTCATTAATCTTGCTGTCCTGAATGTACAATGTCTCCGAAATAAAATAACTAAATTAGAACTATTTCTCAACTCAGTAAATTGTGATATTCTGTGTATCAGTGAGCATTGGCTTCATGTTGATGAAGGTAGCCTTTATCAGGTGGACGGTTTCAATCTTGCCTCAATTTTCTGTCGCTCTCATCATATACATGGTGGTGTGTGCATATTTTTATCAAAGAACCTTCAATTTAAAGTAATCGATACTACTAGGTACTGCATTGAACTGCACTTCGAAATCACAGCTGTTATTCTGTGTGTATACAATCTCATTGTTCTCTCCCTATATCGGTCACCTAATGGCGACCCTGAAAAGTTTCTTGAACAGCTTGAAAAGGTACTATGTCATTTAATGCAGTTTAATGCTAACATTGTAATTGGTGCTGATTTAAACATTGATATGAGATATTCCTCTAAGAGTAGCAGGCAACTGTCTAATCTCCTGAGATCTTTCAACCTCTATTGTGTAAACAGTGAACCCACGAGGAACAATTCATGTATTGATAATGTGATAACCACTCTTAATGTTCATGCATATAACCTTACTGTCATCGATCCTCTTGTTGCAGACCATATGGCCATACTCTTTCAGTTGATTGCAATTAACAATAGTCCACCTAGGGAATCCAGCACTAGGTACAAAAGTCCAATCACCATTCACGGCCTTGAAGTCTTTAAAGGCCTGCTTGGTGGTGTGGATTGGACTAGCTTACTCTCACTCAACGACAGTCATTCAAATTTCTCTTTGTTCTTTGAAACCTTAATCTCCCTTTTTAATGAATCCTTTCCCAGAAAAGCTGTCCCAGTCCGAAAATTCTTTAAATCACGTGGCCACTCAAACAATCCCGAGGTCCAAATACGCAGGGAAAGTGTACTACATGCCTATCATGAGTACAAGCGACTACCCACTGAGGATTTGAAACAAGTGTATAAAAGATTGAATAAGGAGTATCATTTCGCAGCAATAAAAGCGAAACAAAATGCGAACATGGATTTCATTAATAGTGCCTCTAATAAATTCAAAGCTGCCTGGAATGTGATCAATAGGGAAAAAGGCACTTCTATAAACAGATCTCCTATTACAATTGATCCCGATACCTTCAACAATCACTTTGTCAATTCCGTGGACACCGCATTATCAAAAATCACAAATAACAGGTGTGATGCCTTAGCACTACTCAATAAACACCTGATATCCCCTCCTAAATTTCAGTGGCAATGGATTAGTACGAGGGATATTTTCAATGTAGTAAAAAAATTTAAAAACTCCACCAGTCGTGACATCAATGGGCTTTCCAATGATCTGATTAAGTCCATAATACATATTATAGCTCATCCTCTATCTATTATTATTAATGCCTGTTTTTCCACTGGATACTTCCCAGACTCCTTAAAATATTCTAAGGTCATACCTGTCTTCAAAAAAGGAGACACTACTCTTCCCAACAGCTATAGGCCCATCACCATTATATCAGTGATCGCTAAAATAATAGAAACTATTGCCTATACACAAATTCTAGTACACTTTGAGAAACACAATCTCTTCACCCCTTCCCAGTTTGGATTTCGCCCGGGGAAATCCACTGAATTGGCAGTTGAGTCAGTGGTAAAAAATTTATCAAGGGCATTTGAAGACAAGCAATGTGTCTCACTCACACTTTGTGATTTAACCTCTGCCTTTGACTGCGTCAATCATGCTACCCTCCTGCAAAAACTCCAATACTACGGCTTTCATAACAGTGAGCTGAAATTCATGACCTCTTACCTCACTGATCGAAAGCAGATGGTACAAGTAAATTGTAACCAATCTGATTTTCTTCCAGTGAAACATGGAGTTCCTCAGGGGTCCGTCCTTGGTCCTCTCTTGTTCCTTATTCTAATCAATGACCTACCTTACAATCTTTCTATGGACTGCATGATATATGCAGATGACACCACTCTGGTGCAGAAATGCAATACTCCTAGCCAAGTCAGACTTCTTACAAAAAAGGCAATAGAAGAATCTCAACTCTGGTTTACAGCCAATAATCTCTTTCTGAACAATGGTAAGACACAACATCTTACATGCTGTCTTAAAAGTACTGAGCTAAACAATGATCCTGTCAGGCTTCTAGGCTTCAATATTGACGCTAAATTGACATGGAATTCACATGTTTTCCTAGTCAGCAAAAAACTCTCTAGGGTTTTGTACTTATTGAGGAAACTTAAAACCTGTATCAATGTAAAGTACATGAGATTAGCCTATTTTGCTTTTTTTCATAGTATTCTTGCCCATGGTGTTCGACTCTGGGGACATGCAAAAGAAACCAAAGAAATTCTAAAACTGCAAAAAAAAGCAGTGAGGATTCTGAGTGGTGCTGGGCCCCGTGACCACTGCAGGCCAATTTTTAAAAACTTTCATATCCTCACCATCTACAGCCTCTTTGTGTTTCGCAGCATTATGCACATTAAAGATAACTTATAGATACCTACCCCATTCGATCCACCATCCACTCTCATGACACTAGGGCTAAAAATAGCCTAAATACTAATTACTGTAGGCTGTTTAAGACCAACAACCAGTCTGACAATTTGGGAGTAAAATTATTTAATAAATTACCCAGCAAAGCCAGATCAGTGAGCATCACTAGACTGAAAAATGTGCTGGAAAAGTGGCTGTGCAATTATCCACTGTACTCAATTCATGAGTATTTTGAGCTGGACTTTTCTTCTCTTTTATTTTAAATGTAAATTTAAATGTAATCTTTGTAATGTATGTGTTTCTAATGTTTTAATCCAATGTACATGTTTTGTATGTTTCGTTGTATTGAATGTTTTCATAAATGTGTTGTATACAGCATCCGCGAGGGCCAATCCTCGCCGTGGATGAATAAAGATAAAGATAAAGATTGGCGTCATTCTTTTCCAAAGATATTATGGCTTCATCGATAAACATGCAGAAGATAATTCATATTTAAATGTAATTTTTGGGTTTCTTGTTTAGTTCTCGTATTTTTTGTATAGAACACCAAAGAATCATTTTGTCTTCAGTAGAATACATTATAAGGGCCTACTATACTGTATGGTTGAAGTACAACAGAGTGTTTTAAGCATGCTGTAGAGTTGTAATTCTTACTTTCAATTTTCTACTTCAGCATATGGTTAAAATAATTTTGCAATAGGTCATTGCAACATGGTTGAATCTTTTAATCAATGATATTGTAAACCACATACTATGAAGCCACTGCTTTTTATCCTTCAGTCAAGTTTTAAAGTTCCAGTTACGAAGTACCCCCTTATTTTTGCAGAGGAAATTAGTATGTATGAAATGTTATTATGTTCATGAAATTAACTAGGAATATGCTTTGGGAAGGATAGGATGGCCTGGGGTGGCACCCCCCCTCCCCCCATCAGACAACGAATCAGTCCAAGAAAATTTTTGAAGAATAACATTCCTGGAAATACATTTGAAATCATTTTGGCACTAAAGATTTAACTTTTAGTCGATGCAGTTCAATATATAAAATAATTATAAATAATTTTTTTATTTCTCTGAGGCTTTGGGGAGGGATCTTTCCCTTCCTCCCCCCGTAGTTATGCCACTGAGTAACAGTGTTGTGGAATGTTAATGTCATATTATTCCTTTTTATAATTTTGTATGCTGACAGGAAGATTGCCATCTTGGTAATAGAATTAATTTCCCGAAAGTTGTCTGCCAATTGAAATTTAATTTATTAATTTCCTATTGCTCAAACCATGAAATATGATATAGAAACTTAAGTGATTGCAAGTTTAATAAACATTAACACATTATAGAACTTTATCATGACTGTTGATTGTGAGAATTTGATGTATCACTGAGATGCTGTTCATTAAAATTACTTGTGAATTAATGCTTTTGGTGTAGTTAACGAAATTTTATTTATATTTTTAATTACAGGTTCATATACTCGAGTAGTCAATGTCATTGGTGGTAAAGGAACATAGCAACATTGAGAAGAATGCAAGATGTGTGGCAGCTGTCATCACCTATTCATCATTCTCTCCAACTAATTTGAATCCATTTTAATAGAAATGTTACATCTTGTGCACTTAACATTTATTTTTTATTTTGCATTATGTAAATAATCTTAGTTTCAATGGAATTGTTAAATCATTCTGGAAATCTTAAAATGTAACATTTGTGGTGTGTGTACATTATAGACTTTGGAAAAATGTGATTTTTTTCTTTTATATACCTCCTTTGATGATATCTTTTATGATCTGCAACTCTCGTGAAAAGTACATAAACTGCATGACAGCTTGTGACTTATTTAGTTTTTCTTGTCTAATTTTGAGGTAGGATAATATTTCCGATTTTTCGGCACTAAGAATTGACCAGACTTGTCCTTAAATTCCTCGTATAATATCCATTGCGCTGTTTTCATGGAAGTTAACTCAGATAGTACATGCGAAATCTCTTCCGATCTGAAGATAACAATTCTCTCTCAGCTGATATTGTAGTTTTCAAAATCTGAAATTATTCCTTTGACGAGAACAAAACGCTATATAGTAGCCCTGGGAGCAGTAATTGTACTTTTGGAAACAATTTACCCTGTTTCAGACATAAATATGAGAGTTTCATATCTAGAAAAACATCCTGTGAAAAGAATCAAAACTTAACTGAAGCGCGAATATTTGTTATTTTTCACGATTTAAAATTTACAAATTGATAGTAAAGTGTTCCTAGTACCTCAAGACTGAATATATTATAATTACCGAAAATGCGACAGGAATCGCGTATTTATGAAAAAACTGGCATTATATCACTTTCCCCCATAAGACTCTAGGCCGTTTTCCAATCCACGTAGTATGCACTCATTCCCTTGATCCCTTTCTCCCTTGCACCCTGTTCCCTTACTCAAGGTCGGTAAAAGGCAGGTCGTGTCACGCTCCCATAGTGCATTTCGGTTTGATCATCTTGGTTCCCACCTGTCTGTTGTTTACATGGTGTTTGCATAGGGCATATGAATTAATTTCAAAAAATTGTGTGCTGCAGTGCTCCGATTTGCTCCAATTCCACGAAAAACGGAGTATGAATATTTCGTTTTCCTTCTGATCGTAAAAGAAAGGCTCCTTGGTCGATAGATTGCAGAAGAAACAAATGGAAATCTACAATAACATCGCACATTGTGAGGTAAGGAAGTGACAATATTATAAGTATTTTTTGCCTGTATTTGTACTTTGTAAATATTTATATATTCAACGTAAGTCTTAATAATTCTAGCAATAGTCTATGTCAATGAGGGAACGTCACATAGTAGAAATATAGGCTTCTCAAAAGTTGTTGACAACGCTGTTGTCACCAGCATATTTTGATACGGATTCATCACGCTTTGCCTTGAAATTATGTTAAGTAATGCAAAAGTGCCAAACTTTTCAATGTTATTTATTACTTCGGGTCATGTTTCATACGGAATAATACGGAAATGGTGCATTTTCATTGTAAATTAGTAGAATAATCGGATCGTATGTAGGCTCGCTTGCGCCAGTATACATTTCTTCAATTCAGTTTTATACGTGCAATGGATAATGCCTTCTCTGTTCAGAAATTCCTCAATTTTTACGAATATTATTATTTAGGTTTGTTTCACTGCGGAGAAGTTAAGAGTGTCGTCAACAGGATGGTCGCAAACTACATAAACAAACTGCCGTTCCAACAGCGATTTCTGGAAAAAGGTATGTATTCTGAAGATAAGTTATACAAAGTTTGAATAAGTTTACATAGTTTTAATATTACAAATTGGCGACAGTCGAATCTAGTCTTTTCTAATAATTTCAGTTTTTTATGCACTTTTGGAAGTCGTAATAAGATGTCCTGTTAAACTCGTGCATTCGTTATACGTTATGCATAGAAATTCTTGCATCCAAACAACTCGGATATCAACCCGTGTGCTGGAGGAGAGTTGGTGGAAGAACCAGACGTTCCCGACTGTCAACAGGACGAGATGTTGGTGATTAATTAGGAAATCCGGATGCTGAAAGCAAAAGTAAGTGTATTATGATATTATGGAAAAGTATTTACAAATTATGATTGTGAAGTTCAATGCAACCATGTACGAGAAAGTTATATGCTTTACTCGAGTTTTAATTCTGCTAGTGTGTAGTAAATTTATGAGTTATGTAGTAGAATATTGAATTATCACTTGTTACGTTATTTGTTTGGCTTTCAGTTAACTTTTTTGTATCAGTGCTGTTGAAGTGATATTTTCATGATACTGGATATTATGCACACCGAATTGCAGTAACCTATAACTTCATACATGGACTCCTTCGCGTATAAATTTATATAAAGCCTATGTACCATTTATAAAGTTGTCTGGTAGTTTTTGAGAATGTCGCAAAGTATATCTTCATTTAAAGGAAGGGTCTATTGACAGGAATTTAATTAAAGTGTGGGCTATAGGGATATCAATATATGGCAGTTCAATTATTTGACAGTTATTTGAGTGCAGTCATTGTGTGTTGAATTCATGGGAATAAGGACATGTGGTATTATGTGAGGTTAAGTTATTGAGAGTGTAACAGTAGTGTGGGAAAAATAGACCTTAAATCTATGCTATCATTCATTTCCTGTGTAAATGGTGCAACAACATCAGCCCATTTTATTGTGGATTAGTGCAAAAGTTGAACATTATATGGCCAAATTCATGCAAAAAGTAATAAATATTCAACATTGTAATAGATACTAATCATTATATGTGTTAATAGATTACCCACTGTAGGATGTGAATCAATACGGTGAAGCCTAATGAAAATGACCACATACAATTTATAATCTGATATTATTGTGATGAGCATTGCTTTTCGCAGGCATTACCTGTCCTTCCTATGCAAACTATTTCCAAGGTTGTTCCTATTATTTCTGCCATTTTTTCAGGTTGAACTATGATGAGCTAGTCAGGTGAAGCAGCAACAAAATAAAAATGTACTCATGAAAGCATTTGAACTGTGGAATGACTGCTGGATAAATTAAGGAAGCAAGTGACCGTCTTATGAGGAATACTGCCTAAGTCTTGGAAGCTGTTTCATAAGTACACAGGTGTAAGTAGATGTTTTTTTCCATTGTCCTCCCTTGCAATCGCAAAATATTGTTATAAATTTATAACATATTACCAAGGTTGTTTTTATCATTATTGTCATCCTTCTAGGTTGAATGGTCTATGGTCAGTTGAAGCGTGTACATATTACTCATGAGAGCTGGTAAAATCATTGGAATTGTAGAATTTTGCTGGATAATTTAAGGACAATGTGACAGTTTCCTGGGGGAACATTATTGAAAGAAGTCATAGATGCTGTTCCACAACCATAAAGGTGTAAGTAGATGTATTTTTTCATCCAGTCCTTCCCTTGCTACATATTTCCATGGTTGTTCTTTTAATTCTAATAATTCTTCTAGGTTGATATATGATCCATGGTCAGGTGAAGTGTGAACATGTTACTTATGAGAGCTGGTAAAATCATTTGAATTGTAGAATGTAGATAGAGAAATTAAGGAAGCAAGTGAGAGTCTTATGGGGAACATTGTCGGAAAAGTTTATGAAGCTGTCTCATAACCACACATATGTAAGTAGGTGCATTTTTTCATCTTGTGTTCCGTTGCAACATATTCCCAATGGTGTTCATATCATTATTATCATTCTTCTAGGTTGAATTATGATCTATGGTCAGTTGAGGCATTAACACGGTATTCATGAGTGATGGTGAAATCAGTTGAATTATGGAATGATGGCTGGAGAATTTAAGGAAGAAGTTGGTTGCCTCATGAGGATTATTTATAAAAAAAATGGTAAGTCATGTAAGAGAATTAGAACTTGTTTCAATAATGTTAATGTGCACATTTTTCCCACCCTTTTATAGGCTACAAAATATTTTTGTAGGATTAGTTTGGGAACTGGGTAGTATTTAGTAATGGCATGAGCTAGCTTGTGTTATTTGAGAATATGATACCTTATATATTGCTATGAACAGCCTTTCATATAGCTGGCAAATGCTGAATGACATGTTAACTTTATTCTCATGTTTGGTTAATATGTGAGATTTTACAACCTGTGAAAGTTATGTAGCATGTATTGTTTCAAATAGTGTTTGTAATTCTATTTCAGGTGTACAAGGATTTTATTTGGATCTTACATCAGGGAGAATATCAGTTTATTTTAAGAAGTTGATGACTTTAAGTATGGAATTGCTGGCATTTGGTATACTTTTTATAATGGTTTTTATATGTTGTGTTTTCTAGCAGCCTGGTGCAATGGTTATTGATGAACTACTTGAAGAACAGTTATTCTTATTCCAGGATGATAATATGCATATTATAACTATCCCTCTTAATGATCAGTGCACACTCATATGACTTATGTGAATATAGATACAGTTTTGTGATTAACTTAACCGTGGAGATTGTAGTGAATTATAATATAAGAATGTGATTATGATGAGCCTGGATGATTTATTTCTCTCTCCATCAATGCAACATTATTAGTATAGTTTGACTGCATATTGAGATGCACCATATCTTTCCTTTCGGGGTTATCTCCTGCATTTATCTCGGTATTAATCATTTCGTTTCATTTAATACCCATTATGTCTGTACCCCACCCTGTATCTATAGTGCATTTCAACCCATAATATATCCATTAAAATTAACACATGAGCGAGGTATTCTACTGGATTTGTAAAACTACTTCCTACAATTTAACAGGCTTTATGCTTCAGTTATTTACATCCATGATTGTCTTGTCATTGTTAATTGTCTGAGTCTAATTGCTCAATTTGGAATGCATTTGCTCCGTGCAGCATTTGCTGACTTAAAATCAGTGATTGAGTTTGGAATCCATCCTATTCTAATTAATGTTCTGATGTATATTCATTTATTGCAGTTATTTGTAAAATCTTTAATGTACCTAAAGGCTCACCTGAGTGCACACTGACATCACTGTGTCAGATTATTTGCCGTGATTCTTGGAATATTTGCATGCGGATTATTCTAGTATTACATTCATTATTGGGATTGGCAATATTTACAATTTCTAACTAATTAACATAGGCCTCAACTTTAGACAATTAATAAGCATTCAATGAGAGTTTATTATTATCATATGGACATGTTATCACTTTCCTAGGTTCCTTTGTCATCTATGGTTTGGTGAATTGTGAACATGTTAGCCATGAGAGTTGTTAAATGATTTGAAGAATGGAATAACATCTGTGTTAACTATGGGAGCAAGTGAGTCTCATTCGGAACATTGTGGAAACAGTCTATGAAGATGAATGATTGGCAAGCATGAGTAAGTAGGTGCATTTTTCATTTGTCTTGCCTTTTCGAAATGTATCCAAGGATGTCCTTATAATTATTTTCTTTCTTCTAGGTTGATCTGTCTTCAATGGTGGAGCAAATGAGATACCCATCAGGGACATTGCTTTAGGAAAATCTTAGTATTTTTGACCTGTGGGGATGGTGAAGTCTGATTATCTTTGGTAACGTTGGTGAAGTAAGTTTGATAAGCTGTCTCTAATCTGTCTCTTAAGTTAGATAAAATCAGGGCAAAGCTGTTATAATGCAAGTATATAATGCAATGCAAATTATAATGCAATGCTGGTATATGCTATTGGAGTATATGAGTCTATACACTGACCTATAATGATAACTTGGATGAACATAACTTTTTCCTTTTGAATGTTGATTTCCCATGAACATACTTGTGCATCTCAAATTGAATGGTTTGTTCAATTAATTACATTGTTAACTCTTCGGTTTACTTTGTCTCATGGTATTTATATGTTATGTTTTCTAGCAGCCTGGTGCAGTGGATAATCATGAACTATTTGAAAAACTGTTCTTCTTAATCCGGGACAGGATACTATGCATTAAGTGGCAGGCTGGATTTGTAATCCTGAGGGTGATACCTGTTGTGTGGACCTTACTGCTACATTTGCCAGCATTAGCAAAATCATCATTCCTTAAAGTCTAGACATTATGGCAGTGCACCTTTAAATGGATGTTTTAAAAGCCTTAAATTATGTGCATCTGTTTTGAAATTAGTTTGATCAAATTGTACTACTATTTCAACAAAATTATATTTTATTTATTCTGGAAAAATATTCTATTGCCCATGACTTTCTGTTTTAATGATCAAACATTACTTTATATGACTGTAATTGTAAATAGTTATGTGATTTACTGAACTGTGGAGATTGTAGTGAATTTTATTATAATATAAGGATGTGATTACGATGTGCCAGCTTTTTTTATTTCTATCCAGCAATTCATCTCAATAAGTATTTTAATTGTTAATGGTCTGGGTGTAATTTGGAATGCATTTGCTCTGTGCTGAATTAAATGCAGTTGCAGTCAGATTATTTGTCATGATTCTTAGAAAATTGGTAAGCAGATGGTTCTAGTATTACATACATGATTTGGAGTAGCAATGTTAATAAATTCACAACCCTCTTAGATCAGTCATCGTATCGCTTGGTTTGGGCATTTTTCGAGAGTCGAACCAAGGTCCTCAGACTAAAATACCGCCATATAATATAATTTTAATAATTTAATTTTTATTTAATAAAATAATAAAAGTATTATCAGGTATGCTATAATTTCCTATAACCTTGGGAGATTTCATGAATCTAACTTCATAAATGAAGGAATGAAACATGGTTCCTTGTACCTATTCACCCGGATCGCTGAAGACAATTTTTGTTGTGTGGGTTGGGGATTTTTTCAGAGTTGAACCGAGATCTTCAGGGTCGAAAACCGCCCTTATTATCTAGTATAATGTAATTAACTATGATCGTGGAAAATTCCATGCACCGGACTTCCTAATTAAGGAAGTGAGACATGGTTCCTTGTACCTATACACACGGAGCGCTGTAGAACGAATGTTTTTTTCGCTTGGCTTGTAAATTTTTCCAGAGTCGAACCGAGGTCGTCAGACTAAAAACCGCCCATGTTATCAAGTATACTATAATTTCCTATGACCTTGGGAGATTTCATGAATCTAATTTCATAAATAAAGGAATAAAACATGGTTCCTTGTACCTATGCACCCGGAGCGCTGAAGTAAGAAAATTTTTGTCGCGTGGGTTGACAATTTTTCTAGAGTCGAACCGAGGTCTTCAGTGTCAAAAATTACCCGTGTTCGCAAGTATATTATAATTATCTATGACCATGGAAAATTTCATGTACCAGACTTCCTAAATAAGGAAGCAAGACATGGTGCCTTACAACCCATGCATCCAGAGCGCTGCAGTGCGAAATTTATTTTTCCCGTGAGTTGACAATTTTTCTGGAGTCGAACCGAGGTCTTCAGTGTCAAAAACTGCCCGTGTTCGCAAGTATATTATAATCATCTATGACCATGGAAAATTTCATGTACCAGACTTCCTAAATAAGGAAGCAAGACATGGTGCCTTACAACCCATGCATCCAGAGCGCTGCAGTGCGAAATTTATTTTTCCCGTGAGTTGACAATTTTTCTAGAGTCGAACCGAGGTCTTCAGTGTCAAAAACTGCCCGTGTTCGCAAGTATATTATAATCATCTATGACCATGGAAAATTTCATGTACCAGACTTCCTAAATAAGGAAGCAAGACATGGTGCCTTACAACCCATGCATCCAGAGCGCTGCAGTGCGAAATTTATTTTTCCCGTGAGTTGACAATTTTTCTAGAGTCGAACCGAGGTCTTCAGTGTCAAAAACTGCCCGTGTTCGCAAGTATATTATAATTATCTATGACCATGGAAAATTTCATGTAGCAGACTTCCTAAATTAGGAAGAAAGACATGGTGCCTTACAACCCATGCATCCAGAGCGCTGCAGTGCGAAATTTATTTTTCCCGTGAGTTGACAATTTTTCTAGAGTCGAACCGAGGTCTTCAGTGTCAAAAACTGCCCGTGTTCGCAAGTATATTATAATCATCTATGGCCATGGAAAATTTCATGTACCAGACTTCCTAAATAAGGAAGCAAGACATGGTGCCTTACAACCCATGCATCCAGAGCGCTGCAGTGCGAAATTTATTTTTCCCGTGAGTTGACAATTTTTCTAGAGTCGAACCGAGGTCTTCAGTGTCAAAAACTGCCCGTGTTCGCAAGTATATTATAATCATCTATGACCATGGAAAATTTCATGTACCAGACTTCCTAAATAAGGAAGCAAGACATGGTGCCTTTCAACCCATGCATCCAGAGCGCTGCAGTGCGAAATTTATTTTTCCCGTGAGTTGACAATTTTTCTAGAGTCGAACCGAGGTCTTCAGTGTCAAAAACTGCCCGTGTTCGCAAGTATATTATAATCATCTATGGCCATGGAAAATTTCATGTACCAGACTTCCTAAATAAGGAAGAAAGACATGGTGCCTTACAACCCATGCATCCAGAGCGCTGCAGTGCGAAATTTATTTTTCCCGTGAGTTGACAATTTTTCTAGAGTCGAACCGAGGTCTTCAGTGTCAAAAACTGCCCGTGTTCGCAAGTATATTATAATCATCTATGACCATGGAAAATTTCATGTACCAGACTTCCTAAATAAGGAAGCAAGACATGGTGCCTTACAACCCATGCATCCAGAGCGCTGCAGTGCGAAATTTATTTTTCCCGTGAGTTGACAATTTTTCTAGAGTCGAACCGAGGTCTTCAGTGTCAAAAACTGCCCGTATTCGCAAGTATATTATAATCATCTATGACCATGGAAAATTTCATGCAGCAGACTTCCTAAATAAGGAAGAAAGACATGGTGCCTTACAACCCATGCATCCAGAGCGCTGCAGTGCGAAATTTATTTTTCCCATGATTTGACAATTTTTCTAGAGTCGAACCGTGGACCATAGACTCAAAATACAGACGTATCATAAATTTCCATTTTATGAACTATTTATAAAAAAAATTTCATGTCCCTGCATCGATTACGTTGTGAGATAACCGTGTTCCCTTTTACCTATGTCTCCCATTTAAATGCACGTAAAATTTGAATTCCCGCCGCGCTTGAGAATCAAGATGGCGGATTACATTGGTCAAGTGCGTGACACGACCTGCCCTTACTAATGCTCTACTGGCGCCATAAAGTGTGAACGGAAATAATGCGAACTATTGGCAGTAACGAAATGTGACGCACGGGGTAGTGTTAGAATATCTGGTGGTTGATTTAAGAATCAATTTCGCCTTTATACTTATATTTTTGCATGCGAAGAGCAAGAATTCACAATGCCGATATAATATAACGTAGAAGAGCTCACATAATAAACACAAAATTACTTAAAACTCCAGTTCAAGATTTCTGAGTTTTCCATTGCCGCCATTTTGACGTCCACTTCCTACGAGGGGAAGGGAGCGAGGGAGCATCCGCGTTCCCTAGTTCACTTACCCTTCGTTCCCTTGCGCCCTCAACCGATTGGATCCACCCTTGCTGTCGTCACATCCGTAAGTTGACGATCGAAAAGTGCACGAAGGGTGAATAATTGCGAATTGGAAAACGGCCTCTATAGAGACGGAAGAACTAAAATGGCGGACGTCTCAATTCCCATAGTGGAAGTGTATGGAACGACTCGACCCTATGAGGGAGTAGTGTAGAGAACTGCCATCCAGAGGACTCTGCGCAACGCCGAACTGTGAAGGCCCCCGTACCAAGGGGATACCCATAAGGATAATGCGTATAGGTTTTGATACACCAGTGCCATCTATGCCAGTGGTCCAATGCTGCCGCGAAGTTTGAATGCACATCTCGGCGCGTGTTTCAATTTTTTTTACGCGTCACGATAGAGCGTGCTATTCAGGCCTAATAATGATACTGCAATTGCGAGAAACTTAAAAGCAGTGAATGTAGGAAAATCTTCCTGAAGAACTTCCCCAGGTTACTAAAGCAGTAACCATAATACAAGATTAATGTACAAAGTCAACTGGCGATCTGGTGGTTGGTAAGAATAATGATCTCGGAAACTTACTTCAGTGGACATTAGTATTTATTGATACAATAACTGGCAAAAGAAATACAACAATAACAATTTCAATATGACATACTAGAGATGAAATCTGAGAAAGTTAACCATTCTACAAGCACATGAGATGCACAAGCAACAAATATCAATGACAACATGAGATGAGCAGCCTTTGCGTAATAGGAGAAAGATTCCATTACTTAATTAAACACTCCACAGTTATAGACAAAGAGGGTGACCCAATTTTCCTTGAGGTAGATGTATCTTGCAATAGCTCTGGTACAGGGAAAACAATGCTAATCCTGAAACCATAGACCATAACAATACTTCACTAGAAATAAGCATGCAAGTTTGGATATCATTTCATGGAAGATAATTATTTAATTATGAAAGGAGGACATTATTTCGTAGGAAGTTGTTCATGATGAGTACCCATTAAGATATGCAACATATCTTGGCAGAGGAGTCTTAAAATGAAAGGTTCTTATAAGTTAATATCAATCACTTATACGAAAGAAAGTATTCCAAAAGTAGAAAACGAGAAAAGTGAAGAATATTTTATACCAATGTAGTAGAAATTAAGTTCTTACTTCAAAATGAAAGAGATTAAAGTTTTAAGAAATGTAAACATCGTAGAACACTTAATGAATGATGCTCAATTAATGACAATTAAACAGTTGAAAGGACAGAGTTGAAATAGCAAATTACATACATAACCAACAAAATGATTAGCATTAAACAAACGAAAGCATAGCACTAGCGATAAATGAGTAGTTTGAACACTAGAAAAACTGCAAGTACAATGAAAAACATATTGAAATATAAGGAATACAAGACACCATAAAATTTTGAAAACATGAGAAAAGGTTAGCTAATCACAGGTTGAAATCAAAATGGAATAATGAAGGAAACAGAATTACTCACACTTTCATCACCAAATACATTTCATACCCACGCAATTTAGCAATAACCAAGATCATTGAGACTCGTATCCTTCATCGAGCACATTCCAAAATCGTAAGGGACACTGTAAGCAATAAAAAAAAGTCTGCAGTTAACACTAATGACTATCAATAAGCCTCAATATCACGTTTGTTTACATCGAGATTCAATATGGCAGCCCCCAGTTCATTACTGCTCAGAAAAACAGGCTACACCAGCGCCTCTATGTTGGGTAGGCCGTTGGACCTGGGGCTCCGGAAAAATCGAATCGAAAGAGGTTTTCTATACGATATATCAACAATGTAGTGTTTATGATTTTGGAGTATAGGTCATGTACCTATACTCCAAAATCATAAACACTACATTGTTGTAATAATAAGGAAGGTCAGGAGAAGAAACTGTATACGATATATCGCAGTTCTGTCGGCCCCTTGCCCCAGTGGTCCAACCAAGGGGGCGACAAAACTGCGATATATCGTATGGAAAACCTCTTTTGTTGGACCACTGGGGCAAGGGGCCGACAGAACTGCGATATATCGTATAGAAAACCTCTTTCGATTCGATTTTTCCGGAGCCCCAGTGGTCCAACGGCCTACCCAACATAGAGGCGCTGGTGTAGCCTGTTTTTCTGAGCAGTAATGAACTGGGGGCTGCCATATTGAATCTCGATGTAAACAAACGTGATATTGAGGCTTATTGATAGTCATTAGTGTTAACTGCAGACTTTTTTTTATTGCTTACAGTGTCCCTTACGATTTTGGAATGTGCTCGATGAAGGATACGAGTCTCAATGATCTTGGTTATTGCTAAATTGCGTGGGTATGAAATGTATTTGGTGATGAAAATGTGAGTAATTCTGTTTCCTTCATTATTCCATTTTGATTTCAGCCTGTGATTAGCTAACCTTTTCTCATGTTTTCAAAATTTTATGGTGTCTTGTATTCCTTATATTTCAATATGTTTTTCATTGTACTAGCAGTTTTTCTAGTGTTCAAACTACTCGTTAATCGCTAGTGCTATGCTTTCGTTTGTTTAATGATAATCATTTTGTTGGTTATGTATGTAATTTGCTATTTCAACTCTGTCCTTTCAAGTGTTTAATTGTCATTAATTGAGCATTATTCATTAAGTGTTCTGCGATGTTTACATTTCTTAAAACTTTAATCTCTTTCATTTTGAAGTAAGAACTTAATTTCTGCTACATTGGTATAAAATATTCTTCACTTTTCTCGTTTTCTACTTTTGGAATACTTTCTTTCGTATAAGTGATGGATATTAACTTATAAGAACCTTTCATTTTAAGACTCCTCTGCCAAGATATGTTGTATATCTTAATGGGTACTCATCATGAACAACTTCCTACGAAATAATGTCCTCCTTTCATAATTAAATAAATATCTTCCATGAAATGATATCCAAACTTGCATGCTTATTTCTAGTGAAGTATTGTTATGGTCTATGGTTTCAGGATTAGCATTATTTTCCCTGTACCAGAGCTATTGCAAGATACATCTACCTCAAGGAAAATTGGGTCACCCTCTCTTTGTCTGTGGAGTGTGGAGTGTTTACTTAAGTAATGGAATCTTTCTCCTATTACGCAAAGGCTGCTCGTCTCATGTTGTCATTGATATTTGTTGCTTGTGCATCTCATGTGCTTGTAGAATGGTTAATTTCCTCAGATTTCATCTCTAGTATGTCATATTGAAATTGTTATTGTTGTCTTTCTTTTGCCAGTTATTGTATCAATAAATACTAATGTCCACTGAAGTAAGTTTCCGAGATCATTATTCTTACCAACCACCAGATCGCCAGTTGACTTTGTACATTAATCTTGTATTATGGTTACTGCTTCAGTAACCTGGGGAAGTTCTTCAGGAAGATTTTCCTACATTCGCTGCTTTTAAGTTTCTCGCAATTGCAGTATCATTATTAGGCCTGAATAGCACGCTCTATCGTGACGCGTAAAAAAATTGAAACACGCGCCGAGATGTGCATTCAAACTTCGCGGCAGCATTGGACCACTGGCATAGGGTGCTTTCCAATCACCTTGCGCAGATTAGCTCACATCGCAACAGATTGAAACACATTAGCGCACACTGAAACAGACGATTGGAACGCATCTGCGCTCGTGTGTTTAGAAACGGTGGACTGATCGGCGGCAAAAGTTGAATGTTTAAATGACCTGTAGCTTTTGAACTGACCTTCGCCATATTATTAATGAAGAATGATGATAAATGTTCGTTTATATTATTTTTTATTTATATAAGCACTAGTAAGTATTAATTGAAATAAAATAATGGAACTATCGCTACATAATAATTACCTCTCCCGAACCGCTGCAGTGCCGGCAGTTATACCAGTTGTACTTCATTTCGCATTTCTGGATTGAGATACACGTACAACTTACATCCACATCACGCAGGTAAAGCCGTAAAAAATGTTAACACTGCATTATAAATCTGCCGATTCGATAGTTATTTTGCGGTACTGAATTACAATTAATGGAATGCAATTAACGCCACATGAACGTTAAAGGAAATTTGGTATATAATACGCCCGCTATCCATGTAAGCTAATGAAATAAACCTGCTTAGAATCTAAGCAATATAACATTCCAGTTTAATAGCTTACATTCTCCATTTCTAGAAAATCTACTAGGCACCTCTTGCTATCGTCCTATATGCTCATATGTTATATCAATCATTACGTTTGACGAAGATAATATTATATTTCCCAAATTACGAGCTTCATTAAACTTATGTAAAACATATACAGATCAAATTATTGCTTATTATTCTCAAATGATCATCATACATATCTTCGAGATGGTGGAATTCATTTTCCGTCAGCAATATATTTTCCCGCCATCACAAGTTTTGTCTGCTAGCGCAGACGAACAACGGTGCAGGATGTGTTCCCATCTGTTTAGCGCAGATGACGTCACAGCTGCGATTGGAACACGCTCTGAGCTAAACAGTTTAAAACAGATCAGCGCAGATACGCGATTGGAAAGCACCCATAGATGGTACTGATGTATCAAAACCTATACGCATTATCCTTATGGGTATGTCGCCCCCTTGACTGGGGCTCCGGAAAAATCGAATCGAAAGAGGTTTTCTATACGATATATCGCAGTTCTGTCGCCCCCTTGCCCGTACTGCCATTTGATTTCGGAACGGTTTGGCAGCACCGGCAGTACTGCCAGTGAATCTCGGGACGCGCTCGTTATCGGGGCTGGTGGTTAACTGTGTGTCGTGACAAGTGTATTGTGCTGAATAATTTAAGAGGTATGTAATAAGTCATCTCACGTGTTTATGGTTGTAGTGAATTGGTTAACTCTCATGCCCTTTATTTTGTGTGTATTAGGTAGAAACACTCCCTTAGAATTGGGGCGTAAACCGGTACATCATGGCCACGGCCAAAACGCCGATGTCAACTTTGAATGAGTATATGCTGAGAAAGGGATTTACTCCTCAGTATGAGCTCATTACGGATAGTGCTGGACACGATACTTTCTTTCAGTACGTCGTGACAGCAGGAAATGTCCGAGGTATGGGCGATAATCCATTGCTTATGAAGTACTCAAACTTTTCGTTGCTATTAAAACTTGTTCTGTTTTAGAGACGGGAAGTGGACGTTCCAAGAAAGAGGCGAAGCATAATGCTGCCTTAAAGGCTTTGGAAACATTGGCCAATTCTGATAAATTAGTTCGTGCGCAGCTTCTGGTTACAAGTGGCGTTACCACAAAAGTGTAAGTGCGTTTTTTCCAACTTTTGGTTTCATTATTGTGATCATTTTTCCTTTGGTATCCGGTCCTTTTAGTGGGGATTCCGCTTGCAAGAGAAAGCCATTTTTAATTTTTTTTGTCATTACGACCTCTCTCATGCAAGCGTGATTAACCAAAGAATTCAAGTGCCATGTGGGTGAATATCACTGGGAGGTAATATTTTATCGGATGATTTCTCTGTTAGTTACCATTTCTGCTGGTTTTTATGTCGTGGAAAGTGCTCAAAAATTACTTAATGTGTTGTCAATGTACCGAGGTGCTGAAGGAACTGGATGATGTAATATTGGACTAAATGTAGTTATGTGATTGACCCCTTACCTACTGTACCTCTATTTTCTATTTGTACAAAGTTTCTATAGTTTTTAGGTTATTCCGTTATGAGTATCATAACATGCCATCGAATGGAACTCAATATCTTAGGCCTTGAGTAAGCATTTTTCATATTTTCATGAAAATGTGAAACAGTGTAGAATTTCTGTCAGCATTCTGTTCATATTTTAGTTTTTGATGCCATAAATCCATAAATTGCTGATCTTACCTTTAATTCAATTCCTTCGGCAATTTTTAGATTTATGACAGAAAGCTAGAAGACTCCCAAGCATTAATGGAGAGGTATGCTTCGAGTTGAAAATTCTCTAAACACTTCGTAATATGGCACTGTTTCTCCTGCTTAGCTTTGGATGTGGTTGATGACGAGTGGCTCAAATCACTAGAATCTGATAACCAAGGTGCAAATAAGGGTGCCAGTGCAGGAAAGGTGAGTTGAGGATCCATCCGCCTGCACTCTGATTGGAGGTGAAGGGAATGAAAGGTTTGTCCTTTTTGTGATTCCCTCGGTGACTTACACTCTTCAAGTGTCCCGAGTCCTGTATCTCTAAGGAAGGGAGAGGGGGTAGAAAAAGGAAGGTAAATGGAAAGGAAACACCTCAAGCTGTTGACTCACTAGCTGTCTCGACTTCTGCAACCTTTGTGGTTCTCTCCGCGGTGCCTAAAGTCCCGTTCTGTAACCAAAACGCAAATCCCCATCACTCAGATAATATACCCCAGCCAATGCCACTGGAGGAGCAGTGTGGTGCAGAGGAATGCCAAACAACTCTTTTCAATACCTTGCCTACATACTGTGCACCATTATCAGATATCATTACTTCCGGACATCCACACTCATTAATAACGTGAGTGCAACAATATTAAGCCACATGCTGACTATTGACGGAATGCTGGTATTGCTATCGACCACCAAATGCAATAGGATGGTTTCCTATTTTTTTTATTGCCTAAATTAAAAGATGTACTATAGCGTGAAATAAGTACTCCTGGAGTACTTATTTCACGCTTTATGATTTTTTAATCTATTTTTCGCGTTTAAATGAAAAGTGAAAATTTTCAAGCATGCGAAAACGCAACATCTAATTTTGAATGCTGGGAAAAATCCATGTGACATCATTCTGATTCTGGCTGCCACCTTGGTGCAAGGCTATGAGCACTGCTACGATGCAGGCTGCTAGCAGGTAGCAGAGTAACCTGCTAGCAGATAGCGCTTGGATTAATAAGGATTATTAATACCTTATCAAACAAAGGAAACTTTCCCACCATAGGCAGTTTTAATAGTTGATTGTTAAGACATGTTTCCATGAGCTCTGTGGCTCATGCACGCATAGGTAATCTCAGACAATGTAAAACTCCTATCTACTCGTGTAGATACAGTAAACTCTTGATTTTACGAAGTCAGTGGGACCGGAAAATTGGCACTTCGTAAAATCGAGTTTCGTAAATTCAAAACTTTTTCATAAGTCACGAAAAAAATGTTCGCTTATGTTTCTTCCGCCGTTTTTTGTCTTTAGCGGTCTTATTTAAATGTTTTCGGTGGTTATTCTTGGTATAATTCATAGAAAAGGCTTTTTGCTATCGATTTATGATGTGAAAAATCGTTAAATAATTATTCCACCATAAAATTCCCATTTCTTGTTCATACTTCAACATCAACGATCGCTAAAGAAATTCCCGACCAGTCTAGAAAACGTAATCAAATAATGAATTGCAATGTTTATTATAAGAAAGTTATGTTATAAATTTTTGGTTAGAAGCGAATAGCAACTATTAAGTATGCTGAAGATAGATATTTGTTTCTGACACCCACGGAATTTTAGCTGCCGCCGGCCTAACCGCCATTTACGTCGCCCTCTATCGCTCAGTGACGAGAAAAAAAAGAAAAACGACGGTCTTAGCCCGTTTCCAAAATAACCTTCGTAAGTTAATATTTCGAGTTACTTCGTATTTTCAGCAGAATGTGCTCTATTTTCACTGAGATTCAATTACGATGATAAATAAAGTAGGATGTGATTATCTTCTGGCGAATATTTGAAGTAAATTCTGTTCTCCGTCCGACTACTGTGTTCCATCATCTTTGCAGACGTTGCCATAAAAGACTCAATTCTTCATCAGGACCATATTCTTCATACCGGGTGTGAGGTGACCTGTTCATATAGTATGTTTCTCTCCTTTTATGCCGACAGGAGCAAGGTTCCAACCGGAAAACGACAGGAGAAACATCTTACAGTATCGGAGAAATAGAGAGAGAAACATTATTATCCACATTGATTGTTTTCCGACAAGAGACGTTTTATCATTTCTCAACGTGGTAACGTATTGGTTCACTTGCGTGAATTCCCAAAAATGATACGCAAAAACCTGTACCTTCACCTCATTTAGTTTTCGTGTTTCTTTTTCCGCCGTATTGAAAGTTATGCAAAGGATCATTGACATAGAGCGAAGATTTTCTTAGTTTTAGCACTAAAAAATAGGCGTGCCATAATCGTAAATAAATATAGAGTGGGCAGCGAAGAGAAAATAATTAAATTTCAATTTTAAAGTCAGCAGGGAAGAAGAGAGAATTTTATAAGCACGGCACCATTTCCCCGATAGTGGAAGATACTTCTCCAGCCTCTCTCCGGTTAAAAACTTACCCCCGTTGCCGGTAAAGATGAACCATGCCCTTCTCCACAGTCGGAGAACATTCCCAGTGGGTGGGGTGAATAAAGAGTGGGATAGGGATTGCCTGAGGAAAGAAGTGTGGTCAGCATAAGGAGTGGTGAAGGGGGCAGGAGAAAGAAGGGTGGGGAAAGGTCCTTCAGCTCTGCCTCAGACCACGTTTGGGGGCCGTATTTTGTTACGACGCACGCAAGCTCAGTGACCTTAGGAAGGGAATGAATGGGAAATGCTGGGGAAGGAGGGGTTTGGGATGCTTAAGGTGGGTGTCAGCAAGATCAGCCAAAGGCGGCAGGAGGGAGTAAACAATTGGCTTTGGAAAGAAAAAACTCTCAGCATGGGAGAACTGGGAAGCGCGTGAGAAGAAAGTTCATGGCTAGAATTGGAAGTGCGTCTTCATTACGAGAAGCCTGAAATATAAATTGGCGGTAAATAGAGCCCAATACTTAAGATATATTAAGTTGTTTATTCACAAAGGTCAATATATACACGAAATTATATTACCAAAAAAAAAACTTTTTTTTTGCCTTTTTCCCTTCTCCATCGCCGCTTCCACCATGGTTTCTAACTTGCATAAGTGGTAATTAAATTGGGGGTCCAAATCGTTAGCCAGATCAAAATGTCTTAATGTTTGGAAGGCAGCGTATACTTCTTTTTTATTAGGTGGAATTACTTCCTCACTTTCATCATCGTCGTCACTGCTATTCTGACTAGGCCCGGCCGCTGCTTCTTCCGACACAGGCACCGGCGTCGAATCGTCGCAAGCCTGGAGATTATCATCTAGCGCAATATAATCGCTTGATGTTGCGCGCTGTGCTCCTCCTGCTTTTTCCAAATATTTTTTAAAATCTTCTTTTAAGCCACTAATCTCCTCCGCGATTTCATCTGCCGCAGCTTCCTGAAGGTACAACGTAACGATTCAACCAGAGCCGTGATATTAAATCAGTAAAATTACTATGAGGTTAGTTGTATCAAATATCAACCTCGGGAACATCCTTATGATGCGCTATCGGAGGGAATCCGACCGATTTCCAGCAATTTGCGATGGTAGTGGAGGAAATCTCCCTCCAGGACTCGGCTATGGCGCGGATTGCATGTATCAACGTCCATTTCGGGATGTTATTAATTTCTGTTCCCATTTCTAAAAGTGGCAAATAGATTTGTAAGAATGATAATCATGAATAAAAATATCTAAATCGATATCCAAACGCACATGAGCAAAATAGATGAATATATACATACCGATCCATCGCAAGTAATACCGCTCAAGCTTCTTCCGGTACAGGACTTTAAAATTCTGGATAATGCCTTGGTCCAAGGGCTGGGACTTGCTAGTCGAGTTCGGGGGTAGAAAAAGGACTCGAACATAAGCCAATTTTAGATCTTCCACGTATTTATGGACGGTGGCATTATCCATTATTAAAACAATTTTGCGGTTCTCTCCAGCAATTTTTCTCTGTAGACGTATAACCGTTTGCTGGAAATTTCTCGGGTCATCCAGCTGTTTTTATTTGCATGGTAAAAAACTGGGAGGGCTTCCAATTTTACATGTTTTAAGCACCGTGGCCTTTCAAATTTCCCAATGACAACGGGCTTGATTTTTTCCGTGCCCGTTTGGTTGACGCACAGCCCCACAGTAACACGCACTTTACTCTTTTTCCCCCCATGGCACCTTTACCCTTTGAAACCCAGGGTTGCGTCAGGTAATGCTTTAAAAAATAGCCCTGTTTCAGGGACCAGCGAGGGTGAGCTCGTCGAGGAAAGGGTCCCGGATTAGGGACCCTTCGAAGTGCTTCGGCGAAAAGTAGCCAAGTAGTCTTCGAAGTACGTTCACAGCAGTGCAAAGGGTTAATTAGGGGGGTACGAAATACTCCGCGCGACCTTCCTGACATGCTAAACTACGAATTATTGTCGATGCTATGTTTACGAACAGGCACGTAAATAGGGGCATAATGTCAGCCGCGATATTTTTACCGAACTCCTACTTCCCCTAAATTCCCACAGTGAGGTTTTTGGCGACCCATTTCTCTCCAAAGTTGCATTATCATTTACGATTTCGCACTTTTGATGGACCACAGTTGGAAGCGCTGATTTTTTAGCTACTTACGCCGGCGTAACTAGTTTTGTTGACAAATTTTTCGCCGTAGTTCGTATAAACGAATGCCATTTGCTCTTAGGGACCGAGCCGAGGTTCGTAAATTCAAAAAATTTCGTATAATCGAAGCTTCGTATAATCGAATAGCGCCATGTATTTAGCATAGGCTTTTCACCGGGACCGCAATATCACTTCGTATAATCGAAAACTTCGTAAAATCCTGCTTCGTAAAATCAAGAGTTTACTGTACTAGGCCACTGTGACGTCACGTGGAGTGGATTGGCATGGGCGCCAATCTGGCCTTTATCAAATGAGGTTAAAAATGACCATTGACATTCGTCTAAACTGGGATTTCTAAAACCAAATAATTAGTATATTATGAAGACACTAATCGTGGGTAACGAATCACAATCACTACTAGAGGTGGGTTAAACTGTTCATTTTTATGAACCGTTCACTTTGATCCTGTTCAGTAAAAAGAACAGTTCAAAATATCGGTTCATAGTGAACAGGTAGGGTCATCTGGTAGAAAATATTGTTAATCATGCGTTTAGAGTACATGAAAGCTTAGTGTGGTGTGCGATTAATAGGTTATTACAAGCTTGCCAAAGTTTGCAGATACAAACAAGTAATTTGATGTAATTTGGAGCCAAATATGTGTTTCCCACTATCATCAGTTGAGAACTCTTAAGCGACGCAGGGTAAAATATAGATTAAACCCGTTAAAAGTAAATATCTGTACGACCAACCTAAGAAAAACATAAATAGTGGATACAATGTACACATTTTATATTGTCATCATATACTCTTTTTTAGTTATAGACTTAGTTTTTGGCGCCTACGATGAAATTTTTTAACCTTTTCCCTACCGTACACGTATATATACGTGTGGACGTTTCCTGACCCGGGAGACCACGGGCGTATATATACGTGTGAGATTTTCCCGGTCAAGAAAACGAAACCCGTATATATACGTTTTCGAGCTCTCCCCCTTTCAGGACTGTCGTGGGTTTAGGTCGCATTTGTCTCGGGACCCAACGCTTCGGGGTTTAGGATTAACCCTCCGAATCCGGGAGCAGGTACCCGGACCCTTCGTCTTTTATAACCTCTCTCAGCGGTAAGGGACAGCGGTCATACAATTGTTTATAGAGTCAATTTTCGAAATAAATATTTGTTCATTTCTCAAGAAATATAAACTAAGAATTGAATTGTTTGTCTTTTGAGCAGCGTTTACAATTTTTAAACGTAATTCTACGACAAATATTAACTTATCTCGAGTTATGTATAAACATCAACATGGAAATTGTTGCTGCGTTAAATGCTTTGATAATGGCCTTAGAACTTCGTTTAAAATTTGACAATGCTCAGATAAAAATGAGGAATTATATTCAATGCCTGTAATTTACGTGCAAGCAACAATTATCCATTTGCTAAATACATATAAGCAATACATAAGTTGACCGCGAACCAATGCCGCAGGTATGGTCGTAAACCCGGAAAGGAGGGAGCACAACTACTCTTGGAGTCCGAGATAATACGGAGTCCCACCGTGGAGGGGTCGAAAAAGGTTCAGCGAGACCCTTCTTAACGAATGCCCTCCAAAAATGCTCCGTACCACGAGAAAGAAGAGTCTCTTGGGGAGCGGTACAGCAGTCAAGCTAAGACGAAAACTCCGCGGTCTCGAAAGGGTTAAGTGCGATGTGATGTGAAATGTGGATGCATCTCCAAAAATATTGTTTAAAACGCGATTCATGAACTTAAGAAACGATTAAACTCCTAGTTAGATGATGCACCTGAAAAAACAAAGTCCAAAGACTTTAATTGTTTCTTAAGTTCATGAATCGCGTTGTAAACAACATTTTTGGAGATGCATCCACATTGCACAATACAGCGCACTTAAAAAATTAAAATTTCATCGTAGGCGCCAAAAACTAAGTCCAAATATCAACTTGGTAAAGGGACCGAAAAAAATGTTTCACAATCATGTGTTCAATCGTTTCCTAAGTTCATGAATCGCGTTTTAAACAATATTTTTGGAGATGCATCCACAGATCCACAAATGTTCAAAATACGAAAGCAAAATGAACGCGATATCCCAACTGAACGCCCCGAGGAAACTAATATTTGATCTAATATTTCGAACGGTTCTAAAGAACTGATATTTTAAATATCAGTTCAAACATTAGTTATTTCGAACGGTTCGAAAGAACTAATATTTTAAATATCAGTTCAAATATTAGTTATTTCGAACGGTTCGAAAGAACTAATATTTTAAATATCAGTTCAAATATTAGTTAGAACGAACGGTTCAGTGGCTATCGGAGGGGAATAGTAGAGAAAGAAGGGGAGGGGCTCGGTCGTCTACGACGCACTTCGGCGGCCTTGGATGGCCTCCCTCGTAACCGCCATCTGTTGTACCCACAACGTACTTGCTCGAGTAAGCTGCAGTTCAAAATGCCTCTTGATGATCATACCTACTGTACCGAGTACGCCGCAATTGTGCAGTGCCAACATGAACAGTGAACAGGGTGTTTTAGAGAACGGTTCATTTTCGAACTGGTTCATTTCAGTGAACAGTTCGTTTTGGCAGTTCGGTTCTTTTTGACCCATCTCTAATCACTACCTTTCGATTTCTTTGATGAAGGAAACTACCCTATTTTCAACAAACATCAGAATGTAATGGGATCCCTGCCTAGACCTGGGCATGGGGCTGATGATATCCATGGACTCTACTGTCCAATGTTTAATCATCTTCTGTGATTCCATCAAACCGGCCAGATCACTATGTTCTGACAGCTTTTACATTCCCACACGTAACGACTCATGTCATGCCTAAACCCGGGCCAGAAATAAAATTTTTGAATATTTTTCAATGTTTTGAAAATTCCATAAGTCTTCTGCTGAAATGATTAATCTGTAGTAGCTGCTTTCTATTTTCTAAAGGCATTTTTCAATTTTCTAAAAGCCTCATCTTGTTCTCTCCCTCTTCCCCCCCCCCCTCTAGATGGGTGCCAGGCTTTTCTTTCTCAGCAAATCAGTCAAGAGGCCATGGCAGCAAAACGGGGAACAAATTGCCGTTGTAGCTTCCCACCCCCAACCGTTTATATAAAAAATTTCCAGTGAAATTTCTCAAAACTGGATTCATCTATATGAATGTACAACCCTGCCCTTAGTTAGAACTGAATGAGCTTGTGAATTCTTCTCTTCAAAGTAAGATGTAAATGGTTTGCTTAAATATTTCATTCCATGCACATGAGTGATGCTCACGCACATGCCTATAGAAAGAAGTGCACTGGTGTTTTATGATCCTATGGTTTTTCTTTCCAATGAGATGTGGGGCACAGGAAAGCATATTTATGGAAACTAACAATCTGCCCTATGGAAAACGTTTGATGATTAACCATCATTTTCTATTCACTTTTTGATTGTTTACTACTAATATATGTGCACCTTTAAGCACCGATTTACTTGTGTTTATTCATCACAATAATTTTCAATGGTTATTTTCTGTTTTAAAACTTCTATTTTGTTGCATGATACTTAACACACTACACCATGGGAACGATTGTGCTCTATAGCAGTTTCAATGTCCAAAATGTCATCTGTGTTCACTGATGTTCCAACGAGAGTATATTCCATTCAAGGTGGGATGTGGGCTGGGATACTTCGGAAAAATTCTTTCTTGGGTCTATTACACTTTGTCTTACTGAACGGCACATGATTGAATTTCCCTGGCTGAAGAGTTGTGTTGTTGGAAAATGCCCGGTTGTATGAGAATATTATGAGGACAAAATTTTGGAAGATGAATGAGTTTCAAATAGTTCCTGAGCTGGCCGCAATCAGACGCTAATGAGCTAAGCCGAAAGTCATTGTTAGACACCTTTTGGGGTAATAGGTGATTCATGCAGCAGTTGACCTCCAGAAACTGGGAACTTTGAAGCAGGTAGGCTGAAAAAGGTCAGTGGGTGAGAAAAGGGAGGGCGCGAAACACGTTTCTATTGTTCTCGTGTAACTTCATATTTTTTGGAGGGAGAAAGAGGGAAGGGTGAAACACGATTCTATTATTCTCTTATAACTGGATATTTTCTTTTGAAGCTTTTCATTTATGGTCTTCGTGATGCGAACCCTGCGCGAGCTGGGACCTTTTCACCTTTTGTTTGATATTGGAGAGGAGGAAAGCATCGGAGGAGTGGCCGAGGGCTATTGAATGGAGGGGTAGCGGATTTTGGGAATTGTGCTACGTAGTTACTATCCCATGGCACTGAGGTTCTCCTGGTGGGGAAAGCGGGGATTTTTGGATTTTTTCACCCAATCATTTTTGGCTCCCCACGTCGAACTCTTTTCACCGCTGTAATCTACGAATTTGATGTAGTTCGTCAACTAGTCTATAACGGCACTGCATGCACTAAACGTTGAGTTCTTTACAATTTTCTAAGTCAACTACCAACGACAGTGTAGGCCGCAAAATTCAGAGTATTCGAAGTATTCGAGGTTTTCGAGTATTCGCGGATACTATTCGCACATCTCTACTTTTACTGCCACCGTTGGTAGAGCGGAAACTGCCAGGGGCCGATTAATCGGCCTAAATAATTTCACTTTTTTTTTCGTGATTGTGGCCTTTTCAACGGCTGTAATTTATGCAAACCCCCATAATATATCTATGGTTATAAGATATAAACATATCTTAAGAATTGGGAAAAAAATCGAGACCTTAAATATAATTAAGTAGCTGAAAAATTTTTAAATGTGAAATGTTGCTAACTCCGGAAAATAGCCTTGGCAGTCTTCATACATCCCACATCCTGAAATGGGCTGGCAGTGAAAGGGTTAGGGTGCCTTCACAGTTCGGCGTTGCGTTGACGCCGCAGCTAGCGAGCCCATCAGAGCCTGTCTTTGAGAATTGATGACGTCACGTCTCCAGCTCGCTGCATCGTCGCAGAAAAACTGAACCTGTCGGATTTTCTCTGCGTGAAGGCGGCAGTACGCCGGCGATTTCGAATTGGTGTTTGTCTATGGGAAGCTTAGGTATACAAATATGCAAGATTAGCTCCAATGGGAGTGACAAATGCTGTTTATTTCATTATTTACTATTATTTTGAAGTGTTAAGCATAGATATTTCGTATCTTTCCTAAACATAGGATAAATGTTAACCCTAAATTATATTACAATCACTGAGGAGCGTAGATTAGCATAAATCATACCCGTCAATTGTATCACAAGCTAAATACGGCTTGAGAGCTCCTTGTTGGTGACTACGGTCGTTTAAATTCCAATTGATATCTAATAATTGTGCCCCCATGATCTACTCAGTTAGAGCTATTTAGATAACATGACTAGGGGAATCTATTTGAACAACAGTTATCATTAATAAATATTCCTGATAACATTCCAAGTTACTCATGTTCACTGAGTGTATGTAAATAGCTATTTTTCGAATATTCCAAGTTGGGAAATAAAATTTAAAGATCATAATAATGCATAGGCAAGGGCCATCATTACATGCATGATTATTGAAATTATGGTCGCCATATTAACTTCAAATGCTATTTATAGTTGCGAAGAATATTTTAAGAAATGAAATTGCATAAAAATACACAAAACAACATATGTATAGTGTGTTTTGCTCGAAATCATAAGATGATATGCTCCCATGCCGATTTTTAGGAGCCAATGCATTTTGCCTTTCATTTGTTTTCGCAACGCAGAACTGTGATGGGCTCCAACTTGCTGCGATGAGTTAGCTCTGCCCCCAAGTATGCAACGCCGAGCTATGAAGGCACCCTTAAGGGTGGGAAATATGTGTAGTGGGAGAAATCCACAGACAAACCTGGATCCCCCCCTATTTCCGTTTGAGCACTTTAGCCTGTAAAGCTACCGAGGCATCATTCGTCCCTATTAGCGATGTGCAAGGAGTGCTTGTTGATCTCGACTCGAGTTGAAAACTACTCAGGAGTATCGAGTCGAGTCGAGTTTGGTCATCTCTGGATCTGGCAATATGATAATATATATGCGACAACATATTCTAATTTTCAAATCCCTTTGTGAATTTTCTGTCCTGAATGCTTAGCTTGATGTAAAAAGTGAAAGATTATGAGGAATGTTGATGGTAATTGCGTCTGTATTAGGAAATGAATGAAAATTAAAGAGTCTTGAAAAGTTCCATAAGCACTATGGGAATGAATTAACCTATGGTAATATGTGGTGAATTTAATTAATATTTATATGTATATGTAGCCGAACTGCCAGAAACAGCCCTGAGTAAAAGCATTTGCACCATTGTGATAATGCTTCATGATAGCGCTTCCTGTCGGCAGATTTTTGAACTTACTGGCATCGACAACACTGTAACCGAAACTACTCGACTCGACTCAACATTCGTAATGCCACTCCAATCGAGTCAGGTCAAATGCCAGTCGAATTTTCGAGTACTCACACATCCCTAATCCCTATGGATATTTGTGGACATAACTGGACAAGGTGGTAGTGTCCACACCTTGTGCGGTAGTGTCCGCAAATATCCAGTGGGAGGGATGATGCCTCGGTGGCTTAGTTGGCTAAAGCATTTGACCAGAGATTGGGGCATCCAGGTTCAAATCCCGGTCAAGGCAAATGATTTTTTTCTCTGTGAATTTTTCGTACAATTTGTGCTTTGCAAGTGACTCCTGTAAAGTTATCTCCGTGGCTACTCCCAGGATACTTCTACATCTACATAATACCCTGCAAGCCGCCTGAAAGACGTGTGGCAGGGGGTGTTAGGACACCAGCCATATACACATAAAAAATGAAGTGCTCTAACGAAGATGGAACTAGCATTTATTGAAGTCCTTTATGGTTCGGGGAAAAAACGAATTCCCATATCTATCCATTCGGCAAAACATCTCTCTTAATTTATCGCTTCTATCGGACCTAGAAATTTAGTGTGGCTCTAATATTATGTTCTCTGTGTCACTCTTAAAGATATCCATTCTCAATTGTTCAAGCAAACTAAGCCTAGTGCGTGCAGCCTCCCAAGTCTCAAGCGGTTCCCAGCCTAATGCGCTTAAACCATATATGCGTAGTTTTTGAGGTAGGTTTTGCAGGAAGGTTTTGTCTGATTGTTCTGCAAGGGTTGTGGAAAGCAATTTGTTGTCAAGCAAGAAAGAAGAGTCATCATATCGTATCATTGAACTGTCGTGATTGAAAAGTTCCACAAGCTGGAGTGAATTACTGTTTTGATATGTTCTTTGTGGTGATGGGTGTGCATGTGTTGCAGGGCACTTGATAAGGATGACGCTGCGTCTGTGGCTGTCTCCCCGTATGCTGAGCAGGTGACGGAGAATTCTGTTGGTGCGCTGGCAGAGCTGTGTGCGCAACAGAACCTCAAAGAACCAGAGTACCAACTGGTGGCTGAGTCTGGTCCTGCGCATTCGAAAACATTTGTCATTCTCTGCCAGGTGCTTACGCTAAGGGAGCAGGGTGAGTAGCCATTGTTTATTGTCATCATCATGATGACAATCTATGATGCATTTTCAAGGGATTTGAAATGAACTTGACTTGAATCGAACATAAGGGATGTCAGGGAGTCTTAAGGCCGGATAACAGAAAAAATTAGCAAAAACAAGATTCATGAAATTTTGAAAGATCAATGAAAATTTTACTAAATGGTGTACGTATAAAAAAACTAGTGCGTACTGGATGCTATCTATCATACCTCAGAAGAACTAGCAGCGAATTGCCGCACACTATGTTGAAATGGAGTCAAGTAGTTGTTAATGGCTTGTCTTTCTTTTAATTTTGGGTCCTTTGATTTTATTCATTATGTTATTTTTCTTTCCAAGATGTCTTCTTTCATGATTCAGTGATTGAGTTCATGTAGCATGGATGTAAAATGATTGAAATAAATGTCTACGACACTGACGAGAGGGAGACAATGGCACAGCATTCAGTCGACGTGGGTCTGTTAATGAAGTGAGAATAAAGCGTTAGTTTTCCCGAAATTTCCCGACTTATTTTCTGTGCAACTCTTCCTATCCTTCTCTGATGGATGATGACAATGATGAGAGAGTCACGGCAACTTACAAATGCTTGGGACAGAATGCATTCTGGATGAATGACATTAATGGTGAATAAATCTGTTACCTATTTGTAAACCCTGCAACTCATGATATTACCTTATAAGCGTGTGTAAGAGGCGCACACGTGTAAGAGGCGCACCCCTATTTTGAGGATCAAAGCTATAAAGAAAAAAATTGCGGCATTTTTTTATCCTATCGTGCGGTGTTGCAGACGTATGCCTGGAATTTCGACAGTTATCGAAATTTCCTCTTTCAGTACTGTTTGAAAGAGGAAATTTTGATAACTGCGGCGGTAATAGTGGCATAAGAGGGAGTAGAAAAAGTTCCGATCCTCTCTTCGCATACGCCATCGCTCTACGTTGCTTGTCCTACTCATAAACAATTTTGTTTAAAAGCTCTCACAGGAGTATTGCAATAGAATTGCAGCCGTGGAAAATTTTAAGGCAAAACGCGACAGGCAGATAGCATGAACATTCCTTTAATAACCAGCCTTAGGATAATAACCACCTCATATATTTAAGGCCCCTTGCACACTGACCGATTTTGGACGGCCGGTAAAATATCGGCCGTCCACATTCCAATAGTGAACAATGGGAGAGCATTGGAGCTTGCACACGTACCGAACACGCGCCGGCACCGGCTAAATGCCGGTTAGCTGCCGGCCATTGTCACTGTGGATCGCCGTCGCCGGCTCAAAAACATAGCAACTTATCGTTTGACCGGTTAAAATCCGGCGTGTGTGCAAGCATCGCTTCGCCGGTAAAATATCGGCCGATATTTTTTACCGGCCATCCAAAATCGGTGTGTGTGCAAGGGGACTTTTTTCCTTTCCTGAACTCCACAGGAAAATAGGAAATTATCAAGTTACAGTCAATGGAAACGCATTTCATCCCTACCCCATCTCACCAACTGACCTTTTTCGGTCTACCAGGTTCAATTCTCCGAGTTTCTGGAGGTCAAATGCTAGGTGAGTCACCAACTGAGCTCGAAAATATATCTCGATATCTTTCAGCAATTGTATGACACGCACGAGGTTCTAAAAAGAATTAGACCTAACGCGACGTATATCTGACAGCATTTAAGTTTTTTGAGCTCTAATTGATTGACACAAAGATTTATAGCTAAAACAAGGCTACTAATATTCAACTTAGTCCTAACAGCACAATTTCGGAAGAAACAAGCGTAGCATAAGCGCATTCAAACGAGACGAGACGGACTGGAAACTTCAGGCAACGCAAACTGCGTATATCATATTGCTGCGCCTTCGCCCCTTTGCTTTGAAGACAACGACGTCACATGCAAGATCGGACGTGTTCTTCCCTTGCTCCTTCGCTCGTAGCCTCGTAGCTTGAAATATGGAGGGGAGGGTGCGCGCTCCTTCCCCTCGACCTCTCCTTCAGCGCTAATCCAACAATGAACACACTCGTTCGAATTTTTTAAACCGCAGGTTTTGACACCAATATAATTTTCAGTTGCAAAAATCCTCATATTAGCGTCTGAAGATAATTTTTGAAAAATCAGGTGCTCAGCGCAATGGAAATTTCTCGGCAAGACAGATGTTGACTATTAACCAGGTATGTCCTTCAAAACTACGTGTTTCTCTACGTTTGATAAGCGATTACTATATGCAGTATAAATGCCGCGGTATGCCCACTCGTGGCAGTAAATTTAGCGTGCGCTCCGGAGCGAATCACCCCGCGCGATCTTTTCAATGTTCACCTCTGGGATACCGACATGACGGCGCGATGCTTACTAGAAATTCAAACAGGAGCATTTTAAAAATACGTCACTATGGGAGAAACTCCCCTACCTGCTGCTTGTTTTTGACCCAGGGTTTCGGATGACTGACTCATGCTAAAAACCAAGGCCACTCAGTTCCCCTTGGACTTGGGACCGGGGAAGGGGAGGGGGGGAAGATAAGAAGTTTGTGTAAGAGGCGCACCCCCATTTTTGGCTGCAATGTCTGGGAAAAAAGGTGCGCCTCTTACACGCGTTTATACGGTATTTTGTTCGGAACGTACGTTGGCATCAGTGGAAATGATGAATCGTTGTGTGAAGGGACAAGTGATTAGAATAACCCGTTCAAATTCATAACATGTATGATTAAAAGTTATTAAAAAAGATTCAGAACATTTGAAAAAGTTCTTCCTCTGTAAATTGTGAAGGTAGAAGTTGTGAAAGTAATCTGGATGAGACTACCTGTAAATGGAAGAAAAATGGCACAATATTTTTACAATAAAACTAGAACATCAGTATTTTGCACCTCGATATTTTTCAATGAGCACCTGTCGCAAATTCCATATCATTTTCATGACCACGGACATGAACTTATTGGTAATAATCAAATCCTCCGAAAGGAGTTATCCCACAACGGCAAGTTACTGTAAATAGTAACCGATTGTGAATTTGAACTGTTTAATTTAGTGTTAGTAGTCGCAGCTAATCTTATAAGTGTGGAGAATGGGAGTAATTTGGGAAAAACTAGCACTGTCTGCACTTGAAAAAACTGGCTATTTCGCTCGTGGATTTTCTAAAAAATATATGAACCCTTGATTGGAAAAGAGTGCTTTCACTTGCAGAAACGGCATCTGAAGAACAGTATTTTAAAGAAAATGCTGATTCTTACTGCTGCAAAATGAGTGTATGTCAACGTCAGGAGAATTCATCTTCATGATTGTTGGAGCTCAATGAATGAAAAAGTAGGTTAATCATTTTTCAAGAAGGAAAATAAACAACTGTCATTCATGTGCCACGCATGATTCTGAGGCTGGAGAAATCCAGGATTTTTTTAGGACCCGGATCTCGGGATATTTTCGGATCCAAATGCATTTTCAATTGTCTGCTATGAAACGAAGTAGTTATTCAAGTTTCTTCTGGGTACATACAATCAAAGGAATGCTATTTAGATTTACATACACATTTAAATATTTTTACCGATAAAAAATCATTTTTATAAGCTTTCAGATCATTTTTAAAAATGATAAAATTTTTACACGCTCAGGACGTAAACCGTTATGCTTGCGTTTGGAAATGAAAATAGGTTCAATCTTCAGAAACTTTTGAAAGAAACCTTTGACTTAATTTTGATATTCCTCACATAAGTTTCCCCTGAATTTTGTCACTTTCTCATCACATACTGACTTGTGTTCCACCCTCAAATGCTTCAGTTGCGTTGAGGTGGATTTTGCACTCCCTAACGACAGTTTCACGTCACCGTGCACGCTTATGGGTCTCTTATTGTCAATAAAAATGTTTCTACACAATGAAAGACATTTTTATCGGTATATCATGAAATAGGGTAGTTTCCTTTGTCAAAGAAAACAAAAGGCATTGATTGCGATTCGTTACCCACCATTAGTGTATTCGTAATATACAAAGTATTTGGTTTTAGAAATCCCAGTTTTGACGAATGGCAATTGTCAATTTTAACCTCATTTGAAAAAGGCCAGATTGGCGCCCATATGATGCCACTCCACGTGACGTCACAGGGACCTAGTTTCTATATGAGTAGTCATGATTCATCATCAGCCTTCAATTTCTGATACAATTTCCAATTCAGAATTTCCAATGTTGACCAAAGGGTTCCTGGGCTTCCATAACCTGATAAATATGTATTATTACAGTCCTTTAGTCCAAATTGTGAACAGTTTTAATTAGGAGAAACACACAACACACCATACACTTTATATCAAATTCCAACAAAAATTAGCAAAACAAACTGTTTGAAAAAACATAAATAAAAAATATCATGGCAACCTACCACATTGCAAAATGCCATACTATTAACGGAATGCCATACTATGAATGGAGTATCCTGCACTGGATAAACTTAAGTTAGCTAATGGAGCAGTAGCCTGGGAAAACAAAGAGCAGTGATGTGTAGCCATGTATGCAATAGAAGGCGAGTAGGTATGTAAGTTTGGCAGCTGGAGCAAAAAATAGTGTTACAGTCTCCAGAGTTATACAAGGAATCGTTGGAAAGAACTGCATTAAAATACTTGGTAGTGATGTGGTGCATTAATGAAATTATGACAAGTCTGGAGTAAAAAATGCAAATTTTGGATACATCAAGGAAAGGTCAAAGCACAGAGGTTAGACACGATTTTGTTAGAAGCACTGTTGCCGTAGGAAAAATAATTGCTGAATACAAGTCAACATAATATATATGGTAGCATATGTTTTACCAAAGGGGCTTTACAATTTCAAGCGTGGGAACTGCATTAATCAACAGAATCTTGTAGCTGATGGAAGCAACTACAGTAAAACCCCTTATTTACACTTTTCTAGGGACCCAAGAAAAAAAGTGTAAATTGCGGGAAAATGCAAATAGTGGGAAATAGAGAATTTTCACTTTTATTCATATGTTGGCTTTGGAAATGTTAATTTTTTAATTGTTCACTAGGCATTATGCCATAACATTGTTTCCCTCTGAAGCACAGTGTTTTTGCTGGCAGCAAAAATTAAAAAATAATCCTGTTTTGTCTGCACTGAAAACATCTTTTGGGCTGTAACCTTTCAGAACTCTAATATATTCAGATTCTTTCCACTGAGTTGCTGTCTCTATGTTAACATCCTTTCTTTCACCACTCACCATCTTATATACAAGACTGTACCTATTTTTGAATCTATCCAACCAACCATTATAGATGCCGTGGAATCTTCGATTCCCAATCTTGTTGGGAAATACCTTTTCTCAAGGGCCTTTGGGCCTGTTTACACAATACATTAGCACGTACGTGTTAATTTCTGCTTGCATGAATGATTTTTGTGGACCGGAACGGGACATGTACGAATGTAGGCAGGGGCAGATGCAGGATTTTTTTCTGGGAGGGGCACAGAGGGCCTGACAGGCAAAAGATCTTGTCTTAATTGAGATTAAAAACAAGATATAACAATGACTTTACAAAATTCTCTTTATTTTTATATCAAAGTTATTCTTATTGAATTAAATGATCGAGCCTCCTTGAGTAATATACAAAACAAAGCGAACGTAATGATGACCATCAGGGGCGGATCCAAGATTTCTTTCTGGGGGGCACAAGCAATGCCGTGATTTTGTTCTGGAGGCGCAATGATACCACGTTATACAAAACGAACGCAATGATAACCGGACCGTATTAAAAATCTTGCATATTTTTTAAGTGTCTGGGGGGGCACGTGCCCCCCCTCCCATAGATCCTCCTATGATAACCGTATTCAAATTTTGTCTATTTTTTTAAGCATCTGGGGGGGCACGTCCCCTGCCCCTAAATCCGACTATGAATGCATGAACCAAATTTGAACAGGTTCTATTTTCTGTTCATGCATACGCACAAGTTGGGTGAATGCACGGTGCATTTTCGTGTTCATAATTTAGACATTAACTTGTACGGGTTAATGTACTATGTAAACAGGCCTTTAGATGACACCATTTGCAGGGACATTTGATGATCTTGCACCTAAAAACTACTCTTTTAGAATTCGTTCCATTTATTCTTACCTGGAATTCTTCACATATATTCTCTTTTTTGATAAATGTCCGCACTGGTTTGCATATTTTACAATGGCATCACGATTTTTCACCACGGTATTGAATGTTGAGACTGGAAATCCGATCGGATTGCCAGTCTCAACATTCGAGTTGCTTCGCCAGCGTTTGAATCGATGCGGGTTCCGGTGTGGGAATCAACTATCTCTAAAATTTTCATTTTCTCGTCAATTAAAAATGTCCGTTTTTCACCTCGAATTTCCATTTTCAAGCCGGATCAATTCTATTTCCCATTCGAATTGAGGGTAACTCGGCAACACACGAGTATCTGAACTACCCCTCGGCGATCAAATGCGTATAGTACAAACAGTCATGGGACTTCATAATTTTTGAAAGTTACAATAGTTTGCGATACACTGCTATTTGAATGGGATAATTCAAGTTTAAATAAGTTTTTTTTTAAGTATTTAATTAACCTATAATTGCTACGCAACTGTTGAATGAAGTCAGCGCAAATGATCCCAGTTGTCGGCCAAGTTTTATAGTTTATCACGTCTGGTTTCCTTTCAAACTCTCGTATCATATTATCGACTACATGATTATTGTCAACATTCCTTCAGGAGTTCTTGCATTATAATTAATACATAGCTTGATTGCTCAAAACACCTACTTTCATATCGTGAATCTTTTCGCCGCTGACAGAAAACGAGATGACGTAGTTCAACTTTCCGACGTTGGTGGCGTTCTGTCCCGCCACATTCAAATTCTTCCCGAAAATAGTTCTCATTACGTCTCTCTCTCTTGGATTTCTAAATAAAAATGCGCGAAAGGAAGCCAAAAGACAGTTTTTAAGGGCTGATATGCGCGATTAATTGTTTAAGTGCGCAAAAAATTTTTTTTTAGTCGGCACGTCGTGATGCACATGGCGGGAAAACGAAAAAAACACGGCGTAAATACAGGGTTCTATTTACATTGGAGAGATAGGAAATATGACGGGACCCAGAAAAAAACTTGCAATTTGCGGGAAAACGTAAATTCCGATAACGCAAATACGGAGTTTTACTGTAGTTGGAGGGAGGGTGTTGTACTTTTAACCTAGTTGCTAAGTTAAGAAATAAATAGCAACAACATGTTTTGTGGCAACCGCTAATGTACTGTTGTTCTCAGATGAAAAGGATGTTTTGAGTCTCATTTTTAAAAAGAGGTACGTGTTGAACTGTTTCGAGTCCATAGAAAACCTAAATCACAACAAAACTGAGCATTTTGTGAAATGCATCATTGGAGATTGTTCATACACTTAGAGTGGCTGTCTTGAGACAGAATTTTGCACTTCCTTCTGATATCAGAAAGTTTTACATGGAGCAATTATATTTGAAAATTCAATATAAACATTGAAAATCAGTAATCACTACTAAGATAGTGATCACCGGTACTCTTCAATGTTTGATGATGCAGCTTCTTAAAACAAATTAAATACCCGAGTGCAGCTGAGAACCATTTTAGAAACCCATTAATTTTGATACCATTGATAGGAGTGTGCCTATAGTTAGATAGCATTTGGGAGGATACTGAAAATGAGTTTGCCGTGTCATCAATGCAGTATTTATAGTATCAAATAGTATTTGGAGCCAATTTATAATTCTGACCGCAAGTTTTTATCAAGGCTTACCAAATCACGTGCTTTGAAAAAAAAATAATTGCACTTAATACTCAATCACCTCAATGGGATTCTTTAAGCACATATCTCTGTAAATCAAGCTCACATCCATGATCACTGTGTAAAATGCATACATTTATAAATAACTTGATGCTGTAAATATAATCGTTTGATGTTGCGCGCTGTGCTCTTCCTGCTTTTTCCAAGAATTTTTCAAAATCATCTTTTAAGCCTCTGATCTCCTCCGCAATTTTATCCGCTGCATCTTCCTGAAGGTATAACGTAACGAATCAACCATAGCCGTGATATTATAGCGGTAGAATTACTAGTAGGCTAGTTATATCAATTACCAACCTCGAGAACATCCTCATGATGCGCTATCAAAGAGAATCTGGCCGATTTCCAGCAATTTGCGATTGTAGTGGAGGGAATAAAGTACGACTTTGAACCATGTTTCTGTGATGAAAAATGACAGTTTTATTAACTTGGCCATTTTAGCAAAGTTAACAAAATCGTTATTTCTCATCGCAGAAACACGGTTCAGAGACGTACTTGAATGCCTGATTGGCAGGAGTGCGATGCAAACAATTATTTTTTGATGATGGCATTGATTGATAGATTTTCAAAATGTAGTCAGAGCGGTCACTTTTGGGGAGAAAGGCTCGGAGGGTAGAAGAGAGGGGCCAGCGAGGGTGAGCTCGTCGAGGAAAGGGTCCCGGATTAGGGACCCTTCGAAGTGCTTCGGCGAAAAGTTGGTAGTCAAGTAGTCTTCGAAGTACTTTAACAGTAGCAACGTACCAGATATGTTCACAGCAGTGCAAAGGGTTAATTAGGAGTGTACGAAATACCCCGTGCGACCTTCCTGACATGTTAAACTATGAAGTATTGTCGATGCGATGTTTACGAATAGGCACGTCAATAGGGGCATTATGTCAGTCGCGATATTTTACTTAACTCCTACTTCCCCTAAATTTCCACCATGAGGTTTTAGGCGAACCCTTTCTCTCCTAAGTTGCACTATCATTTACGATTTCACACTTTTGATGAACCACAGTTGGAAGCACTGATTTTTTTAGCTTCATACGCCGGCGTAACTAGTTTTGTTGACAAATATTTTGCCATAGCTCGTATAAATGAATGCCTTTCGCTCCTGGGGACCAATCCGGGGTTCGTAAATTCAAAACATTTTGTATAATCGAAACTTCGTATAATCGAATAGCACCGTGTATTTAGCATAGGCTTTTCGCCGGGACCGCAATATCACTTCGTATAATCGAAAACTTCGTAAAATCCTGCTTCGTATAATCGAGAGTTTACTGTATGTATTATGTTATAACCACTCCCTAATACGTACAACTTGGAGCCAATTTATAATTCTGACCACACCTCTAAACATTCCCTAGTAAACTAATATTTTTGCAATACAACATTTAAGTGTTGGAAATTTCCACAATTTAGTGTATATAAGCAAAATTTTGGTTAAAACTACCACGCTTGCATCTCAATGAGTCAAATTATAGATTGTATATTGCATTCTTTGCTACCTGTGAAATTAAGAATGGGCGTAAACAAGTTACTTACATGCTCACTTCAACGCATAGGTATAGAATTCCAAATTTTCAATTATAGATGGACTAATTATATCAAAAACTAATAACTATAACTCTTTCCTATAACTTTAGGAGCACAATATAAACATCCTATGCTAACTCCAAAGACACCATCACAATTTTAGGGGCAGTGCCCGTTCTTGCCTTTGCATCAACTGCATCAAGAATTTCTGATGCTAGCCAATGTGAGTTGATGCTTCCGGAACCTCAAAATATGCTCTATGCATGCCCACATCGATGCACGTGATGTGTGATTTGGAACGCATCCCTAGAGTACAAGAAACAATGAAAAATTGTGATCAAATGCACAAAATGCCATGACAAGCTGTCAAGTCATCAACTGCAGTCTGCAGGTGTATTTTTTGCACATCTGATAGCTCTCCAGCATGCTTAAAATGCAGCAGTGTGTTGAGTTATTCAGTATGATTCTGTTACTGTATAAGTGCATGTAAGAGACGCACCCATATTTTGAGCGTCGGAGCTGAAGAAAAAAAAATTTGCGGCATTTTTTTATCCTATCGTTGTTGTGTTATCGTTTGTGTTGCAGACGTATGCCTGGACTTTCGACAGTTATCAAAATTTCCTCTTTCAGTACTAAAAATTTACGCGGCATTTTTTCAGCCTAATTTTCATGATACGTATGGCTCTCGGTGATATGTAGGTATTCACTTATAGTCTTAACCTTATGATGCTTACTAGGTATGGTCGGATCGGATACCTCGGATCCAAATTTCCACGAATAATGCCCTTCACCTTATACTTAGGATCCAAATTTGTTGAGGAAATTCAATATGAATCCGAAATTTTAAATCATTGCTTTCATGAATGCAATGTCCCATTAGAGGGATTAGAAAGAGTTCCTATCTTCTCTTTGCATACATCGTTGCTCTACGATGCTTGTCCTACTCACGAACAATTTTGTTTAAACACCTTCTTAGGAGTATTGCAGCGGTGGAAATTTTTAAGGCAAAACACGGCAGGCACATAGCTTGAATCTTCCCAAGAGATTGAGCGACAATTGGGGGAATCTCAGTGCCGTATTTCATGGAACCACACTCGGCCCTCCATCAGCCAATGCCTCTGATTTTTTTTCCTTTCCGAGATGCCACAGACCATAAATCACTTGCCTCAAAGGTGTGCCTCTTACACGGGCTTATACAGTAGTATATCTTTAAAACAGACTTTTCGGGACTAAAAATTTCTTTTTGCATGGAAGTGTTTGCTGTATAGCTTACTAATTCTAAGGCAATAAAAACTCATTGTTTGCTGTACAGAAAATATTTTGGCTCATATGTCCTGGCCAATTATTGGGAGTGAGTTAAATCAAGCTACATTGCAACAAGCAGCAGCTAAAGTGAGGAATTTTTCCAAAATTCCCATGAAAAAAATTCAAATGTTTTTTCCTGGATATGTGCATTTTTAATGGCCTTCAACACCATTCAAATCACAGGAATGAAAAAGGAATTATAGGAGACTTTCTTTGTTACAAAGTTCGTGGGACCGATAACCATAGGTGCGTAATAATGGAGTTTGTAATTATGATTCTTTCAGGAATCATCTCAAAGAAACATACTGTGCCAAAATTCCTTGTCTCTTTAATATCCCGTACTTATAGTTGCACTGCGGAATAGCTTAAGAGCCAAGTGTTTAAAATTAGACGACTGAATTTCGCACAAAGTCTGTTCCGAGACCTTGTTCATAAATGGATTAACCTATGCAAGGCATTGAAAAGTTTGGTTAACCTGCATAATGCAACACTGCAATACAATTTTGCATAGACTCATGATGGTGACAAACTGATCTAGCTGCTCGTGCGACGTGGCTGGAGCCGAAAAAAATTTGCCATCAGTGGGGAAGGAAAAATGGGTGAAATGCTGAACAGTTCTTAAATTCATGATGGATTAATTGATACTTTGTTCAGACTGTACTAATAATGAAAACTTGGTAATAAGGTTGTTCGCATTAATGTATCATATCGTTCGTTTCATATTTCTTTAGCTACTCTTCGGCATTGTGCTCTGTGATGGCATAATTGGGAATGTCAGTGACCAAATCTTGCTATGTATTTTGTTCTAAACAGGTGAAAAATCTTGTGTGTGCCACCAATTAATTTTTATGCACAGAAATGCTTTTTGGGAAGAGGTGTGGTTCATGAGAGGGTGATTGGGGCCATGATGTATATTTGCTGTGCAGAGGTGTTTTGTGGAACGGATGTTTGTTATGATGATGATGTTTGAGTGTAAAAGTCATGGAATTATGATTTTGCTTCCAGGGAAGGCTCGCACAAAAAAGCAAGCCAAACAAATTTCTGCCAAGCTGATGATTGACAAGATAAGGGAACATCTGGCCATGGCCTCACCTTTGATCAGTGAGACGAGAACGGTGAAGCAAGCTGAGAAGGTTAGTGCATCCTTTTTACTGGTCTCCATACCTATTGTGCCACTCAATTAAATAGTTTAGATGACTCAAATTTATTAAATTTTTATCTGATACTCGGTTATCTAGTAAAGTATTCTAGCTATTCCATTTTATGTAGACTACAGAAGACTCTCGTTATTACGACATTCACGGGACTGAAAAAGCAGAGGTTCGTAATAACGAAGTTCGTATGAATGTTTCTTTTAGGAATCATCGAATAAAAAAAAACATACTTTGTCAAAATTTCTTGTCTCTTCAATCTCCTAAACTTATAATCTTCAGAGTCAAGTGTGTAATGTACGCGATTAAATTATGCACAAGTCCTCGATATACGAAGAAGATGCGTTCCGAGACCTTGCTCTTTAAGTTGATAAACCTATACAAGGCATCGAGAGATCTTGCAGAATGCAACACTGCATCACAATCGTGCGTTAACTCACGATTGTGACTAACTGATCTAGCTTGCAATGTAGCCGGTGCCGAAAAAATTCGCTTTGTGCGGGAAGAAAGAACGGGCGAAGCGCTGAACAGTTCCTGACTTCAAACCAGATTAAATGATACTTTGTGCAGCCCAAAGTGCGAGTTCCTGTACATCATGTCGTGTCGCATCGGCAAACTCAATAGGCACCAAATTTTAAATTTTGGGCACTCTTGAATTTTTTTAAACGTCATATCTCTGAAAGTTCGTAAATCCAATGTGCGTAGGAAGAGGACTAACTGGACGTCCAATTTGCGAGCATTAATGAGTGGGTCACCATAATTCCACAGGAATGAAGCTTAGTATCTGATGTTGCGTGCATACTGAAGTACATATCCCCTACTGAATGAAGTACCATAATTGACGCTCTTGGGCACAATGCACAAGGAGAATTTAAATGGAGTGCAATGATGATAAAGTAGCGTAGTCTATTTCCACCTAAATGCCGTTGCCTACTACTAGTGGAACTTCGTAATAAAGTTCATTTTGTAATTGCCAGGACCGGATCAGATTCGTATTTTCAAAATAATGAAGATTTCTTATTAATTTTTATTTTACATTAGATTGGGTAGGCCTTTTCGTCGGGACCAACGACTTGCTTCGTAATAACAAGAACTTTGTAATAACGATGTTCATATTAACGAGAGTCTACTGTACAACATGGATCAATATGAGAATAGCGTGGCAAGTCCCATCCCAAGTTCGACTTCCCTCTCCGCTTCTCTACGAGGCCTACTTTATTTCATTCCAGCGATTAATCCTAATCTCTTTCTTCCCCTTTCTTGCTTGTCTAACACTCTCCCCTAATCTAACGCTGTTTTCAACATCCCCTCCCCACTCAGTACTCCCTACATCCACCCCTTCCATCTCCTCCGTATCTTAAGCTTTCTCTCCTCACCCCCATGTCCAGCACTTTGTGGTCAATCTTCGTCAGCATCATCGTCTCAGTTACCCCCTGAACCCAAATCCCTCAGGTCTTTTCCTTTCCTCCTTCCCAAGTGTAGACCATGCTTTGGCTCTGAATTGTGCTGTGCTCCCTTCGCTAGACTTTTCTTTTTACTCATACGTAATGATGCTCTCTTTCCTGTTCATGAATGTTTCCTTCGCTATGGCACTTGCTAAAAATGAAAAATAAATGGAGAATGTATTCTATCCCTGTGGCGGGATGACTACCCGAGTAGGGGAACATTGAAATTAAGCATTGCCTTTGCAAACATACTTGGGAGCTTGAAATGGCATTCTTTAATTCTTTCACTCCAAATCATGTCTGTATGTGTGATTGAGTTGTGTGCAATAGCTATTCACGGTTATTCACTTCCATTCCCCACTTCGTATTGCGGGGGTGTATTGTTGCACTAGAAGTATATTTTGCTGTACAGTGAAATTAAAAGAAATACCGTATAAGTGCGTGTAAGAGGCGCACCTTTTTTCCCAGAAATTGCAGCCGAAAATGAGGGTGCGCCTCTTACACAAACTTCTTATCTTCCCCCCCTCCCCTTCACCGGTCGCAAGTCCAAGGGGAACTGAGTGGCCTTGGTTTTCAGTGTGAGTCGGTCATCTGAAACCCTAGGTCAAAAACAAGCGGCAGGCAGGGGAGTTACTCCCTTAGTGACGTATTTTTAAAATGCTCCTGTTTGAATTTCTTGTAAGCATTGCGCCGTCACGTCGGTACCCCAGAGGTGAACATGGAAGATCGCGCAGGGTTTTTCGCTCCGGAGGGCTCGCAAAATTTACTGCCACGAGTGGGCATCCCACGGCATTTATACTGCACATAGTAATCGCTTATCAAACGTAGAGAAATGCATAGTGTTGAAGGACATACCATTACGCTGAGCACATGATTTTTCAAAAATCATCTGCAGACGCTAATATGAGGATTATTGCAACTGAAAATTATATTGGTATCAAAACCTGCGCTTTAAAAAATTCAAACGAGTGTGTTCATTGTTGGACTAAATTGTGGATGGAAGAAATCAGGAATGCTTATAAGTGAGGAGCGCGGAAGGAGAGGTCCAGGGGAAGGAGCGCGATCCCTCCGTCTTCGAAGCAAGCAACGAAATACGGAGGGGAAGGAGCGCGCGTGCTCCCTCCCCTCCGTATTTCAAGCTACGAGGCTATGAGCGAAGGAGCACGGGAAGAACACGTCCGATCTTGCATGTGACGTCGTTGTATTCAAAGCAAAGGGGCGAAGGCGCAGCAATGTGATATTCGCAGTTTGCGTTGCCTTAAGTTTCCAGTCCATCTCGTCTTGTTTGAATGCGCTTATGCTACGCTTGTTTCTTCCGAAATTGTCCTGTTGGGACTATTTTGAATATTAGTAGCCTTGTTGTAACTATAAATCTTTGTGTCAAACAATTAGAGCTTAAAAAACTTAAATTCTGTCAGATATGCATCGCGTTAGATCTCTTTCTTTTTTTCAACCTCGTGAGTGTCATTCAATTATTGAAAGCTATCGAGATATCTTCGGGCTCAGTAGATGACTCACCTAGCATTTGGCCTCCATAAACTGGGAGATTGATCAAGGTCAGTTAGTGAGATGGGGTAGGGATGAAACACGTTTCCATTGTTCCCCTGTAACTTGATGTTTACCTATTTTCCTGTGGGGTCTCGGAAAGGAAGAAAAACGGCAGAGGCATTGGCTGATGGGGGGCCGAATGTGACTCCACTAAATCTACGACGTGGTTATTATCCTACGGCGCTGAGATTGCCCCGATTGTTGTATAAGCTCTTGGGAAGGTTCATGCTATGTGCCTGTCGTGTATTGCCTTAAAATTTTCACGGCTGCAATTCTATTGCAGTACTCCTGCGAGAGCATTTAAACTAAATTGTTCGTGAATAGGACAAGCATCGTAGAGCAACGGCGTATGCGAAGAGAGGATCGGAACTCTTTCTACTCTCTCTTATGCCGCTATTACCGCCTCAGTTATCAAAATTTCGTCTTTCAATTAATATTGAAAGAGGAAAATTCGATAACTGTCGAAATTCCAGGTGTACTGTACTGGAATTTCGACAGTTATCGAATATACGTCTGCAACACCGCGGGATAGTATAAAAAAAATGCCGCAAAATTTTTTTCTTCATAGCTTTGATGCTCAAAATAGGGGTGCGCCTCTTACACACGCTTATACGGTATAACTGTGGCAATCCATGTTAGCTCAACCTCTCATCTGGGCTCACTCAGATTCCTTCCTAGTATGGCTCGTTTGGTACCTTTATAAGCAATTAAAAATGCACCAATTGCCTGAATTTTAGCATTAGTAGTAAGATAGTTTAAGGAATATCTACAGATAAACGGCTATTGCTCAGTCTCACCTTGTATATCGATGTATAAAAAACTGCAAACACTGACTGACTCATTGTCAAAAAAGATGATCACATCGGCAATATCTTGGGAGGTTTCATATGTTCAGAGGATCGTATTATGAAGCTGACGAGTAGGAAAGAATGAAAAATATTTTGAAGGAGTGACCTTTTTGTACCTGAAAAAATTTCAGTGTGCATAACGCGTTTCACATTTTGTTTCACATTTTGTTATGCGATTATATCCTTCATTATAAATTTTCTATGATTTTTTGCGCTGATAAGCCTGTCTTGTATAGCTGCTATTGCACCATCAGTTTCAATCAGGTATTTGACTGTAAGGTGTCCATACATTTTTGATGAAGGAAGATGTAGAAAACATTCCATACAGCTGTTTCCTCCATCATCCACTCTCCTCCTCTCCTGCTATTTTTACACTCGCTGTTTACCATGCAGTGGTGAGCATTTGTCATTATATTTCTTTATGGACTTATGGAGAGTGCTTGTTTCATATTATAGAAGAAGTACAATACACTCCCGATTATCCGGACTAATGATGGGGAGATACGACACGAATCATCGAAAAACGCGGATTATCCAAACTTTCTCTCAAATGTCTTGCAATGTTCATAATTTACGTAAAACAAACAATATATTATTATTTATGCAGTTATTCTGTTATTTAAGAGTGCTTCCCGGACTCATTGAAAGCTTTCTTCGCCAGTTCGCGGTCTTTTTATCGGCGACAATATGCTTTTACTCGTATAATTAATGCTCCATGTAAGGCCTGGTTTCGAAAACCACACATCCGTGGCTGTGTGATAACGGATACTGAAAAGTGGTTTGCACAAATGCTTCAAAACCATTGCGTGACGTCGGAAACTACACTGTCAGGCTCCATGCCACGTAGTCGCATTTCGCCCAAGTTGCCCGCGTTGCAACTGCTGCGGGACATGTGTCCGTGATCATGGAGCGCGGTCATACTCTGTGAGGCTTGGAAAACAGGAACACGGTGCTCCCGTGAATGCAGCTTGGGTCTGATTGCTTCCGTTTTACGAAGGGAAATAATGACTGCAGTGTATCCTGGTACATATTATAATGGAGTGATTCTGGTGATTTTATGTTCAGTTTTATTTTTTTATAAAGATCGCAGAAGAATTGAGCGAGAGTGAAAACATGTACGGATAATCCGGAACCCGGATAAACCGTAGCCGGATAATCGGGAGTCTGCTGACGTAATTTCTAAGTTTTTCAATGTGTTTATTTTGAAGATTAATGTTAATTCTCTCCTGCCTCTTCCTCGTTTTATGTACGTTTCTTATGTACGTTATGTACCTTGCAATTGGAGAGTTTGGGTGACGTGCTTTCATATCTGTCCACATTTTTCTTGCTATTCTATTCAAGTCATGTTATTCTGTTATGCTATTTATTCAGTTGTGCTGTTGGAATGAGTGTGAACCTGATGTTTTATTCCTCAGTGACTTTCTGGACGATGGTCTTTTCCTTGGTTATCATTACTTTTATTTTTATTATGGCAGGTGAAATTTGAGGAGAAAAATTATCAGGCTGCCATTGATGGCTACTGCTCCATCAAGGATAAAGATGGTGGGAGTTCAGCTGGCAAGAATGTGAGCCAAACGCTCAGCACGTCTCACCTGATGCTGCAAGAACTCTACGGTCCTCAGCTGTCAATTTTGAGAGGTGTAAGTGTGTGTGTACATAGTTGGCTCGATGGGGTATATTTTGCGGTCGAGCGTTGCTCTGCAGGTCAGGGCAGTTGGGTTAATGGTTTGGTTTTGGATAGTGATAAATAAAAACTCTTGATGAGGACTGTACATGCTTTGAAGTGATGCATTAGAACCTGAAAAACACCTCCCAATAAATCATTCCATCTCCGTAAGCTATACTTGATGAGGACTGTGCATTAGGGTAGGCCGAAAAAAGGTTTTTTTTCCTGATCAAATTTGCCCTATGCGGGAAAGTTGCGAAAAGATATAAGGATCTCGCAAACAAATTTTTTTTCAAATCGGATAATATTAACCACTGCCGCCCGAGCTCTAAAGTTTAAAATTTTGTGAAAAATCAGGCTGATTTCAGAATAAAACGGCTATGAAGACGAATTTAATGAAAATATGGGATAATGGATAATATCAAAGAGTGTATACATGTTTATAGTTTATAAAAATGAAATTTGAAGTTTATTTGACAAAATATACGGTTCAAACAATGTCTATGAGTTAACAACAAAATTGTAGTATAGACCACCCGCACAACAAAACTCATTTTTGCATACGTTTCTAAAATTCCATTTTGGGGGCTAAATCGCAGTTAAAATGATATTTATTTCGATTGAATTTAAGTTTTTAGCAAGTCTTCATATGGTAGTTAATAATCCCACAAAAAGTAAAAATAAGGTGAATTATTTTAAATTATCATCAATCATAATGACGAATTACGTACCTGTGGAGCTATTTAAAACAAGAAATTCAACCTTTCAACAAAGGAAAAAAAACCTTTTTTCGGCCCACCCTACTGTGTATGCGTGAATTTTTGCAAACCACGAGAACAAGATGGAGTGAAGTTTACTTGGTCTTGCGAACTTTACTTGCTTTTTCCGAAATACATGTTTTGGCTCTTTTTCATGCTAAATGTCGACCTATCCCAGAGAAAAATCCTATTAGCATGAATTTTTTGAGATGGTTTTGTAGGAAATACAATTACATGCAATTAAAAAGGTAACGTGCTCCGGGGTAACTGGGGCATGGGTCGATAAATTGCATATTTATGGGAATGTTAAGTTTATCTGGTTGGCAATCGTACTTCTCCTTCTTTTGTTCTTTGAGCAACATCTTACCTCATTTCGAGCCATTTAGTGAATTTGGGTTACTGTGGAATTTTAATGTGGAGATTTTTCAAAGCAACGACCTGTCTCAGTGAGAATAGCTGGTTTTCATTGTTATGCAGTAATATAATATAGCTGTCGGGGTTATGGCAATCATTGAAAAAGTCGTCATAATTACAATTAATATCGGTAGTTCTCATAGGATCGCCTTCCTGAACTCTTTTCACATTTAAAATCAAGAAAATGAGCGCTACATTGAAAAACTATACCATGTGAATAAAAATCGCAATTTTTCATAGATTTCCCGAAGACGATTCCATGATTACGGCGTCTATCTCCTGTGATTTATCCTATATACAGTAAAACCCCTCTTTTACACTTTTGAGGGGGACAAGGGAAAAAAGTGTAAATCGCGGGAAAGTGTAAAATCGAGGTTAGGCACAATTTAATGAAAAATAACCCCTTATATATAGTTAAATGTTCTATTTTTCATATGAATCATGTTCTAAATGAATAGTAAGTACAAAACCTTAAATTATGATAACAAAAAATTCTTTATTAGTACTGAATTCTCAGTGAGGTAGATCATACAAAACATCAGTCTTCTGAAAGAGATCCTTTAACACAGGACGATAAATAAGTAAATACTGATAAATACGGATAAACATTTTCCATTAGCTCCATAAACATAAAAGAATCTTCTAAAGTAAAAATATTTTAACCTTTGGACAAACTAAACAAAAATATTTGACTTAAAATCCATTTAACATTTAATTAAAAACAATATGTATCAACTTAAACTCTCCTAAGTCTTCTCAAAATTTAAAGCAATTAAATATATATCACAGAATTTATTAAACATTCTGGGGTGAATTAAGTGATGAAAAAAGAAGCACCATTACAATATGTTCTTTTAACTAGCCTTCTTCTGGAAATATTCCATTATCTTTGTTTGCTTAGTCATTTTATTAGTGCAAATTATTTCTACTCTTTTTTTCTATTACGTCCAACAGCTCTAATTCTTTCTCATTTCCTGCAACAGTTGATAAATGTTGCCTCAGTGCACTGACAGCAGACATAGCATTGATTGTGCTTTCTTTTGGCATTTCTGTATCATCATCATCCTCCTCACTTGCTGTCTCATCACTGTCATGCACGTCAATAGCTTCATCAATAGTAAGTGACTTACATGTTGATAACATCTCATCCACTCCCACAAAGTCTGAAAAACTTATTTCATCTCCAAATAATGACAACTGATCATCGGCTCCCAATGCTATATTACCACCTCTCCCTTCTTCTAATGATTCTTCATAGTCCTGTTCAAAGTTGCAGTCTTCTGAAAAACTAAATCCTGCTTTTTTAAAACAATTTGCAATTGTGCCCTCATCAACTTCTTTCCATGCTCGTGCTACGTAGTGTAGTGCATCTAAAACAGATACTTTGAAGTTCTTAGTGTCCCTCCCACTATCTATAAGATTAATTGCTTTTCTCACTAGAATCCTGCGGTAGTTGGATTTGAATACATGGATTATCCCTAAATCTAATGGCTGTAATTGGCTGGTACAATTTGGTGGGAAGAACACCAGTTTTATATTCCTCAAATTCATATTTTTTGGGTGGGCTGGGCATTGGTCTAAAAATACTACAATTTTTCGGTTTTGTCCACCCATCTTGGCATCTAGAGCCTGCATTTGTTCCTGAAATAAATGTGACGTCATCCAAGCTTTGGTATTAGCGGCATAAGTTGTGGGATATGTCTTGATATTTTTAAAACATCTGGGATTTTTGGATTTTCCAATGACAAATGGCCTCAACTTTTCACTACCATTAGCATTAGCGCCAAACAATACTGTTAAACGAGCTTTGCTATGCTTTCCACCATGGCAAGATTCACCTCTAAACTCTAAAGTCTTATGGGGAAGTGTATTGAAAAAAAGGCCTGTCTCATCTAAATTGAAAATGTCTTTTGGAGCATACCCTTCTGTATGCTCACTTAAACAATGTTCCTTCCACTGTGCCACTGTTTGGGGATCAACACTATTGGACTCACCACAAATTGTTTTGTATACAACATTATGCCTAGTCTTAAACCTGCTTAACCATCCGTTTGAAGCCTTGAAGTCTTCAATTCCCAGCCTCATTGCCACATGTTGCGCTTTTTCCTTCAGAATAACTCCGCTGATGGGTATGTTAGAGGACCTGGTGCACTGAAACCATTCTTTTAAAATTTCTTCTAGTCTATCATATTTCGAGTACTTCACATATTTTCGCCTCTTTGCACTGGGTCCGCATTCCACTGCACTGGTTTCTATGTTTTTGCGAGTTTTAACAGCAGTGTTTAATGTGGACACTGGAATCCCAAGTTCTTTGGCAAGGGAAACGCGTGAACCTACATGCGAGTCAACTCCTCCCAAAATTCTTATTTTATCTTCTATTGAAAAAGTTTTCCTCTCTCGTTTCTGGGCCATTCCGTATTTGATTCGCGTTTATAGATGCTGTCACAAAAAGAAGCAGGGAAAAAGAGATTACGATTAAAACAACTTTTAAATTAATCGTCAATATTATCGTCAAAAAGCGTCAAACCAATCTTAGGATTGTTGACTAATGATGATGAAAATTAATCGAAGAACTTGGTAATAATGTACGCGAAGGAGAACACCCAGTGCGTGGATCATCACGAGAACGACCACGAATATAAACATAGCGTCTATATTCGTAACTACGATGCTTACAAGTGAAGTGGAAAACCTACAATACTTACCACCAACAAATGGAATGAAATTAAAACTTCGCAAACAACCTGTCTTAGGAAATCCCGCGAGTGGTCAGAAACAAATGATGAAGGAATTATTCTAGAAGTTCAAAGAGGCCGTATTAATGATAATGGCGCTAGTGACAGGTATGCCAAAAAAGGCGAGGAGGTTGTAAATACAACTTCTTTTCCTATATTTACAACCTTCTTGCAAAAAGTTTATCCCTACCTCCAATCGCTAACTCTCTTTCTTCTTGATTACGGTGCGCTATCCGCCATGTTCCCTTTGGCGTAAATAGCGGGTCATTTGAAATTTCGTTAGCGTAAATGCGGGGAAGACTTAACATTGTAGAGATACTTAAATCATCGGGACTTGACGAAAATGTCGTAAATTGCGGGAAAACGTATATTGCGGGGGCGTAAAAGCGAGGTTCTACTGTATATTAACAGAACGAGGACGAGTGAAGCTCAGACAAGCGAAGACAAGTCATTTCCTTTCTCACAGCATACTCGTAGAATATAACAACAACCCGGAGTAAGTCAACTGGTTTTTTAAGCATCATAAAAATTGGGAAAACTTATATTGACTTTAAAATTACGGCAACAGCCGTAGACATTCGCTTCTGGAATGATACCATATCGATAGTAAAATCGATCGATATATCGATTGATGACACGCAAGATTATTAGATTGCGACGTAATTGCAAGAAAATTTTATATTAAACAGTTGAAATTTACTTTCAAAATTTGTCTAATGTCGTCTGCTTTCTTTCCGAAATCAAGTGTTTTTAAGCTGAGCTTCGCGTGGAGATCCAGAGGATCGTCTGCTCCCGCAACAGTAGTCAAGTAAATACGCACGACGTCGAGTGTATGGAGCAGTACTGCTTTAGATAATGTGGAAATCGTCTAAGACCGTTAAGACTCATTTCTTCATCATGATAACTCGTGCAATAGCAACAATGGCCCACTCACGAACTTTGTGCGCAGAAGTGGGCACTCCCAAGCGCTCAAAAGGCAACAGAAGGCGAGGAGCTTGGGGTGGGGAAAGTTGGGGCTTCGTATTGGCTGTAGTTTTTCATAGTCAGGCATTCCCGAAAAATGGCCGCATTTTATTATTCAGCACATCACAAGAATTCAGAAATGCATTTGGATAAATTACGGTCGAAGAAAGAGATGTGGAACGAATGGAAGAATGTTAATGGCTAATAATAATAAATTAAATCATGAATTTAGACTTTTGCGACCCTTAAGAAGATACTAGAGAACGAATTGCGGGTTGCGTCACGGCAAGCAATTGAGCGTACTAACCAGGAAAGCGCAATTTTTTCAAACATACTAACCAAATGCCTTTACCTGTATTTTGTTCGGATGGTACCGGGACCGAGGGAAATCCCTGTACTAAGGAGGAAAACGTACTAAGGAGGAACGTACTAACCAAGTTCCACTGTATTTGGTTTTAGAAATCCCAGTTTAGACCACTGTTAATGGTCACTTTTAACCTCATTTGAAAAAGGCCAGATTGGCAGCCATGCGATGCCACTCCACATGACATCACTAGATGCTATACGAGTAGGTAGGAGTTTTACGTCATCTGAGATTACCAATGCATGCATGAAGCACAGAGCTCAGGGAAACATCTTAATAATAACCTATTAAAACTGCGTAAGGTCGGAAAGTTTCCTTCGTTTGATAGGGAATTTATAATCCTTATTTAAACCAAGCGCTACTTGCTAGCAGGGTACTCTACGCTACCGCCATGCTTGGCAGCAAGCAGCCTGCATCGTAGCAGCGGTCATAGCCTCGTACCCAGGTGGCCTCACACAGAAACAGCTAGATGTTGCACAGGCTTTTCCCATCAGCCATAATTAACCATCGCATTTTCGTGCGCTTGAAATTTTTCACTTTTCATTTAATCTCAAAAAATAGATATCGTCATTTAAACATCTAAAAGTGTGAAATATGTACACCCATGCCTCGTATAACGCAAGGGATGCGTTCCTTGGGGTCTTTGCGCTATACAAATTTGCGTTATATGAGAGCGTTTTAACATAGGGAAGATAGGATGCGTTCCTGGTAGCAGTGGTGTTGGGTATTGAATTTCCTCTAAACCAGATATATTCATGTTAATAGCCTTAAAAAACGTTATTCATATAAACTGTTTAAAGTTTAAAATGTCTTTAAAGTAGAGATGGGTCGAATAGCAGATTTCTCGAATTCGAATATCGAATTCGAATATTAAATCATTGCTCGAATATTCGAATACCTCGAATTTCGAATACCTCGAATACTAAATGATGAATGCTGGAATGTTTGACTCGGTTGCCTATGCAGCAGGCAACACAAGATTTTGGGGAGTAATTTTGATTTCCTTTAAATGATTCGAACAGGAATTTAGCTGATTAATGAATATTTTAATTTTATGGAAACAATTGGGCATATCATTAATTCAACTAACATCGCTTTACCCCCACTTCTGCTGCCAAGTGCTAGCTGACAATCTGAGGCATTTTGCAAAATACAAGCTCTATTCTACCGGATTTTCTTCAATTATTTTCAGTCCATCTTTGGGAGTTCTCACGAGATAAGAAGATGAATTGGAATTGCTATCAGGGAGAAACCAAATATTCTGAGAAAATATAAAAAAATTTGTCTGGGACTGTAACAATTAAGATTTATAGCACCACTCATTAATTGTAACTTGATATATGCTTTCGGAAAAAAATACCGCATCAACTTCCGAGAAGCTCTGCTGCTCTTATCGAGTTTCGCCAGAATGCTAAGTCTCCGTCGTATTTTGACATTTATTTCTTTGCGTAAAATGCTTAAATAAACTCAGAAATACGTCGTGTTTGGTCTTATTCTTTTTGAAATTACGCGCACAATACTAATATTTCAATTCAATAAAGGTGTAACATCAATTGACGAAAGTCATTCTTAGACACCTTTTGTGCTAATAGATGACTCATGCAGCGGTTGACCTCCACAGAAATGGGGAACTTCGAAGCTGGTAGGAAAAAAAAGGTCAGTGGGGGAGAAAAGGGAGAGCCGGAAACACGTTTCTATTGTTCTCGTGTAACTTGGTATTTTTTCGAAGCTAAGGTCTTCGTAATATGATCCCTGCGCGAGCTGTGACTTTTTTTTTTATTTCGAAGAAGAGGAAAGCCTCAGAGGGGGGGGGGGAGCTAGTGCTGAATGGAGAGGGATACCGGATCTTGGGAAATGCGCTAATGTAAGTATCCCACGGTACTCGCACAGCAGTTGACCTCCAGAAATGGGGAACTTCGAAGCAGGTAGCCAGAAAAAGGTCAGTAGGTGAGAAAAGGAGGGAGGGCGTGAAACACGTTTTTATTGTTCTCGTAACTCGATATTTTTTTCGAAGCAGGGGTCTTCATAATGCGATCCCTGCGCGAGCTGGGACCTTTTGTTTGATTTCGGAGAAGAGTAAAGCGTCAGAGTGGGTGAGGCGAGTGCTGAATGGAGGGGGATAGCGGATCGTGGGAAATGCTCTAAGGTTGCTATCCCACGGCACTGAGGTTCTCCTGGTGGGGGGAATCGGGGATTTTCGGATTTTTTCACCCGACCATTTTCGGTTCCCCTCTTCGAACTCTTTTCACCGCTAAAATCCACGAATTTGATGTAATTCGTCAACTTGCGTAAAACGGCGCTGCGAGCACTAAATGACTAGTTCTCTACATTTTTCCGAGTCAACTACCAACGACGTGCGTGCGACAGTGTATGACGCGAAATTCAAAGTATTCGAGGTATTCGAGGCGGTACTTTTCGCATAACTATTCGAAACCTCGATTATCGAATACTTTCTAATATTCGAGGTATTCGAGTATTCGCGGATACTATTCGCACATCTCTACTTTAAAGATAGTGGGCACGCATTCAAAGACTTTTATACTCGTAAAAAAAAATTTGCACGTGCTTTTGAAATTCCCTCCTGTTGTGCGTGTGGTCTACCATTTGCTATCTCAGGGGTTCGTAATGCATTGTAGGCAGTTGACGAATTTTCAATTCAGCCTAAAAACCATTATTGTGTCACCCAGGCCCCTTTGTCGCTCATCCAAATAACAGGCTAGTGCTAATTTGAATACCATTTCATTGCTCGCAGAGTTTGTGAATGATAAATCATTTTAATTTGAAGTCCTCCACGGCATTAGCAGATATGTGAAACAGTCTTAATGCCTTGAAACCTGACCCAGTTTTCCTTCCCTGATAATGAATGAACGAGATTGCATTCTTTCCCAAAACAATATTGTCTCGTCAACACTAGTTGAGGGGGAAAGGAACCAATTTCAATCACTGCTTGGAGTTCATCAGAAAATGTTGCGGTGACTGCACTATCAACACTTTCAGATTCACCTGATATTGCCGCACTGAAAATACCTGCCATTTAAAACTCTGGAACCAACCGGAGCTTTCACTAAATGTCTCGGAGCGATTACCACCCCTGTCTTTTTGTACAGATTCACGATGAACTTTCCGTAAGTGTTGACCGCTTGGTTGAAGTTGGTACGGCTGAGGTCACTGATGTTTAACTTTGTCTTTATTCAGAATAAAGCATCGTGAGTTTAAACTTCCACGCAATATCGCTTTGACACTCTCAATTTTCAAAGAAATTGACCTCTTTCAATTTCTCTTCTTGGTTTATGGTTTTTCTTGATAACTTCTTGGTTTTTCTATCCGCATTCCTATTTTTTGCCATTGTTCTCTTGGTTTTTACACTGTATGGCTCTATCGAAACAACTGCTGGGCAACTGCTGCACTGTATACTTGAGATGCAGAGTGCCTACAACTGCTGGGAGGGAATGAAGTCATTGTGTTTGAGACTCTGTAGCGGACCCTTTTATGTGTTTATGCTATTCATACGCAACTCAGCCACCGCTCCATTTCTCCCCCATGAATACCGAAACCTTGAAGGCTTTAGTGTAGACCCTCTGCCTGGAAGTCAATCGCCCGATAACCTATGACGGCAAAAATTACGTCTCAAACCGTATTTCCACTAGGTACACGCTTAATTAATGATCTAAATTAACTGCAGGCATCCCCCGAGTTACGTATGTCTCGACTTACGTAAATCCGTACTTACGTAAGTGGTAACCGTATTTCAAGTGATTACATCAATTTTTGAATGAAGAGCGCGATGAAGTAGATATTCGCTCTTATACCCAATGGCAGAAAAAATATCGAATAGTTATCGAGTTTTTTACGTGCTAAACAAAATAAAGTGACCCATTTTTTTAATTATTCCTCGAAGGAATTTTCATTTATTTCTGTAGAAAAATCGCTTATAAATCCCAGTTCACCAATCAACGTGAAAATTTGCAGTTCGAGCAATGGAAGTGGTTGCGCTCACTCCTGTAGGATACAGCTTGTTACACAGCATACGCACCCCAACTCCGACTTTCAAACATTAGAAATTGTATCCTTAAGTTTGGACATTTCCATCTGTGGAATTAAAAGATAATGAAGTACGAGCAGAAATCTTTATTGCGGAAAAGAATTAGTTGACACCCACGTGAAGGCATTGAAATTTTGAGTGTTAGCAATGAACGCTGCGAAAAAGTGAAGAAAAAGTTGACACACGATATTAATTGCGTACTTGTTTACATGTTTCTGACGACTGATTTACCGTGTTGTATTTTGCAAAGATTTTATTCAGCTGATTTTTCTCTTTCTCTCATATTGTGTGCCAATGTAAATGAATACTGCGTTATTGAAAGCTTTTCCCCACTAACTTTGTTGCAAGTTAATGACGGAGTTGGCTGAATTAAAGCTCACTTTTTATTAGCTTCGTGCATTTGAAATACTCTTCGATGTTTCCAGCGAAGTAATTATTCAAATGATTATATTTTCACATAATTTTATTGAGATATGAGAGAATGAAAGTATGTTTGTGTGCGTGAAAGATTGAGTGTATGTGCGTGTGAATGTGTCTAAGAATATAGTGATTTACTGGTATTTTTTTGTGTTATTTGCTCGTAATCCTTGAAACCCCTCGTGCATGTATTAACTGTGACAGTGAAACCACCGGATTCGTCAATGTACGTAATATATAAAAGGCAGAAGATATAATGATTAAAGGCAAGTAGACAATGCAAACTATGGGCCCTTAGATCGCCAGGGTTCCCACTCAACCGTGAAAACCTTAAAACCGTGAATTAGCCGTGAATTTCCTCTACCGTGAAAAAACCGGGAAATAGCCGTGAATTTCGTCTTAAAACCTGAAAAATATCTCAATCTTGATAATAATACCTTCCCAGAAATTTTCATCTTCGTTCGTAGCTAGCGCACTTCTATTCATTGTGGCGAGCATCGTCGCATGCGGTCGTATGGGTCAGAAAAGCGTGGGAACGAATGTTGCCTGAAGAAAAAAACATCTTTCCCCAGCGCAGGCCTTTTCTCTCCCCCTCCTGAAATATGACACCACTTCTCATCAGCTTGCTTACTTTCCTCAAATGGCTTGGTTTCCCCTCCCTCGGTCACTGCTTAGTCCCCCTTCCACCCAATTAGCCTTCCCACTGGCTGCAGCGACCACTTTCGAAACTAAATCTAGATGGTCATTGTGTCGAAAAATTTGAGCGTTTATTCAACACCCTCAATCCTACGACTGGAAGACCGCTAGCCTTGACAACCTGCCATGCGCTGTGGACACTACGCTCCCTGCGTTTGAACCGGGTGACAGCGAGCTTTCGGCGTGACGTTACTAATTCTCGCGCATTGCGGCCCTGAAAACGAGAGAAGATTTCCGCTTATGGCAACACAGCATTACACGATTGTCGCATGCGTCGACCTGGAACTTGCCAGTTTTACGTCGCAACCGGAAAGTTTGTGTGGAGTTATTTACTGTCGGTGGGGATCCAGTTCCTCCGCTTTGTGCTATCTAAGGTAATGCTGTTTGTTTGTGTCGTTAAAGCCTCAATGCCGTCGCGATATAAACTGCTACATAGTCTCACGAATACAAGGATCAAGAACTTTGCTATTTCCTTGATCCTTGTATTCGTGATATTATGGATTTCCACCAAGTTACGCCCTCTACGATTAATTATGCTACATAGTCGTTCCATTTTTCCCAGAGCAATGGTAAGAAGGGAACATGATTTGCCTCTGATTAGAGAGATCGATTCAGTTTTGGTTTCAGAGTATTACAATAGCAGAGAAAAGAAGTCATTACACTGCCGCTTTCAAAAGAAAGTTATACGGTGGAACCTCGATTTATCGTTCCCGCATTGATCGTTCGCCGTTTCTAGTCCCAAATAAAGTTCCTTATAGACAATTTAATTTTTTACCGCATCTATCGTTCCCTGAAGTATCGTTTCTCGCATTGATCGTTTGAAGATCGCGGTTCCGACGCAGAATTTTCCCGCATCCATCGTTTGACGAAAATGAGACGAAATAAATACAATGTGTCATTTATGGCTAATAACGACAAGCACGTAGTTGGAATCCTCTCCAAGAGATGGAACTACCATTGGGAGAAGCTCAGTGCCGTGGGAAAGTAACATTAGCGCATTTCCCAAGAACCCTTATCCCCCTCCATTCACCATTCGCCTCCCCCCTTCTGACGCTTTCCTCTTCTTCAAAATAAAAACAGGTCCCATCTCGCGCAGGGATCTTATTACGAAGACCTTAGCTTCGAAAAAAATATCGAGTTACACGAGAACAATAGAAACGTGTTTCACGCTCCCCCCTCTTCTCACCAACTGACCTTTTTCAGCCTAAAGTTCCCAGTTTATGGAGGTCAACTGCTGCATGAATCACCTATTAGCCCAAAAGGTATCTAACAATGATATTCAGTAATTGCTATTATGCTTTTATTAGATTGAAATGTTAGTAATTTGCACGTTAAAAAAAAACGAGACCACACATGACGTATTTTAAGCAAGGAAATAGATGGAAAAATACGATGGTGATTTTTGGCGAAACGCGATATCCTCGTAGCTGAGCTTACGGCAGTTAATTCGGCATTTTGTTCCGAAAACATGATACCAGGTTGTTATCAGTTATCAATTTACGAGCTATACTACTACTAGTAGTCTCACTTGTCAGAGTTACTGACGAAGGGATATCTTCTCAGGATTTTTGTTTCTCCCTACTAACAATCCGAATTCATCTGATCATCTTGCTCTACGCTAATTAGAAAAGAATGGGCATCTTTAGGGTAAAAAATTTCATGGCGCAGTCATATGGTCACGCTTCGCCCTCTGCAGTGTGCTCTGCGTACCCCCGTACGCGATAGCATCAGTTCCGAACTTCACCTCGTACGAGTGGTTCCCTACTTTCCGGGGTGGCTGGACTTCGAACCACCGAGTGTTTTCCATGTGAGTTTAATAGAGTCATTTTCACTAGTTTAATTTTAGTCGTCTTCCGACCATGGCCCCTCCGAAGAAACTATTGAGAACTTTAAGAGATGGACTGAAAATAATTGAACATGAAGAAAAGAATCCGGGCTAGATGCGCGTGAATATTGCAGAGCGCCTTGGGTTGTCCGCTAGCACATGACGGTAGGGGTGGGGGTAGAGTGAGCTACCTGGAGAAAACAAGTAGAGATATGAAGACGAAGATCCAGGTGGGCGTGCCGCTGACGATTAACGCAACATTGTTCACGCTTTACACACTACCTCAATTGTATTAAAAATATATTCATTAGACAGGAACAATTCAAGTAATTGACTATTTTTGGCCTTCGTGATCCATCTCACAACCAGTCACTGCACCGGCGAATGCGGTTGTTTTAGGCACAACATGCACATTGCTCTCGTGAATACGTGTACTGGAAATGGTGTTTGATGGATAAGAATTTTTACATCTGACTGAAATCCATAATAGCAGTGTAAATGCCGAGTGGAGAGCAAACATATTCAGAATTTTGAAAGAGACATGGGTCGAATCAACAATATGACGTATGTATCTTGATAAAGTACTACTATTCCTGTTATTATCTAAAATATTGTTTTGAAACCTTTAATGAATTTCTTAATTACTCGCCAAAATCCTGCGTTTCCTGGGACATAGGCAATCTAGCAAAAAAATTAAGCATTGATCGTTTTTCCGCATTCATTTTATAATCGTATCGTTATTAATAAAGAAAAATTGTCCCCTAGTGGAGTTCCAAAAAAGGAGGGTAGTCTTAGAATCGTGTTTGTCTTAGATTCGTGCTAATACGGTGTATGAAATTGTTTTTCGATTTATTATGTTCTATTAACAATTTTCATAAAATATTTTCCGCTGAATAAGAAAGAATCAATTTATTATAATCTATAAACAATTTAAATAAAATATTTTCCGTTAAATAAGAAATATTGGTGTGGGGGAAATTCGGTTACTGTGCAGTAATAACAACGTGCGCAAAAAACAATCTCTCAGCGAGGAATTAAATAAGGACCTCGAGTGTCCGGACGGAAGAAGGTCCGAAGGGTATTCGGCGTCCGGGCAAGAGCGCGGTTGGGCTGGTCCTTTGGTTGGCCTTGAATTTTGCAAACGATAGATCACGTCATAACAGATATCACTTTTCATTGCGGCGTTAACATTCACGGCGTTTTTCGCGTACGTTAATTTTCTGTTGATATACGGCCAGTGATTTTCTTATTGTTGGCTTATTAACGGACCGTGAATTTAGCAAAATTGAGACCGTGAAAACCTTAAAAAAACCGTGAAAACGTGAAAAATAACCGTGAAAACCTGGAAAAAGCCGTGAATTTCATTGTTCAGGTAGAGTGGGAACCCTGATCGCAGTATAACATAATGAATCAATTTAAGTATTCAGTTTAGTAATGTAGCGCTGAGATACCATACTTTCCTGAATCCATGCGATCGGTCAATTCGGGGAATAATATTACGCAATTTGATTGGCAATGCTCGAGATGCAACTCTTAGACTATATTAATGTTTATTGATTTTATATCTAATAATGTAAGAATGCGCGGAAGAGTGCATGAATATTGCAGTGAATTGAATGAAGCTTCACCGAGAATTTACTGCGCATTTTTCAGCTGAGAATTCACCCCACCGATTGAAATCTCTGAAGCACTAACTCAGAATGTTCGACTTGGCAGAGTCCGCCTCTGGTGTTTGTGTTTTGAAAGGGAAATCCGTGAGGTCTCCGTAACCGTTCTGATACAACGGCCTTTACATTCATAATAATCAAAATAGCTGTGTTAACCAATATTTTTTCTGATAATTTAAAGTACTTTGATAGATCCAGTTATCCAAAATAATTGTGGCAGTGCTCAAATGGGATTTGCCATGGGGTGATCCAGTTACCCTCAAGTAGTGGGGTAAGTGGGGTCAACTGAGATGTGAAAATAATATTAATATAAAATATTGTTTAATGGTAGTAATTAAATTCAAGTCACATGATGTGCTAGTCATATTATTGTCAAATCGACGTGTTTATTTTCACCCATTCACTGGAGTTATCTGTACAATAAATACATATTTGAAAATGAAATGGTACTATCACATTGAAAAACTATGCCCCAGTTACCCCCGAGCACCATATACTGTAAAGAATGTCAGTGTTTCATCAATGCAATCAATGTTTTTCCTCTATTTATGTCTTTATTACGACAAGCCAGTGAATGGTGTATAGTGGAGATGATATTAATTCTGAATGAAAGGATGTACGAACTAATGCTGAATACCTCAGGGAATGCACCTGCTAGATACTGGCAGGATCTTCGATGCCTCAATGACTGCTATGGTGTAAAATGTTTTCAATCATCCAAATTCCTTGCTTTTGGCATTTTGATGTCTTGTTTTAATTAAGATAGAGTGAGAAAAAATGGTGAAAGTGAAGGATTTGTTGGCATCTTCACGTAAGAAAAGGAAGAAAAATGCAAAATGTCTATACAGATGTGAATATCCTTTTCATTGCTAAATTTCAATGCGAAGATTTTTCTCTGACGTAACTTGTATTTTCCTCCTTACGTGTACTGAGTTCTTTTGGGGAATTGTGATTTTGGGTCCAAGTGTTTCCATTGGTTAGATGGCTGGCAAGTCAATAAGTAGCCAGCAGAGAGAATGATGCATTTATTTTTGGAAACCACTCTTGTAACACTCTGCTTGTCTTTGCTTTCAGTTTGCGTTGAGCCACACACCCAAGGAGACTTTGGAGAAGTTTGCAGAAGGGAATGACCTTCCTCTTGATTACATGTTCATGAAATCTAATCGTAAGTGCACTCTTGTGTATGCTGTGTGGCTGACTCGAGCAGCTCTTTAACATTATTTCCAAACACTGCTTCTGAAAAGTGACTTCCCACACAGTTAGGCAAAGTGGGTTTCAATCAAGGCTGATGCTGGCTGTGAAAAACTCTGGTGGCTCAGTTTGGATTCAAACCAAAGTCTCTTAATTGCCACTCCTAATTGCAGTGCAGAATTTTTGGTTTCTGGTAAGGTATTTTATTTCTCCCTTGGGTGGGGTGTGGCCTCTAGTTGGGTTGTATCCTATCATAAACCTCTTACTGTTGCGGAATCTTCTGCTTTTATCGATAACAATTTAATTAGAAGCTAAAACTATTTTCCTAACTTAAATTTTTTCATAAACGCGAGATTTTTCCATTTTTTTCAAATCTACATTATATTCAACCTATTTTTAGAAGATTCCATGTTGAGTGAAGAATGAAGGTGAAACTTTGAATTTTTGTTGAAAGGATAAATTTGATTTGATGCCTGAGAAACCTTTAGCTTACTCAAGAAACTGCAAAAATTAGCCGGGTAATCTCAGTTGTTGTTCAATGGTGTTTTTGAAAGAACAAGTCGTGGGTTGATGTACGCGTTGACCTAATTCTGCTCTCCCTTGTACAGTTGGGAATGCATTGTGCGCTGCTAGTCTGGGTACCACTCCGGAGTTGGTGAAATTTGGTGAAGGTCCTGACAAGAGTGCAGCTGAAGAGATGGCGTCGGTCAATCTTCTTCACGCTCTGATGATGATGATCGGGCGCTGCGAGGAGAGGTGACCATAAAGCGCAGCAGCTCTGCGCTTTTTCAAATAATGGTGGTGCAGTCGACCACCATGTGGAGAGCCTTTATTTTTTCTGGCTGTGCTTGAAATGCATTTACATATATCTTTTGTTCTCTTGCTGACGAATTAAATTTATCTATGTTTTATATAACACTAAAGAGTGATTATTAACGACTTTAGCTAGGATTGTCCCTCAACCGGGACTCGGAATCCAATCCAACCTTTATGGACTTGCAGTCCATGGTACCTTGTCCAGGGATCATCCTCCATATATAACCAATAGTTAAAACAATTGCGGCTGTAATAAAATACCGTTTTGAAAGACTTAAACATGCGGACAATGGTGGTCCAGTGCTCAGCACCCAAGTCATGCACTAGGAAACTTCCTCTTCATCTCTTTGGGATTTTTATTTCATGTAAGCCTGTGGTCGGAAACTCTTTCCTTCCGCAAAACTTTATCTGCTTTGAGGTTTAGATTCATTAATTTTGGATTTCTTGGAATGCAAAGGGAAAAAATTAATCATTAAGTATTGGAGATTACCAATGAATAGACACATGCAAAGGGTGACATTGTTGTTTCATCACCAAAAGTGGAGTTATTTTCCCCTGAAATAAATTTTATTTTAATGGCAATACAATTGATCCTAATTACGTGCCATTCTCATTTTAGGCCCACCTAATTTCATTTATCATTGCATTGACTGGGTAAATTTATGCAACAAATCTGCTGTCTAGACTGAATGCACATATGTGCAAGTTAGATATTTTCAAGGAAAAAACATGGATAAGGTGGTAACTGTTGAGTTTTGGAGAAGTAAAAAACGTGAAGTGGAATGAATCCTAATGCATCATCTAAAGAAATCACAGCATTTCCTATTCATTTGATCGCTATTCATGAAATACAAATGTGTTCTTATGCATTATGGAACAGCTGTAGTCAGTTGAACAGAACAGCTGTCAGTGTAGACAGTAGATTAGTTGGATAAATTGACCCTAGTCAATGCTATGACAAACTTAGTGCTCGTAGGAGGGCCTAAAATGAGAATGGTACATAATTAACATCAAATGGAAAGCATTAATATTTCAGTATTCAAGAAAATAACACCAGACTAGCCACTGGCAATCCTTTACGGTCACCTGCAAGTGCAAGTTAAGTATGAAAATTCCACAAGAAAAATCATTTGTCTTGTTCTGAATTCTTACCTACATGTCCAGAATCCTCTCTGGATATTCTACGACATGAACTGCTAAGGAATCATATCTTCTTCCATAGCATAGTTTTTATTTCAAAAGCACATAAAAACAAGTAAATATTTTGCTTACTAATGGTCTAATGCAGCTTCTAAATTACATAATTTAAAAAAGAAGCTTCAACATATTAGATTAACCATTGTCTAATGTTTGCATCATCTACCTTGTAAAGTGGAATGTTTAATGAAGGCCTCTGGTGTTTCCATTGAAAATGCATGAGAGCATATTTCTTCCTGGTTGCTTATAGAGGTTTTGGTGTAGACGCTTGTGAAGTTCCACGTCCATTAGCAGATCATAATCAGCATTAGAGCTTTGTTAATCTTTGAAAATGTGTTTTGCACAGCTGTCCTTTCCTTCCCACAAAACAGTGCTACCAAAAAAGTATCCCAATAGTATATCGATTTTGCTGTTCAGCATTACACTTTCAATGTCATCAATAATCTGCTTTGCATTGTTTCGCTCACTTTTGCCTCCTCCTGTAAAATAGGTTCATTAAATCTAGTATTATGACGGAAAATCAGTAAGCAGATGACTTAAGCAATAGTAGGGTACTACTTAAAGCTAGAGGCGTGCAAAAGCCGTTCCGCTCCCGCTCGAGTCTCGCTCTCGGGAGTCAAACTGGTAGTCTCACTCCCGGGAGCGAACAATCCCGGATTGCGGACTCGGGAGCGAGCGGGATTGAGCTCTCGTCGCTCCCGGCAATTTGGCGGATAGCACATAGTATGTGCTATCCGTCAAATCTACTAGCTGGCTTACTTGCAGACTTACACGAACCTTCCTTGTTGAAGTAATTATGTTAAAATCAAGTTGAATTCCTAAGTTTATTGTTTAATGCAGAGATGGCGCTGTGACGCCGATTTTGTAGATATGTACTGTAATGGTTCAAGCCCCATTACAGTGCATTTCCACTCGGCGCATTTTCTTCCCTACCAGTTTACCCGCTCGTTCCACGACCTTTCCCAAAACCCCCACCCCCAAACCAGGGCCCGTGGAGGAAGGCGTGGATGAGTAAGAGGGGATGAATGTGTTTTCGCCGATTTTTGTATGGTTGTGTGTGTGTGTGTGTGTGTGTGGGAGGAGGGGAGCTCGGGTTTTCCCTGAATGAGTGGCGTATTACTCCTCCCTCCCTTCATTGTGCATTACCCCACCCCTAGTTGAGGTATGATAAAAAGGTGGTGCACGAAAGAGAACGAGAGAATTCCTAAGTGACTGTCGGGCGGAGCCTATGCCCAAAATCAGTGCGACGCACGGCAGGAGGAGACAAGGGGCCCAAGTATTTTCAGAAAGACTGATCTGGAAGAAGAATCCCCCCCCCCCCCCCGTCCGAAGGAGCAAAGGACCAGCTGAAGAGGACGCATTATCTCCGTTCCGGATGCAGCTTCCTCCAACAAGGGAGAAAGGAGTGCAGTAAATGGAAAGAGAGAGTGTTGGATCCAACCTGGTCGAGACTCGGACTACGATAAAGTAAGATTGCAGCTATTCCCCCCCCAAAGCCCCCTTGTGTCTCCTGCCAAGCCAAGTTAAGACAAACAGTCACGGAACGCACCCGTTACATAAGTGAATGTGAAATCAGTCACCAAGTACAATTAACGTTCGCACCCCAAATTTACATTCGACGGGATGGACTATCATTTACCTCCCCAGTCAAGAAACCATTGAATTTGTATCATATTTACGTGTTCACCACCGAACTTTACTTTGTTATCATCATTTTCTATATTGATTTTCATCCAGAAACCAAGTTATATTGTTTTTTTATTTTTTATCATCGATGTTTCATAAGTGGCTTTCACCAATTCATATTTCATTAGCGTATAAGAGGGTTCCTTTTGCTTTTTTTGTCATATGCAACCTTATTTGTGTGAATTATATTTTGTTTAATTGAAAGTGTTTTGAGAGAGTGTTTTTTGTTCTGATTCCTCCACGGGTCACCCCATTGAAAATATCCTTCATCCTTCCTTTCGCCCCGTCTGATTTCCTTCCCGTAAATGCGTGTTGGACGAGTGCATCAGCGCCCGAACGTCACCCATAAGTTTGAATCGGGAACTCCCCCACCCGCAATCATCTTCACAGAAGGGGAATATTTTCTTTATTTATTTGAATTACGAGAAGTGAGTGGCATAGTTTTGTCCCGTAGGTCCCATGCGGGAGGGATCTTCGCGGATTTGTATTTTTTCTTATTTTTTGTGTGACGTCTCCCCCCGGTTCTATCGTGGTATCCGGGCGAGTCGGGGGTGGGACGCCACAAGTGGCGCCCGAACAGTAGGACCCGATTATTCTTTGTGTGGTGTAAATGTTCGAGTAAGTGGCGCTTTAGCTTTTGGAAACGAATGACTGAGGGTAATCATAGGGGCAAAATTTTGGCACATTTTTGGAAATTTAGATATTTAATACAATGGTTACTCGTAAGAAGGATCTGAAATATATGGAAGGACGTGATATCGATGAAGTAGAGGTTATGGAGAACAGCGAGGAGGACGAGGCGGTAGAGGAAAGCGCAGTTGGAGTTGAATCGACCGTTTGGTCAACTCCCACCTTTCATTCCATACCGGCCTCACCGGATTCAAACGATCCGATTTTAGTATTTAAAAAATATTTGTTTTCAGAAAGGGAGGAGAGACGGAGGGAGGAAGAGGAAAAGGAGGAAAAGAGGCGGAGGGAGAAAGAGGAGAAGGAGGAAAAGAAACGGAGGGAGTACCGAGAGCTGTTACAAATGTTGAATGGTAAAATAGAATGTGTAAAAGTAGAAATTAAACGGGAGGTTGACGTTGTCCGCGAAGTTATAGAAATTAAGGAACAGGAAGCCATAACGAGGGAGAACGGTTTGAAGGCTCAAATCAAAGAGATAGCCCAGCATGATGAGACAAATGAACAAAGGTTGAATCAGCTAAGTGATAGAATGAGGCATATGGAGCAAGTTGGCTCCGGACCGGTGTTGGCCGCCTCAATAGCTCCACCAAATATTGGCCTTCATAAACCTGTATTCAAAGGTAAAATTGATCAGAACCCTCGAGTGTTTTTGAATGAGGCAGAGGAGTATTTAAAGTTGCTTGCTGTCCCACTGGCTAAATGGCCATATGTATTTTTAAATATGATGGAAGGAAACGCTCGTTTGTGGAGAAATACCTTATTTCCTGTACCAGAAACGTACGAGGAAATTAAACAGAATTTTTTGCGAAAATATTGGAGTGAAAACGCGCGGTATGAATATCGAGCTAGAGTAATGACAGGATATTATTCACGTGCGAAAGATGGGAAAATAGTGAACATGCGATGAGGAAAATTGCATCAGCCAGGTCTCGTGAACCTCCAATATGTGATGAGGAACTTAAATTTTTTCTCATACGCCAATTCCCTCCCTGGGTAAGGAATCTCTTAAAAAGTGCGGAGCCTTTGGATTTAGAGAAGTTGGTCATTCTATTGGAATATTATGACGAGAGTGTAGAGGAGGGGCAAAACGTTAGGCCGCCGCCAAGGGAAAGGCCACCGTGTGTAAATACCACACAAAGGTCAGCAGGGGCGAACGCAAATCGTAGAGAGTGGCAGGGAAACAGTCAGTGGAGAGGAGTGACTAGACCCGCACATGATAGCATGACGGAGATAAGAAGGGAGCAGGTGGATAATTCACTATCCCCTGGCGTGAATCAGGAAACGGGTATTGTGCCTCAACAGCGGAGCCAAACACTTAGTCCAGGGACGGAAAACTAAAAGGGTCCGAGTCGAATTGCCTCGCCGACGCGGATCCCGAGGAGAGACAGGCAGTAAAGAGGATAGCCACAGTAGTGTTGGAGGGAAATCCTTTTGATGACCTCATGGCGGAGGAAGACGTGAATCTCCAACGGAGAGAATGTCCTCAAATAAATGTAAAATGTTTGGGAGAATCTATATTGGCTTTGGTAGATACCGGAAGCGAAGTTTCCGCGATTGAGGAAGGGTCATTTGAGGTAATAAGAGACGGAGGACAGTGCAAGCCAAACATGGGTGAAAACGATGAATTCAATGACGTTAGGGAGTCTGTTTCCCAGAACAGTCAATTTACAGCCAACGAAAAAAACGAACTTCAGATGTTATTAAACGAAGACAGTGCAACTTTCTCACTCTCACCAGGTTTGACAAAGAATTTCGTTCACAGAATTGAATTATGTGACGAAACACCATTTGCACAAAAGTCATATCCTATTCCTCACGCATTAACGAATAAAGTAAAGGATCAACAGAGGGCAAAATGACATCAGTTCAGGGTGGGAGAGAAAGTCCTCTTGAAGACGCCTCGGTCATCTGATTCTAAACAAAATTTAGTTCGCAAATTCTTTCATTTGTATACCGGTCCCTTCAGCATTACCAGACATGCGGGGCCAAGCTCGTGTCACTTATCTGATCAAGAGGGAAAAGAAATTGGGATATATAATTTTGGAAATTTAAAGGTATACCATGAGCCTATTTAAGAAATAGAGGTGATTTTTTTTTGTTTCACATGGGCAAAATTTAATTTCAATCCAATCCAAGGCAGGTGGAGTTGTTTTTTTTGTTTGTCATTAAACTGCGGATCCGTCTCCTCAAGAACGGTATCCACAGTTTAGGGAGGGGGCTATGTAATGGTTCAAGCCCCATTACAGTGCATTTCCACTCGGCGCATTTTCTTCCCTACCAGTTTACCCGCTCGTTCCACGACCTTTCCCAAAACCCCCACCCCCAAACCAGGGCCCGTGGAGGAAGGCGTGGATGAGTAAGAGGGGATGAATGTGTTTTCGCCGATTTTTGTATGGTTGTGTGTGAGTGTGTGTGTGTGGGAGGAGGGGGGCTCGGGTTTTCCCTGAATGAGTGGCGTATTACTCCTCCCTCCCTTCATTGTGCATTACCCCACCCCTAGTTGAGGTATGATAAAAAGGTGGTGCACGAAAGAGAACGAGAGAATTCCTAAGTGACTGTCGGGCGGAGCCTATGCCCAAAATCAGTGCGACGCACGGCAGGAGGAGACAAGGGGCCCAAGTATTTTCAGAAAGACTGATCTGGAAGAAGAACCCCCCCCCCCCCGTCCGAAGGAGCAAAGGACCAGCTGAAGAGGACGCATTATCTCCGTTCCGGATGCAGCTTCCTCCAACAAGGGAGAAAGGAGTGCAGTAAATGGAAAGAGAGAGTGTTGGATCCAACCTGGTCGAGACTCGGACTACGATAAAGTAAGATTGCAGCTATTCCCCCCCCAAAGCCCCCTTGTGTCTCCTGCCAAGCCAAGTTAAGACAAACAGTCACGGAACGCACCCGTTACATAAGTGAATGTGAAATCAGTCACCAAGTACAATTAACGTTCGCACCCCAAATTTACATTCGACGGGATGGACTATCATTTACCTCCCCAGTCAAGAAATCATTGAATTTGTATCATATTTACGTGTTCACCACCGAACTTTACTTTGTTATCATCATTTTCTATATTGATTTTCATCCAGAAACCAAGTTATATTGTTTTTTTATTTTTTATCATCGATGTTTCATACGTGGCTTTCACCAATTCATATTTCATTAGCGTATAAGAGGGTTCCTTTTGCTTTTTTTGTCATATGCAACCTTATTTGTGTGAATTATATTTTGTTTAATTGAAAGTGTTTTGAGAGAGTGTTTTTTGTTCTGATTCTTCCACGGGTCACCCCATTGAAAATATCCTTCATCCTTCCTTTCGCCCCGTCTGATTTCCTTCCCGTAAATGCGTGTTGGACGAGTGCATCAGCGCCCGAACGTCACCCATAAGTTTGAATCGGGAACTCCCCCACCCGCAATCATCTTCACAGAAGGGGAATATTTTCTTTATTTATTTGAATTACGAGAAGTGAGTGGCATAGTTTTGTCCCGTAGGTCCCATGCGGGAGGGATCTTCGCGGATTTGTATTTTTTCTTATTTTTTGTGTGACGTCTCCCCCCGGTTCTATTGTGGTATCCGGGCGAGTCGGGGGTGGGACGCCACAGTACGTTACCAAGAGTGCTAACAAACAAAGAGAAATTCGAAAACAAACAAACAAAGAGAATTTAGAAAAAAAAAGAAAAGTATCTGCAGCGAAAACAGAGTTATTGTAATGTTTCTCTTATAAGTTAACGTGTCCAAGAACATTAAAAATACAATATTCCTAACGCGAAGTTCCCTAACAAATCGTCGCGTTTCGTGCAAGGTTTTGGGTGTTTCGGTTTTATTCCGTCTTTGGGCACCCCTAGCGAGATGGCTGACGCTCTTTCTGAGGAAAATGACCGTGTTGGACAGTATAAAGATGGCGATAGAGCCCATTATACAAAAGAAGAAGTAGTGAAGAAAATTGAAGAGGGAACATGCATAGTTGCTTGGAACACAGGGAGAAATAGTCCATGTTGGAAAAACTTTCAGGTAACCAGCGAAATATTTTGCATATGGAACTGTAATGCATTAACTTATGAAGTTCTAACCACTTGTTTATCGGACAGGTTGTATTAGATTCTCAGACACGCATGCCCCTGGGTTAAGTGAGATGTGCAATAGAATCGTGCCAAGCTGTTCTTGTGCATAAGGCAAGTACGTCTGGCATGAAACGGCACAAGTGCAAAATCGAAAGAAATGTTTCTCCAGCCACACCTGTTGTTTCTCGGGATGACAAGGACCGTGTGAGGGACAAGTGTGTAGACATGTGTGCAAAAGACTTGGGTCCATTTGCGACAGTGGGTGGAGAAGGGTTCAAGGACCTCGCGCAAGAGTTAATTAATATTGGGGTGAAGTACGGACCCTTAGAGGCCAAAGACGTGCTACCTCATCCAAGTACGATAGCCCGTTCCTTGCGTGAAAGGGCTAATCAAATTCGAGCTACTCTCATCCCCAAATTAAAAGAAGCCATAGCTACCAAGGAACTTTCTATGACTATGGACCTTTGGACGGATAATGGGGAACTTGAATGAATTTTTTTTATTTCACAGGCGGACAGAAAATTATTTTCTGAACACAACAAAGAAAACCGCATGTATATCCGAGTTTTCCTTCGCGAGATATTCAATGATAAACATTACGAATTTTAAAGCGCGGGAAAAACACCCTCACCCCCCAAGCCACTGCCGACGAAGCCTCGATGACGTCAAAGGTGCCTAAACATCACGCGAAGCTATTGTTGTGATTGTTTGTAATAGTTGCCAGCAGTTGTGAGAGCTTCGTTTGTTAGACGTGTTGATTATTTTATATTTAAAGATAAATATCCGACGATAGAGGCTTGGAAGCCCTCATATTTTGCATTATTTATAATATTAATATCTGAGTAAGGGCATAAAATATAAAACCGGAGCAGTTAAACCAAAAATTTTATAATACCTAAATAACATCGTTGTAGGAGTCTGAGCCACGGCCATTGGAAGGGGGATACGTTACTTGTAAGTTGATGTTATCGACGGCATATCATTCATTTAAGTATGTAATTAGAACGATTTTGATGTTTACTAATGTCCGCTTAGCTTTTATATACAATAACTTCATCCGTTTATTCGTAGGTACCGGAGAATTCGTCATTTAGGACTGTCTTCACTTGTATTATGGGGTGAATTCCAGTCAATGCAACTTTTGCTCGCTGATTGGAGGCATCTAGGAACATTTTTGTGCCAAAGTAGTGTTATTTTCAACGTGACATCTCCCGTTAAGCTACTGCTAATAATCACAGTGCCAGTGGTTGTAATGCACAAAGTTTGACAAGGTTGAAAAATATCTGCCAAGAGTTATCAGTGTTCCATCGTGATTGAATTGTAATAATTGCTATTACGCTATCGATAAATGTCTCACAGTAGTGTAAAAATTGTCAGTGGCGTGCTAATCTCCGTTGTTCACCGTAGATATGACATTTCACGATCACGCTATTGAAATAAAAACTGTGTGTGAAGTTTGTTATTCCATTATTTCAACGAATAGTAGTGAGAAAAGTCACCTGTGTCGGCTAATTTAAGGGTTTAAATCAGTGAATAAATAGTTGTTTTCATCATAACGAGTTCTGTTATTGTAAGTTGTACGTGATGAATATAAGAATGTGACAGTGACTTCCAGTTTTTGATAAGACTATTTGCCTATTTCCCAGTATATTTTTATGGTATATGCTAGTATATTTTTTATGGATTTACCTATATAATTGAAATAGGTTGTAGCTTGTGTGTGTGTTGGCAGCGGAACCGATTCGCGATCTCCCATGTGGATTATGTGCAGACTGTTTTGCTGTGTATTCGTACCGTAGGACGGATAGGACTACCTTCTCCGCTAATTCGGCGTTGCCAAATTCAACAGCACAGCTTACTCTAATGTCAACAGCACAGCTTAGGATCGTTATCCTCCAGTATTACAAGTTTCTTTTACATCTCGATTTGCCGCCGACGTATAGCAATAATTTGTCTTAACAAATTCCATGAGGGTCGTGGCATCAATTTTTGGTGTCCTAAAAAAAGGCTGGTGTTCTAACACCCCATGCCATACGCCTTTTAGGCGTCTTGCGGGGTATTATGTAGATGTAGATGAATTTCAGGTGTACTATTCGAACGAGTGGCAACGTTATCATCCATTTTTCTGATAACTAAAACATACGGAGTGAAACGCTTGTACTTCATCATCCCGATGCCGCATTATTTATATCCCAAGTAATAATCTAGGTGCAATAGCAATAGGAAAACTTGCCCAAGAATAACAGAACAAAATAAAGTGACGATGAGCGGCTAAATAATCCCTCAAAACAAATTTTACACCATGCGCTCAGCGTATTTCCCAACTCCCTACGGTTGTTTAGGCACCTATGACGTCACGCCAGGCTTCGGCAACGCTCGGGTGTCTTCGCGCAGTGGTCGGCTCAGAGAAATTTTTCTCGATTTTAAATGTAATTTTTTTATTTCTTTTGATGTTGAATGGAGAAACTGAAGGTATTTTTGCGAGCTAATGTATCCATTTGACTTATTTAAAATAGTTTTTAGAGCAATCTACGACCCATGCAAGTTCCTCATTATCGCAAAGTTCACTATATGACGGCTACCTCCAGTCGCATAATCGAAGAAGCTGGTGAATGGAAATTACAGGCAAATGTGCTTATCACGACCAAGTTTCCAGATATCTCGAAAACCGGGGCAAATATTAAGGAAGAGTTACTCGGTCAATTGGCTGAAATAGGCATAAGTAGTGAGGATCTTTTTAAAGTGACCTTCGTGACAGATCAGGGTTCAAACATCAAAAAGGCTCTGAAAATGTACGATCGACTTCCTTGTTTAGCTCACTGCTTAAATACTGTTTTGAGGCACACATTTCATGAAGAGAATTTCCTCAAAACGGAGGTACCCCAGGTTTATGTTGCTATTCAGGCAGCAAGAAAAAATAGTCGGGTTAATGAAGAGATCTGGGCTTGTCTCACGGCTAGAAAGAACTCTCCATCAGGACGTCGATACAAGATGGAGCAGCATTTACACTATGCTAAATTCCATTCACAAGCAACAGGACGGAGTTTTCCCAGACGGCACAGAACCCTCCGTATCTAATTCGTATGTACATAGTACCCATTGACCACGGGGATACTGTGCCGCTCCGTCGCTTTTCGTCAATGGATAATTTCCATTCGCGGCCTGTCGACGAAGCGCGTACGCAGCATGTGAATGTCCGCTACGAAGCACGTGCGATTGGATACGAATCGCGCAGGAACACGGCACTCAGGCTAATCTCAATCGATTAGGTTGAAATTAGATATATCGTAACTCGCACGATCGAAAAATGTATCGAACGCAACACAATCGATAGCTACCGACCGTAGCGAGAATGTTATGAATCATTATGAATTGTAAGTTCTCAATAGGTAAATAATACTATACCATGAATTCTAATTACCATGATACAGTACTATTTACCTATTGAAAACTTACAAAACTTACTCGGCCACTTAAATAACTCGGCGAAAAATGAGATTCTCAAGGCTAATTCACGCATCCCCAGCATCCAGCATTCTTAAGTGGCTCGTACTTACTTGGAAACCTTGAGATGTTAATAAGAGTACATTCTTATTAATTTTGACACTAAGTAAGACATCACATAGCCCACGAGCATTAAAAAGCTTACCCTAAAGCCTGACGAAATAAAATTTTTAAATAAAAATTGCCGATGAAACAGGATTGCTGACACATCTGCTATTAGTATGATCGAATTCATCAAAATGCAAGCAAAAATTAACGTATAGTTCAGTCTCAGCTACTAAAACTTACCCATATCAGGCGCTAAAGTATTTGAGAAATTATTTGGGATGAGTAAAAGTCTCTAGGTCACTGCAGTAAATGTATCAACCTATTAAAAATATGAAAGTCCTGCCAAATCACCAGCATAAACACTTGTAAAATAAAACATGGTATCTCTTAGATCACACCTCCGATTTTATACTTACTTTGCATGAAGTTACCACCACAAGAAATTTTAAAGAGGCAGGAAAGAAAAAACCCACAGAAATACAATACATATATTATGTATTTTCTATTGTCAACCACAATAATATTTCCAATTTTCTCTTCTATCCCACATCTAATTTAGCGAAACAATTACTCTTATTCTATTTCGAATAAAAAATTATTTAAAAGAGGACTGGTCGATACATAAAAACTATCTTCAATACTTTCTCCGATGAACGTCCACTATCACAGCATCAACTTGCACAAATCAAATCCACATCCACAAATACGTCACTTCTGCCACAATGTCTGTCTTCTTGGCGACAGGTAACAGTGAAGCAATGGTATCTTCCTCCAATCGGCACCTTCAATTCAGCAAGAATTTTCTCCTCGTCTTCTCGTCCTAGGCCACAGATTATTTTCTGATATCACAAGGTGCGATGTGAAGCTCACACACCTAAAATTAATAAATAATAAAATACCATGTAACTTATTAGGTCAAATCATTTCCAATTTTTGGTATTTCTGCATGAGAAATCAAATAACTAGGCTCGTAAATATAGTAAATATTTGTATGCCTGATATTTTTATTGTTTTTAACTATAGCATAAGATAATTTGAAATGATGAAAGCCGACGTGTAATACACCATAGGCCATAAGCTAAGAAGCAATATTCGATCCAATAAACTTGGCAGCTTATTCCTAGTTTTTCCTTTAACCACACGTTTACCGAATGAATTAATACAAAAAAGACAACTAAAATGCAAGAATTTTCAAAAGAATTGCTGCTACAATATTTTGAATCACCATTTTTAGTACTGAATAGTACTACAGTACTTCAGTACTGAATAGTTCGGGATGTTGATGCATCAACATCCCGAAGCCACTTCTAACTTAAAATTACATCCAAATAATTACAGCGAGAAAGAGTACATACCTCAGTTTTTCGTAGGGGTGAAATGTTTTCTTCTTATCGCCCAAATGCACTTCTTCTTCAACTCAGGATCTTTTGGAAAGCTAAAAACTTGAACCATGTCCCGGAGTTTCCATTACATCCCGACAATACACACACGAAAGGCATTTTTAACAAAAATATCTCACTAACACGTTTCTGAAGCCCAGTGAATGAAATTAAAGAATAAGGGAAACTTCACCATTACCAGACACTCTATTTTTCACAAACTTAACCACAAAAATCCCTGAAATGTGGTGAGACGTGACTTAAACGATGCGATCTCCAACAGCTTGTGCTGGCTTGTGCCAGCTTGTGAAGGCATGTGATCTTTCTAGGATGATATGGCACGATGGCACCACCCGCGAAAGAAAATAGTCCCAGACCGAATACAGTTTTATCGATGAGATACAATTTTATCGATGCATATGAATTTGCCAGTCCTCTTGCATCTTTTTTCGTCATTAAAGGAAATAAAGAAACAAAACCTTTTTAGTAACTTCCTAAGCGCGATTTTTGTATCTTGATGGTCCACCCTCGTATTCAGGTACGAAAACTTCCTGTGCCGTCTGGGTTACAGTTGCTCCGTGACAGTGAAAGAGTACACCTCGCAAACAATTACAATTCCGACCTGGTAGCTGAGATGGTAGCCTTTCTTAAGCCTTTTAAGGAAGCTACAGATGATCTTGAAGGAGAGGCTGAACCTACGCTACCGCTGGCAGTACCCTGGATTTTTCGTCTAAGAAGCCATTGTGGCGTCTCTGTTGACGAAAGTGAGGTAGGAGTTCAATTCTCCCCTTTCGTTCATTCGACTATTTATTTAAGACTCAATTCCAATGAATAATGCAAGTTTAGCCGCTATGTCGACTGAAGCACACGATCGAGTCATCTAGCCGTGTGGATGGCGAATGTTAATACTTCTTGTTTCCTAAACATGTATTTGACTTTTTGTTTTTCTTTCAATAGACACTTAAGAAAATCAAGATAAGGGCAGCCTCATTTCTCGATGAGAAAGTTATGTCTCAGCTGGAAAGGCGACATTATATGGCACTATTTTTAAATCCAAATTATAAAGACCTCCTCCGTTTAAAATCTGAAGAGTGACAATGCGTGTATGACAACGCTCGAATAATGTGCCAGGAAGTAAATGGTAATGTATCACTACAAAAAATAAAGATTTTTTCTTAATTACTGGCTGCAATTTATAGTAGTAGCACGATGATTTAATTTAACATTTATCCTTATAGTGACAGAAATCACAGAAGAAAGTGATTTATCTCAAACTTGTCATAGTCCACCTATGAAAAAGAGGTTTTCAGAATGGTTGCAAAGGCCTGAAATACCACAAACCACTGACGAAGTGACGCGTTACATTGAGCGAAGCGTTCCGGAATATGTGCAGAAGGTTTTGCATTGGTGGAGTATCCATCGGCATTCTTTTCCGCGGCTATCGAAGGTCGCTCGGCGGATAATGAATATTCCTGCCAGTAGTGCAACCAGCGAAAGATGCTTCTCTCGTGCAGGCCTTGTAATAACTGACCGTCGATCACGTATTGACCCAGACCATGTGAATGACATTTTGTTTATTAATTATAATGCAAAAAGAAATTGAAATACAACGTAATGATGGTAAATGAAAACCACATCAAGTTATTGTTCTTTTATTTCGCGTACTATTCTTATAAATTCCACTAATACGAACTTATGTTATACATCAATTGCAGTTGAAAATTTCCGTCTTACAATTCTCTGAGCGAAAAGAATATTAGCACTCCATGTTATGGATGAAATTCTGGAATAAATCTCTCTTCTTATACCCTAGATCAGCGGTTCCCAAACTTTTCTTTCTGCGACCCATTTTAGCCCATACGTTTTAGCCGCGACCCCCTAAAAATGGTTGTCTATGTTTAAGTACATAGTTCACTTTATTATTCGTATACATCTCGCGACCCCTTTCCGAACGGCCCGCGACCCCCCTGGGGGTCGCGACCTCCACTTTGGGAACCGCTGCCCTAGATTATACAATTATAATTAATTATACTTGCTATGCATTTATTTTACTGTTCACCAGTGGTGGATTCGCACCCCAGAATGAGACCAAGAACCCACTGTGAGAGAGATAAATATGCATTCCCTGCATGAAAGCAAGTAGCCCACTGCGTATGTGCTATCCGCCAAATTGCCGGGAGCGACGAGAGCTCAATATATCCCGCTCGCTCCCGAGACCGCAATCCGGGATTGTTCGCTCCCGGGAGTGAGACTACCAGTTTGACTCCCGAGAGCGAGACTCGAGCGGAACGGCTTTTGCGCGCCTCTACTTAAAGCACACTGTATTTTTTGTCTTTCACAGAAAGAATACAGGAGCTCTGCCGGTGGTGATCATGTGAACTAGCAGGAAGGTTGATGGCCTTTTTGGGTCGTTCTGAGGTCAAGGACCCTGTTCATAGCTTCACTCTCAAATTCGTAAGGTTCAATGATCTTTTTTGTAGTGGACTCTGTTTCGGAAACAACTTCATAATTCTAGTGTCAACGAAATTTTTAAGTTGGTGTAAGTCAATGACATTGTCTGTAGTTTAAGTCTAACTCATAAGGTTCAATGACTGTTTTGTGAGTGAAGAGGTCAATGACCCTGTCCGCCGTTTTTCACTACCCTGTAAGGTTTGATGACGTTTTTGGGAATGATGAGGTGAATGACCTTCTTGGTAGAAGAGAGGTCACTGGGCCTCCTTTAGGGGTAGAGAGGTCAATGACCTTGTCGAAAGTTTCACCCAAACCCATACAAGGCATACACAGGATCAAAACTGGGTAGGTGGGGGACAAGCTAACCAACCATTTAAGGAAACTCGAACAGCTCTTTATTAGTTTTTAAAATTGTTTGCTTGAAAAAATATTATTCTCCTTAAAGACATTTGTGATTTTTGCTTCTAGGGAGGCAGCTTCCCCCTCCTGGCCCTCGCTGGGTACGCCCATGAACCTTTATACGTTATATAACGTTAATACATCTTTTTGGGAGAGATAAGGTCAATGAACACTTCTGTAGTTTCAAACGAAACCGTAGATATAATTCAATGCCTTTTGTATCACTTCTGAATCACCATTTAGCAACCTTCTTCCTGAGCAACGAAATCGAGTTTATAATTAGAATTTTGGCTTCTGACTTTTCACTTAGCATTTTTCTTCATTTTCACTAAAATTGAGTTTATAGCAAGAATTTTCCTTTCTTTATTCTAATTCCCCATTTTTATTCCTCCTTCTTAAATTCAAGATATTAAAACTTCGGTATTGTCTACACGATCCTTTCTTCTATTTTTGCACAGAAATAGAGTTCATTAAATAAAAAATATTTCCATATTGCATTTTCCTTCATGTGCACGTAAATCGAGTTTATGACAAGAATCTTCACTTCTGGAATGTCTCTTTGCATTAAGAAAGAAGAACTTTGTACTTTCACATTAATATTTAATCACGACCATGGTTTCAACGTTAGACGTCATCATCAGGTGACCTCTACAGAGGTCCATCACATCCTTTTATACCAGGCTAGGAGGGGGAGGGAGGAAGGTAATTAGGTTGAAAGGATTGGTTAACAGAGAAGAGGGAGGGGGGAAAAAAACCTTGGTCATGTGGTATGGAAGAAGTTAGGGGGAGGAGGCTCCCTTATGGGGGGCACGGCAAGTGGAGGGGGGGGGGGGGTTCAGGTGAGAGAGAGAGAGAGGCCGAAGAGTTCGTCATGTCATTAGCCCAGGAATTTAGGAGTGGGAGGCTTAAAAGAGGGGAATGGTAGTCATACAAAAATTCGTTTACAATGTTGTCATTGGAACGTACGTGCTGCAAAATTTCCATTTGTTCCAAAGCGTCTAATCTAGGTCCTTTAGGTTCATAATGAAGCACTTCAAACACAAAATCACTTTGATGATTGTTATCTAACAAATGTATAGCAAATTGTGAAGTAGTCTTTTTATTTCTCTGGCAGGCTTGATGTTCTTTTACCCGCTCTTGAAATTGTCGCCCCGTTTGCCCAACATACACCGCGTTGCATTCACATTTTAGTCTATACACCCCACTCCTTTCTTCTCTTGGGATGGGATCTTTGGTGAGGGAAAGAATGTTCCTGAGGTTGGATTTATTGTAAAACGCAACTTTAATTTTATCCTTGGGCACCTTTTTGTATATCTTCGGCCCAATGTCCTTTAAAAAAAGGATTCTACGCCACTTGGCCGTGGATTCTTGTCGCGTTCGGGATCCATAAATTTCTCCCACTGCTTGTTTTGTCATTAGCCCAGGAATTTAGGAGTGGGAGGCTTAAAAGAGGGGAATGGTAGTCATACAAAAATTCGTTTACAATGTTGTCATTGGAACGTACGTGCTGCAAAATTTCCATTTGTTCCAAAGCGTCTAATCTAGGTCCTTTAGGTTCATAATGAAGCACTTCAAACACAAAATCACTTTGATGATTGTTATCTAACAAATGTATAGCAAATTGTGAAGTAGTCTTTTTATTTCTCTGGCAGGCTTGATGTTCTTTTACCCGCTCTTGAAATTGTCGCCCCGTTTGCCCAACATACACCGCGTTGCATTCACATTTTAGTCTATACACCCCACTCCTTTCTTCTCTTGGGATGGGATCTTTGGTGAGGGAAAGAATGTTCCTGAGGTTGGATTTATTGTAAAACGCAACTTTAATTTTATCCTTGGGCACCTTTTTGTATATCTTCGGCCCAATGTCCTTTAAAAAAAGGATTCTACGCCACTTGGCCGTGGATCCCGGCCGTGACGCCGGGCCGTGGCTTGGCCTCTCTCTCTCTCTCACCTGAACCCCCCCCCCCCCTCCACTTGCCGTGCCCCCCATAAGGGAGCCTCCTCCCCCTAACTTCTTCCATACCACATGACCAAGGTTTTTTTCCCCCCTCCCTCTTCTCTGTTAACCAATCCTTTCAACCTAATTACCTTCCTCCCTCCCCCTCCTAGCCTGGTATAAAAGGATGTGATGGACCTCTGTAGAGGTCACCTGATGATGACGTCTAACGTTGAAACCATGGTCGTGATTAAATATTAATGTGAAAGTACAAAGTTCTTCTTTCTTAATTTAATTATGAATCGCTTTCACCAAGTTACGCCTCAAACAATTAATTTTGTCTCTTTGCATTTTTCTGCCCATGACTAAAATCGAATTTATAAAAATAACTTTTACTTCTTTTTTGCCATTTCCCATTTTACGTCCTACCCCTAAAAATCGAGCCAAATTAAATTTACTTCTGTGATGCTTCTTCGCTTTTTTCTACCCAAGGACTAAAATGGAGTTTACAACAAAAATTGAAGGAAATGTAAAAAAAATGATAACTTTTTATTTAACATTTTTCTGCCTGCTGCGCACTTTTAAAATTGAGTAGAAACCAGCATTTTTCTAAATTTAAAGAGAGGAAAATTAAGTTCTTAAAATGGATAATGATTTTTGTGATAATAATTCGCATTTTTTTGGATTCCGACTAAAATCCAGTTTACAAAAAAATCATTTCTATATTATTATTTCACATTTATGTACCTTCGCATTGAAATTTAGCAATGAAAAGGATATTCACTTCTGTAAAGTCATTTTGCATTTTTCTTCTTTTGCAATGAAATAAAATTTGTAGCAGGAATATTAACTTCTAATATTATATTATTTAGTTAGCTAATATTACATTATAGTATTATAATTTCATTTTGTATTTTATACCGAGGCAGTTAATCGAGTTCAAAAAAAGAATTATCACTTCTGTAATGTCGTGTCCCATATTTCTTTCGGCACACTAAATTCGCGTTTAGAAAGGCAATTTTAACCTTTGGTCATTATTTCACACTAATCTTCCTTCACATTAAAATCATATTTAAAAAATGAATCATCGTTATTGTACGTGGTGTGCACAGTAGTAATTCATACTTTATTGTCATCATCATTCAGTCTTCACATTGGAATCCGAGGTGATAGTTATTATTATTATTATTAAAATATTTAGTTACAAGTCGACCATGAAGTCGGGTGGTAACATAGATTTAGGAAGTGCATTAAGACACAATAATATACATAACCCAAAATACAAAGTAGAAAACAAATTTTAAAAAGCCCTCAAAATACCATTTTTCACACTCACAATACATGTCCTCAAAGCACCAAATTTTTCACCAAATATTTCACACAATGAATGTCCACATAGCACCAAATCTTCATCTTATGATCTCGTGATTTCAGTGCGATGGGGTGAAAACACTGATAGAGAAGTGAAAATTCATGTCTTTCAAAAAAAATTCCAGTGCACGAGAGGACAATGCGAAATGATGATACGAAAGTGGAAATTCTTACAATCATCTCGAGGACTGGAAAGTGCAAAACGATTAAAAGGAATTAATGAAAAATCTTGTTAGAAACAAGATTCTTGTGCGCAGTAGGGAAGTATACTAAATTTTGATACTGAAGTGAAAATTCTTGTTATAAACGTGATTTCAGGACGCACGAAGGAAATGCAAAATGATGATACAGAAGCGATCTATTTTTTGTTAAATCTTGATTTTAGTGCACAGAAAGAAGTATGCGTAATGCGTACGTACGTATACGTAATGTATGCGTACGTAAGTATGCGTAATGCGTACGTACTTCCTATACGTACGCTGTACGTACGTATAGGAAGAATAAAGCTGAAACATATAAGACAAAAATGAATATTCTTGTTAAAAATTCGATTTTTGTGCAAAGGAAGATAGATGCAAAATGAAAATACAGAATGAATTTTCTTTTGTTATGGGATCGATGTATTTGCGGAAGTAGAAAAATGCAGAATGCAAATAAAGAAGGTAAAATTTCTGATATAAACTCATTTGAATGCGAAAGCAAATAAAATGCTAAATGTCAATACTTATTATTTCGAATTTTTCTCTCTGTGCATTGAAATTGAGAATATAACAATTTTCACTTAAATGTCCTGGCAAAAATTTCCACTTCTATACTCTCATTATGCATTTTTTTCATTCACTCTAATATCCAGTTTGAGAAATAATTTGCTTTTATTATTTATAATTGTTATATCAAATTTGTCTTCCGTCATATTGGAATATTTCAAATTTATAACAGGAATATTAACTTCTGCATAACAATTTTGCATTTTTTTACTTGAGCACTGAAGTTGAGTTTATGAATGGTATTTTCACTTTTGTATCATCATTTCTCATTTTCCTACCTGCGTACCAAAATGTAGTTTATTACAAGATTTTTCACTTCTGCAGCGCAACAAAATCTATTTTTAAACAAGAATTATCACTAATGTAAGTTATATCGCATATTTATGACTACACATTAAAATCGAGTTTATTACAAGAATGTTTGCTTTTGTATTATAACTCCGCATTTAACTATACCCACAAAAAATCTATTTTACAACAAGAACAAATTCTTAAGATAATCCGGCCAGGTTCTTGACGAGTGTTTTTGTGCTTGTGTGTTTTCTATTCATCAATGGAATATGTGAAATTTTGTGACAAAAATATAATATTTAGTCTGGGTTGCAGAGATGATTGACTTAGTTCTTTACTACGTACCAAAGTGTAACAATAACTATTAGTGCTGCTAGTTTTGTATTAAAAAAAAATATTTGTTTTTGTCAATGCCGGTATGAAGTAATCTTACGGTCATTTACAACAATAAAGACAATTACGTTTTTGACTAGAATCTGCATATCCGGATACATATTAGTGGACGAAACTCCGCTTTTCATTGCTTTATTTGTGTGTTGTTCATGAGAAGAATGACTATTATATTTCGAAGTAGTGTGAATGCTTAATTTTAGGATGCAATTAAAATCTCGACGAGTCGCTATTGCGACTGATCTTTTCCTTGACTCATTCCGAATTTTTAATTCCAGTTTTGTTTGAAGAGGATTACATTCCTAGGGCTGGTTAAAACGGAAAAATACATCAACACCGAACTTTTGTCGTGGCCCAGTGCTTATACTGCTGTCTGCTCCTGTGTACTTGAAGTTTCAACATCTTTGGCCGAATATTTACTTGTGGTACGTATTCGAGCTTAGTAACTAATTGTAAAATATGGAAATATATAATTAATTAGGTTTTTCTGAAATGGCTTCAGTGATTATCAAAGAGGACGGTACCATTCATGCCTAATTATTGAGAGTTATTAAAAAAATATGGCTATGGATAACTAGGAGTTTTTGATTATTTCTTCGTACACCATTTCAATTTCAATGCGTTATTGTCAGTGTCTATATTATTCATGTACATTTCTCTAGAACTTATTGTTTTACTTTTATATTTACTTTTATTAAGCCTGTGCGTTTAATTGTGCTTTTATAAATCTTATAAAAATAGTGATTGTTAAGAGTGGAGTGGAAGCTTATTGTTAATGTGTAGATATAACTTATTCAAGACCTGATGCGGTATTGTGTGAAAATAATACGGTTTTAATGATATCTTGGAGATATCATGATTTCTGTTGCAATAAAAACTTCTTTAAATGCATTTCTTAGTGATATGTTGCGATAAACCGAGGATATTGTACTCCTAAATCCATTTATGGTGTTTATCCTAAGCCGTAGGGGGACTTTCTGCCATTTCCTTTTGCGTTGATTCTATATTCTAGTGATTAGTAATGTTTACCATTGGAATAAATTAATAAATTTGATTTGCATTATCACTTGCATGTTGCTGCTGCTGTTCAAGCAGGTTCCAAGGGTGTCATGTGGCGAGGGAGCAACATAGGAAGAACTAGTGCACGATGCTAAAATTACTGATTGGGCAAGTTCTACATTTTACACGAAATACCCTGACATTGAACGTTCAACTACCCTTTCTCACCAGTATGTATGAATAGGGTACCACATTGCCATTTATTTGTTTCTTAAGGGTTGAGGTTAGTGTCTGTAGCTTTGAATATATTTGTTGAAGGTAATTCATTAGAGTTCCTACAGGAAAATGGTGCACTGCAAAGTAAAAGCCAAACACCTCATAATGAAAGTGGCATATAAATATTAGACGCATTGGTTCTCTTTGAGTTCGAACTTAACTTTAATTGTAGCATAAGCTTTACTTTTTTTATACATCACTGATTGGCTGAATTTTTATCATTTTAAGATTGGCGTCATTCTTTTCCAAAGATATTATGGCTTCATCGATAAACATGCAGAAGATAATTCATATTTAAATGTAATTTTTGGGTTTCTTGTTTAGTTTTCGTATTTGTTGTATAGAACACCAAAGAATCATTTTGTCTTCAGTAGAATACATTATAAGGGCCTACTATACTGTATGGTTGAAGTACAACAGAGTGTTTTAAGCATGCTGTAGAGTTGTAATTCTTACTTTCAATTTTCTACTTCAGCATATGGTTAAAATAATTTTGCAATAGGTCATTGCAACATGGTTGAATCTTTTAATCAATGATATTGTAAACCACATACTATGAAGCCACTGCTTTTTATCCTTCAGTCAAGTTTTAAAGTTCCAGTTACGAAGTACCCCCTTATTTTTGCAGAGGAAATTAGTATGTATGAAATGTTATTATGTTCATGAAATTAACTAGGAATATGCTTTGGGAAGGATAGGATGGCCTGGGGTGGCACCCCCCCTCCCCCCATCAGACAACGAATCAGTCCAAGAAAATTTTTGAAGAATAACATTCCTGGAAATACATTTGAAATCATTTTGGCACTAAAGATTTAACTTTTAGTCGATGCAGTTCAATATATAAAATAATTATAAATAATTTTTTTATTTCTCTGAGGCTTTGGGGAGGGATCTTTCCCTTCCTCCCCCCGTAGTTATGCCACTGAGTAACAGTGTTGTGGAATGTTAATGTCATATTATTCCTTTTTATAATTTTGTATGCTGACAGGAAGATTGCCATCTTGGTAATAGAATTAATTTCCCGAAAGTTGTCTGCCAATTGAAATTTAATTTATTAATTTCCTATTGCTCAAACCATGAAATATGATATAGAAACTTAAGTGATTGCAAGTTTAATAAACATTAACACATTATAGAACTTTATCATGACTGTTGATTGTGAGAATTTGATGTATCACTGAGATGCTGTTCATTAAAATTACTTGTGAATTAATGCTTTTGGTGTAGTTAACGAAATTTTATTTATATTTTTAATTACAGGTTCATATACTCGAGTAATCAATGTCATTGGTGGTAAAGGAACATAGCAACATTGAGAAGAATGCAAGATGTGTGGCAGCTGTCATCACCTATTCATCATTCTCTCCAACTAATTTGAATCCATTTTAATAGAAATGTTACATCTTGTGCACTTAACATTTATTTTTTATTTTGCATTATGTAAATAATCTTAGTTTCAATGGAATTGTTAAATCATTCTGGAAATCTTAAAATGTAACATTTGTGGTGTGTGTACATTATAGACTTTGGAAAAATGTGATTTTTTTCTTTTATATACCTCCTTTGATGATATCTTTTATGATCTGCAACTCTCGTGAAAAGTACATAAACTGCATGACAGCTTGTGACTTATTTAGTTTTTCTTGTCTAATTTTGAGGTAGGATAATATTTCCGATTTTTCGGCACTAAGAATTGACCAGACTTGTCCTTAAATTCCTCGTATAATATCCATTGCGCTGTTTTCATGGAAGTTAACTCAGATAGTACATGCGAAATCTCTTCCGATCTGAAGATAACAATTCTCTCTCAGCTGATATTGTAGTTTTCAAAATCTGAAATTATTCCTTTGACGAGAACAAAACGCTATATAGTAGCCCTGGGAGCAGTAATTGTACTTTTGGAAACAATTTACCCTGTTTCAGACATAAATATGAGAGTTTCATATCTAGAAAAACATCCTGTGAAAAGAATCAAAACTTAACTGAAGCGCGAATATTTGTTATTTTTCACGATTTAAAATTTACAAATTGATAGTAAAGTGTTCCTAGTACCTCAAGACTGAATATATTATAATTACCGAAAATGCGACAGGAATCGCGTATTTATGAAAAAACTGGCATTATATCACTTTCCCCCATAAGACTCTATAGAGACGGAAGAACTAAAATGGCGGACGTCTCAATTCCCATAGTGGAAGTGTATGGAACGACTCGACCCTATGAGGGAGTAGTGTAGAGAACTGCCATCCAGAGGACTCTGCGCAACGCCGAACCGCCGAACTGTGAAGGCCCCCGTACCAAGGGGATACCCATAAGGATAATGCGTATAGGTTTTGATACACCAGTGCCATCTATGCCAGTGGTCCAATGCTGCCGCGAAGTTTGAATGCACATCTCGGCGCGTGTTTCAATTTTTTTTACGCGTCACGATAGAGCGTGCTATTCAGGCCTAATAATGATACTGCAATTGCGAGAAACTTAAAAGCAGTGAATGTAGGAAAATCTTCCTGAAGAACTTCCCCAGGTTACTAAAGCAGTAACCATAATACAAGATTAATGTACAAAGTCAACTGGCGATCTGGTGGTTGGTAAGAATAATGATCTCGGAAACTTACTTCAGTGGACATTAGTATTTATTGATACAATAACTGGCAAAAGAAATACAACAATAACAATTTCAATATGACATACTAGAGATGAAATCTGAGAAAGTTAACCATTCTACAAGCACATGAGATGCACAAGCAACAAATATCAATGACAACATGAGATGAGCAGCCTTTGCGTAATAGGAGAAAGATTCCATTACTTAAGTAAACACTCCACAGTTATAGACAAAGAGGGTGACCCAATTTTCCTTGAGGTAGATGTATCTTGCAATAGCTCTGGTACAGGGAAAACAATGCTAATCCTGAAACCATAGACCATAACAATACTTCACTAGAAATAAGCATGCAAGTTTGGATATCATTTCATGGAAGATAATTATTTAATTATGAAAGGAGGACATTATTTCGTAGGAAGTTGTTCATGATGAGTACCCATTAAGATATGCAACATATCTTGGCAGAGGAGTCTTAAAATGAAAGGTTCTTATAAGTTAATATCAATCACTTATACGAAAGAAAGTATTCCAAAAGTAGAAAACGAGAAAAGTGAAGAATATTTTATACCAATGTAGTAGAAAATAAGTTCTTACTTCAAAATGAAAGAGATTAAAGTTTTAAGAAATGTAAACATCGTAGAACACTTAATGAATAATGCTCAATTAATGACAATTAAACAGTTGAAAGGACAGAGTTGAAATAGCAAATTACATACATAACCAACAAAATGATTAGCATTAAACAAACGAAAGCATAGCACTAGCGATAAATGAGTAGTTTGAACACTAGAAAAACTGCTAGTACAATGAAAAACATATTGAAATATAAGGAATACAAGACACCATAAAATTTTGAAAACATGAGAAAAGGTTAGCTAATCACAGGTTGAAATCAAAATGGAATAATGAAGGAAACAGAATTACTCACATTTTCATCACCAAATACATTTCATACCCATGCAATTTTGCAATAACCAAGATCATTGAGACTCGTATCCTTCATCGAGCACATTCCAAAATCGTAAGGGACACTGTAAGCAATAAAAAAAGTCTGCAGTTAACACTAATGACTATCAATAAGCCTCAATATCACGTTTGTTTACATCGAGATTCAATATGGCAGCCCCCAGTTCATTACTGCACAGAAAAACAGGCTACACCAGCGCCTCTATGTTGGGTAGGCCGTTGGACCACTGGGGCTCCGGAAAAATCGAATCGAAAGAGGTTTTCTATACGATATATCGCAGTTCTGTCGCCCCCTTGCCCGTACTGCCATTTGATTTCGGAACGGTTTGGCAGCACCGGCAGTACTGCCAGTGAATGCAGTGAATCTCGGAACGCGCTCGGTATCGGGGCTGGTGGTTAACTGTGTGTCGTGACAAGTGTATTGTGCTGAATAATTTAAGAGGTATGTAATAAGTCATCTCACGTGTTTATGGTTGTAATGAATTGGTTAACTCTCATGCCCTTTATTTTGTGTGTATTAGGTAGAAACACTCCCTTAGAATTGGGGCGTAAACCGGTACATCATGGCCACGGCCAAAACGCCGATGTCAACTTTGAATGAGTATATGCTGAGAAAGGGATTTACTCCTCAGTATGAGCTCATTACGGATAGTGCTGGACACGATACTTTCTTTCAGTACGTCGTGACAGCAGGAAATGTCCGAGGTATGGGCGATAATCCATTGCTTATGAAGTACTCAAACTTTTCGTTGCTATTAAAACTTGTTCTGTTTTAGAGACGGGAAGTGGACGTTCCAAGAAAGAGGCGAAGCATAATGCTGCCTTAAAGGCTTTGGAAACATTGGCCAATTCTGATAAATTAGTTCGTGCGCAGCTTCTGGTTACAAGTGGCGTTACCACAAAAGTGTAAGTGCGTTTTTTCCAACTTTTGGTTTCATTATTGTGATCATTTTTCCTTTTGTATCCGGTCCTTTTAGTGGGGATTCCGCTTGCAAGAGAAAGCCATTTTTAATTTTTTTTGTCATTACGACCTCTCTCATGCAAGCGTGATTAACCAAAGAATTCAAGTGCCATGTGGGTGAATATCACTGGGAGGTAATATTTTATCGGATGATTTCTCTGTTAGTTACCATTTCTGCTGGTTTTTATGTCGTGGAAAGTGCTCAAAAATTACTTAATGTGTTGTCAATGTACCGAGGTGCTGAAGGAACTGGATGATGTAATATTGGACTAAATGTAGTTATGTGATTGACCCCTTACCTACTGTACCTCTATTTTCTATTTGTACAAAGTTTCTATAGTTTTTAGGTTATTCCGTTATGAGTATCATAACATGCCATCGAATGGAACTCAATATCTTAGGCCTTGAGTAAGCATTTTTCATATTTTCATGAAAATGTGAAACAGTGTAGAATTTCTGTCAGCATTCTGTTCATATTTTAGTTTTTGATGCCATAAATCCATAAATTGCTGATCTTACCTTTAATTCAATTCCTTCGGCAATTTTTAGATTTATGACAGAAAGCTAGAAGACTCCCAAGCATTAATGGAGAGGTATGCTTCGAGTTGAAAATTCTCTAAACACTTCGTAATATGGCACTGTTTCTCCTGCTTAGCTTTGGATGTGGTTGATGACGAGTGGCTCAAATCACTAGAATCTGATAACCAAGGTGCAAATAAGGGTGCCAGTGCAGGAAAGGTGAGTTGAGGATCAATCCGCCTGCACTCTGATTGGAGGTGAAGGGAATGAAAGGTTTGTCCTTTTTGTGATTCCCTCGGTGACTTACACTCTTCAAGTGTCCCGAGTCCTGTATCTCTAAGGAAGGGAGAGGGGGTAGAAAAAGGAAGGTAAATGGAAAGGAAACACCTCAAGCTGTTGACTCACTAGCTGTCTCGACTTCTGCAACCTTTGTGGTTCTCTCCGCGGTGCCTAAAGTCCCGTTCTGTAACCAAAACGCAAATCCCCATCACTCAGATAATATACCCCAGCCAATGCCACTGGAGGAGCAGTGTGGTGCAGAGGAATGCCAAACAACTCTTTTCAATACCTTGCCTACATACTGTGCACCATTATCAGATATCATTACTTCCGGACATCCACACTCATTAATAACGTGAGTGCAACAATATTAAGCCACATGCTGACTATTGACGGAATGCTGGTATTGCTATCGACCACCAAATGCAATAGGATGGTTTCCTATTTTTTTTATTGCCTAAATTAAAAGATGTACTATAGCGTGAAATAAGTACTCCTGGAGTACTTATTTCACGCTTTATGATTTTTTAATCTATTTTTCGCGTTTAAATGAAAAGTGAAAATTTTCAAGCATGCGAAAACGCAACATCTAATTTTGAATGCTGGGAAAAATCCATGTGACATCATTCTGATTCTGGCTGCCACCTTGGTGCAAGGCTATGAGCACTGCTACGATGCAGGCTGCTAGCAGGTAGCAGAGTAACCTGCTAGCAGATAGCACTTGGATTAATAAGGATTATTAATACCTTATCAAACAAAGGAAACTTTCCCACCATAGGCAGTTTTAATAGTTGATTGTTAAGACATGTTTCCATGAGCTCTGTGGCTCATGCATGCATAGGTAATCTCAGACAATGTAAAACTCCTATCTACTCGTGTAGATACTAGGCCACTGTGACGTCACGTGGAGTGGATTGGCATGGGCGCCAATCTGGCCTTTTTCAAATGAGGTTAAAAATGACCATTGACATTCGTCTAAACTGGGATTTCTAAAACCAAATAATTTGTATATTATGAAGACACTAATCGTGGGTAACGAATCACAATCACTACTAGAGGTGGGTTAAACTGTTCATTTTTATGAACCGTTCACTTTGATCCTGTTCAGTAAAAAGAACAGTTCAAAATATCGGTTCATAGTGAACAGGTAGGGTCATCTGGTAGAAAATATTGTTTATCATGCGTTTAGAGTACATGAAAGCTTAGTGTGGTGTGCGATTAATAGGTTATTACAAGCTTGCCAAAGTTTGCAGATACAAACAAGTAATTTGATGTAATTTGGAGCCAAATATGTGTTTCCCACTATCATCAGTTGAGAACTCTTAAGCGACGCAGGGTAAAATATAGATTAAACCAGTTAAAAGTAAATATCTGTACGACCAACCTAAGAAAAACATAAATAGTGGATACAATGTACACATTTTATATTGTCATCATATACTCTTTTTTAGTTATAGACTTAGTTTTTGGCGCCTACGATGAAATTTTTTAACCTTTTCCCTACCGTACACGTATATATACGTGTGGACGTTTCCTGACCCGGGAGACCACGGGCGTATATATACGTGTGAGATTTTCCCGGTCAAGAAAACGAAACCCGTATATATACGTTTTCGAGCTCTCCCCCTTTCAGGACTGTCGTGGGTTTAGGTCGCATTTGTCTCGGGACCCAACGCTTCGGGGTTTAGGATTAACCCTCCGAATCCGGGAGCAGGTACCCGGACCCTTCGTCTTTTATAACCTCTCTCAGCGGTAAGGGACAGCGGTCATACAATTGTTTATAGAGTCAATTTTCGAAATAAATATTTGTTCATTTCTCAAGAAATATAAACTAAGAATTGAATTGTTTGTCTTTTGAGCAGCGTTTACAATTTTTAAACGTAATTCTACGACAAATATTAACTTATCTCGAGTTATGTATAAACATCAACATGGAAATTGTTGCTGCGTTAAATGCTTTGATAATGGCCTTAGAACTTCGTTTAAAATTTGACAATGCTCAGATAAAAATGAGGAATTATATTCAATGCCTGTAATTTACGTGCAAGCAACAATTATCCATTTGCTAAATACATATAAGCAATACATAAGTTGACCGCGAACCAATGCCGCAGGTATGGTCGTAAACCCGGAAAGGAGGGAGCACAACTACTCTTGGAGTCCGAGATAATACGGAGTCCCACCGTGGAGGGGTCGAAAAAGGTTCAGCGAGACCCTTCTTAACGAATGCCCTCCAAAAATGCTCCGTACCACGAGAAAGAAGAGTCTCTTGGGGAGCGGTACAGCAGTCAAGCTAAGACGAAAACTCTGCGGTCTCGAAAGGGTTAAGTGCGATGTGATGTGAAATGTGGATGCATCTCCAAAAATATTGTTTAAAACGCGATTCATGAACTTAAGAAACGATTAAACTCCTAGTTAGATGATGCACCTGAAAAAACAAAGTCCAAAGACTTTAATTGTTTCTTAAGTTCATGAATCGCGTTGTAAACAACATTTTTGGAGATGCATCCACATTGCACAATACAGCGCACTTAAAAAATTAAAATTTCATCGTAGGCGCCAAAAACTAAGTCCAAATATCAACTTGGTAAAGGGACCGAAAAAAATGTTTCACAATCATGTGTTCAATCGTTTCCTAAGTTCATGAATCGCGTTTTAAACAATATTTTTGGAGATGCATCCACAGATCCACAAATGTTCAAAATACGAAAGCAAAATGAACGCGATATCCCAACTGAACGCCCCGAGGAAACTAATATTTGATCTAATATTTCGAACGGTTCTAAAGAACTGATATTTTAAATATCAGTTCAAACATTAGTTATTTCGAACGGTTCGAAAGAACTAATATTTTAAATATCAGTTCAAATATTAGTTATTTCGAACGGTTCGAAAGAACTAATATTTTAAATATCAGTTCAAATATTAGTTAGAACGAACGGTTCAGTGGCTATCGGAGGGGAATAGTAGAGAAAGAAGGGGAGGGGCTCGGTCGTCTACGACGCACTTCGGCGGCCTTGAATGGCCTCCCTCGTAACCGCCATCTGTTGTACCCACAACGTACTTGCTCGAGTAAGCTGCAGTTCAAAATGCCTCTTGATGATCATACCTACTGTACCGAGTACGCCGCAATTGTGCAGTGCCAACATGAACAGTGAACAGGGTGTTTTAGAGAACGGTTCATTTTCGAACTGGTTCATTTCAGTGAACAGTTCGTTTTGGCAGTTCGGTTCTTTTTGACCCATCTCTAATCACTACCTTTCGATTTCTTTGATGAAGGAAACTACCCTATTTTCAACAAACATCAGAATGTAATGGGATCCCTGCCTAGACCTGGGCATGGGGCTGATGATATCCATGGACTCTACTGTCCAATGTTTAATCATCTTCTGTGATTCCATCAAACCGGCCAGATCACTATGTTCTGACAGCTTTTACATTCCCACACGTAACGACTCATGTCATGCCTAAACCCGGGCCAGAAATAAAATTTTTGAATATTTTTCAATGTTTTGAAAATTCCATAAGTCTTCTGCTGAAATGATTAATCTGTAGTAGCTGCTTTCTATTTTCTAAAGGCATTTTTCAATTTTCTAAAAGCCTCATCTTGTTCTCTCCCTCTTCCCCCCCCCCCTCTAGATGGGTGCCAGGCTTTTCTTTCTCAGCAAATCAGTCAAGAGGCCATGGCAGCAAAACGGGGAACAAATTGCCGTTGTAGCTTCCCACCCCCAACCGTTTATATAAAAAATTTCCAGTGAAATTTCTCAAAACTGGATTCATCTATATGAATGTACAACCCTGCCCTTAGTTAGAACTGAATGAGCTTGTGAATTCTTCTCTTCAAAGTAAGATGTAAATGGTTTGCTTAAATATTTCATTCCATGCACATGAGTGATGCTCACGCACATGCCTATAGAAAGAAGTGCACTGGTGTTTTATGATCCTATGGTTTTTCTTTCCAATGAGATGTGGGGCACAGGAAAGCATATTTATGGAAACTAACAATCTGCCCTATGGAAAACGTTTGATGATTAACCATCATTTTCTATTCACTTTTTGATTGTTTTCTACTAATATATGTGCCCCTATAAGCACCGATTTACTTGTGTTTATTCATCACAATAATTTTCAATGGTTATTTTCTGTTTTAAAACTTCTATTTTGTTGCATGATACTTAACACACTACACCATGGGAACGATTGTGCTCTATAGCAGTTTCAATGTCCAAAATGTCATCTGTGTTCACTGATGTTCCAACGAGAGTATATTCCATTCAAGGTGGGATGTGGGCTGGGATACTTCGGAAAAATTCTTTCTTGGGTCTATTACACTTTGTCTTACTGAACGGCACATGATTGAATTTCCCTGGCTGAAGAGTTGTGTTGTTGGAAAATGCCCGGTTGTATGAGAATATTATGAGGACAAAATTTTGGAAGATGAATGAGTTTCAAATAGTTCCTGAGCTGGCCGCAATCAGACGCTAATGAGCTAAGCCGAAAGTCATTGTTAGACACCTTTTGGGCTAATAGGTGATTCATGCAGCAGTTGACCTCCAGAAACTGGGAACTTTGAAGCAGGTAGGCTGAAAAAGGTCAGTGGGTGAGAAAAGGGAGGGCGCGAAACACGTTTCTATTGTTCTCGTGTAACTTCATATTTTTTGGAGGGAGAAAGAGGGAAGGGTGAAACACGATTCTATTATTCTCTTATAACTGGATATTTTCTTTGGAAGCTTTTCATTTATGGTCTTCGTGATGCGAACCCTGCGCGAGCTGGGACCTTTTCACCTTTTGTTTGATATTGGAGAGGAGGAAAGCATCGGAGGAGTGGCCGAGGGCTATTGAATAGAGGGGTAGCGGATTTTGGGAATTGTGCTACGTAGTTACTATCCCATGGCACTGAGGTTCTCCTGGTGGGGAAAGCGGGGATTTTTGGATTTTTTCACCCAATCATTTTTGGCTCCCCACGTCGAACTCTTTTCACCGCTCTAATCTACGAATTTGATGTAGTTCGTCAACTAGTCTATAACGGCACTGCATGCACTAAACGTTGAGTTCTTTACAATTTTCTAAGTCAACTACCAACGACAGTGTAGGCCGCAAAATTCAAAGTATTCGAAGTATTCGAGGTTTTCGAGTATTTGCGGATACTATTCGCACATCTCTACTTTTACTGCCACCGTTGGTAGAGCGGAAACTGCCAGGGGCCGATTTATCGGCCTAAATAATTTCACTTTTTTTTTCGTGATTGTGGCCTTTTCAACGGCTGTAATTCATGCAAACCCCCATAATATATCTATGGTTATGAGATATAAACATATCTTAAGAATTGGGAAAAAAATCGAGACCTTAAATATAATTAAGTAGCTGAAAAATTTTTAAATGTGAAATGTTGCTAACTCCGGAAAATAGCCTTGGCAGTCTTCATACATCCCACATCCTGAAATGGGCTGGCAGTGAAAGGGTTAGGGTGCCTTCACAGTTCGGCGTTGCGTTGACGCCGCAGCTAGCGAGCCCATCAGAGCCTGTCTTTGAGAATTGATGACGTCACGTCTCCAGCTCGCTGCATCGTCGCAGAAAAACTGAACCTGTCGGATTTTCTCTGCGTGAAGGCGGCAGTACGCCGGCGATTTCGAATTGGTGTTTGTCTATGGGAAGCTTAGGTATACAAATATGCAAGATTAGCTCCAATGGGAGTGACAAATGCTGTTTATTTCATTATTTACTATTATTTTGAAGTGTTAAGCATAGATATTTCGTATCTTTCCTAAATATAGGATAAATGTTAACCCTAAATTATATTACAATCACTGAGGAGCGTAGATTAGCATAAATCATACCCGTCAATTGTATCACAAGCTAAATACGGCTTGAGAGCTCCTTGTTGGTGACTACGGTCGTTTAAATTCCAATTGATATCTAATAATTGTGCCCCCATGATCTACTCAGTTAGAGCTATTTAGATAACATGACTAGGGGAATCTATTTGAACAACAGTTATCATTAATAAATATTCCTGATAACATTCCAAGTTACTCATGTTCACTGAGTGTATGTAAATAGCTATTTTTCGAATATTGCAAGTTGGGAAATAAAATTTAAAGATCATAATAATGCATAGGCAAGGGCCATCATTACATGCATGATTATTGACATTATGGTCGCCATATTAACTTCAAATGCTATTTATAGTTGCGAAGAATATTTTAAGAAATGAAATTGCATAAAAATACACAAAACAACATATGTATAGTGTGTTTTGCTCGAAATCATAAGATGATATGCTCCCATGCCGATTTTTAGGAGCCAATGCATTTTGCCTTTCATTTGTTTTCGCAACGCAGAACTGTGATGGGCTCCAACTTGCTGCGATGAGTTAGCTCTGCCCCCAAGTATGCAACGCCGAGCTATGAAGGCACCCTTAAGGGTGGGAAATATGTGTAGTGGGAGAAATCCACAGACAAACCTGGATCCCCCCCCTATTTCCGTTTGAGCACTTTAGCCTGTAAAGCTACCGAGGCATCATTCGTCCCTATTAGCGATGTGCAAGGAGTGCTTGTTGATCTCGACTCGAGTTGAAAACCACTCAGGAGTATCGAGTCGAGTCGAGTTTGGTCATCTCTGGATCTGGCAATATGATAATATATATGCGACAACATATTCTAATTTTCAAATCCCTTTGTGAATTTTCTGTCCTGAATGCTTAGCTTGATGTAAAAAGTGAAAGATTATGAGGAATGTTGATGGTAATTGCGTCTGTATTAGGAAATGAATGAAAATTAAAGAGTCTTGAAAAGTTCCATAAGCACTATGGGAATGAATTAACCTATGGTAATATGTGGTGAATTTAATTAATATTTATATGTATATGTAGCCGAACTGCCAGAAACAGCCCTGAGTAAAAGCATTTGCACCATTGTGATAATGCTTCATGATAGCGCTTCCTGTCGGCAGATTTTTGAACTTACTGGCATCGACAACACTGTAACCGAAACTACTCGACTCGACTCAACATTCGTAATGCCACTCGAATCACTTGAGTTAAGTACCAACTACTCGACTCGAATTTTCGAGTACTCACACATCCCTAATCCCTATGGATATTTGTGGACATAACTGGACAAGGTGGTAGTGTCCACACCTTGTGCGGTAGTGTCCGCAAATATCCAGTGGGAGGGATGATGCCTCGGTGGCTTAGTTGGCTAAAGCATTTGACCAGAGATTGGGGCATCCAGGTTCAAATCCCGGTCAAGGCAAATGATTTTTTTCTCTGTGAATTTTTCGTACAATTTGTGCTTTGCAAGTGACTCCTGTAAAGTTATCTCCGTGGCTACTCCCAGGATACTTCTACATCTACATAATACCCTGCAAGCCGCCTGAAAGACGTGTGGCAGGGGGTGTTAGGACACCAGCCATATACACATAAAAAATGAAGTGCTCTAACGAAGATGGAACTAGCATTTATTGAAGTCCTTTATGGTTCGGGGAAAAAACGAATTCCCATATCTATCCATTCGGCAAAACATCTCTCTTAATTTATCGCTTCTATCGGACCTAGAAATATAGTGTGGCTCTAATATTATGTTCTCTGTGTCACTCTTAAAGATATCCATTCTCAATTGTTCAAGCAAACTAAGCCTAGTTCGTGCAGCCTCCCAAGTCTCAAGCGGTTCCCAGCCTAATTCGCTTAAACCATATATGCGTAGTTTTTGAGGTAGGTTTTGCAGGAAGGTTTTGTCTGATTGTTATGCAACTGTTGTGGAAAGCAATTTGTTGTCAAGCAAGAAAGAAGAGTCATCATATCGTATCATTGAACTGTCGTGATTGAAAAGTTCCACAAGCTGGAGTGAATTACTGTTTTGATATGTTCTTTGTGGTGATGGGTGTGCATGTGTTGCAGGGCACTTGATAAGGATGACGCTGCGTCTGTGGCTGTCTCCCCGTATGCTGAGCAGGTGACGGAGAATTCTGTTGGTGCGCTGGCAGAGCTGTGTGCGCAACAGAACCTCAAAGAACCAGAGTACCAACTGGTGGCTGAGTCTGGTCCTGCGCATTCGAAAACATTTGTCATTCTCTGCCAGGTGCTTACGCTAAGGGAGCAGGGTGAGTAGCCATTGTTTATTGTCATCATCATGATGACAATCTATGATGCATTTTCAAGGGATTTGAAATGAACTTGACTTGAATCGAACATAAGGGATGTCAGGGAGTCTTAAGGCCGGATAACAGAAAAAATTAGCAAAAACAAGATTCATCAGTGAATGAAAAATTTGCTAAATGGTGTACGTATAAAAAAACTAGTGCGTACTGGATGCTATCTGTCATACCTCAGAAGAACTAGCAGCGAATTGCCGCACACTATGTTGAAATGGAGTCAAGTAGTTGTTAATGGCTTGTCTTTCTTTTTATTTTGGGTCCTTTGATTTTATTCATTATGTTATTTTTCTTTCCAAGATGTCTTCTTTCATGATTCAGTGATTGAGTTCATGTAGCATGGATGTAAAATGATTGAAATAAATGTCTACGACACTGACGAGAGGGAGACAATGGCACAGCATTCAGTCGACGTGGGTCTGTTAATGAAGTGAGAATAAAGCGTTAGTTTTCCCGAAATTTCCCGACTTATTTTCTGTGCAACTCTTCCTATCCTTCTCTGATGGATGATGACAATGATGAGAGAGTCACGGCAACTTACAAATGCTTGGGACAGAATGCATTCTGGATGAATGACATTAATGGTGAATAAATCTGTTACCTATTTGTAAACACTGCAACTCATGATATTACCTTATAAGCGTGTGTAAGAGGCGCACACGTGTAAGAGGCGCACCACTATTTTGAGGATCAAAGCTATAAAGAAAAAAATTGCGGCATTTTTTTATCCTATCGTGCGGTGTTGCAGACGTATGCCTGGAATTTCGACAGTTATCGAAATTTCCTCTTTCAGTACTGTTTGAAAGAGGAAATTTTGATAACTGCGGCGGTAATAGCGGCATAAGAGGGAGTAGAAAAAGTTCCGATCCTCTCTTCGCATACGCCATCGCTCTACGTTGCTTGTCCTACTCATAAACAATTTTGTTTAAAAGCTCTCACAGGAGTATTGCAATAGAATTGCAGCCGTGGAAAATTTTAAGGCAAAACGCGACAGGCAGATAGCATGAACATTCCCAAGAGATTGGACAACAATCGGGGCAATCTCAGCACCTTAGGATAATAACCACCTCATATATTTAAGGCCCCTTGCACACAGACCGATTTTGGACGGCCGGTAAAATATCGGCCGTCCACATTCCAATAGTGAACAATGGGAGAGCATTGGAGCTTGCACACGTACCGAACACGCGCCGGCACCGGCTAAATGCCGGTTAGCTGCCGGCCATTGTCACTGTGGATCGCCGTCGCCGGCTCAAAAACATAGCAACTTATCGTTTGACCGGTTAAAATCCGGCGTGTGTGCAAGCATCGCTTCGCCGGTAAAATATCTGCCGATATTTTTTACCGGCCATCCAAAATCGGTGTGTGTGCAAGGGGACTATTTTCCTTTCCTGAACTCCACAGGAAAATAGGAAATTATCAAGTTACAGTCAATGGAAACGCATTTCATCCCTACCCCATCTCACCAACTGACCTTTTTCGGTCTACCAGGTTCAATTCTCCGAGTTTCTGGAGGTCAAATGCTAGGTGAGTCACCAACTGAGCTCGAAAATATATCTCGATATCTTTCAGCAATTGTATGACACGCACGAGGTTCTAAAAAGAATTAGACCTAATGCGACGTATATCTGACAGCATTTAAGTTTTTTGAGCTCTAATTGATTGACACAAAGATTTATAGCTAAAACAAGGCTACTAATATTCAACTTAGTCCTAACAGCACAATTTCGGAAGAAACAAGCGTAGCATAAGCGCATTCAAACGAGACGAGACGGACTGGAAACTTCAGGCAACGCAAACTGCGTATATCACATTACTGCGCCTTCGCCTCTTCGCTTTAAAGGCAACGACGTCACATGCAAGATCGAACGTGTTCTTCCCTTGCTCCTTCGCTCGTAGCCTCGTAGCTTGAAATATGGAGGGGAGGGTGCGCGCTCCTTCCCCTCGACCTCTCCTTCAGCGCTAATCCAACAATGAACACACTCGTTCGAATTTTTTAAACCGCAGGTTTTGACACCAATATAATTTTCAGTTGCAAAAATCCTCATATAAGCGTCTGAAGATAATTTTTGAAAAATCAGGTGCTCAGCGCAATGGAAATTTCTCGGCAAGACAGATGTTGACTATTAACCAGGTATGTCCTTCAAAACTACGCGTTTCTCTACGTTTGATAAGCGATTACTATATGCAGTATAAATGCCGCGGTATGCCCACTCGTGGCAGTAAATTTAGCGTGCGCTCCGGAGCGAATCACCCCGCGCGATCTTTTCAATGTTCACCTCTGGGATACCGACATGACGGCGCGATGCTTACTAGAAATTCAAACAGGAGCATTTTAAAAATACGTCACTATGGGAGAAACTCCCCTACCTGCTGCTTGTTTTTGACCCAGGGTTTCGGATGACTGACTCATGCTAAAAACCAAGGCCACTCAGTTCCCCTTGGACTTGGGACCGGGGAAGGGGAGGGGGGGAAGATAAGAAGTTTGTGTAAGAGGCGCACCCCCATTTTTGGCTGCAATGTCTGGGAAAAAAGGTGCGCCTCTTACACGCGTTTATACGGTATTTTGTTCGGAACGTACGTTGGCATCAGTGGAAATGATGAATCGTTGTGTGAAGGGACAAGTGATTAGAATAACCCGTTCAAATTCATAACATGTATGATTAAAAGTTATTAAAAAAGATTCAGAACATTTGAAAAAGTTCTTCCTCTGTAAATTGTGAAGGTAGAAGTTGTGAAAGTAATCTGGATGAGACTACCTGTAAATGGAAGAAAAATGGCACAATATTTTTACAATAAAACTAGAACATCAGTATTTTGCACCTCGATATTTTTCAATGAGCACCTGTCGCAAATTCCATATCATTTTCATGACCACGGACATGAACTTATTGGTAATAATCAAATCCTCCGAAAGGAGTTATCCCACAACGGCAAGTTACTGTAAATAGTAACCGATTGTGAATTTGAACTGTTTAATTTAGTGTTAGTAGTCGCAGCTAATCTTATAAGTGTGGAGAATGGGAGTAATTTGGGAAAAACTAGCACTGTCTGCACTTGAAACAACTGGCTATTTCGCTCGTGGATTTTCAAAAAAATATATGAACCCTTGATTGGAAAAGAGTGCTTTCACTTGCAGAAACGGCATCTGAAGAACAATATTTGAAAGAAAATGCTGATTCTTACTGCTGCAAAATGAGTGTATGTCAACGTCAGGAGAATTCATCTTCATGATTGTTGGAGCTCAATGAATGAAAAAGTAGGTTAATCATTTTTCAAGAAGGAAAATAAACAACTGTCATTCATGTGCCACGCATGATTCTGAGGCTGGCGAAATCCAGGATTTTTTTAGGACCCGGATCTCGGGATATTTTCGGATCCAAATGCATTTTCAATTGTCTGCTATGAAACGAAGTAGTTATTCAAGTTTCTTCTGGGTACATACAATCAAAGGAATGCTATTTAGATTTACATACACATTTAAATATTTTTACCGATAAAAAATCATTTTTATAAGCTTTCAGATCATTTTTAAAAATGATAAAATTTTTACACGCTCAGGACGTAAACCGTTATGCTTGCGTTTGGAAATGAAAATAGGTTCAATCTTCAGAAACTTTTGAAAGAAACCTTTGACTTAATTTTGATATTCCTCACATAAGTTTCCCCTGAATTTTGTCACTTTCTCATCACATACTGACTTGTGTTCCACCCTCAAATGCTTCAGTTGCGTTGAGGTGGATTTTGCACTCCCTAACGACAGTTTCACGTCACCGTGCACGCTTATGGGTCTCTTATTGTCAATAAAAATGTTTCTACACAATGAAAGACATTTTTATCGGTATATCATGAAATAGGGTAGTTTCCTTTGTCAAAGAAAACAAAAGGCATTGATTGCGATTCGTTACCCACCATTAGTGTATTCGTAATATACAAAGTATTTGGTTTTAGAAATCCCAGTTTTGACGAATGGCAATTGTCAATTTTAACCTCATTTGAAAAAGGCCAGATTGGCGCCCATATGATGCCACTCCACGTGACGTCACAGGGACCTAGTTTCTATATGAGTAGTCATGATTCATCATCAGCCTTCAATTTCCAATTCAGAATTTCCAATGTTGACCAAAGGGTTCCTGGGCTTCCATAACCTGATAAATATGTATTATTACAGTCCTTTAGTCCAAATTGTGAACAGTTTTAATTAGGAGAAACACACAACACACCATACACTTTATATCAAATTCCAACAAAAATTAGCAAAACAAACTGTTTGAAAAAACATAAATAAAAAATATCATGGCAACCTACCACATTGCAAAATGCCATACTATTAACGGAATGCCATACTATGAATGGAGTATCCTGCACTGGATAAACTTAAGTTAGCTAATGGAGCAGTAGCCTGGGAAAACAAAGAGCAGTGATGTGTAGCCATGTATGCAATAGAAGGCGAGTAGGTATGTAAGTTTGGCAGCTGGAGCAAAAAATAGTGTTACAGTCTCCAGAGTTATACAAGGAATCGTTGGAAAGAACTGCATTAAAATACTTGGTGCTATTATGCTACATAGTCGTTCCATTTTTCCCAGAGCAACGGTAAGAAGGGAACATGATTTGCCTCTGATTAGAGAGATCGATTCAGTTTTGGTTTCAGAGTATTACAATAGCAGAGAAAAGAAGTCATTACACTGCCGCTTTCAAAAGAAAGTTATACGGTGGAACCTCGATCTATCGTTCCCGCATTGATCGTTCGCCGTTTCTGGTCCCAAATAAAGTTCCTTATAGACAATTTAATTTTTTACCGCATCTATCGTTCCCCGAAGTATCGTTTCTCGCATTGATCGTTTGAAGATCGCGGTTCCGACGCAGAATTTTCCCGCATCCATCGTTTGACGAAAATGAGACGAAATAAATACAATGTGTCATTTATGGCTAATAATGACAAGCACGTAGTTGGAATCCTCTCCAAGAGATGGAACTACCATTGGGAGAAGCTCAGTGCCGTGGGAAAGTAACATTAGCGCATTTCCCAAGAACCTTTATCCCCCTCCATTCACCATTCGCCTCCCCCCTTCTGACGCTTTTCTCTTCTTCAAAATAAAAACAGGTCCCAGCTCGCGCAGGGATCTTATTACGAAGACTTTAGCTTCGAAAAAAATATCGAGTTACACGAGAACAATAGAAACGTGTTTCGCGCTCCCCCCTCTTCTCACCAACTGACCTTTTTCAGCCTAAAGTTCCCAGTTTATGGAGGTCAACTGCTGCATGAATCACCTATTAGCCCAAAAGGTATCTAACAATGATATTCAGTAATTGCTATTATGCTTTTATTAGATTGAAATGTTAGTAATTTGCACGTTAAAAAAAAACGAGACCACACATGACGTATTTTAAGCAAGGAAATAGATGGAAAAATACGATGGTGATTTTTGGCGAAACGCGATATCCTCGTAGCTGAGCTTACGGCAGTTAATTCGGCATTTTGTTCCGAAAACATGATACCAGGTTGTTATCAGTTATCAATTTACGAGCTATACTACTACAAGTAGTCTCACTTGTCAGAGTTACTGACGAAGGGATATCTTCTCAGGATTTTTGTTTCTCCCTACTAACAATCCGAATTCATCTGATCATCTTGCTCTACGCTAATTAGAAAAGAATGGGCATCTTTAGGGTAAAAAATTTCATGGCGCAGTCATATGGTCACGCTTCGCCCTCTGCAGTGTGCTCTGCGTACCCCCGTACGCGATAGCATCAGTTCCGAACTTCACCTCGTACGAGTGGTTCCCTACTTTCCGGGGTGGCTGGACTTTGAACCACCGAGTGTTTTCCATGTGAGTTTAATAGAGTCATTTTCACTAGTTTAATTTTAGTCGTCTTCCGACCATGGCCCCTCCGAAGAAACTATTGAGAACTTTAAGAGATGGACTGAAAATAATTGAACATGAAGAAAAGAATCCGGGCTAGATGCACGTGAATATTGCAGAGCGCCTTGGGTTGTCCGCTAGCACATGACGGTAGGGGTGGGGGTAGAGTGAGCTACCTGGAGAAAACAAGTAGAGATATGAAGGCGAAGATCCAGGTGGGCGTGCCACTGACGATTAACGCAACATTGTTCACGCTTTACACACTACCTCAATTGTATTAAAAATATATTCATTAGACAGGAACAATTCAAGTAATTGACTATTTTTGGCCTTCGTGATCCATCTCACAACCAGTCACTGCACCGGCGAATGCGGTTGTTTTAGGCACAACATGCACATTGCTCTCGTGAATACGTGTACTGGAAATGGTGTTTGATGGATAAGAATTTTTATATCTCACTGAAATCCATAATAGCAGTGTAAATGCCGTGTGTCTTGATAAAGTACTACTATTCCTGTTATTATCTAAAATATTGTTTTGAAACCTTAAATGAATTTCTTAATTACTCGCCAAAATCCTGCGTTTCCTGGGACATAGGCAATCCAGCAAAAAAAATGAAGCATTGATCGTTTTTCCGCATTCATTTTATAATCGTATCGTTATTAATAAAGAAAAATTGTCCCCTAGTGGAGTTCCAAAAAAGGAGGGTAGTCTTAGAATCGTGTTCGTCTTAGATTCGTGCTAATACGGTGTATGAAATTGTTTTTCGATTTATTATGTTCTATTAACAATTTTCATAAAATATTTTCCGCTGAATAAGAAAGAATCAATTTATTATATTCTATAAACAATTTAAATAAAATATTTTCCGTTAAATAAGAAATATTGGGGTGGGGGAAATTCGGTTACTTTGCAGTAATAACAACGTGCGCAAAAAACAATCTCTCAGCGAGGAATTAAAAAAGTACCTCGAGTGTCCGGACGGAAGAAGGTCCGAAGGGTATTCGGCGTCCGGGCAAGAGCGCGGTTGGGCTGGTCCTTTAGTCGGCCCTGAATTTTGCAAACGATAGATCACGTCATAACAGATATCACTTTTCATTGCGGCGTTAACATTCACGGCGTTTTTCGCGTACGTTAATTTTCTGTTGATATACGGCCAGTGATTTTCTTATTGTTGGCTTATTATCGGACCGTGAATTTAGCAAAATTGAGACCGTGAAAACCTTAAAAAAAAACGTGAAAATGTGAAAAATAACCGTGAAAACCTGGAAAAAGCCGTGAATTTCATTGTTCAGGTAGAGTGGGAACCCTGTATTACAGTCCTTTAGTCCAAATCGTGAACAGTTTTAATTAGGAGAAACACACAACACACCATACACTTTATATCAAATTCCAACAAAAATTAGCAAAACAAACTGTTTGAAAAAACATAAATAAGAAATATCATGGCAACCTACCACATTGCAAAATGCCATACTATTAACGGAGTATCCTGCACTGGATAAACTTAAGTTAGCTAATGGAGCAGTAGCATGGGAAAACAAAGAGCAGTGATGTGTAGCCATGTATGCAATAGAAGGCGAGTAGGTATGTAAGTTTGGCAGCTGGAGCAAAAAATAGTGTTACAGTCTCCAGAGTTATACAAGGAATCGTTGGAAAGAACTGCATTAAAATACTTGGTAGTGATGTGGTGCATTAATGAAATTAAAATTAAAATTGGTGGAAATTATGACAAGTCTGGAGTAAAAAATGCAAATTTTGGACACATCAAGGAAAGGTCACAGCACAGAGGTTAGACACAATTTTGTTAGAAGCACTGTTGCCGAAGGAAAAATAATTGCTGAATACAAGTCAACATAATATATATGGTAGCATATGTTTTACCAAAGGGGCTTTACAATTTCAAGCGTGGGAACTGCATTAATCAACAGAATCTTGTAGCTGATGGAAGCAACTAGTTGGAGGGAGGGTGTTGTACTTGTAACCTAGTTGCTAAGTTAAGAAATAAATAGCAACAACATGTTTTGTGGCAACCGCTAATGTACTGTTGTTCTCTGATGAAAAGGATGTTTTGAGTCTCATTTTTAAAAAGAGGTACGTGTTGAACTGTTTCGAGTCCATAGAAAACCTAAATCACAACAAAACTGAGTATTTTGTGAAATGCATCATTGGACATTGTGGCTGTCTTGAGACAGAATTTTGCACTTCCTTCTGATATCAGAAAGTTTTACATGGAGCAATTATATTTGAAAATTTAATATAAACATTGAAAATCAGTAATCACTACTAAGATAGTGATCACCGGTACTCTTCAATGTTTGATGATGCAGCTTCTTAAAACAAAATCAATACCAGAGTGCAGCTGAGAACCATTTTAGAAACCCATTAATTTTGATATCATTGATAGGAGTGTGCCTATAGATAGATAGCATTTGGGAGGATACTGAAAATGAGTTTGCCGTGTCATCAATACAGTATTTGGAGTATCAAAGAGTATTTGGAGCCAATTTATAATTCTGACCGCAAGTTTTTATCAAGGCTTACCAAATCACGTGCTTTGAAAAAAAATAATTGCACTTAATACTCAATCACCTCAATGGGATTCTTTAAGCACATATCTCTGTAAATCAAGCTCACATCCATGATCACTGTATAAAATGCATACATATATAAATTACTTGATGCTGTTGTCTATTACGGTTTCACTACCCTGTATGTCCCTTTACTTTAGGTGAACTAATCTGTTTAGCAGGGTAAATAATTTTGGTACTTACTGAGCAAATTCACTTGCAATGAAGTTAATTTCGCATATTAAAGAGCTAATAAATGTGTGGCAAAATAGGAACAATTTGCGATGTGCCTTCAAATGATAGACCAGTGAGATTCTGCAAAGCATAAGCAATTTTATATTCATAAGCATTCTTTTATATCAATAAACAAAATCTTATATAGTTATTTTGAAGTGGCTACAGTAAACTCTTGATTTTACGAAGTCAGTGGGACCTGAAAATTGGCACTTGGTGAAGTCGAGTTTCGTAATTTCAAACCTTTTTCATAAGCCACGAAAAAATGTTCGGTTTTGTTTCTTCCGCCCTTTTTTGTCTTTAGTGGTCTCCTTTAAATGTTTTCGGTGGTTATTCTCGGTATTATTCATAGAAAAGGCTTTTTGTTATCGATTTATGCTGTGAAAGATCGTTAAATGATTAAACCACCATAAAATTCCGATTTCTCGTTCATACTTCAACGTCAACGATCGCTTAAGAAATTCCCGACCAGTTTAGAAAACGTAATCAAATAATGAATTGCAAAGTTTATTATAAGAATTTCATGTTATAAATTTGTGGTTAGGAGCGAATAACAATTATTAAGTTCGCGTAAGATAGATATTTGTTTCCAGCACCCACGGAATTTTAGCGGCAGCCGGCCTAACCGCCATTTATGTCGCCCTCTATCGCTCAGTGACGAGAAAAAAAAAGAAAAACGAGGGCCTCCACCCGTTTCCAAAATAACCTTCATAAGTAAATATTTCGAGTTACTCCGTATTTTCAGTTGAATGTGCTATCTTTTCCATTAGTTATTTTCATTGAGATTCAGTTACGATTATAAATTACGTAGGATATGATTATCTTCTGGCGAATATTTGAAGTAAATTCTGTTTGAGTTCTCCGTCCGGATACTGTGCTCCGTCATCTTAGCAGACATTGCTACGAAAGACTTTATTCTTCATCAGGACCATATTCTTCATACTGGGTGTGAAGTGCTATGTTCATATAGTATTTCTCTCTTCTTTTATGCCGACGGGAGCAAGGTTCCAACCGGAAAACAACAGGAGAAGCATCTTCCATTATCGGAGAAATAAAGAGAGAAACGTTATTATCCGCATTGATTGTTTTCCTACAAGAGATGTTTCATCATTTCTCAATGTGTGTTAAGTATTGGTTCACTTGCGTGAATTCCCAAAAATGACACGCAAAAACCTGTACATTCACCTCATTTAGTTTTCGTGTTCCTTTCTCTGCCGTATTGAAAGTTATGCAAAGAATCATTGACGTAGAGAAAAGATTTTCTTAGCTTTAGCACTAAAAAATAGTCGTGCCATAATCGTGAATAAATATAGTGAGGAAAGAGCAAAGAAAATAATTTCAATTGAAACGTCAGCAGAGAAGAAGAGAGACAATGAGGAACTTGCATGGGTCGTAGATTCCTCTGAAAACTATTTTGAATAAGTCAAATGGATACATTAGCTCGCAAAAATACCTTCAGTTTCTCCATTCAACATCAAAAGAAATAAAAAAAATTGCATTTAAAATCAAGAAAAATTTCTCTGAGCCGACCACTGCGCGAAGACACCCGAGAGTTGCCGAGGCCAGGCGTGACGTCATAGGTGCCTAAACAACCGTAGGGAGTAGGGAAATACGCTGAGCGCATGGTGTAAAATTTGTTTTGAGGGAGTATTTAGCCGCTTATCGTCACTTTATTTTGTTCTGTTATTCTTGGGCAAGTTTTCCTATTGATATTGTGCCTAGATTATTACTTGGGATATTAATAATGCGGCATCGGGATGATGAAGTACAAGCGTTTCACTTCGTGTGTTTTGGTTATCAGAAAAATGGATGATAACGTTGCCACTCGTTCGAATAGTACACCTGAAATTCATCTACGTCTACATAATACCCCGCAAGCCGCCTAAAAGGCGTGTGGCATGGGGTGTTAGGACACCAGCCTTTTTTTAGGACACCAAAAATTGATGCCACGACCCTCATGGAATTTGTTAAGACAAATTATTGCTATACGTCGGCGGCAAATCGAGTTGTGAAAGAAACTTGTAATACTGGAGGATAAAGATCGTAAGCTGTGCTGTTGACATTAGAGTAAGCTGTGCTGTTGAATTTGGCAACGCCGGATTAACGGAGAAGGTAGTCCTATCCGTCCTACGGTACGAATTCACAGCAAAACAGTCTGCACACAATCCACATGTGAGATCACGAATCAGTTCCGCTGCCAACACACACACAAGCTACAACCTATTTCAATAATATAGGTAAATCCATAAACAATATACTAGCATATACCATAAAAATATAGTGGGAAATAGGCAAATACTCTTATCAAAAACTGGATGTCACTATCACATTCTTATATTCATCACGTACAACTTACAATAACAGAACTCGTTGATGATGAATGATGAATACAACTATTTATTCACTGATTTAAACCCTTAAATTAGCCGACACAGGTGACATTTCTCACTACTATTCGTTGAAATAATGGAATAACAAACTTCACACACAGTTTTTATTTCAATAGCGTGATCGTGAAATGTCATATCTACGGTGAACAACGGAGATTAGCACGCCACTGACAATTTTTACACCACTGTTACACATTTATCGATAGCGTAATAGCACTTTTTACAATTCAATCACGATGGAACACTGATAACTCTTGGCCGATATTTTTCAACCTTGTCAAACTTTGTGCATTACAACCACTGGCACTGTGATTATTAGCAGTAGCTTAACGGGAGATGTCACGTTGAAAATAACACTATTTTGGCACAAAAATATTCCTAGATGTCTCCAATCAGCGAGCAAAAGTTGCATTGACTGGAATTCACCCCATAATACATGCACAGACAGTCCTAAACGACGAATTCTCCGGTACCTACGAATAAACGGATGAAGTTATTGTATATACAAGCTAAGCGGACATTAGTAAACATCAAAATCGTTCTAATTACATACTTAAATGAATGATATGCCGTCGATAACATCAACTTACAATTAACGTATCCCCCTTCCAATGGCCGTGGCTCAGACTCCTACAACGATGTTATTTAGGTATTATAAAATTTTTGGTTTAACTGCTCCAGTTTTATATTTTATGCCTTTACTCAGATATTAATATTATAAATAATGCAAAATACGAGGGCTTCCAAGCCTCTATCGTCGGATATTTATCTTTAAATATAAAATAATCAACACGTCTAACAAACGAAGCTCTCACAACTGCTGGCAACTATTACAAACAATCACAACAATAGCTTCGCGTGATGTTTAGGCACCTTTGACGTCATCGAGGCTTCGTCGGCAGTGGCTTGGGGGGTGAGGGAGTTTTTCCCGCGCTTTAAAATTCGTTATATTTATCATTAAATATCTCGCGAAGGAAAACTCAGATTTACATGCGGTTTTCTTTGTTGTATTCAGAAAATAATTTTCTGTCCGCCTATGAAATAAAAAAAATTCATGCAAGTTCCCCATTATAAGCGCGGCACCATTTCCCCGATAGTGGAAGATACTTCTTCAGCCTCTCTCCGGTTAGTAACTTACCCCCGTTGCAGGTAAAGATGAACCATGCCCTTCTCCACAATCGGGGAACGTTCCCAGTGGGTGGGGTGGATAAGAGTGGGATGGGGATTGCCTGAGGAAAGAAGTGGTCGGCATATGGTGGGGTGAAGGGGGCAGGAGAAAGAAGGGTGAGGAAAGGGCCTTCAGCTCTGCCTCAGTTTAAGTTTGGGGGGCGTTTTTTCCTACGACGCACTCAAGCTCCGTAACTTTAGGGGGGGGAGTGAATGGGAAATGCTGGGGAAGGAGGGGTTTGGAATGCCTAAGGTGGGTGTCAGCAAGATCAGCAGAAGGCCGCGGGAGGAAGTAAACAAAGACTTGGAAAGAAAGATCTCTCGGCATGGGAAAACGGGGAGACACGCGAGAAGAAAGTTCATGGTTAGAGTTAGAAGTGCGTCTTCATTACGAGTAGCCTGAAAAATAAGTTTGTGGTTAATAGAGCCCAATACTTAAGATATTTAAGTTGTTTACTCAGGAAGGCTATTATATACACGAAAAGATAGTACTAAAAAATCTGTTATATTTTCTTTTTGCCCTTCTCCATCGCCGCTTCCACCATGGTTTCTCACTTGCATAAATGGGAATCAAATTGGGGACCTAACTCGTTAGCCAGATCAAAATATCTTAATGTTTGGAGGGCAACGTGTACTTCTTCTTTATTTGGTGAAATTACTACCTCATTTTCATCTTCGTCGTCACTGCTATTCTGACTAGACCTGGCCGCTGCTTCTTCCGACATATGTACCGGCGTCCCATTGTCGCAAGCCCGGAGATCATCGTCAAGGGCAATATAATCGTTAGATGTTGCGCGCTGTGCTCTTCCTGCTTTTTCCAAGAATTTTTCAAAATCATCTTTTAGGCCTCTAATACCCTCCGCGATTTTATCCGCTGCATCTTCCTGAAGGTATAACGTAACGAATCAACCATAGCCGTGATATTATAGTGGTAGAATTACTAGTAGGCTAGTTGTATCAATTACCAACCTCGAGAACATCCTCATGATGCGTTATCAAAGAGAATCCGGCCGATTTCCAGCAATTTGCGATTGTAGTGGAGGAAATAAAGCATGTCTTTGAACCGTGTTTCTGCGATGAAAAATGACAGTTTTATTAACTTGGCCATTTTAGCAAAGTTAACAAAATCTGATTGGCAGGAGTGCGATGCAAACAATTATTTTTTGATGATGGTATTGATTTATAGATACTCAAAATGTAGTCAGAGCGGTCACTTTTGGGGAGAAAGGCTCGGAGGGTCGAAGAGAGGGGCCAGCGAGGGTGAGCTCGTCGAGGAAAGGGTCCCGGATTAGGGACCCTTTGAAGTGCTTCGGTGAAAAGTAGTCGAGTAGTCTTCGAAGTACTTTCACAGTAGCAACGTACCAGGTACGTTCACAGCAGTACAAAGGGTTAATTAGGAGTGTACGAAATACCCCGTGCGACCTTCCTGACATGTTAAACTACAAAGTATTGTCGAAGCGATGTTTACGAATAGGCACGTAAATAGGGGCATTATGTCAGTCACGATATTTTACTTAACTCCTTCTTCCCCTAAATTTCCACCGTGAGGTTTTAGGCGAACCCTTTCTCTCCAAAGTTGCACTATCATTTACGATTTCACACTTTTGATGAACCACAGTTGGAAGCGCTGATATTTTTAGCTACTTACGCCGGCGTAACTAGTTTTGTTGACAAATATTTCGCCATAGTTCGTATAAACGAATGCCTTTCGCTCCTGGGGACCGATCCGAGGTTCGTAAATTCAAAACATTTCGTATAATCGAAACTTCGTATAATCGAATAGCGCCATGTATTTCGCATAGGCTTTTCGCTGGACCGCAATATCACTTCGTATAATCGAAAACTTCGTAAAATCCTGCTTCGTATAATCGAGAGTTTACTGTATGTATTATGTTATAACCACTCCCTAATACATACAACTTGGAGCCAATTTATAATTCTGACCACACCGCTAAACACTCCCTAGTAAACTAATATTTTTGCAATACAACATTTAAGTGTTGGAAATTTCCACAATTTAGTGTATATAAGCAAAATTTTGGTTAAAACTACCACGCTTGCATTTCAATGAGTTAAATTATAGATTGTATATTGCATTCTTTGCTACCTGTGAAATTAAGAATGGGCGTAAACAAGTTACTTACATGCTCACTTCAACGCATCGATATAGAATTCCCAATTTTCAATTATAGATGGACTAATTATATCAAAAACTAATAACTATAACTCTTTCAACTCTTTCCTAAAACTTTAGGAGCACAATATAAACATCCTATGCTAACTCCAAAGACACCATCACAATTTTAGGGGCAGTGCCCGTTCTTGCCTTTGCATCAACTGCATCAAGAATTTCTGATGCTAGCCAATGTGAGTTGATGCTTCCGGAACCTCAAAATATGCTCTATGCATGCCCACATCGATGCACGTGATGTGTGATTTGGAACGCATCCCTAGAGTACAAGAAACAATGAAAAATTGTGATCAAATGCACAAAATGCCATGACAAGCTGTCAAGTCATCAACTGCAGTCTGCAGGTGTATTTTTTGCACATCTGATAGCTCTCCAGCATGCTTAAAATGCAGCAGTGTGTTGAGTTATTCAGTATGATTCTGTTACTGTATAAGTGCATGTAAGAGACGCACCCATATTTTGAGCGTCGGAGCTGAAGAAAAAAAAATTTGCGGCATTTTTTTATCCTATCGTTGTTGTGTTATCGTTTGTGTTGCAGACGTATGCCTGGACTTTCGACAGTTATCAAAATTTCCTCTTTCAGTACTAAAAATTTTCGCGGTATTTTTTCAGCCTAATTTTCATGATACCTATGGCTCTCGGTGATAAGTAGGTATTCACTTATAGTCTTAACCTTATGATGCTTACTAGGTATGGTCGGAAATTCAATATGAATCCGAAATTTTAAATCATTGCTTTCATGATTGCAATGTCCCATTAGAGGGATTAGAAAGAGTTCCTATCGTCTCTTTGCATACGTCGTTGCTCTACCATGCTTGTCCTACTCACGAACAATTTTGTTTAACAGGTTAACTGCCGAGGGTTTTTTTTAAATATGTCCCCTTAGGCCAAGTTAATATTTAAATGTGTTTATTGTGACTAATAGAGTTGAGCAATATTAAATTGCACATAACATTAATTTTTTCATTATAATGATAAATTTAATTAGCAGACACCGGTGTCCGCCACGGCGTCGGAGTCACGACCACCAACTTATGCACTCGCGGATATCTACAAATTTACGAAAATATGGCAATAACTTCATTTGTAGTGCAGTAAAACTTTGCTAATGAAAAAATAAATTGCACGTAACATTATTTTTTCTATCTAATGATAAATTTAATTAGCGGACACCGGTGTCCGCCACGGTGTCAGCGTCACGACCACCAACTTATGCGCTGGCGGATACCTATAAATTTACGAAAACACGGCAATTACTTCATTTGTAGTGCAGTAAAATATTCGTAGTGATAAATAACACCTACATTCATTTTATATTCAGTATTACACTTCTTAGTAGCAGTTTTCTCTCCAGTCCGCCCCCCCTCCGCGGACACAGCTGTCCTCCGCGGAGCTAACTTTGTCTCCTTCCCTAGCGTATACTCAAGTCCGTTCCTGCCAGTAGGCGCTGCACAGACACTAAACAACAAGTTATACCAGGAGACCCTCCTTCCTTCTACATGTAGTGCTATTATGTTTATGACGGAGAACTCTTTTATTCGACTAATGTAAATCATTGTGTGGAACTTCATATCACATCATCAACACAATGTATCCCTTTCTACTTGTTGAAGGTATACGTAGCATTATATATAGGGCGCTTTTATGTCTTGAGACGACAGAACGTTTCGAAAGATCAGTGCTGTCACAGTGACATGAAAAGAGGCTACATTTTCTTCTATAATACGATTAGTAGAAGAAATGTGAAGAGTGCTCGGTGCCACTTTGTGCGTCCTGCGCTGAATTCTACTTTGGTGCGTCATCGTCCTTTTGGTAAGATTGGTTTACATATTTAGTTGCATTTTTCTACTTTTTGGTATATTTTTGGAATATTTTCATAATCTTTTTCATTATATAAGAAATGTTGAACCAAAATCTACTTTCATCATTAGTGATTCCACATGGATAAATTCACCCCGCGGACCAGATTCATTGTTGAAGCGGCTAAGAGGAAATACTTAGAAGAGTCATCTGATTCTGAAAGTGTAACGGGAAATGATGAATATATCCCTTCCAGTGATGAGGACATCAGAGTGAACTCTTCAAGCGACGATTCCTTGCAGGATGGACAATTGCTACGAGGGGCAACCTCCGATACAACCGACGGAGAGCTAAGTGAGAGTGAAAATGTGCAGCTAAATAGACCGGTGCCCTCATCACCAAATGCGTCATCTGACTTTTGGACTGAACCAGTGAAAAATCATCCGAATTTTCAGTTTACGGCGCAGAGTGGATTGAGTGCTGTAGTTGCAGATATGAGTAATCCTTCCCCTTTTGGAATATTTTCTAACATTATAGACAATGAAATTCTCGAAATGATAGTGGAACAAACTAATATTTATGCCAATCAAGTGAAAGGTCTGACTACTTCTAGAAAATCTCGTGTGGTAGATTGGAAACCGACAACTCTTCACGAGATCAAAAAGCTCTTTGGGATTCTGATTTATATGGGTGTGGTAAAAATGCCAAAACTTTCTGACTACTGGAGTAAAAACTTCATATATCGTAATGATGTAGCTCCTTCTCACATGAGCAGAAATCGTTTTGAACTCTTGTTACGGATGTTGCACTTCTCCAATAATGAAGAAAATTCAAACAAAGACCGTTTGCATAAAATTCAACCACTCTTGGATAAAATCATTTGTAATTATCAGGAATTATATACGCCTGGGGAAATTTTATGCGTTGACGAATCAATTATTCCATTTCAAGGCAGGTTAGCATTAAAACAGTACATTCCTCAAAAAAGGCATAAGTACGGTGTCAAAATTTTTAAATTGTGCTCTGGTAAGGGCTATGTATGGAATATGAAAATTTATGCAGGACGTGAGCGCGATGCCAGGCGATCTGTTCCAACAGCTGTAGTTATGCAGCTCTCCGAGAAGTTACTAGATGCTGGCAGAACGATTGTTACAGACAATTATTACACGAGCTTAGAGTTGGCCAATTCACTTCTTGATCGTAGGACACATTTACTAGGTACCCTGCGTAAAAATCGGAGGGGAATACCCAAAGATGTAACGGCCAAAAAACTTAAGAAAGGGGAAATAGTAGTCAAAGAAAATCAAAGAGGTGTGTCAATAATGAAGTGGAAAGATAAACGCGATGTTTTGCTATTGTCAACATGCCACTCAAACGAGATGGAGGAAGTGGAAAAATATAGGTCAAGGGTTTTGAAACCAGTAGCTATCCTGAAGTATAATGAGGGGAAATCATCCATAGACCTTTCTGATCAACTTTCCTCTTATTCAACGCCATTGCGTCGGTCTTTGAAATGGTACAGAAAAGTAGCGTTAGAACTATTATTAGGGACTTCTGTGGTGAATGCTTATTTCATTTTCAACCAAATTTGTGGCAGTAAGATGCAGATAGTAAAATTCAGGGAAAACCTTATCGGATCGCTTTTGGGAAATGAGTCACAGGGCGATAGATCTCCGACCAGTCTTACATTGCCACAAACATCACGGAAAAGAATGGCTACTCATTCATTCAAAAAGGAGGAAGGAGGTGCGCGAATCAATCGGAAATATTGCCGAGGATGCTACGAAAAGAAATAACTTGGGGAAATTGAAAAAAACAAAGTGAAAAAAGTCACTACCTACTGTGATGACTGCCCTAAAAAGCCACGGTTCTGTTTGGATTGCTTTCATAAACATCATCTGTAAAAATATGAATAATTGTCCATTATTGCAATAAAAAGTGATTATTTGAAAAGGATATATATTATTTATTTCACCTTTCTGATATTTCAGGAGCAAGGGAAAGTAAGAATAAATGTCGGTGAGAGGAGGGCTCTAAAGACCTACAAAATTACTGCGGTAAAGTTAATTTGAATTATAAGGTAAAGCTGGGAAAGATTTTGTTATCCTTCTCTTCAATTTCTTTTTATAGATGTGTTTACCAGTTGAAACTATCTGAAGGATGCAAAACACTGAGTAGAAAATATAATTCGTCTCCCAAAGAAGATATATATTCTTTCTCAATTAAATCTGAAAGCATACTATAGTATGCTTTCAGATTTAATGTATATATAGCAGCCCTGGATTACGAACAAAGAGTAAGTACTCCCTGCTCATACAACATCGTAGTTTATGAAACATTTAACACGGAAAAAGCGTCTCCGGAGGTCTACTTCGAGGGATAACGGCTTCCAATGTGCCAACCGGTATAAAAAAATACGTAAGTAACATTCAAGACAGCAAAAAAAATTTTATAAACAATTAGCAAAAACCAAAGGAGTGACAGTTTAGCTGAGGCCGTTGCGGAAAAGATATCTATGCAAAAGTACGTAAATGGCGGTCACCCGGCGCACGAAGACGAACTTTTTTCCGCGGACACCGGTGACCGCCACGGCGGGAGAAGAAGATACCACAGCGGACACCGGTGTCCGCCACGGCAGTCAACCTGTTAAACACCTTCTTAGGAGTATTGCAGCGGTGGAAATTTTTAAGGCAAAACACGGCAGGCACATAGCTTGAATCTTCCCAAGAGATTGAGCGACAATTGGGGGAATCTCAGTGCCGTATTTCATGGAACCACACTCGGCCCTCCATCAGCCAATGCCTCTGATTTTTTTTCCTTTCCGAGATGCCACAGACCATAAATCACTTGCCTCAAAGGTGTGCCTCTTACACGGGCTTATACAGTAGTATATCTTTAAAACAGACTTTTCGGGACTAAAAATTTCTTTTTGCATGGAAGTGTTTGCTGTATAGCTTACTAATTCTAAGGCAATAAAAACTCATTGTTTGCTGTACAGAAAATATTTTGGCTCATATGTCCTGGCCAATTATTGGGAGTGAGTTAAATCAAGCTACATTGCAACAAGCAGCAGCTAAAGTGAGGAATTTTTCCAAAATTCCCATGAAAAAAATTCAAATGTTTTTTCCTGGATATGTGCATTTTTAATGGCCTTCAACACCATTCAAATCACAGGAATGAAAAAGGAATTATAGGAGACTTTCTTTGTTACAAAGTTCGTGGGACCGATAACCATAGGTGCGTAATAATGGAGTTTGTAATTATGATTCTTTCAGGAATCATCTCAAAGAAACATACTGTGCCAAAATTCCTTGTCTCTTTAATATCCCGTACTTATAGTTGCACTGCGGAATAGCTTAAGAGCCAAGTGTTTAAAATTAGACGACTGAATTTCGCACAAAGTCTGTTCCGAGACCTTGTTCATAAATGGATTAACCTATGCAAGGCATTGAAAAGTTTGGTTAACCTGCATAATGCAACACTGCAATACAATTTTGCATAGACTCATGATTGTGACAAACTGATCTAGCTGCTCGTGCGACGTGGCTGGAGCCGAAAAAAATTTGCCATCAGTGGGGAAGGAAAAATGGGTGAAATGCTGAACAGTTCTTAAATTCATGATGGATTAATTGATACTTTGTTCAGACTGTACTAATAATGAAAACTTGGTAATAAGGTTGTTCGCATTAATGTATCATATCGTTCGTTTCATATTTCTTTAGCTACTCTTCGGCATTGTGCTCTGTGATGGCATAATTGGGAATGTCAGTGACCAAATCTTGCTATGTATTTTGTTCTAAACAGGTGAAAAATCTTGTGTGTGCCACCAATTAATTTTTATGCACAGAAATGCTTTTTGGGAAGAGGTGTGGTTCATGAGAGGGTGATTGGGGCCATGATGTATATTTGCTGTGCAGAGGTGTTTTGTGGAACGGATGTTTGTTATGATGATGATGTTTGAGTGTAAAAGTCATGGAATTATGATTTTGCTTCCAGGGAAGGCTCGCACAAAAAAGCAAGCCAAACAAATTTCTGCCAAGCTGATGATTGACAAGATAAGGGAACATCTGGCCATGGCCTCACCTTTGATCAGTGAGACGAGAACGGTGAAGCAAGCTGAGAAGGTTAGTGCATCCTTTTTACTGGTCTCCATAACTATTGTGCCACTCAATTAAATAGTTTAGATGACTCAAATTTATTAAATTTTTATCTGATACTCGGTTATCTAGTAAAGTATTCTAGCTATTCCATTTTATGTAGACTACAGAAGACTCTCGTTATTACGACATTCACGGGACTGAAAAAGCAGAGGTTCGTAATAACGAAGTTCGTATGAATGTTTCTTTTAGGAATCATCGAATAAAAAAAAACATACTTTGTCAAAATTTCTTGTCTCTTCAATCTCCTAAACTTATAATCTTCAGAGTCAAGTGTGTAATGTACGCGATTAAATTATGCACAAGTCCTCGATATACGAAGAAGATGCGTTCCGAGACCTTGCTCTTTAAGTTGATAAACCTATACAAGGCATCGAGAGATCTTGCAGAATGCAACACTGCATCACAATCGTGCGTTAACTCACGATTGTGACTAACTGATCTAGCTTGCAATGTAGCCGGTGCCGAAAAAATTCGCTTTGTGCGGGAAGAAAGAACGGGCGAAGCGCTGAACAGTTCCTGACTTCAAACCAGATTAAATGATACTTTGTTCAGCCCAAAGTGCGAGTTCCTGTACATCATGTCGTGTCGCATCGGCAAACTCCATAGGCACCAAATTTTAAATTTTGGGCACTCTTGAATTCTTTTAAACGTCATATCTCTGAAAGTTCATAAATCCAATGTGCGTAGGAAGAGGACTAACTGGACGTCCAATTTGCGAGCATTAATGAGTGGGTCACCATAATTCCACAGGAATGAAGCTTAGTATCTGATGTTGCGTGCATACTGAAGTACATATCTCCTACTGAATGAAGTACCATAATTGACGCTCTTGGGCACAATGCACAAGGAGAATTTAAATGTAGTGCAATGATGATAAAGTAGCGTAGTCTATTTCCACCTAAATGCCGTTGCCTACTACTAGTGGAACTTCGTAATAAAGTTCATTTTCTAATTGCCAGGACCGGATCAGATTCGTATTTTCAAAATAATGAAGATTTCTTATTAATTTTTATTTTACATTAGATTGGGTAGGCCTTTTCGTCGGGACCAACGACTTGCTTCGTAATAACAAGAACTTTGTAATAACGATGTTCATATTAACGAGAGTCTACTGTACAACATGGATCAATATGAGAATAGCGTGGCAAGTCCCATCCCAAGTTCGACTTCCCTCTCCGCTTCTCTACGAGGCCTACTTTATTTCATTCCAGCGATTAATCCTAATCTCTTTCTTCCCCTTTCTTGCTTGTCTAACACTCTCCCCTAATCTAACGCTGTTTTCAACATCCCCTCCCCACTCAGTACTCCCTACATCCACCCCTTCCATCTCCTCCGTATCTTAAGCTTTCTCTCCTCACCCCCATGTCCAGCACTTTGTGGTCAGTCTTCGTCAGCATCATCGTCTCAGTTCTCCCCTGAACCCAAATCCCTCAGGTCTTTTCCTTTCCTCCTTCCCAAGTGTAGACCATGCTTTGGCTCTGAATTGTGCTGTGCTCCCTTCGCTAGACTTTTCTTTTTACTCATACGTAATGATGCTCTCTTTCCTGTTCATGAATGTTTCCTTCGCTATGGCAATTGCTAAAAATGAAAAATAAATGGAGAATGTATTCCATCCCTGTGGTGGGATGACTACCCGAGTAGGGGAACATTGAAATTAAGCACTGCCTTTGCAAACATACTTGGGAGCTTGAAATGGCATTCATTAATTATTTCACTCCAAATCATGTCTGTATGTGTGATTGAGTTGTGTGCAATAGCTTTTCACGGTTATTCACTTCCATTCCCCACTTCGTATTGCGGGGGTGTATTGTTGCACTAGAAGTATATTTTGCTGTACAGTCAAATTAAACGAAATACCGTATAAGTGCGTGTAAGAGGCGCACCTTTTTTCCCAGAAATTGCAGCCGAAAATGAGGGTTCGCCTCTTACACAAACTTCTTATCTTCCCCCCCCCCTCCCCTTCACCGGTCGCAAGTCTAAGGGGAACTGAGTGGCCTTGGTTTTCAGTGTGAGTCGGTCATCTGAATCCCTAGGTCAAAAACAAGCGGCAGGCAGGGGAGTTACTCCCTTAGTAACGTATTTTTAAAATGCTCCTGTTTGAATTTCTTGTAAGCATTACGCCGTCACGTCGGTACCCCAGAGGTGAACATGGAAGATCGCGCAGGGTTTTTCGCTCCGGAGGGCACGCAAAATTTACTGCCACGAGTGGGCATCCCACGGCATTTATACTGCCCATAGTAATCGCTTATCAAACGTAGAGAAACGCGTAGTGTTGAAGGACATACCTGGTTAATAGTCAGCATCTGTCTTGCCATTACGCTGAGCACATGATTTTTCAAAAATCATCTGCAGACGCTAATATGAGGATTATTGCAACTGAAAATTATATTGGTATCAAAACCTGCGCTTTAAAAAATTCGAACGAGTGTGTTCATTGTTGGACTAAATTGTGGATGGAAGAAATCAGGAATGCTTATAAGTGAGGAGCGCGGAAGGAGAGGTCCAGGGGAAGGAGCGCGATCCCTCTGTCTTCGAAGCAAGCAACGAAATACGGAGGGGAAGGAGCGCGCGTGCTCCCTCCCCTCCGTATTTCAAGCTACGAGGCTATGAGTGAAGGAGCACGGGAAGAACACGTCCGATCTTGCATGTGACGTCGTTGTCTTCAAAGCAAAGGGGCGAAGGGGCAGCAATATGATATACGCAGTTTGCGTTGCCTGAAGTTTCCAGTCCGTCTCGTCTTGTTTGAATGCGCTTATGCTACTCTTGTTTCTTCCGAAATTGTCCTGTTTGGACTACAGGCGGTCCCCGACTTTCGTACACAATGCGTTCCCGAAAACTTGTACGAAAGTCGAATTGTACGAAAGTCGAACCATTGACTTCCATACTAATTAGGGGTTACGTTCCAAAAGAGCGGAATTTACGTATTAAAACTTTTTTTTCACGGAATTCATTTCAATTGACTTAATTTTAATAATATATTAATAAAACTCCTCAAATCATATAATTTATTTCGAAAATACGCAGAAAATGCAAATATAAGTTTAAAAAACAAGAACTCCGTTGGCTATCGAGTGAAACTTCCTCTTGGCGTTTAAGTTGACATTCCACTTATTACGTCCACTATAAATAAAAGGACGTATCAAGTAGCATAAAAAAATGTATTCGTTGAACCCGCACTCTGGATACCTTTTAATTTTTACACCAAAATTCGATGTTTGGCAGGTGACATTCGTGATCGCGTATGTTCTGCATGTTATTCAAAAAAGACAAAAGACAAACGGAATTCGGGTGATATGTCGTGCAATATCGTTGCTGAAGGTTTACATGAATTAAACAGCACTCAAACGGAAAAACACAATTAGAAAGAAGGTCTTACTAGTTTTATTGAAAGCTATTCGATGATGTCTAGTCAACGTCTTTTGAAAAATATCTTCAATGAAGGCTTTCCTCTTCTCTTGATAAAGGAGCCTATAGCAGGCAGTCTCTCTCCCAAATAAATCACCTAGATCAGAGTCAATTACCAACAATTCCCTTCATTATATACGTTCATATTGTTCGCATATACTGCCGATACTGCAATTTGAAACAATTGAATGTTGGGATGCGCAATAAACATAGCGGGAATTTTAAAAAAATTACAGACCAGCATTCGAAAGTCCGAATTTAGCGTACGAAAGTCGAGTAAAAGGTGTCACTTTTGGACGTACGAAAGTGGCGATTGTACGAAAGTCGAGTGTACGAAAGTCGAGGACCACCTGTATTTTGAATATTAGTAGTCTTGTTGTAACTATAAATCTTTGTGTCAAACAATTAGAGCTTAAAAAACTTAAATTCTGTCAGATATGCGTCGCGTTAGATCTCTTTCTTTTTTTGAACCTCGTGAGTGTCATTCAATTATTGAAAGCTATCGAGGTATCTTCAGGCTCAGTAGATGACTCACCTTTGGCCTTTTGGCCTCCATAAACTGGGAGATCGATCAAGGTCAGTTGGTGAGACGGGGAAGGGATGAAACACGTTTCGATTGTTCCCCTGTAACTTGATGTTTTCCTATTTTCCTGTGGGGTCTCGGAAAGGAAAAAAAACGGCAGAGGCATTGGCTGATGGAGGGCCGAGTGTGGTTCCGTTAAATTTACGATGTGGTTATTATCATATGGCGCTGAGATTGCCCCGATTGTTGTCCAAGCTCTTGGGAAGGTTCATGCTATGTGCCTGTCGTGTATTGCCTTAAAATTTTCACGGCTGCAATTCTATTGCAGTACTCCTGCGAGAGCATTTAAACAAAATTGTTCGTGAATAGGACAAGCATCGTAGAGCAACGGCGTATGCTAAGAGAGGATCGAAACTCTTTCTACTCTCTCTTATGCCACTATTACCGCCGCAGTTATCAAAATTTCCTCTTTCAATTAATATTGAAAGAGGAAAATTCGATAACTGTCGAAATTCCAGGCGTACTGGAATTTCGACAGTTATCGAATATACGTCTGCAACACCGCGGGATAGTATTAAAAAATGTTGCAAAATTTTTTTTCTTCATAGCTTTGATGCTCAAAATAGGGGTGCGCCTCTTACACACGCTTATACGGTATAACTGTGGCAATCCATGTTAGCTCAACCTCTCATCTGGGCTCACTCAGATTCCTTCCTAGTATGGCTCGTTTGGTACCCTTATAAGCAATTAAAAATGCACCAATTGCCTGAATTTTAGCATTAGTAGTAAGATAGTTTAAGGAATATCTACAGATAAACGGCTATTGCTCAGTCTCACCTTGTATATCGATGTATAAAAAACTGCAAACACTGACTGACTCATTGTCAAAAAAGATGATCACATCGGCAATATCTTGGGAGGTTTCATATGTTCAGAGGATCGTATTATGAAGCTGACGAGTAGGAAAGAATGAAAAATATTTTGAAGGAGTGACCTTTTTGTACCTGAAAAAATTTCAGTGTGCGTAACGCGTTTATATGCTCAATTGTTTCACATTTTGTTATGCGATTATATCCTTCATTATAAATTTTCCATGATTTTTTGTGCTGATAAGCCTGTCTAGTATGGCTGCTATTGCACCATCAGTTTCAATCAGGTATTTGACTGTAAGGTGTCCATACATTTTTGATGAAGGAAGATGTAGAAAACATTCCATACAGCTGTTTCCTAATACACTCCGAATGGGCTAATGATGTGATGGGGAGGGACGGCACTAATAATCGGAAAACACGGATAATCAAAACTTTCTCTTAAATGTTTTGTAGTGTTCACAATTTACGTAAAACAAACAATATATTATTATTTATGCAGTTATTCTGTTATTTAAGAGTGCTTAACGGACTCATTGAGAGCTTTCTTTGCCAGTTCGTGGTCTTTTTAGTGGCGATAACATGGTTTTACTCGTATTATTAATGCTCCATCTAAGGCCTGGTTTCGAAAACCACACATCCGTGGCTGTGTGATCACGGATACAGAAAAGTGGTTTGCACGAATGCTTCAAAACCACTGCTCGACGTCGGAAACTACACTGTCAGGCACCATGCGACGTAGTCGTGTCTCGCACAAGTTGCCCGCGTTGCAACTGCTGTGGGACATGTGTCCGTGATCATGGAGTGCGGTCATACTCTGTGAGGCTTGGAAAACAGGAACACGGTGCTCCCGTGAATGCAGCTTGGGTCTGATTGCTTCCGTTTTACGAAGGGAAATAATGACTGCAGTGTATCCTGGTACATATTATAATGGAGTGATTCTGGTGATTTTATGTTCAGTTTTATTTTTTTATAAAGATCGCAGAAGAATTGAGCGAGAGTGAAAACATGTACGGATAATCCGGAACCCGGATAAACCGTAGCCGGATAATCGGGAGTCTGCTGACGTAATTTCTAAGTTTTTCAATGTGTTTATTGTGAAGATTAATGTTAATTCTCTCCTGCCTCTTCCTCGTTTTATGTACGTTTCTTATGTACGTTATGTACCTTGCAATTGGAGAGTTTGGGTGACGTGCTTTCATATCTGTCCACATTTTTCTTGCTATTCTATTCAAGTCATGTTATTCTGTTATGCTATTTATTCAGTTGTGCTGTTGGAATGAGTGTGAACCTGATGTTTTATTCCTCAGTGACTTTCTGGACGATGGTCTTTTCCTTGGTTATCATTACTTTTATTTTTATTATGGCAGGTGAAATTTGAGGAGAAAAATTATCAGGCTGCCATTGATGGCTACTGCTCCATCAAGGATAAAGATGGTGGGAGTTCAGCTGGCAAGAATGTGAGCCAAACGCTCAGCACGTCTCACCTGATGCTGCAAGAACTCTACGGTCCTCAGCTGTCAATTTTGAGAGGTGTAAGTGTGTGTGTACATAGTTGGCTCGATGGGGTATACCGTATATCTCCGAATATAGTCCCCCCTTTTTTTCCAAAAATGGCCGCGGAAAAGTAAGGGGGGGGGACTATAATCGAGTGTAATCCAGTTTAGCATACTAAAGGTGACCATAAAGTTATAAATAACGGCATAAAGGCTAATGTTCTCGTAGTCTTTCTATTTGAGTATATTTATGAGGATTATAATCGGAGATATTAGTAAATACTGCCACGTTTTACCGGAAATTTAGACAATTTTTACCACAAATGTTGTAAAGATACGATTCTTCCGATTCAAATAGCATATCGAATATGCGTTTTCATGGAATCCATCGGGTAGCCGTTAATTTTTCTTGGAAAAGTATTGTTAGAATAATTCAATCGACACTGATCACTTAATGACGCAAAACAGTAAATAATTAAAATGAAAACTAAACACACACTATCATTACATCAATCGAACACTGGAATTGAATCAATAGTATATGTACCCGTCGCTCATTTAATAGTTACGCGATTTAAATAATTGCAAAAAATAAACAGATAAAGTGAACCTTTCGTGACGATTTAGCATTTCATTGCGTCCGTAGCTGCTATACGTCCGTGCGGTTCGTGTTTACAACCACTGCCTTTACCGCTTTCACAGAACAAGAATGCGCAATACAGTGGAACCTCGTTAAAGCGAGTACGGGCTATAGCGACACCACCGTTATTACGAGAGATAGCCAATGCACCGTCAATTGACCCTATAATAAGCGTGTTAGAAATTCGTTTTTACGAGACCCTTTCGGTGTTGGCTCTCACCATAGCGAGGGTTTCACCGCCGGAAGACTTTCATCAAGACTCCTTAACCTCTGTAACTGCTAGCGATCTCTTAGAAATGAAGTTAATGGAGTGCTCAGTCTCAAATTTATGTGGTAAACTGTCGTTCGATAAATATAATGATTGACGAAACAATGCTTTGCATGATTTTTATTCAGTGCGACGTTTATAAATTGTTTGAATAGTTAGTCGTTATTTGAGTAAGGAAATTAAGTGATTCAAAAAAAACATCGCCTTTCGTCTGGATTTATGCTTACGTTTATCTGTCACCGCACCACTCCTGTTCCTGTATATCTGTTCGCAACAGGTATATTGGCTATTACCGTATATCTCCGAATATAGTCCCCCCCCGAATATAGTCCCCCCCCGAAAATAGTCCCCCCCCCCAATTTTGAGACCTCAGTTTTGGGAAAAATTTTAAAATGTAAAGGAAGGCAATTTTTCTGTGGTTAGCAAGTTAAGATTCTAGATTCGATAAAAACTATTATTTTCTGTGAAGATTAAGAACAAATCTGTTCGCATATTTTCCATCACAACAAAATAACTATACCTAAAACACGTTGTGATCCATTGCATGTATCAGTAATTTATAGTTCCTTAACCAGATGTAATGAAGAAATGAGAAATTTTTTTAAGTATCCAAGGCTATTGTATTTTTTAAACCTTCACAAATTATTAATATTTTTGATTTCCAAATGACTACAGACAATGTCAATATATAAGCTTTAACTTAAAGCCCATAAACAGTATTGCATTTGGCCCTGAAACTTCCTTAGATCCAGTGTAACACACCCATCAAGTCATCACAAATCCAAGTGACCTGAAGAATTTAGGAAATCTAAATAAAATTGTGTTAAATAAATTATAAATATTATAAAAATATTGCTATCAAATGCTTGCTAAGCAAAACAATTAAACTACAGGACTTACAAATATCAAAGTAATAAAATTAAGAAATAAACTTTTTCCAACAAACATTAAAACTGAAAAAAATTATATCAATTTTCAATGCCTCGTCGCGAATCATTGCATAAGTTACACAAAGAGCTTCTGCTCTGCATTTGCGCACAAATTCGACGATATTTTCCTCTAATTCTTTGAATCTGCCGCATCGAGACCCCCGAAATGACTTCCGCGATGTATTAGCGCTTTGCTAGCGCTGTAAATACTATGATTTACGGCGTATTCTGCAACGGCTATTTTTAAATTGGCATCGAAACTCCGTCTTTGAAGGCCTCTAATCTGCGGCAAGATTGATCCTCATCTTTCTACTTGATCCATCACCTCACTGTTGAACGTAAAATTATTTTTAATAAAGAAAATATCGCGGAAATAATTGCGAAACGTTATGCGACGTAATTTATCGATCCTATTTACCCTGACGAATTGAAGATATTCCTCAATAAATTGATTACACTTTCGATGCTGAGTCGCTGTATTTCGATCAAATGCAGTAATGCCGGCGCTTCTGGTTTAAAGTCGTCGATTATTGCGCCTTTTCAGAAACAAATGCATCACCTATTGCGCATTCTTGTTCTATGAAGGCGGTAAAGGCAGTGGTTGTAAACACGAACCGCACGGACGTATAGTAGCTACGGACGCAATGAAATGCTAAATCGGGTTCACTTTATCTGTTTATTTTTCGCAATTATTTAAATCGTGTAGTTATTAAATGAGTGACGGGTACATATACTACTGATTCAATTCTAGTGTTCGATTAATGTAATGATAGTGTGTGTTTAGTTTTCATTTTAATTATTTACTGTTTTGCGTCATTAAGTGATCAGTGTCGATTGAATTATTCTAACAATACTTTTCCAAGAAAAATTAGCGGCTACCCGATGGATTCCGTGAAAACGCATATTCGATATGCTATTTGAATCGGAATAATCGTATCTGTACAACATTTGTGGTAAAAATTGTCTTAATTTCCGGTAAAACGTGGCAGTATTTACTAATATCTCCGATTATAATCCTCATAAATATACTCAAATAGAAAGACTACGAGAACATTAGCCATTATGCCGTTATTTATTACTTTATGGTCACCTTTAGTATGCTAAATTGGATTACACTCGATTATAGTCCCCCCCCCTTACTTTTCCGTGGCCATTTTTGGAAAAAAAGGGGGGACTATATTCGGAGATATACGGTATTTGCTCCACCTCCGGTAAAGCGACAATTCGCTATAGCGAGTGTTAATTAGTGCACCGTGGGGTGTCGTTATATCGAGGTTGCACTGTAGGTGATGCATTTGTTTCTGAAAAGGTGCAATAATCGACGACTTTAAACCAAAAGCACCGGCATTACTGCATTTGATCGAAATCCAGCCACTCAGCATTGAAAGTGTGATCAATTTATTGAGGAATATCTTCAATTCGCCAGGGTAAGTAGGATCGATAAATTACGTCACATAACGTTTCGCAATTATTTCCGCGATATTTTCTTTATTAAAAATAATTTTACGTTCAACAGTGAGGTGATGGATCAAGTAGAAAGATGAGGATCAATCCTGCGGCAGATTAGAGGCCATCAAAGACGGAGTTTCGATGCCAATTTAAAAATAGCCGTTGCATAATACGCCGTAAATCATAGTATTCACAGCGCTTGCAAAGTGCTAATACATCGCGGAAGTCATTTCGGGGGTCTCGATGCGGCAGATTCAAAGAATTAGAGGAAAATATCATCGAATTTGTGCGCAAATGCAGAGCAGAAGCTCTTTGTGTAACTTATGCAATGATTCGCGACGAGGCATTGAAAATTTATATAATATTTTTTTCAGTTTTAACGTTTGTTGGAAAAAGTTTATTTCTAAATTTTATTACTTTGATATTTGTAAGTCCTGTAGTTTAATTATTTTGCTTAGCAGGCATTTGATGGCAATATTTTTATAATGTTTATAATTTATTTAACACAATTTTATTTAGATTTCCTAAATTCTTCAGGTCACTTGGATTTGTGATGACTTGATGGGTGTGTTACACTGGATCTAAGGAAGTTTCAGGGCCAAATGCTATACTGTTTATGGGATTTAAGTTAAAGCTTATATATTGACATTGTTTGTAGTCATTTCGAAATCAAAAATATTAATAATTTGTGAATGTTTAAAAAATACAATAGCCTTGGATACTTAAAACATTTTCTCATTTCTTCATTACATCTGGTTAAGGAACTATAAATTACTGATACATGCAATGGATCACAACATGTTTTAGGTATAGTTATTTTGTTGTGATGGAAAATATGTGAACAGATTTGTTCTTAATCTTCACAGAAAATAATGGTTTTTATCGACTCTAGAATCTTAACTTGCTAACCACAGAAAAATTGCCTTCCTTTGCATTTTAAAATTTTTCCCAAAACAGAGGTCTCAAAATTGGGGGGGGACTATATTCAGAGGGGGACTATATTCTGAGATATACGGTATTTTGCGGTCGAGCGTTGCTCTGCAGGTCAGGGCAGTTGGGTTAATGGTTTGGTTTTGGATAGTGATAAATAACTCTTGATGAGGACTGAACATGCTTTAAAGTGATGCATCAGAACCTGAAAAACACCTCCCTATAAATCATTCCATCTCCGTAAGCTATACTTGATGAGGACTGTGCATTAGGGTAGGCCGAAAAAAGATTTTTTTTCCTGATCAAATTTGCCCTGTGCGGGAAAGTTGCGAAATGATATAAGGATCTCGCACACAAATTTTTTTTCAAATCGGATAATATTAACCACTGCCGCCCGAGCTCTAAAGTTTAAAATTTTGTGAAAAATCAGGCTGATTTCAGAATAAAACGGCTGTGAAGACGAATTTAATGAAAATATGGGATAATGGATAATATCAAAGAGTGTATACATGTTTATAGTTTATAAAAATGAAATTTGAAGTTTATTTGACAAAATATATGGTTCAAACAATGTCTATGAATTAACAACAAAATTGTAGTATAGACCACCCGCAAAACAAAACTCATTTTTGCATACGTTTCTAAAATTCCATTTTGGGGGCTAAATCGCAGTTAAAATGATATTTATTTCGATTGAATTTAAGTTTTTAGCAAGTCTTCATATGGTAGTTAATAATCCCACAAAAAGTAAAAATAAGGTGAATTATTTTAAATTATCATCAATCATAATGACGAATTACGTGCCTGTGGAGCTATTTAAAACAAGAAATTCAACCAAGGCTGAGAAAGAACAGAACCTGAACACCAAGCATTACACTGAGTAGCTCTCTGTTAGTATCGTGAAGAAACTACCCAGAACTCACCACGAGGAAGTGGCTCGATTCACGATGAACTTTCCGTAAGTGTTGACCGCTTGGTTGAAGTTGGTACGGCTGAGGTCACTGATGTTTAACTTTGTCTTTATTCAGAATAAAGCATCGTGAGTTTAAACTTCCACGCAATATCGCTTTGACACTCTCAATTTTCAAAGAAATTGACCTCTTTCAATTTCTCTTCTTGGTTTATGGTTTTTCTTGATAACTTCTTGATTTTTCTATCCGCATTCCTATTTTTTGCCATTGTTCTCTTGGTTTTTACACTGTATGGCTCTATCGAAACAGCTGCTGGGCAACTGCTGCACTGTATACTTCAGATGCAGAGTGCCTACGACTGCTGGGAGGGAATGAAGTCATTGTGTTTGAGACTCTGAAGCGGACCCTTTTATGTGTTTATGCTATTCATACGCAACTCAGCCACCGCTCCATTTCTCCCCCATGAATACCGAAACCTTGAAGGCTTTAGTGTAGACCCTCTGCCTGGAAGTCAATCGCCCGATAACCTATGACGGCAAAAATTATGTCTCAAACCGTATTTCCACTATGTACACGCTTAATTAATGATCTAAATTAACTGCAGGCATCCCCCGAGTTACGTATGTCTCGACTTACGTAAATCCGTACTTACGTAAGTGATAACCGTATTTCAAGTGATTACATCAATTTTTGAATGGAGAGCGCGATGAAGTAGATATTCGCTCTTATACCCAATGGCAGAAAAAATATCGAATAGTTATCGAGATTTTTACGTGCTAAACAAAATAAAGTACCCATTTTTTTTATCATTCCTCGAAGGAATTTTCATTTATTTCTGTAGAAAAATCGCTTATAAATCCCAGTTCACCAATCAACGTGAAAATTTGCAGTTCTAGCAATGGAAGTGGTTGCGCTCACTCCTGTAGGGTACAGCTTGTTACACTCCATACGCACCCCAACTCCGACTTTCAAACATTAGAAATTGTATCCTTAAGTTTGAACATTTCCATCTGTGGAATTAAAAGAAAATGAAGTACGAGCAGAAATCTTTATTGCGGAAAAGAATTAGTTGACACCCACGTGAAGGCATTGAAATTTTGAGTGTTAGCAATGAACGATGCGAAAAAGTGAAGAAAAAGTTGACACACGATATTAATTGCGTACTTGTTTACATGTTTCTGGCGACTGATTTACCGTGTTGTATTTTGCAAAGATTTTATTAAGCTGATTTTTCTCGTTCTCTCATATTGTGTGCCAATGTAAATGAATACTGCGTTATTGAAAGCTTTTCCCCACTAACTTTGTTGCAAGTTAATGATGGAGTTGGCTGAATAAAAGCTCACTTTTTATTAGCTTCGTGCATTTGAAATACTCTTCGATGTTTCCAGCGAAGTAATTATTCAAATGATTATATTTTCACATCATTTTATTGAGATATGAGAGAATGAAAGTATGTTTGTGTGCGTGAAAGATTGAGTGTATGTGCGTGTGAATGTGTCTAAGAATATAGTGATTTACTGGTATTTTTTTGTGTTATTTGCTCGTAATCCTTGAAACCCCTTGTGCATGTATTAACTGTGACAGTGAAACCACCAGATTCGTCAATCTACGTAGTATATAAAAGGCAGAAGATATAATGATTAAAGGCAAGTAGACAATGCAAACTATGGGCCCTTAGATCGCAGTATAACATAATGAATCAATTTAAGTATTCAGTTTAGTAATGTAGCGCTGAGATACCATACTTTCCTGAATCCATGGGATCGGTCAATTCGGGGAATAATATTACGCATTTTGATTGGCAATGCTCGAGATGCAACTCTTAGACTATATTAATGTTTATTGATTTTATATCTAATAATGTAAGAATGCGCGGAAGAGTTCATGAATATTGCAGTGAATTGAATGAAGCTTCACCGAGAATTTACTGCGCATTTTTCAGCTGAGAATTCACCCCACCGATTGAAATCTCTGAAGCACTAACTCAGAATGTTCGACTTGGCAGAGTCCGCCTCTGGTGTTTGTGTTTTGAAAGGGAAATCCGTGAGGTCTCCGTAACCGTTCTGATACAACGGCCTTTACATTCATAATAATCAAAATAGCTGTGTTAACCAATATTTTTTCTGATAATTTAAAGTACTTTGATAGATCCAGTTATCCAAAATAATTGTGGCAGTGCTCAAATGGGATTTGCCATGGGGTGATCCAGTTACCCTCAAGTAGTGGGGTAAGTGGGGTCAACTGAGATGTGAAAATAATATTAATATAAAATATTGTTTAATGGTAGTAATTAAATTCAAGTCACATGATGTGCTAGTCATATTATTGTCAAATCTACGTGTTTATTTTCACCCATTCACTGGAGTTATCTGTACAATAAATACATATTTGAAAATGAAATGGTACTATCACATTGAAAAACTATGCCCCAGTTACCCCCGAGCACCATATACTGTAAAGAATGTCAGTGTTTCATCAATGCAATCAATGTTTTTCCTCTATTTATGTCTTTATTACGACAAGCCAGTGAATGGTGTATAGTGGAGATGATATTAATTCTGAATGAAAGGATGTACGAACTAATGCTGAATACCTCAGGGAATGCACCTGCTAGATACTGGCAGGATCTTCGATGCCTCAATGACTGCTATGGTGTAAAATGTTTTCAATCATCCAAATTCCTTGCTTTTGGCATTTTGATGTCTTGTTTTAATTAAGATAGAGTGAGAAAAAATGGTGAAAGTGAAGGATTTGTTGGCATCTTCACGTAAGAAAAGGAAGAAAAATGCAAAATGTCTATACAGATGTGAATATCCTTTTCATTGCTAAATTTCAATGCGAAGATTTTTCTCTGACGTAACTTGTATTTTCCTCCTTACGTGTACTGAGTTCTTTTGGGGAATTGTGATTTTGGGTCCAAGTGTTTCCATTGGTTAGATGGCTGGCAAGTCAATAAGTAGCCAGCAGAGAGAATGATGCATTTATTTTTGGAAACCACTCTTGTAACACTCTGCTTGTCTTTGCTTTCAGTTTGCGTTGAGCCACACACCCAAGGAGACTTTGGAGAAGTTTGCAGAAGGGAATGACCTTCCTCTTGATTACATGTTCATGAAATCTAATCGTAAGTGCACTCTTGTGTATGCTGTGTGGCTGACTCGAGCAGCTCTTTAACATTATTTCCAAACACTGCTTCTGAAAAGTGACTTCCCACACAGTTAGGCAAAGTGGGTTTCAATCAAGGCTGATGCTGGCTGTGAAAAACTCTGGTGGCTCAGTTTGGATTCAAACCAAAGTCTCTTAATTGCCACTCCTAATTGCAGTGGTTTGCAGGGCAGAATTTTTGGTTTCTGGTCAGGTATTTTTTTTCTCCCTTGGGTGGGGTGTGGCCTCTAGTTGGGTTGTATCCTATCATAAACCTCTTACTTTTGCGGAATCTTCTGCTTTTATCGATAACGATTTAATTAGAAGCTAAAACTATTTTCCTAACTTAAATTTTTTCATAAACGCGAGATTTTTCCATTTTTCTCAAATCTACATTAAATTCAACCTATTTTTAGAAGATTCCATGGTGAATAAAGAATGAAGGTGAAACTTTGAATTTTTGTTGAAAGGATAAATTTTGTCTGATGCCTGAGAAATCTTTAGCTTACTCAAGAAACTGAAAAAATTACCCGGGTAATCTTAGTTGTTGTTCAATGGTGTTTTTGAAAGAACAAGTCGTGGGTTGATGTACGCGTTGGCCTAATTCTGCTCTCCCTTGTACAGTTGGGAATGCATTGTGCGCTGCTAGTCTGGGTACCACTCCGGAGTTGGTGAAATTTGGTGAAGGTCCTGACAAGAGTGCAGCTGAAGAGATGGCGTCGGTCAATCTTCTTCACGCTCTGATGATGATGATCGGGCGCTGCGAGGAGGAGTGACCATAATAATAATAATAATATCTTTATTTGCCCAACGATCTAGTACATTCGCAATGGTCAAGATATAAGGCACGTCAATAATACATGTAAATACAGAAAAATACAGATATACATAATTAATCAGGAATAATTACCTGTTAACATAAAGAGTTAAAATTCATCACCTAAGTATTCATCAACTGAATAATACATTTTAGCCAGAAGTAGTTTTTTTAACTTGGCTTTAAACAAATTAGAATTATTTACATTTTTAATCTCCTTCGGTAATTTGTTAAAAAGTTTGATGCCCATTTCTGTGGGCCCCATTTTAGTAACTCTGGTGCGTACAAAATTGTGATGAATATCACTTTGCGATCTAGTGTTATGGCTATGTACACTGTTATTGAAAGTGAAATTTTTCAGGTTATTCTTTATATACATAATAGTTGACAATATATATACACACGGAATGGGTAGTACAAGCAATTCTTTAAATATTGGTCTACTGGGAGACCTATAGCCTTTATGAGCAATTATTCTCATGGCCCGTTTTTGTAGACAGAATATTTTAATGGATTTATAAGTTGATCCCCAGAAAATTACACTGTAAGTAACATGTGAATAAAAGTCACTGTAATATAGGTTTAATAAAGTTTTCCTTTCCACTGTGGAACTGAGCTGTCTTAACAAGTAGCAAGTAGAACTAAGTTTGCCGCTGATATATACAATGTGGTCTGCCCAGGACATTTTGTAATCCAGATGTATTCCTAAGAATTTACAGTTATCCACTTGATCAATAGGTTTACTGTTCAGACTTACACTGATGTTTTCTGATCGTGGGCCACTGGTCTTAAAGTGCATTAAATTGCTTTTGTTAGGGTTAATAATTAAAAAGTTATCCTTTGACCATTTACTGATCTCATTTGAAATTAACTGAGCTTGATCAATCAATGATTGTTCAGAATTGGATGACACTATCACTGTCGTGTCATCAGCATATAAAACTGGTGTATTATTTTGATTACAAGATAAGGATGATGAAAGGTCATTTGCATATAATAAAAATAATAGTGGACCAAGAGTTGATCCTTGTGGAACACCCACTGTTGAATGACGAGCAGTTGGAGTATATTTGACTCCATCAAATTTTATGGTCACCACCTGAGATCTATTGTGTAGATATGATTTTATCCATTGATGCGGAGTACCCCTAATGCCCAATCTATAAAGTTTAATCAATAGCTGGTCATGATTTACAAGATCAAATGCTTTCGTAAAATCATAGAATAAAGCCATAGTTTCATTTCTATTATCAATGGATACCAGTATTTTATCAATTGCATGAGCAATAGCAGTAACTGTGGATTTTCCTTTTGTAAACCCATGTTGATTACTAGAAAGTAGTTTATGTTTGTCTAAAAATGATACAAATCTTGAGTAGACTATTTTTTCAAAAATTTTGGAAAATGCATTTTGCAGTGCAATTGGCCTATAGTTATTCAAATCATCAGTATTACCTTTATTCTTATAAGAGGGCACAATCTTAGACACTTTGAGTGAGTTTGGAAAAATTCCAAGTCTCAGAGATTCATTAACTAGATGCAGAAATGGAGACTTAATCATATCATAGCTGAGGTATATTACATTACCAGGGATCTCATCAACACCAGAACTATAACTGTATTGGCATGAATTTGCTATTACGGACTTTAGCTCTATTTCATTGGAGGGCATCATAAAGATAGAAGGTGCCTTAAACGCAGCAGAATTAGTGCCAGGACTTACATCTGAGGTGTCAGGTAACAAACTAAAATGCTTATTAAAAGCATCAGCTAGATCATACATACATTTTGACTTTTCACTAGAAGTGAATTGAGAGCTGGGTAAGACATAGTTTTCATCTTTGTTTTTGGCACTATTTATAATTTTCCAAGCAGCTTTAGTTTTATTAGTAGCTTTAGATAAAGTTGCATCATTATATGTTTTTTTAGCTTTCGAGAGAAGAAGTCTGTACTGTTTTTTCATGAGTTTGTAATGGTCTTTGCTTTTGGAACTACCAGACAATTTTGTTTCATATGCCAGTTTTTTAAGGAGTGATGAGTAGAATTTTATATCATTTGTGATCCAGGACTTTTTTTGTCTAAAAGAATGTATTTTTCTCGTTTCCATAGGAAATGACACATTAAAATGGTGCAGATAAACTGAGTAAAAACTATGGAAACTCTCCTCAAAAGATTTAGCATTAAAGACCTCTGACCAGTCCTGGGAATTGAGAGACAGTAGGAAATGTGACATATTCTGGTCAGAAAAGTTTCTTTTGATTTGGCACTTTGCTTCAGGATTTGCATTGTATCTAAAGGTAGCAATTAAGGGAAGATGATCTGAGATATGCTCATGAGTTACCTGGGTGCTCACATCTTTGAGGTCAATGTTGGTTAGGATGTTGTCTATCACTGTTTGAGTGGAGTGAGTAACTCTAGTGGGAGCAAAGTTTGTTATTTTGATATCAAAAGCGGCAAGAATATTTAAGAAATCAGTTTTGTCTTTTGTATTGTGGAGTAAATTGCAGTGGAAATCACCGGTTATTATAATTTTAGAGTACCTGTTACATTTATGAATTTCTTCAATTAATCGTTGAAATTTATCCAGAAACACCCGGAAATCAGTGGATGGAGATCGATACAGTGAAACTACAATGAATTTACACTCGTCTTTCATAATTTCAACAATACAATACTCAAAAATTTTATCAGTCGATCTTGGAAAATTCGTACATTTAACTGGTGTGTGGCAGAGTGATTCTTCCAGTAATATAATTACACCCCCATTTTTATAGTTTATACGGCAGAAAACATCGACAGTGCGATACCCTGGGAGTTTTATTGCGCATATTTCTTCTTGGTTTAACCAGTGTTCACTTAAACAAATCACATCCGGTTTATAGTCACTCGCGAGCACTTCAAGTTCAAGCAGTTTATTGCGAATACATTGAATATTCAGATGTAGCACTTTTATCTGCGAGTCAACTATCCGGGAAGGGGATTCTTTGTTGCATTCCGAAAAAAATATCTGTCCACCACTACACCTTCTGGCCACACGTCATTGTCAATTAGGACGTTGCCGATATCGGGACTCACAGATACCCGAAATGAGGCATATTTATTATCCCTTACCTTAAGCTGTTCGATGTCTAAGTCCTTACTCGATGACCCAGGAACTACTTTTACGACAAAATCAGACACATTCTCAATTGTGGTCTCTGGAAGAAACCTCCACACATGCAGATGCGTCTTCCGTGGAACTGCCGACAGGGTACACACTGAAGGAGGTTTGGTACCAACGGCCAGCGGGGTTTTCCTGCGACGTCTCGATTTCACTACTGTGTAACTATCACCATTATCAGGAGTTTCCCTCGTTGGATCAATCTTTACTAGATTGACATCTTTACTCGCATTGGAATCAATACTAACTGTTTTGGGGACAAAGGTCACATGTTTGGTAACATTCCTCAGTTTGGTAGTTTGCTGAGGATTTTTACTATAATCTACTCTAATCATCGATGAACTTTTTTGCACAGGATTTGCTGGAGGATGGACGGCAGGCACAGGTTTGAACGTAGAGAGTTCTTGAGCGCACACTACTTTGTTAGCGTACGTCGAGCTGTTACTTGAGTCCACCTTGGATCGAAGTTCGTTCTTTAATGACACTATTTCATTCTTTTGCGATTCAATTAATTCTACACAACAAGAAACATTGAATTGTAGTTTAAGAATTAATTTGAACATGTCTTCCTGTCTTTTATGGATCTGGCTTAATGAGTCACATGGCGGCGAGTCACATGGCGGCGAGTCACATGGCGGCGAGTCACATGGCGGCGAAGTCACACATTTTTTGCAGCGATAAAGGAAATTTTCACTGTTAATCACTGAATTAGCTAACGATTTAGAGACACCAACGCATCCTAAATGAAAGATATCATTACAGCCATATTCGCACGATAAAAACGTTTGGTTTTCGCCAATTACTTCGGAGCATAACGCACAAGCTAGTTCACTATCCGCCATCTTGAATCCACTCCTATCATAAAGCGCAGCAGCTCTGCGCTTTTTCAAATAATGGTGGTGCAGTCGACCACCATGTGGAGAGCCTTTATTTTTTCTGGCTGTGCTTGAAATGCATTTACATATATCTTTTGTTCTCTTGCTGACGAATTAAATTTATCTATGTTTTATATAACACTAAAGAGTGATTATTAACGACTTTAGCTAGGATTGTCCCTCAACCGGGACTCGGAATCCAATCCAACCTTTATGGACTTGCAGTCCATGGTACCTTGTCCAGGGATCATCCTCCATATATAACCAATAGTTAAAACAATTGCGGCTGTAATAAAATACCGTTTTGAAAGACTTAAACATGCGGACAATGGTGGTCCAGTGCTCAGCACCCAAGTCATGCACTAGGAAACTTCCTCTTCATCTCTTTGGGATTTTTATTTCATGTAAGCCTGTGGTCGGAAACTCTTTCCTTCCGCAAAACTTTATCTGCTTTGAGGTTTAGATTCATTAATTTTGGATTTCTTGGAATGCAAAGGGAAAAAATTAATCATTAAGTATTGGAGATTACCAATGAATAGACACATGCAAAGGGTGACATTGTTGTTTCATCACCAAAAGTGGAGTTATTTTCCCCTGAAATAAATTTTATTTTAATGGCAATACAATTGATCCTAATTACGTGCCATTCTCATTTTAGGCCCACCTAATTTCATTTATCATTGCATTGACTGGGTAAATTTATGCAACAAATCTGCTGTCTAGACTGAATGCACATATGTGCAAGTTAGATATTTTCAAGGAAAAAACATGGATAAGGTGGTAACTGTTGAGTTTTGGAGAAGTAAAAAACGTGAAGTGGAATGAATCCTAATGCATCATCTAAAGAAATCACAGCATTTCCTATTCATTTGATCGCTATTCATGAAATACAAATGTGTTCTTATGCATTATGGAACAGCTGTAGTCAGTTGAACAGAACAGCTGTCAGTGTAGACAGTAGATTAGTTGGATAAATTGACCCTAGTCAATGCTATGACAAACTTAGTGCTCGTAGGAGGGCCTAAAATGAGAATGGTACATAATTAACATCAAATGGAAAGCATTAATATTTCAGTATTCAAGAAAATAACACCAGACTAGCCACTGGCAATCCTTCACGGTCACCTGCAAGTGCAAGTTAAGTATGAAAATTCCACAAGAAAAATCATTTGTCTTGTTCTGAATTCTTACCTACATGTCCAGAATCCTCTCTGGATATTCTACGACATGAACTGCTAAGGAATCATATCTTCTTCCATAGCATAGTTTTTATTTCAAAAGCACATAAAAACAAGTAAATATTTTGCTTACTAATGGTCTAATGCAGCTTCTAAATTACATAATTTAAAAAAGAAGCTTCAACATATTAGATTAACCATTGTCTAATGTTTGCATCATCTACCTTGTAAAGTGGAATGTTTAATGAAGGCCTCTGGTGTTTCCATTGAAAATGCATGAGAGCATATTTCTTCCTGGTTGCTTATAGAGGTTTTGGTGTAGACGCTTGTGAAGTTCCACGTCCATTAGCAGATCATAATCAGCATTAGAGCTTTGTTAATCTTTGAAAATGTGTTTTGCACAGCTGTCCTTTCCTTCCCACAAAACAGTGCTACCAAAAAAGTATCCCAATAGTATATCGATTTTGCTGTTCAGCATTACACTTTCAATGTCATCAATAATCTGCTTTGCATTGTTTCGCTCATTTTTGCCTCCTCCTGTAAAATAGGTTCATTAAATCTAGTATTATGACGGAAAATCAGTAAGCAGATGACTTAAGCAATAGTAGGGTACTACTTAAAGCTAGAGGCGCGCAAAAGCCGTTCCGCTCCCGCTCGAGTCTCGCTCTCGGGAGTCAAACTGGTAGTCTCACTCCCGGGAGCGAACAATCCCGGATTGCGGTCTCGGGAGCGAGCGGGATTGAGCTCTCGTCGCTCCCGGCAATTTGGCGGATAGCACATAGTATGTGCTATCCGTCAAATCTACTAGCTGGCTTTCTAGCAGACTTGCACGAACCTTCCTTGTTGAAGTAATTATGTTAAAATCAAGTTGAATTCCTAAGTTTATTGTTTAATGCAGAGATGGCGCTGTGACGCCGATTTTGTAGATATGGACGTTACCAAGAGTGCTGATAAACAAAGAGAAATTCGAAAACAAACAAACAAAGAGAATTTAGAAAAAAAAAGATAAGTATCTGCAGCTAAAACAGAGTTATTGTAATGTTTCTCTTATAAGTTAACGTGTCCAAGAACATTAAAAATACAATATTCCTAACGCGAAGTTCCCTAACAAATCGTCGCGTTTCGTGCAAGGTTTTGGGTGTTTCGGTTTTATTCCGTTTTTGGGGACACCTAGCGAGATGGCTGACGCTCTTTCTGAGGAAAATGACCATGTTGAACAGTATAAAGATGGCGATAGAGCCCATTATACAAAAGAAGAAGTAGTGAAGAAAATTGAAGAGGGAACATGCATAGTTGCTTGGAACATAGGGAGAAATAGTCCATGTTGGAAAAACTTTCAGGTAACCAGCGAAATATTTTGCATATGGAACTGTAATGCATTAACTTATGAAGTTCTAACCACTTGTTTATCGGACAGGTTGTATTAGATTCTCAGACACGCAAGCCCCTGGGTTATGTGAGATGTGCAACAGAATCGTGCCAAGCTGTTCTTGTGCATAAGGCAAGTACGTCTGGCATGAAACGGCACAAGTGCAAAATCGAAAGAAATGTTTCTCCAGCCACACCTGTTGTTTCTCGGGATGACAAGGACCGTGTGAGGGACAAGTGCGTAGACATGTGTGCAAAAGACTTGGGTCCATTTGCGACAGTGGGTGGAGAAGGGTTCAAGGACCTCGCGCAAGAGTTAATTAATATTGGGGTGAAGTACGGACCCTTAGAGGCCAAAGACGTGCTACCTCATCCAAGTACGGTAGCCCGTTCCTTGCGTGAAAGGGCTAATCAAATTCGAGCTACTCTCATCCCCAAATTAAAAGAAGCCATAGCTACCAAGGAACTTTCTATGACTATGGACCTTTGGACGGATAATTATCGCAAAGTTCACTCACTATATGACGGCTACCTCCAGTCGCATAATCGAAGAAGCTGGTGAATGGAAATTACAGGCAAATGTGCTTATCACGACCAAGTTTCCAGATATCTCGAAAACCGGGGCAAATATTAAGGAAGAGTTACTCGGTCAATTGGCTGAAATAGGCATAAGTAGTGAGGATCTTTTTAAAGTGACCTTCGTGACAGATCAGGGTTCAAACATCAAAAAGGCTCTGAAAATGTACGATCGACTTCCTTGTTTAGCTCACTGCTTAAATACTGTTTTGAGGCACACGTTTCATGAAGAGAATTTCCTCAAAACGGAGGTACCCCAGGTTTATGTTGCTATTCAGGCAGCAAGAAAAAATAGTCGGGTTAATGAAGAGATCTGGGCTTGTCTCACGGCTAGAAAGAACTCTCCATCAGGACGTCGATACAAGATGGAGCAGCATTTACACTATGCTAAATTCCATTCACAAGCAACAGGACGGAGTTTTACAGTTGCTCCGTGACAGTGAAAGAGTACACCTCGCAAACAATTACAATTCCGACCTGGTAGCTGAGATGGTAGCCTTTCTTAAGCCTTTTAAGGAAGCTACAGATGATCTTGAAGGAGAGGCTGAACCTACGCTACCGCTGGCAGTACCCTGGATTTTTCGTCTAAGAAGCCATTGTGGCGTCTCTGTTGACGAAAGTGAGGTAGGAGTTCAATTCTCCCCTTTCGTTCATTCGACTATTTATTTAAGACTCAATTCCAATGAATAATGCAAGTTTAGCCGCTATGTCGACTGAAGCACACGATCGAGTCATCTAGCCGTGTGGATGGCGAATGTTAATACTTCTTGTTTCCTAAACATGTATTTGACTTGGCTTGGAGCGAAATGGCTTCAAATACGCCGAAGGGACAAGTGACACCAAACAACGTCTTCCCGCCTACGTGAGGTAAGTTTTTCTGCACTTAATGGTTCCTTTAATACTATTACCTTAAATTTTAATAGTGTTGATCCACGTATTTCAATTATTAGGTTTGAACTGTGCATAAGTTGTTATTTTTAAAAATATGTATTCCGGTACAGATAATCCGGCGAGGTTCTTGACGAGTGTTTTTGTGCTTCTGTGTTTTCTATTCATCAATGGAATATGTGAAATTTTGTGACAAAAATATAATATTTAGTCTGGGTTGCAGAGATGATTGACTTAGTTCTTTACTACGTACCAAAGTGTAACAATAACTATTAGTGCTGCTAGTTTTGTATTAAAAAAAAATATTTGTTTTTGTCAATGCCGGTATGAAGTAATCTTACGGTCATTTACAACAATAAAGACAATTACGTTTTTGACTAGAATCTGCATATCCGGATACATATTAGTGGACGAAACTCCGCTTTTCATTGCTTTATTTGTGTGTTGTTCATGAGAAGAATGACTATTATATTTCGAAGTAGTGTGAATGCTTAATTTTAGGATGCAATTAAAATCTCGACGAGTCGCTATTGCGACTGATCTTTTCCTTGACTCATTCCGAATTTTTAATTCCAGTTTTGTTTGAAGAGGATCACATTCCTAGGGCTGGTTAAAACGGAAAAATACATCAACACCAAACTTTTGTCGTGGCCCAGTGCTTATACTGCTGTCTGCTCCTGTGTACTTGAAGTTTCAACATCTTTGGCCGAATATTTACTTGTGGTACGTATTCGAGCTTAGTAACTAATTGTAAAATATGGAAATATATAATTAATTAGGTTTTTCTGAAATGGCTTCAGTGATTATCAAAGAGGACGGTACCATTCATGCCTAATTATTGAGAGTTATTAAAAAAATATGGCTATGGATAACTAGGAGTTTTTGATTATTTCTTCGTACACCATTTCAATTTCAATGCGTTATTGTCAGTGTGTATATTATTCATGTACATTTCTCTAGAACTTATTGTTTTACTTTTATATTTACTTTTATTAAGCCTGTGCGTTTAATTGTGCTTTTATAAATCTTATATAAATAGTGATTGTTAAGAGTGGAGTGGAAGCTTATTGTTAATGTGTAGATATAACTTATTCAAGACCTGATGCGGTATTGTGTGAAAATAATACGGTTTTAATGATATCTTGGAGATATCATGATTTCTGTTGCAATAAAAACTTCTTTAAATGCATTTCTTAGTGATATGTTGCGATAAACCTAGGATATTGTACTCCTAAATCCATTTATGGTGTTTATCCTTAGCCGTAGGGGGACTTTCTGCCATTTCCTTTTGCGGTGATTCTATATTCTAGTGATTAGTAATGTTTACCATTGGAATAAATTAATAAATTTGATTTGCATTATCACTTGCATGTTGCTGCTGCTGTTCAAGCAGGTTCCAAGGGTGTCATTTGGCGAGGGAGCAACATAGGAAGAACTAGTGCAAGATGCTAAAATTACTGATTGGGTAAGTTCTACATTTTACACGAAATACCCTGACATTGAACGTTCAACTATCCTTTCTCACCAGTATGTATGAATAGGGTACCACATTGCCATTTATTTGTTTCTTAAGGGTTGAGGTTAGTGTCTGTAGCTTTGAATATATTTGTTGAAGGTAATTCATTAGGGTTCCTAGAGGAAAATGGTGCACTGCAAAGTAAAAGCCAAAAACCTCATAATGAAAGTGGCGTATAAATATTAGACACATTGGTTCTCTTTGAGTTCGAACTTAACTTTAATTGTAGCATAAGCTTTACTTTTTTTATACATCACTGATTGGCTGAATTTTTATCATTTTAAGATTGGGATTGGGATTGGATTGGGATCAGGGATGGATCCAAGATGGCGCCTAGTGGAACGTACTCAAATGTACTCGGCACCGGTAAAATATTGGTTAATAGTATAAAATGCGCTATCTGCCACAAAAAAGTAGTTAACGGCGTTAATTGCAAGTCCTGCAAGTCATCGTTCCACAATAATTGTGCCAATGTTCCGAATATTAACGTCTCAAGTTTTGAAAATACGTGGTCGTGTTTAGCTTGCTCATTGCACACCGTTCAAGACGAAAATGTCTCCCTTCTACGTAACCTCGCCTCTAAGGAAGCCCTGATCTCGCAACTCCTGCATGATATGAGTGTTCTACGGGAAAAAATCAAAAATCTAGAGATTCAGCTACATATCTTGAATAAGAATCAACATGCGAGCAGGCCCGTCGTCGCAGCCAAAAGTCCCGTGGAGATGGACGACGAGTGGATTCAACAGGGCAACTGGCGTGTGAACTCAACGAGGAAAACAGCTCCTTCTCCACCCTTGTTGCCGCTGCGTAACAAATTTGAATTGTTAAATCAACTCCCTGAAAACAGTGATGTGCAACATTGTGAAGACCATCTTGTTCCTGTACCCCCCAAAAATGTAAACAAGTGTCTTCATCGCGTAAAACGGAAGCTGAAATCTATTCTGCTGTATTCGGACAGCCATGGCCGTGGTATTTCGGCTAAAATTGCAGCAACCGAGGATAGTAAAGTGTACAATACTTGTGGTGTAGTGATGCCGAACGCCGGGATCAAAGAGATCACGAACTCCTGTGAAAAGATCTCACATAACCTCACCAAAAATGACCACATAATCATCATGGCCGGCACGAACGATGTGTACCTCAATAAGGGTAAAGTTGTTGTTCACACCATGAGTAATCTGATGTCAAAGCTTTCAAATACCAACGTAATAATTGCCAACATTCCTCATCGCCATGACCTTCCTGCTACCTCATGTATCAATGTTGAGACTAAAAAGGTAAATGAGGATCTGCTAAAACTTAGTACCAACTTCGATCATGTAACAATGATTGATACAAATAGCCTTGACCGTTCATTCTACACTCGTCATGGTCTTCATTTGAACAGTAAAGGGAAAAATCATCTGTGCTCAGAAATAATTAAGTGTGTTTTGTGACTAGGGAATCCCAACTTGGTGATCACAAGAAGTGCTCCTCTTGAACCAACAGCTGGTAAGGAACTCATTAATCTTGCTGTCCTGAATGTACAATGTCTCCGAAATAAAATAACTAAATTAGAACTATTTCTCAACTCAGTAAATTGTGATATTCTGTGTATCAGTGAGCATTGGCTTCATGTTGATGAAGGTAGCCTTTATCAGGTGGACGGTTTCAATCTTGCCTCAATTTTCTGTCGCTCTCATCATATACATGGTGGTGTGTGCATATTTTTATCAAAGAACCTTCAATTTAAAGTAATCGATACTACTAGGTACTGCATTGAACTGCACTTCGAAATCACAGCTGTTATTCTGTGTGTATACAATCTCATTGTTCTCTCCCTATATCGGTCACCTAATGGCGACCCTGAAAAGTTTCTTGAACAGCTTGAAAAGGTACTATGTCATTTAATGCAGTTTAATGCTAACATTGTAATTGGTGCTGATTTAAACATTGATATGAGATATTCCTCTAAGAGTAGCAGGCAACTGTCTAATCTCCTGAGATCTTTCAACCTCTATTGTGTAAACAGTGAACCCACGAGGAACAATTCATGTATTGATAATGTGATAACCACTCTTAATGTTCATGCATATAACCTTACTGTCATCGATCCTCTTGTTGCAGACCATATGGCCATACTCTTTCAGTTGATTGCAATTAACAATAGTCCACCTAGGGAATCCAGCACTAGGTACAAAAGTCCAATCACCATTCACGGCCTTGAAGTCTTTAAAGGCCTGCTTGGTGGTGTGGATTGGACTAGCTTACTCTCACTCAACGACAGTCATTCAAATTTCTCTTTGTTCTTTGAAACCTTAATCTCCCTTTTTAATGAATCCTTTCCCAGAAAAGCTGTCCCAGTCCGAAAATTCTTTAAATCACGTGGCCACTCAAACAATCCCGAGGTCCAAATACGCAGGGAAAGTGTACTACATGCCTATCATGAGTACAAGCGACTACCCACTGAGGATTTGAAACAAGTGTATAAAAGATTGAATAAGGAGTATCATTTCGCAGCAATAAAAGCGAAACAAAATGCGAACATGGATTTCATTAATAGTGCCTCTAATAAATTCAAAGCTGCCTGGAATGTGATCAATAGGGAAAAAGGCACTTCTATAAACAGATCTCCTATTACAATTGATCCCGATACCTTCAACAATCACTTTGTCAATTCCGTGGACACCGCATTATCAAAAATCACAAATAACAGGTGTGATGCCTTAGCACTACTCAATAAACACCTGATATCCCCTCCTAAATTTCAGTGGCAATGGATTAGTACGAGGGATATTTTCAATGTAGTAAAAAAATTTAAAAACTCCACCAGTCGTGACATCAATGGGCTTTCCAATGATCTGATTAAGTCCATAATACATATTATAGCTCATCCTCTATCTATTATTATTAATGCCTGTTTTTCCACTGGATACTTCCCAGACTCCTTAAAATATTCTAAGGTCATACCTGTCTTCAAAAAAGGAGACACTACTCTTCCCAACAGCTATAGGCCCATCACCATTATATCAGTGATCGCTAAAATAATAGAAACTATTGCCTATACACAAATTCTAGTACACTTTGAGAAACACAATCTCTTCACCCCTTCCCAGTTTGGATTTCGCCCGGGGAAATCCACTGAATTGGCAGTTGAGTCAGTGGTAAAAAATTTATCAAGGGCATTTGAAGACAAGCAATGTGTCTCACTCACACTTTGTGATTTAACCTCTGCCTTTGACTGCGTCAATCATGCTACCCTCCTGCAAAAACTCCAATACTACGGCTTTCATAACAGTGAGCTGAAATTCATGACCTCTTACCTCACTGATCGAAAGCAGATGGTACAAGTAAATTGTAACCAATCTGATTTTCTTCCAGTGAAACATGGAGTTCCTCAGGGGTCCGTCCTTGGTCCTCTCTTGTTCCTTATTCTAATCAATGACCTACCTTACAATCTTTCTATGGACTGCATGATATATGCAGATGACACCACTCTGGTGCAGAAATGCAATACTCCTAGCCAAGTCAGACTTCTTACAAAAAAGGCAATAGAAGAATCTCAACTCTGGTTTACAGCCAATAATCTCTTTCTGAACAATGGTAAGACACAACATCTTACATGCTGTCTTAAAAGTACTGAGCTAAACAATGATCCTGTCAGGCTTCTAGGCTTCAATATTGACGCTAAATTGACATGGAATTCACATGTTTTCCTAGTCAGCAAAAAACTCTCTAGGGTTTTGTACTTATTGAGGAAACTTAAAACCTGTATCAATGTAAAGTACATGAGATTAGCCTATTTTGCTTTTTTTCATAGTATTCTTGCCCATGGTGTTCGACTCTGGGGACATGCAAAATAAATCAAAGAAATTCTAAAACTGCAAAAAAAAGCAGTGAGGATTCTGAGTGGTGCTGGGCCCCGTGACCACTGCAGGCCAATTTTTAAAAACTTTCATATCCTCACCATCTACAGCCTCTTTGTGTTTCGCAGCATTATGCACATTAAAGATAACTTATAGATACCTACCCCATTCGATCCACCATCCACTCTCATGACACTAGGGCTAAAAATAGCCTAAATACTAATTACTGTAGGCTGTTTAAGACCAACAACCAGTCTGACAATTTGGGAGTAAAATTATTTAATAAATTACCCAGCAAAGCCAGATCAGTGAGCATCACTAGACTGAAAAATGTGCTGGAAAAGTGGCTGTGCAATTATCCACTGTACTCAATTCATGAGTATTTTGAGCTGGACTTTTCTTCTCTTTTATTTTAAATGTAAATTTAAATGTAATCTTTGTAATGTATGTGTTTCTAATGTTTTAATCCAATGTACATGTTTTGTATGTTTCGTTGTATTGAATGTTTTCATAAATGTGTTGTATACAGCATCCGCGAGGGCCAATCCTCGCCGTGGATGAATAAAGATAAAGATAAAGATTGGCGTCATTCTTTTCCAAAGATATTATGGCTTCATCGATAAACATGCAGAAGATAATTCATATTTAAATGTAATTTTTGGGTTTCTTGTTTAGTTCTCGTATTTTTTGTATAGAACACCAAAGAATCATTTTGTCTTCAGTAGAATACATTATAAGGGCCTACTATACTGTATGGTTGAAGTACAACAGAGTGTTTTAAGCATGCTGTAGAGTTGTAATTCTTACTTTCAATTTTCTACTTCAGCATATGGTTAAAATAATTTTGCAATAGGTCATTGCAACATGGTTGAATCTTTTAATCAATGATATTGTAAACCACATACTATGAAGCCACTGCTTTTTATCCTTCAGTCAAGTTTTAAAGTTCCAGTTACGAAGTACCCCCTTATTTTTGCAGAGGAAATTAGTATGTATGAAATGTTATTATGTTCATGAAATTAACTAGGAATATGCTTTGGGAAGGATAGGATGGCCTGGGGTGGCACCCCCCCTCCCCCCATCAGACAACGAATCAGTCCAAGAAAATTTTTGAAGAATAACATTCCTGGAAATACATTTGAAATCATTTTGGCACTAAAGATTTAACTTTTAGTCGATGCAGTTCAATATATAAAATAATTATAAATAATTTTTTTATTTCTCTGAGGCTTTGGGGAGGGATCTTTCCCTTCCTCCCCCCGTAGTTATGCCACTGAGTAACAGTGTTGTGGAATGTTAATGTCATATTATTCCTTTTTATAATTTTGTATGCTGACAGGAAGATTGCCATCTTGGTAATAGAATTAATTTCCCGAAAGTTGTCTGCCAATTGAAATTTAATTTATTAATTTCCTATTGCTCAAACCATGAAATATGATATAGAAACTTAAGTGATTGCAAGTTTAATAAACATTAACACATTATAGAACTTTATCATGACTGTTGATTGTGAGAATTTGATGTATCACTGAGATGCTGTTCATTAAAATTACTTGTGAATTAATGCTTTTGGTGTAGTTAACGAAATTTTATTTATATTTTTAATTACAGGTTCATATACTCGAGTAGTCAATGTCATTGGTGGTAAAGGAACATAGCAACATTGAGAAGAATGCAAGATGTGTGGCAGCTGTCATCACCTATTCATCATTCTCTCCAACTAATTTGAATCCATTTTAATAGAAATGTTACATCTTGTGCACTTAACATTTATTTTTTATTTTGCATTATGTAAATAATCTTAGTTTCAATGGAATTGTTAAATCATTCTGGAAATCTTAAAATGTAACATTTGTGGTGTGTGTACATTATAGACTTTGGAAAAATGTGATTTTTTTCTTTTATATACCTCCTTTGATGATATCTTTTATGATCTGCAACTCTCGTGAAAAGTACATAAACTGCATGACAGCTTGTGACTTATTTAGTTTTTCTTGTCTAATTTTGAGGTAGGATAATATTTCCGATTTTTCGGCACTAAGAATTGACCAGACTTGTCCTTAAATTCCTCGTATAATATCCATTGCGCTGTTTTCATGGAAGTTAACTCAGATAGTACATGCGAAATCTCTTCCGATCTGAAGATAACAATTCTCTCTCAGCTGATATTGTAGTTTTCAAAATCTGAAATTATTCCTTTGACGAGAACAAAACGCTATATAGTAGCCCTGGGAGCAGTAATTGTACTTTTGGAAACAATTTACCCTGTTTCAGACATAAATATGAGAGTTTCATATCTAGAAAAACATCCTGTGAAAAGAATCAAAACTTAACTGAAGCGCGAATATTTGTTATTTTTCACGATTTAAAATTTACAAATTGATAGTAAAGTGTTCCTAGTACCTCAAGACTGAATATATTATAATTACCGAAAATGCGACAGGAATCGCGTATTTATGAAAAAACTGGCATTATATCACTTTCCCCCATAAGACTCTATAGAGACGGAAGAACTAAAATGGCGGACGTCTCAATTCCCATAGTGGAAGTGTATGGAACGACTCGACCCTATGAGGGAGTAGTGTAGAGAACTGCCATCCAGAGGACTCTGCGCAACGCCGAACTGTGAAGGCCCCCGTACCAAGGGGATACCCATAAGGATAATGCGTATAGGTTTTGATACACCAGTGCCATCTATGCCAGTGGTCCAATGCTGCCGCGAAGTTTGAATGCACATCTCGGCGCGTGTTTCAATTTTTTTTACGCGTCACGATAGAGCGTGCTATTCAGGCCTAATAATGATACTGCAATTGCGAGAAACTTAAAAGCAGTGAATGTAGGAAAATCTTCCTGAAGAACTTCCCCAGGTTACTAAAGCAGTAACCATAATACAAGATTAATGTACAAAGTCAACTGGCGATCTGGTGGTTGGTAAGAATAATGATCTCGGAAACTTACTTCAGTGGACATTAGTATTTATTGATACAATAACTGGCAAAAGAAATACAACAATAACAATTTCAATATCAACAATACAACAATATCAATGACAACATGAGATGAGCAGCCTTTGCGTAATAGGAGAAAGATTCCATTACTTAATTAAACACTCCACAGTTATAGACAAAGAGGGTGACCCAATTTTCCTTGAGGTAGATGTATCTTGCAATAGCTCTGGTACAGGGAAAACAATGCTAATCCTGAAACCATAGACCATAACAATACTTCACTAGAAATAAGCATGCAAGTTTGGATATCATTTCATGGAAGATAATTATTTAATTATGAAAGGAGGACATTATTTCGTAGGAAGTTGTTCATGATGAGTACCCATTAAGATATGCAACATATCTTGGCAGAGGAGTCTTAAAATGAAAGGTTCTTATAAGTTAATATCAATCACTTATACGAAAGAAAGTATTCCAAAAGTAGAAAACGAGAAAAGTGAAGAATATTTTATACCAATGTAGTAGAAATTAAGTTCTTACTTCAAAATGAAAGAGATTAAAGTTTTAAGAAATGTAAACATCGTAGAACACTTAATGAATGATGCTCAATTAATGACAATTAAACAGTTGAAAGGACAGAGTTGAAATAGCAAATTACATACATAACCAACAAAATGATTAGCATTAAACAAACGAAAGCATAGCACTAGCGATAAATGAGTAGTTTGAACACTAGAAAAACTGCAAGTACAATGAAAAACATATTGAAATATAAGGAATACAAGACACCATAAAATTTTGAAAACATGAGAAAAGGTTAGCTAATCACAGGTTGAAATCAAAATGGAATAATGAAGGAAACAGAATTACTCACACTTTCATCACCAAATACATTTCATACCCACGCAATTTAGCAATAACCAAGATCATTGAGACTCGTATCCTTCATCGAGCACATTCCAAAATCGTAAGGGACACTGTAAGCAATAAAAAAAAGTCTGCAGTTAACACTAATGACTATCAATAAGCCTCAATATCACGTTTGTTTACATCGAGATTCAATATGGCAGCCCCCAGTTCATTACTGCTCAGAAAAACAGGCTACACCAGCGCCTCTATGTTGGGTAGGCCGTTGGACCACTGGGGCTCCGGAAAAATCGAATCGAAAGAGGTTTTCTATACGATATATCGCAGTTCTGTCGCCCCCTTGCCCGTACTGCCATTTGATTTCGGAACGGTTTGGCAGCACCGGCAGTACTGCCAGTGAATCTCGGGACGCGCTCGTTATCGGGGCTGGTGGTTAACTGTGTGTCGTGACAAGTGTATTGTGCTGAATAATTTAAGAGGTATGTAATAAGTCATCTCACGTGTTTATGGTTGTAGTGAATTGGTTAACTCTCATGCCCTTTATTTTGTGTGTATTAGGTAGAAACACTCCCTTAGAATTGGGGCGTAAACCGGTACATCATGGCCACGGCCAAAACGCCGATGTCAACTTTGAATGAGTATATGCTGAGAAAGGGATTTACTCCTCAGTATGAGCTCATTACGGATAGTGCTGGACACGATACTTTCTTTCAGTACGTCGTGACAGCAGGAAATGTCCGAGGTATGGGCGATAATCCATTGCTTATGAAGTACTCAAACTTTTCGTTGCTATTAAAACTTGTTCTGTTTTAGAGACGGGAAGTGGACGTTCCAAGAAAGAGGCGAAGCATAATGCTGCCTTAAAGGCTTTGGAAACATTGGCCAATTCTGATAAATTAGTTCGTGCGCAGCTTCTGGTTACAAGTGGCGTTACCACAAAAGTGTAAGTGCGTTTTTTCCAACTTTTGGTTTCATTATTGTGATTATTTTTCCTTTGGTATCCGGTCCTTTTAGTGGGGATTCCGCTTGCAAGAGAAAGCCATTTTTAATTTTTTTTGTCATTACGACCTCTCTCATGCAAGCGTGATTAACCAAAGAATTCAAGTGCCATGTGGGTGAATATCACTGGGAGGTAATATTTTATCGGATGATTTCTCTGTTAGTTACCATTTCTGCTGGTTTTTATGTCGTGGAAAGTGCTCAAAAATTACTTAATGTGTTGTCAATGTACCGAGGTGCTGAAGGAACTGGATGATGTAATATTGGACTAAATGTAGTTATGTGATTGACCCCTTACCTACTGTACCTCTATTTTCTATTTGTACAAAGTTTCTATAGTTTTTAGGTTATTCCGTTATGAGTATCATAACATGCCATCGAATGGAACTCAATATCTTAGGCCTTGAGTAAGCATTTTTCATATTTTCATGAAAATGTGAAACAGTGTAGAATTTCTGTCAGCATTCTGTTCATATTTTAGTTTTTGATGCCATAAATCCATAAATTGCTGATCTTACCTTTAATTCAATTCCTTCGGCAATTTTTATATTTATGACAGAAAGCTAGAAGACTCCCAAGCATTAATGGAGAGGTATGCTTCGAGTTGAAAATTCTCTAAACACTTCGTAATATGGCACTGTTTCTCCTGCTTAGCTTTGGATGTGGTTGATGACGAGTGGCTCAAATCACTAGAATCTGATAACCAAGGTGCAAATAAGGGTGCCAGTGCAGGAAAGGTGAGTTGAGGATCAATCCGCCTGCACTCTGATTGGAGGTGAAGGGAATGAAAGGTTTGTCCTTTTTGTGATTCCCTCGGTGACTTACACTCTTCAAGTGTCCCGAGTCCTGTATCTCTAAGGAAGGGAGAGGGGGTAGAAAAAGGAAGGTAAATGGAAAGGAAACACCTCAAGCTGTTGACTCACTAGCTGTCTCGACTTCTGCAACCTTTGTGGTTCTCTCCGCGGTGCCTAAAGTCCCGTTCTGTAACCAAAACGCAAATCCCCATCACTCAGATAATATACCCCAGCCAATGCCACTGGAGGAGCAGTGTGGTGCAGAGGAATGCCAAACAACTCTTTTCAATACCTTGCCTACATACTGTGCACCATTATCAGATATCATTACTTCCGGACATCCACACTCATTAATAACGTGAGTGCAACAATATTAAGCCACATGCTGACTATTGACGGAATGCTGGTATTGCTATCGACCACCAAATGCAATAGGATGGTTTCCTATTTTTTTTATTGCCTAAATTAAAAGATGTACTATAGCGTGAAATAAGTACTCCTGGAGTACTTATTTCACGCTTTATGATTTTTTAATCTATTTTTCGCGTTTAAATGAAAAGTGAAAATTTTCAAGCATGCGAAAACGCAACATCTAATTTTGAATGCTGGGAAAAATCCATGTGACATCATTCTGATTCTGGCTGCCACCTTGGTGCAAGGCTATGAGCACTGCTACGATGCAGGCTGCTAGCAGGTAGCAGAGTAACCTGCTAGCAGATAGCGCTTGGATTAATAAGGATTATTAATACCTTATCAAACAAAGGAAACTTTCCCACCATAGGCAGTTTTAATAGTTGATTGTTAAGACATGTTTCCATGAGCTCTGTGGCTCATGCACGCATAGGTAATCTCAGACAATGTAAAACTCCTATCTACTCGTGTAGATACAGTAAACTCTTGATTTTACGAAGTCAGTGGGACCGGAAAATTGGCACTTCGTAAAATCGAGTTTCGTAAATTCAAAACTTTTTCATAAGTCACGAAAAAAATGTTCGCTTATGTTTCTTCCGCCGTTTTTTGTCTTTAGCGGTCTTATTTAAATGTTTTCGGTGGTTATTCTTGGTATAATTCATAGAAAAGGCTTTTTGCTATCGATTTATGATGTGAAAAATCGTTAAATAATTATTCCACCATAAAATTCCCATTTCTTGTTCATACTTCAACATCAACGATCGCTAAAGAAATTCCCGACCAGTCTAGAAAACGTAATCAAATAATGAATTGCAATGTTTATTATAAGAAAGTTATGTTATAAATTTTTGGTTAGAAGCGAATAGCAACTATTAAGTATGCTGAAGATAGATATTTGTTTCTGACACCCACGGAATTTTAGCTGCCGCCGGCCTAACCGCCATTTACGTCGCCCTCTATCGCTCAGTGACGAGAAAAAAAAGAAAAACGACGGTCTTAGCCCGTTTCCAAAATAACCTTCGTAAGTTAATATTTCGAGTTACTTCGTATTTTCAGCAGAATGTGCTCTATTTTCACTGAGATTCAATAACGATCATAAATAAAGTAGGATTTGATTATCTTCTGGCGAATATTTGAAGTAAATTCTGTTCTCCGTCCGACTACTGTGTTCCATCATCTTTGCAGACGTTGCCATAAAAGACTCAATTCTTCCTCAGGACCATATTCTTCATACCGGGTGTGAGGTGACCTGTTCATATAGTATGTTTCTCTCCTTTTATGCCGACAGGAGCAAGGTTCCAACCGGAAAACGACAGGAGAAACATCTTACAGTATCGGAGAAATAGAGAGAGAAACATTATTATCCACATTGATTGTTTTCCGACAAGAGACGTTTTATCATTTCTCAACGTGGTAACGTATTGGTTCACTTGCGTGAATTCCCAAAAATGATACGCAAAAACCTGTACCTTCACCTCATTTAGTTTTCGTGTTTCTTTTTCCGCCGTATTGAAAGTTATGCAAAGGATCATTGACATAGAGCGAAGATTTTCTTAGTTTTAGCACTAAAAAATAGGCGTGCCATAATCGTAAATAAATATAGAGTGGGCAGCGAAGAGAAAATAATTAAATTTCAATTTTAAAGTCAGCAGGGAAGAAGAGAGAATTTTATAAGCACGGCACCATTTCCCCGATAGTGGAAGATACTTCTCCAGCCTCTCTCCGGTTAAAAACTTACCCCCGTTGCCGGTAAAGATGAACCATGCCCTTCTCCACAGTCGGAGAACATTCCCAGTGGGTGGGGTGAATAAAGAGTGGGATAGGGATTGCCTGAGGAAAGAAGTGTGGTCAGCATAAGGAGTGGTGAAGGGGGCAGGAGAAAGAAGGGTGGGGAAAGGTCCTTCAGCTCTGCCTCAGACCACGTTTGGGGGCCGTATTTTGTTACGACGCACGCAAGCTCAGTGACCTTAGGAAGGGAATGAATGGGAAATGCTGGGGAAGGAGGGGTTTGGGATGCTTAAGGTGGGTGTCAGCAAGATCAGCCAAAGGCGGCAGGAGGGAGTAAACAATTGGCTTTGGAAAGAAAAAACTCTCAGCATGGGAGAACTGGGAAGCGCGTGAGAAGAAAGTTCATGGCTAGAATTGGAAGTGCGTCTTCATTACGAGAAGCCTGAAATATAAATTGGCGGTAAATAGAGCCCAATACTTAAGATATATTAAGTTGTTTATTCACAAAGGTCAATATATACACGAAATTATATTACCAAAAAAAAAACTTTTTTTTTGCCTTTTTCCCTTCTCCATCGCCGCTTCCACCATGGTTTCTAACTTGCATAAGTGGTAATTAAATTGGGGGTCCAAATCGTTAGCCAGATCAAAATGTCTTAATGTTTGGAAGGCAGCGTATACTTCTTTTTTATTAGGTGGAATTACTTCCTCACTTTCATCATCGTCGTCACTGCTATTCTGACTAGGCCCGGCCGCTGCTTCTTCCGACACAGGCACCGGCGTCGAATCGTCGCAAGCCTGGAGATTATCATCTAGCGCAATATAATCGCTTGATGTTGCGCGCTGTGCTCCTCCTGCTTTTTCCAAATATTTTTTAAAATCTTCTTTTAAGCCACTAATCTCCTCCGCGATTTCATCTGCCGCAGCTTCCTGAAGGTACAACGTAACGATTCAACCAGAGCCGTGATATTAAATCAGTAAAATTACTATGAGGTTAGTTGTATCAAATATCAACCTCGGGAACATCCTTATGATGCGCTATCGGAGGGAATCCGACCGATTTCCAGCAATTTGCGATGGTAGTGGAGGAAATCTCCCTCCAGGACTCGGCTATGGCGCGGATTGCATGTATCAACGTCCATTTCGGGATGTTATTAATTTCTGTTCCCATTTCTAAAAGTGGCAAATAGATTTGTAAGAATGATAATCATGAATAAAAATATCTAAATCGATATCCAAACGCACATGAGCAAAATAGATGAATATATACATACCGATCCATCGCAAGTAATACCGCTCAAGCTTCTTCCGGTACAGGACTTTAAAATTCTGGATAATGCCTTGGTCCAAGGGCTGGGACTTGCTAGTCGAGTTCGGGGGTAGAAAAAGGACTCGAACATAAGCCAATTTTAGATCTTCCACGTATTTATGGACGGTGGCATTATCCATTATTAAAACAATTTTGCGGTTCTCTCCAGCAATTTTTCTCTGTAGACGTATAACCGTTTGCTGGAAATTTCTCGGGTCATCCAGCTGTTTTTATTTGCATGGTAAAAAACTGGGAGGGCTTCCAATTTTACATGTTTTAAGCACCGTGGCCTTTCAAATTTCCCAATGACAACGGGCTTGATTTTTTCCGTGCCCGTTTGGTTGACGCACAGCCCCACAGTAACACGCACTTTACTCTTTTTCCCCCCATGGCACCTTTACCCTTTGAAACCCAGGGTTGCGTCAGGTAATGCTTTAAAAAATAGCCCTGTTTCAGGGACCAGCGAGGGTGAGCTCGTCGAGGAAAGGGTCCCGGATTAGGGACCCTTCGAAGTGCTTCGGCGAAAAGTAGCCAAGTAGTCTTCGAAGTACGTTCACAGCAGTGCAAAGGGTTAATTAGGGGGGTACGAAATACTCCGCGCGACCTTCCTGACATGCTAAACTACGAATTATTGTCGATGCTATGTTTACGAACAGGCACGTAAATAGGGGCATAATGTCAGCCGCGATATTTTTACCGAACTCCTACTTCCCCTAAATTCCCACAGTGAGGTTTTTGGCGACCCATTTCTCTCCAAAGTTGCATTATCATTTACGATTTCGCACTTTTGATGGACCACAGTTGGAAGCGCTGATTTTTTAGCTACTTACGCCGGCGTAACTAGTTTTGTTGACAAATTTTTCGCCGTAGTTCGTATAAACGAATGCCATTTGCTCTTAGGGACCGAGCCGAGGTTCGTAAATTCAAAAAATTTCGTATAATCGAAGCTTCGTATAATCGAATAGCGCCATGTATTTAGCATAGGCTTTTCACCGGGACCGCAATATCACTTCGTATAATCGAAAACTTCGTAAAATCCTGCTTCGTAAAATCAAGAGTTTACTGTACTAGGCCACTGTGACGTCACGTGGAGTGGATTGGCATGGGCGCCAATCTGGCCTTTATCAAATGAGGTTAAAAATGACCATTGACATTCGTCTAAACTGGGATTTCTAAAACCAAATAATTAGTATATTATGAAGACACTAATCGTGGGTAACGAATCACAATCACTACTAGAGGTGGGTTAAACTGTTCATTTTTATGAACCGTTCACTTTGATCCTGTTCAGTAAAAAGAACAGTTCAAAATATCGGTTCATAGTGAACAGGTAGGGTCATCTGGTAGAAAATATTGTTAATCATGCGTTTAGAGTACATGAAAGCTTAGTGTGGTGTGCGATTAATAGGTTATTACAAGCTTGCCAAAGTTTGCAGATACAAACAAGTAATTTGATGTAATTTGGAGCCAAATATGTGTTTCCCACTATCATCAGTTGAGAACTCTTAAGCGACGCAGGGTAAAATATAGATTAAACCAGTTAAAAGTAAATATCTGTACGACCAACCTAAGAAAAACATAAATAGTGGATACAATGTACACATTTTATATTGTCATCATATACTCTTTTTTAGTTATAGACTTAGTTTTTGGCGCCTACGATGAAATTTTTTAACCTTTTCCCTACCGTACACGTATATATACGTGTGGACGTTTCCTGACCCGGGAGACCACGGGCGTATATATACGTGTGAGATTTTCCCGGTCAAGAAAACGAAACCCGTATATATACGTTTTCGAGCTCTCCCCCTTTCAGGACTGTCGTGGGTTTAGGTCGCATTTGTCTCGGGACCCAACGCTTCGGGGTTTAGGATTAACCCTCCGAATCCGGGAGCAGGTACCCGGACCCTTCGTCTTTTATAACCTCTCTCAGCGGTAAGGGACAGCGGTCATACAATTGTTTATAGAGTCAATTTTCGAAATAAATATTTGTTCATTTCTCAAGAAATATAAACTAAGAATTGAATTGTTTGTCTTTTGAGCAGCGTTTACAATTTTTAAACGTAATTCTACGACAAATATTAACTTATCTCGAGTTATGTATAAACATCAACATGGAAATTGTTGCTGCGTTAAATGCTTTGATAATGGCCTTAGAACTTCGTTTAAAATTTGACAATGCTCAGATAAAAATGAGGAATTATATTCAATGCCTGTAATTTACGTGCAAGCAACAATTATCCATTTGCTAAATACATATAAGCAATACATAAGTTGACCGCGAACCAATGCCGCAGGTATGGTCGTAAACCCGGAAAGGAGGGAGCACAACTACTCTTGGAGTCCGAGATAATACGGAGTCCCACCGTGGAGGGGTCGAAAAAGGTTCAGCGAGACCCTTCTTAACGAATGCCCTCCAAAAATGCTCCGTACCACGAGAAAGAAGAGTCTCTTGGGGAGCGGTACAGCAGTCAAGCTAAGACGAAAACTCCGCGGTCTCGAAAGGGTTAAGTGCGATGTGATGTGAAATGTGGATGCATCTCCAAAAATATTGTTTAAAACGCGATTCATGAACTTAAGAAACGATTAAACTCCTAGTTAGATGATGCACCTGAAAAAACAAAGTCCAAAGACTTTAATTGTTTCTTAAGTTCATGAATCGCGTTGTAAACAACATTTTTGGAGATGCATCCACATTGCACAATACAGCGCACTTAAAAAATTAAAATTTCATCGTAGGCGCCAAAAACTAAGTCCAAATATCAACTTGGTAAAGGGACCGAAAAAAATGTTTCACAATCATGTGTTCAATCGTTTCCTAAGTTCATGAATCGCGTTTTAAACAATATTTTTGGAGATGCATCCACAGATCCACAAATGTTCAAAATACGAAAGCAAAATGAACGCGATATCCCAACTGAACGCCCCGAGGAAACTAATATTTGATCTAATATTTCGAACGGTTCTAAAGAACTGATATTTTAAATATCAGTTCAAACATTAGTTATTTCGAACGGTTCGAAAGAACTAATATTTTAAATATCAGTTCAAATATTAGTTATTTCGAACGGTTCGAAAGAACTAATATTTTAAATATCAGTTCAAATATTAGTTAGAACGAACGGTTCAGTGGCTATCGGAGGGGAATAGTAGAGAAAGAAGGGGAGGGGCTCGGTCGTCTACGACGCACTTTGGCGGCCTTGGATGGCCTCCCTCGTAACCGCCATCTGTTGTACCCACAACGTACTTGCTCGAGTAAGCTGCAGTTCAAAATGCCTCTTGATGATCATACCTACTGTACCGAGTACGCCGCAATTGTGCAGTGCCAACATGAACAGTGAACAGGGTGTTTTAGAGAACGGTTCATTTTCGAACTGGTTCATTTCAGTGAACAGTTCGTTTTGGCAGTTCGGTTCTTTTTGACCCATCTCTAATCACTACCTTTCGATTTCTTTGATGAAGGAAACTACCCTATTTTCAACAAACATCAGAATGTAATGGGATCCCTGCCTAGACCTGGGCATGGGGATGATGATATCCATGGACTCTACTGTCCAATGTTTAATCATCTTCTGTGATTCCATCAAACCGGCCAGATCACTATGTTCTGACAGCTTTTACATTCCCACACGTAACGACTCATGTCATGCCTAAACCCGGGCCAGAAATAAAATTTTTGAATATTTTTCAATGTTTTGAAAATTCCATAAGTCTTCTGCTGAAATGATTAATCTGTAGTAGCTGCTTTCTATTTTCTAAAGGCATTTTTCAATTTTCTAAAAGCCTCATCTTGTTCTCTCCCTCTTCCCCCCCCCCCTCTAGATGGGTGCCAGGCTTTTCTTTCTCAGCAAATCAGTCAAGAGGCCATGGCAGCAAAACGGGGAACAAATTGCCGTTGTAGCTTCCCACCCCCAACCGTTTATATAAAAAATTTCCAGTGAAATTTCTCAAAACTGGATTCATCTATATGAATGTACAACCCTGCCCTTAGTTAGAACTGAATGAGCTTGTGAATTCTTCTCTTCAAAGTAAGATGTAAATGGTTTGCTTAAATATTTCATTCCATGCACATGAGTGATGCTCACGCACATGCCTATAGAAAGAAGTGCACTGGTGTTTTATGATCCTATGGTTTTTCTTTCCAATGAGATGTGGGGCACAGGAAAGCATATTTATGGAAACTAACAATCTGCCCTATGGAAAACGTTTGATGATTAACCATCATTTTCTATTCACTTTTTGATTGTTTACTACTAATATATGTGCACCTTTAAGCACCGATTTACTTGTGTTTATTCATCACAATAATTTTCAATGGTTATTTTCTGTTTTAAAACTTCTATTTTGTTGCATGATACTTAACACACTACACCATGGGAACGATTGTGCTCTATAGCAGTTTCAATGTCCAAAATGTCATCTGTGTTCACTGATGTTCCAACGAGAGTATATTCCATTCAAGGTGGGATGTGGGCTGGGATACTTCGGAAAAATTCTTTCTTGGGTCTATTACACTTTGTCTTACTGAACGGCACATGATTGAATTTCCCTGGCTGAAGAGTTGTGTTGTTGGAAAATGCCCGGTTGTATGAGAATATTATGAGGACAAAATTTTGGAAGATGAATGAGTTTCAAATAGTTCCTGAGCTGGCCGCAATCAGACGCTAATGAGCTAAGCCGAAAGTCATTGTTAGACACCTTTTGGGGTAATAGGTGATTCATGCAGCAGTTGACCTCCAGAAACTGGGAACTTTGAAGCAGGTAGGCTGAAAAAGGTCAGTGGGTGAGAAAAGGGAGGGCGCGAAACACGTTTCTATTGTTCTCGTGTAACTTCATATTTTTTGGAGGGAGAAAGAGGGAAGGGTGAAACACGATTCTATTATTCTCTTATAACTGGATATTTTCTTTTGAAGCTTTTCATTTATGGTCTTCGTGATGCGAACCCTGCGCGAGCTGGGACCTTTTCACCTTTTGTTTGATATTGGAGAGGAGGAAAGCATCGGAGGAGTGGCCGAGGGCTATTGAATGGAGGGGTAGCGGATTTTGGGAATTGTGCTATGTAGTTACTATCCCATGGCACTGAGGTTCTCCTGGTGGGGAAAGCGGGGATTTTTGGATTTTTTCACCCAATCATTTTTGGCTCCCCACGTCGAACTCTTTTCACCGCTGTAATCTACGAATTTGATGTAGTTCGTCAACTAGTCTATAACGGCACTGCATGCACTAAACGTTGAGTTCTTTACAATTTTCTAAGTCAACTACCAACGACAGTGTAGGCCGCAAAATTCAGAGTATTCGAAGTATTCGAGGTTTTCGAGTATTCGCGGATACTATTCGCACATCTCTACTTTTACTGCCACCGTTGGTAGAGCGGAAACTGCCAGGGGCCGATTAATCGGCCTAAATAATTTCACTTTTTTTTTCGTGATTGTGGCCTTTTCAACGGCTGTAATTTATGCAAACCCCCATAATATATCTATGGTTATAAGATATAAACATATCTTAAGAATTGGGAAAAAAATCGAGACCTTAAATATAATTAAGTAGCTGAAAAATTTTTAAATGTGAAATGTTGCTAACTCCGGAAAATAGCCTTGGCAGTCTTCATACATCCCATATCCTGAAATGGGCTGGCAGTGAAAGGGTTAGGGTGCCTTCACAGTTCGGCGTTGCGTTGACGCCGCAGCTAGCGAGCCCATCAGAGCCTGTCTTTGAGAATTGATGACGTCACGTCTCCAGCTCGCTGCATCGTCGCAGAAAAACTGAACCTGTCGGATTTTCTCTGCGTGAAGGCGGCAGTACGCCGGCGATTTCGAATTGGTGTTTGTCTATGGGAAGCTTAGGTATACAAATATGCAAGATTAGCTCCAATGGGAGTGACAAATGCTGTTTATTTCTTTATTTACTATTATTTTGAAGTGTTAAGCATAGATATTTCGTATCTTTCCTAAACATAGGATAAATGTTAACCCTAAATTATATTACAATCACTGAGGAGCGTAGATTAGCATAAATCATACCCGTCAATTGTATCACAAGCTAAATACGGCTTGAGAGCTCCTTGTTGGTGACTACGGTCGTTTAAATTCCAATTGATATCTAATAATTGTGCCCCCATGATCTACTCAGTTAGAGCTATTTAGATAACATGACTAGGGGAATCTATTTGAACAACAGTTATCATTAATAAATATTCCTGATAACATTCCAAGTTACTCATGTTCACTGAGTGTATGTAAATAGCTATTTTTCGAATATTCCAAGTTGGGAAATAAAATTTAAAGATCATAATAATGCATAGGCAAGGGCCATCATTACATGCATGATTATTGAAATTATGGTCGCCATATTAACTTCAAATGCTATTTATAGTTGCGAAGAATATTTTAAGAAATGAAATTGCATAAAAATACACAAAACAACATATGTATAGTGTGTTTTGCTCGAAATCATAAGATGATATGCTCCCATGCCGATTTTTAGGAGCCAATGCATTTTGCCTTTCATTTGTTTTCGCAACGCAGAACTGTGATGGGCTCCAACTTGCTGCGATGAGTTAGCTCTGCCCCCAAGTATGCAACGCCGAGCTATGAAGGCACCCTTAAGGGTGGGAAATATGTGTAGTGGGAGAAATCCACAGACAAACCTGGATCCCCCCCCTATTTCCGTTTGAGCACTTTAGCCTGTAAAGCTACCGAGGCATCATTCGTCCCTATTAGCGATGTGCAAGGAGTGCTTGTTGATCTCGACTCGAGTTGAAAACTACTCAGGAGTATCGAGTCGAGTCGAGTTTGGTCATCTCTGGATCTGGCAATATGATAATATATATGCGACAACATATTCTAATTTTCAAATCCCTTTGTGAATTTTCTGTCCTGAATGCTTAGCTTGATGTAAAAAGTGAAAGATTATGAGGAATGTTGATGGTAATTGCGTCTGTATTAGGAAATGAATGAAAATTAAAGAGTCTTGAAAAGTTCCATAAGCACTATGGGAATGAATTAACCTATGGTAATATGTGGTGAATTTAATTAATATTTATATGTATATGTAGCCGAACTGCCAGAAACAGCCCTGAGTAAAAGCATTTGCACCATTGTGATAATGCTTCATGATAGCGCTTCCTGTCGGCAGATTTTTGAACTTACTGGCATCGACAACACTGTAACCGAAACTACTCGACTCGACTCAACATTCGTAATGCCACTCGAATCACTTGAGTTAAGTACCAACTACTCGACTCGAATTTTCGAGTACTCACACATCCCTAATCCCTATGGATATTTGTGGACATAACTGGACAAGGTGGTAGTGTCCACACCTTGTGCGGTAGTGTCCGCAAATATCCAGTGGGAGGGATGATGCCTCGGTGGCTTAGTTGGCTAAAGCATTTGACCAGAGATAGGGGCATCCAGGTTCAAATCCCGGTCAAGGCAAATGATTTTTTTCTCTGTGAATTTTTCGTACAATTTGTGCTTTGCAAGTGACTCCTGTAAAGTTATCTCCGTGGCTACTCCCAGGATACTTCTACATCTACATAATACCCTGCAAGCCGCCTGAAAGACGTGTGGCAGGGGGTGTTAGGACACCAGCCATATACACATAAAAAATGAAGTGCTCTAACGAAGATGGAACTAGCATTTATTGAAGTCCTTTATGGTTCGGGGAAAAAACGAATTCCCATATCTATCCATTCGGCAAAACATCTCTCTTAATTTATCGCTTCTATCGGACCTAGAAATTTAGTGTGGCTCTAATATTATGTTCTCTGTGTCACTCTTAAAGATATCCATTCTCAATTGTTCAAGCAAACTAAGCCTAGTGCGTGCAGCCTCCCAAGTCTCAAGCGGTTCCCAGCCTAATTCGCTTAAACCATATATGCGTAGTTTTTGAGGTAGGTTTTGCAGGAAGGTTTTGTCTGATTGTTCTGCAAGGGTTGTGGAAAGCAATTTGTTGTCAAGCAAGAAAGAAGAGTCATCATATCGTATCATTGAACTGTCGTGATTGAAAAGTTCCACAAGCTGGATTGAATTACTGTTTTGATATGTTCTTTGTGGTGATGGGTGTGCATGTGTTGCAGGGCACTTGATAAGGATGACGCTGCGTCTGTGGCTGTCTCCCCGTATGCTGAGCAGGTGACGGAGAATTCTGTTGGTGCGCTGGCAGAGCTGTGTGCGCAACAGAACCTCAAAGAACCAGAGTACCAACTGGTGGCTGAGTCTGGTCCTGCGCATTCGAAAACATTTGTCATTCTCTGCCAGGTGCTTACGCTAAGGGAGCAGGGTGAGTAGCCATTGTTTATTGTCATCATCATGATGACAATCTATGATGCATTTTCAAGGGATTTGAAATGAACTTGACTTGAATCGAACATAAGGGATGTCAGGGAGTCTTAAGGCCGGATAACAGAAAAAATTAGCAAAAACAAGATTCATGAAATTTTGAAAGATCAATGAAAATTTTACTAAATGGTGTACGTATAAAAAAACTAGTGCGTACTGGATGCTATCTATCATACCTCAGAAGAACTAGCAGCGAATTGCCGCACACTATGTTGAAATGGAGTCAAGTAGTTGTTAATGGCTTGTCTTTCTTTTTATTTTGGGTCCTTTGATTTTATTCATTATGTTATTTTTCTTTCCAAGATGTCTTCTTTCATGATTCAGTGATTGAGTTCATGTAGCATGGATGTAAAATGATTGAAATAAATGTCTACGACACTGACGAGAGGGAGACAATGGCACAGCATTCAGTCGACGTGGGTCTGTTAATGAAGTGAGAATAAAGCGTTAGTTTTCCCGAAATTTCCCGACTTATTTTCTGTGCAACTCTTCCTATCCTTCTCTGATGGATGATGACAATGATGAGAGAGTCACGGCAACTTACAAATGCTTGGGACAGAATGCATTCTGGATGAATGACATTAATGGTGAATAAATCTGTTACCTATTTGTAAACACTGCAACTCATGATATTACCTTATAAGCGTGTGTAAGAGGCGCACACGTGTAAGAGGCGCACCCCTATTTTGAGGATCAAAGCTATAAAGAAAAAAATTGCGGCATTTTTTTATCCTATCGTGCGGTGTTGCAGACGTATGCCTGGAATTTCGACAGTTATCGAAATTTCCTCTTTCAGTACTGTTTGAAAGAGGAAATTTTGATAACTGCGGCGGTAATAGTGGCATAAGAGGGAGTAGAAAAAGTTCCGATCCTCTCTTCGCATACGCCATCGCTCTACGTTGCTTGTCCTACTCATAAACAATTTTGTTTAAAAGCTCTCACAGGAGTATTGCAATAGAATTGCAGCCGTGGAAAATTTTAAGGCAAAACGCGACAGGCAGATAGCATGAACATTCCCAAGAGATTGGACAACAATCGGGGCAATCTCAGCGCCTTAGGATAATAACCACCTCATATATTTAAGGCCCCTTGCACACTGACCGATTTTGGACGGCCGGTAAAATATCGGCCGTCCACATTCCAATAGTGAACAATGGGAGAGCATTGGAGCTTGCACACGTACCGAACACGCGCCGGCACCGGCTAAATGCCGGTTAGCTGCCGGCCATTGTCACTGTGGATCGCCGTCGCCGGCTCAAAAACATAGCAACTTATCGTTTGACCGGTTAAAATCCGGCGTGTGTGCAAGCATCGCTTCGCCGGTAAAATATCGGCCGATATTTTTTACCGGCCATCCAAAATCGGTGTGTGTGCAAGGGGACTTTTTTCCTTTCCTGAACTCCACAGGAAAATAGGAAATTATCAAGTTACAGTCAATGGAAACGCATTTCATCCCTACCCCATCTCACCAACTGACCTTTTTCGGTCTACCAGGTTCAATTCTCCGAGTTTCTGGAGGTCAAATGCTAGGTGAGTCACCAACTGAGCTCGAAAATATATCTCGATATCTTTCAGCAATTGTATGACACGCACGAGGTTCTAAAAAGAATTAGACCTAACGCGACGTATATCTGACAGCATTTAAGTTTTTTGAGCTCTAATTGATTGACACAAAGATTTATAGCTAAAACAAGGCTACTAATATTCAACTTAGTCCTAACAGCACAATTTCGGAAGAAACAAGCGTAGCATAAGCGCATTCAAACGAGACGAGACGGACTGGAAACTTCAGGCAACGCAAACTGCGTATATCACATTACTGCGCCTTCGCCTCTTCGCTTTAAAGGCAACGACGTCACATGCAAGATCGAACGTGTTCTTCCCTTGCTCCTTCGCTCGTAGCCTCGTAGCTTGAAATATGGAGGGGAGGGTGCGCGCTTCTTCCCCTCGACCTCTCCTTCAGCGCTAATCCAACAATGAACACACTCGTTCGAATTTTTTAAACCGCAGGTTTTGACACCAATATAATTTTCAGTTGCAAAAATCCTCATATTAGCGTCTGAAGATAATTTTTGAAAAATCAGGTGCTCAGCGCAATGGAAATTTCTCGGCAAGACAGATGTTGACTATTAACCAGGTATGTCCTTCAAAACTACGCGTTTCTCTACGTTTGATAAGCGATTACTATATGCAGTATAAATGCCGCGGTATGCCCACTCGTGGCAGTAAATTTAGCGTGCGCTCCGGAGCGAATCACCCCGCGCGATCTTTTCAATGTTCACCTCTGGGATACCGACATGACGGCGCGATGCTTACTAGAAATTCAAACAGGAGCATTTTAAAAATACGTCACTATGGGAGAAACTCCCCTACCTGCTGCTTGTTTTTGACCCAGGGTTTCGGATGACTGACTCATGCTAAAAGCCAAGGCCACTCAGTTCCCCTTGGACTTGGGACCGGGGAAGGGGAGGGGGGGAAGATAAGAAGTTTGTGTAAGAGGCGCACCCCCATTTTTGGCTGCAATGTCTGGGAAAAAAGGTGCGCCTCTTACACGCGTTTATACGGTATTTTGTTCGGAACGTACGTTGGCATCAGTGGAAATGATGAATTGTTGTGTAAAGGGACAAGTGATTAGAATAACCCGTTCAAATTCATAACATGTATGATTAAAAGTTATTAAAAAAGATTCAGAACATTTGAAAAAGTTCTTCCTCTGTAAATTGTGAAGGTAGAAGTTGTGAAAGTAATCTGGATGAGACTACCTGTAAATGGAAGAAAAATGGCACAATATTTTTACAATAAAACTAGAACATCAGTATTTTGCACCTCGATATTTTTCAATGAGCACCTGTCGCAAATTCCGTATCATTTTCATGACCACGGACATGAACTTATTGGTAATAATCAAATCCTCCGAAAGGAGTTATCCCACAACGGCAAGTTACTGTAAATAGTAACCGATTGTGAATTTGAACTGTTTAATTTAGTGTTAGTAGTCGCAGCTAATCTTATAAGTGTGGAGAATGGGAGTAATTTGGGAAAAACTAGCACTGTCTGCACTTGAAACAACTGGCTATTTCGCTCGTGGATTTTCAAAAAAATATATGAACCCTTGATTGGAAAAGAGTGCTTTCACTTGCAGAAACGGCATCTGAAGAACAGTATTTGAAAGAAAATGCTGATTCTTACTGCTGCAAAATGAGTGTATGTCAACGTCAGGAGAATTCATCTTCATGATTGTTGGAGCTCAATGAATGAAAAAGTAGGTTAATCATTTTTCAAGAAGGAAAATAAACAACTGTCATTCATGTGCCACGCATGATTCTGAGGCTGGCGAAATCCAGGATTTTTTTAGGACCCGGATCTCGGGATATTTTCGGATCCAAATGCATTTTCAATTGTCTGCTATGAAACGAAGTAGTTATTCAAGTTTCTTCTGGGTACATACAATCAAAGGAATGCTATTTAGATTTACATACACATTTAAATATTTTTACCGATAAAAAATCATTTTTATAAGCTTTCAGATCATTTTTAAAAATGATAAAATTTTTACACGCTCAGGACGTAAACCGTTATGCTTGCGTTTGGAAATGAAAATAGGTTCAATCTTCAGAAACTTTTGAAAGAAACCTTTGACTTAATTTTGATATTCCTCACATAAGTTTCCCCTGAATTTTGTCACTTTCTCATCACATACTGACTTGTGTTCCACCCTCAAATGCTTCAGTTGCGTTGAGGTGGATTTTGCACTCCCTAACGACAGTTTCACGTCACCGTGCACGCTTATGGGTCTCTTATTGTCAATAAAAATGTTTCTACACAATGAAAGACATTTTTATCGGTATATCATGAAATAGGGTAGTTTCCTTTGTCAAAGAAAACAAAAGGCATTGATTGCGATTCGTTACCCACCATTAGTGTATTCGTAATATACAAAGTATTTGGTTTTAGAAATCCCAGTTTTGACGAATGGCAATTGTCAATTTTAACCTCATTTGAAAAAGGCCAGATTGGCGCCCATATGATGCCACTCCACGTGACGTCACAGGGACCTAGTTTCTATATGAGTAGTCATGATTCATCATCAGCCTTCAATTTCCAATTCAGAATTTCCAATGTTGACCAAAGGGTTCCTGGGCTTCCATAACCTGATAAATATGTATTATTACAGTCCTTTAGTCCAAATTGTGAACAGTTTTAATTAGGAGAAACACACAACACACCATACACTTTATATCAAATTCCAACAAAAATTAGCAAAACAAACTGTTTGAAAAAACATAAATAAAAAATATCATGGCAACCTACCACATTGCAAAATGCCATACTATTAACGGAATGCCATACTATGAATGGAGTATCCTGCACTGGATAAACTTAAGTTAGCTAATGGAGCAGTAGCCTGGGAAAACAAAGAGCAGTGATGTGTAGCCATGTATGCAATAGAAGGCGAGTAGGTATGTAAGTTTGGCAGCTGGAGCAAAAAATAGTGTTACAGTCTCCAGAGTTATACAAGGAATCGTTGGAAAGAACTGCATTAAAATACTTGGTAGTGATGTGGTGCATTAATGAAATTATGACAAGTCTGGAGTAAAAAATGCAAATTTTGGATACATCAAGGAAAGGTCAAAGCACAGAGGTTAGACACGATTTTGTTAGAAGCACTGTTGCCGTAGGAAAAATAATTGCTGAATACAAGTCAACATAATATATATGGTAGCATATGTTTTACCAAAGGGGCTTTACAATTTCAAGCGTGGGAACTGCATTAATCAACAGAATCTTGTAGCTGATGGAAGCAACTACAGTAAAACCCCTTATTTACACTTTTCTAGGGACCCAAGAAAAAAAGTGTAAATTGCGGGAAAATGCAAATAGTGGGAAATAGAGAATTTTCACTTTTATTCATATGTTGGCTTTGGAAATGTTAATTTTTTAATTGTTCACTAGGCATTATGCCATAACATTGTTTCCCTCTGAAGCACAGTGTTTTTGCTGGCAGCAAAAATTAAAAAATAATCCTGTTTTGTCTGCACTGAAAACATCTTTTGGGCTGTAACCTTTCAGAACTCTAATATATTCAGATTCTTTCCACTGAGTTGCTGTCTCTATGTTAACATCTTTGCTTTCACCACTCACCATCTTATATACAAGACTGTACCTATTTTTGAATCTATCCAACCAACCATTATAGATGCTGTGGAATCTTCGATTCCCAATCTTGTTGGGAAATACCTTTTCTCAAGGGCCTTTGGGCCTGTTTACACAATACATTAACACGTACGTGTTAATTTCTGCTTGCATGAATGATTTTTGTGGACCGGAACGGGACATGTACGAATGTAGGCAGGGGCAGATGCAGGATTTTTTTCTGGGAGGGGCACAGAGGGCCTGACAGGCAAAAGATCTTGTCTTAATTGAGATTAAAAACAAGATATAACAATGACTTTACAAAATTCTCTTTATTTTTATATCAAAGTTATTCTTATTGAATTAAATGATCGAGCCTCCTTGGGTAATATACAAAACAAAGCGAACGTAATGATGACCATCAGGGGCGGATCCAAGATTTCTTTCTGGGGGGCACAAGCAATGCCGTGATTTTGTTCTGGAGGCGCAATGATACCACGTTATACAAAACGAACGCAATGATAACCGGACCGTATTAAAAATCTTGCATATTTTTTAAGTGTCTGGGGGGGCACGTGCCCCCCCTCCCATAGATCCTCCTATGATAACCGTATTCAAATTTTGTCTATTTTTTTAAGCATCTGGGGGGGCACGTCCCCTGCCCCTAAATCCGACTATGAATGCATGAACCAAATTTGAACAGGTTCTATTTTCTGTTCATGCATACGCACAAGTTGGGTGAATGCACGGTGCATTTTCGTGTTCATAATTTAGACATTAACTTGTACGGGTTAATGTACTATGTAAACAGGCCTTTAGATGACACCATTTGCAGGGACATTTGATGATCTTGCACCTAAAAACTACTCTTTTAGAATTCGTTCCATTTATTCTTACCTGGAATTCTTCACATATATTCTCTTTTTTGATAAATGTCCGCACTGGTTTGCATATTTTACAATGGCATCACGATTTTTCACCACGGTATTGAATGTTGAGACTGGAAATCCGATCGGATTGCCAGTCTCAACATTCGAGTTGCTTCGCCAGCGTTTGAATCGATGCGGGTTCCGGTGTGGGAATCAACTATCTCTAAAATTTTCATTTTCTCGTCAATTAAAAATGTCCGTTTTTCACCTCGAATTTCCATTTTCAAGCCGGATCAATTCTATTTCCCATTCGAATTGAGGGTAACTCGGCAACACACGAGTATCTGAACTACCCCTCGGCGATCAAATGCGTATAGTACAAACAGTCATGGGACTTCATAATTTTTGAAAGTTACAATAGTTTGCGATACACTGCTATTTGAATGGGATAATTCAAGTTTAAATAAGTTTTTTTTTAAGTATTTAATTAACCTATAATTGCTACGCAACTGTTGAATGAAGTCAGCGCAAATGATCCCAGTTGTCGGCCAAGTTTTATAGTTTATCACGTCTGGTTTCCTTTCAAACTCTCGTATCATATTATCGACTACATGATTATTGTCAACATTCCTTCAGGAGTTCTTGCATTATAATTAATACATAGCTTGATTGCTCAAAACACCTACTTTCATATCGTGAATCTTTTCGCCGCTGACAGAAAACGAGATGACGTAGTTCAACTTTCCGACGTTGGTGGCGTTCTGTCCCGCCACATTCAAATTCTTCCCGAAAATAGTTCTCATTACGTCTCTCTCTCTTGGATTTCTAAATAAAAATGCGCGAAAGGAAGCCAAAAGACAGTTTTTAAGGGCTGATATGCGCGATTAATTGTTTAAGTGCGCAAAAAATTTTTTTTTAGTCGGCACGTCGTGATGCACATGGCGGGAAAACGAAAAAAACACGGCGTAAATACAGGGTTCTATTTACATTGGAGAGATAGGAAATATGACGGGACCCAGAAAAAAACTTGCAATTTGCGGGAAAACGTAAATTCCGATAACGCAAATACGGAGTTTTACTGTAGTTGGAGGGAGGGTGTTGTACTTTTAACCTAGTTGCTAAGTTAAGAAATAAATAGCAACAACATGTTTTGTGGCAACCGCTAATGTACTGTTGTTCTCAGATGAAAAGGATGTTTTGAGTCTCATTTTTAAAAAGAGGTACGTGTTGAACTGTTTCGAGTCCATAGAAAACCTAAATCACAACAAAACTGAGCATTTTGTGAAATGCATCATTGGAGATTGTTCATACACTTAGAGTGGCTGTCTTGAGACAGAATTTTGCACTTCCTTCTGATATCAGAAAGTTTTACATGGAGCAATTATATTTGAAAATTCAATATAAACATTGAAAATCAGTAATCACTACTAAGATAGTGATCACCGGTACTCTTCAATGTTTGATGATGCAGCTTCTTAAAACAAATTAAATACCCGAGTGCAGCTGAGAACCATTTTAGAAACCCATTAATTTTGATACCATTGATAGGAGTGTGCCTATAGTTAGATAGCATTTGGGAGGATACTGAAAATGAGTTTGCCGTGTCATCAATGCAGTATTTATAGTATCAAATAGTATTTGGAGCCAATTTATAATTCTGACCGCAAGTTTTTATCAAGGCTTACCAAATCACGTGCTTTGAAAAAAAAATAATTGCACTTAATACTCAATCACCTCAATGGGATTCTTTAAGCACATATCTCTGTAAATCAAGCTCACATCCATGATCACTGTGTAAAATGCATACATTTATAAATAACTTGATGCTGTAAATATAATCGTTTGATGTTGCGCGCTGTGCTCTTCCTGCTTTTTCCAAGAATTTTTCAAAATCATCTTTTAAGCCTCTGATCTCCTCCGCAATTTTATCCGCTGCATCTTCCTGAAGGTATAACGTAACGAATCAACCATAGCCGTGATATTATAGCGGTAGAATTACTAGTAGGCTAGTTATATCAATTACCAACCTCGAGAACATCCTCATGATGCGCTATCAAAGAGAATCTGGCCGATTTCCAGCAATTTGCGATTGTAGTGGAGGGAATAAAGTACGACTTTGAACCATGTTTCTGTGATGAAAAATGACAGTTTTATTAACTTGGCCATTTTAGCAAAGTTAACAAAATCGTTATTTCTCATCGCAGAAACACGGTTCAGAGACGTACTTGAATGCCTGATTGGCAGGAGTGCGATGCAAACAATTATTTTTTGATGATGGCATTGATTGATAGATTTTCAAAATGTAGTCAGAGCGGTCACTTTTGGGGAGAAAGGCTCGGAGGGTAGAAGAGAGGGGCCAGCGAGGGTGAGCTCGTCGAGGAAAGGGTCCCGGATTAGGGACCCTTCGAAGTGCTTCGGCAAAAAGTAGGTAGTCAAGTAGTCTTCGAAGTACTTTAACAGTAGCAACGTACCAGATATGTTCACAGCAGTGCAAAGGGTTAATTAGGAGTGTACGAAATACCCCGTGCGACCTTCCTGACATGTTAAACTATGAAGTATTGTCGATGCGATGTTTACGAATAGGCACGTCAATAGGGGCATTATGTCAGTCGCGATATTTTACTTAACTCCTACTTCCCCTAAATTTCCACCATGAGGTTTTAGGCGAACCCTTTCTCTCCTAAGTTGCACTATCATTTACGATTTCACACTTTTGATGAACCACAGTTGGAAGCGCTGATTTTTTTAGCTTCATACGCCGGCGTAACTAGTTTTGTTGACAAATATTTTGCCATAGCTCGTATAAATGAATGCCTTTCGCTCCTGGGGACCAATCCGGGGTTCGTAAATTCAAAACATTTTGTATAATCGAAACTTCGTATAATCGAATAGCACCGTGTATTTAGCATAGGCTTTTCGCCGGGACCGCAATATCACTTCGTATAATCGAAAACTTCGTAAAATCCTGCTTCGTATAATCGAGAGTTTACTTTATGTATTATGTTATAACCACTCCCTAATACGTACAACTTGGAGCCAATTTATAATTCTGACCACACCTCTAAACATTCCCTAGTAAACTAATATTTTTGCAATACAACATTTAAGTGTTGGAAATTTCCACAATTTAGTGTATATAAGCAAAATTTTGGTTAAAACTACCACGCTTGCATCTCAATGAGTCAAATTATAGATTGTATATTGCATTCTTTGCTACCTGTGAAATTAAGAATGGGCGTAAACAAGTTACTTACATGCTCACTTCAACGCATAGGTATAGAATTCCAAATTTTCAATTATAGATGGACTAATTATATCAAAAACTAATAACTATAACTCTTTCCTATAACTTTAGGAGCACAATATAAACATCCTATGCTAACTCCAAAGACACCATCACAATTTTATGGGCAGTGCCCGTTCTTGCCTTTGCATCAACTGCATCAAGAATTTCTGATGTTAGCCAATGTGAGTTGATGCTTCCGGAACCTCAAAATATGCTCTATGCATGCCCACATGGATGCACATGATGTGTGATTTGGAACGCATCCCTAGAGTACAAGAAACAATGAAAAATTGTGATCAAATGCACAAAATGCCATGACAAGCTGTCAAGTCATACTGCAGTCTGCAGGTGTATTTTTTGCACATCTGATAGCTCTCCAGCATGCTTAAAATGCAGCAGTGTGTTGAGTTATTCAGTATGATTCTGTTACTGTATAAGTGCATGTAAGAGACGCACCCATATTTTGAGCGTCGGAGCTGAAGAAAAAAAAATTTGCGGCATTTTTTTATCCTATCGTTGTTGTGTTATCGTTTGTGTTGCAGACGTATGCCTGGACTTTCGACAGTTATCAAAATTTCCTCTTTCAGTACTAAAAATTTACGCGGCATTTTTTCAGCCTAATTTTCATGATACGTATGGCTCTCGGTGATATGTAGGTATTCACTTATAGTCTTAACCTTATGATGCTTACTAGGTATGGTCGGATCGGATACCTCGGATCCAAATTTCCACGAATAATGCCCTTCACCTTATACTTAGGATCCAAATTTGTTGAGGAAATTCAATATGAATCCGAAATTTTAAATCATTGCTTTCATGAATGCAATGTCCCATTAGAGGGATTAGAAAGAGTTCCTATCTTCTCTTTGCATACATCGTTGCTCTACGATGCTTGTCCTACTCACGAACAATTTTGTTTAAACACCTTCTTAGGAGTATTGCAGCGGTGGAAATTTTTAAGGCAAAACACGGCAGGCACATAGCTTGAATCTTCCCAAGAGATTGAGCGACAATTGGGGGAATCTCAGTGCCGTATTTCATGGAACCACACTCGGCCCTCCATCAGCCAATGCCTCTGATTTTTTCCTTTCCAAGATGCCACAGGCCATAAATCACTTGCCTCAAAGGTGTGCCTCTTACACAGGCTTATACAGTAGTATATCTTTAAAACAGACTTTTTGGGACTAAAAATTTCTTTTTGCATGGAAGTGTTTGCTGTATAGCTTACTAATTCTAAGGCAATAAAAACTCATTGTTTACTGTACAGAAAATATTTTGGCTCATATGTCCTGGCCAATTATTGGGAGTGAGTTAAATCAAGCTACATTGCAACAAGCAGCAGCTAAAGTGAGGAATTTTTCCAAAATTCCCATGAAAAAATTCAAATGTTTTTTCCTGGATATGTGCATTTTTAATGGCCTTCAACACCATTCAAATCACAGGAATGAAAAAGGAATTATAGGAGACTTTCTTTGTTACAAAGTTCGTGGGACCGATAACCATAGGTGCGTAATAATGGAGTTTGTAATTATGATTCTTTCAGGAATCATCTCAAAGAAACATACTGTGCCAAAATTCCTTGTCTCTTTAATATCCCGTACTTATAGTTGCACTGCGGAATAGCTTAAGAGCCAAGTGTTTAAAATTAGACGACTGAATTTCGCACAAAGTCTGTTCCGAGACCTTGTTCATAAATGGATTAACCTATGCAAGGCATTGAAAAGTTTGGTTAACCTGCATAATGCAACACTGCAATACAATTTTGCATAGACTCATGATGGTGACAAACTGATCTAGCTGCTCGTGCGACGTGGCTGGAGCCGAAAAAAATTTGCCATCAGTGGGGAAGGAAAAATGGGTGAAATGCTGAACAGTTCTTAAATTCATGATGGATTAATTGATACTTTGTTCAGACTGTACTAATAATGAAAACTTGGTAATAAGGTTGTTCGCATTAATGTATCATATCGTTCGTTTCATATTTCTTTAGCTACTCTTCGGCATTGTGCTCTGTGATGGCATAATTGGGAATGTCAGTGACCAAATCTTGCTATGTATTTTGTTCTAAACAGGTGAAAAATCTTGTGTGTGCCACCAATTAATTTTTATGCACAGAAATGCTTTTTGGGAAGAGGTGTGGTTCATGAGAGGGTGATTGGGGCCATGATGTATATTTGCTGTGCAGAGGTGTTTTGTGGAACGGATGTTTGTTATGATGATGATGTTTGAGTGTAAAAGTCATGGAATTATGATTTTGCTTCCAGGGAAGGCTCGCACAAAAAAGCAAGCCAAACAAATTTCTGCCAAGCTGATGATTGACAAGATAAGGGAACATCTGGCCATGGCCTCACCTTTGATCAGTGAGACGAGAACGGTGAAGCAAGCTGAGAAGGTTAGTGCATCCTTTTTACTGGTCTCCATACCTATTGTGCCACTCAATTAAATAGTTTAGATGACTCAAATTTATTAAATTTTTATCTGATACTCGGTTATCTAGTAAAGTATTCTAGCTATTCCATTTTATGTAGACTACAGAAGACTCTCGTTATTACGACATTCACGGGACTGAAAAAGCAGAGGTTCGTAATAACGAAGTTCGTATGAATGTTTCTTTTAGGAATCATCGAATAAAAAAAAACATACTTTGTCAAAATTTCTTGTCTCTTCAATCTCCTAAACTTATAATCTTCAGAGTCAAGTGTGTAATGTACGCGATTAAATTATGCACAAGTCCTCGATATACGAAGAAGATGCGTTCCGAGACCTTGCTCGTAAGTTGATAAACCTATACAAGGCATCGAGAGATCTTGCAGAATGCAACACTGCATCACAATCGTGCGTTAACTCACGATTGTGACTAACTGATCTAGCTTGCAATGTAGCCGGTGCCGAAAAAATTCGCTTTGTGCGGGAAGAAAGAACGGGCGAAGCGCTGAACAGTTCCTGACTTCAAACCAGATTAAATGATACTTTGTGCAGCCCAAAGTGCGAGTTCCTGTACATCATGTCGTGTCGCATCGGCAAACTCAATAGGCACCAAATTTTAAATTTTGGGCACTCTTGAATTTTTTTAAACGTCATATCTCTGAAAGTTCGTAAATCCAATGTGCGTAGGAAGAGGACTAACTGGACGTCCAATTTGCGAGCATTAATGAGTGGGTCACCATAATTCCACAGGAATGAAGCTTAGTATCTGATGTTGCGTGCATACTGAAGTACATATCCCCTACTGAATGAAGTACCATAATTGACGCTCTTGGGCACAATGCACAAGGAGAATTTAAATGGAGTGCAATGATGATAAAGTAGCGTAGTCTATTTCCACCTAAATGCCGTTGCCTACTACTAGTGGAACTTCGTAATAAAGTTCATTTTGTAATTGCCAGGACCGGATCAGATTCGTATTTTCAAAATAATGAAGATTTCTTATTAATTTTTATTTTACATTAGATTGGGTAGGCCTTTTCGTCGGGACCAACGACTTGCTTCGTAATAACAAGAACTTTGTAATAACGATGTTCATATTAACGAGAGTCTACTGTACAACATGGATCAATATGAGAATAGCGTGGCAAGTCCCATCCCAAGTTCGACTTCCCTCTCCGCTTCTCTACGAGGCCTACTTTATTTCATTCCAGCGATTAATCCTAATCTCTTTCTTCCCCTTTCTTGCTTGTCTAACACTCTCCCCTAATCTAACGCTGTTTTCAACATCCCCTCCCCACTCAGTACTCCCTACATCCACCCCTTCCATCTCCTCCGTATCTTAAGCTTTCTCTCCTCACCCCCATGTCCAGCACTTTGTGGTCAATCTTCGTCAGCATCATCGTCTCAGTTACCCCCTGAACCCAAATCCCTCAGGTCTTTTCCTTTCCTCCTTCCCAAGTGTAGACCATGCTTTGGCTCTGAATTGTGCTGTGCTCCCTTCGCTAGACTTTTCTTTTTACTCATACGTAATGATGCTCTCTTTCCTGTTCATGAATGTTTCCTTCGCTATGGCACTTGCTAAAAATGAAAAATAAATGGAGAATGTATTCTATCCCTGTGGCGGGATGACTACCCGAGTAGGGGAACATTGAAATTAAGCATTGCCTTTGCAAACATACTTGGGAGCTTGAAATGGCATTCTTTAATTCTTTCACTCCAAATCATGTCTGTATGTGTGATTGAGTTGTGTGCAATAGCTATTCACGGTTATTCACTTCCATTCCCCACTTCGTATTGCGGGGGTGTATTGTTGCACTAGAAGTATATTTTGCTGTACAGTGAAATTAAAAGAAATACCGTATAAGTGCGTGTAAGAGGCGCACCTTTTTTCCCAGAAATTGCAGCCGAAAATGAGGGTGCGCCTCTTACACAAACTTCTTATCTTCCCCCCCTCCCCTTCACCGGTCGCAAGTCCAAGGGGAACTGAGTGGCCTTGGTTTTCAGTGTGAGTCAGTCATCTGAAACCCTAGGTCAAAAACAAGCGGCAGGCAGGGGAGTTACTCCCTTAGTGACGTATTTTTAAAATGCTCCTGTTTGAATTTCTTTTAAGCATTGCGCCGTCACGTCGGTACCCCAGAGGTGAACATGGAAGATCGCGCAGGGTTTTTCGCTCCGGAGGGCTCGCAAAATTTACTGCCACGAGTGGGCATCCCACGGCATTTATACTGCACATAGTAATCGCTTATCAAACGTAGAGAAATGCATAGTGTTGAAGGACATACCATTACGCTGAGCACATGATTTTTCAAAAATCATCTGCAGACGCTAATATGAGGATTATTGCAACTGAAAATTATATTGGTATCAAAACCTGCGCTTTAAAAAATTCAAACGAGTGTGTTCATTGTTGGACTAAATTGTGGATGGAAGAAATCAGGAATGCTTATAAGTGAGGAGCGCGGAAGGAGAGGTCCAGGGGAAGGAGCGCGATCCCTCCGTCTTCGAAGCAAGCAACGAAATACGGAGGGGAAGGAGCGCGCGTGCTCCCTCCCCTCCGTATTTCAAGCTACGAGGCTATGAGCGAAGGAGCACGGGAAGAACACGTCCGATCTTGCATGTGACGTCGTTGTATTCAAAGCAAAGGGGCGAAGGCGCAGCAATGTGATATTCGCAGTTTGCGTTGCCTTAAGTTTCCAGTCCATCTCGTCTTGTTTGAATGCGCTTATGCTATGCTTGTTTCTTCCGAAATTGTCCTGTTGGGACTATTTTGAATATTAGTAGCCTTGTTGTAACTATAAATCTTTGTGTCAAACAATTAGAGCTTAAAAAACTTAAATTCTGTCAGATATGCATCGCGTTAGATCTCTTTCTTTTTTTCAACCTCGTGAGTGTCATTCAATTATTGAAAGCTATCGAGATATCTTCGGGCTCAGTAGATGACTCACCTAGCATTTGGCCTCCATAAACTGGGAGATCGATCAAGGTCAGTTAGTGAGATGGGGTAGGGATGAAACACGTTTCCATTGTTCCCCTGTAACTTGATGTTTACCTATTTTCCTGTGGGGTCTCGGAAAGGAAGAAAAACGGCAGAGGCATTGGCTGATGGGGGGCCGAATGTGACTCCACTAAATCTACGACGTGGTTATTATCCTACGGCGCTGAGATTGCCCCGATTGTTGTATAAGCTCTTGGGAAGGTTCATGCTATGTGCCTGTCGTGTATTGCCTTAAAATTTTCACGGCTGCAATTCTATTGCAGTACTCCTGCGAGAGCATTTAAACTAAATTGTTCGTGAATAGGACAAGCATCGTAGAGCAACGGCGTATGCGAAGAGAGGATCGGAACTCTTTCTACTCTCTCTTATGCCGCTATTACCGCCTCAGTTATCAAAATTTCGTCTTTCAATTAATATTGAAAGAGGAAAATTCGATAACTGTCGAAATTCCAGGTGTACTGTACTGGAATTTCGACAGTTATCGAATATACGTCTGCAACACCGCGGGATAGTATAAAAAAAATGCCGCAAAATTTTTTTCTTCATAGCTTTGATGCTCAAAATAGGGGTGCGCCTCTTACACACGCTTATACGGTATAACTGTGGCAATCCATGTTAGCTCAACCTCTCATCTGGGCTCACTCAGATTCCTTCCTAGTATGGCTCGTTTGGTACCTTTATAAGCAATTAAAAATGCACCAATTGCCTGAATTTTAGCATTAGTAGTAAGATAGTTTAAGGAATATCTACAGATAAACGGCTATTGCTCAGTCTCACTTTGTATATCGATGTATAAAAAACTGCAAACACTGACTGACTCATTGTCAAAAAAGATGATCACATCGGCAATATCTTGGGAGGTTTCATATGTTCAGAGGATCGTATTATGAAGCTGACGAGTAGGAAAGAATGAAAAATATTTTGAAGGAGTGACCTTTTTGTACCTGAAAAAATTTCAGTGTGCATAACGCGTTTCACATTTTGTTTCACATTTTGTTATGCGATTATATCCTTCATTATAAATTTTCTATGATTTTTTGCGCTGATAAGCCTGTCTTGTATAGCTGCTATTGCACCATCAGTTTCAATCAGGTATTTGACTGTAAGGTGTCCATACATTTTTGATGAAGGAAGATGTAGAAAACATTCCATACAGCTGTTTCCTCCATCATCCACTCTCCTCCTCTCCTGCTATTTTTACACTCGCTGTTTACCATGCAGTGGTGAGCATTTGTCATTATATTTCTTTATGGACTTATGGAGAGTGCTTGTTTCATATTATAGAAGAAGTACAATACACTCCCGATTATCCGGACTAATGATGGGGAGATACGACACGAATCATCGAAAAACGCGGATTATCCAAACTTTCTCTCAAATGTCTTGCAATGTTCATAATTTACGTAAAACAAACAATATATTATTATTTATGCAGTTATTCTGTTATTTAAGAGTGCTTCCCGGACTCATTGAAAGCTTTCTTCGCCAGTTCGCGGTCTTTTTATCGGCGACAATATGCTTTTACTCGTATAATTAATGCTCCATGTAAGGCCTGGTTTCGAAAACCACACATCCGTGGCTGTGTGATAACGGATACTGAAAAGTGGTTTGCACAAATGCTTCAAAACCATTGCGTGACGTCGGAAACTACACTGTCAGGCTCCATGCCACGTAGTCGCATCTCGCACAAGTTGCCCGCGTTGCAACTGCTGCGGGACATGTGTCCGTGATCATGGAGCGCGGTCATACTCTGTGAGGCTTGGAAAACAGGAACACGGTGCTCCCGTGAATGCAGCTTGGGTCTGATTGCTTCCGTTTTACGAAGGGAAATAATGACTGCAGTGTATCCTGGTACATATTATAATGGAGTGATTCTGGTGATTTTATGTTCAGTTTTATTTTTTTATAAAGATCGCAGAAGAATTGAGCGAGAGTGAAAACATGTACGGATAATCCGGAACCCGGATAAACCGTAGCCGGATAATCGGGAGTCTGCTGACGTAATTTCTAAGTTTTTCAATGTGTTTATTGTGAAGATTAATGTTAATTCTCTCCTGCCTCTTCCTCGTTTTATGTACGTTTCTTATGTACGTTATGTACCTTGCAATTGGAGAGTTTGGGTGACGTGCTTTCATATCTGTCCACATTTTTCTTGCTATTCTATTCAAGTCATGTTATTCTGTTATGCTATTTATTCAGTTGTGCTGTTGGAATGAGTGTGAACCTGATGTTTTATTCCTCAGTGACTTTCTGGACGATGGTCTTTTCCTTGGTTATCATTACTTTTATTTTTATTATGGCAGGTGAAATTTGAGGAGAAAAATTATCAGGCTGCCATTGATGGCTACTGCTCCATCAAGGATAAAGATGGTGGGAGTTCAGCTGGCAAGAATGTGAGCCAAACGCTCAGCACGTCTCACCTGATGCTGCAAGAACTCTACGGTCCTCAGCTGTCAATTTTGAGAGGTGTAAGTGTGTGTGTACATAGTTGGCTCGATGGGGTATATTTTGCGGTCGAGCGTTGCTCTGCAGGTCAGGGCAGTTGGGTTAATGGTTTGGTTTTGGATAGTGATAAATAAAAACTCTTGATGAGGACTGTACATGCTTTGAAGTGATGCATTAGAACCTGAAAAACACCTCCCAATAAATCATTCCATCTCCGTAAGCTATACTTGATGAGGACTGTGCATTAGGGTAGGCCGAAAAAAGGTTTTTTTTCCTGATCAAATTTGCCCTATGCGGGAAAGTTGCGAAAAGATATAAGGATCTCGCAAACAAATTTTTTTTCAAATCGGATAATATTAACCACTGCCACCCGAGCTCTAAAGTTTAACCCTTTCGTGCCGAATCCCGCACCTGTGCGGCGAGGATTTTTTTTCCTCAACTACGAATGCCACACCAGTGCGTCCTGAATGTTCTTACCCTAACCAACGAATGCCGCGCCTGTGCGGCACAGGTCGAAAAAAGTGACCGTGGCGGACACAATAGACCCACGGACGCGGTCGCCCCTTGTGATCCGCCTTAGCGCGAGCCCAGTCCCTTCTTCGGCCGCTCAGGTCGACCCTTTCCTATCCTCTCCACGTGGTCAACTACTGTTATTTGCAGTGTGTTTTCCAAAAAAATATTTGTTGCGTACTTTTGAAATTCAATGCTAGAAATGAATTCATCTTTTTTTGCTGACCACATGGAAATTTCAAACAAAATTCTAACGTTAATCTCAACGGAGTTATAGAACTACAAGTAATTACATTAAATCCGTCTAAATCAACGTTAGAACTTCGTTTAAAATTTCTCCACGCTCAGAAACAAAACACAAAATTCATTTTGAATGTAAAAAAATCGGTGCGAGCAACAAATATTTTCATATATTTTGCATTAACATTTTAGCCAGTTGACCGCGAACTCGTGCTAGGAAGGGGCTTTTAATCCTTCTAGGGTCTGGGACAGAGGCAGAGGAAAGGGATCGGTGCCCTCTGAGTTGGGTCCAAAAAAGGTTAGGGAGGTACCCACTGCCTTTAGTCGACGCGGAAAGGCTTCGTACAGAGGAGTAAAGAAAACTTTCAAGAGACTCGTATTGAGGAAGAATTTCCTTCAACGAAGGTCCGGCGCGAAAGGGTTAAAATTTTGTGAAAAATCAGGCTGATTTCAGAATAAAACGGCTATGAAGACGAATTTAATGAAAATATGGGATAATGGATAATATCAAAGAGTGGATACATGTTTATAGTTTATAAAAATGAAATTTGAAGTTTATTTGACAAAATATACGGTTCAAACAATGTCTATGAGTTAACAACAAAATTGTAGTATAGACCACCCGCACAACAAAACTCATTTTTGCATACGTTTCTAAAATTCCATTTTGGGGGCTAAATCGCAGTTAAAATGATATTTATTTCGATTGAATTTAAGTTTTTAGCAAGTCTTCATATGGTAGTTAATAATCCCACAAAAAGTAAAAATAAGGTGAATTATTTTAAATTATCATCAATCATAATGACGAATTACGTACCTGTGGAGCTATTTAAAACAAGAAATTCAACCTTTCAACAAAGGAAAAAAAACCTTTTTTCGGCCCACCCTACTGTGTATGCGTGAATTTTTGCAAACCACGAGAACAAGATGGAGTGAAGTTTACTTGGTCTTGCGAACTTTACTTGCTTTTTCCGAAATACATGTTTTGGCTCTTTTTCATGCTAAATGTCGACCTATCCCAGAGAAAAATCCTATTAGCATGAATTTTTTGAGATGGTTTTGTAGGAAATACAATTACATGCAATTAAAAAGGTAACGTGCTCCGGGGTAACTGGGGCATGGGTCGATAAATTGCATATTTATGGGAATGTTAAGTTTATCTGGTTGGCAATCGTACTTCTCCTTCTTTTGTTCTTTGAGCAACATCTTACCTCATTTCGAGCCATTTAGTGAATTTGGGTTACTGTGGAATTTTAATGTGGAGATTTTTCAAAGCAACGACCTGTCTCAGTGAGAATAGCTGGTTTTCATTGTTATGCAGTAATATAATATAGCTGTCGGGGTTATGGCAATCATTGAAAAAGTCGTCATAATTACAATTAATATCGGTAGTTCTCATAGGATCGCCTTCCTGAACTCTTTTCACATTTAAAATCAAGAAAATGAGCGCTACATTGAAAAACTATACCATGTGAATAAAAATCGCAATTTTTCATAGATTTCCCGAAGACGATTCCATGATTACGGCGTCTATCTCCCGTGATTTATCCTATATACAGTAAAACCCCTCTTTTACACTTTTGAGGGGGACAAGGGAAAAAAGTGTAAATCGCGGGAAAGTGTAAAATCGAGGTTAGGCACAATTTAATGAAAAATAACCCCTTATATATAGTTAAATGTTCTATTTTTCATATGAATCATGTTCTAAATGAATAGTAAGTACAAAACCTTAAATTATGATAACAAAAAATTCTTTATTAGTACTGAATTCTCAGTGAGGTAGATCATACAAAACATCAGTCTTCTGAAAGAGATCCTTTAACACAGGACGATAAATAAGTAAATACTGATAAATACGGATAAACATTTTCCATTAGCTCCATAAACATAAAAGAATCTTCTAAAGTAAAAATATTTTAACCTTTGGACAAACTAAACAAAAATATTTGACTTAAAATCCATTTAACATTTAATTAAAAACAATATGTATCAACTTAAACTCTCCTAAGTCTTCTCAAAATTTAAAGCAATTAAATATATATCACAGAATTTATTAAACATTCTGGGGTGAATTAAGTGATGAAAAAAGAAGCACCATTACAATATGTTCTTTTAACTAGCCTTCTTCTGGAAATATTCCATTATCTTTGTTTGCTTAGTCATTTTATTAGTGCAAATTATTTCTACTCTTTTTTTCTATTACGTCCAACAGCTCTAATTCTTTCTCATTTCCTGCAACAGTTGATAAATGTTGCCTCAGTGCACTGACAGCAGACATAGCATTGATTGTGCTTTCTTTTGGCATTTCTGTATCATCATCATCCTCCTCACTTGCTGTCTCATCACTGTCATGCACGTCAATAGCTTCATCAATAGTAAGTGACTTACATGTTGATAACATCTCATCCACTCCCACAAAGTCTGAAAAACTTATTTCATCTCCAAATAATGACAACTGATCATCGGCTCCCAATGCTATATTACCACCTCTCCCTTCTTCTAATGATTCTTCATAGTCCTGTTCAAAGTTGCAGTCTTCTGAAAAACTAAATCCTGCTTTTTTAAAACAATTTGCAATTGTGCCCTCATCAACTTCTTTCCATGCTCGTGCTACGTAGTGTAGTGCATCTAAAACAGATACTTTGAAGTTCTTAGGGTCCCTCCCACTATCTATAAGATTAATTGCTTTTCTCACTAGAATCCTGCGGTAGTTGGATTTGAATACATGGATTATCCCTAAATCTAATGGCTGTAATTGGCTGGTACAATTTGGTGGGAAGAACACCAGTTTTATATTCCTCAAATTCATATTTTTTGGGTGGGCTGGGCATTGGTCTAAAAATACTACAATTTTTCGGTTTTGTCCACCCATCTTGGCATCTAGAGCCTGCATTTGTTCCTGAAATAAATGTGACGTCATCCAAGCTTTGGTATTAGCGGCATAAGTTGTGGGATATGTCTTGATATTTTTAAAACATCTGGGATTTTTGGATTTTCCAATGACAAATGGCCTCAACTTTTCACTACCATTAGCATTAGCGCCAAACAATACTGTTAAACGAGCTTTGCTATGCTTTCCACCATGGCAAGATTCACCTCTAAACTCTAAAGTCTTATGGGGAAGTGTATTGAAAAAAAGGCCTGTCTCATCTAAATTGAAAATGTCTTTTGGAGCATACCCTTCTGTATGCTCACTTAAACAATGTTCCTTCCACTGTGCCACTGTTTGGGGATCAACACTATTGGACTCACCACAAATTGTTTTGTATACAACATTATGCCTAGTCTTAAACCTGCTTAACCATCCGTTTGAAGCCTTGAAGTCTTCAATTCCCAGCCTCATTGCCACATGTTGCGCTTTTTCCTTCAGAATAACTCCGCTGATGGGTATGTTAGAGGACCTGGTGCACTGAAACCATTCTTTTAAAATTTCTTCTAGTCTATCATATTTCGAGTACTTCACATATTTTCGCCTCTTTGCACTGGGTCCGCATTCCACTGCACTGGTTTCTATGTTTTTGCGAGTTTTAACAGCAGTGTTTAATGTGGACACTGGAATCCCAAGTTCTTTGGCAAGGGAAACGCGTGAACCTACATGCGAGTCAACTCCTCCCAAAATTCTTATTTTATCTTCTATTGAAAAAGTTTTCCTCTCTCGTTTCTGGGCCATTCCGTATTTGATTCGCGTTTATAGATGCTGTCACAAAAAGAAGCAGGGAAAAAGAGATTACGATTAAAACAACTTTTAAATTAATCGTCAATATTATCGTCAAAAAGCGTCAAACCAATCTTAGGATTGTTGACTAATGATGATGAAAATTAATCGAAGAACTTGGTAATAATGTACGCGAAGGAGAACACCCAGTGCGTGGATCATCACGAGAACGACCACGAATATAAACATAGCGTCTATATTCGTAACTACGATGCTTACAAGTGAAGTGGAAAACCTACAATACTTACCACCAACAAATGGAATGAAATTAAAACTTCGCAAACAACCTGTCTTAGGAAATCCCGCGAGTGGTCAGAAACAAATGATGAAGGAATTATTCTAGAAGTTCAAAGAGGCCGTATTAATGATAATGGCGCTAGTGACAGGTATGCCAAAAAAGGCGAGGAGGTTGTAAATACAACTTCTTTTCCTATATTTACAACCTTCTTGCAAAAAGTTTATCCCTACCTCCAATCGCTAACTCTCTTTCTTCTTGATTACGGTGCGCTATCCGCCATGTTCCCTTTGGCGTAAATAGCGGGTCATTTGAAATTTCGTTAGCGTAAATGCGGGGAAGACTTAACATTGTAGAGATACTTAAATCATCGGGACTTGACGAAAATGTCGTAAATTGCGGGAAAACGTATATTGCGGGGGCGTAAAAGCGAGGTTCTACTGTATATTAACAGAACGAGGACGAGTGAAGCTCAGACAAGCGAAGACAAGTCATTTCCTTTCTCACAGCATACTCGTAGAATATAACAACAACCCGGAGTAAGTCAACTGGTTTTTTAAGCATCATAAAAATTGGGAAAACTTATATTGACTTTAAAATTACGGCAACAGCCGTAGACATTCGCTTCTGGAATGATACCATATCGATAGTAAAATCGATCGATATATCGATTGATGACACGCAAGATTATTAGATTGCGACGTAATTGCAAGAAAATTTTATATTAAACAGTTGAAATTTACTTTCAAAATTTGTCTAATGTCGTCTGCTTTCTTTCCGAAATCAAGTGTTTTTAAGCTGAGCTTCGCGTGGAGATCCAGAGGATCGTCTGCTCCCGCAACAGTAGTCAAGTAAATACGCACGACGTCGAGTGTATGGAGCAGTACTGCTTTAGATAATGTGGAAATCGTCTAAGACCGTTAAGACTCATTTCTTCATCATGATAACTCGTGCAATAGCAACAATGGCCCACTCACGAACTTTGTGCGCAGAAGTGGGCACTCCCAAGCGCTCAAAAGGCAACAGAAGGCGAGGAGCTTGGGGTGGGGAAAGTTGGGGCTTCGTATTGGCTGTAGTTTTTCATAGTCAGGCATTCCCGAAAAATGGCCGCATTTTATTATTCAGCACATCACAAGAATTCAGAAATGCATTTGGATAAATTACGGTCGAAGAAAGAGATGTGGAACGAATGGAAGAATGTTAATGGCTAATAATAATAAATTAAATCATGAATTTAGACTTTTGCGACCCTTAAGAAGATACTAGAGAACGAATTGCGGGTTGCGTCACGGCAAGCAATTGAGCGTACTAACCAGGAAAGCGCAATTTTTTCAAACATACTAACCAAATGCCTTTACCTGTATTTTGTTCGGATGGTACCGGGACCGAGGGAAATCCCTGTACTAAGGAGGAAAACGTACTAAGGAGGAACGTACTAACCAAGTTCCACTGTATTTGGTTTTAGAAATCCCAGTTTAGACCACTGTTAATGGTCACTTTTAACCTCATTTGAAAAAGGCCAGATTGGCAGCCATGCGATGCCACTCCACATGACATCACTAGATGCTATACGAGTAGGTAGGAGTTTTACGTCATCTGAGATTACCAATGCATGCATGAGGCACAGAGCTCAGGGAAACATGTCTTAATAACCACCTATTAAAACTGGCTAAGGTCGGAAAGTTTCCTTCGTTTGATAGGGAATTTATAATCCTTATTTAAACCAAGCGCTACTTGCTAGCAGGGTACTCTACGCTACCGCCATGCTTGGCAGCAAGCAGCCTGCATCGTAGCAGCGGTCATAGCCTCGTACCCAGGTGGCCTCACACAGAAACAGCTAGATGTTGCACAGGCTTTTCCCATCAGCCATAATTAACCATCGCATTTTCGTGCGCTTGAAATTTTTCACTTTTCATTTAATCTCAAAAAATAGATATCGTCATTTAAACATCTAAAAGTGTGAAATATGTACACCCATGCCTCGTATAACGCAAGGGATGCGTTCCTTGGGGTCTTTGCGCTATACAAATTTGCGTTATATGAGAGCGTTTTAACATAGGGAAGATAGGATGCGTTCCTGGTAGCAGTGGTGTTGGGTATTGAATTTCCTCTAAACCAGATATATTCATGTTAATAGCCTTAAAAAACGTTATTCATATAAACTGTTTAAAGTTTAAAATGTCTTTAAAGTAGAGATGGGTCGAATAGCAGATTTCTCGAATTCGAATATCGAATTCGAATATTAAATCATTGCTCGAATATTCGAATACCTCGAATTTCGAATACCTCGAATACTAAATGATGAATGCTGGAATGTTTGACTCGGTTGCCTATGCAGCAGGCAACACAAGATTTTGGGGAGTAATTTTGATTTCCTTTAAATGATTCGAACAGGAATTTAGCTGATTAATGAATATTTTAATTTTATGGAAACAATTGGGCATATCATTAATTCAACTAACATCGCTTTACCCCCACTTCTGCTGCCAAGTGCTAGCTGACAATCTGAGGCATTTTGCAAAATACAAGCTCTATTCTACCGGATTTTCTTCAATTATTTTCAGTCCATCTTTGGGAGTTCTCACGAGATAAGAAGATGAATTGGAATTGCTATCAGGGAGAAACCAAATATTCTGAGAAAATATAAAAAAATTTGTCTGGGACTGTAACAATTAAGATTTATAGCACCACTCATTAATTGTAACTTGATATATGCTTTCGGAAAAAAATACCGCATCAACTTCCGAGAAGCTCTGCTGCTCTTATCGAGTTTCGCCAGAATGCTAAGTCTCCGTCGTATTTTGACATTTATTTCTTTGCGTAAAATGCTTAAATAAACTCAGAAATACGTCGTGTTTGGTCTTATTCTTTTTGAAATTACGCGCACAATACTAATATTTCAATTCAATAAAGGTGTAACATCAATTGACGAAAGTCATTCTTAGACACCTTTTGTGCTAATAGATGACTCATGCAGCGGTTGACCTCCACAGAAATGGGGAACTTCGAAGCTGGTAGGAAAAAAAAGGTCAGTGGGGGAGAAAAGGGAGAGCCGGAAACACGTTTCTATTGTTCTCGTGTAACTTGGTATTTTTTCGAAGCTAAGGTCTTCGTAATATGATCCCTGCGCGAGCTGTGACTTTTTTTTTTATTTCGAAGAAGAGGAAAGCCTCAGAGGGGGGGGGGGGGGAGCTAGTGCTGAATGGAGAGGGATACCGGATCTTGGGAAATGCGCTAATGTAAGTATCCCACGGTACTCGCACAGCAGTTGACCTCCAGAAATGGGGAACTTCGAAGCAGGTAGCCAGAAAAAGGTCAGTAGGTGAGAAAAGGAGGGAGGGCGTGAAACACGTTTTTATTGTTCTCGTAACTCGATATTTTTTTCGAAGCAGGGGTCTTCATAATGCGATCCCTGCGCGAGCTGGGACCTTTTGTTTGATTTCGGAGAAGAGGAAAGCGTCAGAGTGGGTGAGGCGAGTGCTGAATGGAGGGGGATAGCGGATCGTGGGAAATGCTCTAAGGTTGCTATCCCACGGCACTGAGGTTCTCCTGGTGGGGGGAATCGGGGATTTTCGGATTTTTTCACCCGACCATTTTCGGTTCCCCTCTTCGAACTCTTTTCACCGCTAAAATCCACGAATTTGATGTAATTCGTCAACTTGCGTAAAACGGCGCTGCGAGCACTAAATGACTAGTTCTCTACATTTTTCCGAGTCAACTACCAACGACGTGCGTGCGACAGTGTATGACGCGAAATTCAAAGTATTCGAGGTATTCGAGGCGGTACTTTTCGCATAACTATTCGAAACCTCGATTATCGAATACTTTCTAATATTCGAGGTATTCGAGTATTCGCGGATACTATTCGCACATCTCTACTTTAAAGATAGTGGGCACGCATTCAAAGACTTTTATACTCGTAAAAAAAAATTTGCACGTGCTTTTGAAATTCCCTCCTGTTGTGCGTGTGGTCTACCATTTGCTATCTCAGGGGTTCGTAATGCATTGTAGGCAGTTGACGAATTTTCAATTCAGCCTAAAAACCATTATTGTGTCACCCAGGCCCCTTTGTCGCTCATCCAAATAACAGGCTAGTGCTAATTTGAATACCATTTCATTGCTCGCAGAGTTTGTGAATGATAAATCATTTTAATTTGAAGTCCTCCACGGCATTAGCAGATATGTGAAACAGTCTTAATGCCTTGAAACCTGACCCAGTTTTCCTTCCCTGATAATGAATGAACGAGATTGCATTCTTTCCCAAAACAATATTGTCTCGTCAACACTAGTTGAGGGGGAAAGGAACCAATTTCAATCACTGCTTGGAGTTCATCAGAAAATGTTGCGGTGACTGCACTATCAACACTTTCAGATTCACCTGATATTGCCGCACTGAAAATACCTGCCGTTTAAAACTCTGGAACCAACTGGAGCTTTCACTAAATGTCTCGGAGCGATTACCACCCCTGTCTTTTTGTACAGATTCACGATGAACTTTCCGTAAGTGTTGACCGCTTGGTTGAAGTTGGTACGGCTGAGGTCACTGATGTTTAACTTTGTCTTTATTCAGAATAAAGCATCGTGAGTTTAAACTTCCACGCAATATCGCTTTGACACTCTCAATTTTCAAAGAAATTGACCTCTTTCAATTTCTCTTCTTGGTTTATGGTTTTTCTTGATAACTTCTTGATTTTTCTATCTGTATTCCTATTTTTTGCCATTGTTCTCTTGGTTTTTACACTGTATGGCTCTATCGAAACAACTGCTGGGCAACTGCTGCACTGTATACTTGAGATGCAGAGTGCCTACTACTGCTGGGAGGGAATGAAGTCATTGTGTTTGAGATTCTGTAGCGGACCCTTTTATGTGTTTATGCTATTCATACGCAACTCAGCCACCGCTCCATTTCTCCCCCATGAATACCGAAACCTTGAAGGCTTTAGTGTAGACCCTCTGCCTGGAAGTCAATCGCCCGATAACCTATGACGGCAAAAATTACGTCTCAAACCGTATTTCCACTAGGTACACGCTTAATTAATGATCTAAATTAACTGCAGGCATCCCCCGAGTTACGTATGTCTCGACTTACGTAAATCCGTACTTACGTAAGTGATAACCGTATTTCAAGTGATTACATCAATTTTTGAATGAAGAGCGCGATGAAGTAGATATTCGCTCTTATACCCAAATGGCAGAAAAAATATCGAATAGTTATCGAGTTTTTTACGTGCTAAACAAAATAAAGTGACCCATTTTTTTTATCATTCCTCGAAGGAATTTTCATTTATTTCTGTAGAAAAATCGCTTATAAATCCCAGTTCACCAATCAACGTGAAAATTTGCAGTTCGAGCAATGGAAGTGGTTGCGCTCACTCCTGTAGGATACAGCTTGTTACACAGCATACGCACCCCAACTCCGACTTTCAAACATTAGAAATTGTATCCTTAAGTTTGGACATTTCCATCTGTGGAATTAAAAGATAATGAAGTACGAGCAGAAATCTTTATTGCGGAAAAGAATTAGTTGACACCCACGTGAAGGCATTGAAATTTTGAGTGTTAGCAATGAACGCTGCGAAAAAGTGAAGAAAAAGTTGACACACGATATTAATTGCGTACTTGTTTACATGTTTCTGACGACTGATTTACCGTGTTGTATTTTGCAAAGATTTTATTCAGCTGATTTTTCTCTTTCTCTCATATTGTGTGCCAATGTAAATGAATACTGCGTTATTGAAAGCTTTTCCCCACTAACTTTGTTGCAAGTTAATGACGGAGTTGGCTGAATAAAAGCTCACTTTTTATTAGCTTCGTGCATTTGAAATACTCTTCGATGTTTCCAGCGAAGTAATTATTCAAATGATTATATTTTCACATCATTTTATTGAGATATGAGAGAATGAAAGTATGTTTGTGTGCGTGAAAGATTGAGTGTATGTGCGTGTGGATGTGTCTAAGAATATAGTGATTTACTGGTATTTTTTTGTGTTATTTGCTCGTAATCCTTGAAACCCCTCGTGCATGTATTAACTGTGACAGTGAAACCACCGGATTCGTCAATGTACGTAATATATAAAAGGCAGAAGATATAATGATTAAAGGCAAGTAGACAATGCAAACTATGGGCCCTTAGATCGCCAGGGTTCCCACTCAACCGTGAAAACCTTAAAACCGTGAATTAGCCGTGAATTTCCTCTACCGTGAAAAAACCGGGAAATAGCCGTGAATTTCGTCTTAAAACCTGAAAAATATCTCAATCTTGATAATAATACCTTCCCAGAAATTTTCATCTTCGTTCGTAGCTAGCGCACTTCTATTCATTGTGGCGAGCATCGTCGCATGCGGTCGTATGGGTCAGAAAAGCGTGGGAACGAATGTTGCCTGAAGAAAAAAACATCTTTCCCCAGCGCAGGCCTTTTCTCTCCCCCTCCTGAAATATGACACCACTTCTCATCAGCTTGCTTACTTTCCTCAAATGGCTTGGTTTCCCCTCCCTCGGTCACTGCTTAGTCCCCCTTCCACCCAATTAGCCTTCCCACTGGCTGCAGCGACCACTTTCGAAACTAAATCTAGTTGGTCATTGTGTCGAAAAATTTGAGCGTTTATTCAACACCCTCAATCCTACGACTGGAAGACCGCTAGCCTTGACAACCTGCCATGCGCTGTGGACACTACGCTCCCTGCGTTTGAACCGGGTGACAGCGAGCTTTCGGCGTGACGTTACTAATTCTCGCGCATTGCGGCCCTGAAAACGAGAGAAGATTTCCGCTTATGGCAACACAGCATTACACGATTGTCGCATGCGTCGACCTGGAACTTGCCAGTTTTACGTCGCAACCGGAAAGTTTGTGTGGAGTTATTTACTGTCGGTGGGGATCCAGTTCCTCCGCTTTGTGCTATCTAAGGTAATGCTGTTTGTTTGTGACGTTAAAGCCTCAATGCCGTCGCGATATAAACTGCTACATAGTCTCACGAATACAAGGATCAAGAACTTTGCTATTTCCTTGATCCTTGTATTCGTGATATTATGGATTTCCACCAAGTTACGCCCTCTACGATTAATTATGCTACATAGTCGTTCCATTTTTCCCAGAGCAACGGTAAGAAGGGAACATGATTTGCCTCTGATTAGAGAGATCGATTCAGTTTTGGTTTCAGAGTATTACAATAGCAGAGAAAAGAAGTCATTACACTGCCGCTTTCAAAAGAAAGTTATACGGTGGAACCTCGATCTATCGTTCCCGCATTGATCGTTCGCCGTTTCTGGTCCCAAATAAAGTTCCTTATAGACAATTTAATTTTTTACCGCATCTATCGTTCCCTGAAGTATCGTTTCTCGCATTGATCGTTTGAAGATCGCGGTTCCGACGCAGAATTTTCCCGCATCCATCGTTTGACGAAAATGAGACGAAATAAATACAATGTGTCATTTATGGCTAATAACGACAAGCACGTAGTTGGAATCCTCTCCAAGAGATGGAACTACCATTGGGAGAAGCTCAGTGCCGTGGGAAAGTAACATTAGCGCATTTCCCAAGAACCTTTATCCCCCTCCATTCACCATTCGCCTCCCCCCTTCTGACGCTTTTCTCTTCTTCAAAATAAAAACAGGTCCCAGCTCGCGCAGGGATCTTATTACGAAGACTTTAGCTTCGAAAAAAATATCGAGTTACACGAGAACAATAGAAACGTGTTTCGCGCTCCCCCCTCTTCTCACCAACTGACCTTTTTCAGCCTAAAGTTCCCAGTTTATGGAGGTCAACTGCTGCATGAATCACCTATTAGCCCAAAAGGTATCTAACAATGATATTCAGTAATTGCTATTATGCTTTTATTAGATTGAAATGTTAGTAATTTGCACGTTAAAAAAAAACGAGACCACACATGACGTATTTTAAGCAAGGAAATAGATGGAAAAATACGATGGTGATTTTTGGCGAAACGCGATATCCTCGTAGCTGAGCTTACGGCAGTTAATTCGGCATTTTGTTCCGAAAACATGATACCAGGTTGTTATCAGTTATCAATTTACGAGCTATACTACTACTAGTAGTCTCACTTGTCAGAGTTACTGACGAAGGGATATCTTCTCAGGATTTTTGTTTCTCCCTACTAACAATCCGAATTCATCTGATCATCTTGCTCTACGCTAATTAGAAAAGAATGGGCATCTTTAGGGTAAAAAATTTCATGGCGCAGTCATATGGTCACGCTTCGCCCTCTGCAGTGTGCTCTGCGTACCCCCGTACGCGATAGCATCAGTTCCGAACTTCACCTCGTACGAGTGGTTCCCTACTTTCCGGGGTGGCTGGACTTCGAACCACCGAGTGTTTTCCATGTGAGTTTAATAGAGTCATTTTCACTAGTTTAATTTTAGTCGTCTTCCGACCATGGCCCCTCCGAAGAAACTATTGAGAACTTTAAGAGATGGACTGAAAATAATTGAACATGAAGAAAAGAATCCGGGCTAGATGCGCATGAATATTGCCGAGCGCCTTGGGTTGTCCGCTAGCACATGACGGTAGGGGTGGGGGTAGAGTGAGCTACCTGGAGAAAACAAGTAGAGATATGAAGGCGAAGATCCAGGTGGGCGTGCCGCTGACGATTAACGCAACATTGTTCACGCTTTACACACTACCTCAATTGTATTAAAAATATATTCATTAGACAGGAACAATTCAAGTAATTGACTATTTTTGGCCTTCGTGATCCATCTCAAAACCAGTCACTGCACCGGCGAATGCGGTTGTTTTAGGCACAACATGCACATTGCTCTCGTGAATACGTGTACTGGAAATGGTGTTTGATGGATAAGAATTTTTACATCTGACTGAAATCCATAATAGCAGTGTAAATGCCGAGTGGAGAGCAAACATTCAGAATTTTGAAAGAGACATGGGTCGAATCAACAATATGACGTATGTATCTTGATAAAGTACTACTATTCCTGTTATTATCTAAAATATTGTTTTGAAACCTTTAATGAATTTCTTAATTACTCGCCAAAATCCTGCGTTTCCTGGGACATAGGCAATCTAGCAAAAAAATTAAGCATTGATCGTTTTTCCGCATTCATTTTATAATCGTATCGTTATTAATAAAGAAAAATTGTCCCCTAGTGGAGTTCCAAAAAAGGAGGGTAGAGTTAGAATCGTGTTTGTCTTAGATTCGTGCTAATACGGTGTATGAAATTGTTTTTCGATTTATTATGTTCTATTAACAATTTTCATAAAATATTTTCCGCTGAATAAGAAAGAATCAATTTATTATAATCTATAAACAATTTAAATAAAATATTTTCTGTTAAATAAGAAATATTGGGGTGGGGGAAATTCGGTTACTGTGCAGTAATAACAACGTGCGCAAAAAACAATCTCTCAGCGAGGAATTAAAAAAGGACCTCGAGTGTCCGGACGGAAGAAGGTCCGAAGGGTATTCGGCGTCCGGGCAAGAGCGCGGTTGGGCTGGTCCTTTAGTCGGCCTTGAATTTTACAAACGATAGATCACGTCATAACAGATATCACTTTTCATTGCGGCGTTAACATTCACGGCGTTTTTCGCGTACGTTAATTTTCTGTTGATATACGGCCAGTGATTTTCTTATTGTTGGCTTATTAACGGACCGTGAATTTAGCAAAATTGAGACCGTGAAAACCTTAAAAAAACCGTGAAAACGTGAAAAATAACCGTGAAAACCTGGAAAAAGCCGTGAATTTCATTGTTCAGGTAGAGTGGGAACCCTGATCGCAGTATAACATAATGAATCAATTTAAGTATTCAGTTTAGTAATGTAGCGCTGAGATACCATACTTTCCTGAATCCATGGGATCGGTCAATTCGGGGAATAATATTACGCATTTTGATTGGCAATGCTCGAGATGCAACTCTTAGACTATATTAATGTTTATTGATTTTATATCTAATAATGTAAGAATGCGCGGAAGAGTTCATGAATATTGCAGTGAATTGAATGAAGCTTCACCGAGAATTTACTGCGCATTTTTCAGCTGAGAATTCACCCCACCGATTGAAATCTCTGAAGCACTAACTCAGAATGTTCGACTTGGCAGAGTCCGCCTCTGGTGTTTGTGTTTTGAAAGGGAAATCCGTGAGGTCTCCGTAACCGTTCTGATACAACGGCCTTTACATTCATAATAATCAAAATAGCTGTGTTAACCAATATTTTTTCTGATAATTTAAAGTACTTTGATAGATCCAGTTATCCAAAATAATTGTGGCAGTGCTCAAATGGGATTTGCCATGGGGTGATCCAGTTACCCTCAAGTAGTGGGGTAAGTGGGGTCAACTGAGATGTGAAAATAATATTAATATAAAATATTGTTTAATGGTAGTAATTAAATTCAAGTCACATGATGTGCTAGTCATATTATTGTCAAATCTACGTGTTTATTTTCACCCATTCACTGGAGTTATCTGTACAATAAATACATATTTGAAAATGAAATGGTACTATCACATTGAAAAACTATGCCCCAGTTACCCCCGAGCACCATATACTGTAAAGAATGTCAGTGTTTCATCAATGCAATCAATGTTTTTCCTCTATTTATGTCTTTATTACGACAAGCCAGTGAATGGTGTATAGTGGAGATGATATTAATTCTGAATGAAAGGATGTACGAACTACAGCTGAATACCTCAGGGAATGCACCTGCTAGATACTGGCAGGATCTTCGATGCCTCAATGACTGCTATGGTGTAAAATGTTTTCAATCATCCAAATTCCTTGCTTTTGGCACTTTGATGTCTTGTTTTAATTAAGATAGAGTGAGAAGAAATGGTGAAAGTGAAGGATTTGTTGGCATCTTCACGTAAGAAAAGGAAGAAAAATGCAAAATGACTATACAGATGTGAATATCCTTTTCATTGCTAAATTTCAATGCGAAGATTTTTCTCTGACGTAACTTGTATTTTCCTCCTTACGTGTACTGAGTTCTTTTGGGGAATTGTGATTTTGGGTCCAAGTGTTTCCATTGGTTAGATGGCTGGCAAGTCAATAAGTAGCCAGCAGAGAGAATGATGCATTTATTTTTGGAAACCACTCTTGTAACACTCTGCTTGTCTTTGCTTTCAGTTTGCGTTGAGCCACACACCCAAGGAGACTTTGGAGAAGTTTGCAGAAGGGAATGACCTTCCTCTTGATTACATGTTCATGAAATCTAATCGTAAGTGCACTCTTGTGTATGCTGTGTGGCTGACTCGAGCAGCTCTTTAACATTATTTCCAAACACTGCTTCTGAAAAGTGACTTCCCACACAGTTAGGCAAAGTGGGTTTCAATCAAGGCTGATGCTGGCTGTGAAAAACTCTGGTGGCTCAGTTTGGATTCAAACCAAAGTCTCTTAATTGCCACTCCTAATTGCAGTGGTTTGCAGGGCAGAATTTTTGGTTTCTGGTAAGGTATTTTTTTTCTCCCTTGGGTGGGGTGTGGCCTCTAGTTGGGTTGTATCCTATCATAAACCTCTTACTGTTGCGGAATCTTCTGCTTTTATCGATAACAATTTAATTAGAAGCTAAAACTATTTTCCTAACTTAAATTTTTTCATAAACGCGAGATTTTTCCATTTTTTTCAAATCTACATTATATTCAACCTATTTTTAGAAGATTCCATGTTGAGTGAAGAATGAAGGTGAAACTTTGAATTTTTGTTGAAAGGATAAATTTGATTTGATGCCTGAGAAACCTTTAGCTTACTCAAGAAACTGCAAAAATTAGCCGGGTAATCTCAGTTGTTGTTCAATGGTGTTTTTGAAAGAACAAGTCGTGGGTTGATGTACGCGTTGACCTAATTCTGCTCTCCCTTGTACAGTTGGGAATGCATTGTGCGCTGCTAGTCTGGGTACCACTCCGGAGTTGGTGAAATTTGGTGAAGGTCCTGACAAGAGTGCAGCTGAAGAGATGGCGTCGGTCAATCTTCTTCACGCTCTGATGATGATGATCGGGCGCTGCGAGGAGAGGTGACCATAAAGCGCAGCAGCTCTGCGCTTTTTCAAATAACGGTGGTGCAGTCGACCACCATGTGGAGAGTTTGAGTACTTCATAAGCAATGGATTATCGCCCATACCTCGGACATTTCCTGCTGTCACGACGTACTGAAAGAAAGTATCGTGTCCAGCACTATCCGTAATGAGCTCATACTGAGGAGTAAATCCCTTTCTCAGCATATACTCATTCAAAGTTGACATCGGCGTTTTGGCTGTGGCCATGATGTACCGGTTTACGCCCCAATTCTAAGGTAGTGTTTCAACCTAATACACACAAAATAAAGGGCATGAGAGTTAACCAATTCACTACAACCATAAACACGTGAGATGACTTATTACATACCTCTTAAATTATTCAGCACAATACACTTGTCACGACACACAGTTAACCACCAGCCCCGATACCGAGCGCGTTCCGAGATTCACTGGCAGTACTGCCGGTGCTGCCAAACCGTTCCGAAATCAAATGGCAGTACGGGCAAGGGGGCGACAGAACTGCGATATATCGTATAGAAAACCTCTTTCGATTCGATTTTTCCGGAGCCCCAGTGGTCCAACGGCCTACCCAACATAGAGGCGCTGGTGTAGCCTGTTTTTCTGTGCAGTAATGAACTGGGGGCTGCCATATTGAATCTCGATGTAAACAAACGTGATATTGAGGCTTATTGATAGTCATTAGTGTTAACTGCAGACTTTTTTTATTGCTTATAGTGTCCCTTACGATTTTGGAATGTGCTCGATGAAGGATACGAGTCTCAATGATCTTGGTTATTGCAAAATTGCATGGGTATGAAATGTATTTGGTGATGAAAATGTGAGTAATTCTGTTTCCTTCATTATTCCATTTTGATTTCAACCTGTGATTAGCTAACCTTTTCTCATGTTTTCAAAATTTTATGGTGTCTTGTATTCCTTATATTTCAATATGTTTTTCATTGTACTTGCAGTTTTTCTAGTGTTCAAACTACTCATTTATCGCTAGTGCTATGCTTTCGTTTGTTTAATGCTAATCATTTTGTTGGTTATGTATGTAATTTGCTATTTCAACTCTGTCCTTTCAACTGTTTAATTGTCATTAATTGAGCATTATTCATTAAGTGTTCTACGATGTTTACATTTCTTAAAACTTTAATCTCTTTCATTTTGAAGTAAGAACTTAATTTCTACTACATTGGTATAAAATATTCTTCACTTTTCTCGTTTTCTACTTTTGGAATACTTTCTTTCGTATAAGTGATTGATATTAACTTATAAGAACCTTTCATTTTAAGACTCCTCTGCCAAGATATGTTGCATATCTTAATGGGTACTCATCATGAACAACTTGTTGACATTTGTAATTTTCAGTTGTGTTTTGTCTCTGTTGGTTGGTTACCAAGATTGTTTGTTGATCTGTATTTGTTAACAATCCTTATGTGTGTGAAGTTAAAATACGGTACTACTAAAACTTTTAAAATATGAAGAGTTATTGCATTTAATTCATTTACAACTACCAGTGCTTTCCAATAAAATACCAACAGAGGTTATGGGCCCAGATATGTTGCATATCTTAATGGGTACTCATCATGAACAACTTCCTACGAAATAATGTCCTCCTTTCATAATTAAATAATTATCTTCCATGAAATGATATCCAAACTTGCATGCTTATTTCTAGTGAAGTATTGTTATGGTCTATGGTTTCAGGGTTAGCATTGTTTTCCCTGTACCAGAGCTATTGCAAGATACATCTACCTCAAGGAAAATTGGGTCACCCTCTTTGTCTATAACTGTGGAGTGTTTACTTAAGTAATGGAATCTTTCTCCTATTACGCAAAGGCTGCTCATCTCATGTTGTCATTGATATTTGTTGCTTGTGCATCTCATGTGCTTGTAGAATGGTTAACTTTCTCAGATTTCATCTCTAGTATGTCATATTGAAATTGTTATTGTTGTATTTCTTTTGCCAGTTATTGTATCAATAAATACTAATGTCCACTGAAGTAAGATTTCCGAGATCATTATTCTTACCAACCACCAGATCGCCAGTTGACTTTGTACATTAATCTTGTATTATGGTTACTGCTTTAGTAACCTGGGGAAGTTCTTCAGGAAGATTTTCCTACATTCACTGCTTTTAAGTTTCTCGCAATTGCAGTATCATTATTAGGCCTGAATAGCACGCTCTATCGTGACGCGTAAAAAAAATTGAAACACGCGCCGAGATGTGCATTCAAACTTCGTGGCAGCATTGGACCACTGGCATAGATGGCACTGGTGTATCAAAACCTATACGCATTATCCTTATGGGTATGTCGCCCCCTTGGCACGGGGGCCTTCACAGTTCGGCGGTTCGGCGTTGCGCAGAGTCCTCTGGATGGCAGTTCTCTACACTACTCCCTCATAGGGTCGAGTCGTTCCATACACTTCCACTATGGGAATTGAGACGTCCGCCATTTTAGTTCTTCCGTCTCTATAGAGTCTTATGGGGGAAAGTGATATAATGCCAGTTTTTTCATAAATACGCGATTCCTGTCGCATTTTCGGTAATTATAATATATTCAGTCTTGAGGTACTAGGAACACTTTACTATCAATTTGTAAATTTTAAATCGTGAAAAATAACAAATATTCGCGCTTCAGTTAAGTTTTGATTCTTTTTTTACAGGACGTTTTTCTAGATATGAAACTCTCATATTTATGTCTGAAACAGGGTAAATTGTTTCCAAAAGTACAATTACTGCTCCCAGGGCTACTATATAGCGTTTTGTTCTCGTCAAAGGAATAATTTCAGATTTTGAAAAGTACAATATCAGCTGAGAGAGAATTGTTATCTTCAGATCGGAAGAGATTTCGCATGTACTATCTGAGTTAACTTCCATGAAAACAGCGCAATGGATATTATACGAGGAATTTAAGGACAAGTCTGGTCAATTCTTAGTGCCGAAAAATCGGAAATATTATCCTACCTCAAAATTAGACAAGAAAAACTAAATAAGTCACAAGCTGTCATGCAGTTTATGTACTTTTCACGAGAGTTGCAGATCATAAAAGATATCATCAAAGGAGGTATATAAAAGAAAAAAATCACATTTTTCCAAAGTCTATAATGTACACACACCACAAATGTTACATTTTAAGATTTCCAGAATGATTTAACAATTCCATTGAAACTAAGATTATTTACATAATGCAAAATAAAAAATAAATGTTAAGTGCACAAGATGTAACATTTCTATTAAAATGGATTCAAATTAGTTGGAGAGAATGATGAATAGGTGATGACAGCTGCCACACATCTTGCATTCTTCTCAATGTTGCTATGTTCCTTTACCACCAATGACATTGACTACTCGAGTATATGAACCTGTAATTATAAATATAAATAAAACCGAGACCGCAATCCGGGATTGTTCGCTCCCGGGAGTGAGACTACCAGTTTGACTCCCGAGAGCGAGACTCGAGCGGAACGGCTTTTGCGAGCCTCTACTTAAAGCACACTGTATTTTTTGTCTTTCACAGAAAGAATACAGGAGCTCTGCCGGTGGTGATCATGTGAACTAGCAGGAAGGTTGATGGCCTTTTTGGGTCGTTCTGAGGTCAAGGACCCTGTTCATAGCTTCACTCTCAAATTCGTAAGGTTCAATGATCTTTTTTGTAGTGGACTCTGTTTCGGAAACAACTTCATAATTCTAGTGTCAACGAAATTTTTAAGTTGGTGTAAGTCAATGACATTGTCTGTAGTTTAAGTCTAACTCATAAGGTTCAATGACTGTTTTGTGAGTGAAGAGGTCAATGACCCTGTCCGCCGTTTTTCACTACCCTGTAAGGTTTGATGACGTTTTTGGGAATGATGAGGTGAATGACCTTCTTGGTAGAAGAGAGGTCACTGGGCCTCCTTTAGGGGTAGAGAGGTCAATGACCTTGTCGAAAGTTTCACCCAAACCCATACAAGGCATACACAGGATCAAAACTGGGTAGGTGGGGGACAAGCTAACCAACCATTTAAGGAAACTCGAACAGCTCTTTATTAGTTTTTAAAATTGTTTGCTTGAAAAAATATTATTCTCCTTAAAGACATTTGTGATTTTTGCTTCTAGGGAGGCAGCTTCCCCCTCCTGGCCCTCGGTGGGTACGCCCATGAACCTTTATACGTTATATAACGTTAATACATCTTTTTGGGAGAGATAAGGTCAATGAACACTTCTGTAGTTTCAAACGAAACCGTAGATATAATTCAATGCCTTTTGTATCACTTCTGAATCACCATTTAGCAACCTTCTTCCTGAGCAACGAAATCGAGTTTATAATTAGAATTTTGGCTTCTGACTTTTCACTTAGCATTTTTCTTCATTTTCACTAAAATTGAGTTTATAGCAAGAATTTTCCTTTCTTTATTCTAATTCCCCATTTTTATTCCTCCTTCTTAAATTCAAGGTATTAAAACTTCGGTATTGTCTACACGATCCTTTCTTCTATTTTTGCACAGAAATAGAGTTCATTAAACAAAAAATATTTCCATATTGCATTTTCCTTCATGTGCACGTAAATCGAGTTTATGACAAGAATCTTCACTTCTGGAATGTCTCTTTGCATTTTTCTGCCCATGACTAAAATCGAATTTATAAAAATAACTTTTACTTCTTTTTTGTCATTTCCCATTTTACGTCCTACCCCTAAAAATCGAGCCAAATTAAATTTACTTCTGTGATGCTTCTTCGCTTTTTTCTACCCAAGGACTAAAATGGAGTTTACAACAAAAATTGAAGGAAATGTAAAAAAAATGATAACTTTTTATTTAACATTTTTCTGCCTGCTGCGCACTTTTAAAATTGAGTAGAAACCAGCATTTTTCTAAATTTAAAGAGAGGAAAATTAAGTTCTTAAAATGGATAATGATTTTTGTGATAATAATTCGCATTTTTTTGGATTCCGACTAAAATCCAGTTTACAAAAAAATCATTTCTATATTATTATTTCACATTTATGTACCTTCGCATTGAAATTTAGCAATGAAAAGGATATTCACTTCTGTAAAGTCATTTTGCATTTTTCTTCTTTTGCAATGAAATAAAATTTGTAGCAGGAATATTAACTTCTAATATTATATTATTTAGTCAGCTAATATTACATTATAGTATTATAATTTCATTTTGTATTTTATACCGAGGCAGTTAATCGAGTTCAAAAAAAGAATTATCACTTCTGTAATGTCGTGTCCCATATTTCTTTCGGCACACTAAATTCGCGTTTAGAAAGGCAATTTTAACCTTTGGTCATTATTTCACACTAATCTTCCTTCACATTAAAATCATATTTAAAAAATGAATCATCGTTATTGTACGTGGTGTGCACAGTAGTAATTCATACTTTATTGTCATCATCATTCAGTCTTCACATTGGAATCCGGGATGATAGTTATTATTATTAAAATATTTAGTTACAAGTCGACCATGAAGTCGGGTGGTAACATAGATTTAGGAAGTGCATTAAGACACAATAATATACATAACCCAAAATACAAAGTAGAAAACAAATTTTAAAAAGCCCTCAAAATACCATTTTTCACACTCACAATACATGTCCTCAAAGCACCAAATTTTTCACCAAATATTTCACACAATGAATGTCCACATAGCACCAAATCTTCATCTTATGATCTCGTGATTTCAGTGCGATGGGGTGAAAACACTGATAGAGAAGTGAAAATTCATGTCTTTCAAAAAAAATTCCAGTGCACGAGAGGACAATGCGAAATGATGATACGAAAGTGGAAATTCTTACAATCATCTCGAGGACTGGAAAGTGCAAAACGATTAAAAGGAATTAATGAAAAATCTTGTTAGAAACAAGATTCTTGTGCGCAGTAGGGAAGTATACTAAATTTTGATACTGAAGTGAAAATTCTTGTTATAAACGTGATTTCAGGACGCACGAAGGAAATGCAAAATGATGATACAGAAGCGATCTATTTTTTGTTAAATCTTGATTTTAGTGCACAGAAAGAAGTATGCGTAATGCGTACGTACGTATACGTAATGTATGCGTACGTAAGTATGCGTAATGCGTACGTACTTCCTATACGTACGCTGTACGTACGTATAGGAAGAATAAAGCTGAAACATTAGACAAAAATGAATATTCTTGTTAAAAATTCGATTTTTGTGCAAAGGAAGATGAATGCAAAATGAAAATACAGAATGAATTTTCTTTTGTTATGGGATCGATGTATTTGCGGAAGTAGAAAAATGCAGAATGCAAATAAAGAAGGTAAAATTTCTGATATAAACTCATTTGAATGCGAAAGCAAATAAAATGCTAAATGTCAATACTTATTATTTTGAATTTTTCTCTCTGTGCATTGAAATTGAGAATATAACAATTTTCACTTAAATGTCCTGGCAAAAATTTCCACTTCTATACTCTCATTATGCATTTTTTTCATTCACTCTAATATCCAGTTTGAGAAATAATTTGCTTTTATTATTTATAATTGTTATATCAAATTTGTCTTCCGTCATATTGGAATATTTCAAATTTATAACAGGAATATTAACTTCTGCATAACAATTTTGCATTTTTTTACTTGAGCACTGAAGTTGAGTTTATGAATGGTATTTTCACTTTTGTATCATCATTTCTCATTTTCCTACCTGCGTACCAAAATGTAGTTTATTACAAGATTTTTCACTTCTGCAGCGCAACAAAATCTATTTTTAAACAAGAATTATCACTAATGTAAGTTATATCGCATATTTATGACTACACATTAAAATCGAGTTTATTACAAGAATGTTTGCTTTTGTATTATAACTCCGCATTTAACTATACCCACAAAAAATCTATTTTACAACAAGAACAAATTCTTAAGATAATCCGGCCAGGTTCTTGACGAGTGTTTTTGTGCTTGTGTGTTTTCTATTCATCAATGGAATATGTGAAATTTTGTGACAAAAATATAATATTTAGTCTGGGTTGCAGAGATGATTGACTTAGTTCTTTACTACGTACCAAAGTGTAACAATAACTATTAGTGCTGCTAGTTTTGTATTAAAAAAAATATTTGTTTTTGTCAATGCCGGTATGAAGTAATCTTACGGTCATTTACAACAATAAAGACAATTACGTTTTTGACTAGAATCTGCATATCCGGATACATATTAGTGGACGAAACTCCGCTTTTCATTGCTTTATTTGTGTGTTGTTCATGAGAAGAATGACTATTATATTTCGAAGTAGTGTGAATGCTTAATTTTAGGATGCAATTAAAATCTCGACGAGTCGCTATTGCGACTGATCTTTTCCTTGACTCATTCCGAATTTTTAATTCCAGTTTTGTTTGAAGAGGATTACATTCCTAGGGCTGGTTAAAACGGAAAAATACATCAACACCGAACTTTTGTCGTGGCCCAGTGCTTATACTGCTGTCTGCTCCTGTGTACTTGAAGTTTCAACATCTTTGGCCGAATATTTACTTGTGGTACGTATTCGAGCTTAGTAACTAATTGTAAAATATGGAAATACATAATTAATTAGGTTTTTCTGAAATGGCTTCAGTGATTATCAAAGAGGACGGTACCATTCATGCCTAATTATTGAGAGTTATTAAAAAAATATGGCTATGGATAACTAGGAGTTTTTGATTATTTCTTCGTACACCATTTCAATTTCAATGCGTTATTGTCAGTGTCTATATTATTCATGTACATTTCTCTAGAACTTATTGTTTTACTTTTATATTTACTTTTATTAAGCCTGTGCGTTTAATTGTGCTTTTATAAATCTCATAAAAATAGTGATTATTAAGAGTGGAGTGGAAGCTTATTGTTAATGTGTAGATATAACTTATTCAAGACCTGATGCGGTATTGTGTGAAAATAATACGGTTTTAATGATATCTTGGAGATATCATGATTTCTGTTGCAATAAAAACTTCTTTAAATGCATTTCTTAGTGATATGTTGCGATAAACCTAGGATATTGTACTCCTAAATCCATTTATGGTGTTTATCCTAAGCCGTAGGGGGACTTTCTGCCATTTCCTTTTGCGTTGATTCTATATTCTAGTGATTAGTAATGTTTACCATTGGAATAAATTAATAAATTTGATTTGCATTATCACTTGCATGTTGCTGCTGCTGTTCAAGCAGGTTCCAAGGGTGTCATGTGGCGAGGGAGCAACATAGGAAGAACTAGTGCACGATGCTAAAATTACTGATTGGGCAAGTTCTACATTTTACACGAAATACCCTGACATTGAACGTTCAACTACCCTTTCTCACCAGTATGTATGAATAGGGTACCACATTGCCATTTATTTGTTTCTTAAGGGTTGAGGTTAGTGTCTGTAGCTTTGAATATATTTGTTGAAGGTAATTCATTAGAGTTCCTACAGGAAAATGGTGCACTGCAAAGTAAAAGCCAAACACCTCATAATGAAAGTGGCATATAAATATTAGACGCATTGGTTCTCTTTGAGTTCGAACTTAACTTTAATTGTAGCATAAGCTTTACTTTTTTTATACATCACTGATTGGCTGAATTTTTATCATTTTAAGATTGGCGTCATTCTTTTCCAAAGATATTATGGCTTCATCGATAAACATGCAGAAGATAATTCATATTTAAATGTAATTTTTGGGTTTCTTGTTTAGTTCTCGTATTTGTTGTATAGAACACCAAAGAATCATTTTGTCTTCAGTAGAATACATTATAAGGGCCTACTATACTGTATGGTTGAAGTACAACAGAGTGTTTTAAGCATGCTGTAGAGTTGTAATTCTTACTTTCAATTTTCTACTTCAGCATATGGTTAAAATAATTTTGCAATAGGTCATTGCAACATGGTTGAATCTTTTAATCAATGATATTGTAAACCACATACTATGAAGCCACTGCTTTTTATCCTTCAGTCAAGTTTTAAAGTTCCAGTTACGAAGTACCCCCTTATTTTTGCAGAGGAAATTAGTATGTATGAAATGTTATTATGTTCATGAAATTAACTAGGAATATGCTTTGGGAAGGATAGGATGGCCTGGGGTGGCACCCCCCCTCCCCCCATCAGACAACGAATCAGTCCAAGAAAATTTTTGAAGAATAACATTCCTGGAAATACATTTGAAATCATTTTGGCACTAAAGATTTAACTTTTAGTCGATGCAGTTCAATATATAAAATAATTATAAATAATTTTTTTATTTCTCTGAGGCTTTGGGGAGGGATCTTTCCCTTCCTCCCCCCGTAGTTATGCCACTGAGTAACAGTGTTGTGGAATGTTAATGTCATATTATTCCTTTTTATAATTTTGTATGCTGACAGGAAGATTGCCATCTTGGTAATAGAATTAATTTCCCGAAAGTTGTCTGCCAATTGAAATTTAATTTATTAATTTCCTATTGCTCAAACCATGAAATATGATATAGAAACTTAAGTGATTGCAAGTTTAATAAACATTAACACATTATAGAACTTTATCATGACTGTTGATTGTGAGAATTTGATGTATCACTGAGATGCTGTTCATTAAAATTACTTGTGAATTAATGCTTTTGGTGTAGTTAACGAAATTTTATTTATATTTTTAATTACAGGTTCATATACTCGAGTAGTCAATGTCATTGGTGGTAAAGGAACATAGCAACATTGAGAAGAATGCAAGATGTGTGGCAGCTGTCATCACCTATTCATCATTCTCTCCAACTAATTTGAATCCATTTTAATAGAAATGTTACATCTTGTGCACTTAACATTTATTTTTTATTTTGCATTATGTAAATAATCTTAGTTTCAATGGAATTGTTAAATCATTCTGGAAATCTTAAAATGTAACATTTGTGGTGTGTGTACATTATAGACTTTGGAAAAATGTGATTTTTTTCTTTTATATACCTCCTTTGATGATATCTTTTATGATCTGCAACTCTCGTGAAAAGTACATAAACTGCATGACAGCTTGTGACTTATTTAGTTTTTCTTGTCTAATTTTGAGGTAGGATAATATTTCCGATTTTTCGGCACTAAGAATTGACCAGACTTGTCCTTAAATTCCTCGTATAATATCCATTGCGCTGTTTTCATGGAAGTTAACTCAGATAGTACATGCGAAATCTCTTCCGATCTGAAGATAACAATTCTCTCTCAGCTGATATTGTACTTTTCAAAATCTGAAATTATTCCTTTGACGAGAACAAAACGCTATATAGTAGCCCTGGGAGCAGTAATTGTACTTTTGGAAACAATTTACCCTGTTTCAGACATAAATATGAGAGTTTCATATCTAGAAAAACGTCCTGTGAAAAGAATCAAAACTTAACTGAAGCGCGAATATTTGTTATTTTTCACGATTTAAAATTTACAAATTGATAGTAAAGTGTTCCTAGTACCTCAAGACTGAATATATTATAATTACCGAAAATGCGACAGGAATCGCGTATTTATGAAAAAACTGGCATTATATCACTTTCCCCCATAAGACTCTATAGAGACGGAAGAACTAAAATGGCGGACGTCTCAATTCCCATAGTGGAAGTGTATGGAACGACTCGACCCTATGAGGGAGTAGTGTAGAGAACTGCCATCCAGAGGACTCTGCGCAACGCCGAACCGCCGAACTGTGAAGGCCCCCGTGCCAAGGGGGCGACATACCCATAAGGATAATGCGTATAGGTTTTGATACACCAGTGCCATCTATGGGTGCGGTCCAATGAATGCTACTTTCGCTACCAGACGCTACAGACGGAAGTGCTCCGGAGCACCGGTCCATAGGCGCTACGTTCGCTACGAGAATTTCTTTTCGGACCGGTCAGGAGCGAAGTCAAGATGGCGGAAATGAACGAGGGTGGGCAAACTGGGATTATGAAATCGAAGATGTGGTTTTAATTGCGAATTGAGGTGACTATGATCATTGAATATTAATAAATATGTTTGAATATCATTAAAATGAATTTTATTTTTCAATGCCGAGGCTCCAAATAGTAAAGGAAGAAACTTTGGACTGTATTTCTCACACCAACCCTCGCCTACCCTTCTCAATGAAACTCATTACCCTAGTAAAGGAAAAAGTAGGTACTCTACCGTTTTCCCAGTTGAAACATATTAACTTATAATGGCTAATGACTATTAAAAAACATTAATCTATTTCATGTATATCCTATTTTTCTTCAGATTTTAATTTATTGCATGAGTAAATTTGTCGATATATGTTCTTACAATCCTTTCTTTATATTATATGCCCCTTTTAATAATTTTTGTTGCCTTTTGTATGTAAAGGCTGCTTCCAAAGACATTTGAGTTCATTTTGGGGGAGATACGAGAATGTTTGTCGATATTTAGTTCTTGCTATATATTTATTTAAATCACAATTAAATTTACATCTATTTACTAAACGCGTCTACTCCGTTACTTCGTAGTCACTTATATAGGAGAAAGGCGTCCACATTCAGCGTCCATCATCTGCAACGTGAGTAAACTCTCCATTGCCTCAGTGCATTCCCTTCGAATTTCCGCCAAAAATTGACTCGCTCCTCCGCTGACCCAAGTTTTCAGGGGAGCGTCTGGAGCTGGTCCGGAGCGAGGCGGGAAACGGGTGTATGACGTTTGCCGTGACGTCACAGCCTAACCTGTAGCGCTCCGTAGCGAATAACGGACCGCTTGGTGGCGCTCCGAAGCATTGGTAGCGTTCAACGGACCGCACCCTATGCCAGTGGTCCAATGCTGCCGCGAAGTTTGAATGCACATCTCGGCGCGTGTTTCAATTTTTTTTACGCGTCACGATAGAGCGTGCTATTCAGGCCTAATAATGATACTGCAATTGCGAGAAACTTAAAAGCAGTGAATGTAGGAAAATCTTCCTGAAGAACTTCCCCAGGTTACTAAAGCAGTAACCATAATACAAGATTAATGTACAAAGTCAACTGGCGATCTGGTGGTTGGTAAGAATAATGATCTCGGAAATCTTACTTCAGTGGACATTAGTATTTATTGATACAATAACTGGCAAAAGAAATACAACAATAACAATTTCAATATGACATACTAGAGATGAAATCTGAGAAAGTTAACCATTCTACAAGCACATGAGATGCACAAGCAACAAATATCAATGACAACATGAGATGAGCAGCCTTTGCGTAATAGGAGAAAGATTCCATTACTTAAGTAAACACTCCACAGTTATAGACAAAGAGGGTGACCCAATTTTCCTTGAGGTAGATGTATCTTGCAATAGCTCTGGTACAGGGAAAACAATGCTAATCCTGAAACCATAGACCATAACAATACTTCACTAGAAATAAGCATGCAAGTTTGGATATCATTTCATGGAAGATAATTATTTAATTATGAAAGGAGGACATTATTTCGTAGGAAGTTGTTCATGATGAGTACCCATTAAGATATGCAACATATCTTGGCAGAGGAGTCTTAAAATGAAAGGTTCTTATAAGTTAATATCAATCACTTATACGAAAGAAAGTATTCCAAAAGTAGAAAACGAGAAAAGTGAAGAATATTTTATACCAATGTAGTAGAAATTAAGTTCTTACTTCAAAATGAAAGAGATTAAAGTTTTAAGAAATGTAAACATCGTAGAACACTTAATGAATAATGCTCAATTAATGACAATTAAACAGTTGAAAGGACAGAGTTGAAATAGCAAATTACATACATAACCAACAAAATGATTAGCATTAAACAAACGAAAGCATAGCACTAGCGATAAATGAGTAGTTTGAACACTAGAAAAACTGCTAGTACAATGAAAAACATATTGAAATATAAGGAATACAAGACACCATAAAATTTTGAAAACATGAGGAAAGGTTAGCTAATCACAGGTTGAAATCAAAATGGAATAATGAAGGAAACAGAATTACTCACATTTTCATAACCAAATACATTTCATACCCATGCAATTTTGCAATAACCAAGATCATTGAGACTCGTATCCTTCATCGAGCACATTCCAAAATCGTAAGGGACACTGTAAGCAATAAAAAAAGTCTGCAGTTAACACTAATGATTATCAATAAGCCTCAATATCACGTTTGTTTACATCGAGATTCAATATGGCAGCCCCCAGTTCATTACTGCACAGAAAAACAGGCTACACCAGCGCCTCTATGTTGGGTAGGCCGTTGGACCACTGGGGCTCCGGAAAAATCGAATCGAAAGAGGTTTTCTATACGATATATCGCAGTTCTGTCGGCCCCTTGCTGCCCGTACTGCCATTTGATTTCGGAACGGTTTGGCAGCACCGGCAGTACTGCCAGTGAATCTCGGAACGCGCTCGGTATCGGGGCTGGTGGTTAACTGTGTGTCGTGACAAGTGTATTGTGCTGAATAATTTAAGAGGTATGTAATAAGTCATCTCACGTGTTTATGGTTGTAGTGAATTGGTTAACTATCATGCCCTTTATTTTGTGTGTATTAGGTAGAAACACTCCCTTAGAATTGGGGCGTAAACCGGTACATCATGGCCACGGCCAAAACGCCGATGTCAACTTTGAATGAGTATATGCTGAGAAAGGGATTTACTCCTCAGTATGAGCTCATTACGGATAGTGCTGGACACGATACTTTCTTTCAGTACGTCGTGACAGCAGGAAATGTCCGAGGTATGGGCGATAATCCATTGCTTATGAAGTACTCAAACTTTTCGTTGCTATTAAAACTTGTTCTGTTTTAGAGACGGGAAGTGGACGGTCCAAGAAAGAGGCGAAGCATAATGCTGCCTTAAAGGCTTTGGAAACATTGGCCAATTCTGATAAATTAGTTCGTGCGCAGCTTCTGGTTACAAGTGGCGTTACCACAAAAGTGTAAGTGCGTTTTTTCCAACTTTTGGTTTCATTATTGTGATCATTTTTCCTTTTGTATCCGGTCCTTTTAGTGGGGATTCCGCTTGCAAGAGAAAGCCATTTTTAATTGATTTTGTCATTACGACCTCTCTCATGCAAGCGTGATTAACCAAAGAATTCAAGTGCCATGTGGGTGAATATCACTGGGAGGTAATATTTTATCGGATGATTTCTCTGTTAGTTACCATTTCTGCTGGTTTTTATGTCGTGGAAAGTGCTCAAAAATTACTTAATGTGTTGTCAATGTACCGAGGTGCTGAAGGAACTGGATGATGTAATATTGGACTAAATGTAGTTATGTGATTGACCCCTTACCTACTGTACCTCTATTTTCTATTTGTACAAAGTTTCTATAGTTTTTAGGTTATTCCGTTATGAGTATCATAACATGCCATCGAATGGAACTCAATATCTTAGGCCTTGAGTAAGCATTTTTCATATTTTCATGAAAATGTGAAACAGTGTAGAATTTCTGTCAGCATTCTGTTCATATTTTAGTTTTTGATGCCATAAATCCATAAATTGCTGATCTTACCTTTAATTCAATTCCTTCGGCAATTTTTAGATTTATGACAGAAAGCTAGAAGACTCCCAAGCATTAATGGAGAGGTATGCTTCGAGTTGAAAATTCTCTAAACACTTCGTAATATGGCACTGTTTCTCCTGCTTAGCTTTGGATGTGGTTGATGACGAGTGGCTCAAATCACTAGAATCTGATAACCAAGGTGCAAATAAGGGTGCCAGTGCAGGAAAGGTGAGTTGAGGATCAATCTGCCTGCACTCTGATTGGAGGTGAAGGGAATGAAAGGTTTGTCCTTTTTGTGATTCCCTCGGTGACTTACACTCTTCAAGTGTCCCGAGTCCTGTATCTCTAAGGAAGGGAGAGGGGGTAGAAAAAGGAAGGTAAATGGAAAGGAAACACCTCAAGCTGTTGACTCACTAGCTGTCTCGACTTCTGCAACCTTTGTGGTTCTCTCCGCGGTGCCTAAAGTCCCGTTCTGTAACCAAAACGCAAATCCCCATCACTCAGATAATATACCCCAGCCAATGCCACTGGAGGAGCAGTGTGGTGCAGAGGAATGCCAAACAACTCTTTTCAATACCTTGCCTACATACTGTGCACCATTATCAGATATCATTACTTCCGGACATCCACACTCATTAATAACGTGAGTGCAACAATATTAAGCCACATGCTGACTATTGACGGAATGCTGGTATTGCTATCGACCACCAAATGCAATAGGATGGTTTCCTATTTTTTTTATTGCCTAAATTAAAAGATGTACTATAGCGTGAAATAAGTACTCCTGGAGTACTTATTTCACGCTTTATGATTTTTTAATCTATTTTTCGCGTTTAAATGAAAAGTGAAAATTTTCAAGCATGCGAAAACGCAACATCTAATTTTGAATGCTGGGAAAAATCCATGTGACATCATTCTGATTCTGGCTGCCACCTTGGTGCAAGGCTATGAGCACTGCTACGATGCAGGCTGCTAGCAGGTAGCAGAGTAACCTGCTAGCAGATAGCACTTGGATTAATAAGGATTATTAACACGTTGCGTACGGATGGCGAGAATTCTCGTCATTTTTTTCCCGAACGTTCCGGACGGATGACGAAGATTCTCGTCATTTAGGCACGTCAACCAAAACAATTTTAAAGCGTGCAATCCGTATTCGTTAGAACGTTATCAGTTGTTGTTCGTTATTAATAATGAATTGATACATCATTAAGTTTGATTGGGTAAAGTTATATTCTAAACATTAGCTTTTTAACTATGTTTAAACCAAAGGCATTACGCCCGAATAGGCACATATTTCCATTCTCAACACCTCCACCCAGAATCGGCGTTCCTCTTCTTACCAGCGTTGGCTTCTTATTTATCGTTTTCCTTGAGTTACCCCACACACTTGGCTTATTATTTCCAAAGAGTTTATCCACATGGCCTTGTTTTATCTAGCGAGTTTGACCCTTATCTTCATCGCCGCTTCTTCGAGATGCACTCTCAGCAAGTGGACTGCTCTGCTCCGTCAACATAAACATTCTCGACAAAAGGAACTGGGGGACTCACAATGAGGCCCCCAGTTCTTTTCGTCCATGCCATGGAGGGAGATGATGCTCTCTTACTTGTTTCCTGCCTCTGGGTTAGTTTCCTCTCCTAATGTGTCAAGAGCAGTTGGTGTTTCCCTGAGTCCAAGTGAATAGAACATTTGGTGTCAAGTTTTTCTCGCTTGAAGGTTTGCACGCATTTGTGCTCTAAAAACCACTCATAAGAATATTCCATATTATGGCATCACATCGGAAGGACAACACTTTGGATGAAGAAGAAATTCTGTTAGACTTGTGTGCTGATGATTTGTCAGATGTACCATTAGGGTATGACGAAGATAACGACGAAAGTGAAAGCGATTCTGATGTTGTGGTGAATATGAAAACTAGAAAACGTATTCCTCTAGTTATCAGTGAAAGTGACTCCTATGCGAGTGAAAATGAAGACAATACTTTGGCAGGAAGTTCTACTTCATGGGAAAAAATAGATTTTGAGAGACATTTAGAGCAATTTTTGGGCCAACCTGGAGTGAAGCGATTACCAGAAAATTCCAATTACATCCTTGACGTAGTCTCACTATTTCTTGGTAATGATTTTTTTGAAATGATGTGCCATCAATCCAATTTGTATTACTGTCAAAATAAGCATAAATACAAAGAATCGCCAAAAACAGGGAAGTGGTCAAACATAACCATGGCTGAAATGAAAAAATTATTTTCTATTTTGATTCTGATGGGTCAAGTGAGGAAAGATACACTGAAGGAGTATTGGAGTACAGATCCTTTCATCGAAACAAAAATATTTAGAGAGCTACTGACGAGAAACAGATTTGAGCAGATATGGAAAGCGTGGCATTTTAGTGATAACGAAGCATTCTCAGATACTTCGGATAGACTATATAAAATAAGACCCACCCTGGAATACTTAGTTGAAAAATTTCAAAATGTGTATAAACCAAAGCAGGAATTGTCACTTGATGAAGCCATGATTCCATGGAGAGGAAGATTGAAAATCAAGACCTATAATCCTGCAAAAATTGTAAAATATGGTTTACTAGTTCGAATCGTTTGTGAAAGTGATTCTGGCTACATTAGTAATTTAGAAATTTATTCAGCCGAGGGGAAAAAATTAGAACAAACTATCTTGTCTCTTTTGAAGCCACATCTCAATCTTTGGCATCATGTCTATCAAGACAACTATTATAATAGTGTGAAAATTGCAGAACTGCTCTTAGATAACAAAGTAAGAGTGTGTGGAACCATAAGACCAAATCGGGGACTCCCTCCCACGTTGAAGAGCGAGGCAAAAACTTTGAAAAAGGGACAGAGCACGTTCTCTCGTAAAGGTGAGGTGTTACTAGTGGTTTGGAAAGACAAGAGGGAAGTAAGAATGATTAGCACTGCTCATAACGCCAGCATGGGTAACTCAAAGGTAAAAGATAGGGTTACAGGACAGTCATTCAGAAAACCCACTTGTATTCTAAAATACAATGAGTGCATGAAAGGTGTTGACAGGGCGGATATGTACTTATCCTATTACTCCATCATGAGAAAAACAATGAAATGGTCGAAGAAAGTCGTGCTTTGGCTAATAAATTGCGCTCTTTTTAATGCTTTCAGAGTTTATAAAACTCTAAACAAAAATAATGGCATTCGATTCAAAAGCTTTTTGCTCCAGACCGCCAAAGAGTGGGCAGCGAGTAGGCAGGAGTCGAGTGAATCATTCTCGGATGATGACTGCGATGATAAGCCAACAGGACGGGCCCCTTCAAGAGATCACCCACAGCGCTTATCGAGAGACCTTAGCAAACACCATCTCGTTCCTATTGTGGGGAAGGGGACGAAAAAATATCACACAAGAAGATGCAAAATGTGCGCTACGAGAAAAATTAGAAAAGAGACAAGATATGTGTGCTCAACTTGCGGCATTCCACTCCACAAGGGAAAGTATCACACGAGAAAAAGATTCTGAAATTATTTGTGAGTATTGCATTCAAAATTGCATGAAAAAATTTTAATTTTTAAATAAGTTATGGCATTTTTTCGAATGGAAGGTTTTCTAAGTGAGTGATGTTTAAAAAACCGCCGGAACAGAGGGTTAAAAGGAATTTAAATACCCCGGTACGCAACGTGTTAATACCTTATCAAACAAAGGAAACTTTCCCACCATAGGCAGTTTTAATAGTTGATTGTTAAGACATGTTTCCATGAGCTCTGTGGCTCATGCATGCATAGGTAATCTCAGACAATGTAAAACTCCTATCTACTCGTGTAGATACTAGGCCACTGTGACGTCACGTGGAGTGGATTGGCATGGGCGCCAATCTGGCCTTTTTCAAATGAGGTTAAAAATGACCATTGACATTCGTCTAAACTGGGATTTCTAAAACCAAATAATTTGTATATTATGAAGACACTAATCGTGGGTAACGAATCACAATCACTACTAGAGGTGGGTTAAACTGTTCATTTTTATGAACCGTTCACTTTGATCCTGTTCAGTAAAAAGAACAGTTCAAAATATCGGTTCATAGTGAACAGGTAGGGTCATCTGGTAGAAAATATTGTTTATCATGCGTTTAGAGTACATGAAAGCTTAGTGTGGTGTGCGATTAATAGGTTATTACAAGCTTGCCAAAGTTTGCAGATACAAACAAGTAATTTGATGTAATTTGGAGCCAAATATGTGTTTCCCACTATCATCAGTTGAGAACTCTTAAGCGACGCAGGGTAAAATATAGATTAAACCAGTTAAAAGTAAATATCTGTACGACCAACCTAAGAAAAACATAAATAGTGGATACAATGTACACATTTTATATTGTCATCATATACTCTTTTTTAGTTATAGACTTAGTTTTTGGCGCCTACGATGAAATTTTTTAACCTTTTCCCTACCGTACACGTATATATACGTGTGGACGTTTCCTGACCCGGGAGACCACGGGCGTATATATACGTGTGAGATTTTCCCGGTCAAGAAAACGAAACCCGTATATATACGTTTTCGAGCTCTCCCCCTTTCAGGACTGTCGTGGGTTTAGGTCGCATTTGTCTCGGGACCCAACGCTTCGGGGTTTAGGATTAACCCTCCGAATCCGGGAGCAGGTACCCGGACCCTTCGTCTTTTATAACCTCTCTCAGCGGTAAGGGACAGCGGTCATACAATTGTTTATAGAGTCAATTTTCGAAATAAATATTTGTTCATTTCTCAAGAAATATAAACTAAGAATTGAATTCTTTGTCTTTTGAGCAGCGTTTACAATTTTTAAACGTAATTCTACGACAAATATTAACTTATCTCGAGTTATGTATAAACATCAACATGGAAATTGTTGCTGCGTTAAATGCTTTGATAATGGCCTTAGAACTTCGTTTAAAATTTGACAATGCTCAGATAAAAATGAGGAATTATATTCAATGCCTGTAATTTACGTGCAAGCAACAATTATCCATTTGCTAAATACATATAAGCAATACATAAGTTGACCGCGAACCAATGCCGCAGGTATGGTCGTAAACCCGGAAAGGAGGGAGCACAACTACTCTTGGAGTCCGAGATAATACGGAGTCCCACCGTGGAGGGGTCGAAAAAGGTTCAGCGAGACCCTTCTTAACGAATGCCCTCCAAAAATGCTCCGTACCACGAGAAAGAAGAGTCTCTTGGGGAGCAGTACAGCAGTCAAGCTAAGACGAAAACTCCGCGGTCTCGAAAGGGTTAAGTGCGATGTGATGTGAAATGTGGATGCATCTCCAAAAATATTGTTTAAAACGCGATTCATGAACTTAAGAAACGATTAAACTCCTAGTTAGATGATGCACCTGAAAAAACAAAGTCCAAAGACTTTAATTGTTTCTTAAGTTCATGAATCGCGTTGTAAACAACATTTTTGGAGATGCATCCACATTGCACAATACAGCGCACTTAAAAAATTAAAATTTCATCGTAGGCGCCAAAAACTAAGTCCAAATATCAACTTGGTAAAGGGACCGAAAAAAATGTTTCACAATCATGTGTTCAATCGTTTCCTAAGTTCATGAATCGCGTTTTAAACAATATTTTTGGAGATGCATCCACAGATCCACAAATGTTCAAAATACGAAAGCAAAATGAACGCGATATCCCAACTGAACGCCCCGAGGAAACTAATATTTGATCTAATATTTCGAACGGTTCTAAAGAACTGATATTTTAAATATCAGTTCAAATATTAGTTATTTCGAACGGTTCGAAAGAACTAATATTTTAAATATCAGTTCAAATATTAGTTAGAACGAACGGTTCAGTGGCTATCGGAGGGGAATAGTAGAGAAAGAAGGGGAGGGGCTTGGTCGTCTACGACGCACTTCGGCGGCCTTGGATGGCCTCCCTCGTAACCGCCATCTGTTGTACCCACAACGTACTTGCTCGAGTAAGCTGCAGTTCAAAATGCCTCTTGATGATCATACCTACTGTACCGAGTACGCCGCAATTGTGCAGTGCCAACATGAACAGTGAACAGGGTGTTTTAGAGAACGGTTCATTTTCGAACTGGTTCATTTCAGTGAACAGTTCGTTTTGGCAGTTCGGTTCTTTTTGACCCATCTCTAATCACTACCTTTCGATTTCTTTGATGAAGGAAACTACCCTATTTTCAACAAACATCAGAATGTAATGGGATCCCTGCCTAGACCTGGGCATGGGGATGATGATATCCATGGACTCTACTGTCCAATGTTTAATCATCTTCTGTGATTCCATCAAACCGGCCAGATCACTATGTTCTGACAGCTTTTACATTCCCACACGTAACGACTCATGTCATGCCTAAACCCGGGCCAGAAATAAAATTTTTGAATATTTTTCAATGTTTTGAAAATTCCATAAGTCTTCTGCTGAAATGATTAATCTGTAGTAGCTGCTTTCTATTTTCTAAAGGCATTTTTCAATTTTCTAAAAGCCTCATCTTGTTCTCTCCCTCTTCCCCCCCCCCCCTCTAGATGGGTGCCAGGCTTTTCTTTCTCAGCAAATCAGTCAAGAGGCCATGGCAGCAAAACGGGGAACAAATTGCCGTTGTAGCTTCCCACCCCCAACCGTTTATATAAAAAATTTCCAGTGAAATTTCTCAAAACTGGATTCATCTATATGAATGTACAACCCTGCCCTTAGTTAGAACTGAATGAGCTTGTGAATTCTTCTCTTCAAAGTAAGATGTAAATGGTTTGCTTAAATATTTCATTCCATGCACATGAGTGATGCTCACGCACATGCCTATAGAAAGAAGTGCACTGGTGTTTTATGATCCTATGGTTTTTCTTTCCAATGAGATGTGGGGCACAGGAAAGCATATTTATGGAAACTAACAATCTGCCCTATGGAAAACGTTTGATGATTAACCATCATTTTCTATTCACTTTTTGATTGTTTACTACTAATATATGTGCCCCTATAAGCACCGATTTACTTGTGTTTATTCATCACAATAATTTTCAATGGTTATTTTCTGTTTTAAAACTTCTATTTTGTTGCATGATACTTAACACACTACACCATGGGAACGATTGTGCTCTATAGCAGTTTCAATGTCCAAAATGTCATCTGTGTTCACTGATGTTCCAACGAGAGTATATTCCATTCAAGGTGGGATGTGGGCTGGGATACTTCGGAAAAATTCTTTCTTGGGTCTATTACACTTTGTCTTACTGAACGGCACATGATTGAATTTCCCTGGCTCAAGAGTTGTGTTGTTGGAAAATGCCCGGTTGTATGAGAATATTATGAGGACAAAATTTTCAGTTTCAATTCAAACAATCAGACGCTAATGAGCTAAGCCGAAAGTCATTGTTAGACACCTTTTGGGCTAATAGGTGATTCATGCAGCAGTTGACCTCCAGAAACTGGGAACTTTGAAGCAGGTAGGCTGAAAAAGGTCAGTGGGTGAGAAAAGGGAGGGCGCGAAACACGTTTCTATTGTTCTCGTGTAACTTCATATTTTTTGGAGGGAGAAAGAGGGAAGGGTGAAACACGATTCTATTATTCTCTTATAACTGGATATTTTCTTTTGAAGCTTTTCATTTATGGTCTTCGTGATGCGAACCCTGCGCGAGCTGGGACCTTTTCACCTTTTGTTTGATATTGGAGAGGAGGAAAGCATCGGAGGAGTGGCCGAGGGCTATTGAATGGAGGGGTAGCGGATTTTGGGAATTGTGCTACGTAGTTACTATCCCATGGCACTGAGGTTCTCCTGGTGGGGAAAGCGGGGATTTTTGGATTTTTTCACCCAATCATTTTTGGCTCCCCACGTCGAACTCTTTTCACCGCTGTAATCTACGAATTTGATGTAGTTCGTCAACTAGTCTATAACGGCACTGCATGCACTAAACGTTGAGTTCTTTACAATTTTCTAAGTCAACTACCAACGACAGTGTAGGCCGCAAAATTCAAAGTATTCGAAGTATTCGAGGTTTTCGAGTATTCGCGGATACTATTCGCACATCTCTACTTTTACTGCCACCGTTGGTAGAGCGGAAACTGCCAGGGGCCGATTTATCGGCCTGAATTATTTCACTTTTATTTCGTGATTGTGGCCTTTTCAACGGCTGTAATTTATGCATACCCCCATGATCTATCTATAGTTATAAGATATAAGTATATCTTAAGAATTGGGAAAAAAATCGAGACCTTAAATATAATTAAGTAGCTGAAAAATTTTTAAATGTGAAATGTTGCTAACTCCGGAAAATAGCCTTGGCAGTCTTCATACATCCCACATCCTGAAATGGGCTGGCAGTGAAAGGGTTAGGGTGCCTTCACAGTTCGGCGTTGCGTTGACGCCGCAGCTAGCGAGCCCATCAGAGCCTGTCTTTGAGAATTGATGACGTCACGTCTCCAGCTCGCTGCATCGTCGCAGAAAAACTGAACCTGTCGGATTTTCTCTGCGTGAAGGCGGCAGTACGCCGGCGATTTCGAATTGGTGTTTGTCTATGGGAAGCTTAGGTATACAAATATGCAAGATTAGCTCCAATGGGAGTGACAAATGCTGTTTATTTCATTATTTACTATTATTTTGAAGTGTTAAGCATAGATATTTCGTATCTTTCCTAAACATAGGATAAATGTTAACCCTAAATTATATTACAATCACTGAGGAGCGTAGATTAGCATAAATCATACCCGTCAATTGTATCACAAGCTAAATACGGCTTGAGAGCTCCTTGTTGGTGACTACGGTCGTTTAAATTCCAATTGATATCTAATAATTGTGCCCCCATGATCTACTCAGTTAGAGCTATTTAGATAACATGACTAGGGGAATCTATTTGAACAACAGTTATCATTAATAAATATTCCTGATAACATTCCAAGTTACTCATGTTCACTGAGTGTATGTAAATAGCTATTTTTCGAATATTGCAAGTTGGGAAATAAAATTTAAAGATCATAATAATGCATAGGCAAGGGCCATCATTACATGCATGATTATTGACATTATGGTCGCCATATTAACTTCAAATGCTATTTATAGTTGCGAAGAATATTTTAAGAAATGAAATTGCATAAAAATACACAAAACAACATATGTATAGTGTGTTTTGCTCGAAATCATAAGATGATATGCTCCCATGCCGATTTTTAGGAGCCAATGCATTTTGCCTTTCATTTGTTTTCGCAACGCAGAACTGTGATGGGCTCCAACTTGCTGCGATGAGTTAGCTCTGCCCCCAAGTATGCAACGCCGAGCTATGAAGGCACCCTTAAGGGTGGGAAATATGTGTAGTGGGAGAAATCCACAGACAAACCTGGATCCCCCCCCTATTTCCGTTTGAGCACTTTAGCCTGTAAAGCTACCGAGGCATCATTCGTCCCTATTAGCGATGTGCAAGGAGTGCTTGTTGATCTCGACTCGAGTTGAAAACTACTCAGGAGTATCGAGTCGAGTCGAGTTTGGTCATCTCTGGATCTGGCAATATGATAATATATATGCGACAACATATTCTAATTTTCAAATCCCTTTGTGAATTTTCTGTCCTGAATGCTTAGCTTGATGTAAAAAGTGAAAGATTATGAGGAATGTTGATGGTAATTGCGTCTGTATTAGGAAATGAATGAAAATTAAAGAGTCTTGAAAAGTTCCATAAGCACTATGGGAATGAATTAACCTATGGTAATATGTGGTGAATTTAATTAATATTTATATGTATATGTAGCCGAACTGCCAGAAACAGCCCTGAGTAAAAGCATTTGCACCATTGTGATAATGCTTCATGATAGCGCTTCCTGTCGGCAGATTTTTGAACTTACTGGCATCGACAACACTGTAACCGAAACTACTCGACTCGACTCAACATTCGTAATGCCACTCGAATCACTTGAGTTAAGTACCAACTACTCGACTCGAATTTTCGAGTACTCACACATCCCTAATCCCTATGGATATTTGTGGACATAACTGGACAAGGTGGTAGTGTCCACACCTTGTGCGGTAGTGTCCGCAAATATCCAGTGGGAGGGATGATGCCTCGGTGGCTTAGTTGGCTAAAGCATTTGACCAGAGATTGGGGCATCCAGGTTCAAATCCCGGTCAAGGCAAATGATTTTTTTCTCTGTGAATTTTTCGTACAATTTGTGCTTTGCAAGTGACTCCTGTAAAGTTATCTCCGTGGCTACTCCCAGGATACTTCTACATCTACATAATACCCTGCAAGCCGCCTGAAAGACGTGTGGCAGGGGGTGTTAGGACACCAGCCATATACACATAAAAAATGAAGTGCTCTAACGAAGATGGAACTAGCATTTATTGAAGTACTTTATGGTTCGGGGAAAAAACGAATTCCCATATCTATCCATTCGGCAAAACATCTCTCTTAATTTATCGCTTCTATCGGACCTAGAAATATAGTGTGGCTCTAATATTATGTTCTCTGTGTCACTCTTAAAGATATCCATTCTCAATTGTTCAAGCAAACTAAGCCTAGTGCGTGCAGCCTCCAAGTCTCAAGCGGTTCCCAGCCTAATTCGCTTAAACCATATATGCGTAGTTTTTGAGGTAGGTTTTGCAGGAAGGTTTTGTCTGATTGTTCTGCAAGGGTTGTGGAAAGCAATTTGTTGTCAAGCAAGAAAGAAGAGTCATCATATCGTATCATTGAACTGTCGTGATTGAAAAGTTCCACAAGCTGGAGTGAATTACTGTTTTGATATGTTCTTTGTGGTGATGGGTGTGCATGTGTTGCAGGACACTTGATAAGGATGACGCTGCGTCTGTGGCTGTCTCCCCGTATGCTGAGCAGGTGACGGAGAATTCTGTTGGTGCGCTGGCAGAGCTGTGTGCGCAACAGAACCTCAAAGAACCAGAGTACCAACTGGTGGCTGAGTCTGGTCCTGCGCATTCGAAAACATTTGTCATTCTCTGCCAGGTGCTTACGCTAAGGGAGCAGGGTGAGTAGCCATTGTTTATTGTCATCATCATGATGACAATCTATGATGCATTTTCAAGGGATTTGAAATGAACTTGACTTGAATCGAACATAAGGGATGTCAGGGAGTCTTAAGGCCGGATAACAGAAAAAATTAGCAAAAACAAGATTCATCAGTGAATGAAAAATTTGCTAAATGGTGTACGTATAAAAAAACTAGTGCGTACTGGATGCTATCTGTCATACCTCAGAAGAACTAGCAGCGAATTGCCGCACACTATGTTGAAATGGAGTCAAGTAGTTGTTAATGGCTTGTCTTTCTTTTTATTTTGGGTCCTTTGATTTTATTCATTATGTTATTTTTCTTTCCAAGATGTCTTCTTTCATGATTCAGTGATTGAGTTCATGTAGCATGGATGTAAAATGATTGAAATAAATGTCTACGACACTGACGAGAGGGAGACAATGGCACAGCATTCAGTCGACGTGGGTCTGTTAATGAAGTGAGAATAAAGCGTTAGTTTTCCCGAAATTTCCCGACTTATTTTCTGTGCAACTCTTCCTATCCTTCTCTGATGGATGATGACAATGATGAGAGAGTCACGGCAACTTACAAATGCTTGGGACAGAATGCATTCTGGATGAATGACATTAATGGTGAATAAATCTGTTACCTATTTGTAAACACTGCAACTCATGATATTACCTTATAAGCGTGTGTAAGAGGCGCACACGTGTAAGAGGCGCACCCCTATTTTGAGGATCAAAGCTATAAAGAAAAAAATTGCGGCATTTTTTTATCCTATCGTGCGGTGTTGCAGACGTATGCCTGGAATTTCGACAGTTATCGAAATTTCCTCTTTCAGTACTGTTTGAAAGAGGAAATTTTGATAACTGCGGCGGTAATAGCGGCATAAGAGGGAGTAGAAAAAGTTCCGATCCTCTCTTCGCATACGCCATCGCTCTACGTTGCTTGTCCTACTCATAAACAATTTTGTTTAAAAGCTCTCACAGGAGTATTGCAATAGAATTGCAGCCGTGGAAAATTTTAAGGCAAAACGCGACAGGCAGATAGCATGAACATTCCCAAGAGATTGGACAACAATCGGGGCAATCTCAGCACCTTAGGATAATAACCACCTCATATATTTAAGGCCCCTTGCACACAGACCGATTTTGGACGGCCGGTAAAATATCGGCCGTCCACATTCCAATAGTGAACAATGGGAGAGCATTGGAGCTTGCACACGTACCGAACACGCGCCGGCACCGGCTAAATGCCGGTTAGCTGCCGGCCATTGTCACTGTGGATCGCCGTCGCCGGCTCAAAAACATAGCAACTTATCGTTTGACCGGTTAAAATCCGGCGTGTGTGCAAGCATCGCTTCGCCGGTAAAATATCGGCCGATATTTTTTACCGGCCATCCAAAATCGGTGTGTGTGCAAGGGGACTTTTTTCCTTTCCTGAACTCCACAGGAAAATAGGAAATTATCAAGTTACAGTCAATGGAAACGCATTTCATCCCTACCCCATCTCACCAACTGACCTTTTTCGGTCTACCAGGTTCAATTCTCCGAGTTTCTGGAGGTCAAATGCTAGGTGAGTCACCAACTGAGCTCGAAAATATATCTCGATATCTTTCAGCAATTGTATGACACGCACGAGGTTCTAAAAAGAATTAGACCTAACGCGACGTATATCTGACAGCATTTAAGTTTTTTGAGCTCTAATTGATTGACACAAAGATTTATAGCTAAAACAAGGCTACTAATATTCAACTTAGTCCTAACAGCACAATTTCGGAAGAAACAAGCGTAGCATAAGCGCATTCAAACGAGACGAGACGGACTGGAAACTTCAGGCAACGCAAACTGCGTATATCACATTACTGCGCCTTCGCCTCTTCGCTTTAAAGGCAACGACGTCACATGCAAGATCGAACGTGTTCTTCCCTTGCTCCTTCGCTCGTAGCCTCGTAGCTTGAAATATGGAGGGGAGGGTGCGCGCTCCTTCCCCTCGACCTCTCCTTCAGCGCTAATCCAACAATGAACACACTCGTTCGAATTTTTTAAACCGCAGGTTTTGACACCAATATAATTTTCAGTTGCAAAAATCCTCATATTAGCGTCTGAAGATAATTTTTGAAAAATCAGGTGCTCAGCGCAATGGAAATTTCTCGGCAAGACAGATGTTGACTATTAACCAGGTATGTCCTTCAAAACTACGCGTTTCTCTACGTTTGATAAGCGATTACTATATGCAGTATAAATGCCGCGGTATGCCCACTCGTGGCAGTAAATTTAGCGTGCGCTCCGGAGCGAATCACCCCGCGCGATCTTTTCAATGTTCACCTCTGGGATACCGACATGACGGCGCGATGCTTACTAGAAATTCAAACAGGAGCATTTTAAAAATACGTCACTATGGGAGAAACTCCCCTACCTGCTGCTTGTTTTTGACCCAGGGTTTCGGATGACTGACTCATGCTAAAAACCAAGGCCACTCAGTTCCCCTTGGACTTGGGACCGGGGAAGGGGAGGGGGGGAAGATAAGAAGTTTGTGTAAGAGGCGCACCCCCATTTTTGGCTGCAATGTCTGGGAAAAAAGGTGCGCCTCTTACACGCGTTTATACGGTATTTTGTTCGGAACGTACGTTGGCATCAGTGGAAATGATGAATTGTTGTGTAAAGGGACAAGTGATTAGAATAACCCGTTCAAATTCATAACATGTATGATTAAAAGTTATTAAAAAAGATTCAGAACATTTGAAAAAGTTCTTCCTCTGTAAATTGTGAAGGTAGAAGTTGTGAAAGTAATCTGGATGAGACTACCTGTAAATGGAAGAAAAATGGCACAATATTTTTACAATAAAACTAGAACATCAGTATTTTGCACCTCGATATTTTTCAATGAGCACCTGTCGCAAATTCCGTATCATTTTCATGACCACGGACATGAACTTATTGGTAATAATCAAATCCTCCGAAAGGAGTTATCCCACAACGGCAAGTTACTGTAAATAGTAACCGATTGTGAATTTGAACTGTTTAATTTAGTGTTAGTAGTCGCAGCTAATCTTATAAGTGTGGAGAATGGGAGTAATTTGGGAAAAACTAGCACTGTCTGCACTTGAAACAACTGGCTATTTCGCTCGTGGATTTTCAAAAAAATATATGAACCCTTGATTGGAAAAGAGTGCTTTCACTTGCAGAAACGGCATCTGAAGAACAGTATTTTAAAGAAAATGCTGATTCTTACTGCTGCAAAATGAGTGTATGTCAACGTCAGGAGAATTCATCTTCATGATTGTTGGAGCTCAATGAATGAAAAAGTAGGTTAATCATTTTTCAAGAAGGAAAATAAACAACTGTCATTCATGTGCCACGCATGATTCTGAGGCTGGCGAAATCCAGGATTTTTTTAGGACCCGGATCTCGGGATATTTTCGGATCCAAATGCATTTTCAATTGTCTGCTATGAAACGAAGTAGTTATTCAAGTTTCTTCTGGGTACATACAATCAAAGGAATGCTATTTAGATTTACATACACATTTAAATATTTTTACCGATAAAAAATCATTTTTATAAGCTTTCAGATCATTTTTAAAAATGATAAAATTTTTACACGCTCAGGACGTAAACCGTTATGCTTGCGTTTGGAAATGAAAATAGGTTCAATCTTCAGAAACTTTTGAAAGAAACCTTTGACTTAATTTTGATATTCCTCACATAAGTTTCCCCTGAATTTTGTCACTTTCTCATCACATACTGACTTGTGTTCCACCCTCAAATGCTTCAGTTGCGTTGAGGTGGATTTTGCACTCCCTAACGACAGTTTCACGTCACCGTGCACGCTTATGGGTCTCTTATTGTCAATAAAAATGTTTCTACACAATGAAAGACATTTTTATCGGTATATCATGAAATAGGGTAGTTTCCTTTGTCAAAGAAAACAAAAGGCATTGATTGCGATTCGTTACCCACCATTAGTGTATTCGTAATATACAAAGTATTTGGTTTTAGAAATCCCAGTTTTGACGAATGGCAATTGTCAATTTTAACCTCATTTGAAAAAGGCCAGATTGGCGCCCATATGATGCCACTCCACGTGACGTCACAGGGACCTAGTTTCTATATGAGTAGTCATGATTCATCATCAGCCTTCAATTTCTGATACAATTTCCAATTCAGAATTTCCAATGTTGACCAAAGGGTTCCTGGGCTTCCATAACCTGATAAAATATGTATTATTACCAGGGTTCCCACTCAACCGTGAAAACCTTAAAACCGTGAATTAGCCGTGAATTTCCTCTACCGTGAAAAAACCGGGAAATAGCCGTGAATTTCGTCATAAAACCTTAAAAATCTCTCAATCTTGACAATAATACCTTCCCAGAAATTTTCATCTTCGTTCGTGGCTAGCACACTTCTATTCATTGTGGCGAGCTTCGTCGCATGCGGTCGCGTGGGTCAGAAAAGCGTGGGAACGAATGTTGCCTGAAGAAAAAAACATCTTTCCCCAGCGCAGGCCTTTTCTCTCCCCCTCCTGAAATATGACACCACTTCTCATCAGCTTGTTTACTTTCCTCAAATGGCTTGGTTTCCCCTCCCTCGGTCACTGCTTAGTCCCCCTTCCACCCAATTAGCCTTCCCACTGGCTGCAGCGACCACTTTCGAAACTAAATCTAGATGGCCATTGTGTCGAAAAATTTGAACGTTTATTCAACACCCTCAATCCTATGACTGGAAGACCGCTAGCCTTGACAACCTGCCATGCGCTGTGGACACTACGCTCCCTGCGTTTGAACCGGGTGACAGCGAGCTTTCGGCGTGACGTTACTAATTCTCGCGCATTGCGGCCCTGAAAACGAGAGAAGATTTCCGCTTATGGCAACACAGCATTACACGATTGCCGCATGCGTCGACCTGGAACTTGCCAGTTTTACGTCGCAACCGGAAAGTTTGTGTGGAGTTATTTACTGTCGGTGGTGATCCAGTTCCTCCGCTTTGTGCTATCTAAGGTAATGCTGTTTGTTTGTGTCGTTAAAGCCTCAATGCCGTCGCGATATAAACTGCTACATAGTCTCACGAATACAAGGATCAAGAACTTTGCTATTTCCTTGATCCTTGTATTCGTGATATTATGGATTTCCACCAAGTTACGCCCTCTACGATTAATTATGCTACATAGTCGTTCCATTTTTCCCAGAGCAACGGTAAGAAGGGAACATGATTTGCCTCTGATTAGAGAGATCGATTCAGTTTTGGTTTCAGAGTATTACAACAGCAGAGAAAAGAAGTCATTACACTGCCGCTTTCAAAAGAAAGTTATACGGTGGAACCTCGATCTATCGTTCCCGCATTGATCGTTCGCCGTTTCTGGTCCCAAATAAAGTTCCTTATAGACAATTTAATTTTTTACCGCATCTATCGTTCCCCGAAGTATCGTTTCTCGCATTGATCGTTTGAAGATCGCGGTTCCGACGCAGAATTTTCCCGCATCCATCGTTTGACGAAAATGAGACGAAATAAATACAATGTGTCATTTATGGCTAATAACGACAAGCACGTAGTTGGAATCCTCTCCAAGAGATGGAACTACCATTGGGAGAAGCTCAGTGCCGTGGGAAAGTAACATTAGCGCATTTCCCAAGAACCTTTATCCCCCTCCATTCACCATTCGCCTCCCCCCTTCTGACGCTTTTCTCTTCTTCAAAATAAAAACAGGTCCCAGCTCGCGCAGGGATCTTATTACGAAGACTTTAGCTTCGAAAAAAATATCGAGTTACACGAGAACAATAGAAACGTGTTTCGCGCTCCCCCCTCTTCTCACCAACTGACCTTTTTCAGCCTAAAGTTCCCAGTTTATGGAGGTCAACTGCTGCATGAATCACCTATTAGCCCAAAAGGTATCTAACAATGATATTCAGTAATTGCTATTATGCTTTTATTAGATTGAAATGTTAGTAATTTGCACGTTAAAAAAAAACGAGACCACACATGACGTATTTTAAGCAAGGAAATAGATGGAAAAATACGATGGTGATTTTTGGCGAAACGCGATATCCTCGTATAGAGCGTTCCACATTTAGTTGACAGTACGGGCCTTATGGATAACAGTGTTGCCAAGCTTCCGCTCCGCCGGCAGGCATCCTAACAGCGTATGCAACCACACATAATATGGTGCCAAAATGGTTTAGTTCAAAAAGGAGTTAGGGATCGCACGAATGACGGCGTAAATTAAGGAATTTTTCAGCGTAAATTGCAATACCTTTGCTGCAATATAGAAGGAAAAGTCTTTTGTTATTTTATGTATGTACTTATTCAATTCACAAGCTTAATAATGAATAATTTGTAATATACAAAATAACAATAAATTGAAGGATAATAAAAATTATCGCCACTTCTGAATGAGACAAAATTTCTATTCCTCCCATATTATGCAATATTTTTTGGCTCTGGCTAGTATTACATGAAAGGTGATGTTGTATAAAACATCATCAGTCTTTAATTTTTCAAAATTTTTGCCGTACTTGGTTTATTGTAAATTAAAGATTTCTTTTCAAGCTGACATCTTCAAAGCTAATTTCCTTAATGTTCTTTTTCCTCCGCCTTGTATTAGGCAAGGATTCCAATTTCCTTGAGTAATAAGAGGCATTATCTACCACTATAATTGATCCTTCGGGTAAGTTTGCAAGAAGTGAGTGCTCAAACCATCTCTCGTAACACTCGCCACCCACTTCTTCATGCTCATCCATTGAGTTCTTTTTGTACAGAAACACATGCGATGCTCCTTCTATGAACCCATTTTCCGTTCCTGCGTGTATAATTGCAAATCGGCCTCGGGAAGTGGGGGCCAAGCCCAGTATTTAGTCCAACAAGGAAAGCTTGACGCGGATTTTCTAATTGTTCGTTTCGCAAACTAATGTTCACTATTTGTCCAACATTAATCCAACTCTCGCCTGTGAATGCACTCGTCCTGTGATCGCGACGATATTTTTTTTAGCTGCCTTAAATAATTAATTGTGCCAACAATGAATAATATCATCCCTTTCGATAAAGATGATTCTTTTCCCCCTGCGTTCGTACACGAAGTCTATGTCCAAAAGAAAACGATATAGTGTTGTCCTTTTGTAATCTGGGAGAATTCTATCCATATATACCGAGTTTAAGATGGATTTTGAAGTCGGAGGAATATTTTTCACGAAGGATTCATGGACTTTCCTTGTAATTCCCTATCTCACAAAATCGTCGAAAATCACTGCTCTCGAATTTTTCTAAGGCAGTCTAATTTCTTTAGTTTTTGAAGGAGTTACCAATGGACCACGGGAGCTTTCCTTTTTCACTCTGTAAACAGTAGACTCCGAGCACCCGGTAGCCTTTGAAGTTTCTCGGCAGACCTCACTAATGCTTAGAGATTTCCTGAAGTACGAGAAGACTTTGAGCACCAACTGTCTTTCGCGGCTTATGAGCTTCTCACCTTTTCTCCTCTTCTTTGTATCGGACATATTGATTGGGCGTGATACAGCAGAGATAAGTGTAAAACACACTTCACAATTCTCAAATTCAGCAGACCACACAACACTTGTTCACTCCAAAAAAATGCAACGGCAAACTGAACGCCTACGTAAATTCTTCGAACGGCCCCTTCGGCTAGGGTCGATTCTGGTGCAAGTTTTATGGTACCCTATGGAAGGAACTCAGAAAAAACCCAAGCCCCCTTTTGTAAAAGGCGTGCACTGGATGGGGTAGTGTTTCGCACAGATTATGAGATATTCTCTTTCTTGGTTTCCGCGATGGGACCGAAGCACCCAAGGCGAAAGCGTCTTATTTCCAAGCCGCTTGCTTACTTTCGTGTATCAATGTATTCATATAAAAACACTGCTGTTACGACGTATGAGTATTCTCTGTTTAGGATATGAAACGAATAGATAAATACATTTCATAGTATGCATTGACAAAAAACTCCTTTTCCGCCCGAGAATTTTCCCTCTGCGCGCAAGAAAAAGCGAGAAGCCCGGCCCAGCGGCGCCGTAATATTTTTTCTCAAGATCAAAACCTTGTAACTCGCTTCAGATTTGATGTGAGTTAATGATTTTTTCACCAAAAATAACTTTGTAATTTTATTTACATTTGATACGCAGCATATAGGGACCTACGACGTAAGAAACGTAAGTTAGTAAGCGACTACTTTTTACCTTGCAAAAATCAAAATTTTCTTGTCCTAAAGGTTGTTACGTCGGCATAACAACATTTTAACTCAATCATTGTAAAATTGGTGAAAACCGTCAAAGAGAAAATAGTATGAAAAATTATGTGCAGAAGATTCAATTCAATACAGACAATGGTCAGGCAGCAATTGTGAGAAGAAGATTAAGTAAAAAAATACACGTTTCTGACGGAAATTTAAGGAAATATTTTTTATAGCTTTTGCTATAATTTTTATCGAAAAACTGTTGGCACTAATGAATGCAGCATCTATTCCTACATAGGAATGCAATTTTTAATCAGTGTGTAGCGCAGCATTAATTTTCGTGCTGTTATTGACAACACCGCGCTCCCGGCCTTATGGAGATTAACATGGGAAACGATTCTCCATAAGAGCCCATACTGTCAACTAAATGTGGAACGCTCTATAGCTGAGCTTACGGCAGTTAATTCGGCATTTTGTTCCGAAAACATGATACCAGGTTGTTATCAGTTATCAATTTACGAGCTATACTACTACAAGTAGTCTCACTTGTCAGAGTTACTGACGAAGGGATATCTTCTCAGGATTTTTGTTTCTCCCTACTAACAATCCGAATTCATCTGATCATCTTGCTCTACGCTAATTAGAAAAGAATGGGCATCTTTAGGGTAAAAAATTTCATGGCGCAGTCATATGGTCACGCTTCGCCCTCTGCAGTGTGCTCTGCGTACCCCCGTACGCGATAGCATCAGTTCCGAACTTCACCTCGTACGAGTGGTTCCCTACTTTCCGGGGTGGCTGGACTTTGAACCACCGAGTGTTTTCCATGTGAGTTTAATAGAGTCATTTTCACTAGTTTAATTTTAGTCGTCTTCCGACCATGGCCCCTCCGAAGAAACTATTGAGAACTTTAAGAGATGGACTGAAAATAATTGAACATGAAGAAAAGAATCCGGGCTAGATGCACGTGAATATTGCAGAGCGCCTTGGGTTGTCCGCTAGCACATGACGGTAGGGGTGGGGGTAGAGTGAGCTACCTGGAGAAAACAAGTAGAGATATGAAGGCGAAGATCCAGGTGGGCGTGCCGCTGACGATTAACGCAACATTGTTCACGCTTTACACACTACCTCAATTGTATTAAAAATATATTCATTAGACAGGAACAATTCAAGTAATTGACTATTTTTGGCCTTCGTGATCCATCTCACAACCAGTCACTGCACCGGCGAATGCGGTTGTTTTAGGCACAACATGCACATTGCTCTCGTGAATACGTGTACTGGAAATGGTGTTTGATGGATAAGAATTTTTATATCTCACTGAAATCCATAATAGCAGTGTAAATGCCGTGTGTCTTGATAAAGTACTACTATTCCTGTTATTATCTAAAATATTGTTTTGAAACCTTAAATGAATTTCTTAATTACTCGCCAAAATCCTGCGTTTCCTGGGACATAGGCAATCCAGCAAAAAAAATGAAGCATTGATCGTTTTTCCGCATTCATTTTATAATCGTATCGTTATTAATAAAGAAAAATTGTCCCCTAGTGGAGTTCCAAAAAAGGAGGGTAGTCTTAGAATCGTGTTCGTCTTAGATTCGTGCTAATACGGTGTATGAAATTGTTTTTCGATTTATTATGTTCTATTAACAATTTTCATAAAATATTTTCCGCTGAATAAGAAAGAATCAATTTATTATATTCTATAAACAATTTAAATAAAATATTTTCCGTTAAATAAGAAATATTGGGGTGGGGGAAATTCGGTTACTTTGCAGTAATAACAACGTGCGCAAAAAACAATCTCTCAGCGAGGAATTAAAAAAGTACCTCGAGTGTCCGGACGGAAGAAGGTCCGAAGGGTATTCGGCGTCCGGGCAAGAGCGCGGTTGGGCTGGTCCTTTAGTCGGCCCTGAATTTTGCAAACGATAGATCACGTCATAACAGATATCACTTTTCATTGCGGCGTTAACATTCACGGCGTTTTTCGCGTACGTTAATTTTCTGTTGATATACGGCCAGTGATTTTCTTATTGTTGGCTTATTATCGGACCGTGAATTTAGCAAAATTGAGACCGTGAAAACCTTAAAAAAAAACGTGAAAATGTGAAAAATAACCGTGAAAACCTGGAAAAAGCCGTGAATTTCATTGTTCAGGTAGAGTGGGAACCCTGTATTACAGTCCTTTAGTCCAAATCGTGAACAGTTTTAATTAGGAGAAACACACAACACACCATACACTTTATATCAAATTCCAACAAAAATTAGCAAAACAAACTGTTTGAAAAAACATAAATAAGAAATATCATGGCAACCTACCACATTGCAAAATGCCATACTATTAACGGAGTATCCTGCACTGGATAAACTTAAGTTAGCTAATGGAGCAGTAGCATGGGAAAACAAAGAGCAGTGATGTGTAGCCATGTATGCAATAGAAGGCGAGTAGGTATGTAAGTTTGGCAGCTGGAGCAAAAAATAGTGTTACAGTCTCCAGAGTTATACAAGGAATCGTTGGAAAGAACTGCATTAAAATACTTGGTAGTGATGTGGTGCATTAATGAAATTAAAATTAAAATTGGTGGAAATTATGACAAGTCTGGAGTAAAAAATGCAAATTTTGGACACATCAAGGAAAGGTCACAGCACAGAGGTTAGACACAATTTTGTTAGAAGCACTGTTGCCGAAGGAAAAATAATTGCTGAATACAAGTCAACATAATATATATGGTAGCATATGTTTTACCAAAGGGGCTTTACAATTTCAAGCGTGGGAACTGCATTAATCAACAGAATCTTGTAGCTGATGGAAGCAACTAGTTGGAGGGAGGGTGTTGTACTTGTAACCTAGTTGCTAAGTTAAGAAATAAATAGCAACAACATGTTTTGTGGCAACCGCTAATGTACTGTTGTTCTCTGATGAAAAGGATGTTTTGAGTCTCATTTTTAAAAAGAGGTACGTGTTGAACTGTTTCGAGTCCATAGAAAACCTAAATCACAACAAAACTGAGTATTTTGTGAAATGCATCATTGGACATTGTGGCTGTCTTGAGACAGAATTTTGCACTTCCTTCTGATATCAGAAAGTTTTACATGGAGCAATTATATTTGAAAATTTAATATAAACATTGAAAATCAGTAATCACTACTAAGATAGTGATCACCGGTACTCTTCAATGTTTGATGATGCAGCTTCTTAAAACAAAATCAATACCCGAGTGCAGCTGAGAACCATTTTAGAAACCCATTAATTTTGATATCATTGATAGGAGTGTGCCTATAGATAGATAGCATTTGGGAGGATACTGAAAATGAGTTTGCCGTGTCATCAATACAGTATTTGGAGTATCAAAGAGTATTTGGAGCCAATTTATAATTCTGACCGCAAGTTTTTATCAAGGCTTAGCAAATCACGTGCTTTGAAAAAAAATAATTGCACTTAATACTCAATCACCTCAATGGGATTCTTTAAGCACATATCTCTGTAAATCAAGCTCACATCCATGATCACTGTATAAAATGCATACATATATAAATTACTTGATGCTGTTGTCTATTACGGCTTCACTACCCTGTATGTCCCTTTACTTTAGGTGAACTAATCTGTTTAGCAGGGTAAATAATTTTGGTACTTACTGAGCAAATTCACTTGCAATGAAGTTAATTTCGCATATTAAAGAGCTAATAAATGTGTGGCAAAATAGGAACAATTTGCGATGTGCCTTCAAATGATAGACCAGTGAGATTCTGCAAAGCATAAGCAATTTTATATTCATAAGCATTCTTTTATATCAATAAACAAAATCTTATATAGTTATTTTGAAGTGGCTACAGTAAACTCTTGATTTTACGAAGTCAGTGGGACCTGAAAATTGGCACTTGGTGAAGTCGAGTTTCGTAATTTCAAACCTTTTTCATAAGCCACGAAAAAATGTTCGCTTTTGTTTCTTCCGCCCTTTTTTGTCTTTAGTGGTCTCCTTTAAATGTTTTCGGTGGTTATTCTCGGTATTATTCATAGAAAAGGCTTTTTGTTATCGATTTATGCTGTGAAAGATCGTTAAATGATTAAACCACCATAAAATTCCGATTTCTCGTTCATACTTCAACGTCAACGATCGCTTAAGAAATTCCCGACCAGTTTAGAAAACGTAATCAAATAATGAATTGCAAAGTTTATTATAAGAATTTCATGTTATAAATTTGTGGTTAGGAGCGAATAACAATTATTAAGTTCGCGTAAGATAGATATTTGTTTCCAGCACCCACGGAATTTTAGCGGCAGCCGGCCTAACCGCCATTTATGTCGCCCTCTATCGCTCAGTGACGAGAAAAAAAAAGAAAAACGAGGGCCTCCACCCGTTTCCAAAATAACCTTCATAAGTAAATATTTCGAGTTACTCCGTATTTTCAGTTGAATGTGCTATCTTTTCCATTAGTTATTTTCATTGAGATTCAGTTACGATTATAAATTACGTAGGATATGATTATCTTCTGGCGAATATTTGAAGTAAATTCTGTTTGAGTTCTCCGTCCGGATACTGTGCTCCGTCATCTTAGCAGACATTGCTACGAAAGACTTTATTCTTCATCAGGACCATATTCTTCATACTGGGTGTGAAGTGCTATGTTCATATAGTATTTCTCTCTTCTTTTATGCCGACGGGAGCAAGGTTCCAACCGGAAAACAACAGGAGAAGCATCTTCCATTATCGGAGAAATAAAGAGAGAAACGTTATTATCCGCATTGATTGTTTTCCTACAAGAGATGTTTCATCATTTCTCAATGTGTGTTAAGTATTGGTTCACTTGCGTGAATTCCCAAAAATGACACGCAAAAACCTGTACATTCACCTCATTTAGTTTTCGTGTTCCTTTCTCTGCCGTATTGAAAGTTATGCAAAGAATCATTGACGTAGAGAAAAGATTTTCTTAGCTTTAGCACTAAAAAATAGTCGTGCCATAATCGTGAATAAATATAGTGAGGAAAGAGCAAAGAAAATAATTTCAATTGAAACGTCAGCAGAGAAGAAGAGAGACAATGAGGAACTTGCATGGGTCGTAGATTCCTCTGAAAACTATTTTGAATAAGTCAAATGGATACATTAGCTCGCAAAAATACCTTCAGTTTCTCCATTCAACATCAAAAGAAATAAAAAAAATTGCATTTAAAATCAAGAAAAATTTCTCTGAGCCGACCACTGCGCGAAGACACCCGAGAGTTGCCGAGGCCAGGCGTGACGTCATAGGTGCCTAAACAACCGTAGGGAGTAGGGAAATACGCTGAGCGCATGGTGTAAAATTTGTTTTGAGGGAGTATTTAGCCGCTTATCGTCACTTTATTTTGTTCTGTTATTCTTGGGCAAGTTTTCCTATTGATATTGTGCCTAGATTATTACTTGGGATATTAATAATGCGGCATCGGGATGATGAAGTACAAGCGTTTCACTTCGTGTGTTTTGGTTATCAGAAAAATGGATGATAACGTTGCCACTCGTTCGAATAGTACACCTGAAATTCATCTACGTCTACATAATACCCCGCAAGCCGCCTAAAAGGCGTGTGGCATGGGGTGTTAGGACACCAGCCTTTTTTTAGGACACCAAAAATTGATGCCACGACCCTCATGGAATTTGTTAAGACAAATTATTGCTATACGTCGGCGGCAAATCGAGTTGTGAAAGAAACTTGTAATACTGGAGGATAAAGATCGTAAGCTGTGCTGTTGACATTAGAGTAAGCTGTGCTGTTGAATTTGGCAACGCCGGATTAACGGAGAAGGTAGTCCTATCCGTCCTACGGTACGAATTCACAGCAAAACAGTCTGCACACAATCCACATGTGAGATCACGAATCAGTTCCGCTGCCAACACACACACAAGCTACAACCTATTTCAATAATATAGGTAAATCCATAAACAATATACTAGCATATACCATAAAAATATAGTGGGAAATAGGCAAATACTCTTATCAAAAACTGGATGTCACTATCACATTCTTATATTCATCACGTACAACTTACAATAACAGAACTCGTTGATGATGAATGATGAATACAACTATTTATTCACTGATTTAAACCCTTAAATTAGCCGACACAGGTGACATTTCTCACTACTATTCGTTGAAATAATGGAATAACAAACTTCACACACAGTTTTTATTTCAATAGCGTGATCGTGAAATGTCATATCTACGGTGAACAACGGAGATTAGCACGCCACTGACAATTTTTACACCACTGTTACACATTTATCGATAGCGTAATAGCACTTTTTACAATTCAATCACGATGGAACACTGATAACTCTTGGCCGATATTTTTCAACCTTGTCAAACTTTGTGCATTACAACCACTGGCACTGTGATTATTAGCAGTAGCTTAACGGGAGATGTCACGTTGAAAATAACACTATTTTGGCACAAAAATATTCCTAGATGTCTCCAATCAGCGAGCAAAAGTTGCATTGACTGGAATTCACCCCATAATACATGCACAGACAGTCCTAAACGACGAATTCTCCGGTACCTACGAATAAACGGATGAAGTTATTGTATATACAAGCTAAGCGGACATTAGTAAACATCAAAATCGTTCTAATTACATACTTAAATGAATGATATGCCGTCGATAACATCAACTTACAATTAACGTATCCCCCTTCCAATGGCCGTGGCTCAGACTCCTACAACGGTGTTATTTAGGTATTATAAAATTTTTGGTTTAACTGCTCCAGTTTTATATTTTATGCCTTTACTCAGATATTAATATTATAAATAATGCAAAATACGAGGGCTTCCAAGCCTCTATCGTCGGATATTTATCTTTAAATATAAAATAATCAACACGTCTAACAAACGAAGCTCTCACAACTGCTGGCAACTATTACAAACAATCACAACAATAGCTTCGCGTGATGTTTAGGCACCTTTGACGTCATCGAGGCTTCGTCGGCAGTGGCTTGGGGGGTGAGGGAGTTTTTCCCGCGCTTTAAAATTCGTTATATTTATCATTAAATATCTCGCGAAGGAAAACTCAGATTTACATGCGGTTTTCTTTGTTGTATTCAGAAAATAATTTTCTGTCCGCCTATGAAATAAAAAAAATTCATGCAAGTTCCCCATTATAAGCGCGGCACCATTTCCCCGATAGTGGAAGATACTTCTTCAGCCTCTCTCCGGTTAGTAACTTACCCCCGTTGCAGGTAAAGATGAACCATGCCCTTCTCCACAATCGGGGAACGTTCCCAGTGGGTGGGGTGGATAAGAGTGGGATGGGGATTGCCTGAGGAAAGAAGTGGTCGGCATATGGTGGGGTGAAGGGGGCAGGAGAAAGAAGGGTGAGGAAAGGGCCTTCAGCTCTGCCTCAGTTTAAGTTTGGGGGGCGTTTTTTCCTACGACGCACTCAAGCTCCGTAACTTTAGGGGGGGGAGTGAATGGGAAATGCTGGGGAAGGAGGGGTTTGGAATGCCAAGGTGGGTGTCAGCAAGATCAGCAGAAGGCCGCGGGAGGAAGTAAACAAAGACTTGGAAAGAAAGATCTCTCGGCATGGGAAAACGGGGAGACACGCGAGAAGAAAGTTCATGGTTAGAGTTAGAAGTGCGTCTTCATTACGAGTAGCCTGAAAAATAAGTTTGTGGTTAATAGAGCCCAATACTTAAGATATTTAAGTTGTTTACTCAGGAAGGCTATTATATACACGAAAAGATAGTACTAAAAAATCTGTTATATTTTCTTTTTGCCCTTCTCCATCGCCGCTTCCACCATGGTTTCTCACTTGCATAAATGGGAATCAAATTGGGGACCTAACTCGTTAGCCAGATCAAAATATCTTAATGTTTGGAGGGCAACGTGTACTTCTTCTTTATTTGGTGAAATTACTACCTCATTTTCATCTTCGTCGTCACTGCTATTCTGACTAGACCTGGCCGCTGCTTCTTCCGACATATGTACCGGCGTCCCATTGTCGCAAGCCCGGAGATCATCGTCAAGGGCAATATAATCGTTAGATGTTGCGCGCTGTGCTCTTCCTGCTTTTTCCAAGAATTTTTCAAAATCATCTTTTAGGCCTCTAATACCCTCCGCGATTTTATCCGCTGCATCTTCCTGAAGGTATAACGTAACGAATCAACCATAGCCGTGATATTATAGTGGTAGAATTACTAGTAGGCTAGTTGTATCAATTACCAACCTCGAGAACATCCTCATGATGCGTTATCAAAGAGAATCCGGCCGATTTCCAGCAATTTGCGATTGTAGTGGAGGAAATAAAGCATGTCTTTGAACCGTGTTTCTGCGATGAAAAATGACAGTTTTATTAACTTGGCCATTTTAGCAAAGTTAACAAAATCTGATTGGCAGGAGTGCGATGCAAACAATTATTTTTTGATGATGGTATTGATTTATAGATACTCAAAATGTAGTCAGAGCGGTCACTTTTGGGGAGAAAGGCTCGGAGGGTCGAAGAGAGGGGCCAGCGAGGGTGAGCTCGTCGAGGAAAGGGTCCCGGATTAGGGACCCTTTGAAGTGCTTCGGTGAAAAGTAGTCGAGTAGTCTTCGAAGTACTTTCACAGTAGCAACGTACCAGGTACGTTCACAGCAGTACAAAGGGTTAATTAGGAGTGTACGAAATACCCCGTGCGACCTTCCTGACATGTTAAACTACAAAGTATTGTCGAAGCGATGTTTACGAATAGGCACGTAAATAGGGGCATTATGTCAGTCACGATATTTTACTTAACTCCTTCTTCCCCTAAATTTCCACCGTGAGGTTTTAGGCGAACCCTTTCTCTCCAAAGTTGCACTATCATTTACGATTTCACACTTTTGATGAACCACAGTTGGAAGCGCTGATATTTTTAGCTACTTACGCCGGCGTAACTAGTTTTGTTGACAAATATTTCGCCATAGTTCGTATAAACGAATGCCTTTCGCTCCTGGGGACCGATCCGAGGTTCGTAAATTCAAAACATTTCGTATAATCGAAACTTCGTATAATCGAATAGTGCCATGTATTTCGCATAGGCTTTTCGCTGGACCGCAATATCACTTCGTATAATCGAAAACTTCGTAAAATCCTGCTTCGTATAATCGAGAGTTTACTGTATGTATTATGTTATAACCACTCCCTAATACATACAACTTGGAGCCAATTTATAATTCTGACCACACCGCTAAACACTCCCTAGTAAACTAATATTTTTGCAATACAACATTTAAGTGTTGGAAATTTCCACAATTTAGTGTATATAAGCAAAATTTTGGTTAAAACTACCACGCTTGCATTTCAATGAGTTAAATTATAGATTGTATATTGCATTCTTTGCTACCTGTGAAATTAAGAATGGGCGTAAACAAGTTACTTACATGCTCACTTCAACGCATCGATATAGAATTCCCAATTTTCAATTATAGATGGACTAATTATATCAAAAACTAATAACTATAACTCTTTCAACTCTTTCCTAAAACTTTAGGAGCACAATATAAACATCCTATGCTAACTCCAAAGACACCATCACAATTTTAGGGGCAGTGCCCGTTCTTGCCTTTGCATCAACTGCATCAAGAATTTCTGATGCTAGCCAATGTGAGTTGATGCTTCCGGAACCTCAAAATATGCTCTATGCATGCCCACATCGATGCACGTGATGTGTGATTTGGAACGCATCCCTAGAGTACAAGAAACAATGAAAAATTGTGATCAAATGCACAAAATGCCATGACAAGCTGTCAAGTCATCAACTGCAGTCTGCAGGTGTATTTTTTGCACATCTGATAGCTCTCCAGCATGCTTAAAATGCAGCAGTGTGTTGAGTTATTCAGTATGATTCTGTTACTGTATAAGTGCATGTAAGAGACGCACCCATATTTTGAGCGTCGGAGCTGAAGAAAAAAAAATTTGCGGCATTTTTTTATCCTATCGTTGTTGTGTTATCGTTTGTGTTGCAGACGTATGCCTGGACTTTCGACAGTTATCAAAATTTCCTCTTTCAGTACTAAAAATTTTCGCGGTATTTTTTCAGCCTAATTTTCATGATACCTATGGCTCTCGGTGATAAGTAGGTATTCACTTATAGTCTTAACCTTATGATGCTTACTAGGTATGGTCGGAAATTCAATATGAATCCGAAATTTTAAATCATTGCTTTCATGATTGCAATGTCCCATTAGAGGGATTAGAAAGAGTTCCTATCGTCTCTTTGCATACGTCGTTGCTCTACCATGCTTGTCCTACTCACGAACAATTTTGTTTAACAGGTTAACTGCCGAGGGTTTTTTTTAAATATGTCCCCTTAGGCCAAGTTAATATTTAAATGTGTTTATTGTGACTAATAGAGTTGAGCAATATTAAATTGCACATAACATTAATTTTTTCATTATAATGATAAATTTAATTAGCAGACACCGGTGTCCGCCACGGCGTCGGAGTCACGACCACCAACTTATGCACTCGCGGATATCTACAAATTTACGAAAATATGGCAATAACTTCATTTGTAGTGCAGTAAAACTTTGCTAATGAAAAAATAAATTGCACGTAACATTATTTTTTCTATCTAATGATAAATTTAATTAGCGGACACCGGTGTCCGCCACGGTGTCAGCGTCACGACCACCAACTTATGCGCTGGCGGATACCTATAAATTTACGAAAACACGGCAATTACTTCATTTGTAGTGCAGTAAAATATTCGTAGTGATAAATAACACCTACATTCATTTTATATTCAGTATTACACTTCTTAGTAGCAGTTTTCTCTCCAGTCCGCCCCCCCTCCGCGGACACAGCTGTCCTCCGCGGAGCTAACTTTGTCTCCTTCCCTAGCGTATACTCAAGTCCGTTCCTGCCAGTAGGCGCTGCACAGACACTAAACAACAAGTTATACCAGGAGACCCTCCTTCCTTCTACATGTAGTGCTATTATGTTTATGACGGAGAACTCTTTTATTCGACTAATGTAAATCATTGTGTGGAACTTCATATCACATCATCAACACAATGTATCCCTTTCTACTTGTTGAAGGTATACGTAGCATTATATATAGGGCGCTTTTATGTCTTGAGACGACAGAACGTTTCGAAAGATCAGTGCTGTCACAGTGACATGAAAAGAGGCTACATTTTCTTCTATAATACGATTAGTAGAAGAAATGTGAAGAGTGCTCGGTGCCACTTTGTGCGTCCTGCGCTGAATTCTACTTTGGTGCGTCATCGTCCTTTTGGTAAGATTGGTTTACATATTTAGTTGCATTTTTCTACTTTTTGGTATATTTTTGGAATATTTTCATAATCTTTTTCATTATATAAGAAATGTTGAACCAAAATCTACTTTCATCATTAGTGATTCCACATGGATAAATTCACCCCGCGGACCAGATTCATTGTTGAAGCGGCTAAGAGGAAATACTTAGAAGAGTCATCTGATTCTGAAAGTGTAACGGGAAATGATGAATATATCCCTTCCAGTGATGAGGACATCAGAGTGAACTCTTCAAGCGACGATTCCTTGCAGGATGGACAATTGCTACGAGGGGCAACCTCCGATACAACCGACGGAGAGCTAAGTGAGAGTGAAAATGTGCAGCTAAATAGACCGGTGCCCTCATCACCAAATGCGTCATCTGACTTTTGGACTGAACCAGTGAAAAATCATCCGAATTTTCAGTTTACGGCGCAGAGTGGATTGAGTGCTGTAGTTGCAGATATGAGTAATCCTTCCCCTTTTGGAATATTTTCTAACATTATAGACAATGAAATTCTCGAAATGATAGTGGAACAAACTAATATTTATGCCAATCAAGTGAAAGGTCTGACTACTTCTAGAAAATCTCGTGTGGTAGATTGGAAACCGACAACTCTTCACGAGATCAAAAAGCTCTTTGGGATTCTGATTTATATGGGTGTGGTAAAAATGCCAAAACTTTCTGACTACTGGAGTAAAAACTTCATATATCGTAATGATGTAGCTCCTTCTCACATGAGCAGAAATCGTTTTGAACTCTTGTTACGGATGTTGCACTTCTCCAATAATGAAGAAAATTCAAACAAAGACCGTTTGCATAAAATTCAACCACTCTTGGATAAAATCATTTGTAATTATCAGGAATTATATACACCTGGGGAAATTTTATGCGTTGACGAATCAATTATTCCATTTCAAGGCAGGTTAGCATTAAAACAGTACATTCCTCAAAAAAGGCATAAGTACGGTGTCAAAATTTTTAAATTGTGCTCTGGTAAGGGCTATGTATGGAATATGAAAATTTATGCAGGACGTGAGCGCGATGCCAGGCGATCTGTTCCAACAGCTGTAGTTATGCAGCTCTCCGAGAAGTTACTAGATGCTGGCAGAACGATTGTTACAGACAATTATTACACGAGCTTAGAGTTGGCCAATTCACTTCTTGATCGTAGGACACATTTACTAGGTACCCTGCGTAAAAATCGGAGGGGAATACCCAAAGATGTAACGGCCAAAAAACTTAAGAAAGGGGAAATAGTAGTCAAAGAAAATCAAAGAGGTGTGTCAATAATGAAGTGGAAAGATAAACGCGATGTTTTGCTATTGTCAACATGCCACTCAAACGAGATGGAGGAAGTGGAAAAATATAGGTCAAGGGTTTTGAAACCAGTAGCTATCCTGAAGTATAATGAGGGGAAATCATCCATAGACCTTTCTGATCAACTTTCCTCTTATTCAACGCCATTGCGTCGGTCTTTGAAATGGTACAGAAAAGTAGCGTTAGAACTATTATTAGGGACTTCTGTGGTGAATGCTTATTTCATTTTCAACCAAATTTGTGGCAGTAAGATGCAGATAGTAAAATTCAGGGAAAACCTTATCGGATCGCTTTTGGGAAATGAGTCACAGGGCGATAGATCTCCGACCAGTCTTACATTGCCACAAACATCACGGAAAAGAATGGCTACTCATTCATTCAAAAAGGAGGAAGGAGGTGCGCGAATCAATCGGAAATATTGCCGAGGATGCTACGAAAAGAAACAACTTGGGGAAATTGAAAAAAACAAAGTGAAAAAAGTCACTACCTACTGTGATGACTGCCCTAAAAAGCCACGGTTCTGTTTGGATTGCTTTCATAAACATCATCTGTAAAAATATGAATAATTGTCCATTATTGCAATAAAAAGTGATTATTTGAAAAGGATATATATTATTTATTTCACCTTTCTGATATTTCAGGAGCAAGGGAAAGTAAGAATAAATGTCGGTGAGAGGAGGGCTCTAAAGACCTACAAAATTACTGCGGTAAAGTTAATTTGAATTATAAGGTAAAGCTGGGAAAGATTTTGTTATCCTTCTCTTCAATTTCTTTTTATAGATGTGTTTACCAGTTGAAACTATCTGAAGGATGCAAAACACTGAGTAGAAAATATAATTCGTCTCCCAAAGAAGATATATATTCTTTCTCAATTAAATCTGAAAGCATACTATAGTATGCTTTCAGATTTAATGTATATATAGCAGCCCTGGATTACGAACAAAGAGTAAGTACTCCCTGCTCATACAACATCGTAGTTTATGAAACATTTAACACGGAAAAAGCGTCTCCGGAGGTCTACTTCGAGGGATAACGGCTTCCAATGTGCCAACCGGTATAAAAAAATACGTAAGTAACATTCAAGACAGCAAAAAAAATTTTATAAACAATTAGCAAAAACCAAAGGAGTGACAGTTTAGCTGAGGCCGTTGCGGAAAAGATATCTATGCAAAAGTACGTAAATGGCGGTCACCCGGCGCACGAAGACGAACTTTTTTCCGCGGACACCGGTGACCGCCACGGCGGGAGAAGAAGATACCACAGCGGACACCGGTGTCCGCCACGGCAGTCAACCTGTTAAACACCTTCTTAGGAGTATTGCAGCGGTGGAAATTTTTAAGGCAAAACACGGCAGGCACATAGCTTGAATCTTCCCAAGAGATTGAGCGACAATTGGGGGAATCTCAGTGCCGTATTTCATGGAACCACACTCGGCCCTCCATCAGCCAATGCCTCTGATTTTTTTTCCTTTCCGAGATGCCACAGACCATAAATCACTTGCCTCAAAGGTGTGCCTCTTACACGGGCTTATACAGTAGTATATCTTTAAAACAGACTTTTCGGGACTAAAAATTTCTTTTTGCATGGAAGTGTTTGCTGTATAGCTTACTAATTCTAAGGCAATAAAAACTCATTGTTTGCTGTACAGAAAATATTTTGGCTCATATGTCCTGGCCAATTATTGGGAGTGAGTTAAATCAAGCTACATTGCAACAAGCAGCAGCTAAAGTGAGGAATTTTTCCAAAATTCCCATGAAAAAAATTCAAATGTTTTTTCCTGGATATGTGCATTTTTAATGGCCTTCAACACCATTCAAATCACAGGAATGAAAAAGGAATTATAGGAGACTTTCTTTGTTACAAAGTTCGTGGGACCGATAACCATAGGTGCGTAATAATGGAGTTTGTAATTATGATTCTTTCAGGAATCATCTCAAAGAAACATACTGTGCCAAAATTCCTTGTCTCTTTAATATCCCGTACTTATAGTTGCACTGCGGAATAGCTTAAGAGCCAAGTGTTTAAAATTAGACGACTGAATTTCGCACAAAGTCTGTTCCGAGACCTTGTTCATAAATGGATTAACCTATGCAAGGCATTGAAAAGTTTGGTTAACCTGCATAATGCAACACTGCAATACAATTTTGCATAGACTCATGATGGTGACAAACTGATCTAGCTGCTCGTGCGACGTGGCTGGAGCCGAAAAAAATTTGCCATCAGTGGGGAAGGAAAAATGGGTGAAATGCTGAACAGTTCTTAAATTCATGATGGATTAATTGATACTTTGTTCAGACTGTACTAATAATGAAAACTTGGTAATAAGGTTGTTCGCATTAATGTATCATATCGTTCGTTTCATATTTCTTTAGCTACTCTTCGGCATTGTGCTCTGTGATGGCATAATTGGGAATGTCAGTGACCAAATCTTGCTATGTATTTTGTTCTAAACAGGTGAAAAATCTTGTGTGTGCCACCAATTAATTTTTATGCACAGAAATGCTTTTTGGGAAGAGGTGTGGTTCATGAGAGGGTGATTGGGGCCATGATGTATATTTGCTGTGCAGAGGTGTTTTGTGGAACGGATGTTTGTTATGATGATGATGTTTGAGTGTAAAAGTCATGGAATTATGATTTTGCTTCCAGGGAAGGCTCGCACAAAAAAGCAAGCCAAACAAATTTCTGCCAAGCTGATGATTGACAAGATAAGGGAACATCTGGCCATGGCCTCACCTTTGATCAGTGAGACGAGAACGGTGAAGCAAGCTGAGAAGGTTAGTGCATCCTTTTTACTGGTCTCCATACCTATTGTGCCACTCAATTAAATAGTTTAGATGACTCAAATTTATTAAATTTTTATCTGATACTCGGTTATCTAGTAAAGTATTCTAGCTATTCCATTTTATGTAGACTACAGAAGACTCTCGTTATTACGACATTCACGGGACTGAAAAAGCAGAGGTTCGTAATAACGAAGTTCGTATGAATGTTTCTTTTAGGAATCATCGAATAAAAAAAAACATACTTTGTCAAAATTTCTTGTCTCTTCAATCTCCTAAACTTATAATCTTCAGAGTCAAGTGTGTAATGTACGCGATTAAATTATGCACAAGTCCTCGATATACGAAGAAGATGCGTTCCGAGACCTTGCTCTTTAAGTTGATAAACCTATACAAGGCATCGAGAGATCTTGCAGAATGCAACACTGCATCACAATCGTGCGTTAACTCACGATTGTGACCAACTGATCTAGCTTGCAATGTAGCCGGTGCCGAAAAAATTCGCTTTGTGCGGGAAGAAAGAACGGGCGAAGCGCTGAACAGTTCCTGACTTCAAACCAGATTAAATGATACTTTGTTCAGCCCAAAGTGCGAGTTCCTGTACATCATGTCGTGTCGCATCGGCGAACTCCATAGGCACCAAATTTTAAATTTTGGGCACTCTTGAATTTTTTTAAACGTCATATCTCTGAAAGTTCATAAATCCAATGTGCGTAGGAAGAGGACTAACTGGACGTCCAATTTGCGAGCATTAATGAGTGGGTCACCATAATTCCACAGGAATGAAGCTTAGTATCTGATGTTGCGTGCATACTGAAGTACATATCTCCTACTGAATGAAGTACCATAATTGACGCTCTTGGGCACAATGCACAAGGAGAATTTAAATGTAGTGCAATGATGATAAAGTAGCGTAGTCTATTTCCACCTAAATGCCGTTGCCTACTACTAGTGGAACTTCGTAATAAAGTTCATTTTGTAATTGCCAGGACCGGATCAGATTCGTATTTTCAAAATAATGAAGATTTCTTATTAATTTTTATTTTACATTAGATTGGGTAGGCCTTTTCGTCGGGACCAACGACTTGCTTCGTAATAACAAGAACTTTGTAATAACGATGTTCATATTAACGAGAGTCTACTGTACAACATGGATCAATATGAGAATAGCGTGGCAAGTCCCATCCCAAGTTCGACTTCCCTCTCCGCTTCTCTACGAGGCCTACTTTATTTCATTCCAGCGATTAATCCTAATCTCTTTCTTCCCCTTTCTTGCTTGTCTAACACTCTCCCCTAATCTAACGCTGTTTTCAACATCCCCTCCCCACTCAGTACTCCCTACATCCACCCCTTCCATCTCCTCCGTATCTTAAGCTTTCTCTCCTCACCCCCATGTCCAGCACTTTGTGGTCAGTCTTCGTCAGCATCATCGTCTCAGTTCTCCCCTGAACCCAAATCCCTCAGGTCTTTTCCTTTCCTCCTTCCCAAGTGTAGACCATGCTTTGGCTCTGAATTGTGCTGTGCTCCCTTCGCTAGACTTTTCTTTTTACTCATACGTAATGATGCTCTCTTTCCTGTTCATGAATGTTTCCTTCGCTATGGCAATTGCTAAAAATGAAAAATAAATGGAGAATGTATTCCATCCCTGTGGTGGGATGACTACCCGAGTAGGGGAACATTGAAATTAAGCACTGCCTTTGCAAACATACTTGGGAGCTTGAAATGGCATTCATTAATTATTTCACTCCAAATCATGTCTGTATGTGTGATTGAGTTGTGTGCAATAGCTTTTCACGGTTATTCACTTCCATTCCCCACTTCGTATTGCGGGGGTGTATTGTTGCACTAGAAGTATATTTTGCTGTACAGTCAAATTAAACGAAATACCGTATAAGTGCGTGTAAGAGGCGCACCTTTTTTCCCAGAAATTGCAGCCGAAAATGAGGGTTCGCCTCTTACACAAACTTCTTATCTTCCCCCCCCCCTCCCCTTCACCGGTCGCAAGTCTAAGGGGAACTGAGTGGCCTTGGTTTTCAGTGTGAGTCGGTCATCTGAATCCCTAGGTCAAAAACAAGCGGCAGGCAGGGGAGTTACTCCCTTAGTAACGTATTTTTAAAATGCTCCTGTTTGAATTTCTTGTAAGCATTACGCCGTCACGTCGGTACCCCAGAGGTGAACATGGAAGATCGCGCAGGGTTTTTCGCTCCGGAGGGCACGCAAAATTTACTGCCACGAGTGGGCATCCCACGGCATTTATACTGCCCATAGTAATCGCTTATCAAACGTAGAGAAACGCGTAGTGTTGAAGGACATACCTGGTTAATAGTCAGCATCTGTCTTGCCATTACGCTGAGCACATGATTTTTCAAAAATCATCTGCAGACGCTAATATGAGGATTATTGCAACTGAAAATTATATTGGTATCAAAACCTGCGCTTTAAAAAATTCGAACGAGTGTGTTCATTGTTGGACTAAATTGTGGATGGAAGAAATCAGGAATGCTTATAAGTGAGGAGCGCGGAAGGAGAGGTCCAGGGGAAGGAGCGCGATCCCTCTGTCTTCGAAGCAAGCAACGAAATACGGAGGGGAAGGAGCGCGCGTGCTCCCTCCCCTCCGTATTTCAAGCTACGAGGCTATGAGTGAAGGAGCACGGGAAGAACACGTCCGATCTTGCATGTGACGTCGTTGTCTTCAAAGCAAAGGGGCGAAGGGGCAGCAATATGATATACGCAGTTTGCGTTGCCTGAAGTTTCCAGTCCGTCTCGTCTTGTTTGAATGCGCTTATGCTACTCTTGTTTCTTCCGAAATTGTCCTGTTTGGACTACAGGCGGTCCCCGACTTTCGTACACAATGCGTTCCCGAAAACTTGTACGAAAGTCGAATTGTACGAAAGTCGAACCATTGACTTCCATACTAATTAGGGGTTACGTTCCAAAAGAGCGGAATTTACGTATTAAAACTTTTTTTTCACGGAATTCATTTCAATTGACTTAATTTTAATAATATATTAATAAAACTCCTCAAATCATATAATTTATTTCGAAAATACGCAGAAAATGCAAATATAAGTTTAAAAAACAAGAACTCCGTTGGCTATCGAGTGAAACTTCCTCTTGGCGTTTAAGTTGACATTCCACTTATTACGTCCACTATAAATAAAAGGACGTATCAAGTAGCATAAAAAAATGTATTCGTTGAACCCGCACTCTGGATACCTTTTAATTTTTACACCAAAATTCGATGTTTGGCAGGTGACATTCGTGATCGCGTATGTTCTGCATGTTATTCAAAAAAGACAAAAGACAAACGGAATTCGGGTGATATGTCGTGCAATATCGTTGCTGAAGGTTTACATGAATTAAACAGCACTCAAACGGAAAAACACAATTAGAAAGAAGGTCTTACTAGTTTTATTGAAAGCTATTCGATGATGTCTAGTCAACGTCTTTTGAAAAATATCTTCAATGAAGGCTTTCCTCTTCTCTTGATAAAGGAGCCTATAGCAGGCAGTCTCTCTCCCAAATAAATCACCTAGATCAGAGTCAATTACCAACAATTCCCTTCATTATATACGTTCATATTGTTCGCATATACTGCCGATACTGCAATTTGAAACAATTGAATGTTGGGATGCGCAATAAACATAGCGGGAATTTTAAAAAAATTACAGACCAGCATTCGAAAGTCCGAATTTAGCGTACGAAAGTCGAGTAAAAGGTGTCACTTTTGGACGTACGAAAGTGGCGATTGTACGAAAGTCGAGTGTACGAAAGTCGAGGACCACCTGTATTTTGAATATTAGTAGTCTTGTTGTAACTATAAATCTTTGTGTCAAACAATTAGAGCTTAAAAAACTTAAATTCTGTCAGATATGCGTCGCGTTAGATCTCTTTCTTTTTTTGAACCTCGTGAGTGTCATTCAATTATTGAAAGCTATCGAGGTATCTTCAGGCTCAGTAGATGACTCACCTTTGGCCTTTTGGCCTCCATAAACTGGGAGATCGATCAAGGTCAGTTGGTGAGACGGGGAAGGGATGAAACACGTTTCGATTGTTCCCCTGTAACTTGATGTTTTCCTATTTTCCTGTGGGGTCTCGGAAAGGAAAAAAAACGGCAGAGGCATTGGCTGATGGAGGGCCGAGTGTGGTTCCGTTAAATTTACGATGTGGTTATTATCATATGGCGCTGAGATTGCCCCGATTGTTGTCCAAGCTCTTGGGAAGGTTCATGCTATGTGCCTGTCGTGTATTGCCTTAAAATTTTCACGGCTGCAATTCTATTGCAGTACTCCTGCGAGAGCATTTAAACTAAATTGTTCGTGAATAGGACAAGCATCGTAGAGCAACGGCGTATGCTAAGAGAGGATCGAAACTCTTTCTACTCTCTCTTATGCCACTATTACCGCCGCAGTTATCAAAATTTCCTCTTTCAATTAATATTGAAAGAGGAAAATTCGATAACTGTCGAAATTCCAGGCGTACTGGAATTTCGACAGTTATCGAATATACGTCTGCAACACCGCGGGATAGTATTAAAAAATGTTGCAAAATTTTTTTTCTTCATAGCTTTGATGCTCAAAATAGGGGTGCGCCTCTTACACACGCTTATACGGTATAACTGTGGCAATCCATGTTAGCTCAACCTCTCATCTGGGCTCACTCAGATTCCTTCCTAGTATGGCTCGTTTGGTACCCTTATAAGCAATTAAAAATGCACCAATTGCCTGAATTTTAGCATTAGTAGTAAGATAGTTTAAGGAATATCTACAGATAAACGGCTATTGCTCAGTCTCACCTTGTATATCGATGTATAAAAAACTGCAAACACTGACTGACTCATTGTCAAAAAAGATGATCACATCGGCAATATCTTGGGAGGTTTCATATGTTCAGAGGATCGTATTATGAAGCTGACGAGTAGGAAAGAATGAAAAATATTTTGAAGGAGTGACCTTTTTGTACCTGAAAAAATTTCAGTGTGCGTAACGCGATTATATGCTCAATTGTTTCACATTTTGTTATGCGATTATATCCTTCATTATAAATTTTCCATGATTTTTTGTGCTGATAAGCCTGTCTAGTATAGCTGCTATTGCACCATCAGTTTCAATCAGGTATTTGACTGTAAGGTGTCCATACATTTTTGATGAAGGAAGATGTAGAAAACATTCCATACAGCTGTTTCCTAATACACTCCCGATGATCCGAATGGGCTAATGATGTGATGGGGAGGGACGGCACTAATAATCGGAAAACACGGATAATCAAAACTTTCTCTTAAATGTTTTGTAGTGTTCACAATTTACGTAAAACAAACAATACATTATTATTTATGCAGTTATTCTGTTATTTAAGAGTGCTTAACGGACTCATTGAGAGCTTTCTTTGCCAGTTCGTGGTCTTTTTAGTGGCGATAACATGGTTTTACTCGTATTATTAATGCTCCATCTAAGGCCTGGTTTCGAAAACCACACATCCGTGGGTGCATGATGTCAGATACAGAAAAGTGGTTTGAACGAATGCTTCAAAACCACTGCTCGACGTCGGAAACTACACTGTCAGGCACCATGCGACGTAGTCGCGTCTCGCACAAGTTGCCCGCGTTGCAACTGCTGCGGGACATGTGTCCGTGATCATGGAGTGCGGTCATACTCTGTGAGGCTTGGAAAACAGGAACACGGTGCTCCCGTGGATGCAGCTTGGGTCTGATTGCTTCCGTTTTACGAAGGGATATAATGACTGCAGTGTATCCTGGTACATATTATAATGGAGTGATTCTGGTGATTTTATGTTCAGTTTTATTTTTTTATAAAGATCGCAGAAGAATTGAGCGAGAGTGAAAACATGTACGGATAATCCGGAACCCGGATAAACCGTAGCCGGATAATCGGGAGTCTGCTGACGTAATTTCTAAGTTTTTCAATGTGTTTATTGTGAAGATTAATGTTAATTCTCTCCTGCCTCTTCCTCGTTTTATGTACGTTTCTTATGTACGTTATGTACCTTGCAATTGGAGAGTTTGGGTGACGTGCTTTCATATCTGTCCACATTTTTCTTGCTATTCTATTCAAGTCATGTTATTCTGTTATGCTATTTATTCAGTTGTGCTGTTGGAATGAGTGTGAACCTGATGTTTTATTCCTCAGTGACTTTCTGGACGATGGTCTTTTCCTTGGTTATCATTACTTTTATTTTTATTATGGCAGGTGAAATTTGAGGAGAAAAATTATCAGGCTGCCATTGATGGCTACTGCTCCATCAAGGATAAAGATGGTGGGAGTTCAGCTGGCAAGAATGTGAGCCAAACGCTCAGCACGTCTCACCTGATGCTGCAAGAACTCTACGGTCCTCAGCTGTCAATTTTGAGAGGTGTAAGTGTGTGTGTACATAGTTGGCTCGATGGGGTATACCGTATATCTCCGAATATAGTCCCCCCTTTTTTTCCAAAAATGGCCGCGGAAAAGTAAGGGGGGGGGGACTATAATCGAGTGTAATCCAGTTTAGCATACTAAAGGTGACCATAAAGTTATAAATAACGGCATAAAGGCTAATGTTCTCGTAGTCTTTCTATTTGAGTATATTTATGAGGATTATAATCGGAGATATTAGTAAATACTGCCACGTTTTACCGGAAATTTAGACAATTTTTACCACAAATGTTGTAAAGATACGATTCTTCCGATTCAAATAGCATATCGAATATGCGTTTTCATGGAATCCATCGGGTAGCCGTTAATTTTTCTTGGAAAAGTATTGTTAGAATAATTCAATCGACACTGATCACTTAATGACGCAAAACAGTAAATAATTAAAATGAAAACTAAACACACACTATCATTACATCAATCGAACACTGGAATTGAATCAATAGTATATGTACCCGTCGCTCATTTAATAGTTACGCGATTTAAATAATTGCAAAAAATAAACAGATAAAGTGAACCTTTCGTGACGATTTAGCATTTCATTGCGTCCGTAGCTGCTATACGTCCGTGCGGTTCGTGTTTACAACCACTGCCTTTACCGCTTTCACAGAACAAGAATGCGCAATACAGTGGAACCTCGTTAAAGCGAGTACGGGCTATAGCGACACCACCGTTATTACGAGAGATAGCCAATGCACCGTCAATTGACCCTATAATAAGCGTGTTAAAAATTCGTTTTTACGAGACCCTTTCGGTGTTGGCTCTCACCATAGCGAGGGTTTCACCGCCGGAAGACTTTCATCAAGACTCCTTAACCTCTGTAACTGCTAGCGATCTCTTAGAAATGAAGTTAATGGAGTGCTCAGTCTCAAAATTATGTGGTAAACTGTCGTTCGATAAATATAATGATTGACGAAACAATGCTTTGCATGATTTTTATTCAGTGCGACGTTTATAAATTGTTTGAATAGTTAGTCGTTATTTGAGTAAGGAAATTAAGTGATTCAAAAAAAACATCGCCTTTCGTCTGGATTTATGCTTACGTTTATCTGTCACCGCACCACTCCTGTTCCTGTATATCTGTTCGCAACAGGTATATTGGCTATTACCGTATATCTCCGAATATAGTCCCCCCCCGAATATAGTCCCCCCCCCCAATTTTGAGACCTCAGTTTTGGGAAAAATTTTAAAATGTAAAGGAAGGCAATTTTTCTGTGGTTAGCAAGTTAAGATTCTAGATTCGATAAAAACTATTATTTTCTGTGAAGATTAAGAACAAATCTGTTCGCATATTTTCCATCACAACAAAATAACTATACCTAAAACACGTTGTGATCCATTGCATGTATCAGTAATTTATAGTTCCTTAACCAGATGTAATGAAGAAATGAGAAATTTTTTTAAGTATCCAAGGCTATTGTATTTTTTAAACCTTCACAAATTATTAATATTTTTGATTTCCAAATGACTACAGACAATGTCAATATATAAGCTTTAACTTAAAGCCCATAAACAGTATAGCATTTGGCCCTGAAACTTCCTTAGATCCAGTGTAACACACCCATCAAGTCATCACAAATCCAAGTGACCTGAAGAATTTAGGAAATCTAAATAAAATTGTGTTAAATAAATTATAAATATTATAAAAATATTGCTATCAAATGCCTGCTAAGCAAAACAATTAAACTACAGGACTTACAAATATCAAAGTAATAAAATTAAGAAATAAACTTTTTCCAACAAACATTAAAACTGAAAAAAATTATATCAATTTTCAATGCCTCGTCGCGAATCATTGCATAAGTTACACAAAGAGCTTCTGCTCTGCATTTGCGCACAAATTCGACGATATTTTCCTCTAATTCTTTGAATCTGCCGCATCGAGACCCCCGAAATGACTTCCGCGATGTATTAGCGCTTTGCTAGCGCTGTAAATACTATGATTTACGGCGTATTCTGCAACGGCTATTTTTAAATTGGCATCGAAACTCCGTCTTTGAAGGCCTCTAATCTGCGGCAAGATTGATCCTCATCTTTCTACTTGATCCATCACCTCACTGTTGAACGTAAAATTATTTTTAATAAAGAAAATATCGCGGAAATAATTGCGAAACGTTATGCAATGTAATTTATCGATCCTATTTACCCTGACGAATTGAAGATATTCCTCAATAAATTGATTACAATTTCGATGCTGAGTCGCTGTATTTCGATCAAATGCAGTAATGCCGGCGCTTCTGGTTTAAAGTCGTCGATTATTGCGCCTTTTCAGAAACAAATGCATCACCTATTGCGCATTCTTGTTCTATGAAGGCGGTAAAGGCAGTGGTTGTAAACACGAACCGCACGGACGTATAGTAGCTACGGACGCAATGAAATGCTAAATCGGGTTCACTTTATCTGTTTATTTTTCGCAATTATTTAAATCGTGTAGTTATTAAATGAGTGACGGGTACATATACTACTGATTCAATTCTAGTGTTCGATTAATGTAATGATAGTGTGTGTTTAGTTTTCATTTTAATTATTTACTGTTTTGCGTCATTAAGTGATCAGTGTCGATTGAATTATTCTAACAATACTTTTCCAAGAAAAATTAGCGGCTACCCGATGGATTCCGTGAAAACGCATATTCGATATGCTATTTGAATCGGAATAATCGTATCTGTACAACATTTGTGGTAAAAATTGTCTTAATTTCCAGTAAAACGTGGCAGTATTTACTAATATCTCCGATTATAATCCTCATAAATATACTCAAATAGAAAGACTACGAGAACATTAGCCATTATGCCGTTATTTATTACTTTATGGTCACCTTTAGTATGCTAAATTGGATTACACTCGATTATAGTCCCCCCCCCCTTACTTTTCCGTGGCCATTTTTGGAAAAAAAGGGGGGACTATATTCGGAGATATACGGTATTTGCTCCACCTCCGGTAAAGCGACAATTCGCTATAGCGAGTGTTAATTAGTGCACCGTGGGGTGTCGTTATATCGAGGTTGCACTGTAGGTGATGCATTTGTTTCTGAAAAGGTGCAATAATCGACGACTTTAAACCAAAAGCACCGGCATTACTGCATTTGATCGAAATCCAGCCACTCAGCATTGAAAGTGTGATCAATTTATTGAGGAATATCTTCAATTCGCCAGGGTAAGTAGGATCGATAAATTACGTCACATAACGTTTCGCAATTATTTCCGCGATATTTTCTTTATTAAAAATAATTTTACGTTCAACAGTGAGGTGATGGATCAAGTAGAAAGATGAGGATCAATCCTGCGGCAGATTAGAGGCCATCAAAGACGGAGTTTCGATGCCAATTTAAAAATAGCCGTTGCATAATACGCCGTAAATCATAGTATTCACAGCGCTTGCAAAGTGCTAATACATCGCGGAAGTCATTTCGGGGGTCTCGATGCGGCAGATTCAAAGAATTAGAGGAAAATATCATCGAATTTGTGCGCAAATGCAGAGCAGAAGCTCTTTGTGTAACTTATGCAATGATTCGCGACGAGGCATTGAAAATTTATATAATATTTTTTTCAGTTTTAACGTTTGTTGGAAAAAGTTTATTTCTAAATTTTATTACTTTGATATTTGTAAGTCCTGTAGTTTAATTATTTTGCTTAGCAGGCATTTGATGGCAATATTTTTATAATGTTTATAATTTATTTAACACAATTTTATTTAGATTTCCTAAATTCTTCAGGTCACTTGGATTTGTGATGACTTGATGGGTGTGTTACACTGGATCTAAGGAAGTTTCAGGGCCAAATGCTATACTGTTTATGGGATTTAAGTTAAAGCTTATATATTGACATTGTTTGTAGTCATTTCGAAATCAAAAATATTAATAATTTGTGAATGTTTAAAAAATACAATAGCCTTGGATACTTAAAACATTTTCTCATTTCTTCATTACATCTGGTTAAGGAACTATAAATTACTGATACATGCAATGGATCACAACATGTTTTAGGTATAGTTATTTTGTTGTGATGGAAAATATGTGAACAGATTTGTTCTTAATCTTCACAGAAAATAATGGTTTTTATCGACTCTAGAATCTTAACTTGCTAACCACAGAAAAATTGCCTTCCTTTGCATTTTAAAATTTTTCCCAAAACCGAGGTCTCAAAATTGGGGGGGGGACTATATTCAGAGGGGGACTATATTCTGAGATATACGGTATTTTGCGGTCGAGCGTTGCTCTGCAGGTCAGGGCAGTTGGGTTAATGGTTTGGTTTTGGATAGTGATAAATAACTCTTGATGAGGACTGTACATGCTTTAAAGTGATGCATCAGAACCTGAAAAACACCTCCCTATAAATCATTCCATCTCCGTAAGCTATACTTGATGAGGACTGTGCATTAGGGTAGGCCGAAAAAAGATTTTTTTTCCTGATCAAATTTGCCCTGTGCGGGAAAGTTGCGAAATGATATAAGGATCTCGCACACAAATTTTTTTTCAAATCGGATAATATTAACCACTGCCGCCCGAGCTCTAAAGTTTAAAATTTTGTGAAAAATCAGGCTGATTTCAGAATAAAACGGCTGTGAAGACGAATTTAATGAAAATATGGGATAATGGATAATATCAAAGAGTGTATACATGTTTATAGTTTATAAAAATGAAATTTGAAGTTTATTTGACAAAATATATGGTTCAAACAATGTCTATGAATTAACAACAAAATTGTAGTATAGACCACCCGCAAAACAAAACTCATTTTTGCATACGTTTCTAAAATTCCATTTTGGGGGCTAAATCGCAGTTAAAATGATATTTATTTCGATTGAATTTAAGTTTTTAGCAAGTCTTCATATGGTAGTTAATAATCCCACAAAAAGTAAAAATAAGGTGAATTATTTTAAATTATCATCAATCATAATGACGAATTACGTACCTGTGGAGCTATTTAAAACAAGAAATTCAACCAAGGCTGAGAAAGAACAGAACCTGAACACCAAGCATTACACTGAGTAGCTCTCTGTTAGTATCGTGAAGAAACTACCCAGAACTCACCACGAGGAAGTGGCTCGATTCACGATGAACTTTCCGTAAGTGTTGACCGCTTGGTTGAAGTTGGTACGGCTGAGGTCACTGATGTTTAACTTTGTCTTTATTCAGAATAAAGCATCGTGAGTTTAAACTTCCACGCAATATCGCTTTGACACTCTCAATTTTCAAAGAAATTGACCTCTTTCAATTTCTCTTCTTGGTTTATGGTTTTTCTTGATAACTTCTTGATTTTTCTATCCGCATTCCTATTTTTTTCCATTGTTCTCTTGGTTTTTACACTGTATGGCTCTATCGAAACAACTGCTGGGCAACTGCTGCACTGTATACTTCAGATGCAGAGTGCCTACGACTGCTGGGAGGGAATGAAGTCATTGTGTTTGAGACTCTGTAGCGGACCCTTTTATGTGTTTATGCTATTCATACGCAACTCAGCCACCGCTCCATTTCTCCCCCATGAATACCGAAACCTTGAAGGCTTTAGTGTAGACCTTCTACCTGGAAGTCAATCGCCCGATAACCTATGACGGCAAAAATTATGTCTCAAACCGTATTTCCACTATGTACACGCTTAATTAATTATCTAAATTAACTGCAGGCATCCCCCGAGTTACGTATGTCTCGACTTACGAAAATCCGTACTTACGTAAGTGATAACCGTATTTCAAGTGATTACATCAATTTTTGAATGGAGAGCGCGATGAAGTAGATATTCGCTCTTATACCCAATGGCAGAAAAAATATCGAATAGTTATCGAGATTTTTACGTGCTAAACAAAATAAAGTGACCCATTTTTTTTATCATTCCTCGAAGGAATTTTCATTTATTTCTGTAGAAAAATCGCTTATAAATCCCAGTTCACCAATCAACGTGAAAATTTGCAGTTCTAGCAATGGAAGTGGTTGCGCTCACTCCTGTAGGGTACAGCTTGTTACACTCCATACGCACCCCAACTCCGACTTTCAAACATTAGAAATTGTATCCTTAAGTTTGAACATTTCCATCTGTGGAATTAAAAGAAAATGAAGTACGAGCAGAAATCTTTATTGCGGAAAAGAATTAGTTGACACCCACGTGAAGGCATTGAAATTTTGAGTGTTAGCAATGAACGATGCGAAAAAGTGAAGAAAAAGTTGACACACGATATTAATTGCGTACTTGTTTACATGTTTCTGGCGACTGATTTACCGTGTTGTATTTTGCAAAGATTTTATTAAGCTGATTTTTCTCGTTCTCTCATATTGTGTGCCAATGTAAATGAATACTGCGTTATTGAAAGCTTTTCCCCACTAACTTTGTTGCAAGTTAATGATGGAGTTGGCTGAATAAAAGCTCACTTTTTATTAGCTTCGTGCATTTGAAATACTCTTCGATGTTTCCAGCGAAGTAATTATTCAAATGATTATATTTTCACATCATTTTATTGAGATATGAGAGAATGAAAGTATGTTTGTGTGCGTGAAAGATTGAGTGTATGTGCGTGTGAATGTGTCTAAGAATATAGTGATTTACTGGTATTTTTTTGTGTTATTTGCTCGTAATCCTTGAAACCCCTTGTGCATGTATTAACTGTGACAGTGAAACCACCAGATTCGTCAATCTACGTAGTATATAAAAGGCAGAAGATATAATGATTAAAGGCAAGTAGACAATGCAAACTATGGGCCCTTAGATCGCAGTATAACATAATGAATCAATTTAAGTATTCAGTTTAGTAATGTAGCGCTGAGATACCATACTTTCCTGAATCCATGCGATCGGTCAATTCGGGGAATAATGTTACGCATTTTGATTGGCAATGCTCGAGATGCAACTCTTAGACTATATTAATGTTTATTGATTTTATATCTAATAATGTAAGAATGCGCGGAAGAGTTCATGAATATTGCAGTGAATTGAATGAAGCTTCACCGAGAATTTACTGCGCATTTTTCAGCTGAGAATTCACCCCACCGATTGAAATCTCTGAAGCACTAACTCAGAATGTTCGACTTGGCAGAGTCCGCCTCTGGTGTTTGTGTTTTGAAAGGGAAATCCGTGAGGTCTCCGTAACCGTTCTGATACAACGGCCTTTACATTCATAATAATCAAAATAGCTGTGTTAACCAATATTTTTTCTGATAATTTAAAGTACTTTGATAGATCCAGTTATCCAAAATAATTGTGGCAGTGCTCAAATGGGATTTGCCATGGGGTGATCCAGTTACCCTCAAGTAGTGGGGTAAGTGGGGTCAACTGAGATGTGAAAATAATATTAAGGGTGTTCTATACGTCCGCGAAAAACGGCTCTGCAGACTTCAGTTTGCTCGCCATTTGCTCGCTTATTATACACTCTGGAGAGAACTTGTTTTGGATATGGTTTAAGCTAAGATTATTGTTCTCGGCTAGTGAAAAAGAAAATTTTGAAAAGCATTTGTTATTTAGTTTTTGTCGCTCAAAAACACCATAAAACGCCTGTTTTCTCGATGTAATTCTACCACGTAGACAACGCGATTTGAATTTTTTTTTTCGGTAGATGAGAACATTCATCCTTCTTCTTGGAAATAAGATACGTTTCATGAATCTCATCTTGGTAATAACTATGCTGTAGCTCAAATTCCAGAGCATGTTTTCTCAACGTCAAGCGCTTACGATCTTTTCTTCCATGGCGCTGCTGTGTGATCCCCCACTCTCGAGGAAAGAGCTTCCCACCCCACTGCAGTCTCTCTCACTACTTCCCCTCCAACGTCTCTTGTGTCCCCTCCTTTCTCGTCTCTCACCCATCGTCGGACCCCAGCAGGCCAACAGTTTTTTTTCTTTATAATCCGAAGCCCTGTGTTGTGTTGCGAGCGGTGCGTTTGAAACGGGGGGGGAGCGCGAGTTTTTCAAGTTTTCTGTTCTCATGCAAGGAAAGTGACAGGAAATCTAAGAGGAAGAAGAATATGAAAACCAATTGAGGAGGAAAGAGGAAGCATATATTTTGTGGGAAGGTAGAAAAGGAGTACTAGGAATAATCCTTTTTAAGTGTGCTACATTATTAACAGTTTTTATATCTTTAGACACGTATTTTCATCCACGTATAATCTGTAGAAACGTGATGCAGCTAATAAATAGTCTATCAAATTATTTTAACTATTTTTGGCATTCCAAACCTACAACAAAAGATGCTATTTACACTGTAGAGGGAGAAACTGCTTTAAATTAATTACTTCTCGATAATGTATTGGCTATGACTATAATATATTAATTTTTTGTAACCAAGCATTGAAAATAAGATGAATATAGAGAATATACTGCACATTATGAGTTAGGTTCTAGGTTACACCATTGCCTTTTAAGTTCTTGCCGACGCTAACCAAGAATAAATATTTCACCGAGTAGGTAATATATTGTGCATACCTTCATTTCGTGTCTAAACATTTTCAAAAGTAACCGTTATGTCATCAAAACACGATATGAAAAGTATCACGTTGATTTATTTGTCTTCGATTTCCGACGTATATGTTTCTCGATAACTTGCAACCGGGGGAGAAAACTTCGATAAGTTATTTTCTTATAAAAATATTCTTATTATTAAAATTACTATTATTAATTATTACGTGAGTCGCCGAAAAGAAAGAATTTGAACTTGAACCAACGTATCACTAAGCAGGGGTTGATGTTTGGTCGATGTAATACAGCGATGACGTCTAGATGACCAAATTTAATCGTAAACTATCTCCTATTTGCGTAAATATGCTTTTTGTAAGCAAAAATAGATACATGAGATCCAATAAACCTGCGAACCAGTTTTACAAGTATAAGACAATAATTTTACTTGTGTAGCGGGAGTGACGAGAAAACAAACAATACACACGGATAATACTCGAATGTGGGATATTTATTTCGCTCGAGTGAATTATGCAAACTAACTTCGCGTTATATTTCTCACCAAAAACCTGTTTCACGTGCTGCTTACACTCTTCTGAGCGACTGATTCTCTCAATGAATGGTTCTCACTACAGGTCGTAATGAACCGAAACTCTGATGATGAATGCAACATTTCTCGGAAGTGGGCGGCAACTTCCGCGATTTTTCAATTCTAATTTTGGTGAGAATGACTGAACGAGGTAGTTAGTTTTTTTTACCCATCCATCGACCGAATTATTAACTAAAATTACGATTTCGTGTCAGAGTAAACGACCACATTGCGATATAAATATGCGAGACTTCATGTGAAATACTAGTGCGCAGGATCAGGTAGACTCATTTAATTTAACTGTTGAAATTCTTCGGCATAATAATACGTCTAGAAATTTATGGCAACTAAATGTAATTTCATTATAAATTCTTCAGTTTAAAATGATACTAACATCACCGCAGAGCGGTTGTAGTCATTGGGAAGAAACTAAAATTTCTCACGAGCATTACCAGATCAATTTCTCTCTACCCCTCAGTACACTGTATGACCCTTCCGGGATGGCACCCTGCACTGAAGTTAGGTCTTGTACTTGTTGTTTCCCATTTTTTAAATTTCGAAGGGAATTTTTGTTCTTATACTCCACTATTATTAAACATAAATGAGAATACATATATACCATGACTGTTATTTGCCACGAAAAAAACATTTCGCTAAGCCGGGATTCGAAGCAAGATCCTCCCGATTTCCGGTCAGTTACATTACCAAGTAATTTTTTTCTAGGCGAATCTTAGACACAAGGAAAAAGAGAATCTCATATTCAAGTAAAAAGGTTGCTTCGCTGTATAATTGGTAGCATATTTGACCGGCCATCGGGGATATCCGGGTTCGAATCCCAGGTTAGCCAAATGGTTTTTTCATGTCGAATATCATACTTGGTGTATTTAACTATGCACTCGCGCGCGTGACTGCGTACAAAGCTGCTTGTTCGATGCAGTATTTTGTATGAGTGAGAGCACAAAACCTTTTGCATGTGACGCTGGAATATCCTCTTTCATAAATAACTCTAACCATTGTACGGAAGATAATATTTAGTTGCCGTTCCATGCTTAACAACTTTATTTGGTAGAATGATTAATGGTTTTCAAACGCTCTACATTAAAACATATACTTACTTCAATTTACAAACAAAATCCGAAGATTCGAACGTGATGGAGCGGAATTTTTCAATATTGAAATAAACACTTGCAATTTTCCACGGCTAAAAGAAAAGTTATTGTGGCCTAGATTTCAATGTTATAACAACATCTTCAACGTACAAATGGTGTGTAATTAATTCAATGTATCTTCTTGGGACTAAGCCATGTCTGATTACGAAGAAATGGATTCGACTTTGCCAACGTTTGGCCCGCTTTAATTTCGTAGGGGATAAATTGTTTCTAATGCCTATACTAATTTACTTTGAAAAACTGCGAGAAATATTCCTCCTTCCGTTAATTATATAAAAGATAAGGAGCATACGATTGAAATTCAGTGGAAAAGGTTCCGCCCTAAATAAATGGATAATTATGGTAAAGCTAGAGACTAAGCCGGTAGATACCGTAGTGGTACAAGTTTACATATCTATGACGGACTACTAGGATGAAGAAGTCAAAGGCGTCTACGAAGATATCACAGCAGTAATCAAATATGTGAGAGGTGAAGAAAACCTTATAATTTTAGGCGATTGGAATCAAGGAGAAGGCTTTGGGTGTCAATATAAACGGAGAAAAATTAGTATGCTACTATTCTCTGACGACGTAGCAGTCATAGCCGAGAGAGAGAGAAGAATTTTAAGAAGCTTTGACGAATATAGAAAAGAATTTGGCCTGATATCGTTTGAAAATTAACAAAAGGAAGACTACGATATTAGTATGCAGCAAAAGAGAGGAGGCTAGGACAAACATTAGGCTAGGAAATCAAATGCTAGAAGAGGTGAAAGCGTTTTCTTACCTGGGAAGCCGAATCACCAACGATGGACGAAGGAAGAAAGGAATAATCAATAGAATAGCGCTGGCGAAGAGGGTTTACTACAAAAAGATGACTGTTCTTACATCTGAGATTACAAGAAAAGAAGTAAGGAAACAATTCATCATATGCTCAGCAGAGAAGTCAAAGAGTGGAAGCATTCGAAATGTGGTTCTACCGAAGAATGATGAAGATAAAATTGATCGAACGTGTAAGTAATGAAGGAGTGCTAAGAAAGTGGGAGAAAAAATAAGACTTTTAAAAACCTTGAGCAGAAGATGGGACAACTTACTTGTCCACATCATGAGACATGATGGCCTGATGAAAACCATCTTAGAAGTACAGGTGGAAGGGAAGAATGGCAAGGGACGGTCCCGAATGAGTTACATTGGACAGGTTATAAAGGGTGCAAAAGAGAAGAAATATGTCGCTATGAAGAGGCTAGCGGATAGGAGAGAAGATTGGAGAGCTGCGTCAAATCAGTCTTACAATTGTCAACTAATAATAATGATTTCATACCTATAATCCCTTGGTACCTAGAAGAGCAGAAATATTCGGAAGCATACTAGTCCAACAACGTTTACTATTGCCCAAACGTAGCAGTATGAATTTTGTCAACACATTGGCATTAATATCTATTACTGGAGTAAGAGAGGGATTCTTCTGTAGGACAATATTGCATGTAATTATTTTTTATTTTAAACTACATTTTCATAGCATTACAATTAAAATTCTCTCTCATTTCACAGGCCTGTATTGTCGCCTTTCGAACTCAAAAGGTCTTGTTTATTGAAGTGAGGAACAGATATCTACTGCTGTATTTGTGCGAGAAGTAAGGATACAAAATCAGAGGTGAAAGGGCTATGCTACAAAAATTGGAGCAAATCCTCGTCAGCAATGGAAGCTGATATATCAGTCGAAGGGTTCGAACAGCAGCGTTACGAAGAAATTGTTTGAAGTACTGCCCTACGGTATCAACTGCCCAGTAGTTAAGAGTGCATAAATCATTTATAGTGCAACTACTGCAACAGGCTGAGGGACATCGCAAAGAAATCAATCATAATACGCGAAGGGTCGCTTTGCGTCATAAAAGGGCGACAATATCCCACAGAAAGGAACACCTTTTCGTTCTTCGGCCGACACTGTAATTTGAGCAAAGCTGATCATTTGAATCCACACCCCCTTGATAGTATTGTAAAATGATATAATGTCAGGAAGCATTTTGTTACCACTTGAGGCAGTAATACTTGCGTCATGGATAATGGTAGAAATAAGTACTTCATGGATTTTATTGAAACGTAGGTATTACAACGCGGAAGTGTCGGGAGTAGAGCCAAAAAGGGAAGGAAGGATTTAAGACAAGGGCGTACCCAGGGTCATAACTAGGGGGCAAGCCATGGTCTAGACTCCTACAGGGAGCGCAAGCCAAGTTGTGACATTTTAGCATGGAAAAGGTGAATGAAACAAATATTTTAAGAAAATTATAGCAGCGCTTTTTTCGTTTATGATATTATTTCCTAGAAAAATATTATTATTTTAATTACATATCTTATGCTAATGCATATAATTTTCCATGGGTTAAAAGAAAAGTTGAATACTTTCGTTTTAATTCAGTACTGATTTTTCTTAAAGACATTTGCGATTTTTGCTTCTGGAGGGGGGGGCAGCTGTCCCCCCTGCCCCTCGTCCATGATGTAAGGTTCTATTTTTTATTGGGGGAAATTCAGGAGGAACGTCTGCTTTATTCTTACTCATCGTCATTACTATAGCCAATCTTTTTTGAAGAAGTTCTACTGCTAAAGGCATGCTGGTACACCAACTGTCAATGGTAATATTTCTTCCTCTGCATTCAATGTGCTCTGCTAAGCGTTTGACAATTTCATGAGGTGAATTGGATTCTTTGAAAGGGCATCTGACTACGTGACCATATAAATTTCAATTTTTAGGTAAAATTTCCTAGCATCCACTACAGCAATTACTTCAATACCATATTTCTTTGGCTTTTGGATAGATACTGCGTTAAAGAACATCGGCCTCGAAATGGTATAAGTTGCTCAAGGATCGTGATGTACTCTGATGGTGTATTTGCAAATTCAAATTTGTTGGATATTTTATTAATGAACTCAGTAACTGCGGCTTAATAGCCACTTTTCTTACTTTCTAGTCTAGTGCTGAGGTCATAAAAACTAATGGACCGTAGAAAAAATCTGATAGCTCAGTGTACGGGAAAAACATTGATAGACTTCTTTGCTCCACATCTCCCTGATATCAACATAAGAAATTTCATACGCACCTGAGAGAAAAAGGAGACCAATAAGAGCCAGTTATTCATCTTCACTCAACTGCCTAGTATCACGATCCTTTGCATAATTTCCAGAAACAGAATTAAAGTAGAGATTTGTGATTTTCACAATTATAACTAATAATTCTGCGCAAAAAGAGGCGAAATGCTGATGATTCATTACACACACTTAGCACATGGATGTATTCCAGGAAGATGAGTCATCGGCGATTTCATCAAGCCAAATGCGAGCGAATGAATTTTAATCGTCTTCACGATGGATCGGAAGAGAGAATAAATTGTAACACTTTCGGTCGCATCGGGTCAAAACGTCGGTTGCAGCAAAACTAGGGAACACTTTGAATATTAAACGTTACTTCAGTCAGAATTACAAGAAATTAGAGATCAGAAAAACTCTAGTTCGAACGGCATCATTTCGTTAAAAAAACATCGAAGAAAAAGTCAACATGACCCGATGCGATATATTCAGGGTTATTGGCTTTATTAAAGCTGTATGTGATGTCTAATGCAATATGCAATTTATGATTTTCTTACCATATAAATCAATAAATATTAAAGATGATTGAAAATCAATGTTCGTTCATTCATTATTTGTCATATTTCTCATTAGTGTTCTCCCTGTAGTGCTATGATTACCGAATAAACATGTTTCGGAAAGTAAATGTATTGAATACACGTTTTCAAATGGACGTGGGTGATTACTATTTCATTCATACTGAGGAATAACGTAAAAATGTAAAGTTGTACGTTTAAAAAAAGTTTCACTAAGTACGCGCATTTCGGTTAGCGTAATTGACTTTTACCATGCTTTGAATAGCACTTAACAATTTTGTGATGTGAACGTTGACTAGCTCTCCCCTTCGAGGGATATAGGAGATAATAAGGAGAGAACTTTGCAAGTAATCGCCTTTCTTCATAGAAGCCGGCCGTACTTCCCAGCCTCGTCGAGAGCGTGCGTATTTGGATTCTTCCGAGAAACGTCAACCGAGTGGCTGAGATGGGACTAATGCCACTAGAGAGCAAAAATCAACCTCCGAATCCCGACCACTCTCAATATCGCACCTCCGCAGTGAAATTTGATACAGCGCCGGGTGTTTTTTTTCGGTCGGAGCGAAGCTCGACCCCTCGTCCTTTCCTTTTTTTTTCCTTTGGTCAGCGACTACTCCCCTCCACCCAAGGAGGCTTCCCATTCCACAGGCCGTAGCGGCCGACTTCGCAACTAAAATCCGGCGACGGTTGAATTTGGATTTTTGAATTAGGATAGAACACCCTTAATATAAAATATTGTTTAATGGTAGTAATTAAATTCAAGTCACATGATGTGCTAGTCATATTATTGTCAAATCGACGTGTTTATTTTCACCCATTCACTGGAGTTATCTGTACAATAAATACATATTTGAAAATGAAATGGTACTATCACATTGAAAAACTATGCCCCAGTTACCCCCGAGCACCATATACTGTAAAGAATGTCAGTGTTTCATCAATGCAATCAATGTTTTTCCTCTATTTATGTCTTTATTACGACAAGCCAGTGAATGGTGTATAGTGGAGATGATATTAATTCTGAATGAAAGGATGTACGAACTACAGCTGAATATCTCAGGGAATGCACCTGCTAGATACTGGCAGGATCTTCGATGCCTCAATGACTGCTATGGTGTAAAATGTTTTCAATCATCCAAATTCCTTGCTTTTGGCATTTTGATGTCTTGTTTTAATTAAGATAGAGTGAGAAAAAATGGTGAAAGTGAAGGATTTGTTGGCATCTTCACGTAAGAAAAGGAAGAAAAATGCAAAATGACTATACAGATGTGAATATCCTTTTCATTGCTAAATTTCAATGCGAAGATTTTTCTCTGACGTAACTTGTATTTTCCTCCTTACGTGTACTGAGTTCTTTTGGGGAATTGTGATTTTGGGTCCAAGTGTTTCCATTGGTTAGATGGCTGGCAAGTCAATAAGTAGCCAGCAGAGAGAATGATGCATTTATTTTTGGAAACCACTCTTGTAACACTCTGCTTGTCTTTGCTTTCAGTTTGCGTTGAGCCACACACCCAAGGAGACTTTGGAGAAGTTTGCAGAAGGGAATGACCTTCCTCTTGATTACATGTTCATGAAATCTAATCGTAAGTGCACTCTTGTGTATGCTGTGTGGCTGACTCGAGCAGCTCTTTAACATTATTTCCAAACACTGCTTCTGAAAAGTGACTTCCCACACAGTTAGGCAAAGTGGGTTTCAATCAAGGCTGATGCTGGCTGTGAAAAACTCTGGTGGCTCAGTTTGGATTCAAACCAAAGTCTCTTAATTGCCACTCCTAATTGCAGTGGTTTGCAGGGCAGAATTTTTGGTTTCTGGTCAGGTATTTTTTTTCTCCCTTGGGTGGGGTGTGGCCTCTAGTTGGGTTGTATCCTATCATAAACCTCTTACTTTTGCGGAATCTTCTGCTTTTATCGATAACGATTTAATTAGAAGCTAAAACTATTTTCCTAACTTAAATTTTTTCATAAACGCGAGATTTTTCCATTTTTCTCAAATCTACATTAAATTCAACCTATTTTTAGAAGATTCCATGGTGAATAAAGAATGAAGGTGAAACTTTGAATTTTTGTTGAAAGGATAAATTTTGTCTGATGCCTGAGAAATCTTTAGCTTACTCAAGAAACTGAAAAAATTACCCGGGTAATCTCAGTTGTTGTTCAATGGTGTTTTTGAAAGAACAAGTCGTGGGTTGATGTACGCGTTGGCCTAATTCTGCTCTCCCTTGTACAGTTGGGAATGCATTGTGCGCTGCTAGTCTGGGTACCACTCCGGAGTTGGTGAAATTTGGTGAAGGTCCTGACAAGAGTGCAGCTGAAGAGATGGCGTCGGTCAATCTTCTTCACGCTCTGATGATGATGATCGGGCGCTGCGAGGAGGAGTGACCATAATAATAATAATAATAATAATATCTTTATTTGCCCAACGATCTAGTACATTCGCAATGGTCAAGATATAAGGCACGTCAATAATACATGTAAATACAGAAAAATACAGATATACATAATTAATCAGGAATAATTACCTGTTAACATAAAGAGTTAAAATGCATCACCTAAGTATTCATCAACTGAATAATACATTTTAGCCAGAAGTAGTTTTTTTAACTTGGCTTTAAACAAATTAGAATTATTTACATTTTTAATCTCCTTCGGTAATTTGTTAAAAAGTTTGATGCCCATTTCTGTGGGCCCCATTTTAGTAACTCTGGTGCGTACAAAATTGTGATGAATATCACTTTGCGATCTAGTGTTATGGCTATGTACACTGTTATTGAAAGTGAAATTTTTCAGGTTATTCTTTATATACATAATAGTTGACAATATATATACACACGGAATGGGTAGTACAAGCAATTCTTTAAATATTGGTCTACTGGGAGACCTATAGCCTTTATGAGCAATTATTCTCATGGCCCGTTTTTGTAGACAGAATATTTTAATGGATTTATAAGTTGATCCCCAGAAAATTACACTGTAAGTAACATGTGAATAAAAGTCACTGTAATATAGGTTTAATAAAGTTTTCCTTTCCACTGTGGAACTGAGCTGTCTTAACAAGTAGCAAGTAGAACTAAGTTTGCTGCTGATATATACAATGTGGTCTGCCCAGGACATTTTGTAATCCAGATGTATTCCTAAGAATTTACAGTTATCCACTTGATCAATAGGTTTACTGTTCAGACTTACACTGATGTTTTCTGATCGTGGGCCACTGGTCTTAAAGTGCATTAAATTGCTTTTGTTAGGGTTAATAATTAAAAAGTTATCCTTTGACCATTTACTGATCTCATTTGAAATTAACTGAGCTTGATCAATCAATGATTGTTCAGAATTGGATGACACTATCACTGTCGTGTCATCAGCATATAAAACTGGTGTATTATTTTGATTACAAGATAAGGATGATGAAAGGTCATTTGCATATAATAAAAATAATAGTGGACCAAGAGTTGATCCTTGTGGAACACCCACTGTTGAATGACGAGCAGTTGAAGTATATTTGACTCCATCAAATTTTATGGTCACCACCTGAGATCTATTGTGTAGATATGATTTTATCCATTGATGCGGAGTACCCCTAATGCCCAATCTATAAAGTTTAATCAATAGCTGGTCATGATTTACAAGATCAAATGCTTTCGTAAAATCATAGAATAAAGCCATAGTTTCATTTCTATTATCAATGGATACCAGTATTTTATCAATTGCATGAGTAATAGCAGTAACTGTGGATTTTCCTTTTGTAAACCCATGTTGATTACTAGAAAGTAGTTTATGTTTGTCTAAAAATGATACAAATCTTGAGTAGACTATTTTTTCAAAAATTTTGGAAAATGCATTTTGCAGTGCAATTGGCCTATAGTTATTCAAATCATCAGTATTACCTTTATTCTTATAAGAGGGCACAATCTTAGACACTTTGAGTGAGTTTGGAAAAATTCCAAGTCTCAGAGATTCATTAACTAGATGCAGAAATGGAGACTTAATCATATCATAGCTGAGGTATATTACATTACCAGGGATCTCATCAACACCAGAACTATAACTGTATTGGCATGAATTTGCTATTACGGACTTTAGCTCTATTTCATTGGAGGGCATCATAAAGATAGAAGGTGCCTTAAACGCAGCAGAATTAGTGCCAGGACTTACATCTGAGGTGTCAGGTAACAAACTAAAATGCTTATTAAAAGCATCAGCTAGATCATACATACATTTTGACTTTTCACTAGAAGTGAATTGAGAGCTGGGTAAGACATAGTTTTTATCTTTGTTTTTGGCACTATTTATAATTTTCCAAGCAGCTTTAGTTTTATTAGTAGCTTTAGATAAAGTTGCATCATTATATGTTTTTTTAGCTTTCGAGAGAAGTCTGTACTGTTTTTTCATGAGTTTGTAATGGTCTTTGCTTTTGGAACTACCAGACAATTTTGTTTCATATGCCAGTTTTTTAAGGAGTGATGAGTAGAATTTTATATCATTTGTGATCCAGGACTTTTTTTGTCTAAAAGAATGTATTTTTCTCGTTTCCATAGGAAATGACACATTAAAATGGTGCAGATAAACTGAGTAAAAACTATGGAGACTCTCCTCAAAAGATTTAGCATTAAAGACCTCTGACCAGTCCTGGGAATTGAGAGACAGTAGGAAATGTGACATATTCTGGTCAGAAAAGTTTCTTTTGATTTGGCACTTTGCTTCAGGATTTGCATTGTATCTAAAGGTAGCAATTAAGGGAAGATGATCTGAGATATGCTCATGAGTTACCTGGGTGCTCACATCTTTGAGGTCAATGTTGGTTAGGATGTTGTCTATCACTGTTTGAGTGGAGTGAGTAACTCTAGTGGGAGCAAAGTTTGTTATTTTGATATCAAAAGCGGCAAGAATATCTAAGAAATCAGTTTTGTCTTTTGTATTGTGGAGTAAATTGCAGTTGAAATCACCGGTTATTATAATTTTAGAGTACCTGTTACATTTATGAATTTCTTCAATTAATCGTTGAAATTTATCCAGAAACACCCGGAAATCAGTGGATGGAGATCGATACAGTGAAACTACAATGAATTTACACTCGTCTTTCATAATTTCAACAATACAATACTCAAAAATTTTATCAGTCGATCTTGGAAAATTCGTACATTTAACTGGTGTGTGGCAGAGTGATTCTTCCAGTAATATAATTACACCCCCATTTTTATAGTTTATACGGCAGAAAACATCGACAGTGCGATACCCTGGGAGTTTTATTGCGCATATTTCTTCTTGGTTTAACCAGTGTTCACTTAAACAAATCACATCCGGTTTATATTCACTCGCGAGCACTTCAAGTTCAAGCAGTTTATTGCGAATACACTGAATATTCAGATGTAGCACTTTTATCTGCGAGTCAACTATCCGGGAAGGGGATTCTTTGTTGCATTCCGAAAAAAATATCTGTCCACCACTACACCTTCTGGCCACACGTCATTGTCAATTAGGACGTTGCCGATATCGGGACTCACAGATACCCGAAATGAGGCATATTTATTATCCCTTACCTTAAGCTGTTCGATGTCTAAGTCCTTACTCGATGACCCAGGAACTACTTTTACGACAAAATCAGACACATTCTCAATTGTGGTCTCTGGAAGAAACCTCCACACATGCAGATGCGTCTTCCGTGGAACTGCCGACAGGGTACACACTGAAGGAGGTTTGGTACCAACGGCCAGCGGGGTTTTCCTGCGACGTCTCGATTTCACTACTGTGTAACTATCACCATTATCAGGAGTTTCCCTCGTTGGATCAATCTTTACTAGATTGACATCTTTACTCGCATTGGAATCAATACTAACTGTTTTGGGGACAAAGGTCACATGTTTGGTAACATTCCTCAGTTTGGTAGTTTGCTGAGGATTTTTACTATAATCTACTCTAATCATCGATGAACTTTTTTGCACAGGATTTGCTGGAGGATGGACGGCAGGCACAGGTTTGAACGTAGAGAGTTCTTGAGTGCACACTACTTTGTTAGCGTACGTCGAGCTGTTACTTGAGTCCACCTTGGATCGAAGTTCGTTCTTTAATGACACTATTTCATTCTTTTGCGATTCAATTAATTCTACACAACAAGAAACATTGAATTGTAGTTTAAGAATTAATTTGAACATGTCTTCCTGTCTTTTATGGATCTGGCTTAATGAGTCACATGGCGGCGAGTCACATGGCGGCGAAGTCACACATTTTTTGCAGCGATAAAGGAAATTTTCACTGTTAATCACTGAATTAGCTAACGATTTAGAGACACCAACGCATCCTAAATGAAAGATATCATTACAGCCATATTCGCACGATAAAAACGTTTGGTTTTCGCCAATTACTTCGGAGCATAACGCACAAGCTAGTTCACTATCCGCCATCTTGAATCCACTCCTATCATAAAGCGCAGCAGCTCTGCGCTTTTTCAAATAATGGTGGTGCAGTCGACCACCATGTGGAGAGCCTTTATTTTTTCTGGCTGTGCTTGAAATGCATTTACATATATCTTTTGTTCTCTTGCTGACGAATTAAATTTATCTATGTTTTATATAACACTAAAGAGTGATTATTAACGACTTTAGCTAGGATTGTCCCTCAACCGGGACTCGGAATCCAATCCAACCTTTATGGACTTGCAGTCCATGGTACCTTGTCCAGGGATCATCCTCCATATATAACCAATAGTTAAAACAATTGCGGCTGTAATAAAATACCGTTTTGAAAGACTTAAACATGCGGACAATGGTGGTCCAGTGCTCAGCACCCAAGTCATGCACTAGGAAACTTCCTCTTCATCTCTTTGGGATTTTTATTTCATGTAAGCCTGTGGTCGGAAACTCTTTCCTTCCGCAAAACTTTATCTGCTTTGAGGTTTAGATTCATTAATTTTGGATTTCTTGGAATGCAAAGGGAAAAAATTAATCATTAAGTATTGGAGATTACCAATGAATAGACACATGCAAAGGGTGACATTGTTGTTTCATCACCAAAAGTGGAGTTATTTTCCCCTGAAATAAATTTTATTTTAATGGCAATACAATTGATCCTAATTACGTGCCATTCTCATTTTAGGCCCACCTAATTTCATTTATCATTGCATTGACTGGGTAAATTTATGCAACAAATCTGCTGTCTAGACTGAATGCACATATGTGCAAGTTAGATATTTTCAAGGAAAAAACATGGATAAGGTGGTACTAACTGTTGAGTTTTGGAGAAGTAAAAAACGTGAAGTGGAATGAATCCTAATGCATCATCTAAAGAAATCACAGCATTTCCTATTCATTTGATCGCTATTCATGAAATACAAATGTGTTCTTATGCATTATGGAACAGCTGTAGTCAGTTGAACAGAACAGCTGTCAGTGTAGACAGTAGATTAGTTGGATAAATTGACCCTAGTCAATGCTATGACAAACTTAGTGCTCGTAGGAGGGCCTAAAATGAGAATGGTACATAATTAACATCAAATGGAAAGCATTAATATTTCAGTATTCAAGAAAATAACACCAGACTAGCCACTGGCAATCCTTTACGGTCACCTGCAAGTGCAAGTTAAGTATGAAAATTCCACAAGAAAAATCATTTGTCTTGTTCTGAATTCTTACCTACATGTCCAGAATCCTCTCTGGATATTCTACGACATGAACTGCTAAGGAATCATATCTTCTTCCATAGCATAGTTTTTATTTCAAAAGCACATAAAAACAAGTAAATATTTTGCTTACTAATGGTCTAATGCAGCTTCTAAATTACATAATTTAAAAAAGAAGCTTCAACATATTAGATTAACCATTGTCTAATGTTTGCATCATCTACCTTGTAAAGTGGAATGTTTAATGAAGGCCTCTGGTGTTTCCATTGAAAATGCATGAGAGCATATTTCTTCCTGGTTGCTTATAGAGGTTTTGGTGTAGACGCTTGTGAAGTTCCACGTCCATTAGCAGATCATAATCAGCATTAGAGCTTTGTTAATCTTTGAAAATGTGTTTTGCACAGCTGTCCTTTCCTTCCCACAAAACAGTGCTACCAAAAAAGTATCCCAATAGTATATCGATTTTGCTGTTCAGCATTACACTTTCAATGTCATCAATAATCTGCTTTGCATTGTTTCGCTCAGTTTTGCCTCCTCCTGTAAAATAGGTTCATTAAATCTAGTATTATGACGGAAAATCAGTAAGCAGATGACTTAAGCAATAGTAGGGTACTACTTAAAGCTAGAGGCGCGCAAAAGCCGTTCCGCTCCCGCTCGAGTCTCGCTCTCGGGAGTCAAACTGGTAGTCTCACTCCCGGGAGCGAACAATCCCGGATTGCGGTCTCGGGAGCGAGCGGGATTGAGCTCTCGTCGCTCCCGGCAATTTGGCGGATAGCACATAGTATGTGCTATCCGTCAAATCTACTAGCTGGCTTTCTAGCAGACTTACACGAACCCTCCTTGTTGAAGTAATTATGTTAAAATCAAGTTGAATTCCTAAGTTTATTGTTTAATGCAGAGATGGCGCTGTGATGCCGATTTTGTAGATATGTACTGTAATGGTTCAAGCCCCATTACAGTGCATTTCCACTCGGCGCATTTTCTTCCCCACCAGTTTACCCGCTCGTTCCACGACCTTTCCCAAAACCCCCACCCCCAAACCAGGGCCCGTGGAGGAAGGCGTGGATGAGTAAGAGGGGATGAATGTGTTTTCGCCGATTTTTGTATGGTTGTGTGTGTGTGTGTGTGTGTGTGGGAGGAGGGGAGCTCGGGTTTTCCCTGAATGAGTGGCGTATTACTCCTCCCTCCCTTCATTGTGCATTACCCCACCCCTAGTTGAGGTATGATAAAAAGGTGGTGCACGAAAGAGAACGAGAGAATTCCTAAGTGACTGTCGGGCGGAGCCTATGCCCAAAATCAGTGCGACGCACGGCAGGAGGAGACAAGGGGCCCAAGTATTTTCAGAAAGACTGATCTGGAAGAAGAATCCCCCCCCCCCGTCCGAAGGAGCAAAGGACCAGCTGAAGAGGACGCATTATCTCCGTTCCGGATGCAGCTTCCTCCAACAAGGGAGAAAGGAGTGCAGTAAATGGAAAGAGAGAGTGTTGGATCCAACCTGGTCGAGACTCGGACTACGATAAAGTAAGATTGCAGCTATTCCCCCCCCCAAAGCCCCCTTGTGTCTCCTGCCAAGCCAAGTTAAGACAAACAGTCACGGAACGCACCCGTTACATAAGTGAAAGTGAAATCAGTCACCAAGTACAATTAACGTTCGCACCCCAAATTTACATTCGACGGGATGGACTATCATTTACCTCCCCAGTCAAGAAATCATTGAATTTGTATCATATTTACGTGTTCACCACCGAACTTTACTTTGTTATCATCATTTTCTATATTGATTTTCATCCAGAAACCAAGTTATATTGTTTTTTTATTTTTTATCATCGATGTTTCATAAGTGGCTTTCACCAATTCATATTTCATTAGCGTATAAGAGGGTTCCTTTTGCTTTTTTTGTCATATGCAACCTTATTTGTGTGAATTATATTTTGTTTAATTGAAAGTGTTTTGAGAGTGTTTTTTGTTCTGATTCCTCCACGGGTCACCCCATTGAAAATATCCTTCATCCTTCCTTTCGCCCCGTCTGATTTCCTTCCCGTAAATGCGTGTTGGACGAGTGCATCAGCGCCCGAACGTCACCCATAAGTTTGAATCGGGAACTCCCCCACCCGCAATCATCTTCACAGAAGGGGAATATTTTCTTTATTTATTTGAATTACGAGAAGTGAGTGGCATAGTTTTGTCCCGTAGGTCCCATGCGGGAGGGATCTTCGCGGATTTGTATTTTTTCTTATTTTTTGTGCGACGTCTCCCCCCGGTTCTATCGTGGTATCCGGGCGAGTCGGGGGTGGGACGCCACAGTACGTTACCAAGAGTGCTAACAAACAAAGAGAAATTCGAAAACAAACAAACAAAGAGAATTTAGAAAAAAAAAGAAAAGTATCTGCAGCTAAAACAGAGTTATTGTAATGTTTCTCTTATAAGTTAACGTGTCCAAGAACATTAAAAATACAATATTCCTAACGCGAAGTTCCCTAACAAATCGTCGCGTTTCGTGCAAGGTTTTGGGTGTTTCGGTTTTATTCCGTTTTTGGGGACCCCTAGCGAGATGGCTGACGCTCTTTCTGAGGAAAATGACCATGTTGAACAGTATAAAGATGGCGATAGAGCCCATTATACAAAAGAAGAAGTAGTGAAGAAAATTGAAGAGGGAACATGCATAGTTGCTTGGAACACAGGGAGAAATAGTCCATGTTGGAAAAACTTTCAGGTAACCAGCGAAATATTTTGCATATGGAACTGTAATGCATTAACTTATGAAGTTCTAACCACTTGTTTATCGGACAGGTTGTATTAGATTCTCAGACACGCAAGCCCCTGGGTTATGTGAGATGTGCAACAGAATCGTGCCAAGCTGTTCTTGTGCATAAGGCAAGTACGTCTGGCATGAAACGGCACAAGTGCAAAATCGAAAGAAATGTTTCTCCAGCCACACCTGTTGTTTCTCGGGATGACAAGGACCGTGTGAGGGACAAGTGCGTGGACATGTGTGCAAAAGACTTGGGTCCATTTGCGACAGTGGGTGGAGAAGGGTTCAAGGACCTCGCGCAAGAGTTAATTAATATTGGGGTGAAGTACGGACCCTTAGATGCCAAAGACGTGCTACCTCATCCAAGTACGGTAGCCCGTTCCTTGCGTGAAAGGGCTAATCAAATTCGAGCTACTCTCATCCCCAAATTAAAAGAAGCCATAGCTACCAAGGAACTTTCTATGACTATGGACCTTTGGACGGATAATTATCGCAAAGTTCACTCACTATATGACGGCTACCTCCAGTCACATAATCGAAGAAGCTGGTGAATGGAAATTACAGGCAAATGTGCTTATCACGACCAAGTTTCCAGATATCTCGAAAACCGGGGCAAATATTAAGGAAGAGTTACTCGGTCAATTGGCTGAAATAGGCATAAGTAGTGAGGATCTTTTTAAAGTGACCTTCGTGACAGATCAGGGTTCAAACATCAAAAAGGCTCTGAAAATGTACGATCGACTTCCTTGTTTAGCTCACTGCTTAAATACTGTTTTGAGGCACACGTTTCATGAAGAGAATTTCCTCAAAACGGAGGTACCCCAGGTTTATGTTGCTATTCAGGCAGCAAGAAAAAATAGTCGGGTTAATGAGGAGATCTGGGCTTGTCTCACGGCTAGAAAGAACTCTCCATCAGGACGTCGATACAAGATGGAGCAGCATTTACACTATGCTAAATTCCATTCACAAGCAACAGGACGGAGTTTTACAGTTGCTCCGTGACAGTGAAAGAGTACACCTCGCAAACAATTACAATTCCGACCTGGTAGCTGAGATGGTAGCCTTTCTTAAGCCTTTTAAGGAAGCTACAGATGATCTTGAAGGAGAGGCTGAACCTACGCTACCGCTGGCAGTACCCTGGATTTTTCGTCTAAGAAGCCATTGTGGCGTCTCTGTTGACGAAAGTGAGGTAGGAGTTCAATTCTCCCCTTTCGTTCATTCGACTATTTATTTAAGACTCAATTCCAATGAATAATGCAAGTTTAGCCGCTATGTCGACTGAAGCACACGATCGAGTCATCTAGCCGTGTGGATGGCGAATGTTAATACTTCTTGTTTCCTAAACATGTATTTGACTTTTTGTTTTTCTTTCAATAGACACTTAAGAAAATCAAGATAAGGGCAGCCTCATTTCTCGATGAGAAAGTTATGTCTCAGCTGGAAAGGCGACATTATTTGGCACTATTTTTAAATCCAAATTATAAAGACCTCCTCCGTTTAACATCTGAAGAGCGACAATGCGTGTATGACAACGCTCGAATAATGTGCCAGGAAGTAAATGGTAATGTATCACTACAAAAAATAAAGATTTTTTCTTAATTACTGGCTGCAATTTATAGTAGTAGCACGATGATTTAATTTAACATTTATCCTTATAGTGACAGAAATCACAGAAGAAAGTGATTTATCTCAAACTTGTCATAGTCCACCTATGAAAAAGAGGTTTTCAGAATGGTTGCAAAGGCCTGAAATACCACAAACCACTGACGAAGTGACGCGTTACATTGAGCGAAGCGTTCCGGAATATGTGCAGAAGGTTTTGCATTGGTGGAGTATCCATCGGCATTCTTTTCCGCGGCTATCGAAGGTCGCTCGGCGGATAATGAATATTCCTGCCAGTAGTGCAACCAGCGAAAGATGCTTCTCTCGTGCAGGCCTTGTAATAACTGACCGTCGATCACGTATTGACCCAGACCATGTGAATGACATTTTGTTTATTAATTATAATGCAAAAAGAAATTGAAATACAACGTAATGATGGTAAATGAAAACCACATCAAGTTATTGTTCTTTTATTTCGCGTACTATTCTTATAAATTCCACTAATACGAACTTATGTTATACATCAATTGCAGTTGAAAATTTCCGTCTTACAATTCTCTGAGCGAAAAGAATATTAGCACTCCATGTTATGGATGAAATTCTGGAATAAATCTCTCTTCTTATACCCTAGATCAGCGGTTCCCAAACTTTTCTTTCTGCGACCCATTTTAGCCCATACGTTTTAGCCGCGACCCCCTAAAAATGGTTGTCTATGTTTAAGTACATAGTTCACTTTATTATTCGTATACATCTCGCGACCCCTTTCCGAACGGCCCGCGACCCCCCTGGGGGTCGCGACCTCCACTTTGGGAACCGCTGCCCTAGATTATACAATTATAATTAATTATACTTGCTATGCATTTATTTTACTGTTCACCAGTGGTGGATTCGCACCCCAGAATGAGACCAAGAACCCACTGTGAGAGAGATAAATATGCATTCCCTGCATGAAAGCAAGTAGCGTATGTGCTATCCGCCAAATTGCCGGGAGCGACGAGAGCTCAATATATCCCGCTCGCTCCCGAGACCGCAATCCGGGATTGTTCGCTCCCGGGAGTGAGACTACCAGTTTGACTCCCGAGAGCGAGACTCGAGCGGAACGGCTTTTGCGCGCCTCTACTTAAAGCACACTGTATTTTTTGTCTTTCACAGAAAGAATACAGGAGCTCTGCCGGTGGTGATCATGTGAACTAGCAGGAAGGTTGATGGCCTTTTTGGGTCGTTCTGAGGTCAAGGACCCTGTTCATAGCTTCACTCTCAAATTCGTAAGGTTCAATGATCTTTTTTGTAGTGGACTCTGTTTCGGAAACAACTTCATAATTCTAGTGTCAACGAAATTTTTAAGTTGGTGTAAGTCAATGACATTGTCTGTAGTTTAAGTCTAACTCATAAGGTTCAATGACTGTTTTGTGAGTGAAGAGGTCAATGACCCTGTCCGCCGTTTTTCACTACCCTGTAAGGTTTGATGACGTTTTTGGGAATGATGAGGTGAATGACCTTCTTGGTAGAAGAGAGGTCACTGGGCCTCCTTTAGGGGTAGAGAGGTCAATGACCTTGTCGAAAGTTTCACCCAAACCCATACAAGGCATACACAGGATCAAAACTGGGTAGGTGGGGGACAAGCTAACCAACCATTTAAGGAAACTCGAACAGCTCTTTATTAGTTTTTAAAATTGTTTGCTTGAAAAAATATTATTCTCCTTAAAGACATTTGTGATTTTTGCTTCTAGGGAGGCAGCTTCCCCCTCCTGGCCCTCGCTGGGTACGCCCATGAACCTTTATACGTTATATAACGTTAATACATCTTTTTGGGAGAGATAAGGTCAATGAACACTTCTGTAGTTTCAAACGAAACCGTAGATATAATTCAATGCCTTTTGTATCACTTCTGAATCACCATTTAGCAACCTTCTTCCTGAGCAACGAAATCGAGTTTATAATTAGAATTTTGGCTTCTGACTTTTCACTTAGCATTTTTCTTCATTCTCACTAAAATTGAGTTTATAGCAAGAATTTTCCTTTCTTTATTCTAATTCCCCATTTTTATTCTTCCTTCTTAAATTCAAGATATTAAAACTTCGGTATTGTCTACACGATCCTTTCTTCTATTTTTGCACAGAAATGGAGTTCATTAAATAAAAAATATTTCCATATTGCATTTTCCTTCATGTGCACGTAAATCGAGTTTATGACAAGAATCTTCACTTCTGGAATGTCTCTTTGCATTTTTCTGCCCATGACTAAAATCGAATTTATAAAAATAACTTTTACTTCTTTTTTGTCATTTCCCATTTTACGTCCTACCCCTAAAAATCGAGCCAAATTAAATTTACTTCTGTGATGCTTCTTCGCTTTTTTCTACCCAAGGACTAAAATGGAGTTTACAACAAAAATTGAAGGAAATGTAAAAAAAATGATAACTTTTTATTTAACATTTTTCTGCCTGCTGCGCACTTTTAAAATTGAGTAGAAACCAGCATTTTTCTAAATTTAAAGAGAGGAAAATTAAGTTCTTAAAATGGATAATGATTTTTGTGATAATAATTCGCATTTTTTTGGATTCCGACTAAAATCCAGTTTACAAAAAAATCATTTCTATATTATTATTTCACATTTATGTACCTTCGCATTGAAATTTAGCAATGAAAAGGATATTCACTTCTGTAAAGTCATTTTGCATTTTTCTTCTTTTGCAATGAAATAAAATTTGTAGCAGGAATATTAACTTCTAATATTATATTATTTAGTCAGCTAATATTACATTATAGTATTATAATTTCATTTTGTATTTTATACCGAGGCAGTTAATCGAGTTCAAAAAAAGAATTATCACTTCTGTAATGTCGTGTCCCATATTTCTTTCGGCACACTAAATTCGCGTTTAGAAAGGCAATTTTAACCTTTGGTCATTATTTCACACTAATCTTCCTTCACATTAAAATCATATTTAAAAAATGAATCATCGTTATTGTACGTGGTGTGCACAGTAGTAATTCATACTTTATTGTCATCATCATTCAGTCTTCACATTGGAATCCGAGGTGATAGTTATTATTATTATTATTAAAATATTTAGTTACAAGTCGACCATGAAGTCGGGTGGTAACATAGATTTAGGAAGTGCATTAAGACACAATAATATACATAACCCAAAATACAAAGTAGAAAACAAATTTTAAAAAGCCCTCAAAATACCATTTTTCACACTCACAATACATGTCCTCAAAGCACCAAATTTTTCACCAAATATTTCACACAATGAATGTCCACATAGCACCAAATCTTCATCTTATGATCTCGTGATTTCAGTGCGATGGGGTGAAAACACTGATAGAGAAGTGAAAATTCATGTCTTTCAAAAAAAATTCCAGTGCACGAGAGGACAATGCGAAATGATGATACGAAAGTGGAAATTCTTACAATCATCTCGAGGACTGGAAAGTGCAAAACGATTAAAAGGAATTAATGAAAAATCTTGTTAGAAACAAGATTCTTGTGCGCAGTAGGGAAGTATACTAAATTTTGATACTGAAGTGAAAATTCTTGTTATAAACGTGATTTCAGGACGCACGAAGGAAATGCAAAATGATGATACAGAAGCGATCTATTTTTTGTTAAATCTTGATTTTAGTGCACAGAAAGAAGTATGCCTAATGCGTACGTACGTATACGTAATGTATGCGTACGTAAGTATGCGTAATGCGTACGTACTTCCTATACGTACGCTGTACGTACGTATAGGAAGAATAAAGCTGAAACATATAAGACAAAAATGAATATTCTTGTTAAAAATTCGATTTTTGTGCAAAGGAAGATGAATGCAAAATGAAAATACAGAATGAATTTTCTTTTGTTATGGGATCGATGTATTTGCGGAAGTAGAAAAATGCAGAATGCAAATAAAGAAGGTAAAATTTCTGATATAAACTCATTTGAATGCGAAAGCAAATAAAATGCTAAATGTCAATACTTATTATTTCGAATTTTTCTCTCTGTGCATTGAAATTGAGAATATAACAATTTTCACTTAAATGTCCTGGCAAAAATTTCCACTTCTATACTCTCATTATGCATTTTTTTCATTCACTCTAATATCCAGTTTGAGAAATAATTCGCTTTTATTATTTATAATTGTTATATCAAATTTGTCTTCCGTCATATTGGAATATTTCAAATTTATAACAGGAATATTAACTTCTGCATAACAATTTTGCATTTTTTTACTTGAGCACTGAAGTTGAGTTTATGAATGGTATTTTCACTTTTGTATCATCATTTCTCATTTTCCTACCTGCGTACCAAAATGTAGTTTATTACAAGATTTTTCACTTCTGCAGCGCAACAAAATCTATTTTTAAACAAGAATTATCACTAATGTAAGTTATATCGCATATTTATGACTACACATTAAAATCGAGTTTATTACAAGAATGTTTGCTTTTGTATTATAACTCCGCATTTAACTATACCCACAAAAAATCTATTTTACAACAAGAACAAATTTTGAGTTGTCAGTTCCCATTTTTCTTCCTTTGCACGAAAATAGAAATTATAAAATTAATTTAAACGTCTGTATTATCATTTTGCATATTTCTTCCTTCGCAGTGAAGTAATTAAAAAAGAACTATGATCACCATCGCGCACTGTTGTTTCACATTTTTGTAACTGCAAAGTAATTCATACTCCTAAAACGGTCATCGTCTACCAAGAAGGACCTTACCATTCCCAAAAAAAGTAATTGACATCATCACAACCTAAGAAATCATAAAATTCTCAAAAACCCCTTACAGGTCATGGACCTCTTCGATCCTAAAACGGTCATTGACCTCTCCACATCTTTAAAGGTCATTGACTTATCAATTCCCTAATCGGCTATTCAACATCCCAATCCAAAATGCTCATGGACCCTATCACTCACAAAACGATAAGCCTGACTAACTTTAACGTATTTGATTGAAACTATGGACATAGTCATTGACCTTCCCAAACGGAAACAAATCGTTTACACGCTACGGTTTTCAATTGGATTTCGAAAATAGTCATTGACCTTTCCACAATAAAAAGGTCATTTAACCTTTAGATTTCAAGTAACACAATGAACATTGACCTCTTCACACCCCATAAAGAAATTTGGTCTCTCCACTCGTGAAAAGGTCATTGACATCTCCACTCAAGTAAAAGTCAGAGCCCTCTCCAGTATCGGAAATATCGTTGACCTATCCACTCCAGTAAAGGTCATTGATCTATCCACTCCAGTAAAGGTTATTGAACTCTGCATTCCCGAAAATATCAATGAGCTCTCACTTCCTGGAAAGGCGATTGAACTCTCCGCTCCAGTAAAATCATTGGCCTCCTCGCTCCCAAAAGATCATTGACCTCGCCAAACCAGGTAATTGACGTCTCTCTTCCTGAAAAGGTCATTAGTCCCTCCATTTTAGGAACGATCATTGAATTCTTCTCTGCATAAAAACGTCATTGATCACTCCCCTCTCAAAAGGTCATTGACCTCTCCACTCCCGAAGAGGTGATTGACCTCTCCGCTCCCGAATAGGTCATTGACCTCTCGAGTCCGGAAAAGTCATTGAATTCTCCGTTCCCGAAGAGTTCATTGACCTATCCAGTCCTTGACCTTCCCAAACGGAAACATTTCGTTTACACGCTACGGCAAGAAGTTTATTGACCTTTGCGAGAGAGGAGGTGAAACGCGATACTACAAATGTAAATTTTTTTAATTTTCGTAGTATATAGCACAATTTTATTACGTTTATATAATTCTAGTAGTTCGTAAGCATATACTACCTTATGTACTAAATATAGCAAATGAGTCATTTTACAGAAATGATAATACCAAAGTAAAAATGTTTTTTGTTATTTTTAATACCAAAGTAAAAATGTTTTTTTGTTATTTTTACTTAGGTATTATCATGTCGATTTTCACCCCATGCAGTTAAATTGAGTTTATAACAATAATTTTCACTTTTGTAGTATCATTTACCATTAATTTTCTATCGAAATTAAATGTAGTTAATACCATAAATTTTCAGTTTCATATAATTTCTCCAAGTATTAATTTTTTAATCCATACTTGTAAATTTTCTTCACGTAGGAAAATCGAGTTAAAACAATTCCTTTACGTTTGTAATATCATTTCCCATTTTTAAACTCCGGAAGTAAAATCGAGTTTAAAATCGCAGTATCACTTTTTATTTTCATTTCGAAGTATTCTGCTCACACAGTAAAATCGAGCTTGAATCAACAATTTTTAACTTTGAAAAATAATTCCATGTCATTTTTCTCATCAAAAATTCGAATTTATAACAACAATTTCCACATTCGTTACAGCATATCACATTTACCTTCTAAAGCAGTAAAATTGATATAAAAACAAATATGTTCGCACACATATTGTGTTAACTTTTTTTATTCTCGGGAAATAAAATTTAGTTTTTAAAACAAATTTTCCGTTTCATATTATCACTTTTTAATCTAATGCAGCAACATCGAGAATGAAAAAAATACTTTTCACTTTCGTATTATGATTTGGCTTTAACGCATTAAAATCGAGTTTAAAATACCAATCTTCACTTTTGTATTGTCTTGTAATTCACATTTTTCCAGTCGCATTACATTCGACATTTAAAAAATAATATAAACTTTTGTAGTATCATTGCACATTTTTTTCTCTGACAATGAATTAAAGTTGATTAAAACATAATGTATTTCGTATTGCTATTCCGCTTTTATCTTCTCATACAGTAAAATCAATTTAAAACAATTGCAGTGAAATCATGTATATAACATAGATTTAATTCCAAATCACATTTTTAATTTTTTCACTCTCCGCAGTGAATTCGCGTCTATAACAAGGATTTATATTTTCAAAAAACATTTTTAATTTTTTCACTCTTCGCAGTGAATTCACATTTACATCAAGGATATTCGCGGTGAATTCTCGTCTATAACAAGGATTTTCATTTCTAAATGACATTTTTAATTTTATCACTGTTCGCAGTATATTCACGTTCATAACAAGGAATTTAACATTCAAATGGCTTTTACATTTTATCGGTCTTCGTAGTGAAATCGAAATTAAAACAATGATATTCAATTCCAAATCACAATTAAAGTTTTTTATCTATTCGCGGTAAAATCGCGTTTATAGCAACGATTTTCAATTCAAAATCATATTTTTAATTTTTTATCTATTCACAGTGAATTCGCGTTTATAACAACGATTTTCAAACACCAAATCACAATTTAAATTTTTTATGTTTTCGCAGTGAAATCGCGTTTATAACAACGATTTTCAAATCAAATTCACAATTTTAATTTATTATCTATTCACAGTGAATTCGCGTTTATAACAACGATTTTCAAACACCAAATCACAATTTAAATTTTTTATGTTTTCGCAGTGACATCGCCTTTATAACAACGATTTTCATTTCAAAATAATAATTTTCATTTTTTATCTATTCGCACTAAAAACGCGTTTATAACAACGATTTTTAATTCAAAAACATATTTTTAATTTTTATGTCTTCGCAGTAAAATCACGTTTATAACTACGATTTTCAATTCAAAATCACAATTTTATATGTTTATCTCTTCGCAGTGAAATTGCGTTTATAATACAATTTTCAATTCAAAATAACAATTTTAAATTTTTATCTCTTCGCAGTGAAATCGCTTTTATAACAACGATTTTCAATTAAATATCACAATTCTAAATTTCTTTCTCTTCTCAATTAAATTGCGTATATAACAACGATTTTCAATTCAAAATCACTATTTTAATTTTTTACCTATTCAAAGTGAAAACGCGTTTATAACAACGATTTTTTATTGAAAATAAAATTTTAATTTTTTACCTGTTCAAAGTGAAAACGTGTTTAAAACAACGATTTTTATATCAAAATCACAATTTCTAATTTTTATCTCTTCGCAGTGAAAACACGTTTAAAACAACGATTTTCAATTCAAAATCACAATTTTAAATTTTCATCTCTTCGCAGTGAAATGCGTTTATAACAACGATTTTCAAATCAAAATCAAAAAAATTTAATTTTTTATCTCTTCGCAGAGAAATTGTGTTTATAACAACGATTTTCAATTCAGTATAACAATTTTAATTTTTTATCTCTTCGCAGTGAAATCGCGTTTAAAATAACGATTTTACATTCAAAATCACCATTTTAATTTTTTATCTCTTCGCACTGAAAACGCGTTTATAACAACAAATTTTCAATTCAAAATCAAAATTTAAAATTTTTGTCTCTTCGCAGTGAAAAGGAGTTTATAATAAACATTTCTAATTCAAAATCACAATTTTAAATTTTTATCTCTTCGCAGTGAAAACGCGTTTATAACAACGATTTTCTATTCAAAATCACACAATTTTAATTTTTTATCTCTTCGCAGTGAAATCGCGTTTATAATAACGATTTTCCATTCAAAATCACCATTTTAATTTTTTATCTCTTCGCACTGAAAACGCGTTTATAACAACAAATTTTCAATTCAAAATCAAAATTTAAAATTTTTGTCTCTTCGCAGTGAAAAGGAGTTTATAATAAAGATTTCTAATTCAAAATCACAATTTTAAATTTTTATCTCTTCGCAGTGTAAACGCGTTTATAACAACGATTTTCTATTGAAAATCACACAATTTTATATTTTTTATCTCTTCGAAGTGAAAACGCGTTTATAACAACGATTTTCAAATCATAATCACAATTTTATTTTTTATCTCCACGCAGTGAAAACGTTTATAACAATGATTTTCAATTCAAAATCACAATTTTAAATTTTCATCTCTTCGCAGTGAAATCGCATTTATAACAACGATTTTCAAATAAAAATCACAATTTCAAATTTTTATCTCTTCGCAGTGAAATCGCATTTATAGCAACGATTTTCAATTCAAAATCACAATTTCAAATTTATATCTCTTCGCAGTGAAATAACTTTTATAATATTGATTTTCAATTCAAAATCACAATTTTAAATTTTCATCTCTTCGCAGTGAAATCGCATTTATAACAACGATTTTCATATAAAAATCACAAATTCAAATTTTTATCTCTTCGCAGTGAAATCGCATTTATAGCAACGATTTTCAATTCAAAATCACAATTTAAAATTTATATCTCTTCGCAGTGAAATAACTTTTATAATATTGATTTTCAATTCAAAATAACTATTTTAATCTTTTATCTCTTCCCACTGAAAACGCGTTTATAACATCGATTTACAAATCAAAACCACAATTTTAATTTTTTATCTCTTCGCACTGAAAACGCGTTTACAACAACAAATTTTCAATTCAAAATCGCGATTTTAAATATTTATCTCTTTGCAGTGAAATCGCGTTTATAACAACGATTGTCAAATGAAAATCACAATTTTAATTATTTATCTCTTCGCAGTGAAAACGCGTTTATAACAACGGTTTTTAAATCAAAATAACAATTCAAATTTTTATCTCTTCGAACTGAAAACGCGTTTATAAAAACTGCATTTAATTCAAATCACAATTTTAAATTTTTATCTCTTCGCAGAGAAAACGCGTTTATGACAATGATTTTCAATTCATAATCCCAAATTTAATTTTTTATCTCTTCGCCTGGAAATCGCGTTTATAACAACGATTTTCAATGAAAAAACACAATTTTAAATTTTTATCTCTTGGCAGTGAAAACGCGTTTATAACAACGATTTTCAATTCAAAATCTCAATTTTAAATTTTTGTCTCTTCGCAGTGAAAACGCGTTTATAACAGCGATTTTCAATTCAAAATCACAATTTTTAATTTTTGTCTCTTCGCAGTGAAAATGCGTTTATAACAACGATTTTCAATTCAAAATCACAATTTTAAATTTTTGTCTCTTCGCAGTGAAAACGCGTTTATAACAGCGATTTTCAATTCAAAATCACAATTTTAAATTTTCATCTCTTCGCATTGAAAATTCGTTTAGAACAACGATTTTCAATTCAAAATTAGAATTTTAAATTTTTTATCTTCTCGCAATGAAATCGCGTTTATAACAACGATTTTCAAATCAAAATCACAATTTCAAATTTTTATCTCTTCGCTTTGAAAACGCGTTTATAACAACAATTTTCAAATCAAAATCACAATTGTAAATTCTTATCTCTTCGAAGTGAAAACGGGTTAATAACAACGATTTTCAATTGAAAATCACAATTTTAATTTTTTATGTTTTCGCAGTGACATCGCCTTTATAACAACGATTTTCATTTCAAAATAATAATTTTCATTTTTTATCTATTCGCACTAAAAACGCGTTTATAACAACGATTTTTAATTCAAAAACATATTTTTAATTTTTATGTCTTCGCAGTAAAATCACGTTTATAACTACGATTTTCAATTCAAAATCACAATTTTATATGTTTATCTCTTCGCAGTGAAATTGCGTTTATAATACAATTTTCAATTCAAAATAACAATTTTAAATTTTTATCTCTTCGCAGTGAAATCGCTTTTATAACAACGATTTTCAATTAAATATCACAATTCTAAATTTCTTTCTCTTCTCAATTAAATTGCGTATATAACAACGATTTTCAATTCAAAATCACTATTTTAATTTTTTACCTATTCAAAGTGAAAACGCGTTTATAACAACGATTTTTTATTGAAAATAAAATTTTAATTTTTTACCTGTTCAAAGTGAAAACGTGTTTAAAACAACGATTTTTATATCAAAATCACAATTTCTAATTTTTATCTCTTCGCAGTGAAATGCGTTTATAACAACGATTTTCAAATCAAAATCAAAAAAATTTAATTTTTTATCTCTTCGCAGAGAAATTGTGTTTATAACAACGATTTTCAATTCAGTATAACAATTTTAATTTTTTATCTCTTCGCAGTGAAATCGCGTTTAAAATAACGATTTTACATTCAAAATCACCATTTTAATTTTTTATCTCTTCGCACTGAAAACGCGTTTATAACAACAAATTTTCAATTCAAAATCAAAATTTAAAATTTTTGTCTCTTCGCAGTGAAAAGGAGTTTATAATAAACATTTCTAATTCAAAATCACAATTTTAAATTTTTATCTCTTCGCAGTGAAAACGCGTTTATAACAACGATTTTCTATTCAAAATCACACAATTTTAATTTTTTATCTCTTCGCAGTGAAATCGCGTTTATAATAACGATTTTCCATTCAAAATCACCATTTTAATTTTTTATCTCTTCGCACTGAAAACGCGTTTATAACAACAAATTTTCAATTCAAAATCAAAATTTAAAATTTTTGTCTCTTCGCAGTGAAAAGGAGTTTATAATAAAGATTTCTAATTCAAAATCACAATTTTAAATTTTTATCTCTTCGCAGTGTAAACGCGTTTATAACAACGATTTTCTATTGAAAATCACACAATTTTATATTTTTTATCTCTTCGAAGTGAAAACGCGTTTATAACAACGATTTTCAAATCATAATCACAATTTTATTTTTTATCTCCACGCAGTGAAAACGTTTATAACAATGATTTTCAATTCAAAATCACAATTTTAAATTTTCATCTCTTCGCAGTGAAATCGCATTTATAACAACGATTTTCAAATAAAAATCACAATTTCAAATTTTTATCTCTTCGCAGTGAAATCGCATTTATAGCAACGATTTTCAATTCAAAATCACAATTTCAAATTTATATCTCTTCGCAGTGAAATAACTTTTATAATATTGATTTTCAATTCAAAATCACAATTTTAAATTTTCATCTCTTCGCAGTGAAATCGCATTTATAACAACGATTTTCATATAAAAATCACAATTTCAAATTTTTATCTCTTCGCAGTGAAATCGCATTTATAGCAACGATTTTCAATTCAAAATCACAATTTAAAATTTATATCTCTTCGCAGTGAAATAACTTTTATAATATTGATTTTCAATTCAAAATAACTATTTTAATCTTTTATCTCTTCCCACTGAAAACGCGTTTATAACATCGATTTACAAATCAAAACCACAATTTTAATTTTTTATCTCTTCGCACTGAAAACGCGTTTACAACAACAAATTTTCAATTCAAAATCGCGATTTTAAATATTTATCTCTTTGCAGTGAAATCGCGTTTATAACAACGATTGTCAAATGAAAATCACAATTTTAATTATTTATCTCTTCGCAGTGAAAACGCGTTTATAACAACGGTTTTTAAATCAAAATAACAATTCAAATTTTTATCTCTTCGAACTGAAAACGCGTTTATAAAAACTGCATTTAATTCAAATCACAATTTTAAATTTTTATCTCTTCGCAGAGAAAACGCGTTTATGACAATGATTTTCAATTCATAATCCCAAATTTAATTTTTTATCTCTTCGCACGGAAATCGCGTTTATAACAACGATTTTCAATGAAAAAACACAATTTTAAATTTTTATCTCTTGGCAGTGAAAACGCGTTTATAACAACGATTTTCAATTCAAAATCTCAATTTTAAATTTTTGTCTCTTCGCAGTGAAAACGCGTTTATAACAGCGATTTTCAATTCAAAATCACAATTTTTAATTTTTGTCTCTTCGCAGTGAAAATGCGTTTATAACAACGATTTTCAATTCAAAATCACAATTTTAAATTTTTGTCTCTTCGCAGTGAAAACGCGTTTATAACAGCGATTTTAAATTCAAAATCACAATTTTAAATTTTCATCTCATCGCATTGAAAATTCGTTTAGAACAACGATTTTCAATTCAAAATTAGAATTTTAAATTTTTTATCTTCTCGCAATGAAATCGCGTTTATAACAACGATTTTCAAATCAAAATCACAATTTCAAATTTTTATCTCTTCGCTTTGAAAACGCGTTTATAACAACAATTTTCAAATCAAAATCACAATTGTAAATTCTTATCTCTTCGAAGTGAAAACGCGTTAATAACAACGATTTTCAATTGAAAATCACAATTTTAATTTATTATCTCTTCGCACTGAAAACGCGTTTATAATACGATTTTCAAATCAAATTCAAAAATTTCATTTTTTATCTCATCGCAGTGAAATAACTTTTATAACAATTATTTTTAATTCAAAATCACAATTTTAATTTCTTATCTCTTCGCACTGAAAACGCGTTTAAAGCAACGATTTTCAATTCAAAATCGGAATTTTAATTTTTTATCTCTTCGCACTGAAAACGCAATTATAGAAACGATTTTCAATTCAAAATCACAATTTCAAATTTTTATCTCTTCGCAGTGAAATCGCAATTATAGCAACGATTTTCAAATCAAAATCACAATATTAAATTGTTATTTCTTCGCAGTGAAAACGCGTTTATAAAACCTAATTTCAATTCAAAATCACAATTTCAAATTTTTATCTCTTCGCACTGAAAACGCGTTTATAACAGCGATTTTCAAATCAAATTCACAATCTTAATTTTTTATCTCTTCGCAGTGAAATAACTTTTATAACAACGATTTTCAATTCAAAATCACAATTTTAATTTTTTATCTCTTCGCACTGAAGACGCGATTATAACAACATTTTCAATTCAAAATCACAATTTTAAATTTTTATCTCTTCGAAGTGAATACGCGTTCATAACAACGATTTTCAATTCAAAATCACAATTTACGCGTTCATAACAACGATTTTCATTTCAAAATAATAATTTTCATTTTTTATCTATTCGCACTAAAAACGCGTTTATAACAACGATTTTTAATTCAAAAACATATTTTTAATTTTTATGTCTTCGCAGTAAAATCACGTTTATAACTACGATTTTCAATTCAAAATCACAATTTAATATGTTTATCTCTTCGCAGTGAAATTGCGTTTATAATACAATTTTCAATTCAAAATAACAATTTTAAATTTTTATCTCTTCGCAGTGAAATCGCTTTTATAACAACGATTTTCAATTAAATATCACAATTCTAAATTTCTTTCTCTTCTCAATTAAATTGCGTATATAACAACGATTTTCAATTCAAAATCACTATTTTAATTTTTTACCTATTCAAAGTGAAAACGCGTTTATAACAACGATTTTTTATTGAAAATAAAATTTTAATTTTTTACCTGTTCAAAGTGAAAACGTGTTTAAAACAACGATTTTTATTTCAAAATCACAATTTCTAATTTTTATCTCTTCGCAGTGAAAACACGTTTAAAACAACGATTTTCAATTCAAAATCACAATTTTAAATTTTCATCTCTTCGCAGTTAAATGCGTTTATAACAAGGATTTTCAAATCAAAATCAAAAAAATTTAATTTTTTATCTCTTCGCAGAGAAATTGTGTTTATAACAACGATTTTCAATTCAGTATAACAATTTTAATTTTTTATCTCTTCGCAGTGAAATCGCGTTTAAAATAACGATTTTACATTCAAAATCACCATTTTAATTTTTTATCTCTTCGCACTGAAAACGCGTTTATAACAACAAATTTTCAATTCAAAATCAAAATTTAAAATTTTTGTCTCTTCGCAGTGAAAAGGAGTTTATAATAAACATTTCTAATTCAAAATCACAATTTTAAATTTTTATCTCTTCGCAGTGAAAACGCGTTTATAACAACGATTTTCTATTCAAAATCACACAATTTTAATTTTTTATCTCTTCGCAGTGAAATCGCGTTTATAATAACGATTTTCCATTCAAAATCACCATTTTAATTTTTTATCTCTTCGCACTGAAAACGCGTTTATAACAACAAATTTTCAATTCAAAATCAAAATTTAAAATTTTTGTCTCTTCGCAGTGAAAAGGAGTTTATAATAAAGATTTCTAATTCAAAATCACAATTTTAAATTTTTATCTCTTCGCAGTGTAAACGCGTTTATAACAACGATTTTCTATTGAAAATCACACAATTTTATATTTTTTATCTCTTCGAAGTGAAAACGCGTTTATAACAACGATTTTCAAATCATAATCACAATTTTATTTTTTATCTCCACGCAGTGAAAACGTTTATAACAATGATTTTCAATTCAAAATCACAATTTTAAATTTTCATCTCTTCGCAGTGAAATCGCATTTATAACAACGATTTTCAAATAAAAATCACAATTTCAAATTTTTATCTCTTCGCAGTGAAATCGCATTTATAGCAACGATTTTCAATTCAAAATCACAATTTCAAATTTATATCTCTTCGCAGTGAAATAACTTTTATAATATTGATTTTCAATTCAAAATCACAATTTTAAATTTTCATCTCTTCGCAGTGAAATCGCATTTATAACAACGATTTTCATATAAAAATCACAATTTCAAATTTTTATCTCTTCGCAGTGAAATCGCATTTATAGCAACGATTTTCAATTCAAAATCACAATTATAATTTATATCTCTTCGCAGTGAAATAACTTTTATAATATTGATTTTCAATTCAAAATAACTATTTTAATCTTTTATCTCTTCCCACTGAAAACGCGTTTATAACATCGATTTATAAATCAAAACCACAATTTTAATTTTTTATCTCTTCGCACTGAAAACGCGTTTACAACAACAAATTTTCAATTCAAAATCGCGATTTTAAATATTTATCTCTTTGCAGTGAAATCGCGTTTATAACAACGATTGTCAAATAAAAATCACAATTTTAATTATTTATCTCTTCGCAGTGAAAACGCGTTTATAACAACGGTTTTTAAATCAAAATAACAATTCAAATTTTTATCTCTTCGAACTGAAAACGCGTTTATAAAAACTGCATTTAATTCAAATCACAATTTTAAATTTTTATCTCTTCGAAGAGAAAACGCGTTTATGACAATGATTTTCAATTCATAATCCCAAATTTAATTTTTTATCTCTTCGCCTGGAAATCGCGTTTATAACAACGATTTTCAATGAAAAAACACAATTTTAAATTTTTATCTCTTGGCAGTGAAAACGCGTTTATAACAACGATTTTCAATTCAAAATCACAATTTTAAATTTTTGTCTCTTCGCAGTGAAAACGCGTTTATAACAGCGATTTTCAATTCAAAATCACAATTTTTAATTTTTGTCTCTTCGCAGTGAAAACGCGTTTATAACAACGATTTTCAATTCAAAATCACAATTTTAAATTTTTGTCTCTTCGCAGTGAAAACGCGTTTATAACAGCGATTTTCAATTCAAAATCACAATTTTAAATTTTCATCTCTTCGCATTGAAAATTCGTTTAGAACAACGATTTTCAATTCAAAATTAGAATTTTAAATTTTTTATCTTCTCGCAATGAAAACGCGTTTATAACGATTTTCAAATCAAAATCACAATTTCAAATTTTTATCTCTTCGCTTTGAAAACGCGTTTATAACAACAATTTTCAAATCAAAATCACAATTGTAAATTCTTATCTCTTCGCAGTGAAAACGCGTTAATAACAACGATCTTCAATTGAAAATCACAATTTTAATTTATTATCTCTTCGCACTGAAAACGCGTTTATAATACGATTTTCAAATCAAATTCAAAAATTTCATTTTTTATCTCATCGCAGTGAAATAACTTTTATAACAATTATTTTTAATTCAAAATCACAATTTTAATTTCTTATCTCTTCGCACTGAAAACGCGTTTAAAGCAACGATTTTCAATTCAAAATCGGAATTTTAATTTTTTATCTCTTCGCACTGAAAACGCAATTATAGAAACGATTTTCAATTCAAAATCACAATTTCAAATTTTTATCTCTTCGCAGTGAAATCGCAATTATAGCAACGATTTTCAAATCAAAATCACAATATTAAATTGTTATTTCTTCGCAGTGAAAACGCGTTTATAAAACCTAATTTCAATTCAAAATCACAATTTCAAATTTTTATCTCTTCGCACTGAAAACGCGTTTATAACAGCGATTTTCAAATCAAATTCACAATCTTAATTTTTTATCTCTTCGCAGTGAAATAACTTTTATAACAACGATTTTCAATTCAAAATCACAATTTTAATTTTTTATCTCTTCGCACTGAAGACGCGATTATAACAACATTTTCAATTCAAAATCACAATTTTAAATTTTTATCTCTTCGAAGTGAATACGCGTTCATAACAACGATTTTCAATTCAAAATCACAATTTACGCGTTCATAACAACGATTTTCAATTCAAAATCACAATTTTAAATTTTTATCTCTTCGCAGTGAAAACGCGTTCATAACAACGATTTTCAATTCAAAATCACAATTTTAAACTTTTTTCTCTTCAAAGTGAAAACGCGTTCATAACGATTTTCAATTTAAAATCACAACTTTAATTTTTATCTCTCTGCACTGAAAACTCGTTTATAACAACGATTTTTAATCAAAATCACAATTTTAATTTTTATCTCTTCGCAGTGAAAACGCGTTTATATCAACGATTTTCAATATAAATCGCAATTTTTATATTTTATCTCTTTGCACTGAAAACGCGTTTATAACAACGATTTTCAAATCAAAATTACAATTTTAATTTTTATCTCCGCGCAGTGAAAACGTTTATTAAAATGATTTTCAATTAAAAATCACACAATTTTAAAATGTTTATCTCTTCGCAGTGAAAACACGTTTATAACAACGATTTTCAAATCATAATCACAATTTTAATTATTTATCTCTTCGCAGTGAAAATGCGTTTATAACAACGTTTTTTAATTAAAAATCACAATTTTAAATATTTATCTCTTCGCAGTGAAAACGCGTTTATAACAACGATTTTCAAATCAAAATCACAATTTCAAATTTTTATCTGTTCGCAATTAAATCGCATTTATAAAACGATTTTGAATTCAAAATCACAATTTCAAATTTTTATCTCTTCGCAGTGAAAACTCGTTTATAACAACGATTTTCAATTCAAAATCACAATATTAAATTGTTATCTCTTCGCAGTGAAAACGCGTTTACAAAAACTAATTTCAATTCAAAATCACAATTTCAAATTTTTATCTCTTCGCAGTGAAAACGCGTTTATACGACGATTTTCAATTCAAAATCACAATTTTAATTTTTTATCTCTTCGCAGTGAAATCGCAGTTATAACAACGATTTTCAATTAAAAATCACAATTTTAATTTTTTATCTCTTTGCAGTGAAGTCGCGTTTATAACAACGATTTTTAATTCAAAATCACAATTTCAAATTTTTTTCTCTGCGCAGTGAAAACGCGTATATAAAACCATTTTCATTTCAAAATCACAATTTCAAATTTTTATTTCATCGCAATTAAATCGCATTTATAACAATGTTTTTAAATTCAAAATCACAATTTCAAATTTTTATCTCTTCGCAGTGAAAACGCGTTTAAAACTACGATTTTCATATAAAAATCACAATTCAAATTTTTATCTCTTATCAGTGAAATCGCGTTTATAACAACAATTTTCAATTCAAAATTACGATTTTAAATATTTATCTCTTTGCAGTGAAATCGCATTCATATCAACGATTTTCAATTCAAAATCACAATTTTAAACTTTTTTCTCTTCAAAGTGAAAACGCGTTCATAACGATTTTCAATTTAAAATCACAACTTTAATTTTTATCTCTCTGCACTGAAAACTCGTTTATAACAACGATTTTTAATCAAAATCACAATTTTTATTTTTATCTCTTCGCAGTGAAAACGCGTTTATATCAACGATTTTCAATATAAATCGCAATTTTTATATTTTATCTCTTTGCACTGAAAACGCGTTTATAACAACGATTTTCAAATCAAAATTACAATTTTAATTTTTATCTCCACGCAGTGAAAACGTTTATTAAAATGATTTTCAATTAAAAATCACACAATTTTAAAATTTTTATCTCTTCGCAGTGAAAACACGTTTATAACAACGATTTTCAAATCATAATCACAATTTTAATTATTTATCTCTTCGCAGTGAAAACGCGTTTATAACAACGTTTTTTAATTAAAAATCACAATTTTAAATATTTATCTCTTTGCAGTGAAAACGCGTTTATAACAACGATTTTTAATTCAAAATCAAAATTTCAAATTTTTATCTCTTCGCAGTGAAAACGCGTTTATATCAACGATTTTCAATTCAAAATCACGATTATAAATATTTATCGCTTTGCAGTGAAATCGCGTTAATAACAACGATTTTCAAATAAAAATCACAATTTCAAATTTTTATCTGTTCGCAATTAAATCGCATTTATAAAACGATTTCAAATTCAAAATCACAATTTCAAATTTTTATCTCTTCGCAGTGAAAACATGTCTATAACAACGATTTTCAAATCAAAATCACAATTTCAAATTTTTATCCCTTCGCATTTAAATCGCAATTATAAAACGATTTTCAATTCAAAATCAAAATTTCAAATTTTTATCTCTTCGCAATTAAATCGCATTTATAACAACTATTTTTAATTTAACATCACAATTTAAATTTTTATGTCTTCGCAGTGAAAACGCGTTTATAACAACGATTTTCAAATGTAAATCAATATTTCAAATTTTTTTCTCTTCGCTGTGAAAACGCGTTTATAACAACGAAATTCAATTCAAAATCACAATTTTAATTATTTATCTCTTCGCCTTGAAAACCTGTTTATAACAACGAAATTTAATTCAAAATCACGATTTTAAATATTTACCTCTTTGCAGTGAAAACGCGTTTATAACAACGATTTTCAATTCAAAATCAAAATTTCAAATTTTATCTCTTCGCAGTGAAAACGCGTTTATAACAACGATTTTCAATTCAAAATCACGATTATAAATATTTATCGCTTTGCAGTGATATGGCGTTAATAACAACGATTTTCAAATAAAAATCACAATTTCAAATTTTTATCTCTTCGCAGTGAAATCGCATTTATAGCAACGATTTTCAATTCAAAATCACAATTTCAAATTTTTATCTCTTCGCAGTGAAAACGCATTCATATCAACGATTTTCAATTCAAAATCACAATTTTAATTTTTTATCCCTTTGCAGTGAAATCGCGTTTATAACAACGATTTTCAATTCAAAAACACAATTTCAAATTTTTATCTCTTCGCAATTAAATCGCATTTATAAAACGATTTTAAATTTAAAATCAACATTTCAAATTTTTATCTCTTCGCAGTGAAAACGCGTTTATAACAACGATTTTCAAATCTAAATCACAATTTCAAATTTTTTTCTCTTCGCAGTGAAAACGCGTTTATAAAAACTATTTTCAATTTAAAATCACAATTTTTATTATTTATCTCTTCGCAGTGAAATCGCATTTATAACAACGATTTTCAAATCAAAATCACAATTTCAAATTTTTATCTCTTCGTTGTGAAATCGCGTTTATAACAACGATTTTCAAATCAAAATCACAATTTCAAATTTTTATCTCTTCGCAGTGAAAACGCGTTTATAAAAACTATTTTCAATTTAAAATCACAATTTTAATTATTTATCTCTTCGCAGTGAAATCGCATTTATAACAACGATTTTCAATTCAAAATCGCGATTTTAAATATTTATCTCTTTGCAGTGAAATCGCGTTTATAACAACGATTGTCAGATAAAAATCACAATTTCAAATTTTTATCTCTTCGCAGTGAAATCGCATTTATAACAATGATTTTAAATTCAAAATCACAATTTCAAATTTTTTATCTCTTCGCTGTGAAAACGCGTTTATAACAACGATTTTTAATTCAAAATCACGATTTTAAATATTAACCTCTCTACAGTGAAATCGTGTATATAACAACGATTTTCAATGGGGTGTTTGCATGGATTTTTTTAGCGATATATGCGGAAACTTCACTTCATCCTAGATACGGAAATGCTATTTAAACTTAAATTTAGGGTAATTTTGGCCATTTCTGGCTGCGTTAAAAATTACCCGGTTTGAACGTCCGCGAAAACAAGAAAAATGAACATGGCTGCCTGTGACGTCACGTGCCCGTAACTACGAGTACTCGCCGTACGGGTATGCTGTAGTTAATGGTTATGCGCTCTCTTGAACGAAAGTCAGAGATAAACTGTGCGCAATGTCAGCATATAAATGGTGTTTTGTACCAGAGTGTACAAATATAAGCAGCAGGAACCCTAGCAAAGTGTTTTTCGCGGTTCCGAAGGAAGAGAAACAGAGGAAGAAATGGTTTAGAGCTGCAAGAAGGGACTTCAATGTCTCTCTGAAATCAACCCTTTATTGCTGCGAGGACCGTTTTAAGGTATTTTAATATTTATTACAGACGCTTATTGAATAGATGCTGATGTATGTATATGACACGTAAATTATTCATGATGAAGAGCCTTTAATATCTGCTGAATGAATCCATTAATCGTACAAAATAGCCAACGTAATGGAATGGAAAATAGATGCTTCCAAAAAACTGCAATTCAAAGGATGTGAATTGTTGACGAAGAAAACCTTGGAAGAAGCATCTAGTAGATCAGAAGTAAACAGTCTGAGCTATGATTTTGGTATGTACAGTTAAAAATATATACCTAATGCTTTTGTTCTTAGGTGGAGGACGACATGAGAAATTTCATGAGGTGCAAAATGGTAGGAGGGCATAGGGAGCTATTGAAAAAATGTGCTTTTCCCCACGTATTTGGCTGCCAGGAAGATCGGCAGAGAGCATTTGCGTCAACCACCCGAAAATTACCCATGAAGAGGACTCAGCAGAGATTAATAGAAGACGCACTGAGTGTAAGTTATGCGTATGCAGCCCTCCCTAGGCTGGTTCTAAAGATATTTGTAGCCTCAATGTGAATTGATGAATATTACAGTCTTACTATGGGGACCCTTTATAGGTACCTACTTTAAGTGTATACTGCATTGTTTATATTTGCCCTTTAAATAAATTAATATTTTAATTAATGAATAAAATAAATGATAATCACTAAATAGAAACAGTTACAGAGACATAAATGTGTTCTACAGGTATAGATTGACTAATATATGATATGCTGCCACATCATAGGCGCATCCAGGGGGGGGGGGCACGGGGGCACGTGCCCCCCCAGGCCCTTAAAAATGTGCTAGATTTTTAATACGGTCCCATTATCATTTCGTTCGTTTTGTATGACGAGGTATCCTTGTGCCCCCCCCCCCACCCCTCCCCCCCCGTGAACAAAATCCTGGATCCGCCCCTGTGCAACATTGAAGCCTAATAACAACAGAACAGTTAATATTTCTGAAAAATATTTCATATTAAAATGTGGCATCCATACTCTTGGCTTCTAGCTATTGGCTATACTTGGATTCTAACCCCATCATATCTGAAATAAAATGGGCAAAATAATAAGCTTGAAAGTGAAATAAAATGTTGTTAATCATTTATTTAATTCTATACTTATAGGCCCAGTAGGAGTTTGAATATTTTCATATAAGCTCAAGTGATTATTGAAAATTTGAAGTGAAGAGTTTGGTGCTGCTCGGGTACTCAAATTAAAAAAAAAATCAACTTGGTACTATGGAGATAAGGGTCTCGTTAAATGTATGTCAGTTACTTGCAAATTATTACCTGAAGTATACAACTCATAAAATATATGCTTTTCTTTTAGGTTGATAAACATATCCCTCCCCATATAACCAGTCATGATTTGGATGAGGAATCAGTGGACATAGAACTAGACTGCTCTGAAGCTCATGAGGGTGGAAATGCTGCATCCAACTATGAGCCATTGACTCTTACTAAGGGTGCGATTCATAGACGGCACTTTAGGCTAAAGTATACTTTAGCAGGGCTAAAGTCTGCTTTTTCCGTTTCATAAACGCCACTTTAGAGGAAAAATGGCCGAATCGTCACTTTACCGTAAAGTGCCCAACCGGAGCTCACTTTAGGGCTAAAGTGTCCTTTACGGATGAATAAATATGGCTGCACCGGCTGTTATTGAAGTTGAAATATGAAGATATTTGGGTTACGGAAATGAATATGAACTAATTTTTAGGTTAGAACACAGCAGCAAACTGGCGCGTTTCAAGAAATAACCAGACAAGTAATATATGTCTTTTCCCTGAATATATATCGAGTCGGTATTGATGGAGGTGACCCAATTCTTATATTTTGAAGTTTAACTCTATCGGTCGTGTGATAATTACAACACAGTAAGTGGTTGAACAGGTTGGCATAATTTATGTTGATTTTATATACAAGTTAATTGTTAAGTTCTTAGGTTATTTATACGTTCATATTCTAGAATTTTCCTTAAAGATACTTGAATATGATAGTAAAATTCTGTTTACATTGGCGTCAATAGCCTTCGTAAACAAAGACTTGATTTTCATATCGTTTGGCCAGCCAAATACTAGTTTCTACACCTTGCATTGCATTTTAAGCGTTTTAATTCAATATTTGCTTAATGTACTCTTTCCGTATGCCTCCATATCACGCTTAACATGTTTCTGTGATTTTGAAACTAGAGTCGAGTTTCTGTTTCGTTTTTCGACTATGCATTTGCATGTTTACAATGATGATATAAGATCTCGTCATGAAAGGCAGCAATAAAAAGTAAAACGTACTTTCCTTCATAGCCATATTATCAGCAGCAAAGCAATGTTTTCTCGAGGATGTAGGATTGTTATGAAATGTTATTTACACAGCATCACAGACTTCACTGACATTTTTACTGCAAAATTCGTGAATGGATACTCGGGTTAGGTATTCACATATGTCGAGGCATCTTTTAAAGTAGACAAAGAGATATTTATTGATATAAGTCCATTCTCACATTCAACATGTTTCATTGCGTGGCCATTCATATTAAAATATTGGTAAGCACAAAAGAATTCAACGAACACCCATACCTCATTCAAAATATGCGTCCAACTGAGACAATCACTGATCGGTAAATCTTCAAATTAATTGGTAGTTTCAAGTTAACGTGAGAGAATTTCACTATTTCACCCACCTTCAATGAACGTACGCCATCAAACTTCGACTTACATGTAGTCCAAACAACCGTATGCAGTTAATCATAGAAAATAATCATAAAATGACATGAAAATATCACCATTTGAATATTTACTTCGCTGGGAACATCGAAGGGCATTACCAATGCACGAAGCTAATTAAAAGTGAACTTCTATTCAGCCAACTCAGTCATTAACGTACAAAAAAGCTAGTGAGGAAAAGCTTTCAATGACGCAGTATTCATTTACATTTGCACATAATGTGAGAAAACGAGAAAATACAGCTTAATAAATATTAGCAAAATACAACACGAAAACCCAGTCGCCAGAAACATGTAAACAAGTACGCATTTAATATCGTGTGTCATCTTTTTCTTCACTTTTTCGCAGCGTTCATTGCCAACACTCAAAAATTTCAATGCATGATCGAGACTTAGGAGCTAAAGTGCCACTTTATAAAGTGAGATCCTTGGGACGACTCTGAAACGAACTTTAGCTAAAGTCTCACTTTACCGTAAAGAGAGACTTTGTAAAGTGAGCAATTTCAGTGTCGTCTATGAATCGCACCCTAAGACATTTAGTGATGCTAGTGTCCTAACTTCTGTTTCTCACAGGAGTAAGGGTATTAATTGCAATATGACAAAAAAGGAAGTACTTAACATTACCACATCACCCATCAAGTTACAGAGGGATGTGTCGACATCTCCACTGAAGAGAATAGGTGGGGCTGTGGATGAAGAGGAATTGGAGTCTGTCACAACAACTGAGGGTGTGGAAAATGGCAGTGGGAGTGAATATGAGCCATGCTCATCTGAGAGTGATGAGTCTGCTCATGAATTTCAGGACCCTGATGCAATTCTCTCTTGTGTAAATAGGAAATCCAAAATGTATATTGGCGTGCCAGATGAGTGGTTTCCTCATGCAATGTCTTTGATAATGAAATACACTAAACTTGGCCAGAGAGACATTATATTTACTCTCATGAAAATCAAGGTAAATGATTCTTTTGAAAGGCTCGCGGATCAATTTTGCATATCATGTGGCCATGCATGTAAAATTTTTAACAGAACTGTGCCAATCCTGGCACACACATTGAAGGAACTGATATATTGCCATATAGGGTGACTATAAAAAGACAGCTTCCCATACCTTTCATTGTACTATGGAGATGAAATCATCAGGTAACTTACCGAAGTGCTTTCGTTCCTCTAACTTCCGGAATGCTGAAGCAGTCATTACCCTTCAAATACTCCGCCACCATAAATACATCTACTTTTGGTAGATTATTTGTATTTCCTTTATCAAAATTTACCTCTAATACCATGTTTTCGACAATTTTCCCAGTCGCAATGAGGCCTCATACCGGTAACTACGGGCAAGTGACGTCACCAACCGTATCTTCTCCCGCTGATTTCCTTGGCATTTTAGCGATTTTATTATTCATTTAATAATATATTTCTCCATTTTAATGCATTGAGACCTATGTTTTCTTCATCTACTTCCTTTCCTCTATACGATGAAGAAATATTTAAGAGCAAAACATTTTTATGCAAACACCCCATTCAACATCACTATTTCAAATTTTTATCTCTGCGCAGTGAAAACGCGTATATAAAACCATTTTCATTTCAAAATCACAATTTCAAATTTTTATCTCTTCGCAATTAAATCGCATTTATAACAATGATTTTAAATTCAAAATCACAATTTCAAATTTTTATCTCTTCGCAGTGAAAACGCGTTTTAAACTACGATTTTCATATAAAAATCACAATTTCAAATTTTTATCTCTTATCAGTGAAATCGCATTTATAAATACGATTTTCAAATCAAAATCACAATTTCAAATTTTTATCTCTTCGCAGTGAAATCGCAATCATAACAACAATTTCTCAATTCAGAATCACCATGTTAAATTGTTATCTCTTAGCCGTGAAAACGCGTTTATTAAACGATTTTCAATTCAAAATCACAGTTTCAAATTTTTATCTCTTCGCAATTAAATCGCATAAATAACAACGATTTTAATTCAATATCACAATTTCAAATTTTTATCTCTTCGCAGAGAAAACGCGTATATAACAACGATTTTCAAATCAAAATCACTATTTCAAATTTTTTTCTCTTCGCAGTGAAAATGCGTTTATAACAACGATTTTCAATTCAAAATAACAATTTTAAATTTTCATCTCTTCGCAGTGAAAAAAAAATTTTTATAACAATTATTTTCAATTCAAAATCTTAATTTTTATTATTTATCTCTTCGCAGTGAAATCGCATTTATAACAACGATTTTCAAATCAAAATCACAATTTCAAATTTTTATCTCTTCGTTGTGAAATCGCGTTTATAGCATCGATTTTCAAATCAAAATCACAATTTCAAATTTTTATCTCTTTACAGTGAAATCGCGTTTATAACAACGATTTTCAAATAAAAATCACAATTTTAAATTTTTATCTCTTCGCAGTGAAATCGCATTTATCACAACGATTTTCAATTGAAAATCACAATTTCAAATTTTTATTTCTTCGCAGTGAAAACGCGTTAATAACAACGATTTTCAATTCAAAATCACGATTTAAAATATTCACCTATCTGCAGTGAAATCGCGTACATAACAACGATTTTCAATTCAAAATCATCATTTCAAATTTTTATCTCTTCCCAATTAAATCGCATTTATAAAACGATTTTAAATTCAAAATCACAAAATCAAATTTTTATCTCTTCGCAGTGAAAACGCGATTATAACAACGATTTTCAAATCAAAATCACAATTTTAAATTTTTTTCTCTTCGCAGTGAAATCGCATTTTAAACTACGATTTTCACGTCAAAATCACATTTTCAAATGTTTATCTCTTCGCAGTGAAAACGCATTTATTACAACGATTTTCAATTCAAAATCACAATTTTAATTTTTTATCTCTTTGCAGTGAAATCGCGTTTATAACAACGATTTCAAATTCAAAATCACAATTTCAAATTTTTATCTCTTCGCAGTGAAAACGCCTTTATAACAACGATTTTCAATTCAAATACACAATATTAAATTGTTATATCTTCGCAGTGAAAACGCGTCTATAACAACGATTTTCAAATCAAAATCACAATTTCAAATTTTTATCTATTCGCATTTAAATCGCAATTATATCAACAATTTTCAATTCAAAATCACAATATTAAATTGTTATATCTTCTCAGTGAAAACGCGTTTATTAAACGATTTTCAATTCAAAATCACAATTTCAAATTTTTATCTCTTCGCAATTAAATTGCATATAAAAACGATTTTAAATTTAAAATCACAATTTCAAATTTTTATCTCTTCGCAATTAAATCGCATTAATAACAACTATTTTTAATTCAACATCACAATTTAAATTTTTATGTCTTCGCAGTAAAAACGCGTTTATAACAACGATTTTCAAATGTAAATTAATATTTCAAATTTTTTTCTCTTAGCTGTGAAAACGCGTTTATAACAACGAAATTCAACTCAAAATCACGATTTTAAATTATTACCTCTTTGCAGTGAAAACACGTTTATAACAGCGAAATTCAACTGAAAATCACAATTTTAATTATTTTTATCTTCGCAGTGAAAACGCGTTTATAACAACGAAATTTAATTCAAAATCACGATTTTAAATATTTATCTCTTTGCAGTGGTATCGCGTTTATAACATCGATTGTCAAATAAAAATAACAATTTCAAATTTTCATCTCGTCGCATTGAAAACGCGTTTATAACAACGATTTTCAATTCATAATCACAATATTAAATTGTTATCTCTTCGCAGTGAAAACGCATTTATAAAACGATATCAAATTGAAAATCACAATTTCAAATTTTTATCTCTTCGCAGTGAAAACGCGTTTATAACAACGATTTTCAATTAAAAATCACAATTTTGAATTTTTTCTCTTCGCAGGGACATTACGTTTATAACAACGATTTTCAATTCATAATCAAAATTTTAATTTTTATCTCTTCGCACTGAAAACGCGTTTATAACAACAATTTTCAATTCAAAATCACATTTTTAAGTTTTCATCTCTTCGCTGTGAAATCGCGTTTATAACAACGATTTTCAATTCAAAATAACAATTTTAAATTTTCATCTCTTCGCAGTGAAAAAAAAATTTTTATAACAATTATTTTCAATTCAAAATCTTAATTTTAATTTTTTATCCCTTCGAAGTAAATTAGCTTTTATAACAACGATTTTCAAATAAAAATCACAATTTTAAATTTACATCTCTCCGCAGTGAAATCGCATTTATAGCAACGATTTTGAAATCAATCATCACAATTTCAAATTTTTATCTCTTCGCAGTGAAATAACTTTTATAATATTGATTTTCAATTCAAAATCACAATTTTATTTTGTTATCACTTCGCAGAGAAATTGTGTTTCTAACAACGATTTCCAATTCAAAATCATAATTTAAATTTTTTATTTCTTCGCAGTGAAATCTTGTTTATAACAGCGATATTCAATTATAAAAACAAAAGTTTAAATTTTCATCTCTTCGCAGTGATATCGCATTTATAACAACGATTTTCAAATCAATCATCACAATATCAAATTTTTATCTCATTGCAGTGAAAACGCGTTTATAACAACGATTTTCAATTCATAATAACAATTTTAATTTTTAAACTCTTCGCACTGAAAAAAAGTTTATAACAACGGTTTTCAATTCAAAATCACAATTTTAAATTTTCATCTCTTCGCAGTGAAAACGCGTTTATAACAAGGATTTTCAATTGAAAATCACAATTTTTAATTTTCATCTCATCGCAGTGAAATTTCATTAATAACAACGATTTTTAATTCAAAATCACAATTTTAATTTTTTATCTTTTCGCAGTGTTATCGCATTTATAATAATGATTTTCAATTCAAAATCACAATTTTAAATTTTTATCTCTTCGCAGTGAAATCTAGTTTATAACAACGATATTCAATTAAAAATCACAATTTTAAATTTTCCTCTCTTCGCTGTGAAATAACTTTTATAACAATGATTTTTAATTCAAAATAACAATTTTAATTTGTTATCCTTTCGCACGAAATCGCTATTGTAACAACGATTTTGAAATAAAAATCACAATTTCAAATTTTTATCTCTTCGCACTGAAAACGCATTGATAACAACGATATTCAAATCAAAATCAAAATTTTAATTTTTTACGCTTTGCAGTGAAAACGCGTTTATAACAACGATTTTCAACTCAAAATCACAATTTTTAATTATCATTTTGCAGTGAAATCGCGATTATAACAACGATTTCCAATTCAAAATCACAACTTTAATTTTATATCTTTTCGATGTAAAATGAGTTTATAATAACGATTTTCAAATCAAAATCACAATTTTAATTTGTTATCTCTTCGCAGAGAATTTGTGTTTCTAACAACGATTTTCAATTCAAAATCACAATTTTAATTTTTTATTTCTTTGCAGTGAAATTATGTTTATTACAACTATTTTCAATTCAAAATCACAATTTTAATTATTATCTCTTCGCAGTGAATTCGCATTTATAACAATGATTTTCTAACAACGATTTTCAATTCATAATAAAAATTCAAATCACAATTTTAAACTTTCATCTCTTCGCAGTGAAAACGCGTTTATAACAACGATTTTCAATTCATAATAAAAATTTTAATTTTTTATCTCTTCGCACTGAAAAAAAGTTTATAACAACGATTTTCAATTCAAAATCACAATTTTAAATTTTCATCTCTTCGCAGTGAAAATGCGTTTATAACAATGATTTTAAATTCAAAATTACAATTTTAAATTTTCATCTCATCGCAGTGATATCGCATTTATAACAACGATTTTCAATTCAAAATCACAATTTTAATTTTTTATCTTTTCGCAGTGAAATCGCGTTTATAACAACGATTGTCAGATAAAAATCACAATTTCAAATTTTTATCTCTTCGCAGTGAAATCGCATTTATAACAACGATTTTCAATTCAAAATCACAATTTCAAATTTTTATCTCTTCGCTGTGAAAACGCGTTTATAACAACGATTTTTAATTCAAAATCACGATTTTAAATATTTACCTCTCTACAGTGAAATCGTGTATATAACAACGATTTTCAATTCAAAATCACTATTTCAAATTTTTATCTCTGCGCAGTGAAAACGCGTATATAAAACCATTTTCATTTCAAAATCACAATTTCAAATTTTTATCTCTTCGCAATTAAATCTCATTTATAACAATGATTTTAAATTCAAAATCACAATTTCAAATTTTTATCTCTTCGCAGTGAAAACGCGTTTTAAACTACGATTTTCATATAAAAATCACAAATTCAAAATTTTTATCTCTTATCATTGAAATCGCATTGATAAATACGATTTTCAAATCAAAATCACAATTTCAAATTTTTATCTCTTCGTTTTGAAATCGCGTTTATAACAACGATTTTCAAATCAAAGTCACAATTTCAAATTTTTTTCTCTTCGCAGTGAAAACGCGTTTATAAAAACTATTTTCAATTTAAAATCACAATTTTAATTATTTATCTCTTCGCAGTGAAATCGCATTTATAACAACGATTTTCAATTCAAAATTACGATTTTAAATATTTATCTCTTTGCAGTGAAATCGCGTTTATAACAACGATTGTCAGATAAAAATCACAATTTCAAATTTTTATCTCTTCGCAGTGAAATAACATTTATAACAACGATTTTAAATTCATAATCACAATTTCAAATTTTTATCTCTTCGCTGTGAAAACGCGTTTATAACAACGATTTTCAATTCAAAATCACTATTTCAAATTTTTATCTTTGCGCAGTGAAAACGCGCATATAAAACCATTTTCATTTCAAAATCACAATTTCAAATTTTTATCTCTTCGCAATTAAATAGCATTTATAACAATGATTTTAAATTCAAAATCACAATTTCAAATTTTTATCTCTTCGCAGTGAAAACGCGTTTTAAACTACGATTTTCATATAAAAATCACAATTTCAAATTTTTATCTCTTATCAGTGAAATCGCATTTATAAATACGATTTTCAAATCAAAATCACAATTTTAATTTTTATCTCTTCGCAGTGAAATCGCAATTATAACAACAATTTCTCAATTCAGAATCACCATATTAAATTGATATCTCTTAGCCGTGAAAACGCGTTTATTAAACGATTTTCAATTCAAAATCACAGTTTCAAATTTTTTTCTCTTCGCAATTAAATCGCATAAATAACAACGATTTTAAATTCAATATCACAATTTCAAATTTTTATCTCTTCGCAGAGAAAACGCGTATATAACAACGATTTTCAAATCAAAGTCACAATTTCAAATTTTTTTCTCTTCGCAGTGAAAACGCGTTTATAAAAACTATTTTTAATTTAAAATCACAATTTTTATTATTTATCTTTTCGCAGTGAAATCGCGTTTATAACAACGATTGTCAGATAAAAATCACAATTTCAAATTTTTATCTCTTCGCAGTGAAATCGCATTTATAACAACGATTTTCAATTCAAAATAATAATTTTAATTTTTTATCTCTTCGCTGTGAAAAAACATTTATAACAACGATTTTGAAATAAAAATCACAATTCCAAATTTTTATCTCTTCGCACTGAAAACGCGTTGATAACAACAATTTTCAAATCAAAATCAAAATTTTAATTTTTTACGCTTCGCAGTGAAAACGCGTTTATAACAACGATTTTCAACTCAAAATCACAATTTTTAATTATCGTTTTGCAGTGAAATCGCGATTATAACAACGATTTCCAATTCAAAATCACAACTTTAATTTTATATCTTTTCGATGTAAAACGAGTTTATAACAACGATTTTCAAATCAAAATCACAAGTTTTAATTTGTTATCTCTTTGCAGAGAATTTGTGTTTCTAATAACGATTTTCAATTCGAAATCACAATTTTAATTTTTTATTTCTTTGCAGTGAAATTATGTTTATTACAACTATTTTCAATTCAAAATCACAATTTTAATTTTTATCTCCTCGCAGTGAATTCGCATTTATAACAATGATTTTCTAACAACGATTTTCAATTCATAATAAAAATTCAATTCACAATTTTAAAGTTTCATCTCTTCGCAGTGAAAACGCGTTTATAACAACTATTTTCAATTCATAATAAAAATTTTAATTTTTTATCTCTTCGCACTGAAAAAAAGTTTATAACAACGATTTTCAATTCAAAATCACAATTTTAAATTTTCATCTCTTCGCAGTGAAAATGCGTTTATAACAATGATTTTCAATTCAAAATTACAATTTTAAATTCTTATCTCTTCGCTGTGAAAACGCGTTTATAACAACGATTTTAAATTCAAAATCACGATTTTAAATATTTACCTCTCTACAGTGAAATCGCGTAATTAACAACGATTTTCAATTCAAAATCACTATTTTAAATTTTTATATCTTCGTTGTGAAATCGCGTTTATAACAACGATTTTCAAATCAAAATCACAATTTCAAATTTTTATCCCTTCGCAGTGAAAACGCGTTTATAACAACGATTTTCAATTCAAAATCACAATTTCAAATTTTTATCTCTTCGCAGTGAAATCGCATTTATAACAACGATTTTCAATTCAAAATCACAATTTCAAATTTTTATCTCTTCGCTGTGAAAACGCGTTTATAACAACGATTTTTAATTCAAAATCACGATTTTAAATATTTACCTCTCTACAGTGAAATCGCGTATATAACAACGATTTTTAATTCAAAATCACTATTTCAAATTTTTATCTCTGCGCAGTGAAAACGCGTATATAAAACCATTTTCATTTCAAAATCACAATTTCAAATTTTTATCTCTTCGCAATTAAATTGCATTTATAACAATGATTTTAAAATCAAAATCACAATTTCAAATTTTTATCTCTTATCAGTGAAATCGCATTTATAAATACGATTTTCAAATCAAAATCACAATTTCAAATTTTTATCTCTTCGCAGTGAAATCGCAATTATAACAACAATTTCTCAATTCAGAATCACCATATTAAATTGTTATCTCTTAGCCGTGAAAACGCGTTTATTAAACGATTTTCAATTCAAAATCACAGTTTCAAATTTTTTACTCTTCGCAATTAAATCGCATATATAACAACGATTTTAAATTCAATATCACAATTTCAAATTTTTATCTCTTCGCAGAGAAAACGCGTATATAACAACGATTTTCAAATCAAAGTCACAATTTCAAATTTTTTTCTCTTCGCAGTGAAAACGCGTTTATAACAACTATTTTCAATTCATAATAAAAATTTTAATTTTTTATCTCTTCGCACTGAAAAAAAGTTTATAACAACTATTTTCAATTCAAAATCACAATTTTAATTATTATCTCTTCGCAGTGAATTCGCATTTATAACAATGATTTTCTAACAACGATTTTCAATTCATAATAAAAATTCAAATCACAATTTTAAACTTTCATCTCTTCGCAGTGAAAACGCGTTTATAACAACGATTTTCAATTCATAATAAAAATTTTAATTTTTTATCTCTTCGCACTGAAAAAAAGTTTATAACAACGATTTTCAATTCAAAATCACAATTTTAAATTTTCATCTCTTCGCAGTGAAAATGCGTTTATAACAATGATTTTAAATTCAAAATTACAATTTTAAATTTTCATCTCATCGCAGTGATATCGCATTTATAACAACGATTTTCAATTCAAAATCACAATTTTAATTTTTTATCTTTTCGCAGTGAAATCGCGTTTATAACAACGATTGTCAGATAAAAATCACAATTTCAAATTTTTATCTCTTCGCAGTGAAATCGCATTTATAACAACGATTTTCAATTCAAAATCACAATTTCAAATTTTTATCTCTTCGCTGTGAAAACGCGTTTATAACAACGATTTTTAATTCAAAATCACGATTTTAAATATTTACCTCTCTACAGTGAAATCGTGTATATAACAACGATTTTCAATTCAAAATCACTATTTCAAATTTTTATCTCTGCGCAGTGAAAACGCGTATATAAAACCATTTTCATTTCAAAATCACAATTTCAAATTTTTATCTCTTCGCAATTAAATCTCATTTATAACAATGATTTTAAATTCAAAATCACAATTTCAAATTTTTATCTCTTCGCAGTGAAAACGCGTTTTAAACTACGATTTTCATATAAAAATCACAAATTCAAATTTTTATCTCTTATCATTGAAATCGCATTGATAAATACGATTTTCAAATCAAAATCACAATTTCAAATTTTTATCTCTTCGTTTTGAAATCGCGTTTATAACAACGATTTTCAAATCAAAGTCACAATTTCAAATTTTTTTCTCTTCGCAGTGAAAACGCGTTTATAAAAACTATTTTCAATTTAAAATCACAATTTTAATTATTTATCTCTTCGCAGTGAAATCGCATTTATAACAACGATTTTCAATTCAAAATTACGATTTTAAATATTTATCTCTTTGCAGTGAAATCGCGTTTATAACAACGATTGTCAGATAAAAATCACAATTTCAAATTTTTATCTCTTCGCAGTGAAATAACATTTATAACAACGATTTTAAATTCATAATCACAATTTCAAATTTTTATCTCTTCGCTGTGAAAACGCGTTTATAACAACGATTTTCAATTCAAAATCACTATTTCAAATTTTTATCTTTGCGCAGTGAAAACGCGCATATAAAACCATTTTCATTTCAAAATCACAATTTCAAATTTTTATCTCTTCGCAATTAAATAGCATTTATAACAATGATTTTAAATTCAAAATCACAATTTCAAATTTTTATCTCTTCGCAGTGAAAACGCGTTTTAAACTACGATTTTCATATAAAAATCACAATTTCAAATTTTTATCTCTTATCAGTGAAATCGCATTTATAAATACGATTTTCAAATCAAAATCACAATTTTAATTTTTATCTCTTCGCAGTGAAATCGCAATTATAACAACAATTTCTCAATTCAGAATCACCATATTAAATTGATATCTCTTAGCCGTGAAAACGCGTTTATTAAACGATTTTCAATTCAAAATCACAGTTTCAAATTTTTTTCTCTTCGCAATTAAATCGCATAAATAACAACGATTTTAAATTCAATATCACAATTTCAAATTTTTATCTCTTCGCAGAGAAAACGCGTATATAACAACGATTTTCAAATCAAAGTCACAATTTCAAATTTTTTTCTCTTCGCAGTGAAAACGCGTTTATAAAAACTATTTTTAATTTAAAATCACAATTTTTATTATTTATCTTTTCGCAGTGAAATCGCGTTTATAACAACGATTGTCAGATAAAAATCACAATTTCAAATTTTTATCTCTTCGCAGTGAAATCGCATTTATAACAACGATTTTCAATTCAAAATAATAATTTTAATTTTTTATCTCTTCGCTGTGAAAAAACATTTATAACAACGATTTTGAAATAAAAATCACAATTCCAAATTTTTATCTCTTCGCACTGAAAACGCGTTGATAACAACAATTTTCAAATCAAAATCAAAATTTTAATTTTTTACGCTTCGCAGTGAAAACGCGTTTATAACAACGATTTTCAACTCAAAATCACAATTTTTAATTATCGTTTTGCAGTGAAATCGCGATTATAACAACGATTTCCAATTCAAAATCACAACTTTAATTTTATATCTTTTCGATGTAAAACGAGTTTATAACAACGATTTTCAAATCAAAATCACAAGTTTTAATTTGTTATCTCTTTGCAGAGAATTTGTGTTTCTAATAACGATTTTCAATTCGAAATCACAATTTTAATTTTTTATTTCTTTGCAGTGAAATTATGTTTATTACAACTATTTTCAATTCAAAATCACAATTTTAATTTTTATCTCCTCGCAGTGAATTCGCATTTATAACAATGATTTTCTAACAACGATTTTCAATTCATAATAAAAATTCAATTCACAATTTTAAAGTTTCATCTCTTCGCAGTGAAAACGCGTTTATAACAACTATTTTCAATTCATAATAAAAATTTTAATTTTTTATCTCTTCGCACTGAAAAAAAGTTTATAACAACGATTTTCAATTCAAAATCACAATTTTAAATTTTCATCTCTTCGCAGTGAAAATGCGTTTATAACAATGATTTTCAATTCAAAATTACAATTTTAAATTCTTATCTCTTCGCTGTGAAAACGCGTTTATAACAACGATTTTAAATTCAAAATCACGATTTTAAATATTTACCTCTCTACAGTGAAATCGCGTAATTAACAACGATTTTCAATTCAAAATCACTATTTTAAATTTTTATATCTTCGTTGTGAAATCGCGTTTATAACAACGATTTTCAAATCAAAATCACAATTTCAAATTTTTATCCCTTCGCAGTGAAAACGCGTTTATAACAACGATTTTCAATTCAAAATCACAATTTCAAATTTTTATCTCTTCGCAGTGAAATCGCATTTATAACAACGATTTTCAATTCAAAATCACGATTTCAAATTTTTATCTCTTCGCTGTGAAAACGCGTTTATAACAACGATTTTTAATTCAAAATCACGATTTTAAATATTTACCTCTCTACAGTGAAATCGCGTATATAACAACGATTTTTAATTCAAAATCACTATTTCAAATTTTTATCTCTGCGCAGTGAAAACGCGTATATAAAACCATTTTCATTTCAAAATCACAATTTCAAATTTTTATCTCTTCGCAATTAAATTGCATTTATAACAATGATTTTAAAATCAAAATCACAATTTCAAATTTTTATCTCTTATCAGTGAAATCGCATTTATAAATACGATTTTCAAATCAAAATCACAATTTCAAATTTTTATCTCTTCGCAGTGAAATCGCAATTATAACAACAATTTCTCAATTCAGAATCACCATATTAAATTGTTATCTCTTAGCCGTGAAAACGCGTTTATTAAACGATTTTCAATTCAAAATCACAGTTTCAAATTTTTTACTCTTCGCAATTAAATCGCATATATAACAACGATTTTAAATTCAATATCACAATTTCAAATTTTTATCTCTTCGCAGAGAAAACGCGTATATAACAACGATTTTCAAATCAAAGTCACAATTTCAAATTTTTTTCTCTTCGCAGTGAAAACGCGTTTATAACAACTATTTTCAATTCATAATAAAAATTTTAATTTTTTATCTCTTCGCACTGAAAAAAAGTTTATAACAACGATTTTCAATTCAAAATCACAATTTTAAATTTTCATCTCTTCGCAGTGAAAATGCGTTTATAACAATGATTTTCAATTCAAAATTACAAATTTAAATTCTTATCTCTTCGCTGTGAAAACGCGTTTATAACAACGATTTTTAATTCAAAATCACGATTTTAAATATTTACCTCTCTACAGTGAAATCGCGTAATTAACAACGATTTTCAATTGAAAATCACTATTTCAAATTTTTATCTCTTCGTTGTGAAATCGCGTTTATAACAACGATTTTCAAATCAAAATCACAATTTCAAATTTTTATCTCTTCGCAGTGAAATCGCGTTTATAACAACGATTTTCAATTCAAAATCACAATTTCAAATTTTTATCTCTTCGCAGTGAAATCGCATTTATGACAACGATTTTCAATTCAAAATCACAATTTCAAATTTTTATCTCTTCGCTGTGAAAACGCGTTTATAACAACGATTTTTAATTCAAAATCACGATTTTAAATATTAACCTCTCTACAGTGAAATCGCGTATATAACAACGATTTTTAATTCAAAATCACTATTTCAAATTTTTATCTCTGCGCAGTGAAAACGCGTATATAAAACCACTTTCATTTCAAAATCACAATTTCAAATTTTTATCTCTTCGCAATTAAATTGCATTTATAACAATGATTTTAAAATCAAAATCACAATTTCAAATTTTTATCTCTTATCAGTGAAATCGCATTTATAAATACGATTTTCAAATCAAAATCACAATTTCAAATTTTTATCTCTTCGCAGTGAAATCGCAATTATAACAACAATTTCTCAATTCAGAATCACCATATTAAATTGTTATCTCTTAGCCGTGAAAACGCGTTTATTAAACGATTTTCAATTCAAAATCACAGTTTCAAATTTTTTACTCTTCGCAATTAAATCGCATATATAACAACGATTTTAAATTCAATATCACAATTTCAAATTTTTATCTCTTCGCAGAGAAAACGCGTATATAACAACGATTTTCAAATCAAAGTCACAATTTCAAATTTTTTTCTCTTCGCAGTGAAAACGCGTTTATAAAAACTATTTTCAATTTAAAATCACAATTTTTATTATTTATCTCTTCGCAGTGAAAACGCATTTATAACAACGATTTTCAAATCAAAATCACAATTTCAAATTTTTATCTCTTCGTCGTGAAATCGCGTTTATAGCATCGATTTTCAAATCAAAATCACAATTTCAAATTTTTATCTCTTCGCAGTGAAAACGCGTTTATAACAACGATTTTCAATTCATAATCGCGATTTTAAAATTTTTATCTCTTAACAGTGAAATCGCATTTATCACAACGATTTTCAATTCAAAATCACAATTTGAAATTTTTATTTCTTCGCAGTGAAAACGCGTTAATAACAACGATTTTCAATTCAAAATCACGATTTTAAATATTCACCTATCTGCAGTGAAATCGCGTATATAACAACGATTTTCAATTTAAAATCTCAATTTTAATTTTTATCTCTTCGCAGTTAAATTGCGTTTATAACAACGATTTTCAATTCAAAATCACAATTTTAAATTTTCATCTCTTCGCAGTGAAATCGCGTTTAAACCAACGATTTTCAATTCAAAATCACAATTTTAATTTTTTATCTTTTCGCAGTGTTATCGCATTTATAATAATGATTTTCAATTCAAAATCACAATTTTAAATTTTTATCTCTTCGCAGTGAAATCTAGTTTATAACAACGATATTCAATTAAAAATCACAATTTTAAATTTTCCTCTCTTCGCTGTGAAATAACTTTTATAACAATGATTTTTAATTCAAAATAACAATTTTAATTTTTTATCTCTTCGCTGTGAAAAAACATTTATAACAACGATTTTTAAATCAAAATCACTATTTCAAATTTTTACCTCTTCGCAGTGAAAACGCGTTTATAACAACGATTTTCAATTCATAATAGCAATTTTAATTTGTTATCCTTTCGCACTAAATCGCTTTTATAACAACGATTTTGAAATAAAAATCACAATTTCTTTTTTTATTATTTATCTCTTAGCCGTGAAAACGCGTTTATTAAACGATTTTCAATTCAAAATCACAGTTTCAAATTTTTTACTCTTCGCAATTAAATCGCATATATAACAACGATTTTAAATTCAATATCACAATTTCAAATTTTTATCTCTTCGCAGAGAAAACGCGTATATAACAACGATTTTCAAATCAAAGTCACAATTTCAAATTTTTTTCTCTTCGCAGTGAAAACGCGTTTATAACAACTATTTTCAATTCATAATAAAAATTTTAATTTTTTATCTCTTCGCACTGAAAAAAAGTGTATAACAACGATTTTCAATTCAAAATCACAATTTTAAATTTTCATCTCTTCGCAGTGAAAATGCGTTTATAACAATGATTTTCAATTCAAAATTACAAATTTAAATTCTTATCTCTTCGCTGTGAAAACGCGTTTATAACAACGATTTTTAATTCAAAATCACGATTTTAAATATTTACCTCTCTACAGTGAAATCGCGTAATTAACAACGATTTTCAATTGAAAATCACTATTTCAAATTTTTATCTCTTCGTTGTGAAATCGCGTTTATAACAACGATTTTCAAATCAAAATCACAATTTCAAATTTTTATCTCTTCGCACTGAAAACGCATTGATAACAACGATATTCAAATCAAAATCAAAATTTTAATTTTTTACGCTTTGCAGTGAAAACGCGTTTATAACAACGATTTTCAACTCAAAATCACAATTTTTAATTATCATTTTGCAGTGAAATCGCGATTATAACATCGATTTCCAATTCAAAATCACAACTTTAATTTTATATCTTTTCGATGTAAAATGAGTTTATAATAACGATTTTCAAATCAAAATCACAATTTTAATTTGTTATCTCTTCGCAGAGAATTTGTGTTTCTAACAACGATTTTCAATTCAAAATCACAATTTTAATTTTTTATTTCTTTGCAGTGAAATTATGTTTATTACAACTATTTTCAATTCAAAATCACAATTTTAATTATTATCTCTTCGCAGTGAATTCGCATTTATAACAATGATTTTCTAACAACGATTTTCAATTCATAATAAAAATTCAAATCACAATTTTAAACTTTCATCTCTTCGCAGTGAAAACGCGTTTATAAGAACGATTTTCAATTCATAATAAAAATTTTAATTTTTTATCTCTTCGCACTGAAAAAAAGTTTATAACAACGATTTTCAATTCAAAATCACAATTTTAAATTTTCATCTCTTCGCAGTGAAAATGCGTTTATAACAATGATTTTAAATTCAAAATTACAATTTTAAATTTTCTTCTCATCGCAGTGATATCGCATTTATAACAACGATTTTCAATTCAAAATCACAATTTTAATTTTTTATCTTTTCGCAGTGAAATCGCGTTTATAACAACGATTGTCAGATAAAAATCACAATTTCAAATTTTTATCTCTTCGCAGTGAAATCGCATTTATAACAACGATTTTCAATTCAAAATCACAATTTCAAATTTTTATCTCTTCGCTGTGAAAACGCGTTTATAACAACGATTTTTAATTCAAAATCACGATTTTAAATATTTACCTCTCTACAGTGAAATCGTGTATATAACAACGATTTTCAATTCAAAATCACTATTTCAAATTTTTATCTCTGCGCAGTGAAAACGCGTATATAAAACCATTTTCATTTCAAAATCACAATTTCAAATTTTTATCTCTTCGCAATTAAATCTCATTTATAACAATGATTTTAAATTCAAAATCACAATTTCAAATTTTTATCTCTTCGCAGTGAAAACGCGTTTTAAACTACGATTTTCATAAAATAATCACAAATTCAAATTTTTATCTCTTATCAGTGAAATCGCATTGATAAATACGATTTTCAAATCAAAATCACAATTTCAAATTTTTATCTCTTCGTTTTGAAATCGCGTTTATAACAACGATTTTCAAATCAAAGTCACAATTTCAAATTTTTTTCTCTTCGCAGTGAAAACGCGTTTATAAAAACTATTTTCAATTTAAAATCACAATTTTAATTATTTATCTCTTCGCAGTGAAATCGCATTTATAACAACGATTTTCAATTCAAAATTACGATTTTAAATATTTATCTCTTTGCAGTGAAATCGCGTTTATAACAACGATTGTCAGATAAAAATCACAATTTCAAATTTTTATCTCTTCGCAGTGAAATAACATTTATAACAACGATTTTAAATTCATAATCACAATTTCAAATTTTTATCTCTTCGCTGTGAAAACGCGTTTATAACAACGATTTTCAATTCAAAATCACTATTTCAAATTTTTATCTCTGCGCAGTGAAAACGCGCATATAAAACCATTTTCATTTCAAAATCACAATTTCAAATTTTTATCTCTTCGCAATTAAATAGCATTTATAACAATGATTTTAAATTCAAAATCACAATTTCAAATTTTTATCTCTTCGCAGTGAAAACGCGTTTTAAACTACGATTTTCATATAAAAATCACAATTTCAAATTTTTATCTCTTATCAGTGAAATCGCATTTATAAATACGATTTTCAAATCAAAATTACAATTTTAATTTTTATCTCTTCGCAGTGAAATCGCAATTATAACAACAATTTCTCAATTCAGAATCACCATATTAAATTGTTATCTCTTAGCCGTGAAAACGCGTTTATTAAACGATTTTCAATTCAAAATCACAGTTTCAAATTTTTTTCTCTTCGCAATTAAATCGCATAAATAACAACGATTTTAAATTCAATATCACAATTTCAAATTTTTATCTCTTCGCAGAGAAAACGCGTATATAACAACGATTTTCAAATCAAAGTCACAATTTCAAATTTTTTTCTCTTCGCAGTGAAAACGCGTTTATAAAAACTATTTTTAATTTAAAATCACAATTTTTATTATTTATCTCTTCGCAGTGAAAACGCATTTATAACAACGATTTTCAAATCAAATCACAATTTCAAATTTATATCTCTTCGTTGTGAAATCGCGTTAATAGCATCGATTTCCAAATCAAAATAACAATTTCAAATTTTTATCTCTTCGCAGTGAAAACGCGTTTATAACAACGATTTTCAATTCATAATCGCGATTTTAAAATTTTTATCTCTTTACAGTGAAATCGCGTTTATAACAACGATTTTCAAATAAAAATCACAATTTCAAATTTTTATCTCTTCGCAGTGAAATCGCATTTATCACAACGATTTTCAATTCAAAATCACAATTTGAAATTTTTATTTCTTCGCAGTGAAAACGCGTTAATAACAACGATTTTCAATTAAAAATCACGATTTTAAATATTCACCTATCTGCTGTGAAATCGCGTATATAACAACGATTTTCAATTCAAAATCACAATTTCAAATTTTTATCTCTTCCCAATTAAATCGCATTTATAAAACGATTTTAAATTCAAAATCACAAAATCAAATTTTTATCTCTTCGCAGTGAAAACGCGTTTATAACCACGATTTTCAAATCAAAATCACAATTTCAAATTTTTTTATCTTCGCAGTGAAATCGCAATTATATCTACGATTTTCAAGTCAAAATCACAATTTCAAATTTTTATCTCTTCATATCGAAACCGCGTTTATAACAACATTTTCAATTCAAAATCACATTTTTAAGTTTTCATCTCTTCGCTGTGAAATCGCGTTTATAACAACGATTTTCAAATAAAAATCACAATTTTAAATTTACATCTCTCCGCAGTGAAATCGCATTTATAGCAACGATTTTGAAATCAATCATCACAATTTCAAATTTTTATCTCTTCGTAGTTAAATCGCGTATAAAACAACGATTTCCAATTCAAAATCACAATTTTAATTTTTTATTTCTTCGCAGTGAAATCTTGTTTATAACAGTGATATTCAATTATAAAATCAAAAGTTTAAATATTCATCTCTTCGCAGTGATATCGCATTTATAACAACGATTTTCAAATCAATCATCACAATTTCAAATTTTTATCTCTTTGCAGTGAAAACGCGTTTATAACAACGATTTTCAATTCATAATAACAATTTTAATTTTTTATCCTTTCGCACTGAAAAAAAGTTTATAACAACGGTTTTCAATTCAAAATCACAATTTTAAATCTTCATCTCTTCGCAGTGAAAACGCGTTTATAGCAAGGATTTTCAATTGAAAATCACAATTTTTAATTTTCATCTCATCGCAGTGAAATTTCATTTATAACAACGATTTTCAATTCAAAATCACAATTTTAATTTTTTATCTCTTCGCAGTGAAAACGCGTTTATAACAACGATTTTCAATTTAAAATCACAATTTTAATTTTTATCTCTTCGCAGTTAAATTGCGTTTATAACAACGATTTTCAATTCAAAATCACAATTTTAAATTTTCATCTCTTCGCAGTGAAATCGCGTTTAAACCAACGATTTTCAATTCAAAATCACAATTTTTATTTTTTATCTTTTCGCAGTGTTATCGCGTTCATAATAATGATTTTCAATTCAAAATCACAATTTTAAATTTTTATCTCGTCGCAGTGAAATCTAGTTTATAACATCGATATTCAATTAAAAATCACAATTTTAAATTTTCCTCTCTTCGCTGTGAAATAACTTTTATAACAATGATTTTTAAATCAAAATCACTATTTCAAATTTTTACCTCTTCGCAGTGAAAACGCGTTTATAACAACGATTTTCAATTCATAATAGCAATTTTAATTTGTTATCCTTTCGCACTAAATCGCTTTTATAACAACGATTTTGAAATAAAAATCACAATTTCAAATTTTTATCTCTTCGCACTGAAAACGCGTTGATAACAACGATTTTCAAATCAAAATCAAAATTTTATTTTTTTACGCTTCGCAGTGAAAACGCGTTTATAACAACGATTTTCAACTCAAAATCACAATTTTTGATTATCATTTTGCAGTGAAATCGCGATTATAACAACGATTTCCAATTCAAAATCACAACTTTAATTTTATATCTTTTCGATGTAAAACGAGTTTATAACAACGATTTTCAAATCAAAATCACAATTTTAATTTTTTATTTCTTTGCAGTGAAATTATGTTTATTACAACTATTTTCATTTCAAAATCACAATTTTAATTATTATGTCTTCGCAGTGAATTCGCATTTATAACAATGATTTTCTAACAACGATTTTCAATTCGTAATAAAAATTCAAATCACAATTTTAAACTTTCATCTCTTCGCAGTGAAAACGCGTTTATAACAACGATTTTCAATTCATAATAAAAATTTTAATTTTTTATCTCTTCGCACTGAAAAAAAGTTTATAATAACGATTTTCAATTCAAAATCACAATTTTAAATTTTCATCTCTTCGCAGTGAAAATGCGTTTATAACAATGATTTTCAATTCAAAATTACAATTTGAAATTTTCATCTCATCGCAGTGATATCGCATTTATAACAACGATTTTCAATTCAAAATCACAATTTTAATTTTTTATCTTTTCGCAGTGGAATCGCGTTTATAACAACGATTTTCATTTCAAAAGCACAATTTTAAATTTTTATCTCTTCGCAAATACATGGTGTTTATAACAACGATTTTCAATTCAAAATCACAATTTTAATTTTTTATCTCTTCGCAGTGGAATCGCGTTTATAACAACGATTTTCAATTCAAAAGCACAATTTTAAATTTTTATCTCTTTGCAAATATATGGTGTTTATAACAACGATTTTCAAATAAAAATCACAACTTCAAATTTTTATCTCTTCGCAGTGAAAAGACGTTTATAACAACGTATTTCAATTAATAATCACAATTTTAATTTTTTATCTCTTCGAACTAAAACCGCGTTTATAACAACGATTTTAAATCAAAATAACAATTTCAAATTTTTATCTCTTCGCACTGAAAACGTGTTCATAACAACGTATTTCAATTCATAATAACAATTTTAATTTTTTATCTCTTCGCATTGAAATCGCGTTTATAACAACGATTTTCAAATAAAAATCACAATTTTAAATTTTTATCTCTTCGCACTGAAAACGCGTTTATAACAACGATTTTCATATCAAAATCAAAATTTTAATTTTATTTCTCTTCTCAGTGAAAACGCGTTTATAACAACGATTTTTATTCAAATTCACAATTTTAAATTATTATCTCTTGGCAGTGAAATCGCGTTCATAACAACGATTTTCAATTCAAAATCACAATTTTCATTTTTTATCTCTTCGCAGTTGAATCGCGTTTATAACAACGATTTTCAATTCAAAAGCACAATTTTAAATTTTTATCTCTTCGCAAATATATGGTGTTTATAACAACGATTTTCAATTCAAAAACACAATTTTAATTTTTATCCCTTCGCAGTGAAAACACGTTTATAACAACGATTTTCAAAGCAAAATCACAATTTAAAATTTTTACTCTTCGCAGTGAAATCGCTTTTATAACAACGATTTTCAAATCAAAATCACAATTTCAAATTTTTTATCTCTTCGCATTGAAAACGCGTTTTTAACAACAATTTTCAATTCAAAATCACAATTTTAATTTTTTATCTCTTCGCAGTGAAAACGCGTTTATAACAACGATTTTCAATTCATGATCACAATTTTAATTTTTATCTCTTCGAACTAAAACCGCGTTTATAACAACGATTTTAAATCAAAATAACAATTTCAAATTTTTATCTCTTCGCACTGAAAACGCGTTCATAACAACGTATTTCAATTCATAATAACAATTTTAATTTTTTATCTTTTCGCACTGAAATCGCGTTTCTAACAACGATTTTCAAATAATAATCACAATTTCAAATTTTTATCTCTTCGCTCTGAAAACGCGTTTATAACAACGATTTTCATATCAAAATAAAAATTTTAATTTTTTTTCTCTTCGCAGTGAAAACGCGTTTATAACAACAATTTTCATTCAAATTCACAATTTTAAATTATTATCTCTTGGCAGTGAAATCGCGTTCATAACAACGATTTTCAATTCAAAATCACAATTTTCATTTTTTATCTCTTCGCAGTTGAATCGCTTTTATAAAAACGATTTTCAATTCAAAAGCACAATTTTAAATTTTTACCTCTTCGCAAATATATGGTGTTTATAACAACGATTTTCAATTCAAAATTACAATTTTAATTCTTTATCCCTTCGCAGTGAAAACACGTTTATAACAACGATTTTCAAAGCAAAATCACAATTTAAAATTTTTATCTCTTCGCAGTAAATCGCTTTTATAACAACGATTTTCAAATCAAAATCACAATTTCAAATTTTTTATCTCTTCGCATTGAAAACGCGTTTTTAACAACAATTTTCAAATCAAAATCAAAATTTTAATTTTTTTTCTCTTCGCAGTGAAAACGCGTTTATAACAACGATTTATATTCAAATTCACAATTTTAAATTATTATCTCTTTGCAGTGAAATCGCGTTCATAACAACGATTTTCAATTCAAAATCACAATTTTCATTTTTTATTTCTTCGGTGTGAAATATCTTTTATAACAATGATTTTCATTTCAAAATTACAATTTTAATTTTTTATTCCTTCGTAGTGAAAAAGCTTTTATAACAACGATTTTAAAATAAAAATCATAATTTTAAATTTTCATCTCTTCGCAGTGAAAACGCGTTTATAAAAACGATTTTCAATTCAAAATAAAATTTGAAATTTTTACCTCTTCGCATTGAAAACGCGTTTATAACATCGATTTTCAAATCAAATTAACAATTTCAAATATTTATCTCTTCGCACTGAAAACGCGTTTATAACAACGATTTTTACTTCAAAATCACAATTTTACTTTTATAGCTCTTCGCAGTAAGAACGCGTTGATAACAACGATTTTCAAATAAAAATCACAATTTTAATTTTTTATCACTTCGCAGTGAAAACGCGTTTATAAAAACGATTTTCAAAACAAAATCACAATTTTAATATTTGATCTCTTTGCAGTGAAATCGCGTTTATAACAACGATTTTAATTTCAAAATCACAATTTCAAATTTTTATCTCTTCGCAGTGAAAATACGTTTATAACAACGATTTTCAATTCAAAATCGCAATTTCAAATTTTCATCTTTTCGCAGTGAAAACGCGTTTATAACAACGATTTTCAATTCATAGTAACAATTTATATTTTCTATCTCTTCGCACTGAAAACGCGTTTATAACAACGATTTTCAAATCAAAATCACAATTTTAAATTTTCATCTGTTGGCAGTGAAAACGCGTTTATAACTAGGATTTTCAATTCAAATTCACAATTTTAAATTTTCATCTCTTCGCATTGAAAACGCGTTTATTACAACGATTTTCAAATCAAAATCACAATTTCAAATTTTGTATCTCTTCGCATTGAAAACGCGTTTATAACAACAATTTTCAATTCAAAATCACAATTTTAATTTTTTTCTCTTCGCACTTAAAACGCGTTTATAACAACGATTTTCAAATCATAATCACAATTTTAAATTTTTATCTCTTCGCACTGAAAACGCGTTTATAACAACGATTTTCAATTCAAAATCACAATTTTAAATTTTCATCTTTTTGCTGTGAAATAACTTTTATAACAATGATTTTCAATTCAAAATCACAATTTTAATTGTTATCCCTTCGAAGTGAAAAAGCTTTTATAACAACGTTTTTAATATAAAAATCATAATTTTATATTTTCATCTCTTCGCAGTGAAATCGCATTTATAACAACGATTTTCAACTCAAAATCACAATTTTAATTTTTTGTCTCTTCGCAGTGAAAACGCGTTTATAACAACGATTATCAATTCAAAATCACAATTTTAATTTTTGTCTTTGAAGTGAAAACGCGTTTATTAAAAGGATTTCCAATTAAAAATCACAATTTTAAATTTTCATCTCTTCGCAGTGAAAACGAGTTTATAACAACGATTTTCAATTCAAAATCACAATTTTAAATTTTCATCTCTTCGCAGTGAAAACGCGTTTATAACAAGGATTTTCAATTCAAACGCACAATTTTTAATTTTCATCTCTTATAAGTGAAAACGTGTTTATAACAAGGATTTTTAATTCAAAATCACAATATCAAATTTTTATTTCTTCGCAGTGAAAACGCGTTTATAACAATGATTTTCTATTCAAAATCAGAATTTTAAATTTTCATCTCTTCTCAGTGAAATCGCATTCATAAAAACGATTTTCAAATCAAAATCACAATTGAAAATTTTTATCTCCTCGCAGTGAAAACGCGTTTATAACAACGTATTTCAATTAATAATCACAATTTTAATTTTTTATCTCTTCGAACTAAAACCGCGTTTATAACAACGATTTTAAATCAAAATAACAATTTCAAATTTTTATCTCTTCGCACTGAAAACGTGTTCATAACAACGTATTTCAATTCATAATAACAATTTTAATTTTTTATCTCTTCGCATTGAAATCGCGTTTATAACAACGATTTTCAAATAAAAATCACAATTTTAAATTTTTATCTCTTCGCACTGAAAAGACGTTTATAACAACGTATTTCAATTAATAATCACAATTTTAATTTTTTATCTCTTCGAACTAAAACCGCGTTTATAACAACGATTTTAAATCAAAATAACAATTTCAAATTTTTATCTCTTCGCACTGAAAACGTGTTCATAACAACGTATTTCAATTCATAATAACAATTTTAATTTTTTATCTCTTCGCATTGAAATCGCGTTTATAACAACGATTTTCAAATAAAAATCACAATTTTAAATTTTTATCTCTTCGCACTGAAAACGCGTTTATAACAACGATTTTCATATCAAAATCAAAATTTTAATTTTATTTCTCTTCTCAGTGAAAACGCGTTTATAACAACGATTTTTATTCAAATTCACAATTTTAAATTATTATCTCTTGGCAGTGAAATCGCGTTCATAACAACGATTTTCAATTCAAAATCACAATTTTCATTTTTTATCTCTTCGCAGTTGAATCGCATTTATAACAACGATTTTCAATTCAAAAGCACAATTTTAAATTTTTATCTCTTCGCAAATATATGGTGTTTATAACAACGATTTTCAATTCAAAAACACAATTTTAATTTTTATCCCTTCGCAGTGAAAACACGTTTATAACAACGATTTTCAAAGCAAAATCACAATTTAAAATTTTTACTCTTCGCAGTGAAATCGCTTTTATAACAACGATTTTCAAATCAAAATCACAATTTCAAATTTTTTATCTCTTCGCATTGAAAACGCGTTTTTAACAACAATTTTCAATTCAAAATCACAATTTTAATTTTTTATCTCTTCGCAGTGAAAACGCGTTTATAACAACGATTTTCAATTCATGATCACAATTTTAATTTTTATCTCTTCGAACTAAAACCGCGTTTATAACAACGATTTTAAATCAAAATAACAATTTCAAATTTTTATCTCTTCGCACTGAAAACGCGTTCATAACAACGTATTTCAATTCATAATAACAATTTTAATTTTTTTATCTCTTCGCATTGAAATCGCGTTTCTAACAACGATTTTCAAATAATAATCACAATTTCAAATTTTTATCTCTTCGCTCTGAAAACGCGTTTATAACAACGATTTTCATATCAAAATAAAAATTTTAATTTTTTTTCTCTTCGCAGTGAAAACGCGTTTATAACAACAATTTTCATTCAAATTCACAATTTTAAATTATTATCTCTTGGCAGTGAAATCGCGTTCATAACAACGATTTTCAATTCAAAATCACAATTTTCATTTTTTATCTCTTCGCAGTTGAATCGCTTTTATAAAAACGATTTTCAATTCAAAAGCACAATTTTAAATTTTTACCTCTTCGCAAATATATGGTGTTTATAACAACGATTTTCAATTCAAAATTACAATTTTAATTCTTTATCCCTTCGCAGTGAAAACACGTTTATAACAACGATTTTCAAAGCAAAATCACAATTTAAAATTTTTATCTCTTCGCAGTAAATCGCTTTTATAACAACGATTTTCAAATCAAAATCACAATTTCAAATTTTTTATCTCTTCGCATTGAAAACGCGTTTTTAACAACAATTTTCAAATCAAAATCAAAATTTTAATTTTTTTTCTCTTCGCAGTGAAAACGCGTTTATAACAACGATTTATATTCAAATTCACAATTTTAAATTATTATCTCTTTGCAGTGAAATCGCGTTCATAACAACGATTTTCAATTCAAAATCACAATTTTCATTTTTTATTTCTTCGGTGTGAAATATCTTTTATAACAATGATTTTCAATTCAAAATTACAATTTTAATTTTTTATTCCTTCGTAGTGAAAAAGCTTTTATAACAACGATTTTAAAATAAAAATCATAATTTTAAATTTTCATCTCTTCGCAGTGAAAACGCGTTTATAAAAACGATTTTCAATTCAAAATAAAATTTGAAATTTTTACCTCTTCGCATTGAAAACGCGTTTATAACATCGATTTTCAAATCAAATTAACAATTTCAAATATTTATCTCTTCGCACTGAAAACGCGTTTATAACAACGATTTTTACTTCAAAATCACAATTTTACTTTTATAGCTCTTCGCAGTAAGAACGCGTTGATAACAACGATTTTCAAATAAAAATCACAATTTCAAATTTTCATCTCTTCGCATTGAAAACGCGTTTATTACAACGATTTTCAAATCAAAATCACAATTTCAAATTTTGTATCTCTTCGCATTGAAAACGCGTTTATAACAACAATTTTCAATTCAAAATCACAATTTTAATTTTTTTCTCTTCGCACTTAAAACGCGTTTATAACAACGATTTTCAAATCATAATCACAATTTTAAATTTTTATCTCTTCGCACTGAAAACGCGTTTATAACAACGATTTTCAATTCAAAATCACAATTTTAAATTTTCATCTTTTTGCTGTGAAATAACTTTTATAACAATGATTTTCAATTCAAAATCACAATTTTAATTGTTATCCCTTCGAAGTGAAAAAGCTTTTATAACAACGTTTTTAATATAAAAATCATAATTTTATATTTTCATCTCTTCGCAGTGAAATCGCATTTATAACAACGATTTTCAACTCAAAATCACAATTTTAATTTTTTGTCTCTTCGCAGTGAAAACGCGTTTATAACAACGATTATCAATTCAAAATCACAATTTTAATTTTTGTCTTTGAAGTGAAAACGCGTTTATTAAAAGGATTTCCAATTAAAAATCACAATTTTAAATTTTCATCTCTTCGCAGTGAAAACGAGTTTATAACAACGATTTTCAATTCAAAATCACAATTTTAAATTTTCATCTCTTCGCAGTGAAAACGCGTTTATAACAAGGATTTTCAATTCAAACGCACAATTTTTAATTTTCATCTCTTATAAGTGAAAACGTGTTTATAACAAGGATTTTTAATTCAAAATCACAATATCAAATTTTTATTTCTTCGCAGTGAAAACGCGTTTATAACAATGATTTTCTATTCAAAATCAGAATTTTAAATTTTCATCTCTTCTCAGTGAAATCGCATTCATAAAAACGATTTTCAAATCAAAATCACAATTGAAAATTTTTATTTCCTCGCAGTGAAAACGCGTTTATAACAACGATTTTCAATTCATAATAACAATTTTAATTTTTTATCTCTTCGCACTGAAAACGCGTTTATAACAACGATTTTCAGTTGAAAATCACAATTTTAAATTTCCATCTCTTCGCAGTGAAAACGCGTTTACAACAACGATTTTCAATTCAAAATCGCAATTTTAATTTTTTATCTCTTCGCAGTGAAAACATGTTTATATCACTGATTTTCAAATCAACATAACAATTTTAATTTTTTATCTCTTCGCAGTGAAATCGCGTTTATAACAACGATTTTCAAATGAAAATCACAATTTCAAATTTTTTATCTCTTCGCTTTGAAAACGCGTTTATAACATTAATTTTCAATTCAAAGTCACAATTTTAATTTTTCATCTCTTCGCACTGAAAACGCGTTTATGACTATGATTTTCAAATCATAATCATATTTTTAAATTTTTATCTCTTCGCAGTGAAAACGCGTTTATAACAACGATTTTCAATTCAAAATAACAATTTTTAATTTTTATCTCTTCGCTGGGACTTTAAGTTTATAAGAACGATTTTCCATTCATAATATCAATTTTAATTTTTTATCTCTTCGCACTGAAAACGCGTTTGTAAAAACGATTTTCAATTCAAAATCAGAATTTTAAATTTTCATCTCTTCGCTGTGAAATGGCGTTTATAACAACGATTTTCAGTTCAAAATAACAATTTAAAATTTTCATCTCTTCGCAGTGAAATCGCGTTTATAACAATGATTTTCAATTCAAAATCACAATTTTAAATTTTCATCTCTTCGCAGTGGAATCACATTTATATCAACGAAAACGCGTTTATAACAACGATTTTCAATTAAAAATCAAATTTTTTTTTATCTCTTCGTAGTAAAATCGCGTTTATAACAACGATTTTCAATTCAAAATCACAATTTTAAATTTTCATCTCTTCGCAGTGAAATGCGTTTATAACAACGATTTTCAAATCGAAATCAAAAAAATTTAATTTTTTATCTCTTCGCAGTGAAATCGCGTTAATAATAACGATTTTCCATTCAAAATCACCATTTTAATTTTTTATCTCTTCGCACTGAAAACGCGTTCAAAACAACAATTTTCAAATCAAAATCACAATTATAAATTTTCATCTCTTCGAAGTTAAATCGCTTTTATAACAACGACTATTAAATCCAAAATCACACAATTTTATATTTTTTATCTCTTCGCAGTGAAAACGCGTTTATAACAACGATTTTCAAATCATAATCACAATTTTAATATTTATCTCTTCGAACTGAAAACGCGTTTATAAAAATTGTTTTTAATTCAAATCACAATTTTAAATTTTTATCTCTTCGCAGTGAAAACGCGTTTATGACAATGATTTTCAATTCAAAATCACAATTTTAAATTTTTATCTCTTTGCAGTGAAAACGCGTTTATCACAACGATTTTCAATTCAAAATCACCATTTTAAATTTTTATCTCTTCGAGGTGAAAACGCGTTTATAACAACGATTTTCAATTCAAAATCACAATTTTAAATTTTTATCTCTTCGCACTGAAAACGCGTTTATTAGAACGATTTTCAATTCAAAATCAATTTTTTTTAATCTCTTCGTAGTTAAATCGCGTTTATAACAACGATTTTCAATTCAAAATCACAATTTTAATTTTTTTCTCTTCACACTGAAAATGCGTTTATAACAACGATTTTCAAATCATAATCACAATTTTAAATTTTCATCTCTTCGCACTGAAAACGCGTTTATAACAACGATTTTCAATTCAAAATCACAATTTTAAATTATCATCTCTTTGCTGTGAAATAACTTTTATAACAATGATTTTCAATTCAAAATCACAATTTTAATTTTTATCCCTTCGGAGTGAAAAAGCTTTTATTACAACGATTTTAAAATAAAAATCATAATTTTATATTTTCATCTCTTCGCAGTGAAATCGCATTTGTAACAACGATTTTCAATTCATAATAACAATTTTAATTCTTTATCTCTTCGCACTGAAATCGCGTTTATAACAACCATTTTCAATTCAAAATCACAATTTCAAATTTTTATCTCTTCGCAGTGAAAACGCGTTTATAACAACGATTTTCAATTCAAAATCACAATTTTAAATTTCCTCTTATCGCAGTGAAATCGCGTATATAACTGTAACTCCATAATGTAACCCTCTTACAACTACCAATGCTAAATCTCAGAACCCAAAAGACGAGGGTAGTACCGCGTTACATAAATTTGCTCGCGACTAGCTAACAGTGGAGAAATCATTTAATTAAAACTAAAAGAACCACGAGGATTCGTCCGGGACACCTCTCGCAAGGGATCAATAAGCCAAAAGATAAGAGAATCACTTCTATAAACCAAATCGTACCACATCTTGGGCATTTATTTAACAATTGCACCTTTTGAGCTTTCTACAAAATGACAGATCCATTAAACAAAATAAGATTTTCCCTGATCCACACTAACGACTCCAATCCACTGACATCACAATTACACCTGCACTCGACGAACCTCACACACATGAATAAATAAATTGGAGACAAATGTCCACTGAATAGTCCCAAATATGGGTTCCCCCAAAATTGATCTTTCCCCTTAAACCAAAATGAAACCAACAGCCACATACCTTACGCTACTACACACACAATCATACAACCCACATACTCTGAAGTCCATGCTTCATCACTGAGAATTATCTCAAGTCAGGAGAGTTCAAGTTAGGTGTGTCCAGCGGGAAGGTTGCAGAGCGAGAGAACGGTTTCCTTCACCACGCTGACTACCTAGCACCCACAGTGTTGCCGCTTTTCCCAACACCGCGTAGCAGACGACACAATTTGTCGTTTGTTCGGCCCGCGCGCGCTCTTCTACTTACGCGCGGGTCTTTAAACTGGCATCGCAGTTGGACCGCTGGCCGCCCGTCGCCCAAGTTACTCCGCCGTGGTCAGCCGCGGAAGTAAAGTGGCGATCTTCCTTAAGACTGCCCTCAGAGAGGACCAATCTCTTCGCTGCAGTCCTGCGGCATGCCTGTAAACTTCCAATTTATCTCCCTCTCCTCTCAACATTCATGCTCCACAAACACATAAAAGAAAACAAAGAAAACACATTAACACACATCACACACGTAACGTAAGTGGCTATCTGGCCTCAATGCTCCCCCCTTTTGGGACACGCGAGACGATACCGAAGAACAATAGAAACAAGTGTAATGATTAATTACATAATGAAAGTAAAGTGGATTGAAGTCCCAAAAAGAACATACATATTCATAGTTTCAATTAATAATCTCTTTACATTATTTCCATACATAATATATACATATTTTTTTTAATACATTAACTTCTCCCACCTGCTCTTCGACCTCCAACCTTCCCGGACACACTTTACACAATACAAATCCCCCCCTTACTTAACAAAAAGAAATTATGTGTTAGGGCTCAGGTATGGCTTCAAATCTTTTACATGCCATTTTCCAATACTTTGACGTTGATCTGTCTCCAATTCATACACATTGCGAGAGATTGATCGTAAAATGCGATAGGGTCCCACAAACTTAGGCGACCATTTAGACGAAAAGTTTTGTGCGGCTGAAGACAAAACGAAGTTTCGCTTCAGTACTAAATCACCAGGGAAATATTCGCGATCTCTACGGCGTAAGTTATAATATTTACCCTGCCGACAGTAGGCCTCCGTTAGATTACGCTGCACCAAATCGTGCAACTCCTTTAAATTCCTTAAACGCCCAACCCACTCTTTAACTGGACGTACTACAACAGCATCCGTTACTTCTCGGGTACTCCTTTCCGACCTGCAAATGTGCAATTCTCGCCCAAAATTTAATAATGCGGGGGAATATCCTGTGGAAGAATGAACCGCCGAATTCATTGCATAACAAAAATCATTCAAATGTATATCCCACTTCTTGTGATTTTCTTTAACAAAAGACGATATCATCGTTTTTAAAACTCTATTAACCCGCTCAACGGGGTTGGCTTGCGGGTGATATGGGGGAGTAAATGATAATAAAATGCCATGATCTTCCGCCAGCTGCGACATAATACGATTAACATATTGCGGACCATTGTCCGAAACTAAAAATTTGGGTGCTCCCCAACGCAAAATCACTAACTCTCGAAACGCAGCCTTGACTGTTTCAGCCGTAGCATGCCTAACTGCCCTTAACTCCACCCACTTAGTAAATAAATCCTGAAAAACGATAATATACTGATTTCCCTTAGACGAACGAACTAAAGGCCCCATAATATCTGTAGCTACCACTAGCCAAGGTTCCTGAACCTCTCTGGTTCCCATCTTACCCGCGGGTCTTCGTTGTTCCACCTTGCATCTTTGACATATGTCACACCTACGGACATAACGAGCAACATCCAACACCAACCCGGGCCAGTAATAAAGTTGTTTAATCCGTGAACAAGTCTTTTCTACCCCTTGATGACCAGCTTGCGTTGTATCGTGATTTTCTTTCAATACTCCTCCGACTCTCTCTTATTGAATACACAATTTCCACGGACAACTACTTCCCTCTAACAAATGGTCTATAGCCTGTGCACGGTGGACATATAACTCCCCGTTTTAAATTTTCCAGTCGGGATAATTGGCTGGATTATTCTGCACATGCCTAAAACGCTTATTATACCATGGGTCCACACTAAGTGACTCCACAGCCCCTGAATTAACGAAATCGATACACTCCGGTATGCGCGATAACGCATCCGGTACCACATGCTCGGATCCTTTTCTATGTCGGACCTCAAAGTCATATAACAACGATTTTCAAATTAAAAACACAATTTCAAATTTTTATCTCTTCGCAGTGAAAACGCGTTTATAACAACGATTTTCAATTTAAAATCACAATTTTAAATTTTCATCTCTTCGCAGTGAAAACGCGTTTATAACAACGATTTTCAATTCAAAATCGCAATTTTAATTTTTTATCTCTTCGGAGTGAAAACGCGTTTATAACAAAGATTTTCTAATCAAAATCACAATTTCAAATATTGTATCTCTTCGCATTCAAAACGCGTTTATAACAACAATTTTAAATTCAAATTCACAATTTTAATTTTTCATCTCTTCGCACTGAAAACGCGTTTATAACTACGATTTTCAAATCATAATCATAATTTTAAATTTTTATTTCTTCGCAGTGAAAACGCGTTTATAACAACGATTTTCAATTCAAAATCACAATTTTAAATTTTTGTCTTTGAAGTGAAAACGCGTTTATTAAAAGGATTTTCAATTAAAAATCATAATTTTAAATTTTCATCTCTTCGCAGTGAAAACGAGTTTATAACAACGATTTTCAATTCAAAATCACAATTTCAAATTTTTATCTCTTTGCAGTGAAATCACGTTTATAACAATGATTTTCAATTCAAAATCACAATTTTAAATTTTCATCTCTTCGCAGTGAAAACGCGTTTATAACAAGGATTTTCAATTCAAACGCACAATTTTAAATTTTCATCTCTTATATGTGAAAACGCGTTTATAACAAGGATTTTCAATTCAAAATCACAATATCAAATTCTTATCTCTTCGCAGTGAAAACGCGTTTATAACAATGATTTTCAATTCAAAATCAGAATTTTAAATTTTCATCTCTTCGCAGTGAAATCGAATTCATAAAAACGATTTTCTAATCAAAATCACAATTTATAATTTTTATCTCCTCGCATTGAAAACGCGTTTATAACAACAATTTTAAATTCAAATTCACAATTTTAATTTATCATCTCTTCGCACTGAAAACGAGTTTATAACTACGATTTTCAAATCATAATCATAATTTTAAATTTTTATCTCTTCGCAGTGAAAACGCGTTTATAACAACGATTTTCAATTCATAATAACAATTTTAATTTTTTATCTCTTCGCACTGAAAACGCGTTTATAACAACGATTTTCAGTTGAAAATCACAATTTTAAATTTCCATCTCTTCGCAGTGAAAACGCGTTTATAACAACGATTTTCAATACAAAATCGCAATTTTAATTTTTTATCTCTTCGCAGTGAAATCGCGTTTATAACAACGATTTTCAAATCAAAATCACAATTTCAAATTTTTTATCTCTTCGCTTTGAAAACGCGTTTATAGCATTAATTTTCAATTCAAAGTCACAATTTTAATTTTTCATCTCTTCGCACTGAAAACGCGTTTATGACAATGATTTTCAAATCATAATCATATTCTTAAATTTTTATCTCTTCGCAGTGAAAACGCGTTTATAACAACGATTTTTAATTCAAAATCACAATTTTAAATTTTCATCTCTTCGCAGTGAAAACGCGTTTATAACAAGGATTTT